>NC_133824.1:53783115-54983115 GCF_047830755.1 Zonotrichia albicollis
CCTAAATATTGGAAAAAGAAATAAATATTGTTGGCAAACGTCTGGGGGTCTGTGCTTTCCCTGACCTTGCAAGTGCTTGTCAGAAACACAGGGCTGGCTTTATTTTTAAGACATAGAAGGAAATAAAATCAGAACATCCTAAATAATGCATTAGAATGACACAACCCAATAGCATCAACAAAATTACAGCAGATGTAAATTGATGGTTTTCACACCACTTTCTAGTGTTCAAGTAAATGATATATTTAAAAATTCTTTCTCTCCAAAAATAACCAACAAACCCAAAAAGGAAAACAAACTTAACATCCTCTTAATTGTTCTGGGTGGGAAACAACTTATCATACTGTAATTAAATCAGTGAGGCATGGAATAATTAATGAAAATAATTTTGATAGCTAGAAGAGTAGGACAAGGTTAACTCATAGGCAATATAGAGCAGGAAAAATGTCTTATCTACAGCTCAGTAAATTATTATTATTTCTCAACATCCAAGTAAAACTTGGAGTTTCCTCACCAGCTCTGACAAAACCTTTTTATTCAAGTGTAACTCTAATATTGTACTTAATGGTTTTGATGTAAGCTTAGAAAATGTCATAGGAACAATTCTTACAAATCCTCTTCCTTACTTCTTTTGTCACATCACTACACCCACAGAGGTAATTTAAAATAAGAGTATTTCTTTTCATGCTAGGGTTTGAAAAAGGGAGTGAGGAAAACAATCTAAAGCTGTTTCTATGGAGGAAAGGAAGAGAGAGAGAAAGAGAAAGAAAGAGGAAGAGAGAATGAGAGAAAGAGAAAGAAAAAAGACCCCAAACTCTGTTCTGGGGTCTGACTTTGTTTCTGATATGAACTGGGGCAATCCCAAGGCTGGCGTGAAGTTTTATGGTTTATGACATTTCCTGTTTCTTAATATCCCAAAATGCAATTTCTGTGCCTTTGGCAGAGCTTTTCCCAGCAGGATGGTGCAATTGTTGTGCAGCTGGGCTGCAGAGGGAATTTCTTATCCCATGGAAATCTTTCGAGGCAGATTTTTCCCACTGCCCTCTCATGTTGTCTGACCAAACCGAGCCAGGACAGGGACATCCCAAAGTGGCTTTGCCAAAGCAAACATTGCAGAAGCAACCAGATATCCTTTCCTTTTCATGTGAGAGCTGAAACACAGAAATAATGACACTTTTTGGACAGTTCATTTGGTTGGTTTTCTTCAGTAAAGCAGGTGTTGCCAGGTGTAGAAGTGCCTGTATCTGACAGTTTTGCTCCTTAGTTTAGAGATGGAAAAGTGAAAATCCAGAAGCCTTGCCTTGAAGAAAATGGGAAATAAACAAGGATTTTTGAGACAAATTTATTTCCTTTTGCCTTTATCCATCATTTTCTGATAGAGAGAAAAAAGCCAACAAGAAATTGAAGATACACCTATATATATTAATATGAGAGGGAAAGCAATTGGATTGATCCTTTCCCATGAAGTTCAGACAGCACTGGACATTTGAAGTGATGGGAAGGATTTATGTAAATTAAACAGATTAATACCTTGTGTAAATTCTTAAAAGCTATTTTGCCTCTCTCTAGAAGTTCACCATTCTATTTTTAGCCGTTTTTGGCAAGCCTTGAAGACAAAGGTGAGAATCTTTAGTCCAAAGATCAGAACTTTTATGGAATAAAAATAAAATTTAACATAAAAATTGTGTTAAAAAAAGGGGGGGAAAAAGTAGCTATAAAAGCTAGCATATACACTGAACAGATGTTTTGGTCTATGTTCAGTCTAGAAGCTGATTATTAAAACAGTTAATATTTTAAAATGATTTCTGATTATTTGTAGAGTTCTGTGCCTGCTTCTGATAGTTATGTAGCCATATAATGTGCCCATCCTGGTGCATTTGGAATCAGTCCAAAACCTCCCATTTAAATTATTGGCTCACCATACAGTTTCAAATACAGCTGAAGAGACAATGGTTTAGAAAGCTGTGAAGCTTTTGTTATTAGTAAAGGAACTGTTCCCTTGACATTTTACAGTGACAAGCTAACTGCAGCAAAAAGAATAATACAAGTACACTTCAGGCTTCAAACAATCTTTCTCTATTTTCTTTTCTTTTTTTTTTTCTAAAATAACTACTTCTCAAATACCCACAATACCTTTGTTACCTGCAGAATTGAGATCTTTATCAAACAGCTGATTTTGTATTTGTGTGGATTAAGATAATGGAAGGATTTAGATTGGAAGGGACTTCTGGAAGTCATGTAGTCCATTCTCCTGCTTGAAGTAGGTGCTGAACATCAGTTTGCTTGTTCCCTCAGCAGGTTGCCAAGGCATGGATCTCATCAAGTTTTGAATATTTCCAGAGATGAATGCTGCACAAACTCTGTGTAGCCCATTCCATGGTTAAATCTCTGTGATTAGCCTGATGGTGTGAGAGGTTTTCCTTGTATCTGCACAGCATTTCTTGTGCCCCCACTTTCTGTCTCCTTGCAGTGTAGCACCCAAAACCTCTTAAATTTGGCTTTGGCTTTCAGTTTGAAGGCTGGGAACATTAAGGAGCATGCCACTGTCACAGGGTGCCCATTGGGTTCTTATTCTTCTTAGTAGTAACTCTGGTAGTTGTGTTTGTTTCATTTTTTCCCCCATTTATTTCTTCTTAGAAACCCTGAAAAAGGTTCTTTCAGAAAGGATTGAGAGTTTTTTGCACCCTTTCCAGGCTGATGCAGCTTTAAGAGGTTTGCAAAACCCGGGTTTTCTCCCGGGTGCTTTGTAAGGTGAAAATAAAGATTCCTTCCTCTCCTAGACTGGCCTTGCATCTTGGCAAAGAAAGCACAGCAAAACTGCCTCTTATTTTTGATGATTTTATGGGTGGGATGTTGTCAAAAGAGGGTTATATGACTGCAGCCACACATCTGAGCACATACAGCCTCACTTTCCTTCTCAGTTTTCCTCCTGTCATGAGTGAGAAGTAGTTCTAGAAAGATTAAGATATTTATTTGACTAATACTGAAGGAAGACAAGAAATTGGCCCTTGCTGTTTAGTGTTTTGTACAAGTGATGGTACAAAATGTTGCTGGAAGAATGTGTACTTGTGCTGGTAAACAAGGAAGAGTGCCAGCTGCCAAAGCATGCTGTCCTCAGGAGGCTCTCTGTCCATAGATTGGCTTTGAATTGAACCAAAATCTAGTTTTCTTATGGAAAGAATATAAAGCTTTCATGTGAATATAATTGATATAGTTAAAGATGGTCCAAGAAGGTTGTTAAAGTTTATTTGGCATTAAATATATCCAGCCCCCTCAAATGAGGAACTGAGGCACCGAGGCTTCGTAATTTACATTTGGATTGAACTATAAGCCTCAATAAAATACTCCAGATTTAATTAATTTTAAAGCAGCTTGTCTTTTGGAACCTGTGAATTTCTTTCAAAGACTTTACCTTATGCCAGCTTTTTTCCTAACTTCTGTTTTATGTGATATTTGCACTGAGTTGCTGTCATATATCAGAAGTACTTATCTTTTTAGAATGCCATGTAATTTCCTATGAACAGCTGCTCACTATAGCTGTGCTGTTTTTTTTGACTGAAATTGAATACAACTTCTGTATTTTAATATAAGATCTGATTGAAATATTGAATGCTCAGGTGTCTGTCATGCATTTCAAAAGCACAGGTCCTCACTGATTGCCTATGACCACTTCTTTGGAGGTAAATATATTTAAGGTTTCTGTAAAATGTGATGAAATTAAAATACAAGTTGAAATAAAAATATCTTATCTGTAATCCCATGTTGTACTGTCAGTGCAGGGAAGTATAATCATGTCTTAGCAGTCATTTATGACTCATTTTCTTTTTTCTTTGAGAAATAAACATGTTTCAAACTTTTTTTTTCCCTCCCCTTTGTAGAGCCAGTATTGTGCAGAAGCGCATAATTTATTTTCAAGATGAGGGCTCTCTCACCAAAAAAATCTGTGAACAAGGTAAGGTAAAGTAAAATAGCTCTTTGACCTCCTCATTGTGTTTTGCATTTTTCTCTTAACACTTTGTCTCAAACTAAAATTTTGAGTTCTTGGACAGGTTGAGATTTGGGCTCTTCCATTCAGTTATGTTCTTCCTTATCACATATACTCGATAAAATCTTCTTTGCCTCCCCCTAAAGTGCTACTTGCAATTCTTTACCTGCTCTTTGTACGATACCCATTGGTTTCCAGGGCACTCTGTTATAGAATCCCGGGATATTTCATCCTTTCTTAAACCTAAACGTTGCACCTGGTTATTGCATCCCGCTGGAGAATTAATTTACTTTGTCTGTTCAGAAATTTCAAGCCCGTTGTGTTTTGAGATCAGCTGAGGTTTTTCCTTATCGGATAGAAACCAGAAAGAAACCCCTTTTGAATCTGAAGATAACTGAAATATTAATGATTGTAAATGAACATTGTGGATTTAAACTATTTTGTCCACTTATAAATATGGTACAGATATTTCAGGCTTGTCCTTTAGTCTAACAGCAAACCAAATTTAAAAAAACCAAACCGATGTTTAACTCATATTTATTCCCTGGAGTATTTATCACAGCAGCTTCACTGTCCCCACTGGTTTGGAGCTGTAGCCACTTTCAGTGGGTGCTTTGATGCTTTTTCAGACTCAGCCTCGGAAGGTGTGACTGACAAACCCATTTTAGACTGCTGTGCCTGCGGTACTGCCAAGTACAGGCTGACTTTTTATGGGAACTGGTCGGAAAAAACACACCCCAAAGATTTCCCACGTGAGTATCCCTCTCTTCTTTGCACCTCACAGGGGCCCTGGGGAGGCTTGGAGCAGGTTGTGTGACACAGCATCACTTATTTACAGCTCAGCAGAGTAAATGATGACATGCATGGCATCCTGCTGGCACTCAGCATTGAAAATCAATGGGTCTTTCTGCACTCTACATTACCTGCACATTCTATTGATTTGCCTGACATTTTGAGCTAAGATGTGTGTGAGGTTGTGTTTGCAAGATGTCTTTGTGGGGAGAAAGCTTCTTTTCTTTTCTTTTCTTTTTTTTTTTTTTTTTTCTGATTGAAAGCTTAGAATGGCTTATAATGTAGAGATTTTAAGAAAAAGTCCACAAAGGACAGGCAGCACACTAACGTTTTGATTTTTCAGCCATGACAATCTACCTAGTTTGTTTTGCTTCAAAGTATATTTAATTATTTCAGTTAAATTTGGTAAGTTTTGAATCTCGCTGCCCAAGGATATTAATTGTATATATAGATCTAAGAATATGCTGTCTTCTTTTTCTTTGTTGGTTGAATATCCAGATAAAAAACACCTGAAATTGGCCTCTCTGGGTTTTTAAGTGTCTGAGCTACAGAATCAGTATTTTTGTCGCAAGTTTTCTTTCTGCAGTTACCCAAGTATCTGTAAAAAGCTGAAGTTACAAAATTGTGTATTATGCATTTGGTCTTTCATTACTGACTCCACAGTCTGTGGGAAAAAAGGCCAGGAAAGTAATTAAGAATATGAGTCATATTTACAGGTCTTTAAACTCTGTTATGTTTTCTGTGGCTGATGTTTATTATAGAGGCTTTTTTATGTTGATTGAAAAAAAATATTATTACTGTCACAGTGTCAGAATATCCTCATATAACTCAAATATGGTTTGTATCAGCTCAAATTTTAACAGCCTAAGCAATGTTGCTTGTGTTGGGTTTGAAACACAGCATTGTTCAAATCCTATTGGTCAGCATAATATGGGGGAGATAAAACAAGCAAAGCCAATAATTGCAGGAATGCTCTTTCAGGCTGCTGGAGGATTTAAATATCTGCTGAGTGTGAATTTTATGTACACTATTTCCATGGACTCAGCTGGTGGTTAGAAATAGGCCATGAGAAAAGGACTGAAAGCTAGGAAGTTACTGTGGCTTTTCCCCTTTTTCCCCTTTTTCCCCTTTTTCCCCTTTTTCCCCTTTTTCCCCTTTTTCCCTTTTTTTTCTTCCAAGTTGGTGAACTCATGAAAGGTGTGGCTGCATGATGGAAAATAAGCAAGTCACAATAGTTTCCCTGCTATCTGTCCCCAGTTACAAAATGGTGAATTAAATCAATATTTTACTTCAACTGGAAAAGTAAAAAAGTAACCACTTGGTATTTGCATGATTAATCACAGCAATAACAGCTAATCAGATTTTGCATTAAAATTTCTGAAAGCTGAGGGAAAGATCTCATCCAAATATAGTGATGTTCAAAAAGGAAACCTAGTCATTGTCATTATTCTTAAAAATGTTGAGTTTGTGCAGTAATTACATGAAAATAAAATGGTATTCATTGTGGATTGTGGTAAATCACTAATTATTTGCAAGCCACCACATAAAAATTTTTGCTCTATTCTTGTACCACCAGTAAGGTTGGAATAGACAGCAGATAATAAACTTTGTATTTCACATCTTCTCTTTATCTCCCAATTTGCTTAAAAAACCCCTAAAGAGCATGCACTTTGTGCAAAGCATTCATCTGTTTTATTGAAGAGTTCTGGGTGTCAGGGGTACACAAACCCAAATCTGACCCTCCATGGTTTCGAGCCAAACATGTTTTATATTCTATCTTTATATAACTTACGTATCCATTATTAAACCTACATTGTTCTATTGTGTGCATTGATTT
The DNA here is from genome assembly GCF_047830755.1 of Zonotrichia albicollis. Classification (NCBI taxonomy): domain Eukaryota; kingdom Metazoa; phylum Chordata; class Aves; order Passeriformes; family Passerellidae; genus Zonotrichia; species Zonotrichia albicollis. The sequence goes on from NC_133824.1 coordinate 53,789,730, forward strand.
CATCCAAGCAGGGATTTCTCATGATCCCCCTCAAACCCCTAACATAGTTTCTCATGATTCTTTAAACAATAATTATATCTAATCACATCCAACAATTATACCGTTTATTATATATTGACTACACAGGTGCAGTTTCACTTGATCTAGCAAATACAAGGCCTAACGTTTCCCAGGGCCCTACTAAGCCTAACTTTCTTTCAAACTCCCATAATTTTCTATGATGTTAAAATCTTTTACTATCACCAGGAGAGGAAAATTAACATATATAGAGCCAGACACCTTTATGTTTGCATGATTCTTTAAACAATAATTATATCTAATCCCATCTAACAATTATATCATTTATCATATACTGACTACACAGTTTCACATGATCTAGCAAATATGAGGCCTAACATTTCCCAGGGCCTACCTTTAACATTTTCCTAGGGCCTAGTAAGCCTAAATTTCTTTCTAACTCCACAAATTTTCTGTGATTTTAAAAATCTTTTACTTTCAGTGTCACTGGCTGTGATGCCTTAAGGAGCTGGAACAGAAGCTAGATGGAGTTAAGGAGAATAAAGTGGATATTTATTGCAGTGCCTTCAAAGGCCACACCCTGGCAGGGCCCAGATGGCTCCAAGATGGAAGCAAAAGAGGACTTGGTCACGAGATCTCACATTTTTATAAGTTTTAGTCCATTTCCATATTGGAGCTAATTGTCCAACCACAGCTCCAGCCCATGCAGTCCCACCCTGCTTGTTTTTCTCTCTCCAACCCACAGTGTTTGTGCTCTTGGACTGAGATTTGGATTATTTGTCCTTGGTGCCCAGAGCTCACCATCTCTGAATATGAAGCCTCAGAATTACACATTAAAGCAGCACAGAATGGGAAAAATATAAAAAGCTAAACCCTGAGGCATTAGATGTGTTTCAGGGTGCCTGGTGGGACAGGCAGACCCAGGAGGAGAGGATGGAGTTCCACCACTGGGGCTGAGGGACAGCATCTCCCTGGGCTTTGGCAGGTGCCACTGTGGATTTCAGGAACAATTGCTAGATCTTAGATCAAGAAACCAGCTCCTGACATTGCAGGCTCTTCAGCTGTGAGGGAGAGAAGGTTTAGTTTTGGTTTTTTCTGCTCATATTACTGATTCATTTTAGTGGATTCTGAAAACATCAGGACTGCTGCATTCAGAGCTCTGTAAGTGTATTTCGGTCCAAGTTCAGGACTAGGGAAGCTATGAAGGCTGTGTTTGCTGCTCTGCCAGGCCATCTCCCTCATCTATCTATTCTGCTTCCTACGTTTTTCTATCTTCTTTCCCCTGCTGTTGGTGTTCATTTTTTATTTCTAATCTATTTTCTACTCTCCCATGATTAGGTTCCTGCATCTGACTTTATACAATTCTCTGCACTGTCCTTTTCAATTTCATTGTTCCACCTCTCACATCTTAAATTTGCATTCCTTTTCTTTACTTCATTATTCATTTTTCATTCATTTATTCCGTTTGCAGCTGTTTTTACTGCTGCTCTCTACCTTTTGCATTGTGAAGAGAAACGATAAATATTGTCTCACTCCATCATTCTGACTCCCTCATCTCCTGCAGTCCTTGCCTTGTTACCAGACTGTCTGCTTATGTTAGCAGTTCATTTTCTCACCCTTTTCCTTTAAGCCCATATATCTGCAGAAGGTTATTGACACTTAAGTGAATTCATTTTGCATTTCCAGGGCTGTGGGACTTCTGTGACTCCTTATTTCTGCTCAATGCTCATTTAAATTCCATCATACTTCCCTAACATCTGTTTCTTGATACTTTTTTATTATTATTATTATTATTATTATTTTTTTGTTCAACAAGGCAAGAAACAAGAATGGGAATCCTTTTGCTTAGCTCTACAGCTCTTACATTATGAGAAATCTAAGCAAGAAAACTCAGTGAGTATAGAAGTGAATACAGAAAAATTTATTTCTTCACTGACTTTAGTAAGGAAAACTTGCTTTTAAAACTGATGGTGACCACTGAAGTCTTCCCTTGCAGGTTTCCTTCTCAAAAATATTTGACAGAGAAACTTAAAGGTTGCTTGAAATTAAATGTTACTTAAACTTTCTGAAGTGAGATATTTGGTGACAAAAAACTATTCTAAGCCTGTTTGTTTTGAGGGGCTGCTTCAAGCTCAATTTCTGTCAGTCACTGCCTTGTTCCCACTGCTCTGAAGATTTGTGTTGGTGCGGTGAGAAGTGGCCGCATGCAAAAGTGGGGACTCCCAGGCTTTATTACAAGTCAGGAATTACTGTTTGAGGCTGCCTCGAGGGTGGTTTGATTTATTTTGTTTTGGTTTTCCCTCCGAAAAGGACGCACCAACCACTGGTCTGCCATCATTGGCAGCTCCCACTCCAAGAACTACATCCTGTGGGAGTACGGGGGATACGCCAGCGAAGGGGTCAAGCAAGTGGCAGAGCTGGGCTCCCCAGTGAAGATGGAAGAAGAAATTCGACAGCAGGTAGGTGCATTTTTGGTGCTTAATTTCGATAAAAGGGTCCTCCCTTGGCCTGTTAACAGTTTGTCATTGGGAATGTAATTTTGCTGAGTAATTCTCAGTTCAGTGCAGGAGTTCTGTGTGGCTCTCTTGATTCATTCTTACCCTGGCAAGGGTTTTTGTCTAGAAAAGGACAAGTAAGTTGGAGCATTCTAAACCTAGAAAATCTGTGTGCCATGTAGAGCAGAAATCAGAGGTGGCAAAGTGAAAATCACCTTTTCAGGCTTGATTGTGAAGGCACTGTTTTAAAAGAAAACTTTGAAGACCGCAAGCAATACCCCTGCCTTAAAATAGTGAATGATTATTTATCATTTAGATTCACTTTGTAGAGTGCTGCATTTTGCTTCTTGATGGATGGCCTCATTTTGTGTTATACAAATATGTAAACTGCTGTGTTTCCCTGCCCATCATTATTTATGTGGCACAAGCATTCTTTCCTTAATAATCCCTTTTACAAAGAAAATAATCTCCCCTTAATGTTGAAAACATGCATGAAACCTCTGTACTTTTCTTCACTTTTTCTACATTTCTGTGGATCTTTCCTATATTTGACACTTCTGAGGATGAAGTCAGCAAAAATAAAAGCAGAGTTCAGGATGATATTGTGGATTAATCATTCTCCCTTTTGGTTAAAAACACAGTATTTTGAGACCTCCAGGATAGGTTGTATACAGGGTTACACTGAGAGATATAAAAAAATTTCAATTATATTTATATAAACAGCATAAAACAATCTCAAAGACTGTTTTGAAAAAACTCGTATAGCAAAAGGCTTTGTGTGCTAAATTTAATTTGCTTTCTTTTGATTCTTAAGTGTATATAATCATGGTACAAGAACATCTGGTGTATTTGACAAGAAACTCCCAAAGCCAAGAAAAATAAAATAAAACCAGCTTAAAACTTAATATATAAAAGGGATAGAAAAGGAATAAGAAGGGGAAAAAACAATCTCAACGTGAGATGAAATGTGATCATGGATACATTGCCTCTTTAAAGCATAATAAACCTTGGTATACCTGGAAATAGAAATAGGCCTTGCTTCTATGCAGAAAAGTGGCTGGATTTTATCCCAGAAATATAATATAAACCCAGAGGGATTAAAATTGTAGCAGAATGTTATATATACCACATGGAACTTATCATTTTTGCTGCTTACTTGGGAAATCAATACTTTCTTGTAGTAGGCCCACGTGGAATGAAGAAAATCAGCAATTTTGTATTGAGGAAGATAATTTCTGTTGCAGCCTTGGTGAATACTTTATAAGCAGGGGTTTGGCACATCTGATGTGGGGCTGTACAAAGACTGGGTCTTTTCCTGGAGCAGCAAGAGCCAGAGGAGAGTGTAGGGTGAGGAGCAAGCAGAGGTCAGGCTGAGGATTGGGAGAATGGCAGAGAATTTGAAGGGAATATGGGGGAAAAAAAATGGAAATCATGTCTCTGTTTTGTGGCTTCTTTGTCATTGTGTGCCACATATGTGCAATGAGGGGATGTGCTTGTACACTGGATTTAAATCAGAGGAGATTGTGACTCTTAGAGTGCATCAAATAGAGAAATGGCTGCAGCTTCAGGGGCTGCTGAGGTTGAACATGGAATTAGTGAGCATCACAGTTGATTCCAACTTTGGGGTGTCTGATTGGGCCAGCCCTGGTTCTCCCGGGTCAGTTTATCCAAGCAATCAGCTGGATCTTACCTAGAGCAGTGCAGCATGTCATCAAGTGCCATAACATTTTTGTTGAGTTTATTTGAGATTTTTTTTTTTCTTTTTAACATGTGCTTAAGCTGCACTAAAATTTTTGACAGGTTTTGAGGTAAAATTCTGCAACCACAAGAGCAGAGCAATGCCAGGAGCTAATCTGCTGGCATTGAAGTCAGGCTGGTATTTTTCTCTTTTTAATTGCACTTGCAATATCCCCACCTGCCTTGAAATTTGTTAATGTTGTTTCCTTCCCCACATGTTCCAATCTACCTCAGGATCTCTTTGCTCCTTTTCCATTTCTTATTTCACCTTTCTTTCCACTCTCTGCTGTCCTGCCAGCCTTGTGTCGATGGGAGGATGCAATTCATTAAATTAATCATTCTCCAAGCAGCTTTGTTGTTCTTGAAAACACAGCAAAGGGAATTTTTGTTTAATTCTGGTGCCTGGACTCAGAGCTCACTCACTGCAGGCTGTGCACTTCTTCCAGGGCCACACTTGGATTTGGGAATTTGCTGTGTGTCAGCTGAGTTTTGTAGGCAGTTTCTTAGGTGAAAAATTTTGTGGGAATCAGAAAAGCAGAGACTTCCACAAACACGAAAAGATTTGATCTGCAGCCTCAGAAGATGCTTAAATTAATGTTTAACACAACACACAGACATGAAGCAGAAAAATCATAAATGTTTTTTATAATTATAAGTAAGAATATGCCTTAAGTAAGAAAGAAACTGTTTTAGGTAAGATAGTAAAGAGTTTATAAAGAATGTATGGGTGTGGTTGTATAAAATAATCTAAAAGTTTAGAAATTATAATAAAAAAATTCTATAAAGGCACGAGACAGAAACCCACTAGGTAAAAGTAGCCACAGTACAGCAGAAGTAAGTAAAGGTAATAATAGAAAAGCAAAATAAACCCTGTGACAACTGTCTATTAGTTTAAAAAGTTAGATATTGTAACAAAGAAACTTGTGACTACTCTTAAACTATGACCAACAGCTGATGCCTTTAAAAATCTCACAACTTCTAAAAGTAATGTTATCTAAACAAGAAATCATTCTTAACCCAGAAATAGTCCCATCCCTTCATTTCTAACAATAATATTTATGTAACCAGCATCTGTCACTGACGTTACTCGAGATTTGATTAAAGGAAGAAAATCTAATTATTTTTGGGTTGTATTACCAAAAATTTACAAGGTATAAACAAACAAACAAACAATAAAAAAGGTCTTTCTTTCAAGGAGCTTTGTTAAGAGGTGTCTTAATAATGATGTGTCATTAAATGGAAAATCCTCAAGCATGAACATTTTGCATTCTGTATTTACTAGCTTCAGAGAGGAAAATCTAATGACCCCATTCTTCTGTGGAAGAGTACAGCACTGCCTTACAAAACAGGCCATAAAATGACCTGTTTTGTAAAACTGTTAAAAACTATAACTATAAAACGATTCAGCTGAAATACTGCAATTACTTTTTAAAAAATCAATCAGTCAAGATGAATGCAATGACAAATTTACTTTCATTTTTACTCTTCTTTCTTTTTTTTAATTAAAAATTTCCAAATCAGGACTGTTTTGTGAAGATAAATGTTTATATGAATTCATAGCAATTACATATTTGTAATTGCTATGAATTGGCTCATAGGAAATGGATGCAGAATTTGAAAGGGAAATTCTGCATTCAAAATGGGATTGCTCTGTTTAAACACATGAACAAACAAATAAGATGGTTAAACCATGAATCAGAAAGAGTAAAGTCTAATTCTAAATCTCATGTACTAGGCTGATGAAAAAAGACTAAAATAGAAACATTGTTTAAAACATCACACCTTAAGTGAAATAATTTGGTTTTGCCTAATTACTTCTGAATTAATATCCATTTTGCCACCAATTCTTTTATAAACCAAGGTAAGTAATATTCTGCAGCTTACATCTTTCTCCAGAAAATGCAGTGCACACTCTCTGCTCCCTGTGGAGCCACAGGTGACATTCTTGCAGGTTTGGCTTAATGCCCTCTGAAATGTCAGTCAGTGGGATGACTTTTTAGATTGTCTTCAGCATCCTCAGATGAAAGCTGAGTGTGCCTCCAGACCTTTCAGAACAACAAGTTCAGTTTTCCAGGAAGATGCTTGTAAAGTTTTTAGACACAGGATAATTTAAATTGTGTCTGTGAATTGGAGGTGGAAGGAACCTGAAACAGCAAAAAATTTCTATAGAAAAAAAATAAATATGTAATTGCTATGAATCCATACATTTATCTTTACAAAATAGTCCTGATTTGGAGTTTTTAAATAAATAAAAGAAAGAACAGTAAAAATTAAAGTAAATTCCTCATTGGATTCACCCTGACTGATTGATTTTTTAAAAAGTAATTTCAGTATTTCAGCTGAATAGTTATCATTTTATGACCTGTTTTGTAAGGCAGCGCTGTATTCTTCCACAGAAGAATGGGGTCATTAGATTTTCCTGCCTGAAGCTGGTAAATCACCTGAATTACAAAGAGGAACCTGCAGGATATTGATCACTTTTTTATTATAGCACTGGGCAAATTATTGTGTTTACTGAAACAAGCTCAAAAGTTTGCTTTTTGAATTAGTGTGCTTAGGGAGGGTAAAACCTGCCAGCCTGGGAGGTTCAACTCAGGTGATTTGTGCTTGACAGAAGAGCTGAAAATTCCCCCAGAACCCTTCACCTCAGAGACCAGGAAACACCTAAAAATCCCTGGGAATTATGTTGGGAATTGCACTGGGAAAACTGATATTTTTGTTGGAATAGTTCAGTCTGTGTTCTGTTGAGAGGAACTAAAAAATTAGTGACAACATGGGTGGCTTGGCCTTCCTTGGAGGAGGGCACTGAGAGAAGTGAAGGGAATTGGATTATTTTGCCATGACCTGGAGTTGGTATTCCTGCTGCTGTAGAAGGAATTGGCACCTGGGATGTTGAGATTATTTTGCCATGACCTGAAGTTGGTATTCCTGCTGCTGAGGAAGGAATTGGTACCTGGGATGTTTAGATTATTTTGCCATGACCTGAAGTTGGTATTCCTGCTGCTGTGGAAGGAATTGGCCACCTGGGATGTTGAGATTATTTTGCCATGACCTGGAGTTGGTATTCCTGCTGCTGTGGAAGGAATTGGCACCTGGGATGTTTAGATTATTTTGCCATGACCTATGGTTTGACGTTTTTGGCAGGGATTTACTTAATTCTAGCACTTGTAGAGACTTATACAGAAGTATACTTTTTGCTTTATGTTATTAATCAAAAACGGACCTTCAATCTGTCTAGATTCAGGGTTTCTAATTAGAATAGGCAGATTTTCTTTTATTTTTGCTTGTGTGTTATTTGAAAAGTGCTTAAAGATTGGTGGATCAGGTTTTGTACTCGAACTGTTTAGAAAATTAAAAACATACAGAGCTTTGTTCAGCTTCATCTGTGGTGTGATCTCTATGAAGTTGGTATTCCTGCTGCTGTGGAAGGAATTGGTACCTGGGATGTTTAGATTATTTTGCCATGACCTGGAGTTGGTATTCCTGCTGCTGAGGAAGGAATTGGCACCTGGGATGTTGAGATTATTTTGCCATGACCTGAAGTTGGTATTCCTGCTGCTGTGGAAGGAATTGGCACCTGGGATGTTGAGATTATTTTGCCATGACCTGGAGTTGGTATTCCTGCTGCTGTGGAAGGAATTGGCACCTGGGATATTGAGATTATTTTGCCATGACCTGGAGTTGGTATTCCTGCTGCTGTGGAAGGAATTGGCCACCTGGGACGTTTCACCTTGGCCTGCCCAAACCTTCAGTGCATGGCACCAACATCCCCACAGAGCCCCTTTCTCCTCAGCCCTCTGGGAGGGCCTTTTTGTTCCCATCCAGGTTTCAGAGGCCTCTCCCTGTGGAAAAGGCAGGGAAATGGTTGTGGCCATAAAGGCTGCTGTGAAAAGCGCAGCTGCTGCTCCTCCAGAAGCCCTTCAGGTTTCTGTGCAAAGCCCACAGAAATTCAGTGCTTTTGGATTTAGTGTAGCAGGGAAGTAGCAGGACTCTGTCCCAGCATGCTTTCCACTTTAGTTACAGCCTGACAGCATGGTTTTAATGGGGTATTTATTCTAATTCTGGACAGATCAAGCTGCTCGGTCGTAAATTGGCTTCTAGGCTTCTGTTTGCTCAGTCAGACTCCTCTGCACTCTGTGCATACACCTCTGCTGTGAATTATGGTCTTTTTTAATGCCTTTTGAAAAGGCTAGATCCTAGATTTATCATGCTTTCCTTTTGGAAGATGTGCCTTATATAATGATTCAAAATCTCTGGCATTTTGGTAATTAGAAATTTTGAAACCCTTGTGTACCATGCTAAATTTCATAAAGTATTTCTGCCAGAAAGAAATAGTTGTCTACTTATGTCATAAAGAGAAGCTTTATGTGCCAATAAATAACTCATACAACATGGCTCAGAACACCTCTTCCAGGGGGGCTTCCATCTTATTATAAACTTCTGTTGGAAACTGTAATTAGAATGATTCAGTTGGTGTTGTTTTCTTTAAAAAAAACAAAAAACAAAACAAACAAACAAAAAAAAAAACCAAAAAAAACCCAAAAAAATGTTCATCCCAGCTCCATTCTTTTTTAGTATCTCATGATCATAAAGATGCACTTCCCTAATAAGAAATGAACTGATGCTGCCTTCTGTGCCACAAAACACCTTTTGCTAGTCTAAAAACTTGAAGATAATGAGTCTTTCACAAAATTAGGTTCTGACAAACCGTTTTGAAGTGGTGTATTATTTTCTGGGCCAAAACACGAAAGATTCAAGCAGCTCAGCCAACAAAAACCGAATAGAAAAATTGGAGTCCTCTGAATAAACTCTCAGTGATTAGGGCACAGTCCTTGTGCCACAGTTGCTCCATGTGTGGTTCCTCTGTCTGTAGGGTTGTGAGAGCTGGCAGGTGGTGAACATATTTTCTATAAAATATTTTGTACAAAAATGTCTTTTTTATTATTCTGGTCCTCTCCCTCGTTTGGAACACCAGGCAGAATGTAATTTTGAACTTTTATTTGGCCTTTGGTCAAAACTTTAGCAAAATAGTGGTTATTTAATAATAATAGTTAATAATGTTAATAATGCCTTTTTCCTTCATTTCTAATAATTTTTTCTTCATTTTTAATTTTCTAATTTTTCTTCATTTTCTAGTTAATGATGCCTTTTTTTCTTCTTCCTGCCTTCCCTCATCCCTTGTCAGCTTAAGGCTTTCTTTCTGATAATAAACAGGGAGAGATAATATTTGGAAAACTAAACCTTTTTTTCTTTTCTTTTGCTTTAATTTTCTGTGCTTTTAACCACCATTGCTATTTGATTAATCAACAAGGCATCATAAGTTTTGATTTTTAAAACTCCACCTTGTGAGCTCTCATCTTTCTGTGCTTTTAATAACCATTGCTATTTGATTAATCAATAAGGCACCTTGATTTTTAAAACTTCACCTTGTGAGCTCTCATCTTGCTTAATGAATTCCAGAGGTTTCACACCTCTAAATTTTATGGGAGTTTTTGCCCTCTGAATAATTACCCAGTAATTGATATTGAATGATTTGCATAACCAAACAATGAGTTGTGGTGTTACGTTAGATCAACATTTAATTTCTCCTTCATTTTTACCTCAATTTGCCTTGCTGCTTATTTTCTTCTAATCATCACAGACCCTCAATTTCTGATATAACAGGGAGAAGCACACTTTCTCAGTAAAATCCACAGATCAGGTTCTCTTTGAATAAAAGGTCTTCAAATATTTTTTTTTTTGCAGAAAAATAAGAATAAAAAAGTAGGCTTTACTCAAAGACCCGTCTTCTCAGTGAAGTTTGATACTAAATTGTGTGGAAATGGAGCCCATCAAAATTCCTGCCTTTTTTCCAGTCTCTGTAGTAGCTGACAGGTTCACCAAAGCTTGTGAAGATTTTCTCTGGCTCTTTGATATCTGTCTGGATTGCAGCAAAGCAATGCTAAGTGAGGAAACACTTGATCCTGATAGATCCATCCCTTTGGGTGGCATGCAATAATTTCAGTTCTCCAGCACACAGATATAAGAATGTCACCTGTTTGGGACAATATGATTGTCCCAAACATCACTTGCTAATTTTAGTATTTTAAAATATCTTGCCTTTTCATTTCTTGCAGTTAGATCTCATGACGCTGTTCTGCTGCCACAAAATTATTACCTGCGGCAGATTCATCCAGTGGAAAGATGTGATGAAATGATTTTCAAATTATTTTCCTTCAGTCTATCACTGCAGTATTTTTAAAACATGAGAATTGCAGATGGTTCTTCGTGTGCTGCTGATAGTGAGGGATGGCAGAAGTTCAGCACTCCAAAGGCAGACTTTGTTTAGGGAAATTAGTTGTGTTAACTGCAACTATTCTGGTTTGGGTTTAGGGAAATTAGTTGTGTTAACTGCAGCTATCCTGGTTTGGAATAGCTGCCCTAAATCCTGACATTTGAGTGACTCTGAGGCACTCAGGAGCTCTCTTGCAGCAGCACCAGCAGAATGTTAAGTAACACAAACTGGAGAAGAGGCAGCACCAATAAAATTGAGTTGTTTGCCAAGGATGCAGAGCAGATGGTTGGGCTCCTCCTCCTGTGAAGGGAGACCCTGCCCAGACTCCTGTGGGCTTCAGCAAAGTCTGCTTTTAAAGGGTCAGAGTACCACTAAAAATCAAATTAGGGGCAAGTCGATTTCCCTCTGAGTGCTTTGCTCTGCAGAGGCTGGAGCTGTAATTAAAATGCAGTGGCTGAGGAGCTGGTGGCTTTCAGTGCCTCTGAAGGAGATGCTGCAAAGGCTGAACAAGGGTCTGAACCCTCATTAGCAGCGTTTGTCAGGAACCACAGGATCTTCCTTGTTTTCTCTCTTGTTGCATGGTAAATATTGTTCAAAGGAACAGCATGCAATAACAGCTGAGGCTGAAGAGTCCTACAGCTCATTTGCCTTGCAAATGCTTAATTATTCAGACAGATTTTCAACATAAACAAAAACTAAGGAAATAACCTGCAATGCAAAGACTGTCACCCTGGTATTAACTTTTTTTGGGGGGTTGTTTGCTTAGGAACCTTAGTTCAGGACTGTCACTCTTTATCAAATGCTTATTTCCACTTAAAATTCAGCAGAACACTTAGAAAAATACTATGTACAAACATGATCCACATGAACATTTCTTAGCCTGTGTCCTTTTCTAAGACAGCTCTTCACAGAGTACTAGACCCCAGAGACGGATTTTAAATTTATTTAATGTTCAGAGAGCAGAAATGTTCAGGTATTATGTTACATCTGTATTAATATGTAATGGATCAACTGGTTCAAGACACAGAATAGGGAGGATATTCATTAGTATTTAAGTGAAGTTTTAACTGTGTTTTCCTAGATTGCTTTTCTAGCCTGAATCCAAAAGGACTCTAATGTGTTGTAGTTTCTGTCAGTCAAAACCAGAAGCAGGAATATTCATTTTCAGTAAGGGGGAGAGGTTAATGTTGTTGAGTAGTCTTTAGCTCAGGAAAGAATGACCTGCTTGCAGACTGTGTGTTTCCTTCAAGTTCACCAGTCAAATATGGATGGAAAATAACACATGCATGAATTTAGGGACTGGAATATCTGTAAAACTCGAATCAGCTTCAAGGCTTAACACAGGGCTGGGATGAAAATTTCTGATTTTGTAATTAACTGCTGGTCACAAACTCCCTAGATTCCTTTTAAGATGATGGTTCTGGATTCTCCCTCAGCTCTCTCCTTGAAACTCATCTCAGCTTAATTATATTCTTGCTTCAGCCAGTGAATTCTTCACGTAAATGCCCTCACTTAAATAATAAACATTATTTATTTTAAACATAAATAAAAATAAATGCACCCCTGGCATGGGGTGTAGCCTGCTACTCCAGGAACATTCTGTGGAAAAAAGGCCATGCAGAAGTTACTGGAAAGGAGGCAAGAGCAGAGAGGGTGCTGTGCAATCTTGTGTTCCTTGCACTGACACACACATCACTGCTTGATGCCAATATTTTAGCAAATGATTTGAAACACTGGGCTCAAAAGCAGGTATATTCATAACTAGAAATATTCCACAGAAAATTTGCTTTCAAATAAAAATGTGGAAATTTAAGGGCGATATTACGCTGTAGCACAACAAGGAAGTTGATTCTCTGCCTGGATAAGCACCTGAAAAGTTTATTTTCTTTCTGGGTGAGAAGAGGCCACCACTTTATCTGGACTTGTCCCAGGGGTGTTTAAACACCTTAGACCTTGCCAATACAGGAATTCATCAAGCTTAGACAAATCAGGGTATACCTCTTAACATGGTTTCTTCTGTAAAATACTCCTTAATCTTAGGAAAGGATAAAAAAATTAGCTAAGAGACTGCATGAATTATTCTATATACAGAAATGGAATGCATCCTAAAGTTGCTGTCCGTGCTATATCCCCCTGTAAGTTGGCAATAGTAATTTAGATGCTGAGGATGCAATGACTCTCTCTTTTTATAACCAAATCTTTGAATATATTCAATGCTTTTAGTGCATTCAACACTTAAAAATATCTTTTTTAAGAATAAGTATCAACAGAGAGCACAGACTTTTTTTTAAATTCCATTTTTGAATTCTGTTGAAATACGGAAAGAAGAATGAGTTCATGAAGCATTTTTAAATGATAGACTTAATCAACACTTGGGCTCCACGATTAATGATGTTATTTTAATTCACAAGCCAGATCAATTATTGGCATTATTTGCAGGTTTGGGGGTTGTTTATTGAATATCTGACAGATGCACCTGTAAAGCAAGCAAGAGTTCAGAAAGAGTGAGTGCATTTCTGCCTTAGGATGGTTTAAATTGGTAGATTTGAGATGGGATTTCAGTGCTCTTGTTTGGATATATATTCCTACATTAGTTGATAGTGGAGGGAAGGGAGAAGAGAAAGGATGTTTTCTTGAAGATTTAATTTTCAGTATGCTTTAATCAGAACTGCCAATTTTCTGTGAGGGTGGGAGGAATGAAGACAGGGAGAATGGGCAGCCATGGGTTTGCAGAAGGTGGAAGGCAAAACCTTTTACTCCTAATCCAATTTGACTCATACCCACAGACTCTGCAGTGCAATGTTGCTTGTTCCTTACATCTGTGCTTCAGAACATGAAAACACAAAATTTTCATGTTCTTCCAAAACATATAATTCAGTTTAAATACTCAGCTGTATCATTGCTGTTACTGCACACTCACAGCTTTGGTTTCTCACAGCACTTTTCAGAACATGTGAATTTTTTTGCTGTTGTTCCTCCAGAGCTGTGTGTAGTGCTTTCTGCTGAAAACTTCACCATGTGATTGGTGCTTTTAAAACAAAAACCAAAGGAAGAAATAGGTCTTTGTCATCATCAGCTAAAAGCAATATACACAAAGTGGAATGTGTGTGCACACAAATGTGTATGATTTACAAAGACCTACATGGCCATTTAATAGACATAGTTTAATGTTTAGGCATGAGAAAACTTTTTATAATTTTCTTATCCATGTAAACTACATCAAAAGTCTATAGCTAGACATAAAAAATGTAACCAGATCCACAAAATCTGCTTGAGCATCACTAGCTTTTCCACTTTTATTAATCTTTTGTCATTGATCAATATACAGCCATGAATATTTTGCTTTCTCAAATCCAAGATGCACACATCTCCCCAGCCTTTAGATTAAGAAAGGCATCCAGGAATTTAAAAAAAAATTTGCCATTGAGGTTTATTGCTATATCTCCATTTCTCTTTGGCTTATAAAAATCCACAATGCTGCAAAGAAATAAAAGCTCTTGGTTATTTAAGCTGTATGACAAGACTTTGTGCTGAAATACCCAGGAAACAGCTTGTGTTGATGGAATAGTGAAAAGTGATTTTTTTTTAATGTATAGGAATTTGAATCCCCCACACGGACCTTCTTAGAACTGTAGTAGGGAGGCTTTTTCATTTCACAAATGGAAATGCAATTTTTTTACATCCCATATAAATTCACTTTAATAATCACTCCCTGAAATTAAGGTTTGCTATGTTATTAGTCAAATAAAAATGTTTCAATTGAGTTATATAGGAAAAGAACTATACCCATGGTTGACAACTATTCATAAGATTAAAAAACCTGTCAGTAAATTATCTGTCAGCTGCCACTTTGGATATTTCCTGTTTCTTTTTCTCTCTCCATAAAATGTTGGGCAGAATTAGTGCACATCACATCCATGTCAATGATATTGCTGATAATTCATTCAGGAGCCTCACAGGTGATTTATTCAGATCATTGTGGCTCCTGTAGACAAAATCCCAAGAGATCACTGCATTTCACCTGAGGCTGTGGAGAAGGCTTCCAAAATGGAATGACAGAAATGGGATTGTGGGTGTGCAGTTTGAATGGAAGTGTGTGATATCACAGCGGGGAAAACTTCAGAGTTTAAGGGTTTAGAATACAGTAATGTATATAAAGCAAGATGGAGGTTTTAGGTTGGAGGCTGGTCCTTCTCATCCTCATCATCGTTGTCATCCTCCTCCTTGTCCTCCTCCTCGTCCTTCTCCTTCTCCTCCTTCTCTTCCTCCTTGGGTTTGGGTGGTTTTGTGTAATTGGTTTAAAAAGTCCACATTGCGGGCATGGGTGGCTGGTTATTGTGTTAAAACTACAAATAATTTAGGTGTCATTTCTTAACTGGACAGTTTATCCTTAAAAGACCTTGTAGAGAGAGATACAGATCCATTTTCAGTTTGTTAGAGTGCAGTGCTGCAGAACTCACAGTTTGTGATGCTGCAGAACTCAGAGTTTGTGAGACTGTAGAATAAGAATCCATAAACATCTGAGTCCCACCAAGAAATTCCATCTCACACATTTAATCCTGACCCTGGAGAAAAAAAGAAGATAAAACTTGACACCTGCCCATGGGAACGAGGTGATATTTACCATTCCTTCTCAGTGACATCATTCTATGGAGATCAGAATCCAGAGTTCTCTGTCCTGAGAGCTCCTGGAGAGGCATCTTTCCCTGAATTACTTTAGTATCAGTTGAGAAGATCCTCATCACTTTAATCACTTCAATCAGTCTTTCACATTTTCACAGCAGGCCCTGGGATTTTACTTGGAAAGTTCTGTAATTTTTTTTCCTTGGAGCTGGCATGTGGGTTTGGGATGTACAGATCTTTTGGGTTGGGACAAATCATGTCCTCTGACAGGAGGGAGGTCTAAAACAAAATTACTGAAGAAGCTAAAACCTTCCCATGTAAAATTCAGGTCATCATTTCAGGGTGGAATCCCAGGGCAGACAAGTATCCATGTTTGTATGGGATAATGTGTTTTCAGTTAAGCAGGATCAGAGTTTATTATTCTTTTTTTAACCTGTTTTTTTGACCAAAAGTTAGTGTCTGATTGATTTATGGAATAGTGTTTATACTTTTGCAGTACCTTCAGGAGAAATGCCACTCTTGCAACATTGCTAAGGAAAGTAGATGGAAAAGTTCATTTTCAGTGAGCAAAATAAGGAGAAAGCCTGCAGTGTTCCATAGATACAAGTTGTTATAAGTGCTTCTCTTTTGAAAAGTTAATTATGTGATTGCTGCATTGCTTAAGAGCTGAGAAGAACATATCTGTAATGAGCAGAATCTGAGTAGATTTTTAATGCATCTCTTTCAGCTCTGCCTGTGGCCAGGAGTGCTTATTGAGATATTCATTTACAATAGATTACTGATACTTTTTTAAAGTACTTTCCCACTCTCCATAATTGATGTATTAGTATATCCCCTAAGCATATTTTCCTGCTCATCTTTACTCCATTAAGATTAAACAGAATGGTCGTTAGATCATAAAGCAATAAAATATTCACTTTGCTACTCACTGCAAAAAAAGCTGTCAAATATAAAGATTGACTTTGCCTTCAGGTACATTTTTAATGGTCCCTTAAATATAGCCCTGAACCAGTGCAACACACAGTAACACGTGAAGAACTTTCTTCATCAGGGGAGTGTTTATCTTAATTAGGTGTCAGGCCCAGAATTTTTTGCTTAGCCCATGCTCTTCTCTGTGAGAGATTTTTATCCATGGTTATATGAATTCATGACACAGTTGCAATGCAGGTTAAAATTAGGGTGACAATTTAGTCTTTATGGCTTGCTATAGACTTCTTAATAGGTTTTAATTAAAATGTCAAAGATCATATTTATATATATATATACATTTCTTATTCAAATAGCAGTGGAGAACATGAGTATGCAAAAATATGAAATAACCTTATTTTCAATGTGCAAGCATAAATTGCATTTGCAAAAGAGGCGTTCAATCAAGAAACAAACCCCAAATTTTATGTTTAGAAATTTAGGCTTGCAGAATGCTATGCTTCCCTTACTCACTGTAGTTCCTCGTTACTTTTCTCCAACACTTTCTTCTTCTAAGGGAGAAAAAGAGAATGTTATAAATGGTAAAAGCAATTTTCAAAGGGCATCTAGGAAGACATAGGATGCTTTTATTTTTGCAATTGAATGCTAACAGGTATAAAATACATAAAATACATGCAGCAGCATTACTGCAAAGCTGGTCTTGTCAGTAAGGGTCATATTTACTACTCACCAAGCTAGATAAAATTTGGTGTTAGCGACTGAGTAATTATTATCAGGAGAAATTGCAGCCAGATTTATTTTATTGATTATCTCTTTATTAATATTGTTGTGGCTCCAAAGCTTCAGTGTTCCCATATATTGTGAAAAATATCAATATTCACTAGTTTTGATTCTTACTGAGTGTGAGATCTCTCAGTCAGTGCTGGTTCTGGGCCACTTTTTTTGCCTGCCCTGAGATTACTGAAGTAATTAACAATTTGATAACACTCGGAATTATAATGAAAAGCTTTGGGATATTTTAGCTTATGTTTATTGCTTTTTTTTTAAATGATGGTGCTAATGTCTCTCAAGTTTGGTCTGCCTTGTGACTGATTGGAAGCACAGCCCCTCTGATGCTTTTGGCAAATGCTATTTCTCCCTTTTAGCAGTTTTCCTTGGGTGAAAGCAGGTCCTGGCTCATTATGTAAAACAGATAATTAGCTGATTACTTGTGCTGTACTTAGCAGTGTGATTGGATGTGTGTCACTCTTGTCAGATCTTCAGAAGAGGGCAGCTTGCCTGGATAGGCTCTTCCAGTGTCACCATCAGCATCCTGGAGGCCCTGCTTGCCTTCCTTATGTTGGTTCCACTGCCTTTTTATGGCATTGGACAACTTTTTATGGCTTCTTTTTATGGCATTGGACAACTTTTTATGGCTTTTTATGGTTATGGCACTGCACAACTGCAGCCATCTCTGTGCCCCAGTCCCCTCCTGCCAAAGACTCTGACAGAACTGTAGTAAGTGCCTTGATCACCTCAGTGGAACTCCACTGGAGAAAAATAATTATATTCCTTATATAATTCCTTACAGAATTATGGTTGCAATAAATAATCAAGATAATTTGATCCTTTTACACTTATTGCCGTTTTCAGCAACGGCACTGCTGTTCCTCATGTTTTTGTTGTGCAAACTAGAGGAAATTAGTCCTTTACCTGTTCAGTCCTACCTTTGCTTTCTATCTCCTCTCTCTTTCTAATCCTCCTATATTTGCACTAAAAGCATTTTAGCAAACATTTATGAACAACTTCTGAAATTGTATTCCAGGGCTCTCTCAAAGAGCACCTACAACTCAACCTCTCCCAGAGTGTTTCCCATTATTTGGCCAATTCTTTTGTACTTAACTGTAAAACTCCCCAGAGTTTGAAAGGTACATATCCTTTTCTTTAAATAGATGTTCAAAGTGAAAGAATTCAGTTGCAAGCCATTCATTCATCCATAATGTTACATGAGAAAAGTTTTCACCCTGTTTGGTTATTTTTCTGTGGAAGGTATAATAAACTAGCTTGCAAGTCAGTTTTTATTTTTGCCTTTATGTCTTTGCAACATCTGTTCCAGAAACAGCAAGCTTTGTTTCTGTTCCAGTTTGTTTTGGCAAGTGTATACTGAAAAAAGGATACTGTTAAATTTACAAGTAAATTATATGAATTCCTGTATACTTCTAATAGGTTTTGACTGTCCAGATGGCAGCTAAAACTTCTAACTTTTTCCATGTGCTGGTGGCTTTGAAAAGAAGCAAAAATAACAACACAAACACCAGCCCCCTCCAACAAATGACAGTTAAATTAATGGCTTTTCTTACCTCTATGCCACAGCTCTGGTTGATATAAAGGAGCAAAAATATCTTGTCATTTAAAGAAGACAATAGATTTTTGTGATCCTGTAAAACTTAATTTTTAGGAGCAGAAGAGGTTGGGTCTTGTCCACCTAACAGAGCCCTGCCTTTGTGCCTGAAGCACCTGCAGCCAAACTTCACCTAAGAACAAAATATCTGGAATTTGGAACACTGAGAGGAGCAATGAACTCTCAATAGCTCCATGTTACAGCTGAAGATATTTTTGTTTTTTTCTAACCTGCTGCTGGCATGGAATGAGCTGAATTCTGGTGGATATTTTGAGCTGGGCAGCAGTTCTGATGGCTACCTGTTGTTTTCCTCTTAGACTGCCTCACTGCTTTTCCATTTGTCCTCATGTAGACCCAAGTTATTTCAAGGGATTAAGAAGAAAGACCTTAAAATATAGAAAAAATAAAGGGATATCCAGTTTGGAGCTAGGCAATAGTGTCAGACTTTACTGAGGACTTTACTGAGCCACCACTATGCTTCACATTGTTGTTTTTTTGGTTTTTTTTTCCTTGGGATAGTCATTTTTCTCCTCTGAATTTTATATATTTTTTGGAAAAAAAGAGATTTTTCATCCCCTCCATATTGTGTTGGGAGAATAAATTAAAATATATTCGTTTAGTGCATGTTGGTGAAGCATATCAAAATGCAGAGGGAGGGGCTGGGTTATAATTTTTTATACATTTTGTTTAACTGATGACATAGTTCTGGATGGCAAGTTTAAAACAAGAATTCCTTTCCCACAGAGATATCCAGTAATATTTTCTATTCACACAAGGTTCATCTAATGGTTTCAGAGCATGTTAAGACATTTAAGAAAATTAATTTCCTAATACTCAGGCAACTTGGTTTTTATTGGTGTAGAGTGGTTAAGTGCCTTCCATATGTTATAATTCAGAGAGTAAAATGGAAATTAAACTTTGGGCCAATTTAGGGACAGATAAATTGGTAAAGATTTTCCTGGTTCCTCTGCAGAAATAGTTCATTACCTCCATCAATAAGTGTTTTTCACGTTGATGTCTCTCACAGATAACTGTGTGTTATCTCTAAGACTGAATTGTGAAAGAAGAGCATTGTGTGCCAGTTTTAAGTAAAAACTGAAGTCAAGGGGTCTTTTCTTCGTCCACTGCCTTTGAATGTTGTTTTTGACTGGTCATGACTTTTGGGGTTGCTTGAGGCTAAACTCCAATTATGAGGTGAAAGAGCAAGTTTGATTTGCATGGGAAGCTGTTGCTCAGGAGTCAGTGAGAATATTGACTCATTAAGCAGGATGGGTAACGCAGAATATATTTTCTAATTTATTTTTTTTGTCTGAGGACACAGGAAGTTGTGCTGAGGCAGAAAACAGTTGTGATTCCTTGTCTGTGGCCATGCCATTGCTTCCCTCCATGCTGGGCTCTGCAGATTTTCCTCTGGGAATTCCCTGAGGAAATCCTCTGGGATGTCCTGTGGCAGCCAGTGGTGTCTGTGCTCCTACAAAGCCTTGCAGGGCATTGCAAAGTGATTTTCATCCTCAAGAAAGGAAATGTGGGCAGCTCTTCTCGATTATCCCATGCAGGAGTGAAAGGGAGATGGATCACTCCAATATTTTTAAGGCAAGAGGGAAAACCACTCTGTCGCCATTCGAGGGGGAAAGGGAGATTTAATTCTGATAATTAAAATCCTATTAAAATTTTTTCTCATCTGCAAATGTGAAGGAAAAGATTTTCACCTGTCCTTTCCATGATAGCTCACACTTGATGCTGCTGCCTTCGTTTCTCCCAGTTTGTGAGGCATGAGGAAATAAGATGGGTTCCGAGAAGAAGGATAATTCTATTTTCTTCACAGTGTGTGAGGAGAGAAAGGCTGCCATGTGTTGATGAGATCATCACTTTAATAGCAGCCATTTATCTCTGAATGCTCTCTGGAGGTAAATACAACGATCACTTTTAAAGTTAAAAGCATAATTCAGCCTGGTTATTTTCCTAATCCTGTTTTCGTTGAGGTGGATGGGTTCACCTGATCTATTTCAATGGTGATGAATGCAGAATATTTTTTTGAGGAATGCCTTTTATATTTGCTTCACCTTGATTTAGGACCCA
This sequence comes from Zonotrichia albicollis, assembly GCF_047830755.1. Taxonomy (NCBI): domain Eukaryota; kingdom Metazoa; phylum Chordata; class Aves; order Passeriformes; family Passerellidae; genus Zonotrichia; species Zonotrichia albicollis. Next base: position 53,810,263 of record NC_133824.1, read on the forward strand.
AGAGCAAATTAAAAAAAAACCGAAAAAACAACAAAAAAAAAATCCAAGCCAACAAAACCATACAACTCCTCATCTTTTGAAGTAAAAAGCTGATTGGGCCAAATGGAAATACACAGGAAAGAAAAAAACATTCTTTATGCTGCACTTGGGAGGTGCAAAACTGGCGAAAAGTTGTTTTGCAAATGATAAAAAAAAATCCTAAGTTCTCCTCAGGAACAACACAGATCACTGCAGTCAGTCTGGATTCTAGAAATAATACTGCTTTATACCCAGAGTAGACTGGTTGCCAAGGAATGGGTAGATGGAGCCTTTTCACATTAAAGCAAGGACCCGTACCTGTGGGGAAATTTCATCAGAAGCTGGTTGTAGATGAAGTTAGTTTAGAGATAAAATTATTTGAAAAAGACATTATCCTCAAATCAAGAATGTGGTGGTCTTGCAAGAACTTAGTCCAGTCTGATGTAGGCCCTGATAATAAACTTTTCTGCAGCTATTTTGGTTGCTGGTAGAGGGGAACCACCAGCTCTTGCATCCATACCTTCCATTTTGTACTTGTGAGGATTTATTATTTTTTTCCCATTCCAGTGAGATTTTGTACTTTCCTGTAGAGCAAGAAGCCCATCTTGTTTCTTTCTTTTCCAAGTAAGGAACTGAGCTTTTGTTCCCTTTCTTTTCCTTTTTTCTGCAGCTCTGCTTTTACAGAGCAAGACCATAAAATGAGAATTTTGGTGTGATGCTGTGAGTTTTGTGGATGTTTGGTCTTTGGGTGTTGATTCACACGCACAATTTCATCCACAGAATTAAACCAGGATCTTTTCAGTATTAAATCCTAGAGTTTCTCTCTTCAGGTGTATTTATAAATAAATAACATTTTTTAAAGGACATTTGTCCCAGAAAGAAGCCACTGTCACAGTTATGTAGGACAATTTCTTGTCCTTAATTCAGATAAAATTTCCAGGATGTCCATCAAAGCATTCACCTGCTGGCAACTTGGGTATTCTTATACACATTTCTCAAAATTTCACCTGTAAATTTTGCAAACAAGATGAAATGTTTATCATAAAAAATTTAGTGAATTGATCATATTATTTCCATAATTATTTATTGCCTTACATACTCCTTCTTAAAAAACAGCTCAAGAAGTTTGAGCTGTTAAAGTTTTCTCCTCCAAAATAAAAATACTGGTTAAAAATAGAAAAATCCCCCAACCTTGTACATAATTGTCTACTTATCATAGGCTTTCCTTTAAGTTTTCACATTTACTTGACTTGAATTACAGAGTTTAATAATGGTCAAGATGAAAGTATAGACATTAAAAAAAAAAAAGAGATACTTAACATTGAGGAGAAATGTATTGATTTAATTAAATCCCTGTCATATGCCCTCGGAAGAAATGTCAAATTAAAGCCAGCTATATTGCTTAGATATTTCAGATGTGACACAAATGAAGGCTTTATTAATTCCTGGGTTCCAAATTGTTTTATTTGCATCACAGCACACCATGGCTCTTGGATATGGTTCTGCTCTTTCCCCACCCTGTAATTACTTAGGACTTGGGAGAGAGAAACCCAAGCCTGTCTCATTAATTGCTTGGTTTCCTTTAATAGTCATACATTATCTGCAGGATTTATTTGTTGACCACTGCTTCTGCTGTTTCCTGCAGTCTCAGTTCAAAATCTCTTTTTTCTTATGGTAAATCTTGAGGCACAGGACATGCTCTTATCTTTGTGTAGATATGAAGAATTGTGCACAGATAAAGAGGTTTATTGGAAGGGTTTTTGTGAAATCTTTGGTTCTTTATTCATTCATCCTAAGAGATTCATCAGATTTCATGCTGGTAAAATAGACTGCTTTTTTCTGGGTTTTTTTGTTAATTTTTTTTTCCCCCAGGTTTTTTGTTTATTTATTTACTTTTTATTTCCCCAGTTTTGCTGTTGTATTGTACTTTATATGTAAGGTGCTCAAAGGAGCATCCGAAAATGCACCATCACTGGTGCCATCACAGAATTAGTGACTTCAAACAAACCCACACACTTCAAATTAAGAACATAAATATTTTATTTTAAAGATTAATATTTCTGACAGATTCTGATTATCTTCCTAAATCTATGGGGTTTTTTGCTAAAATGTTTGGTTTTTTTTTATTGTGATGGAGTAGAAAATATTTCTACTCCATCATTTCATGCATTGAAATGACCAACACAAAGAATATGAATGAAAAATATCGCACACAAAAATATTCCCAGTGTTGTTTTTATAAAAACAACACTGGGAATCCAGAGATTTTATGTGGGGTAGAAGAGGAGTCAAAACAATTTGGCTTCTGGAACAAAATTTATGTTGAGGAAGATGAGGTCCCTGTGAGAGTGATGGAAGGCAGTTACTGGTCCTGCTAAAGCAGTAAACTGCTAGGTTTGTGTCACATTAATTAGAATTACACTGGAAAACAGCAGATTTCCCAACTTTGTTGAGAGAACTCACTTGGAGTTTTGATAGGCAGGATCCCCCCAAACAAATATTTTGAATCACAGTTGCATATCTGCCCTTGCCTACAGTGCTGCTGCTCCACAATCAACATTTCTCCCTTACCTTGAAAGCCATTCTTTATCCAATGCACACATTATTTCCAAGCAACAGTGGGAAGCCTGGGAGAAAACAGAATGAAAAGAGTCTTGGTTAGTCAAGCAATTTTGGTTTTGTCTTTTTTTTTTTTTTTTTTAAAGAAACAACTTGTACAGCGCCAGACACAATTTCAGATTAAGATCTCTGCAAATGTCAATAGATTTTGTTTGAATCTCCCATGAGAGCATTTCAGACCTGATAGCCCTGACAATTTTAAGACAATGCAATTTAAAAAGAGCTGTATATATTGGAAGATTTTTTTTTTTTTAATTTCTTGGCTCACGAGGATTTTACTGTGCTTAGCTGCCACTGCGGCACAAGAAAGTTTTCTCTGTGTTCTCCTCCTCATCATCAAGTTTTTTTAGCTTCTGTGTCACTTGTGCCACTCCTGTCACCCTCAATCAAGCAGAGAGGTGAGGCCAGCACTGAGCCCTGATTTTTCTTGGCATGGAAGGAGAATGAGGGGAGAATTTCTGTAGATCCCCCCTTGGTTTTGTGTGCAGGATCAGCCTGGTCCTACACCTGTGTCCTCTCTCATCACAGACAGAAAAGGGTTTTCCTTTCCCATGGAAAAGTTACTGCACAAATGCCTCCCTACTAGCACTGACCCTCAGAACCTTTGGCTTCCTGTGAAATTAGACTTTTGTTTAAATGTTAATAACTTTTGAGCGGCTCCGTGCCACCGGTCGCCGCTTTTCAAATGCAAAATTGTGTCAATAAGGTGGGAATAAATTTAATAGGCTTAATGGTGCCTGTAGAATAAAGCAGCTTGTCTGTGACCTCCTCATTAAGGTGTTTGCTGACAATGCAGACTAACAGCAGTAGGACATTAATACTACTGTGTGAGGAATTACTTTATTTTAAAAGACTTCAGCAAATTTTCATGCCTTTATCCGTCCCCATTCTGTCGGGCTGCTAGAACCTGTCAGTACTTCAAATACCTTATCTTCCTCCTTGACAGGGAATTTCTAAACATACATAAATCTGTGGACCTAATTGCTGTTGAATATTTTTTTCAGACATGTTTCCCAGGAAACAGTCTGAACCATAAAAATGCTGAACCATAAAAGTGCCACCAGTGTGAAGTTAGGGTATTTATGCCACCTATACCTTCTCTCTTTTCTTTAGATTTTGCTATACCCATCTTCTTTTTGAAGCAATTAGCATTTTGAATGTAAAACTAGTGAGCAGTTAGACTGAAGTTTAATCACCTGTTTCTTCTGAGTCAGCTCTGGCTTTATCTCAAATCAGAGCGTGCCTTGATGCAGCAATGGAAGCTCAGTGTTTGTGCAGAAATGTTGTGTTTTGCATTATTCATGTCCAACATATCTTTTTTCCCACCCCTAAAATAGTTAAATAAATGTAACTGGGAGGTCCTGCAGTGCTTTGGGTGTGCCAGGACTGTGTGTGGCTGAATTTGAAAGGTGTGAGCCTGGTTTAAAGCACAAAAGTGGTTTTCCAAATGGGACCCCTTGGTGCACAACAGCTTTTGCACTGGTCTCGTGTTGGGATGGTGGGAAATGCACTTAATGCAACAATTTGCCAGAGAGAATTGCAAAATTGAGTGAGAATGAGCAACTTCCAGGGAGTGATACTCTCACCATGTCACACAAGCTGTATCAACAGATGAAGGTAATTGAAGCAAGATTGAAATAGTCTAAGGTGAACCTTAATATTTAGGAATTTTTGTCAAAAAGCCTCAATTACAAGAAAAAACGAAGAACAGGATAATAAACCTTTGAGTTATACATAGCTCCTCCTGATTTAACAAAATCCACGAAGAGAGCTAAAAAAGAAAATAGGAGCTCTAACAATGTGCTACATGATAGTACTTGAAATTCAGATATTATAGATTGAGCAGGAGGATGGTCAGCGTTATTCAGGGAGCTGCCTGTTACCTTTTATTTTCCTCCAGAGCTGCTTCTTTTATTTCAAAAAGAGTTCTCAGGTGCTTTACAAAATCAGGTTTTTTCTGCTGTTACAGCTAGAATTAATGTTATTGTCTGGTTTTGTATCACTGACTCTTCATTTCGGCAAATCACGACACAACATTAACTGCAAGGTGAAATGTGAGGGTTCATTTTAAAACGTAAATATTAAAATAATTTCTTTAAAAAATTATATAAATATGTGTTTTTATGTATAATGAAGTTGCTTTTTCTTTAGAAATCTTTACACTTTTCAAATTCTTAAAATATTTCTTCAGAGTAATTCACAGGGAAACAATGAGAAGTCCTTGGTCATGGAACTTCATTGTGCCATGTAATTTAGGGGTAAAACACCTTTATTCCTTTATTATCTGCAGCCATTGTAGGTTTTTCTGGTTTTATCTGATCATATAGAATGGAAAAATTGTTAATGGTTTGGAATAGAACTGCTTGGAATAAATAGAATTTTCTTTATAACTATCCAATGCCTTAACTCTATTTTCACAATTTTACTATCTTTTACTATCAAAGCTATATATTGCTTTGTATATTCCACAACAAATAATGTTGTTCTTAATCATACACTCCTAATGTAATACACAATTTTAACCAGAAAAAAAAAGGAAGAAACCAATCATTCCATGTCATGAACATAATTTTAAAATCAATTTGTAAGAATAGGGGAAAATGAGGTTTAGAAGAACTAGAAACTTCCTCTTTCTGTGAGTGGTCATTTTTTGATTATACATTCACATTTCCAGTTATTGGGCTACAAATAAAAGAAGTGGATTTTTCTTTTGAGTAAAGAAAAATTTAAAAGTCACCCAACTCCTTGAGATTTTGAGTAAGACCTTGAAGGCTGTACTAGCGTTGATATTACTGCAAGATTTTCAACTGCATATTACCTCCCATCTGTCCGTATTTTACACCCTTCTTTTCTCTTTAAACAAGTCTCTAAACCCAAGACTAATCCCTGCATTCTTCACAAGGTATTTTAGGGTAAAATATGACTAGGAAGCAGCTTGCCTCCTGCTGGCTCCAATGTTATAAATACATATATTTCAGTGCACTGTGGCCCCTTCCTTAAGCTGTTGAATTTTAAATTCCCCACAGCACGTAGTGTGTTCTGCACCTATCAATTACCGAGGCCAGGCCATGGCAGCACAAATGAGACCTCAGCTTCTTGGAGGGCCTGGATGCTTGTTTTTCTTTGTCACACTTCTTTAGCATGGATCTTGAACTGTAACACTGTGGTTAAAATATCTGATGTGGTTAAAAAAGCCTCGATGTTCATTTTTAGATCGGTTTCCTAAGAAACTGCAGTTTATGTGATGGTGCTGTTCATCTGTCAGCTGCAAATCTGAAAACTACTGAGCAAGCCTGAACAAAGGGTAGAAAGTGAAAACAAATTTGTGTTAGATGGAGATAATTAGGGAAGATTGTCAGGAGGTTAGAGGAGGAAGATGCTGATGAATTACCTTCCTCTGAGAGAAGGGCACGACCCAGGGAGATGCTCCCTTTCAGGCTCTCTGCTTTGTGAAGCCAACTTGGAGCTTGTCTTCTTGCTGTAGTCACGTTCAGCCACGTATTATGTTAATATTTCCTATCAGAACAACATAAAACACTTTCCTGGAGTGTCAGTGAAGGATTCCTGCTTTGCCCCCCTCATATCTCTAAGTGGAGCTCGAGCCATTAGAATGTCTTCCACCGCTCTCAATTTTCTCTATAAATAAAGGCAGAATCTCATTTTGAACTTTGCTGAAGGGCAGAAGCAGCTGCTGCCCTTGCAGTCAGAGGTCTGTCAGCTCAGGATGAATCCCTGTCATGGAATTGGTTTGGAAAGAGGGGCTGAGATAAAACAAACCCATCTCCCAGCCAAACCAAAGGGCTCTCAGCCTTTTATTCAGGTAGTAAAACTCAAATCTCCAAAAGAGAAAATGCTTTTGGTGGTTTCTGTCCTTGTGGAGCTGGTTCAGATGATCTCAACCATCTTATGGAATAGGTTTTTTCATGTTTATCCTAGAGAACCTCTTAGTTTGACATGTGGATTCCTCAACTGCCTCCAAACCAATCAAACAGATTAGTGACTCTCTGGCTTCATTAATTCTCCATGCATCAACAGCAAAACTTTCCCCATTTTCCTTGCATATTCTGAAGAATTATGGAACATTGCTCTTTACCTCCAAAAATACAGAATGGCAAAATTATGGACCCCAAATCTTAATGTCGTAGCTCAGCTTTTATTATGCTTCTTGTGCTTCAGGTAACAAATGTAAATTTCTTTAGTCAGCATGTTTGGGTCATCTTATAATTTGCAGATATACCAGTAATATTTCTCAATATTTAAGTGTCCCCAGTGACTGGATTGTGGCTGTCCTCTAAAAGGTTGAGTTTAGGGATCAAGGTTTCAGGGAGTGCAAAAATATAACTGTAGTGAGCTATTGATTTAAACCAGTCCATGATTTGCTTTGGTGGTTAAATCTAAAACATTGTGGGTCATTAGAATAAGCCTGTTCATTTCTTCATTAAAATCTCATTTTCTCAGCTGTTTTAATTTTCCTTATTTGGTCAGTAATGTAGAACCTCAGGTTTACTACTGTTTTCTATTCTATATGCTGAGTATACCTAAAATTATGTCACTCTTGGTGTTGAGACTTTTCCTCTTCACTTATGATTAAATGAACAAATATCTTGTACTGCCATCCTTATTGCCAACATTCAAATCAGAGAGTCTTGGAAAAGGTATGTGAAATATTTATTTTCCTAGCGTCTTCACATTGGACAAGGTTTAAAATTTTGGTTTTACGTGGTCATTTCATAACTTAATCATGCTCTAGAGAGCTCCTGACACTTTCAAACACCAGGTTTCCCTGTGCAGCATTTAATATTCATGAAGTCTCTACCAATCCTATTTATTTTCCCATTCTATCCTTTAATAAATATTATTTTCTCCTTCATTATTTTTACCTACTCCAGTATTCATAGGAATAGTAACTATCCTGTTCCTGCTTTTATCTATTGCATTTTATATTAATTGCCCCATTTTGTCCTATATCATACTGAAACTTTATTTCTTTATGTAATAACTGGAAAAAGTTCTATTGCTCTCTTCATGATTCTCCTTTTGGAGTACACCCCATGGTGTATACAAAATTAAAAGTCATATTATTATCATATATATATATATATATATATATATATATATATATATATATATATATATTTTAATATATACTTTTTTATATATATATATACTTTTAATTTTATCCAAGACCGTAAATACAGGCTGTCCTACCTACCAGAATAAAGTTGTTTTTCCTCTGGGTTCTTTACTGAAGGTGGGACTCATTCTGATTCTCTAGAAGAGACAGAAGAGACTTGGTCTAATAGGATTATTGACTACCTGTAAATGCAGCTTTTATGCACATTTATGCCTTTCCAAAACACTTATTTAGCATTGACACTTTTTATATTCTAGATAGAACACTTTTTTGTTATTTGAGTGCCTGGTAGGATTAACCCAAGTGCCAAAAATTACTTGTTTTTCTGTAAGGGTGCTGTGGACTGCCAGGCTGATGCTCAGTGCAAATTAATAAAATTTAAAGATTTAATTGCAATAAACTGGAAGAAAAAAAGCTGCTAATAATTCTGGGTTTGGGATACTTGTTACATACTGAGGAATCCACTGATCAGTAAAAAAACTGTGTAAAATATCCTTAATTAAATATTAGGAAAATAGGAAAGTTGGATGCTACTGGTGGATGAGGCTTTCTTGTAAAATAATTAATATATTAGGATACAATTAGGAAAAACTTGAATATGCCAAATATTTGGTGTGGTAATTCAAAAGAAATTAAACCCATTGGATTAATTAGCATTAATTACGTTTTTATAATGCAGGGAATTAACTGTCTTTTTACTACCAAATAATAAACATGGAAATCAATGAAATTTTATAATATCTGTCAGGGCATGCTCTAGGGAAACAAGAAATTGTTTTCTTTTTGGAATAAAAGGAAGGGAATTCTGATCAAATTTTACAAGCATAAGACAAACCCTGCATCTAATCCAGTGAAAAACTGAATTTCTAAATAGCAAAGCTGTTTAGTTCTGCAGGCTAAATAAGCTGTAAGGATGGTGTTTTATTATTTTAGTCCTACTGATGCTTCGTTTTAGCACTGAAACAAAAGTAAAAGGAACACATTCTCATTATTTTCCAACTTGTATGCAATATTTTTATATATCAAGAGGAAAAGGAAAATCTATTGAAAATAAAATAAAAGAGAATCTGTCAGGAGTAGATCTGACAGTTCAGACTATTTCATCTTGTCATGCAATTACAATGTTTAAATTAATAAAAGCACATTAAAACAATTTACACATCTACTATAATGCATCAGGGACAATGATCCTAAGGACAAAACTTTTATCGCTATGGTTTTATTCAAAGACTGACTTGTCTTTTAATTTTAATTAATTTAAATGCAGTTTCTTGGTTTTAAAATTAGAAACCAGCCCAGTGAGCAAAGGGTCTGTTGGTAACTAAGTGAAAAGTCCATTTTCAGATCATTGCAAGGAGAATTTTATGCATTGCCAACAGCTTCCTTTCAGTGAATGATAGCCCTGCTCTGTGGGGTTTTGGGGGTTTTTGTTAGGGTTGGGATTTAATGTGTGAAATACTATTTTTTGTTTGGATTTAGATGTTTATTTGGCTTTATTTATATTATAGTTTTATAAGTTGTGAGTTTTAAAGTATTTTATTAATAAATTATGAAACAGTTTTGTATCTTTAATTAGGTTTTTTAAGATAAATTGCCTGATTCAGAAATTAGTTTAAATTATTTTTATTAGTTAAATTAGTAAAATTATTTAATTATTAAAAATTAAAAATGGTTAAATTTAATTATTTTTATTTTAAATTAATAATTATTAAAATTATTAAATTAATAATTATTGAAATTATTTAATTATTATAAAAATATTTAATTATTTATTTAAAAATAATTAGTTAAATTATTTTAATTAGTTAAATTATTTTTATTTTAAACTTAATAACTAATTATTTGTGTTTTAAGTGGATTTTAAAATTTGATTATATATTATTTAAATTTCTGAAGAATGTGAAAAAAGATTCGTTATTGCTTTTAAAATTGTTTGTTTATATATTATTATATAAATTCTATATTTTATAATATTGTATATTTATATATTATACATATAAATATATAAATTATATAAATATAGAATATGATATATAAATATAGAAATTATAATATATATAAATTTATCTTTACTTATTATATATATATTTTATATTTATACATTACATATTTTATATATACTATTTATGTATATTTAGAATTATAAACTTTATAGCTTTTATTATATGATATTATATATTTTTATTTAAATTATTTATTTATAATTTTAGTTTTATTATTTAATTTTGGAAGGGTTTTTTATGGTTAAATGCGGTGTTCTTTTGAGGATCAGTGCCTGTCAGCACACAAAGTCTAAAATTCTCAGCAACCAGGGCCCCAACACTAATCCTTGGGGTAAAGGAGATTTCCCTTTAGCAGGAAGTTTATTTGGAGAGCTTTATGCCATCAGAGGTATCTCAGATATTTTTCTCCTGTGTCCCATTGTTGTGTATGAGCACCAAGGAAGCCTCTCCAGATTTTTGTGAAGGAAATGGCAGCAGCAGCACAGAGCAGCTCCAATGTCCCTAAGGCATCTTGACCGAACAAAAAAATATTAACGCCTGCTGTCCGGTTTTCGGCTGTTTGGAGGGCCTGGAAAGGCCCGGGGTGGCCTTGGGGCAGCCCGCGTTTCAAAGGAACAGAAGAGGCTTCAGTTCTTCTTTCGGTCTCTGTGTTTATTAATTGTTTATCTAAAAGATTTTCTTTCGGCCTGACAGAGGTCTGCTCAGCAGCCAGCCATGAGCACACTCTCCTCCCCTCCGGGCGGTCACCTATCTTTATACCCAAAGTTGCGTATACAATATTTATCATTTTTCTCCAATACCTTTCACTCTTATTGCCCAGTGCACTTTTAGTAATGACTAATCTTAAAGTGCCACCATCACTACAGAAGATAGAGGAGAAGAAGAAGAAGAAGGAGGACAGGACACGCCCCAATTCCTCCATCTTACTTCTCTAAACCCCCCTGTACAGAAATCCTAAACCCTGTGTTTCACTCTCTAACTAACTAATCCCTTCACCATTCACCCCGGTGAAACCCTCCTATCCTCATACAGGTGTCGTCTCCTGTGTAGGGTCAAAGTCCAGCCACCAGACACTTCTGGCAACATTCCAGGACTCCCGAGCCCCCCAAGGGTGGTCTCGGTGACTCGGCACCTCAGTCCTGAGGTGCTGAGATCCCACACCCTGCCTGCTAATGAATTTATGGCAGCTCTAGAGGGGCATTTGGGGCCCTCATGACCAGTTCAGGGAGATTCCCACACCTCTCCCTTAGTCTGTCCCAATCTGCCTGCCAAAATCTTAGCAATTAATTTTAATTCTTATTCATTTAATCCTCCTATCTGCTCCTGAGCAGATCACCTCTCCTCCTACAGCAGCTCAGCCAGGCTACTGTGCTAATCCTCACCCTGGGGAGCACATCCAGCATGATCATCCCAGCGAGGATTACTTCAGAAGGAACAAAAGGAAAAATGGGACCAAAATGGCCCAAAAGAGCAACTGCTTGGGTGCCTGTGACCCCCTGGCTCCCACTGTGCCCCTGCCAGGGTGGGGGGACTCAGCAGAGATAATTTTTGAGCAGAAACAGTTAATTTTTGAGCAGAAAAGGCTGATTCACAAGGGCTCTGGGCAGAGCTGTGAGTGCTGGCTCATCCTGCCCTGCAGCAGCACACAGCCCACAGCTGCTGTCCCCTCCCCACCATTTCCTCAGCTATAAAAACAAACACAGGGAGACTGTGAGATGGTCAAAAGGATCCAAATTTATTCTATTTGTGGGGTGCCCCAATGAAGGAAGGAATGATGAATCGGACCCCATGTTCTCAGAAGGCTAATCTATTATTTTAAGATACTATATTATATTAAAGAATACTAAACTAAACTATATATTAAAGAATATAGAAAGGATACTTACAGAAGGCTAAAAAGATAATAATGAAAACTTGTTACTCTTTCCAGAGGCTCAACACAGTTTGGCCCTGATTGGCCAAAGAGTGAAAACAACTCACAGCAGAATGCAATGAAACAATCTCCAAACACATTCCACATGAGCACAACCCAGCAGAAGCAAATGAGATAATTGTTGTTTCCCTTTTCTCTGAAGCTTCTCAGCTTCCCAGGAGAAAAATCCTGAGTGAAGGGATTTTTCCAGAAAATGTGAATGCCACACAAATTAATTGTGGAATACCTCTGCTTATATACTATTTTAGGAAGGCTAGTAATGTTTTACTACAGTGATAGGGTTAATCATCACATCAACAAACTGATGCATTATACAACATCTCTTGCTCGTAGAAGTTGATGTAATTTTCTTTTCTCTGATTGAATCCTCTTGCAATCTTGATTTAATCCTCAAAGTTCTGTTTGCTCCCACCCAGGCATCCTGTTATCAAATCTCTTATGCTAACCAGGTCCAAAGTCCATCATCTGTCTTGTGTCCCAAAATCTCCCCCTTCTCTTTTCAATCAAAAAACCTTCTTTTAGTGGCCTTTTTAATTAATCTCTGCACACATTGAAACAAGCAAGGTATCATGATTATTGCAATTATTATCAAAAATCATCACATACATACCCATCTTAAAAAGAATCTTTTAGCTAATAACTCCAACTTCTAAAGGCTTAAACTTGATCTTTATAAACTCAAAACATTTCTGATTGCAGCTGCAGGGGGGAATTACTGGATTTAGAAAGATTGCCAGAAGTGTAATTGCACCAAAAGGTTTGATTCTTATATACAGGGTGACAGGGACAAACATCCCAAGCTTTAGACTGACTTCTTCCTGTGAATTTAAAAATTAACACAAAAATCCAATTTCACAGAACCCAGGAGCTCTAATTCTTGCGGTTCCAAGGGTGTTTCAGGAAGATAAGGGGTCAAAATTGATTTGATTTGTTTGCTTTCAAAATTTTTAGTGTAAATATTAGTGTAAAGTTCTGGAGGAGCTATACTCAACAAGGAATTTTTCCTGGTGGTTGGTCTCTGATAGGGACTATCCAAATTTCCTGTTTTCAGCCCAACATAAAAATAATTACTTGTGACTTTTTTTTTTTTTTTTTGAGGATATTTTAGGAGAACTCTGCATGTGGCATGCAGCAGCTCTCATCAGGAATGGCGAGGTGTGAGGATGAGTGGGTGGGGTTTCATCTGCACCTAGAGGAGTTAAAAGTTAAAAACCATAAACAGTAAAATCCTGTGTAGAGTGGCCATGGAGGACATTGCCTATTTGCTGCCTGTGTCCCTAAACAAAAACATAAAGCAAAATCTTGTTTCATCCTCATGTGAGGAAACAATCTTGCAGTTTTATTTCATCACAATGAATTTTTACTCAAGCCCACGTCTCGATGTTTTACATGAAAATCTGATGTTTCTGTGTGGCAGGTTCTTAGAGGTCTGCTTGTTTCAGAAGGGCTACCACCTGTGCCAGGTTGTAGATGGCACTGAGAGACTTCATTGAGCCAGACTGCAAAGTTCTCCCAGAGACACACTGGAGTTTTCTGTGAGTGTGGTTTTGTGTGTGGATCTGCCCACCTGAGACCCTTGCTCAGTAGCTGCAGGTGGGGATAACCAAATGAAGTTTCACTTTCACGTGAGCTATGAAAATACCTTTTTTCTCATTCTTTTTAAACAGGGCAGTCCACACAGAGCAGCCCTGTGTGTGAGCAAACCATGCAAAACATGAAAATCAACCAGCACATCTTCATAAAGAGACAAAGTCTCCTGATGACATCTAATCCAGCAGACATAATTAGTGAGCACAAACTCACAAACACCCAGAACTGAAACTCTTCAAAAGGGCTGCATGCTGCTGCAGTTCTGCCCAAATCCATCCTGTTTGCGCTGCTGTGTGGGTTTGAGCTCAAGCTGCAGAGGCAGAGTGTTTTACAGTCACAGAGGTTAATGCAGATTTTCTTGATGACTCTTCATGTTTTGTCACATTTTCTCATGCCGCTCCCAAGAAGACAATGCATCTTCATTCCTGTGACAGGGCAGGTGCCGGCTGAATGGAAATGGAGCTTGTGCTTATCTGTTGATAGCTCAGTGGGAATAGAGCATTTGTGAAATTCTTCTTGGCTGTCAGAGGAGCTGAGGCACTTTCCCCCTCTCCTCTCAATTCACTTTTCAATCTCAATAGCTTATTGGAATGACAGGGTATCAAAACGTCTGGAAAGCTAAAACCATACATCAAGCACCTGTGCATTGCAGAGGTCTGACAGTGCCAACAAAATAGATGGATCTTATATAATCTCTGTCTCCTGGAAAGAATAAAAGGAAAATTTTATAGGCTTGACCTGTGATCTCAGAGAAATAGCCTGAGTTTTGTCTGGGTGGCTTGGCAGAATTGGGTGCACTGAGTACTGCTCCACTTGGTATTTAATAAGCAGAAATGCCCCATGTAGAGGAGTAGTTGTGAAGATTCAGTTAAACATGAAGGAAATCTTCAGAGCAATGGTCCCATTTCTTAGGGCTGTATTTCATTCCAGTTGCTGATCTTGTTTCAGGACTTTGAGTTTCATTACCACACTGCCTCTGACAGGTTGATAAGCTGGGCATCTGAAAGAATCAAGATAACTTCCCTCACCTCTTTGTTTTCATTGCGACTCAGGAGAGCTCCCCTTGTCTCCTATTTTCTCTTTTCAACTGAAGTGAATTATTTGCTGCTTCTTTAACTCCATCCACCAGCTCCAAACCTCCAGTGGACGTGACAAAGTGAAATATATGTGCAGCCCACTGAATTCCTGGCATGCTGCCCAAAAGAGAAGGAAAACAGTTGGGAAAATGGATCCCAGCATCCATGGACTCAAAGGAACTTATTGTCTTTGCTGTCTGCCCCTTCTTTATCAGTTTCTGCAGGGAATGCAATGACAGATGGAATCCCGGGTGGGATTTTAGGATGACCAAGTTGTTCAAGCAGATATTTATCTCACACAGCACAGCTTCTCCTACTGGGGAACCACCAGCTCGGTGTGAAAATCCTTTCAGTCTTGATTCAGTGTCAGGGTAGCTGGGAATTCAGAGCTGCAAGAGGCAAGAACAGATCACCCAAATAAGAACATCCCAGGAGAAGTGATTGCTGAAAATGTGTATCAGATCTGTGTGGAAATTTGCAGGAGTAACACGCCTGTCTATCAAAGATCCTCGTGGTGTTGAATTGAAGCAGAAACATATGTAATGTGCCTGTGAACAAGGAGCTTTGGGGAGCTGCTGAATTATGCATTCTCTGGTTAAATTGCTGCTTAGTGCTAGAGCTTGGCTTATGGAAGATGCAAATATGCAGCAATCTATGTAAACTTTGCCACGGAGGAAGAATGATGTAATGTGCAGGAAATCAATATTTCCTCGTGCAGTGTGAAAATTAAACTGAGTCAGTTTATCAAAATAGATTTTTCTACTTACTGCTGAGAGGGCTTGTTGCTAAGTTTGTTGCAGTGCCATATTTAGGAAATAAGATCATGAGTGGGTTGAGCAAAATTATGCTATAAGGAGTCTACTGTGCAGAGTACCAGCCTCTAATAGATGGAGAAAGCTATTAGCAAAAAAATGTTTCTTAATTACTTCACCACAGAGCATATAAGCATTGTTTTTGAAAGAAAAAGCCTGAGAGAATTTTTCTGTCTGACCTTTTGCCCTGGAGATGTTTTGTGCAGCCTGGCTCTGTTTTTCTTATCTGACTGCTGTCCACCACCTACTCTGGGGCTATAGCACCACTTCTGGTAAGCTGCCCTCAGTAGTTATGTTTTTCTCAAGTTATGTTTTTCTCTCCCAGCATTGCTGCTGAAATAATATTTAGAAAGTCAGGAACAAATTAAGGGCGTGTAGTAAAATCAAAAGTAACAATTTCTGCTCACAGACAATTAAAACATCATAAATAAAATCATGTGAGGATTTACTTAGGCCGGAAAACACTTGCACCTCATCATAATCTGTTTGTTTGCTCCAGTTGCCACAGGCATTCAAGGAGTGGTATTAATTAAAGTACATTTAAATGAGATATTACTACTGAGTTCAGTAGTAATAGGCTTATTTTTCTGCATTGCTGTTCTATTCATCCTTTATTTGCCTTGCCTTTTACAAGCTAATTTGATGTATATTACTCCTTTACTATCTATAACTCCTTCAGTGATTTGTAGAGCAGTGTAAACAATTTATGCTCATTGTGTGTGTGCTGCCTTAAACTATGGTACATAAACCTATTAGGAAGATGGACGCGGAGTATCCTTTATAAGAATATATCAAGTCATAATGGGGTTCCTTGAGATCTCAGAATTCACTTTGTAATGTTGTTTATTGAAGAAAAGAAAAAAGAAAGAGAAGTTTTCTTCAGAAGGTGCCATATTGAGAAATACAGGTTTTTCTTTTGTCTCACCAAATTCACAAATGATCTGTCCTGAGCTTGAGGAGTCCCTGAGCTCCCAGTTAAGCTGAGCTCTTTCCTAATGCTAAAAAAATGCTGTTCTTGACTGCTCCATGCCTCTGAAAGAACAATGAGAAATGAGGAAGAGAATGGGAGAGGCTTTAAATGTCATCTTCTGCAGAGCCACATGCTGATTTACTAATATTTTAAATAGCTGCTGGCCTAACCAGCTATTGTTTTCAAGTACTTCTCATTCTTGTTGTGCACCCTCAGTTATTTGCTCTTTGTTTTCACTTTGCAGAGGGGAGGTTGGAGGGAGGCTCTGCTTGTGGAGCCCGGAGCCATCTGAATAAATGAATTTAATGGTGCCAGTATAAAATGAGCTTGTTGCAAGCAGGCAGCACTCTCGGAGCCAGGGATGAATTTCTGTGGTTTCTAAACAAGCAAACTCTCTTCCAACAAGCAGAACATCGTGGCTCCCCCATGGAGTTGCTGCAGGATTTTCTTACAGCACAGGAGAAATTTCTCTGTCCATACGAGCACACCACACATATGAGAAGCAAAAAGCTCCTCCTTTGCTTGGAATTTATGGCTTCCTCAATACAGATGAAGAGACACTGTGATTTACTATTTTCTTACTTCATGGCACACTAACTTACTATATTGTATATATTTGTATATATTATATAAATATAATGTTTGGATGGTGAACTCTGAGCTCTCAGCACCAATTATGGTGGAACAGCTGAACTAACCTCTACAGAGAAGAATCAAAACCATAGTGCTTTATTATTTTTTTTTTTTCCAGTATTGGAAAGATTTAAAGAAGCAGGAGAAGGTTTGTAATAATACTTTACATCTTTTCAATTCAGAGATATCTTCCTTTGTAACAAGCATTTCCTACATCTGTGTAATTTTAGAATTAGAGAAAATAGGTTTGGTAGTATGAAACAAAGCAATTTTTACACTTAATGTTATTCAATGACAACTTTCTGTCCCTACCATCTTAAAGGGTACAAAATTTCCTAGGAAGTTATGTTCATGGCTTGAAAAAGATCTACTTGTGGATCAATATTTAAGGATCAGGATCTCATGTGTCTGGCAGACTTTCTGATTCACATCTTCAGTTTAACATTTGAAGTTAAGGGAGGAAACATCTATCTCTAATGAGCAAACTAAAGGTAATTTAGGAAGGTTTTGAAAGGATTTTGAAATGGAAAAAGAACCTGTGGTAGATAAGAGACTGAGTTAAAGGAATACTAAATCTTTTAGTTCTTTACAACAAGTTTTAAAGGAAAAGATGTATGTCAGGTTTTTTTTCCCAGTTGTTTATGATTATGACTGTCATTTTGGAGGCAAATTTTTCCCCAGAGATTTATGAAACACAATCTATAGAGACACTACAAAAAATGTTATCAAAATAGGAGCCTAAAATTTTGGCTTTACCTGTGACAAATTAAATGTCTGGTAACAAAACTGAATGAAAAGCTGAGTAGGTCATACAGCAAACATGCAGCTTTTATTAGCAAACAAATGTTTAAAGGTTTATCTAGAAAGATACATTTCCATGGTGTTCTAAATTTCCAGTTTTGAAAAATGGTACCAAGACCAAAATATCACTTGAGGCTTGTTCAGACTGTTGGTATCATCATGTCATCATGTGCAAAAATGGCAGCAATAGTAGAGTTTACTAAGAATTGTGTTAGTGAGATAAAGTAAAATATTTCTCATTTTCTGGAGAAGCACTGCAGTGCTAACAGCAAGGAGGAGTAATAAAAAGTAATTTATTGCACAAATGCCACTCTAAACACACCCAGTAGAACCTCGGATGAAAAATGGACCTTGTTTTTATATATATTAAAAAAATCCTCATCATAACTGCACATAAAAAAGTTATATTGGCTCACATGGCCCTTACTGTTTCCTAGTAAAACCTTAACTTTCTGGTCACTCTAGACTCAATAGTTTCTCTCTCAACTGCTCTTTTGTTTCTTGACGTAAAAGCTTCAAAAGAAAAAATCAACTGCACCAATCTCCTTTTCTTCCCCTTCTTAATTTTTTTCAGTATTCCTTGAGCTTTACCTTATTGATTCAATGTTAGTGACAAATTAAAGAATGAAGATAAAAACTGTTGGAATAGCCAGTATCTTCCCAGAGTGAGCATTGTTTCCTTTAACATTTATTAAGATTTGCATAATGTTACATTATCTAGAATCTGTATTACACATAATTTTCTTAAAATAAGCAATGAGATGATTGCTCCATACACAGATAGACCTAAACTAAATACCTACATTCATTTTGATTCCCAAACCTGAGAATGCACTTGTGTTGTTCAGTTAAAAATTCTGGTTTTAGCTTTCAATTTGCATAGAAGTGCTTCCAGAGCTGGCAGAGCCTGCCTGCTCTATATGTCTTTATTATACTCTCTGTTTTACATGCCTACTGAGATCCTGCACTGCAATTACTGCCATATGGGAAAGAAAGTTGAATTTTACAGTGGAGATCCAGTGCTGGGTAATCACATTGCTTGTTTAGGAGGAGATACGCGCTACAAGTAAAATCATCCTTTTAGATCTATCAAGCCAATCTCAGATAAGTAGCAGAGACTGTGATTTTTCTGAGATTATCTCCAGAAACACTAATGTTATCCCTGAAATTCTCTCATGTGGATATGTTGTTTGGAATTCACAATCCTTTACTGGCTTGCCACCAAGGAATTGGAAGGAAAAGGGGAAGGGGATTGTGGTGGGCACTTTAGACCTTCTTGTCTATCCAATCTTTTAACTTTCAACTTTTCCTATTCTGAAACTGGATGAAACGGAATGTGATATTGGGCTGAGCTGGTTTCAGCTGGGCTAGAGTTAATTTTCTTTGCAGTGGCTGCAGTGGGGCTGTGTTTGGATTTGTGCTGAACACAGGGCTGATCACACAGAGATGTTTTTGTTGTGGCTGTTGCACAGAGCCAAGGCCTGCTCTGCTGTCTGTGAGCCCCATGGTGAGGGAGCTGGGGGTGCCTGGGAGGGGATACAGCCAGGACAGGGGACCCCACTGACCACAGGGACATTCCAGACATGTGGCGTCATAGAAAGTGGGGGAAGAATGAGGAAAAAGGGGAACATTTGGGGTGATGGTGTTTGTCCTTCCCAAGTCACCATTCCCTGTGATGGGGCCCTGCTGTCCTGGAGAAGCCTGAACTCCTGCCTGCCCTTGGGAAGCAGGGAATTAATTCCATTTTTTCCCTTTCCTTCTGTATGTGTGGCCTTTGCTTCCCCTATTAAACTGTCCTTATCTCAACCCAAAAGTTTTGTAGCTTTTCCCCTTCGCCTTCTCTCCCCTGATCCCACTGGAGCTGCCTGGGGCTTGGCTGCTGCCTGGGGTCCAACCATGACAGATTCAGAAAATCATTGAGGTCCCACCAACCAAACAAGGCAAAGGTTTGTGGGGGGATAGAATGTAAGAAAATGAAGCTAGTGCAGAAGGCAATGTCACCCCTGAGGATCTGCAGCTGTACTAATTACCAAAGATTAGGAACAGGCCTGCCCTTAGCAGGCCACAGGTGTGTCCAGTGAGGACAAGCGCTATAAAAGAGCGGGTGAGAGGGGAGCAGGAGTTTGTTGGCTGTGCTGTGAGGAGGTGCCCATGAGAAATCACCAAGAAGGTATGGAACTTTTTCAATAAGATAAGTCTCTCACTTTTATAAGTTCTGCTCCACCTGCACATTGCAGTTAATTGTCCAATTACAGCTTTAGCTCATGAAGTCCCATCCTGCTTGTTTTTCTCTCTTCAATTCCTGTTGTTCATGCTCTTGGGTCTGAAGCTTGTAACAGTTATTCTTGATCTTAAGGTGGAAAAGAATTGTTTTGTTTGCCTGCCCCCTGTGAAGAGAACTTAGTGACGCTTTATATGAAGCTCAGAGCTGCACAACTAGGCAGCACAGAATCTGAAAAATATGAAAGCTAAAACTTTGGGCATCACTGGTCCATGGGAGCTTCCTCTCTGCTATTCCTTCACACCCACTGTGTTCTTCCCATGGGGCTGAGGAGAAGCCAGTTCCCACAGCTGAAAGCAGAAGGAGCATCCCCAGTGCCACCCCAGCCCTTGATGGTCACTGGAAAATGCGTGCCAGTGCTCCAAGGAGATCAGCTATTGAACAGATACCAACATCCTAAAGTAATCCCTCCTAGCCAAGCTCCTGCCCAGTGGAGGCAGTCACTCACAGAGCCTTTAAAACAGTCCTTTTTGTTATGTAGTTGTTTATCTATCCCTAAACTTTTTTATATAACTGCAAGAAGCATTGTGTGTCTTTCCTTTTGCTGAAGTTTTATACTCACAGGCAACCTGCAGGTCTTACACATGTAATAATTTAAAATTATTTCTTTTTCTTTTAAAAGCATTTTAGTTATTTGACTGACGTTATGACCGTTTGTGTTGCCAGCATAGAGGATACCAAAAATGGCCTGAGGTGCTCTGCAGGCATCAGCTTTGCTTTACCCCAGGCAAAACTGGAGAGCAAATCTCTGCACTGGGGAGCAGCTCTGAGCAGGAGCCCTTTGGGCAGTGAAATATTTCACTGCAATATTTCACTCTCCACTCCAAAGCCACAAGCCCCAAATCCCTGTCAAGCCAGGAGTGATCTTATCCTGGAGGAGCTTTCAGAACAGCTGCCTTTTGGCCAAATTGGCAGCCTCTCTCCTGGCAGCACTGTGGGGAGATGTCTTGCAGGGCAGCTCAGCATCAGCCTGTGGTTTTAAGGGCATTCATGGTGGGTAAAAAAAAAAAATAAATGGAAGACATTTCGTGTAACTAGAAAAACAAGCTTTAAATGTTCTTACTGCAACTCAGAAAAGTAGTTTTGTGTCTGTTTAATGTGTTTATTCAAATCTACAGAGAGGCTAAGGTAAGGGTGAGAGAGGTCTGTTTAAGACTCTCAGACACCTAAAGGATGTAATCAAAGCTGGGTAATGTGGGGGTTTTTTATAAATAATTTTTCCAAGTTTTGAAAAGATGTGTCACATGCCTGTATGGTACCACCTCATAAGAGGCTCCTCCTCAGGTTTCATTCATATTTGAAAGGAGCAAGGACATATTGAGGAAATATACAATTAGGATGTTTTTCTCTCATTGTAAGAAAGTATAAGACAGATTATGTATAATGGAGAGGAACAGCTTTTCTGTGAGGAAAGCTCTTAAGGTTTTAAATGATCTTGTGTCATCTGAGAGGAAAAAAATTGGAGCTTGATTCTCAGAGCTTCTCATCTTCCTTATCTTTAATTTTCTGCTTCATGTAGGTATATAGCCACTCAACACACACAAAGACAGCTATATAAACATTGAATACTGCAATTTGAATGAATTTTATTACTTAACAGGACAGATGCCAAAAAAGCTCACCAAGTTTCCTAAGTTAAAGTTGTGCAATTTCCAATAGACAAAGATGGCACAGAAAAGATTTTTATCACCAGAAAATAATAGAAAAATCAAGAATCTGCTACTATTGTGCAAGCATTTTGTTTTTAAATAAAATATCTTAACTTGCCAACCCTAAGCTACCTACCAGCAGCTAATTTCCACACAAATGAAAATCAGTTCTCTTCATTCCTATCCTCAGAGTATGAGTCCCCTGTTTATGATTAAATCTTCTGGATCAGTGTTTACATATTGCAGCCCAGTTCTTTTGGAAATCATTAAAAACAGTTACAACCTGTGAATATGTTGAATTGTAGACATAGAAAGTTGAGTGGGAGAACTGCAAACTACTTGCTGGATAAAGGCAGTATTTCAGTGATATTTTCATTGAAAATCAGTTTTATGCCATTTCTGATTATGATGCCTCCTGTTTCTAAATTATTTTGAGCTTAGTTTTTCCCCATTTAATTTTTTTTTTTTTGTGAATGGCACTGAGGGTATTATGATCTTAGGACAAAGTGCTGCAGGCTGGAGCTGCTTCTGCATTGAGCTGAAGAGGTCTCTCCTGGCCTTTTGTGGAGGAGGATTCTGTGATTCACTGCAGGATTGCCCAGATTTATTCTTCTGGGTGCATGGGCTGGACTGGGAGGGAGCACTGAAGTCCAAATTGTGAGTTTGAGGGTCGAGCTGGGTGACACCTGCTATGTTGAGGGGCCATTCCTCTACAAACCCAAGCGTATCCAAGCCTCCTACATTTAGAATTCTAACAGGAAATTAAAAACTTTGGTGCCAAAGGTGCAGCATTGCCAGGGATCATATATTTTAAAAATACTTGTGTTCATGCTCTACGCACATTTTCCCTGATGCTTGTTTTGACAATAGCTGGTTTTGGTTTTTTTTCTGTACTGCGTTGCGTAATGCTCTGTGTGAATAACAAGGGTAAAGAGTGGTCTTTAAAGTTTTAGAACTCATTTTCCTGCAATGTTTTTGCTCTTTATTACAGTTTAGCTCTAGAGATTTATGCTATAGACTAAAAAGCCCTACAGGAGACTGAATCATGCATGAACTTTATACAACTTTCTGTTTGAACCTGATAGTTTTTTTTCATCTTTCTCATCAGAATGATCAGTGTTTTACTGAAATGCTGGCAGGCAGAGAGCAGGAATTGTGCCAACTGATGCTAACATTTCAACAACAGCAGGAGGGGGGAAAAAAGACAATAAAAGAAAGAATAGCTGGAGAGTATACTGCTTTTTCTAGAATTATGTCTTTTCTCAGAGTGCTCAGTTCTCCTTGAGCTCAGGCTGCTTCCAGTCATTTCTAAATGTGTGAACACAGCCAGGCTTGAAACTGTTTTAGACTTCAGCTTCCAACTGCTCCATTTATCTCCAGCCTGACAAGGTAGCATGGTAACCATTGTATTAAGCCACAAGAGGAAAGCTCACAAGATGAATCGTGGCTTTTCCCTCAGTTCTTTATTCTTGTTTTTCTGTAACCATGTAGAGCAGGCACTGTAATGTGTTTGATGGAGTTTGTCGTTCGCGGAGTACGAGGGTGATGAAGTGATGTTGGTTACAGTTTGTTGTGACAAATATTTATATTAGTGCAGCTTTATCATTTGTCCCTGCAGCTCATAAAAAGCAATAATGCAAATATTAATATGATGTTCATGACTTGCAGACCAATGGTTCAGCCTGTGGAGGGCTATGCAGAGGCTGAGGATTTTATTAGTGATGCTGATTCCCTCACCAAACTAAGAATATAATCCCTGTGTGCCTTCCCCCTTGATAAAACCTCTCTGCTTTTGTTTCCTTTATTTGCCATGCAGTCTGTTACTTCCTGAGCATGTTCAAAGTTGCATATTTTGAGATAAGATAGCTCCAAAAAAGCCCAACCTGCTTAAAGAAAGAAAAGTGTTAGCTGGTGGTATTTGACAAAGATAATTCCTGCCTTTTCTGTTAGGACAATATATCTTTATAAATGGTCCTGAGTCATAGTGCAGCATTTCTCAGTCATTGAATTTCTGGTCTCCAGATAGATGAAGTTATAATTTTTGGTTTGCTCTTGCCCTGATGTATAATTCTGTGCTAGTCCAAGTAAATCTCACCCATTCACATTTAACTGGTGCAGACTAAATTTGTTATGGATATTGGACTGACTTTTATAATCAACTTTTTTTTTTAATACATTGAGTGGTGTGTAATGATATGTGAATGTGGGCATAAACCTTAAAGTTAGGAAATCAGGATATAAACAATGCTTGCTTCACCTGCCTGATCCCAAATAACGTTAAACAAAGTTTTATTCCTGCTATGTGCAAATTTGTTCTAATGTCCTGCTCTCTGTGGCTCCAGTGGGGATATTTTTATTTGTTCTTGCTGTTAGTTTTTCCTTTTGAAATTTAAAATATTAAAATCCACCAGTCAAAATTTTGCATTGTAAATTGACATTTCCATCAACCAAGTACTTATATAATAAGCAAATAGCAGCTGCTAAAATCAGTGTGTAGTTAACAAAAAAAAAAAAAGAGTATTCTTTATTTCTCATTGACTTATGCCAATGGAGGCATCTTTAAATATTTGATCGTTTATAGGAATATTCAGGGAATCTGTCTTCTGAAGCAGCTGCTTTGTGCCAAGGACAACGTCAGAGCCAGATTGACAGTGTCAGATTTATCTAAAGCTATTTAGAACTCACCACTTATTCCCACTGATATTTCAACAGGTTTAGTTTGAAAAAATTAGGTTGTAACATCTAAAATTTCTGCATGTTCTATCTGAAAGGTTTTTCTTACAAAATCATTTTGAGAAGACATGTTTGAGCTCTAATATTTTCTTTCAACAACAACTAAATAAACCACTGGCAGAATGGAAGTGAAAAGCCAGGATGACACATTTGGATAAATAATGAAATGGAGCTCTCAGAGAGTTTAAGTGAACTAAAATGAAATCTGAATGAAGGACAAAAGAATGGCTGTCCACAGAAGCATTAACTGAGGTAAATTAAATGTACAGCACACTAAGGAGACTCATTAGGAATTTTATAAACAAGTGAAGTGCATGGGGGGAAAGAGGTAAATTCATGTTTTTGTAAGAGACATCTGAATGGTACTAGAGTGTTAAGCTGAAACAGATCCAGGTTTCTTCATTGGTTTTCACTGCAGGCAGGATTAAGACAATGTATTCTTGGCAGACATTTTATGTGGAACTTTATTATAGTAGGTGTTATGTTCTGGAGGTTAGACTGACTGATGTGTCTAAATGACAGGACGTCATTGCCCCTGAATTGTAACTGAGAAAGGTTATGAATGGATTTTTTTAGCATCACAGGGATGCTAAAAAAATGGGAGTGAGCTGTCATTATCAGTGGTCTTTCTGGAAGAAAAACACTGAAAGGGTCAGATTGATACATAATGTAAGACTTTGTTTATTTGTTAGTTTGATAAATTAATCAGTTAATCCATAATATCTCAGAAAACCCACAAGCAATGTTAGAACTAAGTCACAGGGTTTGGCAAACATTGCATCCCTCTGGTGGAAATGTAGGATTCACTGCCACGATCCTTTCTAGGTCCCATTTGTCTTGGTTTGGAAGGACAGGTGTTTGCTAAGGAGGGCAGGAGCCTCCCTTGAAATGGCAATATAAACCTCCTCCCTCTGAATAATTATAATTTTGAAATTAAGGGGCTCTCAGGCAAACATCTGGGAGTAGGAATAACAGTTATTTCCTAGAAAAATTAAAAATACAAGTGCAGTAGTACAAAAATAAACACTGCCAGAGTGAGACCCTGCCCTGTCCCTGTGTGTCAGGGGGTGTCCCAGCCCCATCCATGGGGGCTCAGCCCTCCTGCAGTGCCAGCTGTGGCTCTGCTGCAGCACGGATCCTGCACAAGGGGGGAGTTTTCCTCTGCAGCTCCAGGGCTGCTGCAGATGGGCCTGGGCTCCCTCTGGCCATGCAGGGCAGCAGAAAGCTGCTCCTCTGGCAATGCAGGGGGCAAAGGCTGCTGGGGTGTCCCAAAGCTCAGATTGGATCCAGGTAGGAATGCTTGGCTCCTCCCCTGGGTGGAGCATCTCCCCATGGGATGCTGGGATTGGCTCAGCCCTGCAGGGACAGCAGAGATCTGCTGAAGGGAGGATTGGCTGTGGGAGAGATAAAGAAAAACTTCCCCATGGACAGCAGAGAACTGCCCCAGCTCTGACAGATGGAAACAGAATAAACACCTCCATTTCCAACCTAAGACACTGCTCTTAAAAGTTATTTCCAAACCTGTGATGAATGTTTATTTTTATATACATATTTGGCCCAACTAGGCAGGATAGAGAAAAGAAGCATATTGAGATTTGAGCCCTAGTTGCCTGGGCTTATGAAGAAAAATTGTCTCACAGAGGCTGCATAATTATCCTCCCTGGGTTTGTTATATGTTTTTGTGAAGGAGCAGGCTCTCATCACACAGGGCTGGATATATTGGAGTGTCTGTTTCAGTGAACTTGGCAGTAATTACTCAGAGACACTGCAAGACCTCCTTGCCATTAGCTCTGGTGGTAATTGGTGACAAGTCAAATGACTGAAATTTCCTTGCTTTTTTGGGATCAGTAGGAAGCTGCTGGAACATAGGCAGTCTCTCCATTTTCTTCTGAAGCCATATCTAACACACAAGAGCTGCTTATCTGTGCACACTTACTGCCTCTTTTTTTCTCTTGCTACGTTTCAGCTTTATGGCTTATGTCCATCTTTTCTGTGGGACTCCAACAATATTCAACTTCATTTTGAATATCTTTATTCAAATGCAGATTTTGTCTTTGTAGCCAGGACCAAGTTGAAGGCATCTTTGAAGAAATGCTAATAAGAGTGGTGTGGTAATGCACTGCTTCTTAGGCATACCTTCCTTCTTAAGAACATTTCTTTGAAATCTAGACTTAAAAAAAAAAAAGTAAACCATTTTGCTCTTATCAACACTGCTTTAATGTGCTCAGAATAAGATGCCTGCATAAACCAGAAAATTGATAGGTGATACTGAGCTACTCCTTTACTGTGCTGAATGTGGGTGGGTCTGCTTTAGAGCAGCCCAGAAGGGGATTTTGAACGAAACAACTTTATGTTCCTTTTCTTCTTCTTTATAATTTAGCTGATTAGCATCCTGCATTTCCTGAAATGGCACAGCAGCCCTGAGCATGAGATAAACAGTGCTAAAACCTGGTTTATCATCTGCAAAGTAGAGGTGTAGGATACTGCACCGAAGGCATTATTTGGCTGGGAAATGCTATCAGGGAGGCTTGAAATCCAATCCATAGAAATTTCTTTTTTTGGAAAAAGGAAAAGAATGCAAAACCTATAAATGACACTATTGGGTGGAATTGGAGAGAACCTAAAAAATTGCAGATCCCGGTGGATTTTGTCTCTTACAAAATGGAGAGGAAATTTTCTTCAGTGAGAAAAGATCAGCTGAAAAGAAAAATGTCACACACAAGTCTGCTCATGAGCTTCTGTGATTTGCTGCATTTGCCAAGTTACACGAGCATACTCAATTGCAAGACAGCTTAAAGGTTACAGAAAATCCCTAATAACCTTATTATTCTCTCTTAAAAGCAAGTAAAGTCCTTTTAACTGCATTTGGTATCATTTTTCATGAGGATCCACTAGAGTTAAATTAATGTATAGCCAAAATAATTTCTTTCTGATGTTCAAGCCTTTGATAGCGTACTTTGAGTTTGAATTGAATTCTGGAGAGACACTGAGAATGTTAATTAGATTCTCTTTGTGCTCTAAGAGGGAGGAAAAGCAGAAGGGATCATTTTTAACATTTCAGTTGAGCAGTGTTTGCAGTGCACATTCCTCTTTCTTACAATATTACATGGGATTAGAGGTAGAAATTTCTAGAACTGGCAGGCTCACTGTGCTATCTGAATTTGCTAAAGGTGTATGTGGCCTTTGGATAATATGCATTGAGTGCAGAGTAGCTTTGTTGAACTAAATTTTTAAAATATATTACCCTGAGTGCCTTATTTAAATGTTAATATATCTGGGTGCTACACCACTGTGCCACACCTCTGAAACTGCACAGGAATTTGACTGAAACAAAAGCACTGAACACATCAGCTAAACGGGGGGAAAATATTTATATTAGCTGATCCTTGTTTGCACAACCACGACACTTTCTCCCAAATCAGTTTATACAAATGGAGCAACAACAGCATCAGCAAGGATGAGGAGGGGGAGGCAAAGGGATTTGTTTGCCTTTCCCACGGGCACTGGAGCCTGGGGCAGGGCTGAGTGCCAGGAGGCATCCTCAAAGTGCCCTGGGGTTGGCAGCAGCACTGGTGCATCACCAGGTGCACTTGGGGACATGAGGACAAATCCTTCCCTCTGCAAACGTTGTGGCTGAGATGAAAGCCTGAGAGCAAAGACCTTCCTGCATCTTCCTGTCTGTGCTCCCAATTCTGGAAGTTCAGCAGATCAAATTGAATTAAATGATAGATCATGGTTAGATAAATTGGTTGAAAAATAGTGTTTTACACCTTTGCTAAAAGAGCTTACAAAATAGGTTTATGTGCATTAGTTGTTACTGTAACAGTGTTAATAAAAGTACCTTGTGTACTATTACTAACACTGTTACGCAACAAAAAATGAACAAAGCCATCAAACAAGGTTTGCCTGTGCAAGAGAGAGGGGGAAATGTGGGAAATGGATTTGTGGAGAGTTGTCAGGGCCTGACAGAAGGCTCACACAGTGTGCATCCATACACAAACTTTGAGATGAGAAATTCTCACTTAGAAATGCTGTGGAATAGGACTGATATTGTTGAGAGAGAAATGGAGCTAGAAACAAGTTTCAAAGGATGGCCTTGCAAATAAGACTAGATATTTTGGAGAGATAGAACTATGGAAGATGCATTGTAGTGGATCCCACTACAATGGTTGGCTTCAAGGCATTTACAGCATTGGCTTGGCTAAAACTGAGAAGCCAAGAAACACTTACAGTGTATTGTAATTAGGAAATAATTGGCTTCTGGTTGTGATGGTGTAAATTATAACATGTATTGTCTCACCCTTCTCATGAGACTGAAAATGGAATAAAAGTTTTTAAAATAAAAGTTCTCTGACCCATCTCTGGGTCAGAAAAAGCTATAGTATGACATCTTCCTTCTGCAAATGCTGCTGAGGCTGAGATAAAAGCCAGAGAGTAAAGACCTTCCTGCATTTTCCTGCTCGTGCTCCCAATTCTGCTGCCAGGAGGAGAAATGAGGTAGAACAAAACAAATTCCCTCATTACTGATGCACAGAGAAATGAAATACAGCCTGTGAAAGGAGCAGGAGTGGTATTTATTGTCATGCATGCGAACAAGCTCAGTTGGCAGTGGCTGGTAACACCTTGAGGTATCAGAAAAGCACAAAAGAAGTGCAGGGAGAAGACAGAGAGCAAGTTGTAAGCTCTGGAACCTGCCCACACTGGCAGTGCTTGTATTTGCCCCTTGTCTGGGCTCTCTGCAGAGCTGCCTTCCCCTACCAACCCCAGAGAAGGAGTCCAGGCAGTGGCCACCAACAGAAACATCATGGATCTGCAAGAAAAAAGGGATCTGACAGCTGTGAGGAGGACTGGCAGTAGGAATACTCAGAAAAAATTAGGCCCCAGATGAAAGAGAATTGAGGTCAGAACAGGAACAGATGTGCACCAAAAATAGAAGGACAAGAAAAAGATAGATGCAAAGGTCCTTGCACGTAGACAGATATTTACCAGGAGGGAGAGACATCTTATTAAAGGAGAGATGGAAAAGCAGTGCTAATACAAACGGGAAAAAATTGCAGCACAAATTAAGAAGTCTCTTCTTTTAATCTAAGTTGTTCTTATTTAGCTCTAACTGAATCACCCCTTGAATCCCCAACCTGCCTTATTACTCAGAAAAGCAATGAACCTTATGTAAGGGGCACCAGTGTAGATGCTGCTGAGCACCTCTGCAAACTTGAGATAATGACATGAAGGGAATTAATAGAGTTAAAGTACAGCCTACATTTAGTTCTAATTAGACAGAAGATAGCAGCCAAATTGCCACTAAAATTTAGACTGAGAATCCAAACAAGTCGTGGAAACTGTGGCAGTGTATAACTTCTGGGTTTAGTACAATTCCCTGAAATCTCCCTACTTCTCCATTTTGCTGCTTGTTCCCAATAATTTCATGTAGTCTGGGGAACCAGACCTGAGGCACAGCTGCATTTGAGCCCCCAGTGGGTGACAGCTTTCACGTGGCACTTCTGGGAGTAGGAAGTTGTTTCTGGAGAAGGGACAGGGAATGGAAGCAAAGTTTCCTTCCAAGAGCAGCAGAAAGAAAGAACCATAGCCAACCCTCTCAAACTCCCTCAGCCTTTCCCTCCCACAAACACAAAAATATGTAGCAGGAAAAGGATCAATTCCAGACTTGGGTTCCCAGGTGAGGTAAGTGCACTCACCAGGCTGGTTGTGGAACTTCCCAGAATGCCTCTGCACTAACCAGTCACTATCAAGCACTATTTATCTTGGCATTTCCAATGAATTCCTCAAAAACTGCCCTGTGATTCCCAAATATCTAATTTTCTTGTTTCACTCAAGTTGTTTTTTAAAACAGACCAAATCTGAGTTATAGCCCCAAGAGCGTTCCTGCAGTGGGACACTAGGGAAGCAAACTGACCTTGGGAATTTTGTTGTTGCTTGCTGAGGAAGAGCAGTTGGAAATGATGCTTTGCATAGATAAATACTCTGTAATAGCAGGAAGAACAAATCTTTTTTTCCTCTGTCTTAATGATCATTAATGAACAAAGATTTCATTATCTTGTTCCTGTCATTATCATTTTTTTTAATGTCATGCTCGATTTTCTAAGAGCCAGGTGACAGTAGTCTTACATGATTTTTTTATACTTTCTTTCCATTATATTCTCATGTTTACAGCAGGCTTTCTCCTGTTCTTCCCTCTAGCAGTTTTGTTATCATTCTGCCTTTAAATTCCTTCAAGTGATTTTCAGTAAGCTGGTTGTATGGTATTTCATCAGGTACAAAGAGAACTCTTGGCAGATTCTCTGCAAGTGAAAATAACATTTTGGTTTTTATGGCAGTGCTCTAAAAAATATAGTACATTTGTCCCATTTAACAAAATTACTTTGGTAATTATCTCACCCAAATTGCTGGTCTAGATATATGTTCTTTACTTAACATGGGAAGATTTTCTTTATTAATTTCTCTTTATTTGTGGCAATTCATTAGCAGCTCATCCACGAGCAGTCTTATCCATTTCATGGACCTCATTTTAAGGGGAGGGGGTAGACCACAGAAAAGGCTATTTTGGGCTGATTTCTGTTCTCCTGACTGAATTTCTAATCCCCTTTTTACTTGTCTCTGAGCTCACATGTCATTTTCCCTGTATTAATGATTCCACAGCATCTTTTACCTGCTGTTGTGTTGTTTATATGGAAAAATATGTGTTGATGTAATTATAGGCAGTCCTGAAAAGTAGCTAGTGTAAGAATCTGGATTCTTGGGTGTTACTCCAGGTTTTTTATTTCCTGTAAGAGGCCAAACCTGTCCATGAACAATTCATTGATCACAGGGAGGAAAAGCAGGAGATAACACATAAATTTGAGACTGTGATAGAGGGAAGGCAAAGACAATTAGCTTCCAGAAAAAGGTAAGATGTAAGAAGTACAGCCTTGGTGCTTCCCACTCCTGCTTTGCAAGGCAGTGTGAAAGAGGACAAACAAATATAAGGTGTGGTTTTGGGCAGAGGAGGGTGTGATGAGGCAGAGAGCAGAGCCGTCAGCAAGTTTTGACACAGAGAAAAGGTAAAAATAGTACCAAGGAGGAAAGAAGAAACTTTGATAAGTTTTTAGTAACAGCTGAACAGGTGCCTCTGCTAAGGAGTTGTCCAAAGGGATGTTAAACCTAAGTAAGAAAAACTCAAAGGTAAATAACTCTGGTAGAGCATTTGTGTGGTGTGAAGGGGAAGGCTGGAGGGGACCAAGAAATGATTCCTAGGTGTTAAAAGGATGCTGAGGGTCATTGCTGTGCATGGAAATATGTATGTAACTATACACCAAAATTCCTGTATTTTCCCCTTGATGATATATGCAAGGGTAACAAGATAAAACACACACCCACAGAGTATCCCTGAGTTGAAGGCTGCATTATGGTCGTGTTACTAATTCACAGAAGTGATTGTTTGCCAATATTTCACTGACAAAACTTTCCATGGTCATATTTGTGGCTTATTAATCCAGGGCTTTTTATTTAGTGAGGGGGAAGCCATTGACTTGGGACTCTTTCTGCCTCTCTTCCCTCACCAATTCTATCCTAATGAAACAAATTCCTGAAAGAGCTGCTGGATGAGCGAGTCATTTTAAAAACTGAGTAAAGATGTCAGAAATTCTTCTTTAAGCTTGTAACTTCACAGTTAGGTATGTTAAGTGAAGCAAAAAGCCTGTGATGGAGTCAAGTTTTTGATATTTAATTTACCAGTGCAGACCAAGTCTCTCAGCCCCTTTTGGGAGTCACCTTTCAGAAGTGGCTTTATTCACTATATTCAGAAATATTGGCTATATTCAGAAATATTGGCATAATAGTGGCTATATTCAGAAATATTGTCAAACAGTCACCTTTCACAGAAGTGACTGTTTGCCAATATTTCACTGACAAAACTTTCCATGATCATATTTGTGACTTATTAATCCAGGGCTTTTTATTTAGTGAGGGGGAAGCCATTGACTTGGGACTCTTTCTGCCTCTGTTCCCTCACCAATTCTATCCTAATGAAACAAATTCCTGAAAGAGCTGCTGGATGAGCGGGTCATTTTAAAAACTGAGTAAAGATGTCAGAAATTCTTCTTTAAGCTTGTAACTTCACAGTTAGGTATGTTAAGTGAAACAAAAAGCCTGTGATGGAGTCAAGTTTTTGATATTTAATTTACCAGTGCAGACCAAGTCTCTCAGCCCCTTTTGGGAGCCACCTTTCAGGGCTCATCCAGTCCTGTTTTGGCCACTGAGCTGGGGGCATTTTCTGCCTGGTGCCTGCACCCAGCTGCAGGGGCAACAGCAATCTTTAATTCATGACACGTTTTCAGTGTAGCTCTGGGTGGACTGAAGAGGAAGTTGTGATCCCACTTCCAGAAAAGCAGAGCACTGGGTTGCATTTTGCAGCAAGCACCTCCTGCCTCAGGGCTGGGAAAACAGCCTGGCACTCAGGTGACCTCCTCTTCTAGGCAGAAACAAAAGCTATTGATTGGGAAGAAACATCTGCTGAGCTGGCTTAAATAATTTCTGCTCCCTGAGTTTTGGGTCCTAAACTCTGTGGTGGAAGTGACCCCAATGCTGGGCCAACCTCTGTGCACAGCCCAAACTGCGTCTGAGCAGGATTGTATCTGGAATTATTTATATTCATGCTTTTCTTCAGTTGGGCTATAATTAATATTTTTAGTATACCTAGCCACTGTAGTTCTTCACATGAAGAGTGTTTGTGCTTATCTATTCCTTAAAAAAACCTTTCAGCCTTTGGAGAGAAGTCACTGCTGAAGATTCTTTGTGCAAGTCTTAATCATATTTTTTGATAGCGGGTTCATCCTGCATGCAATCTGAAATCAGCCTCTGTAGAGCTCTGTGTGCTTCATTTGCAGTGAGTGCTAGGAGAAAATTTCAATGGATCTCAGTGGAAATTTTCAGTGGATTTCAGGAACATCTGAAGTGTAAGGAAAGGGAGTTTAAAACTGGCATGCCATACGTGTGACCCAAAGCTTCTATGACAGCTGTGAGCAGAGAGTATCTAGGTGAGAAAACTCATCTAAAAAGGGAGTTAATTTATAGAGAAGCATCAGAGATTCATAATTCACACAATACATTGCTGTAACAGTTTTCACAGATGTATTTGTAGTTTTCAGTCTTCTGATTTTGCCTTCAACCCACTGTGCAAGTTTTCATAAAAATTTTTTTTGAAATTTGCAATTTGCGTGCATCACATGCCTGTAATGTCTATATTTCCCTGCACTAAATGAAACTGTCCTTGACACTGAGCAATCTGATTCTTTCCTAGATTATGTCCCTGCTTTTGCTGAGCTATAGTCCTTGTTAGTTTGGCTAACTCGATATCTGACAAGAAATTTGTGCATGTTTCTGTTAATAAGAGGCAGACAGGCGCAAATTTGCTCAGATCTTTAGGTGAGAGAAGAGGAATTATGAGAAAGATGCTTTCTTAATTCTTCAATCAGAAGATTGGACTCTGCTCTCCCCAGGGAAGCAGACTCACTGAGTGAAGCTGTCGGATGTTTACAGCTCAGCTTTCCAGAGCAGAGGCATATATAATTGAAATTATGTTTCAAGGGGATCTGTCAAAGTATTTTTGGCACATGGAATAACATTCACTTAGTGAACAATTTGGAACCACTGTCTCTTTCGTCCCATTAAACATCCAGATGTTCCACATGTTTATGTTCTTATTTGCAAGGCAGAGAAACACCATTGCCACTGCAGAATAAGGCATGGAAATGGAAATAAGGAAGATATTTGCTGCCTGTTTGGGGTGAGATGGCAATGCAAATATTTGCAAGGGAGATACACTTTCTATAAAATTTTTAACATTTTCTATATTAAATTCTCATAATGATCTGGCTTGCCCTAAAATTTTATTTCCATATAGGCAGTGTAATGGTGTATGCAAAGCAGACAGAAATGACACAAAATGTGACTTGTAATTAAGTGACAACTCTGTTATTAGGGTGATGGATATCTGAGGAAACTGAAATAAACCAACAAATGGCACTGATAGGCCTGGACCCAAATGGAATTCAGCCAAGACAGCAGTGCTGGGAAATGGTGCATCATCAGCTGGGAGATGATGGCTGTTTGAGAAATGAGCTTTGCATCCTCAAATTCCTAACTCATCTCCACAGCTTTACAGCTAATGCTCAGGGCAGCCTTCCAGAGGAGATGCCAGTGTTTAAAAATTCCGGTGATACACTATTCTCTGCCTTGTGAAAGTCATCCTGCTTCTGGAAAGTTAAGATGGAAAAAACTGAATTGCATAAGGAAAATATAAAATCCCCAGCTCAGCTGGCCATCCTCTGAGAATGGGATTAGTGGGCAGAAGA
The DNA here is from genome assembly GCF_047830755.1 of Zonotrichia albicollis. Taxonomy (NCBI): domain Eukaryota; kingdom Metazoa; phylum Chordata; class Aves; order Passeriformes; family Passerellidae; genus Zonotrichia; species Zonotrichia albicollis. Next base: position 53,844,864 of record NC_133824.1, read on the forward strand.
ACAGTGAGAATCAAACTTTAGGACTGGAAGGTCTCCATCTTTCACATGCAAAAAAAATTATATCATATTGCATTATTATTAATTATAATGCATAGTAAGATTATAATGCAATCTAGTATGATGGAATAGCAGCTGAATGTGTTTTATATTTAGGTCTAGAAAAGTCAGTAACTTGGATCTGTGGAGAGAAGAGTTTCTGGAGTCAGAATTCTGTCTCTGGTTTTTCCAAAGCTCAGTGGAGCACAAGGCTTAAAGGATTTTGGCACACAGATGGTGACAGAAGGTTTGATGCAAGGGAGTTTTAAATACAGGGAATAAATACAGCTGAAGCCAGCTAACAGTGAAATAGGAGGCCCTAATTCCATATCTGTTGTTCTTATCTCACCTGAAGAATCCCTTCACTGCACAGCTCCTACCATAACAAATAAGTTGATATTTGATATCCTAACAGAGGCAGTGACCTGAAAGTAGCAAAGCTGTTTTCCTGTTTAATATCTGTTTTCACAGGCCATAGAATTTTCCAAACCCTCAATTTTGATCAAAAATAATCATACCCTAAATGCTTCAAGCCCCAACAAATCTGTCTCATCAGAGATATTCTCATATTTAATGGCCTTCCAGGTAGAAAATTGCACCTTAATTCAGAGCTGAATTTCTCCCCCAACAGCTTTCAGACACTGGACATTCTCAGGGCCTTTTTTTTTGCCCAGATTGAATAATCCCTGTTTTTAGACTTCCTTGCATGTCCTACTATCTGCACCGTGCAGAAATGTTAAACCAGCTGCTCCCAGCTCCAAGGAAACTGTTCCATTTGTCAGGATGTACAAAGCACTGGAGGAGATTTCCATCAGTCTCCCTCTCCTCCCATGGAATCCTGTGGGAGCCTGAGGGTGCCTCCAGAGGCTTTGTCCATGGGGAACAGCATGCCAGTGCTTTTATAAAGACAACAACAGCTCTGCCAGGGACATTTCCAGGGATTTGTGTCCTGGCACTGCCCCAAATGTGCCCAAACACACTCCTTGCACGAAGGAGGGTGCTGCTGCCATCCCGTCCCTGTTGGCGGTAAGGACCTGCAGTTTCCAGCTCCTGCTCAGGTCCAGTTTTCAGCATCTTGCTGGTCCCAGAGGGAACATCTCTCTGGGGCCAGGGCTGGCCAGGCCAAGAGCAGGCAGGTGGAGGAGTCTGTTCCTGCAGGGCAGGGACTTGTTTGGCACAAATCCCTGCCAGACAGGAAAGCAGCTCTGTGCTGCTGCTGGATCCCTTCCACTCCTGAGATGCTGCAGGAAGGTCGAGGAAAGAGCCAGGATGGGACTGCAGCTGGCCACGGTCATTTTGGATGTTTGACAGCTGGAAACAGCCCAGAGCGGCTCCTTCTCCTCCTCCTCCACCTTTAATTTTCTGGTCAAAGCTATTTAGCACGCTTTTATTTGATCGGAATTTCTTAGAGGATTAGGACAATCAGACCAGTATATCCAATATTGAAATATTTAAAAATGTTAAAAAATTCTGGTGGTACTCTTGTGAAATTATTCTGCTTCTGGAGAGTTAAGATGGAAAAACTGAGTTGCATAAGGAAAACATAAAATCCCCAGCTCAGCTGGCCATCCCCTGAGAATGGTGTTAGTGGGCAGAAGAACAGTGAGAATCAAACTTAAGGACTGGAAGGTCTCCATCTTTCACATGCAAAAAAATTATAATTACTAATGATGCAATATGATATAATTAATTATAACATAATAATGCAATATAGTATGATGTAATAGCTGCTGACTGTATTTTATATTTAGCAGACTTTTATTTGATCAGAATTTCTTAGAGGATTAATCAGACCAGTATATTCAGTATTTAAGAAGATGATTGTTGGTGGAAAAAATAAATTGGTTTTCTAAGGGAAGTTCTCTTTTTCAAAGGAAAATGTCAATGTCAATTCCTGTAGTCCTCATGCATTTAGAAATAACAATACTAAATGGGAAAATAGTGTTTTCTCCTTGTTCTTACTGAGCAGATGTACTATAGAAATCTGACTAATATTTTAGTTTGTATAAAAGCGAGCACTAAGAAAAAGAGGAAACTTTCTAGTCCTTACTAATTAAACTTCATCACCAAGAAGTGATGAAAATTCACCCAGTGAATTTTTCTGTCTGGAAAATAAGGGCAATGTATCCTGTCAGAACTGAGCTCCAAACTGATCTCAGCTTAAGACAGTCTGGCCAGGAAAAGTCTTTCAGGTGCTGCTTTTCTTTCATGCCAGTGATTACACAGGGCAGCAGAATTGTCTTAAACTGTGAATCACCTAAGTGAAAGGGAAATACCTATAGAAATATATGTATGCAGGACTTGTGTGTAACTAGAAAACAGAAAATAATATAAGAAATACTTTTTACATTTTTCAGATATACAGTATTGGAAGTAGCACAAAATGAAAGCTACTCATTTTCCTCTATGCTAGAATATTTTTTACCAAATTCCTGCAGAAGGGTTTTAGTCTAGCCAGTTATGCCAGGAATTCAGAAATTCTTACTTATTGTAACTCAGCTATTTCATGCTCCAGTGGTTCCTGGGAGAGCAGGGAGATTTTTATAAATACATGGTAGGGCAGATACTGTACTGATATCTGCCCAGTGAAAATGGATTCCCCATTTGGCTCCCCACCTCTGCCTGAGCTGATAATCACAGGAAAAGTGAGTGGCAGTGAAATGAAAAGTGAAATCAAGTCTGGTGCTGCCTCACTCTGGGGATCTTTATCTCCTGCTACATTTTTTAACTCTGTAAACTCAGAATAAAATCAGGGGTGCACTTTCTGCAACAGTTTGGAAATAGTCTGTATTTCCCAGCTGCTCTCGTGCTCAATAAGGAAATATGGCAGATGCTGTCGTCAGAAAAATGATGTGATACAGGTTGTGCTTAGTACTCATAAATAAACATATCCTTTTTATTCCCGCTGCTTTCCCACCCCTGCTATGAGGTTCAGGATTCAGGGCACTCACATGTCCAGTTTTATATATTATGTGTCTAAAAAGTTTGGCATAAAGCTACACAAAAGTGAATGCAGAAAACCAGCAAAAAATAAGACTCCTCTGAATCTTAATCTTATTTTTCTTCTCTTTTCTGGACACCTACAAAACAGGAACACCTCTGAGATGCTCTTGTTGCAAGTCACCTTTTCATTCCTCCTCTCCTTCCATTCCTTCCATTCACCTCTTATTTTTTTCCCTCTCTTTTGAAAAGATGGGAGAAGTAGAAGCCCCTTTGGAGAGTTTAAAATACTTGGGGTGATAAAACAGAAAAAACTGAAGCAGGCAAATCTTTCTTAGTCCTGAAAAAAAAGGCAAAGCAAGTCCTGTTCCACAGTTTTGCCACTGGCAGAGCATCTCTCCAAAGCTCGAACACAGGTCTTCATGTCAGAGAAAACTTTGGGGGTTGGAAAGAAGGGACATGTGGATTTTGGTCATCTCTTCATTGCTTCCAAGTTGCTTTCAAAAAGATGCTCGTTTAGAAGTTGTCTTAAAGCAAATTTATGAAGGTGGTAAAAAGCCTTACTTCTGGAGAAGATTAATTACTTGAGCACGTTTTAAATAAATTTGGGTCAAATGCCTTTCTCATTGATAGCTCTTTACAACATATAAATAAAATTTGGGATTTTTTGGCTTAGGAGCTGACATGCTGTAGTGGTTTTGGTTTGTTAATTTGAGACTTTTTTTGGTAATGTATTAATAAGTGTGGTGGGTTTAGTGTTGGCTAATTACTAATGTACTTATTAGAATGTATTTATTTGTTTTTTGGGAGATAAGATTAGAAGAAGGATCAAATAGGTTTAAAACCTCAAGAGGGTATAAAGAAAAATTTATTAGTAGTAATTAAAAGAAAAAGTAATAAGAATTAAGATAATTTTTTAGGATATATTTTTTAATAATTTTTATTAATAATGATAATGTAAAGAAATAAAACTTAGTTTTAGTTAGTTTACTATTTTTTAAATAGGTTTTTTTTAGTTTATTTAGGGAGAGAAGTTTTTTTTTTGCTAATTTTACTGAGACTTTTTTCATGAGAAAATAGGTTTTTGTGGTTTTTAAAACTTTATGAATAGTAGTTGTTCGGAGAAATATGGGGAAATTTGGGAAATTTTGAGTTAATATCTCGCCAGGGGCCTGCAGATGCTTACTTGATTTTGGCTGGGCTTAATAATTTGTGGCAGGAATTGTGGCTGGGGGGCATTGATGGCCTCTCCTCTCTTGCCTGTTGGTTGTGGGTGAATTGTAATGGTGGTGGAATTTTGGCTGAGTTGGTTTTGCTTTGGCTTTGTGGCCACCCCTCTTTTTGTCCAGTGGCCAAGGAGGGCTTGGGTTTGTTGCAGGGGCCACCTGGCTGGGCTGTTGTTACTTTTCTGTTGGTTGGAACAGAAAGAGGAAGTTTTTGGGGTTTTTTTGTCTTTAACATGTGTTTTTCCACAGAGGTGTTTGTAGCTTTTTAGTGGTTGCAAGTTTTGTATTATTACCGCGAATGGCTCCTGCGCAAAGCTACCACACGTGCTTTGGTTAGTAAGTAGTGAGTAGATCCCCTCCTTAACTCCACAAATAGTTACGACTCAAACCTGACTACCTTGGCACATACTACTTCCCTTTCTTACTGCTTTTGTGTGCTAATGTGAGCACCAAGTCTTGAAGTTCCATCTTTCTGCCCTGATATTGCCACCGTCAATATTCTGCTCCGTCCCCCAGTCCTCAGATTCTTAATGAGCCGATAATATTCTTGCTTAAATAAAACAGTTGCTTAAAATGCTCATAAAGATGGGTTTGTGATAAAGTTTCAAACAAAGAATTTGGGCTCTGAGGGGAAGGGATGTATTGCAACCTGCTCCCAGGGCCACACTCTAGAAAAATTGAATAAAACTTTCAGGAGTAGGTCACAAGTTGAAAAGTTCAGCAGTGCTGGCAAAAAAATTAAATCCTATTTTTGTTTATGTCAGTGACAACCAGAGAATGTGTTTGGCTTTTTAAATAGATTTAAGCTTCTTGAATCACAGAAATAGCATTTGATGAGACAAGGACAGAAATAAAGAAGATAAGGGCAAGAAAGATTGTACTTTATTCTTTCAAAGTGAAGTAATTAATTTGTTTTAATTTACACAAAGATGCAAGCAATAGTTTATTCATTTAGATAATGAAATTGAAACTCCTAATGAAAATCTTGAACCTATTTGCTGAACATATTTAATATTTTCCTGGCAGATATGACAGGAATTTCCAAATGTTTCTTTAATTGTATTTTTGGTAGGTCTATTTTCCCTGGTTCAGGTAGTATTTTATTGTTAACTCTTCCTTTTTTTTTTTTTTTTTTTTTTTTGTTTAATTCTTTAGATGGTGGGTGCAGAGATAAGTTGAAAAAACTGCTATAACCCACCACATGGGATCTTAATGAAAGAAAAAAAATCTTGTTCTCTTTGCAAACATTCAAGGTATCTTCCTAAAACAAAGAAGAGCTTTTCATGCTCTTGGCTATGAACTTATAACTGTCAGAAAAGCTCTTTTTCCTTTTAAATGCATTGGAAAAAGGCAACCCATAATCGCCACCCCACCTTTAAATAGCTTTTACCAAGCTTTTATTTTCAGCTCTTCTCCATTTTGTAAGCTTTTAGGTGGTGCATTTAGGCCTGAATTGTGACTAGTATTGGCCTAAACCTTTGAATTTTCCTCTTGTAAATCACACTGCCGTTAAATAACAAAACCTAATAAAACTGTGTCTTCATTCTTAAAACAAAATAATACTTGATAGTATTGAGGACCCCCAAAAGCTGACAGCAATCATGATTTTTCCTTACTGATAACGTTTGTCTGCATTAATAACTAATGCCATAAAAATCATTCCTTGGAAAACAGGAAAGAAGTAGCCCAAATGAGCAATTAGGAGGCCAATAAAAAAGTGTGTTTCTTTCATATCTTTATGGGCTCATTTTCAGGCCATTAGGCTGCAGATACACTTATTTGGCTGGTGAACATTTCACGTTAAAATTCTGAACTTGACGAGCTGTTTATTAAACTCATTCTTTCTAACTGGCAGTATAATTATGCAAGGGATTATTGTATTTTAATTTATTTTTCTGGAATGATTAGCTTGTGATGCTATAAAACTCATTTATGAGAATGACTGATATTTATAATGTTTTAATTAAATTTGGATTGGGAAGCAAATGGGAAAATTTACATTCAACATATACAGTTGTGTCAGACATGTTTGACAGCACTTGTATTTTTATTAGCTTAGAATAATTAGTTGGGGTATTTATGTACTAATATTACCTAATTAACTCAGCAGCGAGGTAATTAATTTAGTTAGTGGCTGTCCAAGAAAAAATATAGTGTTGTAGTATAGAGAGATGCTTTAATTTCACTAGATTCTTCTTGGGTAAATGATTCTTCAAATAGTTATTGTTTCTTAGAAGGATTCAGAGAATATATCTGTTTTATTGGAGAGAAAATTTTTGCATTTTACCTGTGATAAAACAAGATCCAGTGTAAATCAGAGAGAGAGAAAGAGCAGAGGAATTGGATGCTGTTTCTTTCCAAAGGAGCTGTTAGGTGAGGTGTGCTCCATCCATCAGCATCAATTGCAGTTATTCCATTGCTTTTGAATTCCAAATGCAATTAAAAAAAATAAATCCCTTATTGCAACATTGCAGCTTCAGGCAATGACATATTGGGTGAGAATGCTGGGCACTGTGCAGATATTTAACCAAAACAAAACAAAAAAAAAAAATTCAACACAATGACTTCCCAAACTATGCATGGTTTTTTCCCATTAATTGCTTTTCTACAGACTTGGCCTATCTCCCCCTGAATGGTTTAATGTGTTTTGTGGAGTCCTGTGACAGCAACCACATGTTCAAAAGTCAGTCAGGGGTCGTACCTGGTCTCTCTGTCCGTTTAGAACCTGAGCACCATGAGCTTTATGTCCTTTAATTCTTGGAAAAGGCGATTTCCATCCAGAGGCTGAATGCCATAAGCCTTGCAGGGTGGTGCTTTGGAGTGGGGGTTCTCCCACTTGATTTGTTTCTGTTTAAAGAGTATTAGTTTATTTTCCTCTGCTAAAAAAAAATGTGAACATTCGTGTTAGATCAATTCCTAAGGGTTGTGTGCACTAAGATTAGTCGAGTAGTAGTAGTGGGTGAGAGATTTTTGCATCAAATAGGATGCAAAAAAAGGAAAGGTTGGGAAAAGCAGCACGCCCAAACACCTAAAGGACTTAAATCAGCAGCTGTCACTGAACTTTGAGGAGGGGTTCTGTGAAAAGGATGTGGGCATCTCTGCCTCCCAAGGACATCTGGTCAGTTTGGGGGAGGGAAGGAATACCCACTCCAATGGCTTATTGACTTCACAGGCCAAAAGGTCAGGCCAGAAAGCTGCAGACTGCCCAATTAGACCGAAGCTTCTCCTTACAGATCTCTACAAAGCTTTAAAAGAATATTTCTTCTGTCTTTGCTAGTGCCAGCTTTGGTAGCCCTGTCATTGGGAAAGTTGTTGTCCTAGAGGGGCTCTCAGCTGCACACTTTTAATCACTCACATAACCTCTCTTTACCTTTCCTCACAGATGTTTTATTTTTATTTACCCCGCTGAATGACCCACAGCAGAGCCAGTCTGGCTCCCTGCAGCTGTTTTAAACACCATCCTGTGAGCAAATTGTGTGCTAATGTTGATCTCTGATAGTTTATCATTATCAGAAAACGTTGTCATGCCTTTTTATTTGCAGCTACCCAGTTCCAAATGATATATATATATCATACTAACTCATGCACCATCACATCTCAGTGCCTAATTAAAAAACTGATGACTTCAATTCATCAGTGTTTCTGCCAGCCCCTGAAATACCCTCTTACTTTTGTCATTGCTTCACCCAGGAGCTCCTTGGTTTTTTCATCTAAAGAGCTGCAAGTGAGAAGGTTACATTTCTAATTTATTTAGAGGTGGAGAGGTTGTTCCAGAGTGGCAGGGTCAATAATTAGGCTTTTCTTACTTGAGCCATTGAGATCTTGTTCATTTTTGGTGGGGTTTTTTGCATACCAGATTTGAGAATTAGCTGCTATCTGAAGTATTTTCACCGTTAAGGTGTAAAAAACAGAAACCAATTAATTCCATAACATTTCTGCAGAGAAGCTTGATAAATCTAGTCTACTAAATCTTTCATTTAGAGGGTCTTTTTTACCTTATTTGGATATTTTTGCATTTTAAAAAAAATTTCTCCCTCACACTTTTTTTCTTTTAAATTTTTTTTTAAATGTAAGTACTAGCATTTGTCCACATAACAAGTTGACAAATACTGTAATTTCCCTTTTCCTGCTTGTTATTTACCAGATTATGCACAAAAGTCTGAATTAGTAGTCTTATTGGCTCATCCTAGTGATTGAGTTGCAGTTTCCTAAGGCATTTCCAAAATTATTTTTCTGGGGTCCTATTCTTTGGACTGTATATGCTTTGTTCCTAAAATCCAGGTATTATATTTCATATATATATATATATATATAATATACTATATATAGATATATATAAATATATATTATATAAAATAGAATTTATATATATAATATATTTATAAATATATTTTTATATATAATTTATATAATTATAATACATAATATGTAAGATAATATATATATTATATATATTATATATTTATAAACCTCTGCAGAGAATGAATCAAACTAAACAAGTGTTCCTCGCAGTACAGCTGATCTGTTCTTGACTTTCTGCAGCACGCTGCCAAATTTTGCATCATATGAAAATTTTAATCAAAATTTCCATATATTTTTTTCCCAATTGCCTCTGTGGTTATACACAGCTGTGTGCTGAAGCTTCATTCTTAGCTGGGAACTAGGAAAGGAGGGAATCTGCAGATCAGAGCATGTTATCTGTGTCAGCAAATTATAATTTTCCCTAGTATTGGGTTTGAGAACACGACATTTTTATGTATTAATTTTAATAATAACGTGATCAAAGACATAATCTATTATTTATAATCTTCTAAAATGCAAGTGTCTCTTGTACCAATTTTTAAGGAATTTCCATATTCTCTTGTTACTAGGGAAATACCATTACCCCTACTTTATTACATAAAAATATTACATTTATTACATAATAAAATAGGGGTTTTGAATATTTCACTAATGTAGTGCATGTTTTGCACTGCCACTGAGTTAGAGATTGTAGGATCCTCAATAAGTGGCAGCTCCAGGCATGGGTTGAGTCTCAAAACCTTTTTTATTTTTCCTTGTACACATTTCAGAAGTCTTCCTCAGTGAGGTCACTGATTGTTTAGGAAGAATAATACACCTTAGAAATAAATTCTTCAGCATCAGAAAGAATGATGAAGAAATAAGAATGATGAGGAGTAATAACAAAAATTGTATGGAAGTAGAATGAAAAATTACAAATATTTTTTTGACCTGAACTCTGGTAAATCTAATACCAGATTAATTTCAATGAGTTTTCTGGCCCATTGGAGCTGTAGCTCATTAAATATGACTAATACTCTTCCACTGATAATTTTTATACAAGACCAAACATATATTAAATTGAAATAAAAATTCATAATTAACAAAAAATATTTAGATATCCACGTACAAAATAGTTCTTCTATCTCTTTGTAGCCTTTAAACATGCTTTTCTTCAGTGTCCCGTGCCTAGTGTGTATCTGGCTGTGCCAGGGGAGCATTGCTCTGCATGTTCCAAAATTCAGAAGCTGAGCTGTGTCCTTCCCAGAGCTGCTGCAGAGCACAGGACCCTGGCGTGGAGCAGCCTGGTGGGTTTTCCTCCCCGTTGTTGTGGTGGCAGTGGGCTGGGGGCTACAGTGATCAAAGTGACCCTGACGAGGGGAGAGAAATGGGGCAGCTGACCCCATGTTCCCAGAAGGCTAATTTATTATTCCATATTAAATATTATATATTCAATGTTATATATTCCATATTACAGAGTATGCTATATCTCATATATTATATACTATATATATTCTATATTCTATATTATGTATTTATATTATATATTATATATTGTAATATATACGATGTAGTATAAAGTATATAATATATAGTATATATTATATAGTATATAATATATATCATATATTATATAATATACACCATAATATAATATATAATATATTATATAATACAATATATTATATATTATGTACATTGTATTATATGCATCATATAATATATATTACATAATATATCTTATATATTATATTATACTACACTATACTATTCTAAAGAGTACACAAAGGATACTTACAGAAGGCTAAAAAGATAATAATGAAAACTCCTGACTCTTTCCAGAGCCCTGACACATCTTGGCCCTGATTGGCCAAAGAGCCAAAACAACTCACAGCAGAATGCAATGGAACAATCACCTATGATAAACAATCTCCAAACACATTCCACATGAGCACAACACAGGAGAAGCAAATGAGATAAAATTGTTTCCCTTTTTCTCTGAGGCTTCTCAGCTTCCCAGGAGAGAAATCCTGGGCCAAGGGATTTTTCCAGAGAGTGTGAATGCCACAGGGGGTGGGTGCAGCGTGGGCTGTAATTTTAAATAGCAGTGGTTGACACCTCTTTTAAATGCTTCCAGTAGCACCAGCACATGAACACAGTGACTAAGAGTGCCTGACAATTTCAGTTTCGCTGCACTTACTGCTTTGACAGGCCTTGACTTTCTGCCAATTCAGTTGGAAACAGGCTTCACAATCCCCCCCTTCCCCACAACTTGTGGCCACCTGTGCTGTCTCTGTAGTTAAATCATTAAGATATATTCTAATAAAACAGGAGAGAGACATGATTACAACATTAAATGATATTTTGCCTGGGTATTTTTAAAATAAAAACATCTGACTTGAACCTTACATGCAATGTTTGGTACTTCTAAATATTAAGAAGGAAGTCAGCCACTCTGCGGACAGCCTCCAGTGTGACCCTGCCCCCTCTGTGGTGCCATAAATGTGGTATTTCTGTGTTCCCTCAGCATTTTTGGGTGACAGAGGAACTCCCAGAGATGAACAGTCAGGATTTATCCTTTTACTGATTCCAGGTATGGTGTGGGTATAAAACAGGCAAAACTCTCAAAGTTATTTTTTGAAGAAAACCACATTTTATCAAGAAAATCAAGGGCAAGTTGAGGACCAGAGCTGATTTTCTCACTAATTCATCATATCTCCTTTTCAAGCTTAAGCCCATGAGTGTCTGTAAATATTTCTAATTGTTACTGGCAGGAAATAAGGTCACTGAAGTGGGTCAGAGCACTTGAGCTCCTGGATCCCAGCTCAAATGGGCAGCTAGCAAGAATTGTAGCTCTTCACAAGCTGCACTAAAAGGAGTTGCTGATGTCAACTTATTTTTAAATAGTCGAGTATGCACAATGCAAATCTCATTATCTCTTCTGTTCTGCTTTCTGGGACTACAAAGGCTCCCCTGGCACTGGGGGTTGAGTTATTTCTTTGCTCTGAATGGTGCTGCCAGGTCTGGGCTGGTGATGGGCTGGGTGTTAGAGAAATGATGCCACCTTTTCATGTTCTCCAGCTTGTTGATGGCTTTTTTATCTCTTTATTGTTGTCTTACAGTCACCCATTGGCAGAACATTTGTGAGAAATATAGTGTTATTTCCCCGGGTAAATTGGGAGGTCAGGGTTATTTGGGTTTTTTTTAAATGAGTTTTTTTGTTTGTTTTGTAGGGTTTTTTTTGTTGTTGGGTTGGTTTTTTAGTGTGCTTTTTTTTTTTTATTTTTGTCCACATGCATCCACAGTTCCTCATTGTTAAGGAGCAGTTAAAGGTTTAAGATAGGATAGTAGGAAAAATACCCAAGGAACCAATATAAGCTCCCCCTCCCCACAGATTGCACCAATTTCTGAGCTTTCATGGTTTATTTTAAATCAACAGAATGATCTTTACTTGTGTCAAAGGCACAAGTTCTCAGTATGGATATTTTCTAGAGGAAGGATTTGAAGGGAGAGCAGAATCCCCAAAGGCTGATCATGGCATGAGGGGTCTGTTGCTAAAACTCATTTTCCTTTGACAAGGAAAGGAAGCAAATACCTTCTCAGTTCTCCTGTAATGAAGGAGTGAAGAACAGAGAATACCTGAGGGAGCATTGTGGAACCTATAGAAAGAATGGCTGCTTATTAGGGAAAAAAACCCCAGTTTTCAAGTAAAAATGTCTGAACTATTGGTAGTCCATAATCATTATGTTGTGCAATAGCCTACAAACTGCCATCTGGCACAGAGAATAATGAATACAAATGAGATGTTCATAGTGAGGAAATTTATTAGCATCACTGGTGAAATGGCTGGATGTGGCTCCCCATTTGCTATGTTTTTTTAAAGTTATCTTCTTTCTAGTAGCAGTGATAAAAGGACATGAAAACAAACTAATAGGAGTTTTAAGGGGATCTTTGTAATATTTGTAATTTCTCTGAAGAAATCTGCTGGGAGTGCCAAGATAATTTGGGCAACACACTCAAAGCAGCTTGAGGATTCTCTTTTAGGATTTCCCATCCCTGAGGGACACCTACACCAATTCTGTGCTCAGTCCCTCACTGCTGTCAGCAGATTTTCATCCCCACAGGACATTCTCCAAAGGATGGATGCAGGATGAGAATTTCTTTGGACAGGCACAAGAGGGACTCAAACAACATTCCACTACCTGGAGATTTGCAATCTAAGTCAGCCTTTAATCATACATTGACTTGAACATTTCCACTCCATTAATAAACATTTAAACCTCCAGGACAGCCTGGCCTTCAAACACATCAAAACTGAACATGAATTTCACATATTTATATGCATTTTCCTCTGGTATTGCAGCTGTGCCTCAGTTTGGAAGGTGCTTTTTCATGTTGCCCTGGATCAGGACAGAATTGTGCTTTGCAGCTCTTTGATTTTGATATCTGAGGCTTTTCTGAGAGATAAATATTGGATAGTAGTTCACGTTAAAGTTCAACCAAAATTTTATGGGGAGTAATAACAGAAATTGTACTGAAGTAGAATGAGGAATTCCAAATATTTTATTGATCTGAGCTCTGGTAAATTCAATGCCAGTTTCATTTCAATGAGTTTTCTGGCCCATTGGAGCTGTAGTTCATTAAGCATGATTAATACTCTTCTACTGACAATTTTCTACAAGACCAAACATATATTAAATTGAACTAAAAATTCATAATTAACTGCACTAAAATGTCAGTTCAAAAGCTCTGACTATGAAACAAAGCCTGTATGTTTTGTGGTTAAATTTATATGAATGGAAACAGCTGTACTGGGGTACCTACAATTTATGTCCTTTTCTCAAAGTGACAAATTTTTATATAATTTAGTTTAGTTTGCTAGAAATATTTGATCTTTCAGGTTTTTTCCATGTAAATAAATTCAGGTTAAAGCCAGCTAACACTGGCCATTCTTGGATATTTTGGAACTCATTCCAGTAAGAACCATTGCACTTTTGAAGCTGTTAAAAAACCACAAATTTTTCTGTGCAAACCTCTGCCTGGATCTGGGGCAACAGTTAATTCTGATTAAAGATTATGAAAGAAAGAGTTACATTTAACTGATTTTTCCAGCTGCTTTTTGTATTTGGGTAGTCTGAGGGCCAAAGGAACAAAGCTCATTCACAGCTCTTCAACATATTGAAAATATTCTCAAATTGCACACCAAATTAAATCAGATTTGTTGCTGAAGGTTCCTCCATGCATTGTTCCTGAGATCAAATGAAGATCTCCTTGTAATGGCAGAGAAGAACAGAGATGCCTAGTTGTACTGTAAATAATAATAATAATAATAACAATAATAATAATAGTACTTGTGCTCTGCATCCTTCCTGCCTATCCATATGGTGTGAGAATAAGGCATTCAGAAACACTAGAGTTAAAAAAATATCCGAAGAATTATTTTCAGTCACATACAAGGAAAAATGTTGTCTTCAACAGAATGGCAATAGATTTTTTGATGGAAATGTTTTGCAGGCTAAATGGAATCCTAGAGGAGGCTGACAGAAACATATTCTAGTTAACATTTGATAATAACTGTAAATGAAATATTTAATTATGAGCATAAGACAACAGCTATGTCTGTAACCTTTTTGCAGCTGGGTTGATATCACTTTTCCTCTCCTTGACAAGAAAATTAATTGTGTTGCTGAAGTGTGAATTTAGAGCTGTTGAGTGTCCTTTGTTTTTCAGCAGCACTAGTATATATTCAACAATTGAATACAACTGGATGAGATTTGCTGCAATTCCAAGCAATGCTTTCCATTATTTCTTCCTGTGTCACAAAATTAAGGTTTTAGTTTAAGGGTTTAGAATACAGTAATATATATAAAGCAAGATGGAGGATTTAGGGTGGAGGCTGGTCCTTCTTCTTCACCTTCTCCATGGGTTGGGGTGATTTTGTGTAATTGGATAAAAAAGTCAACATTGCAGGACACGAGGCATTAGTTATTTGGTTAAAAGTGAAAATAAGTTAGGTGTAGTTTAAAATTCAATAGTTTTTCCTTAGAAGACCTTGTAGATATAGATATGGGGCCATTTTGTGGCTTGTTAGTGAAATGCTGCAGAACTCAGGTTTTGTAAGTCTGTGATATAGATAAGAACTAATAAACATCTGAGTCCAAACATGAAATATTGCCTTGAGCACTTTCAATCCTGGCCTTGACTGATGCAGAACAGAACTGGCACATGGGGTTGTTTCTCCCAGGGTACAGGACTTTGTATTTCCATGTTTTGAACTTTACAAAGCCCATTTCTCCAGCCTGTGCTTCCCACCCACGTGCTGTCCCTCCCTGTCCTTCCCACTTTGTGGCAGCAGGGATGGGGAAGACACTACTGTTCCTCTCAGGATTGTATTTTCCAAACACCTAATATTCTTTTTCCAAGCATGTCATATTCTTAGAGTACAAAAGATTTCTAAAAGATGGAGAAGGATTACTCTTACCTTTTAGAAATTGGTTGTGGTGGGAAAAAAGCATCTAAAGGCCTTTAGGAATACTGCTGCAGTTTGAGCAAGGTAATGTCCTGATGGCAGAATTAACTGTCGGGTACATCTCCCTTCACTAAAATGTCATTATTTTTGTCTTGACTGCCTTATTTTTCATAATGTCTTAGGCTGTTCATATCTCAAAACCCAAAAGCTGTTAAAAATATGATTATTTCCACAGCAAATCAGTCAGCAGTCTGAAAATACATCAGGTGAAAGACTTTGATTTCCTTGTTGAAGATTTTTTTTAATTGTTCCACTTTTAACCTCACACTCTCCAGAGTATCAAAAAGAGTCTATTCGTGTTTTATTGGTCATTCCAGAAAGAAAGGCATTTAAAGGAAACATGGTTGCAGTTTGTAAAGGTCATCTTTAGTTCCCAGGAAGAGTGGGGCTGCTCACACACGAGAACAGTTTACATTTAGGAGAGAACTTGCAGGGGGATAGAACATAAGTAAATAAAGGTAGTATAGAAAGTAATCTTGCCCCCTAGAGAGTAGCAGCTGAGCCAATTATTCAGGATTAGGAGCAGGCCTGATGTTAACAGGCCACAGCTGTAGGCAATAAGAAGAGTGTCACAAAAGAGTGGGTTGGTTGGATGAGGAGAACTGCAGTCAGTTGGCTGCTGTGAGGACAAGGAGGAGTCAGTGATAGAGGAGCTGCCTACAAGAAACACCAAGGAGGTACAAAACTTTAGCAATATGGGACCTTTGCAGTGTAATGACAGTAGAACTCTTGCACTATAGTGACAACCAATGGTGATCCCGACGTGATTCAGGAGAAAGGACTCAAATACTAAACTATATGACCCCATGGATTTGGGAAAAGGACTTGAATACTCAACTATTGGTGAAATATATCAATTGCAGCTATTAGTGTTAGTTAAATACGAGTATAAAAGATTTTGAAGATAGGTACTTTGCAAACTGAGAAAAGCTGCAAGACTGAACCAACACTCAGAAATATATATATTCATACTATAATATGTTGTCTGAACATCTGTATAACTATTGGTTCTGAATGAAATAGGTGAATGTGTCATAATGTTAATTTATTTGAATATGTACTTCTAGAAATGCTGCAACTCTGTAATTAAAAGAAAAAGGGGGAATTGTAGGGGGATAGAACATGAGTAAATAAAGGTGGTATAGAAAGTAATCTTACCCCTTAAGGAGTTGCAGCTGAGCCAATTATTCAGGATTAGGAGCAGGCCTGATGTTAACAGGCCACAGCTGTAGCCAATCAGAAGAGTGTTATAAAAGAGTGGGTTGGTTGTTTGTAAGGAGAACTGGACTTGGTTGGCTGCTGTGAGGACAAGGAAGAATCAGTGCCTGGAGGAGCTGCCTACAGGAAACATCAGGGAGGTACAAAACTCTGGTAATATGGAACCCTTGTAATGTAATGACAATAGAACCCTTGAAATATAATGACAAAACTACTTCAGAAAGACTTGGGTCTTTCTGAAATCAGGGAGGGCACTTTCAGAAGTGCTGCTGTGGAGAAGATAGTGGTTGGGTTTTTGGATGTGCATTACAGATGTGTTCAGTGGCTGATTTGAGGACATGTCCGTTAATAGTTTTTCACCAGTGCTGTGTGGTGAAGCTTTGTGCTCTCCTGGTTTGTCATTTATGTCAGGCAAAAAATGATCCTCAACCCAGCTGTTCCCTGCAGCTGGAATTTACTCAATTGATCAGAACAATTGAAAAAAAGAAAAGAGGGCCATCAAAATCCCCAAGGTCCAATTACTCCATCTATCCAGTGTCTCTGAGGTGAACTAATGGAAGCTGTTAGTGACAAAAGCTGAGAAATCAGCAATAACTCCAGGCAAAAACTGTCAAACCTGGTCACTCCTTGAGGTTCCTAAAGGAGCTCTGGCATCCTCAGAGTGGAAAAAGCCTTCTGGGGGCTTAGGAGAGTGTAGCAACCCCTAGATTTTAGCAAATAACATAATTCCACCTGCAGAATGGAATAAAGGGAAAACCTCTCACACCAGCCAGCCTTTCTGCAACAGCTGGAAAATTTTTGCCATTACTTTGATTTATAAACATTTTTCAGAGTGCTGCCTGTGAGTGGTGGCTCAGTCCATATGGATGCACAGCATCTTCCTGCAGCTTTTTTATTGCTGGAAAGCAGCCTTAGTTCATTGGGGTGTTTCTGGAATGCTGTAACAAACAATAAGGGATTGTCATAGAGCAGTCTAATATAATGTAGCAACGTAGTAAACACTACAAAAAAACAACATTACAGTTAAGTGACTGCTGAACTTAAATGCAGCAATAACTGAAATCTAGGGTCATGGCAATTCTGAAGAAAAATGTCCTTAAATGAAGCAATGACTAAAGATGACCTTAAAAAATCCCTATGAAACCTAATTTGGGTTGAAAACAACTCAAATCAACCTCAAAACCTTCCTACTCTTTCAGTGTTTGGTTACAGTTTTGAGTGTGCAGGCAAAGAACTTTCCCCACAGAAAGAAGAGTGAATGTGGTAAAAAAGGACTTTGGGGAATGTTTGCACTCTTTCGGTCTTAGACTGAAAGAACATTCCACACAGAAAAAAAAAAAAAATGTGGTAAAAAGGGACTTTGGGGGATGTTTGCAGTCTTTCAGTCTTAGACCTACCAGGGCTCCATGTCCCTGAGCTATGTTAAGGTCAGAGGAATTATGCAAAGTCACAGGAGCTGCCAACAAGTCAGATATTTTCTAACTCAGCATATGGCTGATGGTTTATTTTTTTCCACTCCTTTGGCTTTTTTATTATGTTTGTTTTTCTACTTTTTTTTTTTTTAATTGGGAGGTTTATTTCATTTTAATGTATGGCTCATCACTAATGCATTTTAATCTTTGCTGCATCATCTGGGAAAAAATAGAATATGAAAAGCTATGTAAATCTGTTTATAAACATGTTACTGAGCACAGCTCTTTGCCAAGGGGGAAGCATCCAAGATGTTTTAATTGACAGCCCAGTTGGAGCACACACATCTCATTTGTGGAGATCTCTGTGTGTGAGCAGCACTGCCATTTATCCTCCCTGCATCCATTTCCATCATTATAGATTGGGACACACATGGATGGTGGGTACAGGGAGCTGAGCAGGGACAGTGTGC
The DNA here is from genome assembly GCF_047830755.1 of Zonotrichia albicollis. Classification (NCBI taxonomy): domain Eukaryota; kingdom Metazoa; phylum Chordata; class Aves; order Passeriformes; family Passerellidae; genus Zonotrichia; species Zonotrichia albicollis. The sequence goes on from NC_133824.1 coordinate 53,862,976, forward strand.
TCTAAACACAGTGCACAGCAATAATCAATGTTCATTTTCACCAGCCAGGTACAACCTAATCAGTCACACAGCAGAACAAAGAGGAGGTTGTGTTCTGCTACTCAGGGAATGACCAGCTGGGAAAAAAAAAGAATCTTCAGTGGATTTTAAAAAGGTTGGAATAAAGAAGAATCAAGTTGAAGAGTTCAGCTATTTTTTTTTTCTCAGACTAAGAGAGTTGAAAGCTTTTTACCTCTTTTCAGAGAACAGAATGATTTGGAGTCAAATGAGGGAGCTGAATATTTAAAAATTGTCAACAAAACACATCTTTTAGCATGCACACATTTGTTAGGATCTATGAATGTAACTCATTTCCTATTCAACATTCAACCTGATTTTTTTTTCGTTTGAGGCAATTTTACATTTAAATGTGATAAATGGTGGTGTCTGGGCTGACAGGGTAAAACAGTTTCATTTGTTCGTGGCAGAGGGATGCAGTAGAAAATTTTCCAACATGAAAATTGTGAAATACTGGTTTGGGTTTAGATTTTTACTCATAGGAAATCTGTGCTCACAACTGCAGAGTTTACACATCTTTTTTTTTTAATTAGCTCATTCTCTAAGGGACAGATTTTCAGGTAGATTTCCATATGCTTACGTATAACCTGACCATACAAATAACATTATTTAGACTGTATATTGCTGCAAACATATAAAGAAAATTGACTCTGTGGGGTTAAGTACTGAAAGTACTATTTGGCTTAAGTTGTATTCAACCCAATTTGAATTGTATTCAATCCAAATTAGATTTTATAGGGATTTTTAAAGGTCATCTTTAGTCATTGCTTCATTTAAGGGCATTTTTCTTCAGAATTGCCATGACCCTAGATTTCAGTTATTGCTGGGTTTAAGCTCAGCAGAATGTATCAGCAGAAGTCAAGAGCAAATTTTTTTTTTTTTTTTTACAACTATGGGTTATTCAAAAACTCTAGCCAGAAATGTGCTTGGCACCTCTTGGATATGGATAGATGAGATTTGGCTGAGGACAGATGAAAATTTGGCTTGGCTGGCAGGGTGCACTCTTCGTGCAAGGCAGAGCCACGTGCTTCTGAAAATCCCCACAGAGCTTCCAAAGCAAGGCCACTCTCACACCTCCTCCTTGTGCATCGTTCTAATTGTGTGTCTCCACACTATTTAGATGCACAAAGAGACAGAAATGGAGCCTGCTTTTCAGTCATGCATAATATAGATAATCATCCTGCCTCCCACATCTCTTTTGCGTGCTATTTAAATGAGACTATTGCCTACTTTTTAGTCAATTTTAAGCCAAAATATCTAGTGGCTTAATAACAGCTGTTTCTCTTTAAAATGCACTTAGAAATCCTATTTAGGGTGCTAATTTGGTTAAGGATGGAGCCAAACTACATTTTCTGTTTAATAAGAGCTCTTTTTGCATTTTAATCTCCTCATCAACAGTAATAAGCTATGGATATATGGAGGCAGGGTAGTGTTTTTAAAGAGGGGGCATTCCTAAGTACTTTTTTTGCATGATTTTGTGAAATGTGTGAAGCATTTTGAGATGCTCCTTCAGCATCTCAAGTATTTTAGCTCACCCAGCCAAAACAACCCAACTCACTGTGATGTCCATGGGCCATTGGAATAGGGAGTGAGCTCAGAGTGGCCTAAAATAACCAGGCATCCCAAAGCAGCCACATCAATGTCCAGCAGCACAATATTGGCATTTCCAATGGACTGGAATATTCATTCCATTTCTGTGGGGCGGTTCTGTGGTGGGGCTTTTTTGTTTGCCTGTTTGTTTCCCAAAAAAGTGAGACACTAATGGTTGTCTTCAACTCTTGGAAAATTATCCAGGGAAATGGAAGAGCCCCAAATTCAGGCGAGGCTCCCAGTGTTGCAAGAAGCCCACAATTCCCCAGGCCGTTCATCTGGGCAGCTGCCTGTGGTGGTTTTATATGGGAGGTATTTATAGCAATAATGTAAAGGGTTTAATTATTAGAATGTTGTATGTGTTTTTGTGAAAAATACATGTTAAAGATGAAAAAAATCTGAAAAATTCTTTTAAATCTAAAAACTAAATTTTTAAATCTAAAAATTTTATTCTAATTCTTATTACTCTTACTTGACTATTGATAAATTTTTCTTTATACCCTTTTAAAATTTTAAACCTACTTGACCTTCCTCCTAATCCTATATCACAGCAAAAAATAAATAAATGCGCTGTAATAAATACACTAAAAATTATCCAACACTAAACCTACCACACTCATTGATACATCAACCAAAAAAATCTCATGTTAACTAACCAAAACCACTACAGTGCCACAGCCAGCAGGCAGCTTGGAGAGGCAGAGGATCAACCTCATTTCAACTCCATGGCAGGGAGCCAAACAATCCTAAAATCATGGCTGGAGTGAGGAGCTGAGTCCCTGTTAGGAGCATATGCAGTGTGCTCCTGGGCTTTAAGGACTTTAAGTAGCAGCCCTGAGCAAATTAAATGAGGTCCCAGCTCCCCAAGCAGCTTTCTAGATAGGAAAAAGAGTGAATTTCCAGCAGAAATCTGCCCGAGTTTGGAAGGAATTCATCAAAACAAATATGTGTTTCTACAATCTCTTTTGATTTCGGCAAATTAGCATTGTTTCGCTGCAAAATTGTAATGATATTATGCCTTGATTTACCCAGGGTCTTGGACATTTTTCCAAATTTCCTGTTCTGCTGTGAGCACCACTTAACAAAGAATAACAGGCTGCACTATGAAAGCATAACGTAACATACTGCCTTAACCCAATTAACCCAAATGTGTTCTTCTTCTCTCTCCTCTCTTTCTGCTCCTGTCTCCCTCAGTGTTCATGGTTCTGGGACAGGGACTTGTCACTCCTGACACTGTCCCAGTGTCTTGGACATTTTTCCAAATTTCCTGTTTTGCTATGAGCACCTCTTCACAAGGAATAACAGGCTGCACTACGAAAGGATGAGATAACATATTGCCTTAGCATGGCTTTGATGTACTGCCTTAATCTAAATGTGCTCTTCTCTCTCCTCTCTTTCTGCTCCTCTCTCCCTCGGTGTTCATGGTTCTGGGACAGGAATTTGTCACTCCTGACAGCAGCACATGGTTGTGGCTTTAGATGATGTGGCAAAACCTTGTGTTCCTTTTGCCAGGCCCAATTTCTGGTGTTTAACAGCACAAGGTCTGCTTTGATGGGCTAGGCTGGCTGAAAATCCCTCTGTCCACACAGGGAGCTGCTGAGCAGTGGCTCAGGAGGAATGTGGTGGGGGAACAAGGCACGTAGAGAAGGTTTCTCTGCAGCAGCAGTGGTTTGGACACCATGGGCCGCCTGCAGTGACCTGAGGTGACTCCAAAGCCACAGGAGTTTAACCAGGGACCAAGGATGACCCAAGCCAGGTTCTGTGCAGTGAAACACACACTCTGTGTGTGTGGCTATCCTGCTCTTTGGTGGTCGCAGCCTCGTGCACGAATCCCCAAACTGGCTTTAAAGTTGGTTGTCTCTGGCAGCAAAGAGATGTGCACAAACTAATTTATCCTGCAGAAAGAAACCATAACCTGCCCCTCAGCTTAAATCCTGTTGGACAATCAACAGGGACAAAGCAAGGGAATCAGGAAGGGACTGTGTTGCCATACCTACAAGGCCATTAATTCCTAAATGGTTTCACATATAGAAACCTTCTTTCATTTCCACTATACCAAGTATTATTGATTTTTGCTGTTGCAGCAGTGAATTAAAAGGCCTGACCAGGGCCTCTAGGTATAGATGTGTTGTATTTTTATAGGCATGCAAGACAGAGATAATCCATGCCCTAGGCAGCTATCAAGTGAAAAAGCAACAGGATGTTAAAAATAAATGGGAGAAAAGGGGAGTAATGAAACAGGTAAACCTGCACGTGAACCAGTAGACAAGAATAATACTGAAACAGGAAGATGAAGTTACTATGTCTCTCATACAACGTGTGAAATTAATTCATATTAATCACTGCAGTATTATGGGATAAAGCAGTGATTTTAGTGCTTAGGATGTGAATATTTCAGTAACAAAAGACTCGCTTGTTCTTGCATCAGGCAAGTGTACAACAGCTCGCTGTAGACCAAATACCATCTTGTTAATGTACTCGTGCTGGGGTGTTTTCATCATGTTTTGGGATATTAATTAGCTCAGGCAAGGTGGCAGGGATAGCATTTTTAATGCTACTGGAAGTATCTAAAACAAAAAGAAGGAAGTCACATTTCATTCTGCACTGCAGCACATACTCAAAACTGAAAAGCCTGTTAATAGGAATGAGGCTCCACAGATAAAGGCAGTGGAATTTATCAGGGTTAATTCCAGCTGACAATATTGTTTTGATAACCACTGCATGTGGCATGTTTATACAAGCCTCCCAGGTCAGATCCACTCCTCCTGGAAATCCCTGTTCCAGTTGTCTTTGCTCAGCAGCAGAGAGAGATCTGCACCCTTTAAACTTCTGCTCTTACTCTGCCTTAGACCACTGGTATATTGATTTTCATTTTTGGATCTCTTATTCAATTAGTGTAGTTGCATATGAATATTTCTTCTTTGTCTTAATGTGATAAGAGCCCATTTCCAAGGCTCAGTTATCAGTCTGGTGCCTAGTGTGAGGGTATCTTTGCACCTCTGTTTCATGCACAGATTATCTGTGGGTTTATGATATGAAAAACTAGACCAGGACTTGCAGATCTGAACTGTGGATACAAAAGCTGCATCTTTATATTTTAGAGTAGAAAAATCTCGATGTTCACTGATTCAATGTGTTCATTGAATAAATATCTTTTTTCATTATTTCTTTAAAAATCATACCTACACCTTCTTCTGTCTCACTTGATATAAAGATTTCCAGTTTTTATGCATGCTGTTTCCCATAAAGACTTTCAGTTTTCATGCATGCTGTTTTCCATGCTCCCATAGCAAAAAGAAGGAATTCCTTATAAATGTTCAGTTTGCAAAAAAAAAAAAAAAAAAAAAAAAGGCGCTATAATAGATAAAGAAAGGCACATACTTGAATGAAGACATGTATGCAGCTCTTATGTGAAATATAGTAGAAAGGAAGCCAAGCATTTTCTATTCATTATTGTTTGAAATACCATCGTGCGTGTGTGTAAACAGAGCCCTATTTATACAAACAATTCAATAAAAGCACTCACATATGCTGTAATTCCTGATAAAATTACGTGTTTATGCTGCACAGCAGATTGGCTGAATGCTTGTTGGAAATTACAGCACTTTAACTGCAGGTTAAAATGTGTTATTGAAAAGTTTATTTTATGTTTTATAGATGAAATGGCCGAATTATATCAGTAGTACTAACTTTTAAATACTATTAATGGCTAGTGCTCTGTTATTTCATTAAACAGAGATCTGCTTCTTCTAAAATAATCTCTCAAGCTGTAAGGATGGTTATTTGCTTTTTAAGGCAATGTGTTAGAAGTACTATACTGCACATTATTCTGCACAAGAGCAGCTGTAATTCAAGAGTCACTTCTCCATCCCCCAGACAATAAGAACTTTATGACAAGAACTTTGCCTCACAGATATGTGAGTATAATGAATAAATGACAAGTTCTTACCAGATAACAATATTATATTCTTTATTGTGCTTGGGCCCTCACTTACAAAACAGCCAAGAAATGTCAAACACTTAGATAAATAAGCTCTTACTGAATTTTAGTTCTCGGGAACCCTGCACACACTGATGAGAACAAGTCCTTTTTACCTCCAGGAGATAAAATACAGCTCACCCCTGAGGCAGAGGTTGCAGGAGCAATGTGTGGGTGAGCAGATAAGCCTGCAGAAGGTGTTAACCAGTTCCCTGCTAATTGATTAGCTGCCATTGCTGAGAGGAGATTGTCCCACAGACCCCCAGACATGGGGTGGGTTCAGTAGGGGATTATTTCAGGTGCTGTGTTTAACAAAATGACTCCTGAAGCTATAATGTATTCCAGAAGAAATTGTGCTCCAAGGATGAAAAAGCAATTGATTATTTTCACTGAAGTTATTTTAAGAAAAGCCATCTCCCACTAAAATGGAAAATCCCACCTTCCAGCATTGCAAGCTAATAACGATCTTGGACTTCCTTCAGTCTCACCTTATTAATAGCAACAACAGCTTGTGGTGATTTTAAAAACTGGGTTTTCCAAGGCGAAATTACTTGTAAGGCATTTCAGTTTCACAGCCTGGAAAAACACCATAAATACTGGAGGTTCTACAAAGTTTTTGGAAAAACACAATAAATACTGTAGGTTCTACAAAGAAGGGCCTCTTGCTTCTCGAGAGAGCAGAGGCGCATCCATAGGCCTTATGTTAAAATACAAGCAAATGTAAATTTTTGAGTGAATATAACAGTGATTCCTGTTAGATCTGCCTTCTGAGACTTTGTCTTCTGTGAGATCTGGAAGTTAGACTAATAGATGGGAACATGTCCCACTGCAACTGGCTCTCCAGTTGGGAGGCTGAAGACTATTGTTCCTTTTTCCTAATCTCTTTCATGAATGGTCCTTTTTTGACTCAGAGAAATCCATAGCAATATATTTCCCAGGTATCACTTTGAACCAAATGGATCTGTTTCTCTCCCTTTTAAAGTTTTCTGAGACAGATGTCAGCAATAACCTCAGTACTTCTCTGAATTTTCCCTTTCACTTCTTTTCCTCTCTAAACGAATCAAGGTGAAATCATTTTTGCAGCTGTTTAGAACATCCAGATGTGGCCTACTAAAAGGGAGAATAGGATGTGATCTTCAAGAATCTGCCATAGCTCTTAACCTTCTGGTTACAAATCTCTTCCCATTTCGTACATCTACCTAGATGGTTCTTTGATCTTGAAATATCATGGGTGACCATGATGTGGAACCAGACCATCAAAAAGCACAAAAGTTACAAACCCTTGTGAGCTGCTTAATGCATCCATTTTATTTTGTTAGGCTGGGAGCCCAAAATGCTCCAGGAATTTTTCAAACACAGAGATAGGATCCTGCCTTTGACTTTTGATATGACTAGCAAAAAAATCCATGACGTTTTTTGTTGATATGTTTGTCCCACTTAATAAAACCCCTCATTATGGTTTTCATCATAAATCTGTGACTGAAATTCTGTATTCACTGCAATACTCACAAAGCTCTTTTTTCGCCTTCAGTGTGTAGTTCTGGCATAAAAATCTGTGACCATGGCCATGAAAATTTGCTGAATGTCCTTCCCCCCACCCCTAGCATGTTAATGGATTAGAATGAGAAATCATGATGTTCAAATTTATTTTTTTTTAATGATTATGCTTCTGATAATTAATTCATAAGTCATTTCTAGGCCCTAGAGGCTCCCGTGACACATCAGAGCTAATGTTGTTGTTAAGATAATGGAATTAAGTGGAATGTAGGTGGTAGAGGTTCTGAAATGCTGGCACTGTGAAGGTTACACGAAGCCTCCTGTGGGCTGCAGAGTGATGGAGGCCCTAAATATCTCCCCCCTCGTTTGCCTAGGTAAGCAAACAGATGCAAACCCAAAGCATGCAGAGTTGGAATTCTGTAAGATGGAATTCTTCAAGAGCTCCCTGCTCAAGACTAGTGAGGGATCACAGCAAGAACAAATGCTTGACCTCTTGTCTTTAAAAAAGTTAGATCCTATCCTCAGAAATGCAGATAAATATTTAAATCTGCAATCAGAAGAAACAGCAGCCACAAATTTCATTTGGCTACTGTTCAATTCTCACATTCAATTGAAAAAGAAAAACTTTAAAAAATGTGCAATACCTCGTTCTCTGTTCAGCCAGGTTAACAGTGGCCAGCAGCACAGAAACTGAAATTACCTGACCTGGAACTGGTGGACAGTTTTAAATCATTTGTGATCATAAAATTTCTATGTCATGGAAGTCCATTTAATGTTTCATAGAATTACCTGAATATTTTTAATATCTAATACTTCATGTATGTGTGAAAGAAACAATATGCAGTGCATTCCCAGGACATTTTTTTATGAAGTATTGCCTAAAATCACCTCAACAGAACATGGATAAACCTGAACCTTCCACATTCACCAATGTACTCTTGCTTCCCCCTTCCATTGCCTAGAGTGCATTTTTGCAGTGGATTGTGTGTTTTTGTTTTTACTGATTTTAATCTTTCCCTGGAGAAATACCAGCTTACCTCTATGTTCAATATTTCCCCAGATGCAGCATAAATGTGCTCCTGCAGACAAATTGCATACATATATCAGAGGCCAAAAAAGGACCTTCTCCTAAGATCCAATCCCTAGTCTTTAATTTAGGTGAGCATTTGATTCAGGACTTGGCTTCGTGGCTGAAATAAAAAACCAGTAAAGCCGTCTCTCAGGCTTTTGGAAAAGCGACAGAAATAATCTTTGCACAGTCCCTGCTGGTCTTTTTAGCAAGAATCTCCCAAGAATGCTCAGCTAGGACCCACTTCAAGGAAGTGATGCCCTTTATCATCCAACTGAAATGTAAAACATTTGGGAAGAGTGGTGATGTTTTCATCAAGAATGTTATTGTAGGAAATTCTTTCGTTAAGGAATTGTGAATTAGCTTTCCCCGCTCAGATGCTGAAGTTTCATTTATTTGAACACTGCCTTTAAAGCAGCTATTAGAAAAACAAAAGGACCACTCATCTAAAATAAAATAATTAAAAAGTAAATCACCGCTGACACCGAAGTGTATTTAAAAGCAGCTGCAGTCAATAAGATGGTTGGATTTTAGATCACAAAAATGAAAGGCATGCACCCACATGGGAACAATAATGCTGGGTGATTTATTGTAGAAGACTTGTGCAGAACAAAGCAGCAGAAATGTGGATCTGAAACAAGCAAAAGAACCTGTAAATGTTTAAGGCTTTTTGTAATTTCTTGTGGAGCCATGGGAGGCAGTGATTAAGAGAAGTCTTTGAGAAGATTGATACAATTGGGACTGGTTGGGAAGAGAGGGGCATTCAGAGCAGTTTAGAGATCCCTGCCCATGCAAAAAGTACAAAGAACTACACATAAAGCAGGTGGAAAGTAAAAAATCCTAATTACTTCAGAAGTCTGATCATCTTTCATAAAGTGTTAAATTCAGATTCACCTGGTCATGCTTAGAGCATGTAGCACCTTCCTTGAAAAGAGTCATAATTTTTGTAGAATCCAGTTATTTCAGAACGAAACTAACATTATTCATGAACAATATCTGGCTTTTCAAATGTTCTTGCCTGTTGTACAGAGCAATTCTGACTCAGAAAATGAATAATTGATAAGGTGTAAGCCTGGGAGCAATTGGTATCTTTTCAGATCTTTGAGAAGGAGATTTGCTTTCATTTCTAAAATGAGCAGAACATTTTGGAGAAATTGAAGCTGGGTGGTTCTGAGCATTAAACCTTGGCTCAGTAGAAGTGGGTTTTGTTCCCAGAGTTTTCACAAATGTTTGTCTGATGGGAGGAAAGTGTACAGGAAGAGATTTGCTTAAAATTGCAGGTAATTCTAAAGTCTGAACACTGACTTTGTTTAATTAATTAATTAATTAATCAGCTGGGTGGTGAGGGAGAAAGACCATGAGAGACAGCAGGAGCTGTTCATCAGCCTGGAGTACTGGATCTAGGGTCACAGACTTTGCAGATATTTTCTATATTTTCCTGACCATCAGAGTAGATCTTACTGGAGATTGGATTTTGGTTTTTTTTTTCCCTGACTGCAGGATTTCTTTCTGGATCATATTCTGTCTTCTCTTTTATTTCATTTACCGGGTTCATGTGAAATGTTGGGTCATCTGTTTGGATTTTATAACAGCAAACAGCACTGTAGGAAGTCTGCTGGAGTGCAGAAAACTTTATTTTGATGTTAGGACTGTCAAGACAGGATGGAGTGGCAAAAGGTCACTTGTTTTCTGACTGGGGTAGAGATGGATGAGGGTGAATTAATAGTTGGAAATGAATTTCTATTGAAGGCTATTTTTTTTTTTTAAGCATAGATTATAATTCAATGAACCAAGAATAGCATGAGAGATAGCAGGTGTCCAACACTTTGGATGGTATTGGGGGAAAGGAAGTGTTTAAAATTTTCCTGTCCCTTCCTTAGACAAGTGTCCTGGTTTATAAGTCAGTTCTAGCCAGGTCCATATCAAAGGAAATCCATTTCCTCTTCAAAGCTGTGCCTGCCCAGGGTCTGGTTTACAGTGTGCCTTTTAGCTTGCTTTTACATGGATTTTGGCTTTGTGAAAAGTGTGGTTTGAGCCATAAATTACCCTTAGTTGTTTGTTAGTTTACACAAAATTAATGTAGTTAATGGGTTTCTCAGACAACTTGATTGTGCCCGCTGGATTAATCAATGTTTTAGCCACAAATTCAGATTGATTGTGGATGGTGCCATGTCTGCATGTAGCTGCTTTGGCTTTCAGAAAGTGGAGCAACAGCTCATTCAGTGTAGGAGAGAAAGTTTGGTGTCCCTGCCTTTACCTGTGGATTGATTACCTGTGTCACTTCTTCAGATTTTTTACACCAGAACAGGGACAGTGTCATTGTCAGGCTTATTCTGGCCAGGCCTGTGGTGTCACCGTGGTGCTGAGGTCAGTGCTGTGGCTTTGGCAGACAGACAGACAGACGTTTGTCAGTCTGCTTGGAAAAAATACCTCCTGAGCTGTAGTTGGTGTGTTTGTTCTGCCAGCTTCTCTCTAGTTTGTGTGCATGACAGGAGAGCTCCAGAGCTCTGTCATTTTAAAAGCATTTTAATATTTTTTGAGGCAAGGTGCCACGAAAATAAAAAGTGCTATTAATTGGCTCGTAAGACTTGAGAGAATGAGGCAGTAATTGCATATTTAATAGACTCCCACCATTCACTGTGGTGCAACCACTCAGCAATTCTCTTCTGAGAGAACATTTCCTTCAGTTTGTTTCAGTGTGCAACTGCAGTGCCAGGAGAAGGCAGCAAGGGACAACCCTGTGAATTTTGGGTGCTTTTGCATTGGAAACATGAATGCTGAAAACATTCATTATGATTTAGACACAGGGTGATGTGTTCTTAAAGCCACTCCAGCGGAGAGAGTCCAAGCACTGCCTTGGTAATAAGATATGGCATTTACCAGGCTTTGCTGCTGCAATTATTACCCCTTTGGAAGTTTGCCCTTCAATAAGGTGGCTGTTCTAATCTCTTTAGAGATTAATTAAAAGAAAACAACCTAATTTTATTTCAAGGGACAGCAAAAGATTTTAGTGAAGTGGCCAAACACCTGGATCTAGGACTTCAGTGGGGAGCCGTCTGTACAAATAAAATAGTGAATATTGGTGGTGTTCAGTGTTCAAATCCCTCAGCAGGAGCCTGGTATGATAGAGGATGTGAGGGAGAGAAGGTAAAAGATGAAGGAAAATAAATGTCTTTACATGGTATCCCTGATTTAAGGGAACTGAGCACAGTTCTATCACTGGACAATGCTGATCACAGAGTTACTAGAAAAGACCTAAAGGAATAAAAGAGATGATCACAACAGGTCTATAGACCTAGATACTTTACTATGGGAATGAGAACTACCAAGGTTTATTAAACATGCAATTACTGTGGCTTTTTTTGGGACTGAACAAGCCATGCAATATTTAAAATGCCTGTTTCGTGTCATAAGAATGCATTGTGTCATTTCATGATAACATGGTTAACAGCTAAACTCTGTTTATTATTATTAATAAACTCTGGTTTTTATTATTTAAATTTAAACCTAATTTCAGAGTTCAACTGAAATTTTTACTCTGAAATTTAAGATTTCAAAGCAACCACTGAAAGAGCAAAGGATGCACCTCACAATAAGCATTTTAGGTGAGGTAGCAGCCTTGGGGCATGTCCCTGGAGGTCTTTGGTATCTCACAGCTAAAACTGAAATACTTATGTTTATCCTGACCTCACTGCAGTGAGGTTTGTCATTAATTGTTTCTCATTAATTTCTTAGAGTTGACATTGTGAGTACAGTGCAACATGGCAGATTCCTGCTTTTAGAATGCAAGCCTCTGTTCGTGGTCTTTAACTTAGAACTATTCTAATAATGAAATAACTACATGAGTGCTGCACTCAGTAATTTTATGTGCATGGGTTTTGCAGAGCACTTTAGAGATGTTCCTTAAGACAAACACCTTTCTTCATGTCTGGCTTACAACAGAGACAACATCAACCATTTATATCTGGTTACTACAGGGTGACATGCAGCATTGTGGCTCCAGGGTTTAACTCCTAGTTTCTCTTCTGTTTTGGCATTTCTAAATAAGCAAATAGGAACCCAAACAGCACTTTCTGCAGTGGAATTAATAGTTCTTCCCTAGTATGTTAATTATATTGAGTGCAGATGTCACTCTAGTAGCATCTCCTACAGTATTTAATGCTGAATTACGTAATTCCTCTTTTAATATTAGTTCTACACAGCAGCACATGGAAAGTGTGGTTATATTAGCTGATGTAAAGATACTTGGAGCTCTTTAAGCAACAGGTAGGAGGGAGATATCCTTTATCTCACTGCTCTGGGAGAACAGTTAGTGCTAAACCGCTTTCAAAAACAAGCAAACAAACCAACAAACACCAAATCCACAACAAAATGCCATTTCCCTGCTCTTTAACTGCTGGAAAGCAAGGGTGAGCCCCCCCAGATGGATGACAACATTACCCATGCTAAGACCACTGAAATTTCTAAGCAGGAAGGAAATTTTCAGGGCCAGTCTCAGTTTCTGGATTTGCCCCTGTTGTGGATATGGATGGGGGGATGCACTTCTTGCAAGAGAGAAGCAACAATATTAACAAGGTTAAATGATAAATTGTCGCAGACATCTTTTCATGTAAAATCCTTTCCTTGGGATTTTTCCTCCTGAGAAGCTGAGAGGCCTCAGGGACAAAATGTAAACAATGATTATTTGCTGCTGTGGGATGCAACAGGTGCATCTGTCATTGGTCTCATGTGGATGTTTGGCATTAATGGCAATCATAGCCCAGCTGGCTCAGACTCTGTCCAAAACCTTTGTTATTCATTCTTTTCTATTCTTAGCTTAGCCAGCTTCTGAAAAACTTTTCTTCCATTCTTTTAGTATAGTTTTAATGTAATAGATATCATAAAATAATAAATCAAGCCTTCTGAAACATGGAGTCAGATCCTCATCTCTTCCCTCAACCTGAGACCCCTGTACCAACCATCACAATAAATTGCTCCAGTGGTTTAGCAAAGCCCACCTGAGTATTTACTGCACCAGGATGGGCTCAGACTAAAGTGTCAGGGAGAGGCTCCCAAAAAGACCCCCTTTAAAATCCTTGCTGGCAAACAGGGCAGGGGAGTTCCTGTAAGAGAAAAACAAAAGCTCCCCACTGCTCTAAAAGCCAGTGCTGCCTGCAGGCTGAGCAGTGCAGTCTCCTCTGTCCGTCTGTCTGTCCTCACTCACAGGGGTGCAGAAGTAAAGCTGAGGCAGAATTAGAGTCCACCAGCAGCATCAGGGCTGTCAGACTGGAGCTGCTGCCTGTGCAGGAATGCAGAGACAGCCCCAGGAGTCACACAGGGCACACAGAGCTGCTTTCAAGGGAAGGAGGTGGTAAGGGCAGCCCCTGACGGCAAAAATGGACACATCCCCACTTCTTGGAGAGGTTCCTGACATTCCTTCTCCTTAAAGCCCTGCTCTCCTGAGTCCTGGCAGAGATGTAATGACTTTATCCCCAATCCCAGCCCCAGGTGTTGTGGTCATTACACCCTGAAGCAGGGGAATGTCACAGCATGAGCTCTGAGGCTGTGCTGTGCCGGGGAATGGGTTAATGGGGCAGAGCTCTACTGGATGGATTGGGGGCTGGCAAGGCATGGAAAGGTGATTTCCCTAAAAGAACAGTCCTTTCCAGACTGCAGAAAATATGGGTCTTTGATTCCTTAACTTGCTAAAAAGCTATATTCATTCTGGGCTTTTAGGTAAATTTTGGTTTGGATTTTTTTTTTTAAGAAATGGTAAAGGGTAGCTTAGGCACGTTATCTTTACTGAAGGGAAATAAAGCTGTTGTGATTGCCTCTGTACAGCAGCTGAAGCACATTTAGAAAATTTTATTGTACATCCTGAATGGAATAAAACCCCTACATTGATTTGTCAAAGTGCTATCAAGGGTCAGGAAAGCTCACCTCCTGAGCTAATTTGCTGGTCTTATTTAAAATCCCTTGCTATTAGCCAAATAATTATTTCTCCTGTGCTCAAGCTCCTGCATTTGGCTAATGTGTGAGCAAAGCATCAGAAAGAATAATTGTGACACCTGGAGTCTCAGTGCCAGCATTTAGCAGATGACAGAATTGTTCTGTGCCCCCAATCCCTGAGCTGCTTCTCAGAGCAGACCCAGCCTTCTCCTGAGCTTTCCTGCTGCTGTTTAAGCAGCTGAATTTCACTTATTCCTAGCATGCCCCAGAGCCTGTCTCGATGCTTTCATCCCTGTTTTGAAACTATTTCAAGGAGCCTGAGCAAAAAAAAAAAAAAAAAAAAAAAAAAAAAAAAAAAAAAAAGCTGTAGTTACCTGGATGTGAAACTGGTGATTTAAACCAGTTTTATCTTTATCTCCAATGAATGCAGGTTTTGTCTTGCCACTCAGTTGCATGCAGCTGCTTTATTGCACACAGAATGTGTTGGATTGGTGTCAAGGGCCTTTATCCCCCCATTTCTCTTCTGGTGTCCAATCTTTTGAGAGTTTAAAATAGAAGTAGCTTTACAGCACTTAGGTTTAAAGGCTAGGTTGGCCTAAAGGATCAATGGAATTGGGAAAGTTGAGACAGAAGGAGGTCAAAAGGGTGTGTGCTGGATAAACATATTAAGCAGAGGGTGGGAGTTGCACCACTTAAGGTCAGCTCCAAAATCTACTTTGATCCCCTTTAAAAAGTAGGCATTTTGAACTGTAGTAAAAGGATTTTTCCCTTGGGTGTGGCAAAGTGATTTAGGATCCCAGAATGTTTCTGTGGTGCTGGAGACAGCAAGGCATTGGATGTAGAACGAAGCAGAGTGTGCAGTAGAAAGTCAACATGCAATCAAGAACTGGATTCCTGAGGGAGACTCTTTTCTCCTCTTTTCTAAGGAATCTGCTCAGGCAGAGAAGATGAGAGCTCAGATCCTCAGAGCACACCTAGGGCTCATTAACACACACTGCTAAGCTTTGTACTGTGCAAAACATGAATTATTGCTTTATTGGGAGCACCCCAGATTATGTAACTGCACCTTCATGCAAACAAACCAGCACCTCTGATTTTCAGTGTTGCCATTAGCAACAGCTCTGTTATCAATTCCAGCCCACATTCACCTCCTGAAACCTCCACCCCTGTGGGACAGGAATGCACAAGTTGTTAATGCAAAGTGAGCCTGTGCTTTTGGGATATAAACCCAGATTAACAATGAACACACTTCTTTTTGCATCCCATCCTAGTAATTTTTCCAAAAGTCAGGAGTTATAATTCCTGTAACACCCTCAGAAAGCTTATTTTAAAACACACAATGTCAGCTGACATCTGTGCAGTCAGCACCCTGAAATGGTGAAGCTTTGACACTTACTTCCATATTTTCTGGGAAATATGGACAGTAACCACATTTGGGGGAAATTCTCAGCCTCATTATCTGACAGAGAGGTTTTTCTTTGTAAAAGTGAATACAAAATTGCCAAGTACCCAGTTCAGGAAGGCTTTCCTGTACAGCACAGCAGTTAAGCTGGGACTATCAGAGGTGCTGGGTTATTTGCTCTCCTGAAGCAGGGATGTTTTCAGGCAGTAACAGTTCAGAAATAGATTTAAATGCTCAGCTTTCCTTCTGTTTTTATTCAGTTTCACCCCGGCAGTATTTCTTTATCTCAAGCACAAAATTGTGGTTTTAGTAATTGACTGTTTATTATTAAAAGCCTGGAAATTCCCCCAGACTTTTATAATTGGTGAGCTGGAAAACTCAGATTTTGTATTCCCTGAAATGGCATTACCTATTTTTCGAAGAAAATAAACAAGACTTTTCAATTAAAGAAACAGCTATTTGTTCAGGGAAATATTGAGTTTGTAGGTACTGTGATCAAAAAATTAATTCCATTCAGGCACGTTTATATATCTTATGTGTGGTTTTCTCAGCTGCCACAAAGTTGCTGTCATAAACACAGAGAAGTCAAAGTAAACGGGACAAACACAATCCTGGTATAATTCCACTGGCTGAAATGCATTCTTGCTCTTGCTTATGATAATTCCAAACCTGTGCTACTGGCTGAATCTAAGTCAGTCGTAGATTTAACCAGAATTTAGTTGCCATCAAATTATAAAAAAAAGTCTTTGTCTTGAATCATGGTTATTTTCCCCTCTCAAATGAAGCAATTTGTGACTAAAAGCTTAACCTTTTCAAAAATGCTATTTTTTTAAGAACTGGAAAGAACTAATTGTTGTACATTCTTTTCTAGCAACATCTCTTCATAGTGAACATATCTCCATTATGATATATAATATATATCATAAAGCATTTCAGCTCTGCTTTTATCACAGAAATATTTTGTTATCACAAAAGACACCAACTTCCTTTTTCTTTGGAAGTTTTTACTAATTTCGGAAATGAGCCTACATCAGTGTCCCTTCTCATTCAAATACATCTACAAAACTGAGCTAGGAAAGTTTTCTACTGATTTTATCAACAGGAGAAAGCATGCCATACTTGGAGTATTATGCCATGGGAGTCTTTAATTTGTTAGGCATTAATTAACCAGGTATTTTGTATTATTTAATTCTTTAAAGGCAAGATTGGGTTTTAAATACTTTCTGTGATTTCTATGTGTTTGCACACAGTGGAGGTGGAATAAGGACAATTTATACCAATCACAGAAGACTGATCAGATATTTAAGAGCAGCCAACAATCCCTGCAAAGCACTACATCATTCTAATTTTTATAGCATTTGGTTCCCCACAGAACTGTGCAATACACTTTTTCATGCTCCCTTTATCTCTTTCTCCTTTAATAACAAATTATTTTTGAGGGGAAGGATGATCCTGCAGGGGAAGATGCTATCTTAGAACTCAGATATGTAGGTTTGTTTCCAGAAGACATTCAATTCATCATCTGGGAACTGAAGATAATGTTGCTTTTTTCCCACTTTTTGAGGGTCTTGTGAAAATGAATTCACTGTGGATAGAAAGGCATTCAGATAGTGTGAGGAGTGCTCTGAAAGGAATGAAATGTTCTCAGTTCTAAAACAATGGAATGAATGCCAAGCAGCAGCAGCATGAAATGGGTGAAATTGAGCTCTGGCCCAAACCAGGTGTTTTCCATTCCCACGGTTCATTCGCTCTGATTCTGATGTCAGATAACACATTAATTTGTTTAGCTGATCCAAACCATATCATTATTGCAAAGTGCTAAGTGATCTGCACACTGGTAGCTTCTAACATTATTTGGCAGAGATAAAATAAAAATAGTAATAAAACTTTAAAAATTGGCTTGGAAATAGTATGGAGTAGATGCTTTTCCATGATGGTTACCAAAAAGTAGCAGGAGCACATGGAATAACTTACAAGGCTTTCTAGATCCTACTAATCTCTCTTTCACTCCAAAGGTGTTCAGATCATGCTTAAAACTTTTGCTGAAAGCTTTCATTACTTTTAAAATGGATTTTACCCTTCAAAAGTGTTGTTTTAAGTCCCCTTGGTTGGGAAAGACTTCAAATCAAGTTCTGTCTTTAACGCTGCCTTTTTGAGCGATGTCCCACTTTCTGTTCTTGAAGTGAGGAAATGCTTTTAATCTTTTGTAGGTGCGCAGTAAAAGGTTTTAACTTAGCAGTGCTTTTATACCACAGGGTTCTGTGTGTTGTCATTTAATTACTTTATTCTGCATAAGCATTCATTTATACATTGCAGGAACAAATGCATGGAAAGCAAAGGATTAATTTTTTACCAACTTCAGAGTAACAGTGAGGCTGTCAGTATCAGAATGACATGATCAACCTTTTGAAATCATGCCATTAGGATTTTTTGGAGAGCAGTGCTTTTATAGGGAACTGCTATTGAGTCAAACAGCCCCAGCTTGAACACCAGTGTAGAAAGTGGATGTGGAGAAAAGGAGAGTTGTTTGCAATTTTTTGCATGTTTTAATTTAGGCCACAATCCAAATGAAATTGAAGTCAACCTGGAAACCGCTTTGGCTCCACTTGGACTTGTTGGCCAAGTTTGAAGCCTGCAGAGAAGGAGCCATTCTTTTCAAATGGAAGCTGGAGTCCTGTAATTGTACTTGTAACTGAAATTGCAGAAGCGGCTTTGGGTGAAAAACCAAGTTTTGTCAGTGATTGTGTCCAACCACACTTGAGGGATTTTCGTCAGCTCCAAGCAGGAGAATTGGTGCCCTGCCCTTTAACTTCTGACAGTGAAACATTTTGACACTCCATCATTTTGCAAACAATGTGGTTTTCTCTGCCAAAATGTAAGAGTTTCATTAGTTTGAATAATTTCTTCCAAGCTAAATACAAAATTGATGACAACTTGCAACATACCGTGGTGAAAAAAATCACAGTTCTCTTTTCCATATTTTGGTGGAAATTTGAGACCTTGCTTACTTAAATTACTTTAATTAAAGCAAAATTTTGGGATTTGAAAAGTAAAATGGGTACAAATGTAGGACAGCAAGCATGAAAAAAATCTTAATAAAATTATATTTTCATTATATTAAAAAAAATGTGGTGGTTTTGCCTCTACTGTAAAGTCTGTGCAGTTGGTTTTTCAAGGCAATTGGGTTGCATCAACTGGTTATTTGTTACTAATTTGTGGGTTTCTCTTCAGGCATTTTATATCCTCTCAGCTTTTACCATCTGCCAATAATTATAACTGGAGAGGCTGGCCAGCAAACCCAAGCACAGCATTTTGTCCATAGATTGCTCTCCATCCATGGATTGTTCACAATTCCTGGGTAACATCAGTTTCCCTGGGCTGCTTAAATTTCTCATGTTTGTCCTCAAAAACATGGGGATCAGCTGGAGGGTTATTTAATTTTATTTTATTTTATTTTAATTGTTTTTTCAGGCTTGTCTGAATGCACCATGCACTGCCCCTTCTTTCCTTCTCTCTGCACTTGCTCCTGAGCTGTTGGCCACTGCTCATCTGCTCTTGGTGTTAATTTTTAATTTGAGCAGCACGTGTTGAAATGCTTTCAGATGTGGCTGATTTTGATACCAGTGACATAATTACTGCCTCCTATTAGATAAGCAGTGTGTGACTTTAATAAATGTAACCATCTATGCTCATGGCAGACTTTTGTTGGGACGTCAAGTGCAGAGTTAGTAATTTTGAATGCAAATCTCTTCTCAAGGCAAGTAAAGGAAGATGTGCCTGGCTGGAAAGTGCTAGGATATTGAAACAAGGAAAACTAAAAATTAAGGAAAATTTTGTTTTCAGAGACAGTCAATGTCTTTTAGCTTCAAACCTTTAACCTAATTCGTTTAATCAGTTACTTTTTAAACCACTTTCAGTGCAAAAGTGTCTCTCTGTGGTGTTTGTGAGGTCCCCAGGATAAGGAAAGAGATGAAAATTTGACTCCCATGTTCTCAGAAGTCTTATTTTCTATTCTATTCTATTCTATTCTATTCTATTCTATTCTATTCTATTCTATTCTATTCTATTCTATTCTATTCTATTCTATTCTCACAGACATCTTTTATGCAAAAATCCTTTCCTTAGGATTTTTTCTCTTGAGAAGTTGAGAGGCCTCAGGTGCAAAATGTAAACACTGATTATCTGCTGCTGTGGAATGCAACAGGTGCATCTGTGATTGGCCCATATTGGTTGTTTGTAATTAATGACCAATCACAGCCCAGCTTGCTCAGACTCTGTCTGAGACAGAAGCTTTTGTTGTCATTCTTCTTTCTTTTTCTATTCTTAGCTAGCTAGCTTTTTGATGAAATCTTTTCTTCTAGTCTTTTAGTATGATACATATCATAAAATAATAAATCAAGCCTTCTGAAACATGGAGTCAGACCCTCATCTCTTCCCTCATCCTAAGACCCCTGTGAACACTGTTGTATTATATTATATTATATTATATTATATTATATTATATTATATTATATTATATTATATTATATTATATTATATTATATTATATTATATTATATTATATTATATCATATCATATTATATTATATTACATCATATTATATTATATTATATTACATCATATTATATTATATTATATTACATCATATTATATTGCATTACAATTACATTACAATTACATTACATTACATTACATTGCATTGCATTATACTATACTGCATTACATTATATTACAATTACATTACATTACATTACATTATATTATATTGCTATAATAAAGCTATACCTGAGAAGGAGAAAGGATACATCAGAAGGCTTAGCAAGAATGATAATGAAAGCTCATGACTCCTCAGAGTCTGACACAGCTGGACCAAGATTGGTCATCAATAAAAAACAATTCACATGGAACCAATCAAACATTCACCTGTTGGTAAACAATGCCCAAGCCACATTCCAAAGCAGCCAACACAGGAGCAGCAACCAGATAATTATTGTTTTCATTCCTCTCTGAGGCTTCTCAGCTTCCCAGGAGAAAATCCTGGGCAAAGAGGATTTTTCAGAAAATATCATGGTGACAGTCTCTCTACTTGTGTGAGTGTGGAGGTGAGAAGAAGGAACTAGATGAACCTGGATGTGCTGAATCTCTCCTGCATGGTTGGGCTGGTGCTGCTCACCCAGGGTGTGCCTGCCCCAGAGGATCTGCCTGCTGTGTGATTGCTCCCTGCCAGCACAAAATCCTCTTTTTTCTACCTCTACCAGTAGAGTGAGAGCTTGGTAAAATATCTTTATACTTACTTGCCTTTGTCAAGTTGGGTTTTCAGTGTATCTTTATACTTACTTGCCTTTGTAGAGTTTGATTTTCAGTAAATCTTTATACTTACTTGCCTTTGTAAAGTTGGATTTTCCGCTGTCATAGCTCAGGATGCTTCGTGTAGGATTTTTCCTGGCACCTGCATTTATAAAAGTGATTTCCAAAGAAGTGGCTTTACCATGCACTCAGGCTAAGGGAGAGGTCATGCCACTTTTATATTCCTGTGTCACAGAGAGGACCCATGATCTCTGCAATGTCCTTGCTTTGGTGAAGGGAGGGACTCAGGGAATATTGAGACAACCAGTGGAACCTGTTTTTCTTTGAGCTGGAGTGTGGATGGACTAGGGCTGGTCTGGGCTGTCAGAACTGTTGCTATCAAGCAAGAAATGGCTCTGTTATCACTAAACTGAAAGGTCAGCTCTGCTGGAAGTGCCAATTACTGGCAATACCTGAAGTGGGTTTCTTTGTCTAATTGGGAAATATTTTTAAAAGACAGTAGAAATCATGGGAGTGAGCTGTGAACTCTGTGTCCCTCCAGGTGAATTGCTGGTGTGGATTCCTAAGGGAGAAGGGGAAAATGCTTCTGAAGAAGTGTGATAGATGTCTTTGGGGCACCTGAGCCTTGTTAATGCTTTTGTCCTGAGTTTATTGTAGCAATATAGAGTTTGAAAGTGCTGATGCAAGGATTGCAGCAGACTTTAGGAAATAATCTTTGTATTGGTGCTTTGTGGGCTTCCACAGATGGCTGCTGCATTCCACCCTGTGATTTTCAGATGCATGAATGGAGAGCAAAGAAAACGTGCCACCAGTGCAGTGCATCCACCATGGAGCCTTTCCATCCTTCCATCCATCCATCGTTCCACCCATCAGGATAATAAATAACACATCACACATATTCACAGGGTGCTGATGTTGTATTAACAGCAATTTTTCTGTCCTTGCTGTGTATCAAGCTTAGGAATGCCTGGTGGAAGCTTTCCCTCAGCTGGTGATGCCAAACCACTGCTGCTGGTGTTTAAAGCTCATAGTCACAGTTTGATCTCGTGCCCTGCACTTTTTATTTCTGCTGTAAAACACATTGCTCTCCTTTAAAAATCTCCTTTGTCTCTTTCCACAGAGTGATGAGGTTCTGACAGTCATCAAGGCCAAGGCACAGTGGCCAGCCTGGCAGCCTCTGAATGTGTAAGTAAGTAGGGAATTGTCTGTCTCAAGAGCTTTGTGTTGGCTAAAGAAATAACCTAACATTTGTTGATCGATGAGTTCTTGATTTTTTTTTTTTTTTTGGTAGAGTGTGTTTGATTGGTTTGTTGTTTTGTTTTGTTGGTTTTGGGGTTTTTTCCCCACATCTGCTCATCTCTTTTCTTCCTCTTTAGCATCTCTCCATTTTTTACATGCTTTGGTTGGCTAGCTGTGACAGCAGGACTATCCCATGGAGTTTGTGCTTTCCACACATAAACAGTGATGTTTATTCAATGTTTTCTCAAATATCTTATACTCTTCTGCATGTAGTAACAGCATTTTTGGCATCCTATTTCACACTCTGTGCAATGCACTGTGACAGCAAACCCTGATGCACCGACAGAAAACTCTCAAAGGACTGATTTTTCAAAATGCCAATCTGAAACACTCTGTGATGGCAGTGCATCCACCATGGAGCCTTTCCATCCTTCCATACATCCTTGCATGCATCAGGATAATAAATTACACATCTCACATGCTCTCAGGGTGTGCTAGGTTGCCCAGAGCAGCAGCCTCCACTTTTTATCTGTACATCTGTCATGTATTAAGAGCAATTTTTCTGTCCTTGCTTTCTATCAAGCACCAACAAAAAAAAAAACTCTCAAAGGGCTAGTTTTTCAAAATGCCAATCTGAAACCCCCCCTGTGATGGCCTCCTGATCCTGAACCACGGCTCTTTCACCAAGTGAGGCAGGAATTTTTCTTCCCAGGGTCCTGGCTCTGGGCTCTCCAGCACTCAGCAGAAAAGAGGAGAAAACTCCTCTTCCAGGATGCTCTTGAGTTTCCTGGTGGCCCCTCAGGGGAGCTGTCAGAGCAGGGCTGGTGGTTCCTGGATCATTTATCTACACTTGGCCCAAAGTTCATGCTCATTATCCAAGCCCAAATGAGTGAGACCTACTAGAAGTGAGAAAAGATGTGGACACAGTAAAAGGGATCTGAGCTGACAGTCAATTAAATCCTTGCAGGAGCAGGGCAATTAGTTTAATGCAAGACTGTACAGAAAAATAGTCCTGTTTTCTGTTTCCTGGGAGCAGGTAGTGAAGCACTGTGTCTGATTTTGTCACCTGTATTTCAGAAAGCATGTGAAAACTTGAAGGTTAGTTAAAAAAAAAAAAAATACCACAAAAACAAACCTGCAAAAGAGTTCAGTTTTCAGAAAACATCCCCTTCCCTAAAGGGGCTTAGAAACTCTTAAGCAGCTTAGGACTTAAGCCATTCACTTTATCCTTTTCCCCTCTGCAAAAAAAGAAAAAAAGAAAAAAAGAAAAAGAGGTTAGGAGGTGAGCTCAGCTTAAATAGTGAAAAGATTTCTGATAGCTGATCCCTCTTTAATCTAGCAAAACCACAACCCAACAAACAAATGAAAAAAGAAAGCCAACACCAAAATATCAAAGTATGAAATCCCTCCTAGTGTGAAAGCTAAGGAAATTCATGACAAGGAAATGGTGTGGGAAAAGACTTTAGCACTGTGACGAACCTTGAGAGCAGCTTACCTGAGCATGAGATGGATTTTCCATCCCTGGAATATATTGCAGCCCTGAGACAGGGCTGTAGGTTCTGCACAGGAGCTGCAGGTTGGGATTTTTTGGCCTGTGTAATCCCAGTAATGGCATTCCTGATTTATGCTCTTGTCCTGGAGCTCCAGGATTTGGATTTGGTTGTGTTTGCCATGGAGCAGCTGTGGATAGCACTTTTTTCCTTGCTGCCTTCTTTCCATTCCCTCCAAATTAAGACTTTAAAATGGAACCGTTTCCATTGTTCTGCTCTGGAGAGTTTTCCATCTCAAAAAAGCCATTTATTTTTTCACTCCCACTCCAGTCTCAAAGCAACACCTCTGCCTGATGTTTCTGTTACCAAAGGGAACAGTTCCACCTGGAACTTGGAGCAGGTTTGTGTTTTGTTCACAGAAAGATGGAGAGAGAATCTCCAGCTCCAAAGTCTCAGTGCATCAGCTTGAATATATTACATCACAAAAATTAATGCTAATCAAAGTGTGTTGCTCCAATCATTATTCCTAATTTTATACAGCCCCAAGAAACTGCAGAAAAATCTGAGTGGGAACAGCTTCAGGATCTTTCATAGGCAGATTCTTCCACAGAAATGCCTGTGAATGTTTTTGCAACACCCTCTACATGTTTTTCCAGTCAATTCTTACCTTTTCTCTATGGCAGTTCTCACCTTTCAGTAACATCAAAAAGAAGAAATCTTGGTGGTTTTGCTTTCAAATGCTCTGCAGGGGTTCCCCTAACCCTTCACTTTACAGGTAGTGTTTGATTTTTGGCTTTTTAAACAATATTATTTTATCATATTTTGACATGGTGTCCTGCTTTTTGATTCCACTTAAAAATATGATCTAAGCTTCACAAGAAGACAACATTTTCAATATCCTTTAACTGTGGTTAATTGCACATTTCCTTTAGTGGCTTGTCCTTCTTGGAATTTAGATTAGAGCTGTGCAAGTGCTGAATAATGACTCCTCAGGATAAACATTTTTTTCTATTATTATACACAGCACAACCATCTTACTAATCAAGAATTGACTAAAAGTCATGAATATTTCATTTTTTGTGTTATGTATGTAATGGATAATAGGGTGTGATAATGGTGCCAAAGTGGCATTACAATGTGCCACGATAAGAACACCATAAAACTCCTCCTGAATGTGCTTCACAGCAATTATAAAAGGCATAATAGTGTTTTTTATGGAGGTCTGTAGTGTCAAAAGTTGTAAAATTCAGCCTGCTCTCACTTCAAAGTTTACCTCATGATTCCATGTCATTTCCCAGTGTGATATAATGTGGAAAAAACATCCTGCCAAACTTCACTGTCTGTTTTTTGTGGATCCTCTCCTCCATGTGCCTGCTTCTTGTCACTGTTTTCCATTTTTACTTTTCTTCCTTTCACTCCTCTTCATTACCCTCACTTCAGTTTCTTAATTCAGGGCACCAGCGTGCAGAAAACTCTCCTGAGTTTTCCTGTATAGGAGACAGCTTTGGGTGATATTTGTGAGCCAGTTTTTGATGGTTCCCTGACTGAAGGAGCATCCCTGGTAGCACGAGAAGGATGAGTGCCAGACCGAGTAATAAAACATTTTTGCTGTTGCTGATATTTGAATCACCAAGTCTTGTGTCTGCAATTCTGGCTTTGAAGTACTTCCTTGAGCACACTGGTATCAGTCTCCAGCACGCTGTCAAATCAAAGTAATTTTTCTTATCTTTCTTGTATAAACAAGTGCACAGCCCATTGCTCCCCTTCCTCGGGGCCGCGTTTCAGGCAGAGTCAAAATGTGATTTTCATACCCAGCTGCAAACCGTTGGCCTTTGGCGGTGTGGAGGATAAAATACATCAAAAACCAGATAGTGCCACTGGTGGCCAAATCTGCATATCTGGCACCTGTGAAATAAACAAGCCATGACAGACAAATGTGGGATAAAGGAGGCAGAACTTTTAAAGTTAATATGCATCAAATTCACTGGGAGGGAGTATTTTTTAAAATTTTCCCTCAAATTCCCTTTCCCAAAATATATGCCATCTTTTTTTTTTTTTTTTTTTTTTTTTTTTTTTTTTTTTTTTTTCCTGGCTGTACTTGTTATTCCTTTATTCCTTTTATTTCAAATCTAGACATCACCATTGAGACACGAAAGGAGAAGTATTTGAATTGTAATTCTTGGGTCTAATCACTCTTTTGTATTCCCTGCGAGCCAGGGGAGCACGTAGCTCTGTGCAACACTGTGGAATCTGAATTTCCATGTACAGCCTACCACTGATAAACACAAACATGGATTCCATACAGGGTGGAAATTATTCTCAAGTATGTAAATTTAAAGCTTAGTAGGTCAACCTATAGAGAAAATATTTCAATGCAAAAATTCAAGATATTTTATCTTGGCAAACAGCATGGTGAGAGTACCTGACATATCAAGAGTTTAGCTGTTATGAAGTGTACACTTCATAAGTAAGAATTTTCTTACTTCTCTCTCACTTTATTCTTTTTCTTTGATGCAAAGCCTCTTTTTCTTTCCAACCTTTTTATTGCCTCAGTCCATTTTTAGTTACAACCAATGTACCTTGAAGTGAAAGGTGTTTTTCCTTACTTCCATTCTGAACTATCTGAAGTTTAGAAATCTCTCCTTTCCTTCCTCATTGTCCCCCCTGTTCCTATTTCCCCTCTCCCTGCTGTTTGTGTGAGCAGTCATGGTCCTGTGGTTTTCCAGATCTGACTCTTTTCCTCACCCATTCAAGGAATATTTTCCATTTATTTCAAAATTACCTGAGAACGCTCCAATAAGCACTGGTGAAGCCTAGCAGAAAAGGAGGACTTGTCCCATATAAACCCAATGGATGGAAGTATTTAAATATGATTTATAGACTTATGTGTTTATATATTTATATTATATACATCTATTTATATATTTTAATATCTAAGTATTTGTATATTTATATAAGTTGGTATGGTTACCTCATCATCTGCTTAAATGATCCCATCCACCTCTTTCCATTTCAAGTTTTGCACACCTCTGATGTCTTTTATCTGACTACAAACATATTGGGGCTTTTTTTCCTGGTTGGCGTGGAGGATATCAGGAAATGCGACAGCATATTCCTAAGCATGAGTTTTTGGCATTGTTCTAGGTAATGTGACTTGAACTGTTCCAGAAATCAAAGAGTAATCTATAGAAAGCTGACAGAAAAAAGAAAAACTGCCCTGATCCAAAATAAGTTTGAGCTGACAGATCATACAAGGTAGAGGGGAAAAATGCTGACATACTCGGCTGCATTTTCCTTCCTTTATTCTTGAATAAAAGGCTTTTCAATCTTCCAAAATTCTTCTGTCACCATTTGACAAAAAATGTTCAGCAGAGGTTTTGATCCTGCTCTGGATTTTGCTTGGATCAATAAATTTCCATTACAGCATTTGGCAATTGGAAGCCAAGCCACAGATGTGTATATTTGGGCCTTCTGTGTTGGTTTGCTTCCTAATTTAATTTTATTTTAAAACAAACAAATAAATAAAATTTATGTGTTTATTTATTTATCTATTCATGGTGGGGAGGTTATTTTCAAACTTTTTTTTTTATTTTTTACCTTTTTTACTGAAATGTTTCAGTTTGGCTGGGTTTTTTTCCTTACTTCACTATAATTTGCTGCTGATCCTGTGCTCATATATTTTTTTTCCCCTAAAGCAGCCTCCACACTGAGATCACTGGATTGTGTGATGATGTTAGATGTTGTTAGACTGAGAATGTCCTGTCAGACTTGGAACTCCTTACTGTCTTCTGAAATGAAATAAAATTCTACTCCTCATCTTGTTCTTCTTTGTTAAAAAGCTCCATTTATTTTCCTGTAAACTCCTAATTCAATTCCTGAGGTGTTTACATACTAAAATAGCTATTAGCAACATTACGGTATGCATAAAAAATACAGCCAAAACCCCACATTCAGTTCCTGGAGAAGAGAAATGTCTGGCTCTATTTCCACCTTCTTTTTTCTTCTAAACTCCTTTGCAGTACTTAAAACAGAGTGCATGAATTAGGTAAATTTAAAAAGAAAATACTGAGATTTGTCTCCTTTTTTTGACTGTTATTTACTGAATTCAACTTCAAAACCACAAAGTTGCTGTTCAGCCAAAGATGCACTTTTAAAGTAAATTATAATTTACTTACATGCAGTTGAAATTGATTTTCTATTACTTGCTTCATTGTTCTCCACTGAAAACTGGAGGAAATGACAACATTTACATTAAATTCAAAATAATGGAGTAGTTCTTTGAATCAAAGTTTCAAGTAGACATTTCTTTTTGTGCTGTCCTGCAAAATATGTGATTTGAGGAATCTTTTTAAGATTTTCAGAAAATCTGATAGAATTAATCTTATTTTTCAGGATTTAGGTAATTGATCTGTTTATCTGTCTGTCTGCTGAATTAGAGAAATTAATTTCCAGTTCATCCATGTGAACTATCTATTTCTCTCAAAATTGCATATGTGGATAAAATATGTGCGTATTTTATATATTGTTGTGATTTATATTTATATTTCTGTTTACATTTACACTCACGTTTATATTTATATTTCTGTTTACATTTACACTCACATAAATATTTATAGTTATAGTTATAGTTATAGTTATATTTTGTTGTGATTTATATAAATCACAACAAAAACTGGCATTTTTCTTTTAGTAAGACCTATATTAAAAAAATACTTGTAGGCTGAAATCAAAATCAGTATCTTCTTGTTCTACCTACATTGGAAATGATTTATTTTAGAGAGATTAATGTGGACACTGTTGGAGGAAAAAGAAACAGATGTACAGAGTGGATTTGTGGCCTTGATCAGTGATTTTACTGGAGGAAAGAAAGATTTCTCTATCTCCCCTGTTTAACTGTTGCCTCAGATTTTGGTAAAAGCAAGCTGCTTATTCCCTTATATTGTGTTTTAATTTTGAGACAGTCCACTGCAGTTATTTATTACCAATGCCCAGGTTCAAATAATTAAGCAGTTTATGCCAGTTACATTTTTAAAGCATGTCAGATAGTGCTGAATTGTACTGAAATGTACCTTAAATGGCCTTCCCACAGAGCTGCCTTCACACCAAATTCCTCAGGGCTGGCAAACTAAAATTTATCCGAAATTTTTTACCAGTTCCTACCCATCCACCTAAAATATTTGAAATTGGGCCTTTATTTATTTTAAAATACTATGAAGTCACAAAAGTTTATTTTTGCATTAGGGTAGTAAATTCTGAGGTTGGTTGCTCGTTTTCAGTTGTGCTGTCCCATTAAGAGGGATGAAATCACTTTCTGGCTTGCCATGCAAAAAATAAATAGCTGCCCATAAATAAAGGTGATTTTGGTATCAGAACGTAATTTATAAAAATGTACAATAGCAATGAGTAAATTATTCAGCTGCTCAATTAATCAGGTCCTCAGACTACCCAAATGAGATTATAAAAACCAACAAAACCCCCACATTTGAACATGCACACTCGTGTTTGGGTTTAAATGGCATTCAGAAAGGCAAAATACAGATGAACTGCAATTAACCAGCTGTAATGGGCATTGTCTAAATTGTCTAAATAATTATATTTGTTGTTGTCTCCAAAGGGATGAGCAAAGATCATATCATAGCCCTTTAATCATCTCTGCACTGGAGGTCATTGATAATTGGTTATACAAATTGATTGCAAACATTGTTCAACTAATGAGTTGAAACATAAATCACGTGTGGATAATTTTTTCTTGTGTGACTAAGAGTCAACAGAGGCTTATATAAAAATAAGGAAGATTATATTTTATTGGTCCTTCTTATATTCCTTATAATGCTTTTTTTTTCATGCTACTTGTTGGACATTTTCTCCTAGGTGAATACTACATTAATCTGGTTTCCACTTCCTCTGTAGTGTTAAAATAGTAAAGCTGGTGCATTTTCTTGCCTTCCAAGTTTTTATATCCTTCCATAGCTGCATTTGAGCAGCTATGTGTGCCTGGGGTTGAATTACCTTTTAGTTTTTTTAAATAAAAACAAAGAGTGTTAACTCTTGGTATAAAGTTAGCAGCATCACTCCTTAGAGTAAAGTGGAGAGTGTGAACAGCTCAAAAGAATGATTGATTTAAAACTAAAATATAATAGAAGTAGAATCTCCTAAATATAATAATCTCTAAAAATATAATAAAGTAGAATCCAACTATTGCCTGAAGTGAACTTTAGGGATTCTTAGGGGCAAAAACATCTTATGTTCTTAATTGCAGTTAACAGCTTGCATACATTAAAGGTCTCTGGCCACACTTGGTTGGAAAGTCAGCTCAAAACCCCAGTCCAATGATTGCCATCAGAGCAGCACCATCCCCGTGCCTGGGCTGCTCTGAATTCACAAGAACACCCTTGCCATCACCAGCAGCTGCATGCAGGGAAGCAGAACCTGCAGCAGGGAAATAATGACATTTGCACAAGCCCATCTCGTTGATAACAACGAAGAATAAAAGGAAATAAAAACTGCTGGCAGCTAAGGCATGAAGAACTGAAAGCAGGAATAGGCTGATGAATTGTCTGAGCTGCAAATTCATTCTCAGAGGCTCGCCATTGTAATGACTGAAATGTGGTTATATTTGACACCTCATTGGATTTATGTTATCCTAAAAGAAAATACTCTTTTTTTTTTTTTTCCTGAAGAGTTATGATGTGCTTTTCTCTTGACAGATGAGTTGATTTAGATTTTGAGATGCTTGAAAGTATTTTTTAAATTCCCTAAGTGGCTCTCTCCAGCTCCAGCTAGGCTGTTATAAGAATAAAAGTTGTAATGTTGTATTGTATGGGCCATATTTTCCCTTCAACAGGCACCCTGGGAATATTATAAAAAGATTTTGTGTGAGGTATGTCTTGTCTAAACTTAAACCCCTGCATGGTAAATGCAGATTGAAATTTTCATGCCAAGCTAGAGGAAAACACACTGTTTTACTTGTATTTAGAATGTTCTAATAGCTGTTTATTTGTTGAGGTTTTGTGTTTCCTTTGGAAAAATGACTTGACAATCAGTGAGTTGAAAAACTCCTCCAAATCTGACCAAGTTTAATGAATGCACAGAAATCTGAGTGTTCCTGTGATTGCTTGCTAACATCTGGTAGCTCATTATTCCTTCAGAGCCTGACCTTATCTGAGCTGCCATAAATGGATGGACACAAATTCTGCAGAGGCCACAGCGAAATGCAAAGAATTGCAGAGAGAGCTGAATCAGAATGCAGAGCTCAGGCTGATGTGGGAGACATTTTTGCATTGAAGCTTTCAGGAATGAAAAACAATTTCTAATAGTTTAAAGTGAGGTACTTTGGTGAAAGTTCAGGAAAAAGGGGAGGAAAGCAGCCCAAAATGTGAATTGGCATTTGAGACCTGTATCAGAGTTTCTCTTGCCAGAATTATTGGCAGAATTACTCTTGCCAGACATAATCAGGACCTACCTGAATTTATGTAATGCACAAACTGGTGTAAATGTGAAAACCTCATTCTTTATCACAATAATGATGTTTTCCTTACATAAATTATGACTAAAAAAAAATAAATCTTGAAGCCCTAAAACTAAAAAAACAAAAAGCTAAATTCAAGCTGATTTCCTTAGAAACTAACTTCTTTAAAGTAAAACCGTTTTCAGGAAATATAACAAAGGCATAAAGCAGCCATTTATCAGAGGAAAAATAATTTTGTATAAAAAGAAAAAGAAAGCACTTTAACTAAAGCATAATTCTTGTTCAGATTTATCTACTCAAGTTTTGGATGAGAACTTTTGCCATAGCTGTGTGGCAAAAATGCTTCCTCACCAGGTGTTGTGCAGTGATGCTGAAAATGCTTTGTATTTTAAAAACTCTGGTTTCATAGTTCTTTCCTCAGAAAGGAACATGAGTGTAATCTTTAAAAAGTAGTATTTCTAGCTTTGGATTTTCAATAGAACCAGTTAGACCAGATAGAACCTGTTATAAGCTTTGGAAGCAGCAATTAACACTTCCAGATTTTTCTAGTCATTCTATGGTACCCACTCCCACAAAAAGATATGTAAAAAAAAAAAAAAAAAGAAAATAAGATGTCCTGATCTTTCTAAAGTAATCTTTTATGAAAGTGGATGTGGAACTGGAGCATTAAAATTCATCTTAACTATAGTGTCTTCATGATATGCATCCCAGGAATTGAATATAATGAGGGCCTGCAAAGATTTCTGTTGCTTTTCCCCAAATGTGTTGTCCTATACAGCAGCTATTTTTATTCTTGCAAGGCCACATTTTGTTTGAGTGGTGCCACTACAGGCTGTGACTTTACTTTTTATTTCTGTAAATCTCTGGAGGGTCTTTTCCCCCCCAGGAATCCTTATCTCCCTTGTCACTGCCTACCCTAAAATGGGGTAAGAGCCAACAACTGTCAATCCTGCTGGAAATTAGGTTTCCTTCCCCAAAATGACAGTATGGAACCATGAAACATTTCCAAAGTTTGGGGGTTTTGTGTACAAAATGACAGGAGGCCAGACAGAGTCTCTTGTTTCTATGGCTACACAGTGATGTGTCTGGCTCAGATATTTTCTCCTTTTATGATTTTATAGATAACTGGGATTCATCCAGTGAAGCTTAATATTGTCAAAAATAGAATCCTAACCCCCAATCTAATCAGGAACGGTAATGCAGAAAGGACAATCCAATATATATAAAAAAAACCAAAATACAGGGGAAAAGTCAGCTGTGACTTTTGATAACATGAAGAAAAATACATAAATTTCTCTGGAGCTGTGAAAGAGTTTGAGTGCTCCAGCTCTGCATTTGGCTAATGGTTAAAGTGTATTTTATGTCAGAAAATTCCCTGTGCTCCATCCTTCCTTCCTGCTGCATCTCATTCCTTCCCACTGTTGGTGTCCTGTCCTACGGACCCCAAACCCTCAGGTGTCCCCACCTGTCTGACTTTGGCAGCTTTGGTTGAGTCCCTGAACTCCTGACAGCTGGATGCATTTTTGTTGAATGAACAGATTATCCATCAGCAAACCTAACCAAAGCACTTTTGTTAAAAGGCTCTGTCTTCAAAATGGAAGCTTTCGTGTAAGAATTGGACCTGAATGCAAATTCTTTTTTCTTTCATCTTGAAAAAACTAATTCTATTTAGGGTTTCTTTAAATATAAATTCTATTTTTGTCCCACAAAGTAGATATATTTGTCCACATCAAAAAATCTCAGAAGATGTATCTCAGCAATAATACATATTTTAAAAATCCATCTGGAATAACAGGCATTTTTATTTGAGACAGGGTGAGATTGGGCTCAAAGTGCATGTATATATTTGGATAATTAATGTAAGATAAAATCTTTAATAATTTGAATTTCCATTTTATTGTTACTTCAGGAACTTTACAGGAATTAGTGTACCCAACACTCAAAACTTGGTTGCTCTCTTTTAATGCTCTCTACAGAGCTCCATTTAAATAAGATAACTCAGTCTCTTATTTTTTTCCCAGACATCAGGACAGAACTCTGCTGAGTTGTGTTTTGGGAGCTCAAGGCAACAAATTTCTGCCTCTCTTGGCATCCATTCTCATGTTATTGTGAAGTACCCTGTTACCTGAGTCCTTGTCAGCTGAGTGCCATTTAGTGTTATATACATTTATATAACTTTATATACATTTATATAACTTTATATACATTTGTTGACTAAAAAAATCCAAAAACTACATCACACTTATAGAAAAGAATTGTCTTTTAAGGGTATTACTGAGACCTAGGAAAACTTCATTGTCTGACAGATGGTCCAACACCCACGATAAGAAATTCATAATCCAATCTCAAGGAAAAAAGAGTTATAGGTAAAAACATATGTGTTTGTTGGAAAAGAAAAAAAAAGTATAGATATTTTTTTTTTTTTGTCAGAGCAAGCACATATGGCAGCTCCATTTTCTGTCACCATTTACTTTCTACTTAAAATTCAAATGTCACTAGGCAAGGAAAAAATTTGAGTATTAAAACATAGGAAAGAATTAACTAAGAACAATCCCTGCAACAACATTATACTCATTGTTCATGGCAATTAAAGGCCATCCAGTTAAATCCAACTTCCTCCTCCCATTCTGCAAAACATCTCATCCCCTTGCCTTTTTTCTTTCCCTACATGTTTCTCCCATTGGTAGTTACAGTTTTATGATTATTTCCCAGCCATCTGCTGTCTTTCCTTGAGCCAAATAATTTCCCTTTATAAAATGGTGAGTAACCACGTCAGCATCATTTCCGTGCAGTTGCACGTGCACTCACTGATCCTCGTTCCTGTGTAAATACTCAGTAACTTCCATGATTTGCCACTTCAATTTCTACTGAGCACAACTCTGCTTGCAATACTTCAAGCTGCTAATTGGTACCCCTTTGCACTTTTTTTATTAATGAAATGGTAATTAAATATTTAGTCCAGTTCCCATCTCCAGACACCAAAAGGGATGTGCATGTTGGATGGAGGGGGATGCTGGATGGACTGGAATATGTATTTATTTATTAAGAGGTTATACTGAGACTGGGGAAGTGCAAAATGCAATTCTCATCTTAGGATATCTGCAAATTAAATGGGTTTGGGAAGTAGGACAGTATCACTTTCAAATTCTACAAAGGATTTTGAAGGAGTATCCACATTTTTTTTTAGGTATTCCAGTCAATAATATTGATGGTGCCATTTGTTAAAGAAACCATCAATACCATGGGCTGGATGGTAGCTTTAGTTAAAAGGAGATCTTTGCTGTGGTCTAACAGAATGAGTTAAGCTGGTGGCAAATCAGAGTTGATTGCTAACCAGGTCATAAACAGGTCTGTGCTGTTTATCTGATGCTGTTAATGGGGTGGAGAGGACCAGACCTCGGGCTGGGATGATTTCAGGCTGCTCTGCCTCTGCTGCTTCTGCAAAGACACAGCAACAGCGCTCTTGCAACACCACTGGGATTTCCTGTGCAAACACAGCTGTAATTACTCCAGGCACACAATTTGTAGCCCCAAAGCTCCTGGGAAAAACAAAGAGAAATTTCCTGAATCCGTCCAGTGACTCCTGAAACATGGTTTGGTTGCAAATGCACAGGAAATAATCTAAGAAGGTGCACAAAGCCAGCACCATAAGCACACCCCTTTTGTGACAAACTGCAAAGAACACACCAAAAAATCCTCAGTTTCAGAAGCCACAGTCCTAACTTGAGGTACCTGAGGTTTTCTTGCAGCGTAGAAAACCTGCTCACATTTGTTAATCACATCATCAAGGTACGCCCATCGATGAAGGAAAGTATTAAATCAAATAGCTGATGTGTTAAAGAGTAAATTTATCATTATTATCTACAGTAGCAATCCAGGCATGCTTATAGGACAATATCAAAATGCCTGAAATGCATGTGTGCACCAAGTCCCCTCCTTTTGTAATGCTTTCTAAAAACCCTCAGATAATTGATGTTTTAGAGCAGCATTTGTTCTGATCTGTGGTTTGAATGCCAGTGGTCATGATATAATCCCCAATTTCAATATGCAGTAGCACATCCACCCTTTTTAACTGGTTACAGCAACATTCTCAGTTTAAACGCTGACACACAGCAAGGTGTGAGGTTGTTGTGTAGGGGGTTTTGTGTGCTAGATGTATAAGAAGTTTTCTGTCTTTCTGCATTCTTTCCCTATGAAATAAAATAGCCAAGCTCCTCCTCTCACCCCCTCTGGTTTGGTGCTCAGAGAAACCAACAGGTTGACATTAATGTGCTTTGCAATTTTTTCTGTGGATGTCAATCAAATGTCATTGATTCAGTGCTCGTGTTATTGTAGCTTTCCTTTCCCTAGCCCTTTGGGAACATACACATGTTTAAATTACTCAATAGCAGAATACCATTCATTTAATCAGAACTGAAGATTCTCCTCATCCTCCTCCTGTGCAACCTTGTCCTGGGGTGATGGCACAAACCTCAGACTCTGGGTTTGTGGTCAGGTGTTGATCCTTGTGCATAGAACTTTGTTGTCCATGCAGGAACAGTAATTTCCATCCCTTCATAAATGGTTTTCTCAGTAATACAACATCTAATCTAACTTTCTGTGTTAGTTCCAGACTTCTAAGGGTGTTTTCCATTAATTTTGGGATCTTAATTGTGTTCCTTTCTTTTCTTTGAAGCTACTTCACTTTTCAGGATGTTCTGACTTTCAAGTTTATTCAGTAAAAGAGGTGTTGTGTAAGTGCTGCTGGTAGGAAGCTCAAGGGTGGGAAGTTTGTTTCCATGCTCACAGCGTTATTTGTATCAATAGCAAAAGGTTCTAAAGATGAAGAAATAGGAATGTTCCTCCTGGAATTGTAGCTGTGATGCAGTGCAAGTCTCTAAAAAAAGAAGGATGCTACTTTTGCTTACTAGGATGGAAAGTTCACTTGGTATTTCTGAAAATGCTCAGTTTTCATGATCCTGTCATCAGCTAAACTCTTAATTAAAAAAAGAAATTAAACTGTTTTCTGATCATCAGGACCACTGAGATGAAAGCAGTGGCAATGTGGTCCACAGTGCTTTCAACCCAGTGCCTCTGATCAGACTTAGAATAGTTTCTGTGTTTCCACTTTTTTCTTCCTATTTGAAAAGGCAACTGCACCATCCTGAGCACAAGTGAAATCAGATCCTGGTACACGCAAATAAATTTAAGAATGGTTTCATAAACTCCTAAGAATGGGGTTAGGGTGATTATACCTTAACATAGCTCTGTGAAAAAATTTGGAGAGGTGTCAGCTAATTCCAACAACCTTACTCTCCATATAGTTATTCAGTCAGTATATATCAGATTTTTTTCCCCCTGCATAAAATCTATAACACTGCCTGAATTAGAATTTAATTTCAAAAAGGGGTAAAATCTCAACCCTATAAATGGTCTTATTACCTCCAAAAAAGAAAAAAAAGAGTATATGCTTAGCCTGCCTTTTGCTTCTTCTTTTACTTGCTTCTTTTATTTTGCTAATCAAATATCAAACCAAAAGTAACCACAAAAGTTTTATTCTGCCAAATATTATTTTTACTATTTTTATTCAGCAACTCTATACAGCCACCTTCCTTATGTGTGCTCTCTTCCCTTTCTCATGGACCTCAGCAGAACCCAACAATATTGATTCAACACTCAAAAACACGTCTTGCAGCAAGCTGAGTTTTCTGATGGTTTGTCAAAGACTTCCTTAACCCCCACCCCCAGCAGTGATAGCAACTAAGTTGTCACTTGGGGAGAAAACCTGTCAAGCAAAATCATGTTTGTGCTCTTTCAGCCTTAAAAGGGGGAAAAAAACCCCCCCCAAAAAAAAAACCAACAAAAAAACAACAACAACAAAAAAAACCCAAACAAAAAAACCCCACAGTCCAAAACACATACACAAAAATGGGAAGGAAAAAAAGAAGAAATCACTGCCTGCCCCAGCCAGGGCACGCAGGGCTCACCTGCCCCTGGGGCTCTCACCTGGCACTTTCCTCATGGCCAGCATTTGCTCTGCAGCTCCCATTTGCCACTGGTTTTAGGCATTTATTTGTGCAGGGGAAGGAAAAGGGACACATTTGTGCCTTGCAGAAAATTGACAAGTTATTTACACTTCAGGCTTTCCTGTGGGCTTTACCAGACACGCTCAACCTGTTGCAGAAGAACACCTTCTAAAATTTTGAAAGAGGAAAAAGATGATCTGAATTCCTATTTTATCCAAGGTGTTGATGATATAAAAATGAAAAAAAAGTTGGGTTTGGGGTGTACAGAATAAATTTTTGCGCTGGTTTCCTTCACGGAGATCCACAGTGCAGTCTTAGGGCGTTTGAGCCAGATGTGTTGCTGAGGGATGCAGGAAGAATTGAGGCTCCTGCCAGCTTCATCCATCTGTCATTCATGTGGATACTGGAAAGAGCTGACATTTGTCAGATTGTTAAAAAGCTCACAAAAGCCCCCAGAGTTTTCTGTTGTATAAGCCCAGTCTGTGCCTATCCCCACATCTGGGCAGAAGTTTTGGGTGGTGCCTTGAATCAGCCCATTTCCCTGAAATCACAGCAGCTCAGGAAGGATTTTGGATGTTGGGAAACATTAAACAGCTGTTGTTCAAGTGAGGATCCATACTCCTTACAAAAATTTGTCAAATCTGTTTGCATTCAGAAAATGTCTGCACAGGAGTGGAGGGAGAAGGGAAATGGAAAGGGAAAGGGAAAGGGAGGAAGAGGAAGACAGAAGCCTCCATTTGTCCTCTATGAATTTTTTATTCTCTTTCTTAACTTTTTACAGGATAAAATGGCCACAACGTTATCTGCCCTAACAAAGGAGCAGAAGATAGGTGATTTTTGGCAAAGAGGTCTGAATTGGAAAATTATGGCAGGCTCAAGTTTACTGGTATTTAACACATCCAAAGTCTTGGAGGTAGAGTGAATCTCACCCTGAAGTGTTCCTTAACAGGGTTTCAACACTGATATAGTTATAATTTAAATAATATTATTATTTATACATAAATAATATATATAATATAAATAATATATATAATATAAAAATAAATATAACTAATACTAAATAATAATATTATAGTAAATAATAGATGTAATTTAAGTACAAAAATATTTTTATTTAAATTAATATCATGATGAATATGATGTTTTGCCATGTCCATGTTAGACATATTCTCCATCTAAACATCAGCTACACAAACACACATCTCTCTGATATTTTTACAGTGTATTGCTTACCCTGTTTGAAATGTAGAATTCCTGTAGGGAATTCTAAGAAACCCTTGTAATGCAGTAAATCCTTTAGCTACTTGAAGTCAGTTAATAGGCTTTTTAACACTAATCACAGCTCTGTGCTTGACAAATATATCAGGATACTGCATTCACTGAGGGAAGTTGATACTGTCATTTATTATTTTATGACTTTGCATTAGACAAACTGAAATCAGACTTCTATCTCTAATGGGAAAAAAAAGAAGTAATTTGCATTTCTTTCTGGGAAAGGCAGGATTAATGACATCAAATACTTAGCAACTCTTCTGCTCAGAGTCTTTAATTCAACATAAGATAATTTACACAGTAGGACAGAAACAACTTCTAAAGACTCTGGAACAGAAGTGGCCAGAACATTTTACATATTAGCAAATTCTTCTCAACATGCCTTCTGAAGAACTAAACATGCTAACTTTTAGATATCTTACTTTTGAAACTTCATGATAGCTACTGAAAAATCATTGTCTTTGAGCTGTTCTGGTTTTCTTAATGTACTGAGAGCGCTTTGAGCCAGAAAAAGAAAAAAACACAAATAAATACTACATTTTATAAGCATTTATAGGAAGAATAAACTCTTTATGACTACAGTAGAGCAGTGTCTGTGCACTGTTAAGCATGTAGGGGCATTATTATTGGTTACCTAACTAAAAAAAGAAAGGACAAATAAGACTGTAAAAACATCTCACATTTAAAATAAATGTGGTCTGTAGACCATTCTGAACCAGTGTAGTTTGGCAAAAACTGAAAAGAAAAGAAACCAACAAAACCTCCACTTGACTCTATTAACCCAAGTCCTGT
The DNA here is from genome assembly GCF_047830755.1 of Zonotrichia albicollis. NCBI lineage: Eukaryota > Metazoa > Chordata > Aves > Passeriformes > Passerellidae > Zonotrichia > Zonotrichia albicollis. The sequence continues at coordinate 53,902,072 of NC_133824.1, forward strand.
AGCTGGGGAAAAATTGCTGTGACATCAGACCAGAGTTTAGAACAGCATTAGCAAAATAATATTTTAAATAATTCTGCATTTGTTGCTGCTCATGAGAGAAATGCCCTGAGGGGTTCCAGCTCCTCACCTGCCAGCAGGAGCCTCCAGCCAGGGCTGGTTTCATTGCCACTGGAATGGTTTTATTTCACTCTTAATATAGAGTTCTCTTAATATAGAGTTCTTTTCTGCACACACAGTAGCACATCCAAGAACTTTTGGCGTTGAAACTCATATTGGCTTTGGGGGCAGGGATAAAACAATCAAGGTATTTCTCTGTCATTTTAGCCCTAATTTTTGCAAGTGTTTTGACAGATACTTTATTATTATTATCCCACTAACACATAAGCACACGTCTGCAGCTCTGTATTTCTGTGTTGTCGAATTGAGTTCTTTTCTGACCCAGAGATGGGGCAACTGAGAGGTGTTTTCAAAACTTTTATTCTATTTTTAGTCTCATGTGAAGGGTAAGACAATACAAATGTTATAATTAATATACAATACATATATTTGCTATCACAATCAAAAACTATTTCCTAATTACATTACAAACATTTCTTAACCTATCAACTTTTACTATACCATAGTATAAGTACTTTGAAACTAATAATCTAAAATTATTAAAGATATATTGCAGTAGGATTTATGAGGGGTAATTCTATTTCTCTAAAGTATCTAATCTTATTTACAAGTCCAATCTTTAAAACTTGTTTCCAGTTCCATTCCTCTCTCAACAATGCCCATTGTATTCCGTAACATTTCTAGATCAAGGTTTCTTGTCTCAAGGTTCGCATCCAAATACACACTATGTAAACCTTCTGTCAAACTTTAAAAATTCTCTACAAATCCATTTCCCATGCTGGATCTCTTTTGTGTACTGAAGTGCAATCACTGCTTGGGTGATGCTGCAGCTTTCTGGGTTCGGTTCGCTCCAGCTCGGTCACTGATGCTCTTGCCGCGCATTTGCAGGAGAGCTGCTCCCTCTGCTGAGTTCTCCGTGGATCGCCACCGGCACCTGATGTCCTTCCTGACCATGCTGGGCCCCAGCCCCGACTGGAACGTGGGGCTCTCTGCCGAGGATCTCTGCACCAAGGACTGCGGCTGGGTCCAGAAGGTCGTGCAGGATTTGATCCCTTGGGATGCCGGCACCGACAGCGGCGTCACCTACGAGGTTTGGGCTCTGCCTCTCATTTATCCAAATTATCCCCTCACAGCAGTGCATTAGGAAAGCAGTTTGATCCATTGTGATGCTTTTTATACTTTTTACTCGATTTTTTTCTTAAAATGAAAGACTATTTGTTTAAAGAGATGCTAACTACACCTCGGTGGTGTTGCCTGAGCTCCTTCAGCATTGGCACTCATGGGATGATGTGAGGTCCACCTGGGGTGTTTTTACCCCACAAACGGGGTAAAAATGGGTAAGGCTGGAAAGAAGCACAGTGAGTCCAATCTGGTCCAATCTCCCTGTTTAAGCAGAGTGATCCTAGAGCAGGTAATAGGGTTCTGTACAGCTGTTGAATAACCCCTGTAAGGGAGGCTCTGCACCCACTCTGGCCAGTCTTTCCCAGGGCTTGGTCACAGCACAGTAAAGAATTTCTCATTTATGTTCACCTGTTAAATTCACCTGTTGCATAAACCAAGCTTTTGAGTGCCTTTTTATTGAAGTTGGAGGGAGACGACCCACCTTGCATTGGTCAGCCATCGACTCCGATTTATTGATCAATCAGTCACCTTTTATAACAGTGTTAATCAAGTTCATGCATATTGCAAAATCTGAGCTCACAACAGGTCAGAGATAACACACCAACCCCTCCTTATGTTTCCAATACCAAGATTTGGGTTCTCAAAATTATTCTTGCTTTCCCAAAACAGCCAAAGATAGAACTTCCACTTGTTATGAGAAAGCTGCCTGAGAACTCTGATGTGCAAGGCTCTCAAGGCCTTCATGTTTGTCACTTTTACCTGTAATTAAAAATAACCTGAGAACCTCTGCTGTTCACAGAAACAGGCTGTGAGAACCTGCTCCTCACAGCTGCCTTCTAGGCCATCCCTGAAAAAATCTCCAACACCTTTTGGTACAGACCAAAGCAGGGCCATCATCAGCTCCAGTGTGGGGCTGTTTCAAACCCAATGCCAGCTGTTCTGTTTGGCACAGGAAACTTCAACTCTTTCTTTCAGCAAAGCAGAGCAAAACCAACAACAACAAAACCCCCCAAACCAACAAAAAGCCTCACAAAAAAACCCTAAAACAAAACAAATCCCCATACCATTAAGTATGAGTGTACCCTGTTCACCTCACGCTGGAATTTTGCAGTTTAGCATTTCAGAGAACTTTTAATTTCTGCAGATTAACTATTATTTTCTTTTATAACACTTTTTTTTTTCTTTTTGATTGCAGTCTCCTAACAAACCTACAGTGCCTCAGGAGAAGATCAGACCTCTTACAAGCCTAGATCACCCTCAAAGCCCATTTTATGATCCAGAAGGAGGATCTATCAAGCTGGTGGCCAGAGTTGTCATCGAGAGAATCGCACGAAAGGTAGAATTCATATAAGCAAAATTCTCAAGCAAGCAAAAATCCACTTTGTAACCAAAAAAACCAATCCATTCTTTCTCCACCTTCCCTCCAAATCTATACTCCTTAACCAACACCACAGCAAAGATAATGGCAGAAAATATTTAAACTGTCTTAAGGTGTTAGTTCTAATTCTGGCAATCGTTGCATTTCCTTATTTGGGGATTTTCTTAATGTACACCTAGGAATTTGAAGGAAAAAAGGTGCTGCAGACACAGCAGTGTCTCACAATGTACTGATTTAACCTCTCATGGATGAGTTTCCTCTCTTCACTGTTCAAAATCTTTTTTTTTTTTTTTTTGCAGGGGGAGCAGTGCAATATCGTTCCTGATAACATAGATGATATTGTGGCAGATCTAGCACCAGAGGAAAAAGAAGAAGGTACGTTTGAAATTAATTTGTGCACTACTAATAATTTATATTTTGTTCCAGTCTCTGCTGTCACTTCTAGATAAGTTACAAAACTGACTTAGGAAAAAAAATTCCACTCACTGTCAAACAGTGATTTAGGTATTCTTCTCTTCTGGTCTCTTCTATTACCTCTCCCTTGTACAGAAAAGAAATTGCATGTATGAGAGGAGATGACAACAACAATACAGGCAATAAAAGGGAGAAGACTTTTGGGGTTCAAATAATTTTTTTTTTTTTAAAGAAAGTTGGCAGTTGGAATTTTTTTTTTTCTTCTGGGCTAAAATGGAGAGGATAGAATGCAGAGGGAAATAATGTATTCTATTGGAATCTAAAGTAATCATCAACCAAGATAAAGGAAGAAAATAGAAGACCATTTTTAACAGTCAATGCCTTTCCTCACTTTTCAGATGACACCCCTGAGACTTGCATATACTCAAACTGGTCCCCATGGTCAGCCTGCAGCTCCTCTACCTGTGAAAAGGGCAAGAGGATGAGGCAGAGGATGCTCAAAGCTCAGCTGGACCTCAGCGTGCCCTGCCCAGACACCCAGGACTTCCAGCCCTGCATGGGCCCAGGCTGCAGCGATGAAGGTAACCAGGAGGGGAAGGTGGAGGACAAGAATGCCTTGTGGAGTTTGTTTCTCCGCTAAAGTTCTCAGGGATGTCACTTGCTGTGGTATGGCTCGGGTGGTGGCCAAGAGAAAATTGCTGAAGAACACGAGTGAGTGGCAGCTGCCTGTGGTGAATTCTGCAAGCCAGCTGTGTCAGGGCATGAAGGGCACAGAAGGATGAAGGAGAGGAGTGAGGGATGCTGTGGAGGTTTTGTGGGTTTTGGGTCTTCAAAGGGACAGTTTTTGGGAGTAGTAAAGTTGTTTATTGCATGAATACATCAGTCTCAAAGGCGAGGGGTTCAGGGTATCAATGTCTGTGCTAAAAGGTTTCTGGCATAAGGCCCAGAGCAGAAATAGCTGCAGCAGCTCCCACCTTTTTTCTTCTTCCTTCCTTTCATCTTCCCTCTTTGCACCCCAGTACAGGGGTTTTATTTGTAAATTATCCAATCAGCTAAAAACACGACTCTAAAACATTCTTTTTACGCCATTCTAATGTGTGAAAGTAGTGACAATTCTTACCCAAATCTATGTACATAATTTTATATATTTACCTGGATAGTTCCATCTATTCTATCTAGAAAGGCAAGCAATGTTCTGCTATGTTTTTGTTATGCCTGGGGCTAAGTTACTGAACTTTAAAATTGGCTTTAGGGCCTTTTACTAGCTAAAACAGTCTCTTAAGGCACTTGGGATATATTTCTATTTACTTAAAATTAAAACTTATCCTTTTATTTCATGTGTGTGGCTTAATATATTTCATCTTTTCTAGAGGTTCTGATTCAAACCCTGCATTTCTTTTTCTCCCTGAGGGACTCAGAGAGGCTTCTATTCCATGCATTCCGACAGAGGAGAGGACAGTGGGAAAGGCAGCACAGGAGGGATGCTGCACACAACTGGGCAGCAGCTCTGTCCATCCCTGTGGCCTCAGCTCTCTTCACAGAGAGCAGCAGGCACAACTCTCTCCCCCAGGATTTTTCCTGGGAAAGGCAGTGAGAAGCTCAGAGAAGAAGAGAAAAAAATTGTTATCTCTGTTCGCTGCGCCTGTTGTTTGGCACATGTGGAATGTGTTATGGAGATTGTTCACCCAAAGTGATTTGGTTATTGGATTCTGCTGATTTACCAACTGGGTCAAGGCTGTGTGTCCTGGCTGTCTCCAGACAGTCACAGGTTTTTTTTATTCTTTAGTACAGTATCTCTTTAGTATGTCATTTAGTATAGCATTAGTGTAATATAGCCTAGCTTAATAAAGCAACTGTTCAGCCTCCTGAATTGTGGAATCAGAACACATTATTCCCTGGGTAGGGGGCACCGGATTGATCAATGCCACCCCTGAGTACTCTCTGTGTTCCAGATGGCTCCACCTGCATGATGTCTGACTGGATCACCTGGTCCCCCTGCAGCGTCTCCTGCGGGATGGGGACGAGGTCCCGGGAGAGATATGTCAAGCAGTTCCCTGAGGATGGCTCCATGTGCAAAGTGCCCACTGAGGAGACTGAGAAGTGTATTGTAAACGAGGAATGCTGTAAGTATTTCGTTCAGCCTCAAAAAATCCAGCCAATAGCAGGAGCACTGCCCAAATGGGTCTTACTGGGGTCCCACAGAGCTCCATCTTAGCTCCTGTGTTCTTCAATACCTTAATAAATGACCTGGAGGCAAGACTGGAAGGGACACAAAGCAAATTACCAGATTGTTCAAAACTGGGAGGAGCTGCTGACTCTCTCAAAAGCAGGGAGGCCCTGCATAGAGACCTCAGCAAATTAAAGAGCTCTGCAATCACCAGCCACATGAAGTTCAACAAGGCAAAGTGCTGGATTCTGCACCTGGATGGAGCAACCCTGGCTGTACAGACAGACTGGGGAATGAGGGGATGGAAAGCAGTGCCAGAGAAAGGGACCTGGGGGTCCTTGGCAGGCTGAATGTGAGCCAGCAGTGCCCTGGAGCCAGAAGGGACATCCCTGTGCTGGGGACATCAGGCACAGCATCACCAGCAGGGCAAGGGAGGGATTGTCCCACTCTGCCCTGAGCTGGGGCAGCCCCACCTTGAGTGCTGGGGCAGGTCTGGGTGCCACAATGGAAAAAAAATGTTATTGAGCCATTAGAGAGTGTCCAAAAGTTATTGAACCATTAGAGAGTGTCCAAAGGAGGCCACTAGGGTGGTAAAGGTTCCAGAGGAAAAGCCATGAGAGGAGTGGCTGAGGGCACTGGGTCTGCTCAGCCTGGAGGAGAGGAGACTGAGGGGAGACCTCAGTGCAGTTACAAATTCTTTGTGAGGGGAAGAGGAGGGGCAGGCACTGATCTCTGCTCTGTGTGACAGTGACAGGAGCCAAGGGAATGGCCTGAAGTCGTGTCAGGGGAGGTTTGGTTTGCATATCGGAAAATATCTGGGCACTAAAACAAGGTCCCAGGGAAGTGGTCACAGCACCAACCTCACTTCAAGAAGGGTTTGGACTGCACTCCTGGGGACAAGGTGTGATTTTTGGGGATGACCCTGTGCAGGGCCAGCAGCTGCACTCCACGGGGGTCTTGGGAGTCCCTCCCACCCAGGTGATGCTGTGATACTGATGAGCAATGTTCTCTGCCCGCTTTGAACAGCTCCCAGCAGCTGCCTGGTCACAGAGTGGGGTGAGTGGGACGAGTGCAGCGCCAGCTGTGGCACGGGCATGAAGAGAAGGCACAGGATGATCAAGATGACTCCTGCTGATGGATCCATGTGCAAGGCAGAAACCACGGAGGCAGAGAAGTGCATGATGCCTGAGTGCCGTGAGTGGCCAGGAGCTCCTCTCTCCCCTGCTCTGAGAACAAACATCCCTTCTGACACACTGCCCCAGCACACAAAGAACACAGCTAAGCCAGCAGCAATGCTGCTTCTGCTTGTCCTCCCTAAAATTGGGAGAAAGATCTTGGGCACTGTGCATTAAGTAGCACATTCACTATCAGGATGAGAGCTTCAATAAAAAATGTTCAGTGGTGTCCTGTTGCTGTATTGACCCACACAGAGGTGTGTGTATCAGCAAGCCATACCTAAACAACTCTGAGTTATGTATATTTGACCATAAGGCTAGAATAAAACACATGAAACAGTGCCCTCTCCTTTCAACCCCTGAAAATGTCAGAAATTGAGGTGTTTCTTTTGTGCAATCAGCCAGCCACACCCTTACTGTCACTATTAATTTCTTATTAAATGTTATTTTCATCAGAGATAATTTAAAAAATATTTTTGGTAGATTAAATTCTTAAATATATATTTTATAATTTTTATAAATTATTATTATTTAATTAATAATAATTATTAATAAATAATAAATAAATAATAGATAAGTAATAATTAGTATTATTATTTTATAAATATTTATAAATTATTGTAAAATATGTATAATAATTCTATAAATTATTAAATATCTATTAAATTTCACTTGTTAGACTAAATTAAGTTGACTTACAGTTCTATTCACTGCAACAGTCCTTTTCTTTTTTTTCTTTACAGGAGCTGGTATTGAAACATAGCTCCTTAAACTATTTATTCCCCAGATGCACTGAGACCCAGGAGATATGACTTAGATACAGGAAAAGATAGCAAAGATATTTAAATCAAGCAAACCTTTCAATTTAATATGAAGCTTTCTGAGCTTCTTCAGCAGCACCATTCAGCTTGTGACAAGAAAGCATAATTGGCTGATGACAGATAAAACATGGCACATTTTCCACCTGTATTATTTTCAAAATTTATACCTTCATGCTTTATTTATAGGAATAAATTGTTAGCAATAAGATAATTAATTGCATTTTTATTTGCTACCAGATACCATCCCCTGCCTGCTGTCTCCCTGGTCTGAGTGGAGTGACTGCAGCGTAACCTGTGGGAAGGGAATGAGAACCAGGCAGAGGATGCTGAAATCTGCTGCTGAGCTGGGAGACTGCAACGAGGAGCTGGAGCAAGCAGAGAAATGCATGCTGCCAGAATGCCGTAAGTTTGGAGAATTCCCTGGGAAGGGGAGGATAATTATGTGTCAAAATCTATGGATCAAACCTCCATCACCACTTCTCAGCATCACTTCTTAATAGGTGGGGTATCAAGCGTGCATTGTTTAAAATAAATATTTATTATTATTGTTATCATCATAATTATCATACACTTTCAGTAACTGAGAGCTGAAATATGACTGTGTCTTAAATTCAGCTTGCCCTACATCACCCCATGCTTATTCCCAATATTTCTATGGGATTCCAGCTCTGCATGTTTGACACGCTGCGGCTCCAGGCAACTCCCCAGTAGGAAATAAGTCAGAATTATAAAACCTGGTTTATCACTCAAATGCAGACAGTGTGCCAGGAAAGAAGGAAAGACGAGTTGAAATCACCTGTGGGATTCTTTCAGCTCAGAAAGAGCACAAAAGAGGCTTTCTCCACCTTTGATACACCTCTGAATGGTATCACTCTGCAACCTGCTGCTGGATGGTGTGGAGGCAGCTGCAGAGACTTTTTTACCTATTTCATTAAAATCCTCCACTTCTTGGGTACAGCAAATTTCTGGTTGCTTTTCAGTCTTTGTGAAGTGTGATAGCCTAAGGCACTGCTGAATGAATGAGATATGATTGCCTTTGGCATCCTGTTTCCAGCTGGTTTGTGAGGCTTTATCACAAATTACATTATTTTTCACAGAAATTATGGGTTAAAAGGGCTTTTACACTGTAATTGCTCATTCAGCTTTTCTTAAATAATGTGAAATATCATTTTGATTTTTATTCACTGGGGCTGTAAGTGTTAAGCAGTGCTGAAAGATGAAGACTTTTAAAATATAATGGTATTAGTGAATGTGGCTTATTGCATAACACTGCCAGCAAAGCAAGGCTCAGATCTCAGAGGTAGCAAATTATTTTTAAATATAATTCAATTTTCAGCAGCTTTTCATTACAAAACAGACAGATGGGTGGGAAAATTGAAGAAGGCGCAGGAGAATTATTTATATGTTCTTTGTAATTTTAGCGATCTGCCAGCACCACTCTCGAAGAAGAAATCGAAGAGCGTGTCAAATAAAACTTCTGCTAGGAATGGACTCAGAAAATTCTGACATGCAACCTCCAAACAATTGCTGGGAAGATGGGAGGCTTAAGTGTAGTTGGGGTGCAAGGATTCATCAGGCACACCTGTGTGTTTCTGTGGATTTGGTGTAATTCTTTTTTGCGTTTCTTCCTCCCTGCAGCCATCCACTGCGAGCTGACGGAGTGGTCCCAGTGGTCGGAGTGCAACACCTCCTGTGGCAAGGGCCACATGATCAGGACGAGGATGATTAAAATAGAGCCCCAGTTTGGGGGAGCAGCCTGCCCTGAGACCGTGCAGCGCAGCAAGTGCAGGGTGAGGAAGTGCCTGAGGGGAGCAGGGATGGAGAAAAGGCGCTGGAAGGAGGCTCGGGAGAAAAGGAGAAGCGAACAGGCCAAGAAGAGTTTAGATAGTGAGCAATATCCAGGTGAGTGTGAAAGCACTTTTAGGGGTTTTCTGCATGACAGTGGTGCCTTGTGAAGGATGAGCTAGAGCAGAGGCCGGGCAGAGCTAAAGAATAGAGCACGAATTTATTAAGAGGCCTCAATGGATCCACCTTGGGCAGCACAACCCAAAATGCACAAGCGCTCCCTGGGATCAGTTCTGCTCCATTTGCACCTTGCAGTTCATTGTCCCATTCCAGCTTTAGCCCAGGCACTCCCACCCTGCTTGTTTTTCTCTCTGCAGCCCACGGGGTTTGTGCTCTGGGGCTGAGATTGGGATCATTTGTCCTTGGTGCCCAGCTGGAGCAGGAATTGTTTTGTCTCCCTGCTCTGTGCACAGAGCTCACCATCCCTGAATGTGAAGCTCAGACCCACCCACTAAAGCCGCACAGAATGTGAAAAATATGAAAACTAAACCCTGAGGCATCAACAGGAGTTTGTGAGCAGCCCCAGCACATTCTGTGAGAGCACCTTCAGCACTTCAGTCAATAAAACACAGCCACTTGCACTGCTTGCCCATCACCAAAATCACCCAGCCTAAGCTCAGGGCACCATGGAGAAAGGCCCACATCTGTCCATGGCCCAGTACTAAAAATACTTCAGCTACTCCACACAAAAGTGTAAAAAAGTTTACACCTGGCAAAGGACTGATTGCAGTTTCTGCCAATCTGGGTGGCAATCTTTGCATCCTGTTAGCTTCAAACAGTTAAAATATTTGTTCCTGGATCCGATGCTGAATTTCAAAACTGAACTCATTTCCACCTCAGCAGTCTGATTCAGACTCAGGCTGCTCCAGGAGATCTGCTCAAACTGCTTTTTCAATGGGGGACAGTATCATCAAGTACTGATTCCTCAAATCAGCAAGACATATCTTGTGGTGTAATTAACACTATCTGGGTAGGAATTACTGCTAAGTTGTGGCTTATGCTTGTCTGACATTTCACAATTTCATCATTTTATCTGTCTTTTTTAATGTAAACATTAAATTTCTTTTTACTTTTCCCAGTGTCTCACAAATGCAGCTTGGTTATTTATACTTAGCATGGGTTTCTACTACTAGAAACTTTAACAAATCACTTATTTATTTTTGTTTTCAGTTTGTAGGATGAAACCATGGACTGCTTGGACAGAGTGTTCTACGCTCTGTGGAGGGGGAATTCAGGAGCGCTACATGATGGTAAAGAAGAGGTCCAAAAGCACTCAGTTTACCAGCTGCAAGGACAAAAAGGAGCTAAGAGCATGTAATGTCCATCCTTGTTAACAAAACACAAGGTTCCAAGTGATGCACTCTGAGCTAAATGGAAAGTCAACCTTGGTTTGTTTTTTTTTTAGAACAACAACAACAACAAAATATAAAGTGTATATTAGTTTTCATTTTTGCAGTGTGGTTTGCTTTTTAGTCTTGCTGGTGCAAGAAAAATATTTTATAAATATTTCCTCACGGATTTATGCTGAGAGTAAGTCTTTGTTACTCCAGCCAGCCCTTAATGCATAAAAATAGTAAAGTCATGGTGAGTTATTTAACTAAAATACAGACACCTCTGTGGACATGGAATAGCCATATAGAAATACCACTTGTAAAGACATGGGATGCATGCATATTAACAAAACTAAGTTAAAGTGACAGGAAGTTTCATCTGTGGGAGGATTTCTCTCTAGATTTGATTTTGAAAATCCAAAGCAGTGCCTCTGTGATTACACAACTATGCCAAGGAGTTATGTCAGTAATGCTGGTTCAATAACATTAAAGGTGCATGTTTATCTTTCTACACTATTGGATTAAGCTGATAGTTATTATAATAATCTAAACACTTTTCTTCACATGGATGCTGTGGTCCATAAAAGAAGGGGTTTTTTTTCTTCAAAACTTAAAAAGGAAGTATTTTTTGTGGCTCAACAGTGATGTCTGACCACCACACAATCACAGTCAAGACAGCACATAAAGAAAACATGCAAATATCATGATATGTGTACAGTCCATTGCCTTTCAAAATGGACACAGAACTAGTAGAAATTGGTCCAGAGGGTTGCAGCAGCTGTGCCACAGGATGTCTTCCACATGAGGGACGCAAAAAAATTAGATTCAGTTTCACAAGGATTTCATTCACAGAAGAGGGAGACAGGTTTATAATAAAATGGTAGAGAAAAGGTGAGCCAGGCTCTCATGCATCCCTTAAAATTGAAATGAGCCTCTGAAAGGAAACAATGACAGTCTTAAAAAAAACCCTGATTACAGATTGGCACAAGAATACATTTACAGCAGTGTCATTTATGTCTTTTTTTACTCAGAGCATAGGGTAATCTAAAAATTACTCAATTTGTGAAAATTACCCATTTGTGCATATCCTAGCCAGGTTAAAAGCCCTCCTTGACTACTTAAGTGATTAAAAAACTGCCTGAGATGATGAAATACCTCCTCAATGAAATACCTCCTCAACTCTTCTATTTGCTATTTTACCCCATCTCCTGCAGAGTTTAACTCTCATTCCCACACAGAGTCAGGTGTAAGCAGGGAGACCCTTGGGCCCCACTTGCTAATGGAATACAATCTTTTCCTGCAATTCTATTTCCCTGTAATAATTTAACTTTTAGAGGGGAAGGTGATGGGTTACCTCTTGGCCCAGGCAAGGCAGCATACCCCTATTGTCTCTTCTGAAGTAAGAGCAGTGCACTGAAAATAAAGATTGTTGATGCTTAAGCTTGAGAGAAATGAATGGAGAGAATTTGTTTTAATGGTCTCTAAACCAGCCTTAAGTAATTTTCTCACTCCCTTAACACTTGGTCACCGCCCTGAGGACATGACAGTTGGGTTTTAAATATTGCTGCTAAATATTGCCCCAGGGCCCTCTGAGCTGTTCATCTTCCCCACCACCACCACCCTGGGGATGCTCTGTACCCAAACAGGCTCGTTGGGCTGGTGGCATCAATTGTGGGGCTGTTCATCAGCAATTCCCCACTGAACACTGCAAGGGCTGCTCAGGATTTCCACAGCCACCACATCCCACCCCCTCTCAAGGTATTTTACTGCTTTCTGCAGGTTTGGAGTTATGGAAAGGCCAGGGAAGTAATGGAACCAAGGGCAGTGTGAGCCCTCTCCTGCTGCTGCTAAATGAAATGGGTGCACACCCATAGCCAACCAAACCAGGAGAAAAAAAAGAATAAAGCAAAGTTTAAAGCTAAAACCGAACGTTTTACTTTTTGCACAGCTCGGCTCACTTAATAATATTAATTCAGATAGTTTGCCTCCTTGTGCCTGTTCAAAAATCGTGCAGTTTATGTCTCTCCAGCATGGCAGCAAGACTTGTCCCTCAGTAGTTCACTTAGGACCTTACATTTCACTTGTATGACCAAAAATAAAGAAAACCCAATGAAAAAAATAAAAAGTTGAGTGATATAGGTGCTGGAGGAGCGACGAGCTGAGCATATTTTGGGTAAAGAAACTGCAGAGAAAAGCCACAATGGTCAATGCCAGGGCAGGGCCACATCTCTGGCTGAGCTGACAGAGGGTGTCCCAGCTGAATGAGGCCATTCACTCAGCAATGTAAGCTTTGGCCATAAAATGGGTGGCAGAGTGCCTTGAAAGGCTTTGAAGGACCTGTGAGCCTGGGGCAGAGGGAACAGAAGTTTCTCCTGAACGGAAAAAATTGGCTGAGTTCAGGAACCAGATTTATCTCATCAACCACTTGTCCAAGCTTATCTTGCAAAACCATGCCTGTTTCAGCAAATAATCAGTGAAACCCAGTATTGTATTTTCATTTTCACATTTGTTCCAGTTCATCAAGCTGTTTTGTCTACTAAATACTCCCTTTGTGAAAGGCCACATAGTGCAAATACACTTACAGAAAACATACACCACTTTTCTGAACTTGCCCACAAAATTGTCCATTGAAACAACCTGGCATTCCTTTCTCTGTGCTTCTTACTAATTTGATTCTCCAAATCCTTTTTATTTTTCCCCTCTCTCTTAGGAGGCTGTTCCGTGTGATTTCCAGTCATTTCTCTTAGGCTCATTAAAGTTCTGAATGTTGCAAATTGCTTTTTTCCCCCACCTTGTTAACAGATGAAATGACAAGGTAATTGCACCGGGTCAGAGATGTGTGACCACTCCTGCTTCTGTTCAGCTCCTCACACTTGTTTTTCTGTGGAAACGTTTTACAGATCTCTTGTCTTTCTTCTAACTTGATACATGAGAAACATTTAGGCTTGTTACATTTTGTATAAAAAATAAAATAAACACAAACAAAAACAAACGAAGGAAATAAAAAAAAAAGAGGTTGATTTTCTATTCAGAACAAAAAAAGAGAAAAAGCTCTGATATACAATATGTAGAAATCTTGCATTGTTACTGTAAACTTTCTAGTAGTGTAATAGGCACTGGTTATCAGTCAATAAAAATAAGAACTGTTATTGTTCTGATGTCCTGAATAATCCTGCTGAACTCAAAGCACAGATGTCACACCAGTTTTGTAGACCTCAACTACCAGATCCTAGCAGTGTCAGTACCTTTTTTTTTCTAATATACAAAGGATAGAATCTTTACACATAATAAAAAAGTTAGGGGCTTAACAAATGTACAGTAGGACTCTGTTTGTGCAACACATGAGTAAAACAAAATTTTGTTTGATTGCATTTTAGATTTCCTTTGTTGTTTTTGTTTGCTGTGGAATTTTGAAAAAAGCTACCATGAACATTTCTTACCAAAGTCTTGTGTAGATGTTTTGTAGCTGTCTGCCTAACACATTATTATTATAATTATTATTATTATTATTATTTTGGAATAAAGACATCTTTACTATGAATTTTACACTCGTATGAGATTCTGTTCAACTTATATGATTATGTACACCAAAAAAACATTTATTAATATGAGTGAAGTCATGTTCTTATTTACATTTTCCTGTTCAAGGTCACAGGATATCAGGAGTCAGTGGATTTTATTAGAACCAGTCATTCTTTCTACTTGGAAGGTGTTTGCATCAAGGTCTTTGTCAAATACTTTGTTCTCTTTTTAAATCACAGGGTGACTTAGGAACATCACATTATGTATTTGTGTATTACTCTCATGTGGGTTTTGTTGCTGTTGTCGGTTTTTAATAAAAGAGAAACTATTTAAAAGAACACTATTTTAAAGCCTGGTGGTACATGAAAGGAAAAATCATTAAGCTCTCAAAAAGCCTGAGATTTTGTGAAACTTTCGACTGATTTTTTGTGCTAATGGAAAACTTTTTTGGGACACTGTGGGTCGAGTGTGCCACTGAAAATTACCCAGAAATTTTGGAGGTGAGGGGACCACACAGCAATGCTGCTGCTCTAGAAATCCAATTGTCTGTAACAATTGCAGCCAGCTAAAAGCAACCAGTGTGTTCACAAAAACCCCGCTGACCTAAAACTGAATTGTAACCAGGCTGAGGGGAGGCTGGAGGTAGTAACTGAAATATGCTAAAATCCCTAAATTCCTCACTACCACGTTTAAGTCACTTTAGGGGTCTTTGCTCCATGTGTAAACCCATTTAATATTTTTATTGCAACACTTTCAACCCTGGGACTCAGTTGTGCAAAACAAAGCAATTCTGTTGAGCTGAGTGATGCTGGGTTCTGTCTTTCCAAAAGACAGAACAATTTGTGCCATGACTTGTGGGTTCTCTGCTTCCTTTTCCTGCCGCTCTTGGGTCTGGATTGAAGGCACCTGAGTGTTGGCAAGGATGAAAGTTTGACAGGAAAGTCTCACAGATATGTGTGCTTACCAGAAAGATTTTAAATGTGGATTCTGGTGAAGGAATAGAGATGGAAGCAAGATTTGATATAGAAGAAAAGAATTGCTGAGCCAGTCTTACTGGATAACCAAGGAGGCAAAGGGTGTGTTAGTCAGAAGGGGTTTTTATGGCTCAGAGCAAAGGATAAACCCACCCCAAACAAAAAGATGTTTTTACCAAGCAGAAAGACAGCATAGGCAAACAAGTCAGCAAATGTTGCAAGTAGAAAAAAGGTCTCAGAATTTTCCACTGCAAGAAAACTGAAAAACAACTTCTAGCTTAAACTGTAATGTACTAACTTTTAGTGACTGGAGAACAGTAACATGAATATGGTAATTATGGTAGTTATGACGGGCTATAGATAATAGTTAAGGTATAGATTGGTTCTGCTGTATTAAGATGCTCAGCAAAGTTTATAATGCATTGTAACCTAGACTAAGGGTGCAGCTGGAGCTGACAGCTGTGGGCACAGCTCTGTCACCCATGACCCTGGACTGATGTAATGTTCTTGGGTGGAATAAATTGCATTTTGGAGAGCCCCTGGAGTCCCACATCCCTCATTCAGGCTCTTACACCTGAGACAATAGCTCACGTTCAGATTCAGGTGTTTATTGTTTCTTATCAATGTTACAGCCTGACAGCGGTGAGTTCTTCCATTAGCAAAGCACAAAATGGCCAACAATCTCTTGTTACAAGGTCTTTTAAGGCTAAACTGTCCAATAAAGAAATGATACCTAGATCATTTTCCCTTTTAATCCAATAACTGATCACTCAAAGCTTGCAATGCGGACTTTGCTGTCCAATCACAAAACATCACCCAAACCCGTGAAGAAGAAGGAAGAAGAAGGTGAAGAAGAAGGAAGAAGTTAAAGAAGAACAACCTGCCTCCACCCTAAAACCTCCATATTGCTTCATATTTATTTCTATATTCAAAAACCCCAAACTCTTACATTTTTCACGTGATATTACACACTTCTAACCAACTCCACACCCGTAATCCCAGTGCTATTAATCAATTTTGGAAGCCTCCTCCATTGCCACAGGTCAAATGCAGTGTTCTCTTGTGGGTCTGTGCCTTTCAGCACAGAAACTTTAAAATTCTCAGCATCCAGGGTTCCAACAATAACTGATGGGCGCATTTGAGGTGTTGTGAGGTCCCCAGGATGAGGTGAGAGATGAGAATTTGACTCCAAGTTCTCAGAAGGATGATTGATATGATATGATATGATATATGATATGATATACTTAAACTATACTAGAAAAAGAAAGGATACATTAGAAGGCTGGAAAAGAATGAATAATAAAAACCTGTGACTGACCAGAGTCCCAACACAGCTGGACTGGGATTGGTCATTAAATTAAAACAATTCACATGCTGGGTCAACAATTCTCCACACCACATTCCAGAGGAGCAAAACATGGCAGGGTATTTTGAGATAGGTCTTTTAAATTATATGCACTTCAATGAAAGACCAAGAGCCTTAAACCCACCCCAACCTGGCCCAAGTGCAAAAAGCACCCCAAATGTGCTTGCTGTGCCCCAAACCAGCTGTACCTGAAGTGCCTTTTTATCTGAAATAGAGAGAGAGCACGTGCATACAAAGGAAAAGAGCAAAGCTGGCTCAATCACAGAACCTTTCCAGGCAATGCTCTCCTTTCCCCTGGTGCTGCCAAAAATATTGTGATATTGCAAGGAGAATACAAAGGAGTAGCCAGTGGCACTTCAACAAAGCCTCCTCAAGTAACATTTTGAGATACAACTAATGAGACTGGGGTTAGTATTTATTCTCCTTCATAAGCCTTGAGCCAAGTAAAAACATAAATAACAGATCCCATATTTTATATGGTATCACATATTGCTTTATCCACAGAAGTTAAAAGGGGGAAAAAAAGAATTTTTTTACTTAGAGTATCCTTAAGATCACTTGGGCAGTGAGGGAACCAAAGCAGTGTCTAGAAAACACACAGTTAGATTATAAGTAAAAAAAATTAAAAATGGTCTAGGTCATGATTTCAAAGTGCATAAAAGGTTATGAATATTAAATATAATTTTATAGTACTTAGAAAAAAAGATACACAGAAAACAATGTGCACAAGTATAGAAACAGCACCCCCAGAGAAAACAAGCAGCTGTACTGTTTAAAAAATCAAAATATTTGTACTCATTCTCAAATGTCTTCACTGAAGGAAAAGAAACTTTTGTCAATCAATCTACTTGCAAACATACAATACTATACTTTTGTGCTATGTTTATATATGTATACATTATACATATGTTTATATATGTATACACTATACATATATTTTTTTTTGCTACATCTCAACTTTACAGTTTACACACACCTAAAACGTTAGAAATGAGGATAAATGTCTGTAAATTGCTCATTCCTGGGGGACACAGTGTACAGAGAGGATCAATGCAACCACACACAAAAAGGCTTGAAATGTCTTTTCTGGAGAAATAAAATGACATCCCACTAGGTGGCACTGGAAGCCAACACAGACAGCCCTGTGTGGGTTTAAAAAAAAAAAAAAGAAGAAAAAAAAATCAAAAAAGAACCCCAAAGACCTAACAAAATATAAACCGCAAGGAAGCAGAGCATCACCGTGGGAAGGGACTCTCAGGCTCTAAATCAGCATTTTTCTCACCGTAGCTGCCCTCTCCCTGCTGCAATCCTGTCCCAGCCTTCCTTAATTCGCTCAGGAACGCTCAGGGTGCAAATCAGCTGGGAAGGGACAACAGGGAAAGGAGCCACAATAAAACTCTGGTATTCTCTGCCACACCTGTCCCCTGCTCTTCCAGCCAGGCATCCTCGCCTTCTCCTTCAGGAAAAAAGTGATTTTATTGATCTTTAGAAGCAGAAATCTTCCTGCCCAGGCAGAGGGAAGAGGAGAGGCCCAGGATTTCAAACACTCCTGCAAGGGAGGTCAGGGAGGGGAGGTTTGAAGCCAGGCATCGCTCAGTTTTTGTGCCAGGGTGAAGGTGATGCCTCAGATTTATCTTTTATATTTTTCCCATTCTGTGATCTTTAGTGGGTGGGTCTGGGCTTCACATTCAGGGATGGTGAGCTCTGTGCACAGAGCAGGGAGACAAAACAATTCCTGCTCCAGCTGGGCACCAAGGACAAATGATCCCAATCTCAGCCCCAGAGCACAAACCCCGTGGGCTGCAGAGAGAAAAACAAGCAGGGTGGGACTGCCTGGGCTAAAGCTGGAATGGGACAATGAACTGCAAGGTGCAAATGGAGCAGAACTGATCCCAGGGAGAGAGCCCGGGAGCGCTCCTGCATTTTGGGGCCATTTTGGTTCATCTTGGGTGCAGCCCTGGCTCTGGTGCTGCCCAAGGTGGATCCATGGAGGAGATGCTTTCAATCAATCCCTGCTTTATTCTGTAGCTCTGTCCAGCCCCTGCTCTAGGGCAGCCTGCACAAGGCACTGGTGACTGTCTTAAGTTGGAAATGGAGGTGTGTATTCTATTGCCATCTGTCACAGCTGGGGCAGTTCTCTGCTGTTCATGGGGCAGTTTTTTCTTTATCTCTCCCACAGCCAATCCTCCCTCCAGGAGATCTCTGCTGTTAATGGGCCATTCATTATTAATTATCTTTGGTTAATGGCCACTGAGCGTCCCTGCATGGCTGATCCAATCCCAGCATCCCATGGGGAGATGCTCCGCCCAGGGGAGGAGCCAAGCATTCCTGCCTGGATCCAATCTGAGCTTTGGGACACCCCAGCAGCCTTTGCCCCCTGCATTGCCAGAGGAGCAGCTTTCTGCTGCCCTGCACTGCCAGAGGGAGCCCAGGCCCATCTGCAGCAGCCCTGGAGCTGCAGAGGAAAACTCCCCCCTTGTGCAGGATCCCTGCTGCAGCAGAGCCACAGCTGGCACTGCAGGAGGGCTGAGCCCCCATGGATGGGGCTGGGACACCCCCTGACACACAGGGGCAGGGACTGCTCTGGCTCTGGCAGTGGTTTGCTTCTTTTCGTACTATTGCATTTGTATTTTTAATTTTCCTAGGAAATAACTGTTATTCCTACTTCCATATCTTTGCCTGAGAGCCCCTTAATTTCAAATTTGCAATAATTCAGAGGGAGGGGGTTTACATTTTCAATTTCAAGGGAGGCTCCGGCCTTCCTTAGCAGACACCTGTCCTTCCAAACCAAGACAGTGACCCAGGGGAGCTGGGGCTGGAGCCATGATTCCTGAGGGCTGGAAAGGAGGAAAACACCCTGGCTGAGCCCAGGGTTGGAATTACAGATCAGATTTTGAGGCCGCTGTGGCTCAGAAGTCTCTTTGTTGCCTGGTTTCCTCTCGGGCAAGGTGTCCAGTAGTAAAGCACCTTTTATAGTTGTGGTGAATTATTTTACTCCCTGATATTGTATAAAGAAAAGTATTTTTGAGGCAGAAACACTTTAGAACTGCCCAAAAAAACTGAACAACTTGCTGGAGCCTGTGCAAGAAATGCAGCCCCAGCCTTCTCCTGCTTAATTTGAGTGCAGTGGGCAGCTCCATCACACAGTTCTACCTGCACAAAACCTCCCCTGTGCTCAGATAAAGCAGAGCGTACAGGTCTGGAAAGTTTGTTTGGGGTTTTTGGTGGGTTTTTTTTGTTGTTGTTGGTTTTTTTTTTTTTTTGGTTTGGTTTTGGTTTGGTTTTTTTTTGTTTTTGTTTTTGTTTTTTTTTTTAAAGTCTATGGGAAGCACTTTCTTTGTGGAGAGGCACCCAAGAAGAATTACTCTGTCACATGTAATGACCCCCACACCACTGAAAAATGGCAAAGAACCATTCGCCATTTATCATCAATAATCATCAATTATGCAAAAATAAGAAAATCTGCAATACTTATTCCATCCAGCTCATGCCCAGAGCCATTTCCTAAGCCTGCAGGCAGCATCAATTCCCTGCCCTCCTGTGAGCAGGATTTGCAGCACATGCTAGGATGCACTCCATCAAAAACATCCCAGCTGGAACCAATCAGGCTGGACCAAAGGCTGGGTTCTGTCCCAGCAGGGATTTCAGGCTTGTTCAGTGCTCCCTGAAAGTTTTGTAGCTCTGAATCAGAGAAGGGAAAATGAACCTTAAAAAAAAAAAAAAGAAATCAATCTTTTTGGAGGTTAAACAAAACTTTAGAAAAACTTCATATGGGAGTACCAATTTAGAAACATTTTGCTGCAGCTGAAATTAAAAAGTTTAAATGTATGATTTAATTTCAAATGAGCTAACTGTTTCAAAACAGCTTTTTCTCTTTATTCACACTAAAGTACATTTTTAAATTAGAATCATCTTACAAGTCAAGAAGACAAGGGCCTTGTCTATTTTGATGTAATTTAAAAAAGGTTTCAGCATGAGTCACCTAACAAAGCAGAACATTTCAAGCTCTTTATCAAAAAACATCAATTATTAAATATTGTTTTTTTCTATTGTTTTCAATAAAAAAAATCACAATTTCAATTCCAATAAGAGCAAAAGGTACTCCTATTATTCCAAGTACCTGCTGACAAACTAATTCTAATTTGTAAAAGAAACTGCTCTGCTAATTAAGATACAAATTTTCACTGGTGATTGCAACACAGTATTCAAAGAATACTCCTAACATTTTTATTTTAAGTACTTTTTAAAAGCTGATTTTCTTATTTTAGAGTTTCAAATGTAAAACATAACTTCCAGCCAACTCAATATTCCTTTAAAATAATAGATTTCTCACCAAGATTTCTTTTTTCAGGTTATATTTAGACCATTAGCTGAAAATTTATGGTATGCACTGGCTTACAGAGCATCCTGCCCGCCCCAATTCAAGAAGGGCAAAGTCGTTAATTTGTGAGCAGAGCTGTACTTCCATAAATCCTTTTGTGGCTGTAGGGATAACAGGACACCTGAGAAATCATGTTGAATCACAAAATTTGCTTCCTTTTCTATTGCTAGGAAAGAAAGTGCTGCATTTATTCAAAGGAACTATTGAAAACTAACAAACAAACAAACAAAAAAAAAAACACCAATCAAAACTGGTCTGGAGCTTGGCATTTCTATTCTTTATAATTTCAAACACATTCATAATTAATAGTTTGCCTTCCTGAAGAAATTTGCTGTCAGACGAAATTTTTGGGCGTTTGCATTTCAAACCCAGAGCACCTTCTCTAAGTGGGGACAACCCAAGTTCTACCTGCCCAGATGCACCATTTTTGTGTTTAATTCATTCCAGGCAAAAAAAAATAATTGCAATCAATACCTGGAATTCCTTCACGTAGCAGCTTGGAGGTGCTTCCAGGAGGGATGTGCAGACAAACCCTGAGTGTGCAGCCCAGGATGGAGCTCCCTGAGCTGCTGCGGCGCGGCTGCAGGCGGCAGCATCGGAGCGGCTTTGCAGCGCAGCATCCTCTGCTCTTCCCCAGCATCCCCGCGCTCCAGGCAGCGCTGGGAGATGAGCAGCAGCAGGCAGAGCTCCCCCTGAAACAGCAGAGCCCTTCTGGCATGGGTGTTTTTGGGGTCAGCCACACAAATTGAGGCACACTGAGCGGGTAGGGCGGCACTGAAGCTGATGGGGCCCTTCAGGCTCCTGCTGATCACAGCTCTGGCCTGGGACTGACTCACCATCCCTCTCATTTTCTCGAAGCAATTGTTCCAACATTTTCTTAGTATTTTGGCCCGATTTTAACTCAGTTGGAATGTGAATGCACTCAAAGTCACATCCTGCTAGCTCCCTGATCCGGGTCCTTGCTTTCTGGATCAGTTCTGCTACCAGCTCCTGGGGCATTGTCGTTCTCTTGGACCCTTGGTGACTGAGGAAAACCCATTCTATGATCAAGAGAGGGTCCCTCTGGTCCTGGCCCTTTTTAGGTCTTTCCTTTGCCTTAGGTGTTTGTTTTTCCTCCCGCTGGAAAATGATTCCATGGAGGTGTGGCAGCTGATCTGAGATGATAAATTTGAATGGCAGGGCAGGCTGACATCGGTTGGCCTGTCTTGTGGACACTGCCATCAGAACTTCTTCTAGAGCTTTCTGTGCCTCTGGGGTAATAGCCCTAGGAGAACCTGGGTCCTCTCCCCCTTTCAATAAATTGAAAAGAGGGGCAAGGGCTTCATTAGTCAGACCCAGCCAAGGCGAGAGTGAGGTTTCAATTTAGACAGAGTTCTGCAGCAGAGTCACTTTGATAGATCCAAAAAGAACCTGAACTGTTAAACCATCAGCATTGGTACTCTTAAACTGAAGGAACTGTTCAGCTTAAGGGTGACAATGTTCACCCTGTTCAGGAACTGACAGATCCAAAAAGAACCCGAACTGTTAAACTATCACCATTGTCACCCTTAAGCTGCAGGTGTGTGCGCCCGCAGAACATCCCTGCAGCAACAGCTCAGGCACCTGAAACCTCCTGCTGATTTTTTTGGAAGGGACAGGCCTCTCAGAAGGGATCCCATAAATACCAGCAGGAATTTGATTGCTCAGCCCCCAGTTTTCAAGCTGCTCCTTTGGGTATTTTGTCTTCCCTGAGCTGCTCCTGCTGGCATGAAGGGATTGTGGTGGAGCAATTGGGAGCTGGGTGACAGAAGTGCAGGAAAGCCAGAGCAAGGCACAGTGTCAGCAGAACAAACTTTGCTTGTGATACAACAAAAGCTGATCCCCCTTCCCTCCCCTCAAATCCAATAAGACCAGAATGCTACAAAGGCAAGAACTAGTTGCTATGACTACTATAAATTAACATCAACACTTTCTCCTTAACACTTTCCCCCTTCAAATTCTAGTTTCTGATCATAGGAGCATTAATCTAAATTTTTATGTCATGGTACCAATTTAAAACATATGTAGGATTGTTCAGGCATTTCAATAATTCATTAAAAGAATATAGAAACATTGAATTGTGGAAAAGGCCTCTCAGATCATCAGGTGTTGCTCTGGTCACAATTAGTTTTTACACCCCACCATGCATTGTAGCAGGGTCGTAGGATTTAGCAGGGAGAATATATTTGTAAAGAATTGTCAGCAATTTCTTTTCCCACATTTTTGCCTGGCAGGGAGTGGGTTGGATCAGGCATTGTTCTCTGGTATTTAGATTATGCAATAGGTCTTTACACCTTTCTTATTCACTAGGTATTTCTTCAGTGTAATAATGACATTATTACACTGTAACATCAATACAAGAATCAATATAACAATATCTGAAAACCTCCGCAGAAAAGGACCCTTCCCTGTAGAAAACAGGACTGACAAAGTGAATTGGTCATACTTTCTTCCCAAAACAGGGTTAAGGTTATGCATGTTTGGAATCCTGTTAGTAAATTGCATTATGTTATCTCTGTTTGGTACAGTGAAATTGCAAATTAACCCCCTTTAAAAGTGGGTCAGCTCCCATCACCTAAAAGATCAGCACTGTGTGATCAATCTTAATATGGTTATCAAGCAATCTGCAGAAAAGTGCTTGCCAGGCACTGCACTCTGACTCCCTGCCCAGGGCTCCTGCCCTGTGATTAATGGTTCTGCTATTCCCCGTTTCAGCCCTGAGAAGTTACACCTGTCCCCCACTTAGGCTGGCTTTGTCTGGAACTCATGGAAGGACTAAAAACCACCAAAAGCCAAGAGAAAAAGATAAAAAGAGGAGAAATGTTCTCAGTACTTACAGGAAAGTACTGGAAGTTCACATTTCAGACACACTCTCTGACTTTCATATCCTTCCAGTGCCTCCAGTGTAACACTTTCCAGATATGCACAATACTTTTACATGTACAACTCTGGATTTATTTTACTCTTTATCATTATCTATTATATTATTATCCAATTTGCCAAAACAACAAAAATTCATTGTCTAAAGATCTGACTGAGTTAGACTGCAGACATCCAAGTACTGGCTGGTAAATCTGTTTAATGCATGAACAGTGGATATTTGAGTGATACTACTTATTTAAACCATGGATTTTTGCTCCCTGATATTTTCTGGGGAGGTTTCTGGCTGAATCCTTGCTGATTTACTGCCATATGTGAGCCATCTCTTTTGAGTGCTGCAGCTCCTCTTGACACACAAGACCAGCAGCAGGCTCCCAGCTGCTCAACATCTCACTCTGCCCTTTCAGTGGGGCTTAAACACGACAGTGGCTTCATTTTGGATTAAATGCAGCTGTGAATGTTGTTAGTGATCAACATAATTATGAAACAGTTCCTTCAGCTCGTGGTTTCACATCATGAAATGCCGGGTGGATGAAAAGGCCTAATGGCCTTGACACCTCCTTGTTTTTGGCTGGCTGCCAGTGCACCCCACCTGGCACAGCATTTCTGGGGGCTAAACTGGGTTCTGGGCACCACTCTGGCTTAAAATGGAAGGAAAATTGAGGGGGCTGCACGTGACTGCCCTGGAGCAGAGACAAACTGGGGCAGCACCAATAGTCCTGAACTGATATTGCCACAGAACACCTTGCTGTGGCTTCAACAGCACCTGGCAGCACCCATCATGCAGAGGAAGAATCATAAAAATGCAAAACATAATTTCCATACAGAATATAAAAGATAGAAATACATAAAGCTTCCATATAAAATAGAACTTCCACAATAACAAAAACCCAGAGCTTGGTGATGAAGAGTGCAAGGACAGGAACAGGGAGGAGTTTTTACTTCATAATTAAATTCTGAGCCATTATATTGTTATGTACAGCTGCAATTTGTTTTATTTTCCTGACAGAGATTATTTCCTGATAGTTTTTTCCCCAAACAGCTCCCTGGCTGGTGGTGCCATGTGCTGGCATTTTACAGCCATAGCCACAACAGAGGGCAGAAGAGCCTACACATTCCTTGTCCTCCAAAAAGCCCTTTTAGAATAAAGAACGTGGTGGTTCAGCACTAGAAAAATATTTCCGCCAAAATCTTACCAGGAAAAATAATGGCTGAGTGGTCTCAAGGTAATTTTGGTGTTTTGTCAGGCCTCACTTGGGTGAATTCTCATCTCCATGAAGTCTATAGAAGGCAAAGTGCTTGGTGTCTTCAGCAAGATTTCACTAAGGGGAAATAAAGACAATTTCTTGTGCTTTCTTTGCTCTTTCAGAAACTCTTCAGGGTCCTCTCTTATTGTTTTGGGTTTCAAGATTTAAAGAAATGTTAATCAATCTCCCTGGAAGCCTTATAAAACTGAGTGTATGTCTGGCTGCAAAATAAACCCAGCAGAAAATGTCTAAAAACAAAACATTCACGTGGCTGATACTTAACTTTTCAACAATTTCATAATTCCTTATCTCTCCAAATTATACATTTCCAGCAGCCAAGAGATGACTAAAATGATTTAACTGAATTTCACAACTTTGCAGATAATAACTGAGAACAGCAGGCAAAATTGCAGCACAAAAAACCCCCAAAAATTTTTCCTCCCCTCCTCAACAGGACTTTATCTCAGCAGCTTGCCACACAAAATAAACAAACCTTCCCAGTACAAAAAAAAAAAAACCAAAAAACCAGCATGAATCTCATGATTTTTAAATTAAGGCATGTGAGGGGTTTGTTCTCTTATCTATCTCTTATCTTATCCTGCAGGATTGATTCACAGGAATTTGGAGGTAAAAGATGTGGGAGAGGTTTTAGAGTGACTGCTGTGAGCCAGAGAGAAGTTTGACAAGAGGATCCATGTCTACCCCTGAAAGCATTTCCTACTGAGGTCATTGACATAGAAACCAAGAAAGAAGAAGGATAAAGAAGAGAAACACACTACTTCTATCATTTATAAATATAAATAAGAAAATATATATTAATTAGCAAATATTCTAATACATTTATAAAATATATTTAAGAGAATATATATATTTTTATATATTATTATATTATATTATATTATATTATATTATATTATATTATAGCAATCTGTGTTAGTCTGGTATATTAAGGCATGTATTAATGAATGAATATGATGAATTTGGAGTGCAGCAACAACAGTTTCAGTTTGGGTGTCCATCAAAATAGTATTTTTGGACACAGATTCAAAGCACTAAAAACCTTAAAAAAAAGATATGAATGAATGAATACCTGCAGAACAAATGCTGAAAGGGCAAATTCAATACTATAGCAACACAGAAATTTCATCATTTCACATTTCAACAAAACAGTTCAGAAACTCCATCCATTTCAAACAAGTTTGGAGCCCACCACCTGATGAGATTAAAGCCTCCCTTCTTTTTATGTGAGACTCAGGAGTTTCATAAGAATGAATAAAAAGCATTCATGCTATAATAAAAACAGGTTTGAAGCCTTCTGAAAATGGAGAGTTGCTTTGTATTTTGTCATCTCAGCTGGGACAGAAACATGCAGAGGTGCAGCCCTGTGATGGTGCTCACAGGGATCTTAGGGTGAGGGAAGAGACATAGATCTGACTTTATGTTAGGCTTGATTCATTATTTTATGGTATATATTACATTAAAACTATACGAAAAAATGGAAGAAAAAGTTTCTCAGAAGGCTGGCTAAGCTAAGAATAGAAAGGAATGAATCAACAAAGGTTTGTGGGTCGAACAGAGAGAGAGCCAGCTCTGCTGTGAATGGCCATTAATTCCAAACATCCACATGAGCCAGTCACAGATCCACCTGTTGCATCCCACAGCAGCAGATAATCAATATTTACATTTTGTCCCTGAGGCCTCTCAGCTTCTCAGGAAGAAAAACTCCTAAGGAAAGGATTTTTAATGAAAAGATGTCTGCGACACAGCCCCACCTTTCCCCTGCCATGAGAACCAAGCAAGGTCTTTGGGAGCACTGCAGGCTGTGCTGGCAGAAGGGAGGAGGCAGGAAATCCAGGGAGGAATCACATGGAGCAGGCACAGCTTCCAAGCTGCTCTCCCAGGACTGAGGAAAAAGGGCTGGGATGGCAGGTTCCAGATGGAGGAGGGAGAAGCTTCCATGGGGTGGCTCAGTGAAGACCAAGACTCCCTCTCCACAGCCCTCTGCTGAGCCCAGGATTTGAGCCATCTGTGCTGGAACCCCACAGCAATCATCTAATATTTTACTTGGCCATAAAGTTGGAAACAAACAGCAAAAAAAAAGGATGAAGTGTAACAAATGCCAAAGATGTGAGAAAATAAATTTAAATGGCTGGGGAAAACAGAGTAAGTGCATAATAAATATCATTTTAATATCTCCTTGCACCAGTGATTTGACAGGCAAAACCAAGGATGACTCAGATATTTTTCAAAAATTTTGAAAAACGAGGATGTTACTCACAAATCACTTGATTTTATTTTTCTAGAGATCCTTTGGTTTTCTGTTATGTTGTGCACATGCTTGATACAGGGATGGCTTTATTTCACACAGGAGCACAGCAAAGTGCAGACCCCTCCCATGCTCTGCTTCTATACCATGACCAGTTTTGGTGGCTACAAAAAGAGTTTTCATAATTTGTATGTAATTTGGAATTTAATTTATAGTCACTAATTTTTTTTTTGCAGGGAGAAGGGTTATTTCTTTAACATTTTTCCAAGAGAAGGTAGGCCAGGAGATCTTATTGCTCTTCTATATTCCCAACCTCCTCCCACCCCAGGACCTCTCATTGTCAGTGTTGGACACTTGATTTTTTTTGTGGCCTTGGATTTATTTTTCTTGTTTATTTTGTTTTTGTTGGTAGCTTGTTTTTGTTTGACAGTTTATAGACTCCTTAACTTTAACATCCTAATGAGGTAAAAGCAAGTTTTGGCCTCTTGGCAAAACTTCACTGACTCCAGTGTGGAATACCAGCAAAGATCAACCTGTTCTACACCATTCTTTAAAAAAATAAAAATAAAATATCACAAAACTTTTATATAAGTTCACAGGGGTGCAGTAAATCCAAGGTATTGGATCCCACAAAAACCAAGGTGAGTTTTAAGGTCCCTTCTAATCCAGGTCATTCTATGGTCCTACTAAGAGTTAGAGAATTGATATTTTACATCCATTTCTGTCTTTGGCCAGCTCTGCTCAGTCTATGTTTTGACCCAGTATATTTTGTAAACATGTTAAATTGTGAGCAAACACGAAGGGTTTAAATGGTCCAATCCTGCAAAATCAGCTCTTCCAAGGAAAATGGGAAGAGGAAAGAAGAAGGAAGGCCTGGAGAGGTGAGAGCCTGAGGAAGGAGGTGGTGGAGATGTTCTGCTTTAACAAAAATTCAACGTTTCAGGCCACCCACTCCCTGGCTCTGACCTCCCCTCTCTGACATCAACCTACATCTGTGACAGGATATATTTTTAGGCAGTCCTAGAATGATATCATGCAATAGCCAAACCCCTGTAAATATGGTTTGTGTCATCACCAATGAAACAAAATTAGATTTTATACCAGACAAGAGCTTTTAACCCAGCTAGTGACGTGATCAGAGAAGAAAGGAGAGGATAAATCTTGAGCTCTTCTAATGCAACACAAGTTTAAGTAGAAATCTTGAGTGCCTTAAAAGCAGAACCACAACTTACACTTTACTAGGAAAAAGGTGGAGAATTATTTTCACAAAACAATATCAGTATGGAGACAATAAAATATTGAAAAAACATAATGGGGAAGAACTGAAGGAATAGTTCATAGTTCTACCACAAAAAAGGCAGGTAAGTTATTCTTCTGGTGTCTTAAATCCTAGAAAAAAATTGATTCCATCCATTTTTCTCCTGGCATATATCAAGTAGCAGTGGGCTCATCTACTTCAGTTTCCATGCCTTATAGCAAAATTTTCTCCTCTTGCAAAGAATTCAGCCACTGGGAGGGCAGGGGAAGATAAGGGAAAGATTATGCTGAGAGAATATATGAAGTTATTATTATTATTATTATTATTATTATTATTATTATTATTATTATTATTATTATTATTATTATTATTATTATTATATACTGTTATATAATATTATAATATTATATGGTAATATTATAATGTTATACTATAATATAAATATTATATATAATAGTGAAATATTTTAGTATTATATAATATATAATATTATACTATTATATGGTAATAATATAATATTGCATATTATATTATTATTATTTTATTATATATATTTCTATCTATTATATATATTTATAGTATTTATAATAGATCATATTATATTATGCTAAAGGGAATATACAAAGTTATTCTATTATTATTCATAATATTATATAATATAATATTTTAATATTATATAGTATGTAATATTACAATATTATATATTATGTAATATTATGATATCACATTGTATATTGTATTATTATTATTTTATTAGATATATTCCTATCTATTATATATATTTATATTATTTATAATATATTATATTATATATATAATATATATTTATATTATTTATAATATATCGTATTATATTATGCTAAAGGGAATATACAAAGTTATTCTATTATTATTATTTCATAATGTTATATAATATTATAATATTTTAATATTATGTATAATATAATATTATAATATTATAATATTATTATATTATTATACTATAATAAAATATTGTATATTATATTAATCTTATTATATAAAATAATAAAGATTTTATTTATAAAATCTTTCTTTTCTAAAATAAAATAAAGATTTTATTTTCATGTCCATATAAGAGCATAAAACAAGCACCGGAAAATAACACAATCTGAACCACAGCTGCTTTATGTCCATCCTGGTGCTGTTTCTCCTGTGAGAGCGGTGCTGATGCATTCCTCATCTGCTCTGCAGATCATTTTAATTAAAGCATTAATAGATTTCAGACTCTCAAACCAGAGCACCTACACCCAGCCTCTGTCAAAGTCTCTATCCTCACACACACACATGCTCCCACATGCTTTGTTCAGCCTCTCACTGAATTAATCAAACACCACTCCTGATGTCCTTGAGGGTGCTCCTGTGTGGCCACAGCCACACCGCTGAGCCCAGCTGGGCCTTGTCCCCCTGTCCCCAGTGCAGCTCACATTCGTCCCCTGCTGCCACCAGCCACCACCTCCTCTGTGCCACCAGCAGGAGATGCAGCTGCAGGGCTGAGGCAGGGAGCTGCCAGCTTTGGTGGAATAGTGGCAGAAATTTCACCTTTGCCCAATCCGGAAAAGTGGAATTTGTAGCTACCAAAAAGTAGCCAGCTACTCTGTTTTGTTCCCTTGGATGTTGTTCCAAGGAAGTTGTGTTTTCTCTCTAACCCTGAAATGTGTCTTGCAGGGCTGCAGGAAAACATGCTCAGATGATTAATTTCATATTTTTTAAGTACACGGGAATCCTCACATTCTACAAACTTCCCCCATTTCCAGCACAATTGGATTTTGGTGGGTGATTCATGCAACAGTAGCTTCAGCTCAACCCCTTTGAGTGAATCCATCATTTTGGGCAGGATCATAAGCCGTGGTGCCTCTGAAAACCTAAATTACATACTTGAGTGAAACACTCATCTGTTATGTGCATGTTTTCCATCCAAATAACTTCACCTAATAACTCATGAAAGCCTTTAGCAGAGGAAAATGATGAGATTAAACATGATGCTTTTGGATTCACTGCTCTCTTCCATCTCAGAAGAACAGTATTAGCTAAAGCCATTCATTTTGTCTAAAGGGATCTCTATAATGCTTCATTGCTAAACAATTTCATTAAATTCTCCCTCCCTGGGAGAAATGAGGTGCAATTTAAAGCAGCCAGGGATTTTAGCTGCCCTTATCACTACAGGGGTGCAGCAAATCCATATTTATTCAGTCTAACATCTGTGAGGTGATCTGTGAGCTGCAGGGCCTCCCAGGATGTGACTCACGAGGCTGAACTCATGAAGAACAAGGTGCTGTCCCCTCCCCACTGCCATTTGTCACAGCGTTGGCAAAATGCTGGCACCAGGCAATAATTACAGCTGCATAAACGAAAAACCACTGCAAACCAAGAGGCCCGTGTCACCACCCAGTCTCAAGGCCCATAACATGGTTTGCTCTTTTACAGACACTGGTTTCAGAAGGCTGGAGAAGAGATGAGGCAGCTTTCATCACACCAAGCAAATGAGGGAATACTTTTCCTGCCAAACTGAGAAGGCGGAGGTGGGAATCTCTCTGCTGTGGTAGGAACATCCAGAATTCTGGCATTACCAACGTTTTCACAGGTTGGTTTGCTTTGAAAAAGCAGGTTGTAATGTTGTGGAAGGAAGGTTCAGGAAGACAGTGCAGACAGCATTGAATATTTATATTTAACATAGAAGTTAGAAGACAGTGAAGACAGCGTTAAATATTGTGACTTCCATAGACAATATAGGAGTAGACAAGTAAAAAAAATCATGGTGTGCTGTGCATACATCAGAAATTCAATCATACTTGACTGTGAAGACACTGCATCCTTCAGCTCTTTATGAGCAGCAGGAAACAGTGTGTTTTAGAAATAAAATATTTGTTGGAAACCCAAATGTCTGCCTTTCATAGGGTGGGTTCAACACACACAGGGGTTGGCTTATGGGTGCCAAGGGCAGGATTGCACAAACCAGAGGCACTTTTGGAGCCACAGACAGTTCACATTCCCCTCGTAGCACCCAGTCACTCATCCAATGTTCAAATATTCTCATACCATTGCTGCAGGACCTCTTTTGGGGTTTGATTTGGGTTTTTTTCCTTTTTTTTCCTTCTCTGTAAATCAAATGCATGGGGTTTTATCTGCTTCCTGTTTGAAGTGCACAGAAAGTTTTCATGCTGCCCGCACGAATGTTTCCATACTGAATATTTAAATACAGAAGCGTTATCCACATCAGTCATTACAGCAAACCATGCCCTCGTGAGGATGCACAGCGCTTCAGAACCCAGCAAACAAGGTTTCAGCCAAGTTTTATAAAGGATGGAAATGCCACACCAGAACAAAACATAGTTTTATTGCAATGAGTGCCCTTGGCAGCAGGATTTAGCCAAATCCTGTATCGGTCAGGGCTGCCCCAAGGAGAGCACCTACATCTTCAGCAGCACCCTGGCTGAAACAACCCTCTGCCATCCACCCATGGACAAAGGGCTCTTGGATTTGAAATGCAAAGTGGCTGCACCACTGAGCTTGAACGACCCCAGAAAGCTTTTGAAGGTGCTAAAGATAAATAATTCCAAACAGGGATTAGCAATGGGAGCTTCTGTGTGTTTCTCAGTAGCTGAATACAGCTGGCAAAAAGTAGGTTTGGGGGAGGGGGATTATCTCTGAAATAACAGAATAAGGAAGGCTTTAGAAAAGCTGAAGACACAATGACTGAAAAAGATACTGAAAATAACAGAGTTCAAGGAAAGGGGAACAACAAGAGAGGAACTGTGCATTTGCACACACATTTTCTTTTTTGAAACCCTCAATCTGGGGAGAAAAAAGCTATTCTCAAGAAACAGTGTTCACCACTGCCCTGCTCTGATTTTTAGGATGCTGGCTGGGGGTCAGCATGAAGCAGGGCACTGTGACACCCAGAGCTCCAGCCAGAGGACATTCCCACTGCAACTCACTGGAATCCATTTTCAGGTTTCATGCAACGTGTGCAATATGTTATGATACAATTTTCTCTCTGGAACATGATTTGGCACAGCTCTCCTGTCTTTATTATCTGTCTAGGATCACTCTCTCTTTCCTCATACCCGTCATCTTGCAGAATGAGTTTCAGAATCAAATTCTGCTCTCAATAAGGGTGCATTATCACTGGACAGAACAGAGATGCTGTTTGAGGATACAAGAGAGGCTCATACTCTTGTTGCACAAGCTCCTTCCCATCCGTGCCCTTCGATCAGAAAAGTAAAAGAACTTTTCTTATCCAGGTGCTCCTCAGCTGCTGACAACTGGACAAAAATTGAGCAGCAAACCTATTTCCCAGATCCCATATGGGATCCCAGATGCCATATCCTGAACCTGTCCCTGAGGTCTGACACTGCTAACCCACACCTCTGTCACAAGGATGAGCCCCCAAAACACAGGGGACCTCAAAGGTTCCCAGTCCTACATCAGGGAATAAAGGCCACACAAAGCTCTTTCACTCAGCAGCACTTTCTCTCTGGCTTCTGAAAGCTTTCAGACCCAAATTCACCCTCCCCCCAGCAGGCACCACAAGTTACCTACCTTGGAAGGCAGAGCTGTGTGAGCTGGGGAGCCCAGGGCTGTCCAGGTATGACACAGATCCCGTTTGGAAATCAGCTCATCCCCATTCTGAAATCCCCAGGTGTAGCTGAAGCAGCCCTGGAATGAGGAATGTTCTTCCAAAGGTCACAGAGCCACCAGAGATGTCCCTTTGCACCAGCCTCTGTGCCTGCATCCCTGTGCCCAGCTCCTCGCTGGATCTCATTCCTGCTCTCCTCGTTTTTAACCTCTTCTTGCCTTTGGCCATTTTCTACTTCATTCCGTGACCCATTCCCCACGGTTTCTGCCTCCAGCTGAAGGGTGGAAGCACCCCTAAAACACCAGGATCTTGCACTGTAAATCAGGACAACCTGTTCTTCTCTCTTCCAAGTTGTGTGGTGTATTTTCCTGTAGCAGATTTAGTTACAGACACAAAATTGTTACACATGTCTAGTGTAATACACTAATGAAACTCCTGTCTCCTTTGGCAATGTCCCTTCCATCCAGTCTTCCTGCTTTTCTTCCAACTCTGTGTTCCCTCTAGGTGGAGGAAAGAAACAGTTTTGAGGATTGCTTTTCCTCCTAGAGAAATCCAGGTTCCACCTGCATATTGTTTCTGTCATTTTTTGACAGTTATTTAAGATAACAAAATTTATATCAGTCAAAGTTTAACAAAAATTCAAACTTTCTTTTGTGAAAGAATCCCATATAAATGGAAACCTATCATGTAAATCTTCAGGATTTTTGCAATCTTCAGGAAATCTGCAGTAGGATTCCCACATTTAAAACACTGAATATTTTCGGAAGGGGAGAAGGCTTTCCTCTCCTTGATCAAAATTCACAGAAATTGTTGAACCTACAGAAAAGAAGCACAGAGCCACTAAAACACTTCATTATTCCTTCTGAGCACTGTTCAAATACCAGTATTTACCTCTGAGGCTGTAACAAAATTGCATGTTTCTGCCCTGGCAGGAGGAGCCTTCCAGAGTCAATATTCATATTGCTGTGGGGAAACACATTTAATCTCCATGTAAGCTCTCTGTAATTTTATTATTATTATTTATAAGACAATATGATGGGCAAATAGCAGCAGCTCCATCCATGTGCAGGAAGCTGCTTTCAGAGAGCAGCAATTTGGAAATCATTTACTTTTGGAAATGAAGGTGAGAACAGAAGAGCATCCCATTGTATTTGGGTTGCCCTCAGAGAAAGGAAGGAATGATGAATCTGACTCCATGTTCTCAGAAGGCTAATTTGTTACTTTATGATACTATATTAAATTAAGGAATACTATACTAAACAGAAAGGATACTTACAGAAGGTTACAAAGATAATAATGAAAACTCTTGGCTCTCTCCAGAATCCTGATACAGCTTGGCCCCAATTGGCCAATAAGTGAAAACAACTCAC
Source organism: Zonotrichia albicollis (assembly GCF_047830755.1). Lineage (NCBI taxonomy): Eukaryota > Metazoa > Chordata > Aves > Passeriformes > Passerellidae > Zonotrichia > Zonotrichia albicollis. The sequence goes on from NC_133824.1 coordinate 53,936,321, forward strand.
AGCAGAATCCAATGAAACAATCACCTGTCAACAACGTTTATATTTTCCTCAAATTTCTCTGTTAAACAATCTCCAAACACATTCCATATGAGCACAACAGAGGAGAAGCAAAGGAGATAATCATTGTTTTCCTTTTTCTCTGAGGCTTCTCAGCTTCCCAGGAGAAAATCCTGGGCCAAGGGATTTTTAGAGGATGTGAATGCACAGCATCCCACTGCGCTGGGCAGATCTGCAGAGCCCCTGGGCATCACCCCCTGAACCTCTGCCCTGGGTTCCACACCAGCCTTTGGGCTTGGCACCAAGTTGTGCCTTCTCTCCAGTTCACTAAAACCAGCATTTTTAGAGAATTAAATATTATCTCCAAACAAGGATGGGAGGGGTTTTAATTTGGGCACTGCACTAACACAGAGTTGGAAGGAAAGGCACTTTCCAGAGGAGTACAATTACCTAGACCAGCAAACCTGGGAAAGGGTGGTGTCACCCAATTCATTCACACAAATGTACAGAGGTGAACTGTGCTAATGGTTTTACAGACTTCTTGAGAGAAAACACTGATTTATTGGCTATTCCTAATGGTGATATCATATTAATCATATCCTTTTCCTCTAATTAAAGGTTTTATATTGCAATAAAACTGTAATCACAAGAAAAAAGGAAAAAAAAAGGATAGAAAATTAAGGCCGGCCTGCTTGGTATGTACAAGAAGATAAGCACTCATTATATCAATTTTATATAGTGGGAGTTATTAATTTGGCAATTCAATTGCTCAGGAGATGTGTCGTTAATAATAAGATGATTATATTGAAACAAATACTCTCACTTGAGGAGTTAGACAATGAAACAGCCCTAAAGTGTAAAAACAGAATTATAATGTTTATATTTTCCTCAAATTTCTGTGTTAAAGTCAGTGCATGGACTAAATTTTGGTAGCAATATCTTCCTCTATAACTGTATCACATGTGCCTGTCTTCCCTTTTTATTATTACTGCTAAAACCACACTATAAAAAGGACAGAGGAGGAATAAAGCTGGAAAATTTGATGAAGTACAAATTATATATTTTTGCTTTCCATATCTTATCCTCTTTAAAATTAAGCTCTCCCATTAAACTAGCAGTGCCCTGCCACTGCACTGCTTTAGAATAATAAAAATATGCAAAGGAGCCATATCTGCTTAATTATCCCAATTTCCAAAAAGCGACCATGCTGAATTTAAAGAGCAGTAAAACTTCAGTACACTCGGTCCCCGTGCTTAGATGGATGTGGGATTTTTTCCTGCTGTGCTATCTCTGTTTTGGAGACTCTTCTTTCTGTTCAGATGTGACAAAAATTAAAATTTAGGAAGCCCCACAGCTTCAGTGAACTTTCTAAATCTGCCAGGTGGTGTAATAAAATAAAGAACCTGTCCTAAAATCACTTAGGTTGGAAAAGACGCTCAAATCCAAGTCAAACCATAAATCTGACCCATCCCATCTGAGCCTTCCTTGCTCCTGGATCCTTTGACAAGAGAAAAATGCCCCCCAAGTTTTGATATCCCAGAGTTTTATTCTCTACTGATACAGCAAGGGAACAGGAAATACTCTTTTAAATTCCAGGTTAAAATGAAAGAAAACTTAAACAGTTGGCTTTCCTCACATAACACAAGGGATTATTAAAAAAAATCCCTAATGAAGAAGCTGGAAGAGCAGTGCCCTGGGAAAAAGGCAACAATTGGATGTGAAAGTTCGAGAAAGAAAGATCTCAATACAGGTGCAGTTTCATGGCTCTGTCCTTAAAATGTTACAGGAACCCTGAGAAGTTATCTGCTGGACAGAACAATTCATTCTTCTAGCCCAAGACCATTATTTAAATTCACTGTGTTATTCAATTACCATGTGGCAGGCAACTGAAGACATAGTGTAATAAAAATTAAAATAAAAAGGGGGGTTTCCCATGAAAATTCAAAAGAGAATATCAGAACAAATGTCAAAAACCATTATATTTTAAATTATCGATATGTTTTGTAATATTATAACCTTAATCTAGCTAAGATTTGAAAAAAACTAACATCAAATACATTTATGAGCCTTTACAATCACTTATGGAATAGGGACATATTCATCCAGTTTCCAAAAACAAAACTTCAAGGAAAACCACTTTAAGAGCAAAACTCGTGGATTCTTGACTTAATTCAGCCCATGCCTGGGCTGGGATAAGGGCAAAAAGAAGGAGACCCTCCAGTAAAATAACAACATTGCTATAAAGTAGGAAACATCTTTTTTTGGGTTCTTTGCTCTTTTTATGAATAAATTTAGCAAAACCTGAAGAGCTCAGCAGAAATTACAATCCTGTGTGAACAAAAAGGATTTGGGCTGCACCTCCAGACTTTTGTCTAAGTACCCAAGACTTGGGTACTTTGAAATTACACAGGATTGTAATTTCTGCTGAGCTCTTCAGGTTTTGCTAAATTTATTCATAAAAAGAGTTAAGAACCCAAAAAAAGATGTTTCCTACTTTATAGCAATGTTGTTATTTTACTGGAGGGTCTCCTTCTTTTTGCCCTTATCCCAGCCCAGGCATGGGCTGAATTAAGTCAAGAATCCACGAGTTTTGCTCTTAAAGTGGTTTTCCTTGAAGTTTTGTTTTTGGAAACTGGATGAATATGTCCCTATTTCATTTAAAAAAAAAAAAAATGAAGCAGTTTCTGAAGGCTGGAAGAGCAGAGGGAAACCTGTGTGCTGAGCAATCCCTGAGACAAAGGAAGCTAAACTCAGACCACTTCAATATCCTGAAAGGTTTCAGCAAAGGTTACACAGGATTTCAAATACAGAAAGTAAATAGGCCAAGAACTGGCATTATTGCTGGCATTTCTAGCATTTACTAATTTGGGTGTGCAAACACTGGGAAATCTCTGCATAGTTTCACTATTTAAATCCATTGATGGAAGGTGAATTGACATTTTTGGTCAGTCAATTTACTTTTTGTTCAGAAATAAGATTTATTCAAATTCTGCTAAGAGCTGCAAGGGAAAAAATGGAGGAAGAACAGATTATTTGTGATTCTGTCTTCTGTTGAAGATGGGTGATATTTTTTCTTACTCTGTCAAAGAAAAGAGAAGAAGATAATGCTTTGAGCACACAGCAGTGACACAGTGCTGAGGTTCTTTTTCTAGTTCTTTTTCATTTGTTTTTTTTTGGGGATGTTTGTTTTTGGCTTTTTGCTTTTGTTTGGTTTTTTTGGTTTTTTTTTTTTTGGTTGGTTGGTTTGATCTTTTTGGGGTTTTGTTCAATTTTTGGATTTTTTTAGGCATTTTATTTGTTTGCTTCTCTTGTTTTAGGTTTTGGTTTTTGAGGATTTTTTTTTTTGTTTGGGGCCTTGAAGAGGTCACCATTGTGGTGTAGTTCAGATATTCTTCATTCCCTTCATTTGGGATCTTAATTAGGACACCCAAATACAAGAGAACTCATGGAATAAGAGCTCCAAAACCCCAAAATACATTTGTTTGTTTCAATATTTGTAAAGGCAATAGTTCACAATACATGAAAAAAAAGTGGAACCAAAATTCCCTTGATGCTAAGGAAAAACAGGCAATGTTCTACTCATTTATTTAAAAACAAACAAACGTAAAAAAATCCCAACAAAAATTCTGCCAAAACCTATTACTTATACAGAATAAGAGCAAATTTTGTGAGGTTTGGGGATCAGCTGTGTCAGTAATGCAGAGTTCATTGTCTTTCCAGCTCATAGTTTAAAAATGTCAATTTTTATGATTTTCTTTGATCTCTGTAGATTGTCCCTCTTTCTGTCAGAGCATACTGGAAATTTTGCTGATGAGATAATTGCAGAATTAATAAATTCAACATGAAACTTGATTAAAAACTGCCCAGTGGGTTTCAAGAGCAGAAGCACAAGAAATACTCAATTGTCTTGCTGGAATTAATCTAATTTGAGGGGGAATACTTTGTATAAAGACTGTATCAACTGGACTCAGGAAATTCTGTTAGTTTCATGCAAGGAAATTTCATTTTAAGGAACCCATGAGAGTCTGGGCTGGAGGAAAAGCCCAAAAGAGACAGGGAATCTGGAAAAATATAATTTTCAGGCTTTTTGTTACCACCCAGATCACCATATTTGCTGTTTATATCACTTTTGTTCAAATCTTGGCTTAATTAAGGTTATACATTTTATAAAATGCATCGATAATTTAAAATATCATGGTTTTTTTACATTGGTTATAAGATCTGATATTCTCTTTCAAATTCTCATGTGCATTTTCAGGGCATGGAAGAGATGGTGCACTTTTTCTTCTGGAAAGAAACAAAACAAAAAAAATCTAAAAATTGAAGTAATCCCCAACACTTTCAGTTCTAATTTGTGAGACTATCATGGCACAAAGTGGATCATAAATCACCACCCAGAAGTTCCTTTTCACTCAAGATGCCTCTTCTGAAGGGTTCTTTCCTTCAGATTAAAGATCTGGATCTTTAAATTGCCCTGATTATGAACTGCCATATGTTGGGGAAGATGAAACAGGAAAGCCTTATAAATACGATTGCCTGGCAAAAGATTTTGAGACTATGGAAACTATAAGCAAGATTGAAATGAAAGCTTTGAGATACCTTAGTTACTGAACAACTGGAAAACAATGGTGTGGCCGGCTGAATCCCCTTTTGGTGAAACAACTCCCTCTGCTTGCAGACAGGCCCAAGGGTCAGAGCAGACCCTGCAGCTTGGCAGAAGGGGTCCAATGAGGAGTTTTTAGGGTTTAAAATGTAACACAGTAATGGAATGATTCTTATAGGCTGTATGTAAATGCTGTAGGATTTGTATCTTGTACTAGATTGGTTAGTGAGAATCAGAATATTCAACACAGAAGATGATTTATGGTACTGTAATGGGAACTTCGCACTCTTAGCTCTTGCCTTTTATTCGCTTACGCTTTTGCTCTCTTACCCTTTTACGCTCTTTCCCTCTGATTCTCTCTACCCCTTTCTTCTCTGGGCCCTGCTCTGAGCTGTGTTTGGCAGCTCCCAGCCGGGCCCTGCACCCAGGCCCTTGGCAATAAACCCCAAATCCCAGCAGGGCCCTGCACCCAGGCCCTGTGCAATAAACCCCAAATCCCAGCAGGGCCCTGCACCCGGGCCCTTTACAATAAACCCCAAATCCCAGCAGAGCCCTGCACCCAGGCCCTGTGCAATAAACCCCAAATCCCAGCAGAGCCCTGCACCCGGGCCCTTTGCAATAAACCCCAAATCCCAGCAGAGCCCTGCACCCAGGCCCTTTGCAATAAACCCCAAATCCCAGCAGGGCCCTGCACCCGGGCCCTTGGCAATAAACCCCAAGATCCAGCAGGGCCCTGCACCCAGGCCCTTGGCAATAAACCCCAAATCCCAGCAGGGCCCTGCACCTGGGCCCTTGGCAATAAACCCAAATTTCCAAGCCCTGGCTTCAGAGATCTCTCATCTCTGTCCATCCCAACCGTGCTACCCCCCAAAGCTCCTACAGCCAGACAGCTCAGGGCACCGAGCACACTAAAGTTCATCAGCACAGCCCCAAACCCTGCAGGGGACTGAAGGATGGGACAAAGGCCCTGCACCTTTGTCACAGGGGTGGCTGCCACCAAAACCAGACCAGGCAGCACCCATTTTCCCTCCCTTCAGCTAAAAGAGCATTTGACTTTGTTCACTTTCAGCTTTAAATCACACAACCTCTTCTTTTGCAAGGGGAGCTCATCCTGTGTGCTCTCTGCAAGCTGTATTTTGTTAGGCAGGTCTGACAACAAAGACAAGAAATCCATCTTTCTTCAAAGAGCATTTTTTGAAAAATTATGAGAGGCTGTTTCTGCTCCTGTCCCTGTCCCCTTCTGCTGGCTCTTTAGCAACAGGAATGCAGGCAGGGATCATCCTGGGAACAGTCTGACTGCTGCAAGCCTGCTCTGTGTGTTTATATAAAAAATACAAATTAGTATGTGATTCTTCTGTATGTAATGGAAGCAAATTGCCTGGAAGAAATCCTGCAGCTACCCACTTTACAATTTACTTAAGACAAACATTCATTTCCACTCAGGAACAACATAGTGATTTTTTTGACAAAGGTGAGTGTGGAACTGTTGAAGTCTGTGCAAGAAAAAGCTGGTACCAAGGAAAACAAAAACCCATTTACAGAAGGAACCCTTATTTTACAGCTATATAAATTATGGAGTCTGGGGTGAACTGTTGTAATGCTTTTGACATCACTGTAACAATTGAAGAAGCCCTCTTTTATTAAAGAAAGAACCAAACTCATTTTAGTCCCTGAAACAAAATTAAAATACTTCTCCAAGCAAAGTTTCCTTTGAACAAAAAGGAGAACAAAGATTCTGTTTCTGCCAGGAGAGGCCTTCAGACACATCAGCCAGGCACAGACAGCAGAGGGGAGGCAGAGCAAGGATTAAGGATGTCCTGGTGAGTTTGCTTCCAGATCCCAGCAGGAAAAGCACAGCACAGTCAGGACATTGTGTGTGCACATCCACAAAACCTTGTACAGCCAGTTTTTGATCAACTAAGTTCACTCTGAGCTTAGAACATTTGAGCCACACATACAACACTAAGAAGAAAATCAGCAAAAAAATGTATATTTTAAAAAACAACCAAAAAACCACAAAACAAACTAACAAACCCTAAAACCCTAAAAAAACCCCAGTCAAGCTCATTTCATATTTTCACATATGACTCTCCTACTAATAAATACATTTTAAAGGGACAGTTAGAGTAAATATTACCAACTTTCATCTCTCTACGTGCTGAATCATGTACTCCATTTTTTTACATTTCATTTTAGTGCAATTCTATTAGGGAAAATTGATAAACACCCTTTATTATGCAGAAACAAATAGGAAGAGGAATTACAGTTTGCTGTCACATTAGCAACCATCTGAGCACAAGCACACTAGAAAAACTCATTTCCATTAGATCCTAAACCCATCTCCTCCTGTCTCCTGCTCCCAGCAATGGGAAAAACGTTCAGGCTGTGCTATTTTCTCCAGCACAGCCTGCCAGCCTTGCCTGAGCAACAAGGAAAAGAAAAATGACACAACTGTGCTTCCTCTGCCCTGACAAGTGACATCTTTTGTTTAAAATGCTGCAGAATATTATCCCCAGCGTTTAACAACCCCTGATTTTTACATTTCACACACCTAACTTCCCACACATGCACCTGGAGCAGGATCCCAAATAAATGTGAGCTGCGAGTTGTTAAAACAGGACCTAATTTTTGAGTGAAGGTCGTTATTCTCCTTACAGGCTGTGTTTCAGCTGGAGACACAAAGGTGTTTAAAACAAAGCTGATCAGCATGTCAGTCTCAGCCTCATTTACCAAATTTAAAGTTTAATTTTACTACATTTAAAGTTTAAATTTACTAAGTGCGAAGTTTAGTATGTTAACAGAGGCCAATGATAGCACAGTAAAGATGAAATCCCACCCCGCCCAAAAAAAAGCAACATCAGTTTCACTAAACCAGCAGGAAACCCTGCCTTTTCCATTTGCCTGATTCCTTTTGGTTTATTTTCAGTTTTAAGACACTGTCACTGAAGTTTATACATTGTGTCACATCATCTCAGGGAAGCTGAGAGGAAGAGTGAACATTAGGAAGTTTATGCATTTACTCCTGCATCTGTGAAGCACTGAAAAGCTGCACAATTATTTAGATGCACACAGGCAGAGGGGTTCATTTTTACCTTTTTTCTCCTGTGCACTGACCTCATGGAAACCTCCAGCAAGTTACAGACATGGGCATGGACACACACCAAGCAGGAAAAAGGCTGAAAGCTCAGAAATCAGTGTAAACCAGCAGGTTCTGAGCAGAACTGTCAGCACCAAGAGCCAGAGGTGTGGGCCAGACAGTTCTGCACAGGCTGAAAGGGCTCCTACCAACAGCCTGGCCAGGGCTGCTGCTGACAATTCTCAGCAGTAAAAGTAACTGTTAAATCCTGAATTAGTTTGAAGTCAGGCTCATTAAATTCAGAAATGAGCTACAAAGATATTTTCAAAGAGGATGAGCAAGTGAGTCAATTTTTAATTACTTATCAAGGAGGAGTTTTCAGTAGAGGTTGTCTTTGCAACTATGCAAAGCAATAAATATAACAGATTTATAGCTGGTTTGATTTTCATGACAAACATCCAGGATTTGATGGGAGTACAGAGATCAGAAATAGCTTGCCTTGGCCAATATTTATGCAATATTCTGTCTTCCAGTACACAAACAGAAAAAAACCACAAACATAACATTCTCTTCTCCTTAAAGGAAATAATCCATGTATTTACATTCAAACAAAAACAATGAGACCTTCTGTTCAAATCATCTTAAAACTTCCCTACACTCCAATGATACAAAAGAGAGGATTTGATCAAATTCTGGCTCTGGTGCAGTGAGTACAGCTGCTGGAAGGTTCTGGAGGCCATTCCTTGTAGCTCTGTTCGTTCATTCTCACATTTAATCTGCCTGCATCGACCCAACCAGCACCAATCAGTAGTGACAAAGTGATGGACTGAAATTGCCATTCAGTGCTTTGTGGCACTCAGTTCTGTAGGTTTGGCTTGCCCTGGCCCTAGAGCTGGAGTTTGCCCTGCTGTGATCTCTGAGCAAAGTCAGCACTGCCTGGCAGGAGCAGCGGTGCTGGATGGGGCAGAATCCCACACCACCTGCAATGGTGAATTTTGGAATACGATTTCATTCCCCCACCACCAGGCAAGTCCTCATTTTATGCCATGGGTAATCCTGAAATGCTTCACCCAGAGCCTGCCACAGGTTGTCTCTGTGATTAGCAGACTTCAATGCACCCTGAAATGTAAGTAACACACATCACACAAACACCTCCTCTCAAAATCTTGGGTCTGGCTTTACCAAGGGCCTCCACGACACCACAAGTAGCTTTTAATGGATTTTAGTGTGGCCAGAGGACATCCTTGCAGCCACCAAGCCCTATCACAGGACCAGATGGCTCTGGACCTCCTTCGCACCACCAAACCGGGACTGCCACAACATGCAATGGTGAATTTTGGGGTATGATTTCATTCCCCCACCACCAGGCAAGTCCTCATTTGATGCCATGGGTAATCCTGAAATGCTTCACCCAGAGCCTGCCACTCTCTGTGATCAGGAGACTTCAATGCACCCTGAAATGTAAGTAACACACATCACACAAACACCTCCTCTCAGAATCTTGGGTCTGGCTTTACTAAGGGCCTCCACGATGCCACAAATAACTTTTAATGGATTTTAGTGTGGCCAGAGGACATCCTTGCACTTTTAATGGATTTTAGTGTGGCCAGAGGACATCCTTGCAGCCACCAAGCCCTATCACAGGACCAGATGACTCTGGATCTCCACCAGCACCAAACCTGAACTGCCACAATCTGCCGGCACCAGAGTGCTCTGCACAAGGCAGCAGAATAAATCAGACCCACCATAGAGCAGCACTGGGTGGTTGCTTTCGGCAGCTGACAAAGTGTTTTTATTCCCAGAACAACAGAAAATGGAGATTTTGAGGCTAAGAGAAAGCATGTCAAAACAAGAACCTTTCACTTCTGAATAACTCTTTTTGCTAAAGCTAGATCAGCTTCAATAACAAATAACTGGGGAGAAGAGACTTCCAGCAAACCTAGGAAAGATGTGACATGACACCCCAGCAGAGAAGAAGCAGTGATCTGTGAGAGAATGGAGAAGGGAACACTTTACATCACTCCCTGTTATCATATTACACATATTACACACAGTTCTTATTCTATTACACAGCTGAGCTCCCTGATTATGCCAATTTAACCCTGATTTCAATCCTCCTCTCTTCTGAGCATGCAAAGGATTTTTATCCTTACTCCAGAGCATGAAATCTGGGTGTAAGAGCTCATACTCAGCAGAGAGGTTGCAGAACATGTCAGCACCAACAACATTGTCTGCCACCTTGGTGAAGCATCCTCTTGTATTTTGAAATGCTTTCCCATGACAGACTGGTTTCATAAGGCCAAAACCAGTTTAGTTGATTATTTTCAGTACATATTCCCCCAGCACTCAAAAGATTTCAAAACCTGACAACCTATTACTGAGAAGTATATCTTTTCTGATGAGAAGATCTAAGACTCTGGATTTGGAATTTTTTTCTGCGTTACTAAAATTAAAAGCATTGAGAATGAAAAGTTTCAATTAATTCAATCTTCGGTTTAACATTTCACATTGTCAATTTTTATACTCTGAACCAAAAAATGTGATAAAATCCAGGTAAAAAAAATAAGAAATAGCTAACAGCTAGCAGAACTTAGATGTAAATACCACAACAATATGCAAAGCTCCTGTGGTTTGGCAATACAATCTGTTGATAAAATTCTCCCTTATGAAGTAGTCTGCCTGAAAAAAAAATCATGGGGTGATTAATTAAAAACATATCAATAAATACCTTAAAAGATATTCTAATTTGAAAACTAAGTACTGATCATATTGCTTCAAAAACCCTTTTGAGGGCGAGCTCTGCCATAAAGGAAAGCCATCAGGAGGAATAGTTTTTAATTTCACATAAGTATTTTTAATATAAAGCCTCAAACTTGGAGTATTTAACACTTCTTTCTAAATGCTTACCAGGACTCAGATTTTTGAGTTCAACTTCAAACACCAGCACCAGCTTTTAAAGTGCCATGAAGCAGGAAGCTGAAATATTTCGGTGGGTGAGTGAAGGTCCCAGTAAAAAACCATCAGGTAACGCCAGGAGGAATCAGCTCCCAGTTTGAATTTCAAATTCTCCAGGTATCTGTTGCAGTCTCCCCACAGCCCCAGCACTGTTTTGTGTTTTTTTGGGACACCAGCTTGGCTGTTTCTTGGGAAGCACACAAACAGGGAGCTGGAGACTGCTGAGGCACAGGTCCCCAGGGATGCCTTGAGTAAAACTCTCTCTCTGTTGGATGCATTTTCCCACCTGAGCTCTGCTGATCCTGCCTTGCTACGAGGACACAGCCCCAAGAGCTGTGACACCGAGAGCCCTCCCCATCCCCTCCATCCCCCTCTGCTCACACTCCTGCAGGTGCTGGAGGAGGCAGAATCATCTCCAGAGGCTCCAGCTGCTGTTTCACTGCCTGAACTGAGGCTCAAACACCACATCAAAGACCATTCCACAGCCTGCACTTCCAGTCAATTTAGGAGGAGTGCACTCTGAGCACTTTCCTAACACACACCAAAGGTACCAAGCTTCAGCAGATGGCGCAGGGATATGTGCACAGAGCCAGGCTCCTGGGGCTCTGATTCCATGGCAATGAGTTCATTTTCATCCCTGCTCTCTGTCTCTCAACTCATTCAAAGTAGGTGCTCACAGCGCTGCACTCCTGCTGCCTTGAAATGCTCTTCAGATGTGCCCAGCCTTATTCTGCAGCGCCTCTCCCAACACAACTGCAGTTCGTGCAGAAACCATCTTACACTCTGGGTTCTGGATTCTGTGCTTCTACAATCAGTGCTGAAAAGTGTTGGAACACTTAAATTCAAGATAACGTGGATTTTTAGTTTTCCTCATTTTTCAGTCTATTCATCCATATATATATCCATATATTACTATTACATATATATATGGATATTTGTATCCATGTATTATTATTAATGTTTCAATATAAAATTCTTAATTATTCTTTTTCCTCATTTTGCATTATTATATATATTATAATTATAATAATATACATTGCATTGCAATATATAATAAATATTGTCATCTATATATATTACATATAATATATAGATGACAATATATCTATTATATATAACATATATATCAATATCCATAAATAAATATGGATATTCATATCCATATATTATTAATGTTTCAATATGAAATTCTTAATAATTATTTATTTCCATTTTGCAGTCTATTAATCCATATATATATTCATTCATATCCATATGTTAACACATATATATACACATATATAACACATACATATGGATATTCATATCCATATGTTGTTATTAAAATGTTTCAGTATAAAATTCTTAATATTCTTTATTTTCCCCATTTTGCAGTCTGTTAATCCAAATATATACTTATCCATATCCACGTATTATTATTACATATACATGTATATAAATGGATATTCATATCCATATATTATTATTATTGTTTCAATACAAAATTATTCATAATTATTCTTTTTTCCCCATTTTACAGTCTATTATTCTATTTTTAATCTTATTTAAAAATAAAATAATATATATAATTCACACTGTCATAATCAGAAGCTATTTCTAAATTACAATACACTATAAACATTTCTTAACCTATCAACTTTTTATGATACAATGTTGGATAATATTTTAAAGTAACTACAAACATTTTAAAAACTTTTATTCTATTTTTAAACTTTTAAAGCATACATATATTATAATTCACACTATCCTAATCAGAAGCTAACTATTTCTTAATTACAATACACTATAAACAATTTCCAAACCTATCAACTTTTTATGATACAATGCTGGATAATATTTTAAAGTAACTAAGAAACATTTAAAAAACTTTTACTCTTTTTGATCTTACTAAAAAAATGAAACAATACATATGTTATAACCCACACTATCATAATCAGAAGCTATTTCTTAATTACAATACACTATAAACAATTTCCAAACCTATCCATTTTTTACCACACTATACTATATAGTTTAAAACTAATCATCTAAAACTACCCCTCATAAACCTCACTACATCTTTCATAATTCTATTTCTCCAAAATATCTAGTCTTATTTACAAAACTGTCCTTTAAAACTTTTTTCTAACTCCATTTCTGTCTCAAAAATATCTACCCTATTCCACAACATTTCTGAATCAACATTTCTTCTCAAAATTTACATACAGACACATATTATATAAAAAAATCTAAAACAAACTAAAAACTGTCTACAAATCCATTTCCCACAATACAGCACACAACTTGTGATTTCATCTGAGAAGCAAACCAATAAAAGAAATTGCACTGCTCTTCTGGAGGGTTGAGAAGCCCTCCAAGGCTTAGCTGCTTTCAGGGCTGCCAGGCAAGGAGCTGGAAAAAATATGGGAATTTTTTGATGAAAATGAAGCGCATTTAAGATCTTTACAAAGTTTCCTTCGTTCAGTCTGCAGTTCTGTTTTTGTAATCCCTCAGGGTTCAGCCACACCTTGTGTTTTAGCAGTCCCATCTCATCCACCCCTGTCACCATCTCCATTTCTGTGGGGGTGTGATAGAACATGAGGTAGAGCTGTTTGAACCATCCACTGCTGTCTGGGCATCCCTTTGCCATCTATCATCTACAAATTTATGCTGCTTTTCAGCTCAATCAAAGGAATTAAAAGCTTTTCAGGACATAACTCCCTGCAATTTCTTTTCCTGGCAAAAGAGAAAAAGAATTCAATCTGTTTTCACTGAAAGTCCAAAGAAGTATTACACTAGATGCTCATGCTCAGACAGATGAACATAAAGGTGTCTGGCTCTGTATATCTAAATTTTCCTCTTCTGGTGATAGTAAAAGATTTTAAAATCATAGAAAATTAGGGGGATTGGAAAGAAAGTTAGGCTTGGTAGGCCCTGGGAAAATGTTAAAGTAGGGAAATGTTAGACCTTGTATTTGCTAGATCATGTGAAACTGTGTAGTCAGTATATGATAAATGACATAATTGTTAGATGGGATTAGATATAATTATTGCTTAAAGAATCATGCAAACATAAAGGTGACTGGCTCTATATATGTTAATTTTCCTCTCCTGGTGATAGTAAAAGATTTTAACATCATAGAAAATTCAGGGAGTTGGAAAGAAAGTTAGGCTTAGTAGGCCCTGGGAAATGTTAGGCCTTGTATTTGCTAGATCAAGTGAAACTGCACCTGTGTAGTCAATATATAATAAATGGTATAATTGTTGGATGTGATTAGATATAATTATTGTTTAAAGAATCATGAGAAAATATGTTAGAGGTTTGTGGGGAATCATGAGAAATCCATGCCTGGATGAAATCAATGCACACAATAGAACAATGTAAGTTTAATAATGAATATGTAAAATAGAATATAAAACATGTTTGGCTCGAAACCATGGAGGGTCAGATTTGGGTCTGTGTACCTCTGACACCCAGAACTCTTAAAAAAGCACCTGCATGCAATCATTCTGTGATTATGTGTTCCTGAAGGCTGACACTGGAATCAAGAACAATCATTGTACGGATAGGGAGTAAAAGCACGTTCAAATTCAGCTTGGGCAGAGATCATTTCCTTTTGATGCAGCACAATGCAATCAACATCTGCAGGAAACAAAAGCCTCTGGTAAAGGCTTACAGAGCACAAACAAAAAAGGGGCCCGAGGGGCAGATAATCAGTTTACACAGAGCTCACAGTACCCTGTTATCAGGATGGAAAACAGCAGCTGAAGAGAAATTCTGGTTTAGGATGGCTTAGTGCGTGACGCCAGAGGGCAACGTGGGCAGGCAAAGGGCTGAGCTGGCACTGCCAGGTGCCTCTCCTGTCACCTGGGCAGGCAGAGCCCTGGAGCTGTCACAGAATCCCCCAGGAGAATCGGTAGCAGCTAAAAGCACCTGGAGGATGAAGCACTTTGGAAACCGCCTGCGAGCTGTAATTTGAGACACTCCCCACTCCCATCTCCTGCCACCGGCAGCACCTGTGTCTGTCCCCAACAAAAAGCTCTGCTCCAGCTGAAATAAATTCATGGAAACAAATAGAATTTGTTTCTGGAAATCGCATTTTGTTTAATCAATGCCTTTTTTCACCTTTAAAGACGAATTTTGGGAGTTCTAAAAATGAAGCACAACTCAAAATTGCATTTTTGACCCCCATTTATGAATAATTTTGATTTAATAGCAATGGCTTTTGGTGATGACCCAAAGCATACCTTGTTGAATTAACTATTTATCCAAAATAAATGGGAATATATATATAAATATATACAATATATATAATATGTTATATATATCATATATTATATATAAATCTATATATTATCTTTATATACACATACATTTATATAAAACATTAATACATATATTTTTATATATTTATAAGATATTATACTATTAATATATATTCATATAATATTTATATATTAATATTAATATAAAAAGATATAAAAATTACATTTATATGTTATATATAAATATATAAATAGATGTATATACAATATATCCATATATTTATATATACATAAATTATATATATATATATATATATATATATATAAATAAATAAAAATTATATATATAATATATATCTAGCCATAGTCCCAGGGCACTTCTGTGCTATGTAAATCTCTAAAGTACCATTCTCTGCCCATCCTGCAGAAACACATAATAGAAATACAAAACTTTCTACTATATTTTCAATACTTAGCCATTTTTAGCCATCCTGTGCCATAACATGAAGCATCTATTATTGCACCAGTCATAAAAGACCTCAGAGATTTGTGATAGATCAAATGTTACTAACCCAGTCTGACATCAGAGGACTGAGGTCTAAAGTGTTTCCTCAGAGGAACAAATGTCTGTAAATAACTCTATTGTGTTTAAAGGTCTGAGAGCAGCCACTTTATGACCTGTCCAGTGCCTGCTTTGAATGTGCTTCCCTGTAGAGACTACAACAGCATTTTATATATTTAACAGTTACTATGGAAAGAGATTTTAATCCCACAGTAACTATGTCTGGAGGCATTTGCTTGGAATATACCAAATAAAAAAAAAATTAAAAAAATGAAAGAGCCTTAGGAGAAATAGCCCCATTAAATTTCAACATTTCAAAACCAATTATTTCTGTCATAATTCTGCTGATGCTTTGCCACAGGTTGCCATTTCACCATGACAGAAGCTTCACTCTCCACATTCCATATTCTCTACTGCTATCACCAAAGTAATGAAGCATCTGAGATGAAAAACAGTGAAAAATTCAGTATCACCACTATGAATTCCTCTGTTCCAGCTGCTTTGCTTCTCGCTTCAAATTACAATCCTCTGCATAGCCACAACATCCTAAGCAATTGCATCAGAAGTGATTAAGATATTACACAAAAATGAAGGATTATCAAACTGAGGGAATCCTGGCTGGAGTACAGAGATGAACAGATGAGTAACTCTGATCCTGAGTGGAAAATAAAGAAGTAAAATACATGTTCAACAAAATAAACTACCAGCTGTGACACAAATTAGTATTCCTGTCTTGACTTTCCTGGAGCTATGCTGATTTACATCAGGCAGAGATCTGTTCAGTGGCTTTGCCTTGTTGTGTTCCATCAGTAACTTTGCAAATTATTATGATCAATGTGCTGGAGGCCAAGGAGGCCAATGGGGTGCTTCAGGGAGAGCATTGCCAGCAGGTCAGGGAGTGACCCTGCCCCTCTCTCAGCCCTGGGAGGCCCATTTGGGGTGCTGGGTCCAGCCTGGGGCTCCTCCTTGATGTTTCTTGTAGGCAGCTCCTCCTTGCACTGACTCTTCCTCATCCTCACAGCAGCCAACTGAGTCCAGCTCCCCTCAACCAACCAACACTTTTACAACACTCTTCTTATTGCCTACAGGTATGGCCTGTTAACATCAGGCCTGCTCCTAATCCTGAATAATTGGCTCAGCTGCAACTCTTTAGGGGGTAAGATTTCTTTCTATGTTCTATCCCCCTACATCTCTTCACTGCATCATCAGCAACACTTCCAACATACACACAGTCGTCTCCCTGACATCCTCAATTTCAGCCTTATTCCAGTGACTGTCACATTAGACAGTCCTTCTTGAAAAATGAAACACTTCTGAAACAGAAGTTATTTAGAGCTATACCAGCTATTCACTGAGGATCTGACACATTTGCTTTAAATAACTGTTCTCCCTCTTCTAAACCATTTCAGGGTTTATCATATTTAGTAAGCAATATTTTTTCAAAATTCTTAGACTCCAGTTCCAGCCCTTTTACCTTCCTGTGTCTGTCAGTTCCCGCTTCCATATAATGAGGCTGTGTTCTCACTGAAAATGCTCTGAACAGCAAATGACAGCCTTTCATCTCTCTCATGTGGCTATCAGACTTCAGTTTGCTAGCCAAAAAATCACTGCACATCTCATTTGCCACACACATTGAAGCTATCTATGCCTTTTTTCCCTCCAGGCTGACTGGAGAAACCACAAGGCAAAGACAGGGGACAGCTGTAAGGTAATAAACTGAAAGGATGTACTTCAATCTTTGAGGCCAATGTCACCCTTTTTAATTCACATGTTCAAGATTCTGATCTCCTAATTAGCTGCCTGTATACACGACCTTCTCAGGAGATCATGCTGCTAAAAGTCAGCTTGCACATGCTAGGGGGACAAAGGGCTACCTTGAAATTTTTTACACATTTACTGTGAATGGCACCAAATCCTTCTGGTTGTCTACCTGCTGCAATTACTCCATGTAGACTTATGTAAACATGCTCCCTGTGCTGCACATTTTAGACTAAATATTTGCCAGAATAAATAAAATAAATTAAATAAATACAAGTGAAAGAAACTCCCCTCTGCATGGAAGGTGTGAGAGGATGAGAAGGGATAACAAAGGGCATCACTTGTGTGCAGTGAGGCTGGACTCAGTTTCTGGAGATTCAAAAAGCATGAGATGATGCTTGGATTGTTTTTTTTTTTCAAGCCTGCTGACATATGCTGAGCTTTATTGCTTCTGAAAGCACCCTTGCAGCCATTCCATGAGACTTTACAGCCTCCCTGTGACTCAATCCTCACTGCACATTAGCTGCTCTTGGGATCTCTCACGGGCACTTTGGCCTGGCTTGAGCAATGTTAAGTGTGGCTAAAAACATGTTGCTGTGCTGATGGGGACATTCTTC
Source organism: Zonotrichia albicollis (assembly GCF_047830755.1). NCBI lineage: Eukaryota > Metazoa > Chordata > Aves > Passeriformes > Passerellidae > Zonotrichia > Zonotrichia albicollis. The sequence goes on from NC_133824.1 coordinate 53,954,133, forward strand.
ACATCCCAGCTGTACCCAGAGACCCTGCCAGGCTGAGCTGGACACTCCTGCCTGGCCCTCAGAGCACAGCACGCTAATGGAGTGAGAGGAAGAAACAGAAGGGAAAAAAAATTAAGCTCCAAAGCCTTGCTTTAAGCTCAAAACACATCTTTTGACAGATGAGCCAGTACCTTTTACCAAACCTGCTCCTGCCTGTGCACTGAGCAATGAGATACAGCACAGAGTGAAGCTGCTTTAAATCACATCTCAGAGATTTCTGCAGAGCTTGAGGGCCCTCAGAGCCACTGTCTTGGTGCTGCATCCACCCCTCTTAACTCTCACCACTGACAGGTTCTGCAGGTGGGGAAAACCTAAGGTGCAGCTCATCTCAGAGTCCCTCTGTGAGCACAAGTGTGGAGCCTGCCAAATCCTCCCTGCTTGGTGCCTCAGGTTTAACCTTTTCTATTTTTCACAATCTGTGCTGCTTTAGTGTGTGGGTCTGGGCTTCACATTCAGGGATGGTGAGCTCTGTGCACAGAGCAGGGAGACAAAACAATTCCTGCTCCAGCTGGGCACCAAGGACAAATGATCCCAATCTCAGCCCCAGAGCACAAACCCCGTGGGCTGCAGAGAGAAAAACAAGCAGGGTGGGAGTGCCTGGGCTAAAGCTGGAATGGGACAATGAACTGCAAGGTGCAAATGGAGCAGAACTGATCCCAGGGAGAGAGCCCGGGAGCGCTCCTGCATTTTGGGGCCATTTTGGTTCATCTTGGGTGCAGCCCTGGCTGGGCTCTGGTGCTGCCCAAGGTGGATCCATGGAGGAGATGCTTTGAATCAATCCCTGCTTTATTCTGTAGCTCTGCCCAGCCTCTGCTCCGGGGCAGCCTGCACAAGGCATCATGTTTGCACTTGTTTCAGTCCCAAAGTGGTGAGCTGGGGAAACTGAAGGTCCATGCTTGTTTTCTTTTTTCATTCCTCAGGATCTGAGGAAGTTAAACCACTTCCACTGGGGTAAAACCACTCATTCAATTGTATTGTGGGACATTTCATCCACATTTCTGTTTTTAAGGGCAGCAAAATCCCACGATGGAAAAAATGAATGAGTTTATACCACTGTACACAGAGGAGGCTGACTGAAACAAATGCAGTGTAAATTGCCTATATATTATCAGAAAAAGCTGAGTCCCACAACAAACAAGCATTAAATCTGCTTCCTTGCTGCCTAAACCCCACAGCCTCTGAGAAAGAAATAACAAAAAATAGGGGTTTTTTTTCTCTCTTTACAAAATGGGCTGAGGTAAATGAGGCAGTTTAACCTCATTCAGAGCTGAAATGACCTGTCCCAACAGTGTGACAGTGTTCACTGTGGTCTCAGGTTGAGGAAGCGATGAGAATCTGACTCCAGGTTTCAGAAGGCTTGATTTAATATTTTGTGATATATATTATATTAAAACTATGCTAAAAGAATAGAAGAAAGGATTTCATCTGTAGGCTGGCTAAGAATAGAATAGAAAAGAATGATAAAGTCTTGTGGCTGGGACACACTGTCTGAGCGAGCTGACTGTGATTTGCGATTAATTAGAAACAACCAACATGGGCCAATCACAGATGCACCTGCTGCATTCCACAGCAGCAGATAATCAATATTTACATTTTGTTCCTGAAGCATCTCAGCTTCTCAGGAGGAAAAATCCTAAGGAAAGGATTTTTTATAGAAGATGTCTGTGACACAACAGTTTCTTCAGAAATGTCATTAGCAAAAATGCTAATGTTTGCAAGGGAAATTAAGCATGTTACTGTGGTTATAAAATGGCACAACTCTGCAGCATCATCATCACCCCCGATTCAAGCTTTGAGGGGTTTCTGCTTTCCCCACCACTGAGCAGGCTGCTCACATGGTGTGCTGTGTGTGCATGTCAGCGCTGCCATCTCAAACTCTGAATATTTACTGTGCTTTTACATCCCACTTTGGCTGTGTCTCCAGCTCCCCACTCATTCACTTCTCAGCATCTGAGGAGGCAAACACATCACAGCTCTTCTGGATCATCACTTAAGTCTCCAATTCACTGACTAGCTCCTCCTGCTGATTTACAGGCTTAAACCTCAGCAACTACCACTGGGTTTGCAATTTCTGAAGAAATCTAATATCAAAGGGAGTCATTACATGAAAAAAGCTGTTCTTCCTACAAATAAAACCCAAGGTTATTTAAAAGTACATAAATACAAACTTGCTCCTGGAGGAGGCAGAAAATTAATTTATGATACACTCACAGTTTACCTAAGCTGCAGGATGACAATTTACACTTGTACAAGATTGGACATTCACCCATTATTGCTGTTGCTTCCAGTATCTGATAATTTCCTCCTCATCTTGTGCTGCTGGTATCCATGGCAGCTGTGCATCCCACCAGGGGCCTGCTGAAAACACCCTCCCAGAAGGGACACACACAAAGTACAGACAGAGGGCAGAGAAAAGAGAATAACACAGGGTTTGGAAGACAAAAGGGCTGCACTTTGATATTTAATTTTTTTAAAAGCAAGTTAATTACAGAGATTTCCAAAAGTGAAATAAGTCAGAATACATAGACATAAGTGATAATTAATGTATCACTAAAATAAATGCTAGAAGGTAAAACCAAAGCAACACCCAAACAATAATTCCATCAATAATTAGTAAATAGTGAATTCTGCATGCTTTTTATGCCCTTTTCCCTGCAGTCTCCTTATTTATAAGCAATTGCATCTGATGCCTTGTGCAGGCTGACCTGGAGCAGAGGCTGGACAAAGCTACAGAACAAAGCAGGGATTTGTTCAAAGCATCTCCTCCATGGATCCACCTTGGGCAGCACCAGAGCCCAGCCAGGGCTGCACCCAAGATGAACCAAAATGGCCCCAAAATGCAGGAGCGCTCCCGGGCTCTCTCCCTGGGATCAGTTCTGCTCCATTTGCACCTTGCAGTTCATTGTCCCATTCCAGCTTTAGCCCAGGCACTCCCACCCTGCTTGTTTTTCTCTCTGCAGCCCACGGGGTTTGTGCTCTGGGGCTGAGATTGGGATCATTTGTCCTTGGTGCCCAGCTGGAGCAGGAATTGTTTTGTCTCCCTGCTCTGTGCACAGAGCTCACCATCCCTGAATGTGAAGCCCAGACCCACACACTAAAGCAGCACAGATTGTGAAAAATAGAAAAGGTTAAACCTGAGGCATCATATCATGAAGAGCCAGTCCAAATGACATTTTGCCACTGGTACCCAGAGGGTAGTGGAAAAGTAAGAAAATCCCAGGGTTTTTTTTCCAGGGAGTCCTTCCTTTATTCTAGCCACTACCAGCTTTTCCTGGACATAATTCAGTCATACAGAGGAAACACAAAATTTTTCAGAAATGTCACATCAAGATTCTGCCAGCGAAGACAATAATTTAAAAGTCAATATCTCATGTAGCAGGACTGAAGCAGCACGAGGGTCAGGGCTGGATGGGAGCACAGGGGCAAAGCCAGACTTCAAGCATCACAAGTTTGAGGATTTGTCAAGGCTACAAAAATACTACTGTGTCCAAACAAAACACTTACCAACAGCATGCAAACCTCCCAGAGGCATTTCTAGTACAAATCAAAGCAAGGCATTCCTTAGTGCTGCACCACCTGAGCTATTTATGTTAAAGGATGAAAATCTTTCCTCAAAACTTTATCATGAAACCCAAAGACTGTTCTCCTGAACCTCTTCTTGAAGTAAAATTAAGTGGAAGGTGTGGAAATAAGTATCTGACAAAACAGCCATTTAAAAGAGTCCATTTAAAACCCTGCCTCATTCATAGAAAGAGACTTATTGATTAGAGTATGTGATTGATCAAGGCTCAGCCAAAGCCTTGTGGGGTTATTTCTGCCAGACATTTCTTTTTAAATCTTCCACTAGAATAAACTGCATAAGGAAAATTCAAGTTCTGTGTTTCATATATGAGGTGATTGAGGAGTTCCAATCAAATAAAATCCTTGAAAAACACTGAAAACTTGTCACTAACTGTGAACTTTTGAGAAAATAAAACTGGGAACAGCAATTACTGGTGCCGCTACTGAGATGTAAAGCAGGCATTTCATGGAGAGGATTAATAACAAAACAAAGCAAACATGTTAGCACAATGTTTGAGGGAGTGAAATTTCTCTCCACTGTATTATTTCTGTTAATAAACAAGACTAGAGAGAAAATACACTGTTTGAGAAATTAACCCAATCATCCAGCTACTTTTAAACTCTGAAGAAAAATGCCCCTGCAGTACTTCTCATGAATGCTAATTAATTTTCTGTAGCAAATCTCAAGAGATCTATTGCATCCAGGAGCAGCTTGAACCTTTCGAGCTGGGGCAGACTGTGAACCTCTGTTAAATTCTTGTTCTGGAAACCCCCACATCCACCCAGGGATGGGATCTGGTGCAGTCCCAAGGTCCAGGAGTCCTTGAGCCACCATCTTCCTTCCAAGGTGCTCATTAGAAAATGCTAATCCTTTTTATGGGGAGGCAGCAAAGTAAAAGGAGAACCATTACTTTGCTGCTTCCAACAGCTTTACTACTAATTTTTGCATTCCCCTTTCTCCTATTTTATTTTTATCTGTTTTGAATTGCCCATAATTAAAGCAGTGAGATTTAAAAAAAAAATAAAAAACAAACAAAAACTTACTTGAGTTACAGAAAACAAACAAAAAAAATTCACAGCTCAAGCAAACAAAAAATCCAGAAAAAATTACAAAACCCTTGCCTGAGAGGAAAATGTAGAAATTTTTACTTCTGCTTGGTAACTCATGGAGTACAGTAGATGATTAGCCATTATTTATCCATTAAAACCAGAACTTTTTTATCATCCTAAATGGCATGGGTGCTTAAACTTGGGAAAAGCCTTTTGGGAACAGTACCTTATCAACAGAAAGTTTTGGTTTGCAATTTATAATCTGTTAAAGGAAAGCTGGCATTTTCTGCCCTCAAAATAAGAGAAAATAGATTTTTTTTTCCCCTGTTATTTCAGATTCTGAGATTGCATAGCATCTCTTTTATCTAAAGCTCTCCCTTCAATATTTGAATGTGCAGGGCTTTGGCCAGGTTGGAGTATAAACCAATCAATAGCAATGTTTCTGAACCTTAGTTGGAAAAGAAGAAATTCCACAGTGAAGTTCCTAGGGCAAATGCCAGTATAAAGCAAATTTAAAAGCCACCCCCTTCAGGGCTGAATGTACAAGCCAAAAAGTTATTTTTCTGTGAGATTTTCTGACACTGAAGTGTTCAATAAGTGCCAACACATAAGAATATGTTGAAACAAACTTATTTCCAGTTCAACTAGCTTAACTGCCCCTTATGTTTTTGCTACTTGCTTTTGTGGCACAAGAAGTTCAAGCCTCCTAGGCTATTGTTATGCTATGCATTAAATACAATACAGGTGTTATGTCGTGTATTAAATCCATAGAAACATGGGGCTCTCATTCAAATGGAAAAAAAGGTTAAAGTGTAAATCTTACATTTCAAATCTTCCAGCCTTCCCCTTGTAGCTCCTGAGGGTTCACAGAAGGGAATACACTTCAGGCTGAGAGCCTTTGGGCAGCTGCTCCAAGCTCCTTTGTGCCACCTGCATCTGCTGCTTGGGCTCTCTGCTGCCCTTCCTCATGAAAATAAAAGATATTTCCCAACATCCTATCATTGCCAGGAGCCCCCAGTGCTGGGAATAAAGTGCTCTGACTCCAGGATTCAGAAAGGCTGAACAATTGTTTTATTAAATCTATACTATATTACACTAATATTACACTATATTAAAGAGATACTGTACTATACTATACTAAAGGAAAACCCATGACTGCCTGAGACAGCCAGGACACAGCTTTGAGGAATTGGCTAATCACTCGAAACACCCTTCACCCATGTCCAATTAACCAAATCACCTTGGGTTAAACAATCTATATAAAGCATTCCCCAGGTGCAAAACAACAGCAGCAGTGAATAGAGATAAGAATTGTTTTCTCTTCTTCTCTCTGAGCTTCTCATTGGCTTTTTCCAGGAAAAATTCTTGGGAAGCTGTGCCTGCTGCTCTCTGTGAAGAGAGCTGTGGCCACAACAGCCCTCCTTCCTGTCCTTACAGCAAACAGCAGCTCCTTCTGATGTTCTCAACACTGAAAACCCATGAGCTGCAGCTGTGAGGAAACCTGAATGCCAGAGCCTGTGGCTGAATTTGAGAATCTATCTTGTGCCGTTTCCTAAGCCATTGCTTATTTTCCTTCCATTGCTTCTTTTTTTCCTGCCTGCAGAAACAGCAAAGTAGTTCCCAGATCTTTGGGAAGCTAAATCAATTAAGATTGAGTAATTTATGGCTTTAAAACACCTCGAGATTGTTGTACAGCAAGCTGAGCTGCACTGCGAGGTTGAGTTACTTGGATTATATTTTAAGGGAAGATGTGTGAAAGTATTAAGTAAACAACACCACAATTTCATACTGAAAAGCAGCACAGCTAGAGTTATTGCAGCCTGAGGTAACAGATAAACAATCAGTATTTCACCTAAACAGATATACTCCAGTAGAATTACTGAAATTACAATACCCAATGCTGTTCTTTGGAGAGAACTTTAATGCCAGGAAAAGCTCATTTTACACAAGCACTGCCTTATCTTTAAAGTTAGCACAAGCACCCCGCTCAAACACATCACCAATTATTTTAATCAGATTCTCCAGCAAACCACCCCCTCAGCCATGTACATTATACCCAGAGACAGCACTGATAAGTGCTCATCACAAAATGCTAATTGCATTCCATTAAAAATACTCTAACAGCCTATATGATTTCAAATATTGCATGCCATTTCTGTCTAATTGGTCTAAAAGGAATATTTTCCTTTACCTTTGGTTTCCATGTGAACTTCAAAATTGTTCTGGAACTTGACAAAGACAAACACTTTGATGTTCCTTTGCGTTAGGAAAATCTTTACCCAATAAATTACAATTATGTAAATACTAGCCCCCCTGGGGTATAAGTTCCTCTTTGAGGCATAAGATGATTAGAGCAGAAAAATTATTAGATTTGTCCATGGCCCTGCTATACTTTCCTTCCTCAGGAAATTCTGTTATCAAAGACTTTAATCCTATTCCCACTAAAGCAAGTAAATTTGGCCACGGAGTTAAATGGAAAAAGAATTCATTTCACCCATTCAGGCAGCCCCCTAAAAGCCTGGATGATAGTAGCATTCCCAGCATGAATATTCAGTTCCAGGTTTTAACACTGTGCTTTCACAGCTGTGAATGATTTTACTCATTTCCCTCTCTGCTGATGGGAAATCAGAAAAACTGCACAACACTGCTGGGCAGGCAGCACAGAGCAACCCCATGTCCTGGGAGCTGCAGGGGCATCAGTGCTATCTGGGGGTGGCCTGAGTCAGGATTCTTCTTTTCTGCTCTTCAAGGTTGTTTATTTGTCACAGACATCTTTTCATGAAAATCCTTTCCTTATGATTTTTTCCTCCTGAGAAGCTGGGAGGTCTCAGGAGCAAAATGTAAACAATGATTGTTTGCTGTTGTGAAATGCAAAAGGTGCATCTGTGATTGGTCTCATGTAGATGTTTGTAATTAATGGCCAATCACAGCCCAGCTGGCTCAGACTCTCTGTCCAAGCCACAAACCTTTGTTTTTCCTTCCTTTTTATTCTTAGCTTAGCTAGCCTTCTGATGAAGGCTTTTCTTCTATTCTTTTTGTATAGTTTTAATGTAATATATATCATAAAATAATAAATCAGCCTTCTGAACATGGAGTCAACATTCTCATCTCTTCCCTTAACACAAGATCCCTGTGAACACCGTCACATTTTTTTTCTGTTATCAATAACATTCTTTCTCTGACCTGCTGAGGTCAGTCCATGGCACACTGCCCACCATCAGCGGTGTTGTCTTTTTATGCTAAAAACTACGTGTACTTTATTTACAATTTTTTTCCAATACCTATCACCTATGTTAGACAGTGTGTTCCTACTCTAAACCAATCTAAAAGTGCCACCATCACCCAGAAAATGGAGGCCAGAAAGAAGGAGAAAGAAGGACAAGGCACAACCAAACTTCTCCATCTTGGGACCCCAAGCCCCCATTCTAAAAACCCCAAAATTCTACTTTTCACCCTGTGACAAACTTAACTATCATTCTACTTAAACTTTCATGGCTTGTAAATCCTCATATAAAGGTTGGAAATTTTTTCCATGGGTCAAGATCAAAGGCACAGGGGTCTTGGCCTCTGTGCCAAGGCCTCTGAGCTCCCTGGCAGGGGCTGCAGCCATCCAGGGCAGCCAGAGGGATTTCCTGGGTTCTGACATTAAATTACATCTAAAATTAACCTGCCAAGCACCCAACCCTGCACACAGTGCCCAAAATCTCGTGGCTGTCACCCACAGGCCCCACACACACACCTGGCCCTGACAGGCCAAGGAAACAAAACACCAACAAAACACCATCCCTGTGGGTGAACAATCTCCATGTTGCATTCTGCTGTGGCACAACACGGGCACAGCAAATGAAAATTGTTTTACCTTCCTCTGAGGTTCAGAGGATGTGAATCTCAGAAATATTCTTGGGAAGAATTGTGCCCTGCTTTTCCCTGTGAGGAGAAATGTGGCTACAAGTCCCCAGAAATGCAGAGGAGGACAGAGCCTCTTACCAGCAAGCACAGTGGGTTTGAGTTGGTTTGTGGACAAACCAGGCTCCAGTGAGGGAAGGAGGAACAATTATCTGAAATTTAAGGATTTATCTTCAAAATTCAGGGCCGGAGAATATAGCCTCCTGAATAATTTACACAGGAATGTTCTGAAGCACATTTAGGAGAGTGAATTAGGCTAGAGATCAGGGTGGAATTTTTAAGAAAGCTTTTTCTTCTCTACATAGAATAAAAGGGAAAGTGAGTGGTGTTACATGTTCATATTATATCACAGGGCATATACCCACTCTGCCAAAGGGTTTTGGTAACTGAAGTGTCTAGCACAGAAACAGGCCAACATGCCAGATTCCAAACATGTTGAGATGCTTTTGAACTATATTCCAGAAGGGATATTACTATTCCATAAGTTTGAGGGCTTGTCACCTGCTTTCAGCCCCTAACACCTGCTTAAAATACTTCTATACATACATGCCTGAGTGAAAATAATGTATTTCTTTAGAAGCACAGAAATAATTATCTAGAACTTTTGGGCAGTGCTGATGAGCCTGGAGAAATCACAAAGTGTTATGGGAGTATTTGATGCCTCAGGTGGGGGCTCTTGCCAGCCTAGCTGTGGAACACAAGTTTCACTTTTGTTTCTATTACCTCTGTGTTATGCTGCACACACACAAACATGCCTATTTTTAGGCATGTTTGTTTATTATGCTTTATGCTTGTTTGTTATTATGCTTTACTTTTTATTATGTTTATTATTAGGCATTTAGTTTATTATGCAACACAAGGATTAATTTTGTTAAATTACTCAGTGATATATTATTTTTGTACACAAAATTGGTTTTTATGAAGGTAATTAGAGTTCACCTGCATTCCCATGAGGAGATTAAGCCAGTGGTGTCTTGCTGAATTTAAATGCAGCTCCTGGTCATTTGAACCTGGAACTCAGCATTCCTGGATATCTGAACAGAAAGTTACAAGTTTCACCCCGGTTTTCAAGAGGGGGGGAATTAGCAGCAGAGAGGGATAGCTGAACTCCCGAGGGCTGCAGAAGAACTCTGGCAATGAGGATATTCTCAAATCTGCTGCCAGTGATGGGCAGGTCTGGCTCTGCAGAAGCCCACAAGCCTGCTGAAGTGCCCATTGTAACTGATCCATGCACTTCAGTACAAAGGAGATTAAATTTTCTTTCTGGTCTACTGAATATGACTCAGTCACTCAGCCTCCTTTTTTTTTTTTTAAAGGTTTTTGAAGAGAAATAGTACAAAAGCGCTGCCAATCTTGTTTGCTCTATCTTATCCCTTACCCGCCTTCATACAAGACAAGCTGCAAAATATTCTTTTCAGCTTGTTTACCTGAAGTTTCACAAAATCCATACAATTTCGAAAGCCTGAAAGCATTCAAGGAGAATTTCTTTGTAAAGCATTGCTAAAGAATACATATAAAATTTCACAGTGGCCTGTAAGTACCTTCATTTACCAGGTAATATTAGCAAGACAAATATGTTACAAAACTTTGTCTCCACAGCCTTGTCTTTGGTTTTTCACCTTTGCAGTGCTGCAAAGAGAAAGCACAATCCAAGAGAACCCTTCTAACCTTGAGAAACATGGCTGGGCATTGCGCAGAAAGGATTTATTCTCTTCTAGAAAGGTGACTGACTGTTCAGGTGTTTGTGCACAATTCAAACAGAGAATTTGTTCACTCTTATTACTGAGTGACAAAATTGTCTGAGATTGCAGCTCCAGACTTTGGCCCAATCAACCCAGCACAGCAGATGTTACAGAGAAATCCATAACTAAAATAAACTCCACACTGCTGTTACTGCTGCTAATAAAGCTGCAGCTTAACTCCATTCTTACTGAGGGCAATATATTATTCTGCAATATCTTGTTCTGTATTATTCTGTAACTGATTTCAGCCCATTTCAATGTGGCCATTGTATGTTAAGGCACGACTCAACAGGGTTAGGGAAAGGAAAATCAGGATCTGCTACTTATTTTGTGCCCTTCATTAGCATCTCAAAGAGAAGCTAAACAAAATGAGCAGCTTTAGCAAAATAAAATGTTTGAAAGGGAAAACAAAATGAGCAGCTTTAGCAAAATAAAATGTTTTAAAGCTGTTTAAAAGTGTTTTTGTTTTTCCAATTTCTTCAGCTTGATGGGGATCTGCCAGAGCATTGCACTGTAACTTCTTGAACGTGGCCTCCATTAACAAACTGCTATAAATTTTAACTTTCTCAGCAATAGTATCACAGGTCTAAATTCCTTTGGAGGCTCTCTAACTGATTTGAATGGTATCTGATCTTAATCAACTTTTCTTACCCTTATTCAAAGAGTTGGTGTTGCAGCAATGTACAAATTTACAAATATTGTGGCAGCTGTTTGGATTTCACAAAGAAACAACGGATACATTAAACGCACACATATTTCCAATTCATGATCTTCAACAAATCAGCATCAAAAAATGCTAGTACAAAAACTAAAATAAATAAAAATCAATTATGTCCTTTATGGCTATTCATCATTCTTAAGAAGTTACATCCTCACTTATCACTTAAAAGGCTTGGGACCTACTTTCTAAATGTCAAGGCCACTTCTCCATAATTTTCCTCTCAGCACTGCAGCTTTTCCTCTGGCAGTGATTTTCAGGCAAAGCAAAATTTCAAAACTACAAAACCAACAACAGCTGGTTTGGACCCTCTTCTCTCTTTTCCTCTTTACAGTCAACAGAAGAAGTTTGACTTACAGACAATTTTCTCTACCCTTATATATCTTTTATTACTATAATTATCTCAGGACAACAGACTAATGCAGGGTAATGAAACAAATAATTTAAGATCCTGTTGTGAGCAGAAAAAACTCAACTCCCCAGGTTTTAGTACAGGCAGGTAGCTAAAAACCTGATAAATTACTGCTGTATCAGATATCTTTCTTAAAATTGGAAGAGAATGGACCAAAAGCAGCACTAAGAGGGCCGTTGTGATGCACGAGTTGGAAGGAAAAATAACTGCATTAGAAATGTTCCAGATCCTATTCAGCAGTGGAAATTAATGGAACATTGTCAATTAGCCTGAAACACTTAGCTTAATGTATTTGGAATTTGCATGATGGATGGTTTATGCAACTCCATAACAAAGCTCAGTGCGAGAAAATTGGGTTTTCAACTTCTGAAACTCTGTTCATCACAAAGTGAAACAAAGAAAAAATCCATATACACATATCCATGTAACATTTCCCAAGGGTAAAGTTGGGAATTTTCCCCTGCATTTAGGCTTTCAAACATTATCCAGAAGAACAGCCCATGCTAAAAAGCCCAAAGGAACAACCTGAGCAGCAGTTTCACAGCAGACACCTCCCAAGCTTGGCTCACCTGTGGTTTTAGGACTCTGAGAACTGGATTCTGGGTTTCAGACCTCTGAGGGTGCATTCCTGAGGTGCCTTCTGGGCATCAGCATCCTGTTCTCTTCAGGCAGAGCCCCCAGGCCACAAAGAGATGAGAGGCAAGGCAGTGCCACAAGCTGCCCACTGGGCAAAGGGTCAGCATCCCACCCAGGAGCTGCTCCTTGAAAAGGAAAAGAGAAAATCCCCCTTGCTTGTTACTCTCTTGTTCCTGTAAAACCATCATAAGAGCCCACCTGGTGGTGGTGCTTCTCCTGGACTAAAGATTGGTTTGTGCATTGAAAACAGCTTGTGAGTTTATGAAGAACATTTTGTGACCCAAATGCAAACATCTCAACTGAAGGTTGGTTTGGTTTGTTGTTTTTTGTTTGGGATACAGGGTACTTTAAAGAAATCCCTGGTCATTGTAGCATCTCTAGACTGAATTAACATCAGGGTGCTCCCCTGATGCAAGTTCAGCCGTCTGTAAAATTCCCCATGGAGCAAGAAGTCAAGTGCTTAACACATTTTAAAAGTATAAACTATTAATCAACAGGCAAGACCTCCCTCAGGTTGCTCGTTAAGAAGCCACACACTAATGCAGTTATAGAGTAGTAACTGCATGCCTTGTCTCCACTTTTCCAGGATTCCCTTTAGGAAAAGATTAATTGGAATGAAACCAAATTTACATTCTTACACTTACTCCTGTTTTCTGTGTAAAAAAGAAATAACCTTCTTCTTCTGAACTTTGTGTGACAAAACCTTTGTCAAATCAAACTTTTTATTGAGCATTTGGCATCTGTCACTGGTACAGCTCCTCCATTTTTCATTAATCCTGTGTTAAGGGTGAGATGAATTCTGTGCAGTTTCTTCAGCTTAGACCTCCCCCACCAAAAGTGATCAGTGACCTGGAAAGGATTAGAAAACCTAGAGAGAGCTACAGATGGTATTTCTGTGGCAGTCCAAAATGTTTAAAATCACCCTCCTCCCAGAGCCAAACCCAAACCAAAACAAATATAGCATCAGATGCCATTACATATAGCGGAGCTGCACATTCAGTTTTTCACTGTTATTCATGAAATTGAATCACCATCAGGTTGTGTGGAGAGCAGGACACCTTCACCTCGTTAGGTTCCATCTGTTCCCTCAGAGAAGAAGTTGGAGTTAGGGAGGGGAGAATGGAGTCTCCAGGGGATTTGTTGGCATTGCCTTCACCCTGCTTTCCCCAAAAACAGGATATTCCTTCCCAGGAACCTCTTCAGAGAGCAGAGAGAGGGCAGATGAGCAGGGACTGAGGGTGTGTGGGATGAGCTGCTGAGGGAAGGGAGGACAGCATGAGAATTTCAGGTGGAGAGAAGACAGAGCGGTCCAAGGAGACAGCAGATGGGCACACCTTGGGAAGGGTATGCAGGGGTGGGGAAAGAGCAGCTGGAGGAAAAGAGGCAAACACAGACACTGAAATCTAGCCAGCTTCAAATTCAGATTAAATAATCCTCTACTCTTTTCATTTTGTTGTCTGTGCACAACTGAAACATCAATCGCCTCACTTCCAAGCAGGGAACTTCAGAATGATGAGTTACTCCGGACAAGAGCTCTGCTTCCAGAGGTATTTAGACCTACATAAATTTGGTATGGTTGCTGAAAAATTCATTTCTCAAAACTCCACTCCATAGCCAACATTCATAATGTACTCCTTCCAAATGGGCCCGAAGATGACGATGGCTCTGTTTTCTTAGCTGTGGTTTTGAATTCCATATTTAATAGTGACATTTATTAAATATTAATTGGAAAATACATAATTTATCCCAGTGGCTGGCATAGGTGAATAGTTCTGTCACTCATGACCTCTGCTTGAGCACTTATCACTATTCATGCTCAGTCAGGGAAGGTTTAATTTTATACCTCTTCATTGTGCCCGAGTTTCCCAATCGATTTAGCACCCACTCATGTTGGCAATCAATAGCTGACCCTCTGACCTCATCTGGAAGCCACCAAGAGCCCAGGGCAGAAGGAAAGCAGCCATTTTCATCTTGGGAGACTGAGTAGAGCAATGGAAAACCCTGCAGAAATTCATGGCTGAGGAGCAGTCAGGACAGTTTTTATGACTGCATTAACCAGAGCTGGTTTTATGAATGCCCCAGGTACATTTCTGTGCTGAGCCAGGCCAGGCTGAACCAGCACTGGCAATAATTTATATTAATCTATTTGATGCTGCTTTGAAAGCACTGACAGTGGTCACTCAGACAGTAACTACCAAAGGAGTTGAAAAAGTAGTTTTACTCAATTTCTTCTCACTGCGCAGTTACTGAGGTTTAGAAGACAATATGGGACATGGATTTCAGAAAGGAATTACCAGGAGGTGAATATGTAAGACTTGACTGGTGCAATGGCAGTCACTGAGCTGCAGATGTGCATCTGTAAATCCACAGTATTAACCTGAACAAAGCAAGAGAGATCGGTGAGCTCCCTGGTCTACAGGATCACAACAGTGCAGAAAATTCCCTGGCCTGCCCAGATCCCTAAATAACTGAGAGCTTTTGCCTTAGGTCCTCCTGGACTTCTATCCACTGTTGGTGACACAGATAATATTATTTCCTTACCTTAGCAGGTGATGCACAACATTAATATTGGATTAAGCAATGAAGCCAATGTGAATTAAGAATTTCCAGCATTTGATTACGGTGAGATCTTCTGAACATGTTAAATAGGTATTAAAAATTTCATCTTTCATCTCAGTATATATATATATATATATATATATGTGTGTGTGTATATATATATGTATATATAAAGTATAAAAATTAAAAATTATATATTATATAAAATATAAAAATAATAATTTTTATTTATTTATATGTATATATGTATATATATATGTATATATATATATATATATATATATAAAAGCATACAAATCAAAAATATTTCCATTCATTTGCTTGTAACTGCAGTTCAAATACCAGATAACTGTCTGTTAACTGTCCAATGAACAGATTAAAATTGCACATTTTCCTCATTTAGTCCCTTCCCTACAACAATCAAGGAAAAACACCAGGAAAAAGCCCAGCAGCAGAATTTCATTTACAATTCCCAGCCTTCAAACTTCAGTACTACAGACACATAACAAGTCTCAAAACCAGCTTGCTTAATAAAAAATTATTTAAGTTTTAACATTTCAAATGCTGCCATCTCCCAGCTGTAAGGCAATTATAAAAGGCAACTGAGAATATCTTTGCAGACGTGGTTTTGGACTTGTAAGCAGTTACACTGACACGTAAAGCTGTGTAAACTTTCAGAATTTATGCCATCTTATTGGAAAGGTCTCCACTGCCTGATAACATTGGGTGAAGAACACAGAAGTAAAAGTGAAGGTTAGGTTTCTACTGCGGGTTTATTTTCTCTGAGTGTTCTTTCTACACCTGGATCATCCATCAGCATTACTCTCTAGCTTCTTAATTCTGATGTATTTGAAAAATATGAGTTTATTATTCATCTTTTCCCCCCCTTCCCTCTCTTGTTCTTTTATGTTTAACCTGCTGGAGTCACCAGCCATTGTATCTTCCTCTTTGAGCACAGGTTCACCTCTTGGCAGGGTGTTTTCCTGCTTCTTGCAGCCCCCTTGTTCTGCTCTTTAAAAATAACACTATTTCTGGGGTTTGTTTTCCAAAACATTTTGATAAGTAGGTTAACCCTGTTTTTCTGGTTCAGCATCCTTGGATAGTCCCCATTCTGCCTGCATAACATGAAGTAAATATAAAAGATATTTACTTAGGTTTAAAAACTATTCCACATCATTTTAAGTGTCATCATTTTATTCACTTTTTTGAATTCAGGTAAGCCTGTCCCTCCCCTGTGTAGACTTCCACTCCTCCTGAGAGTTCTTTAACCTTGATGAAATTGTTGCCCTCACCCCCGTGGGCTCTCTCCCACATTCCCAGCTGCACATGGAATTTTTTCCTGCTCCATCTCCTCTACCTGTGTTTACCTCCAAAGGGAACCACTGCAGAAAAAAAGCCAAGTACAGCATGAAAATCTCATTTCAACCCTCAAGTGGCCCGTGATTATACAGAATAATCCCAGATTAACCCCCCCAGTGGAGAATTAGCCTAATTTGGGTGAGTTTGTTCAAGCCACGGCGCCAAGAGTTGTGAACCTGTTAGTGCCAATTTTTGCCTGCCTTTGGAAGCAAATCTTAATCCGTTTTTATTTCCAACCACCAAGCCACAACAGCTCCTGGAGATTTATCTCAAAGGACTGCTAATGAGTTGTACTCCACCAAATATGACACTGCCAACATCTCAACCTATCACTTTTATGGGAAAAAAAAAAAAGAAGATAAAATAGAGTAAAGAGCAGTTTGATGCCTATTAGAAAAAAATCACACTCCATCTGAACTACAGTTCATGCAGGAGTTTAATCAGCAGGGAACACAATGGGAAATAATAAATAATAAAATTAAGCCCCGTGTTAAAAAATATTCAGCAATCTTCCATTTGTTTCAAAACAGTGGCTTTACCATACCTTTCACAGAAGCAGACCATTATTAAAAATATTGCTCTGAATTTCTTTAAAACTCTAAAAATACACAGTGAGTTCTTGTACTAATAAAATATAATAATATACTATAATAATAGTACTAATATAGTATATTGTTATATACTGTTATTAATATATAGTATAATATATTATATATTAGCATACATTATAATATAGCATAATATGGCATATATCATTAATATACTATAATATAGTATATTATAGTACAGTATATAATATTATATATAATAGTATATAATAGTATATAATATTATAATATCATAGAATTATATTATATTATATTATATTATTATATTATATTGAATTATATTATGCTATGTTATATTATATTATGTTATGTTATATTTTGTTGTATTATATTGTATTATGTTGTATTATATTGTATTATATTGTATTATATTGTATATACACTATAATATAATAATTCCCTTATATCATATAATATATTTATGTAATAGACATTGTGCTGATTCAACTGTTCCCCATCCCAAAGTCATCCTGCTGCTTTGAACATAGCTATTTTCACATTCATTTCAAATGTGCTTTCCTGCAGCAATCATTACAACATCAAATGAAGGAAAAGATGGAAGAAAAGTTTGGTCTCTCATTGATTTTGATTTAATGTTTAGAAAGTCTCTCATGACACCTCCAGTGTGTGAGCAGTGATTAGACTAGAATTGGAGTAAATTCTCCCAGGCAGATGCAACATTTGGTAGATACTGAAATGGCATTTGTGAGGTAGCACTATCAGGAAAAAGGAAAGGAAAAAATGGGGGAAAATGCATCAGGGTCTCTGCACACAAAATAATTCAATATGTTGTCCTCTCCATCTGCTTTATTACAGCAACAAGTAGCTGAGTAGGCAGAACCGTGCTTTGCTGCTCTTATCCTATTGTATTTTATATTTTATTTATTTTGCTGTGGTTTAAAGGTCTGAGTTAGTGGACACAAGTAGCAGCAATGCCAGTAACACTTCCTGCCTAAGTTTTATTCCTGTCAAACTTGAGCAAATTATTACAGTGGTTGCTCCAGATCCCCAAACCATTAAATTATGCTGAACCTATGCCCAGCAGTGCCTTTCCCTCCATCCCCTCATGAGCTTCACAAACTGGTGCATATTTCTTACTGTCAAGAGATTTACCTTAATTTTGCAAGCACAAATGCTTCCAACCACCTTTCCTCCCATTGCAGTGTCCTAAAAAACATGACTGGGAATCTGTGGGGTCCTGTCAGGGCCAAACTGGGAGCTGGACACCTGGGCAGTCATCAAAACCTCCCTTCTTGCACTGTCAGATTAAATTCTCCCATTTCTGACTTGGTTTCAGGGAATAATGCCTATAATACAGAAAGAATTTAGATTATTCTAAACTCAAAAAGGGCTTCCACTGTGCTCAAAGAAATTCTGCTCCCTAAATTTTTCTTAGGCAGCTCCCAAAAGACATTAAAAGAAGGTAAAGGAAGCAGAAGTAGATGTTGTGCTGGAGCCAAATGGCTCCTGCAGAGCTTGTGCTGTACGGCCTTCTAGGATTCTGCAATAAATAAATACAAGTTGAAACACCACAAAAGCAAAGAGGACATCATGTACAGCAAAATGCACGACAGAAATAAGGAATCTGGTATTTCACCCTAACTTATAACAAAAGAGAAGTCTTTGAGCTGTTAACCCACTTGCCTTGATGATGACCCTACTTTCTTGTTTTGAGTTTTTTCCCGAACAAAAGTCCTGTTCCTCCAGTAAATCAAATAGTTTTGAGTCTGTTTTAATTCAGAACATTTTTTGCCTGTTTTTTTTTGATTCACACCTCAAGTAAACAGGCTTGTTTTCATCATGAGTGCTAACAACAGTCCTCATTAACACAGCCTTTTATAGACTAGATACAACCCTCTGCTGCCATTCCACATTATTTGTTCATTTTAAATAACAAATATAGCTTACCTAATGTGGAACAACTTTAAAATGCTTTATTACTCCAAAGAGCTTTACAATGCACTTAGGAAAAAAAATAGAGTTTAAAAAAAAAAAATATATATATACATACATATATATATATACACACATATATACATATATATATATATATATACATACATATATAAATATAAATGGGATGCTGCTTTCAATATGTATTTCTATTTAACCACTCCAAAACTTCCAGCAGGAGAAGCCCACGATTATTTAATTAATAATAATTACTCAGAAATAATAATAATAATAATAATAATAATAATAATAATAATAATAATAATAATAATAATAATAATAATAATAATAATAATAATAATAATAACAACAACAACAACAACTACTCAGGAAGCCAAAGTATTTTTATATGATGACGTGTGTCTATGCTGAAAAGGTGGTTAAGAAATGATGTGTTTTGCTTACCACAACTGTTTCCATTAGATATTCAGTCACATCTGCAAGTATTTTATATATTTACAGAAAATATCAGCACATAGTGGCATTGCAGACAAAATGCAGATACAGGAGGGTGAAATTAGATGGTTTTTGAAAAAGAGTGCTAAGGATGAATAAAAGAAGGGTCTGGATCTTTACCTCCTCCCTCTGTAGCTCTCCAACCCCATGTGACTTTAACATCAGGTTATTTTCACAGCTCAGACAAGAAACAAGTTTTAAATGCTTTTTACCCAACATTAAGAAAGCTAAACAGTTTGTGCACAAAAGGTTGAGCCATTTTTATGAGACATGATTAATATTCTTGAAGATTGCAAGTATTTGAGGCATAGGTATGCTGCAATATATCTGCTCCTGTCTGCTTCAAGTTAATAAAACTGAGGGAACCAGATGTCTTTGAGATTATTGCAGATTTTCACTGCCAGTAACAATTAAGTCACAGCAGGGAACTCAAGGGGTAGGAGAAAACTGTAAAATTAAATTTCAAGTGCCTAAAAACTAATCATACATTTAAAGCATACTCCACCAATATAGTTTTGAAATCACCGTTCTGGCAGATTATTATTTTTTCAAAGAAAATACAGATATCTGATGAAGAGAGCTTTAATTAAAAAATCTTGGCAAGCCACCAAGGCTTAGTCCTTCAAAAGAGTATTCTTTAAAAGCTCAGTCTCAGGCCAAAAATGTCACCACAGAGGGAAAAGAGACAAGCATACGAAGTTCTTAACATTTTAGGGAGAATCTGACAGCATATGGGCAAAAGTGGGGGGATTTTTAAAAAGCCCAAATTAAAAGAAAAGTCATATGGAGAATCACAACAGCCTTCTATAAATCCAGCATTTTAAGGATCACAAAGACATACAGCACTTCCAGCAGAAATCTCTAGGAATTCTTTTTAGGAAAGAGATAGTTAATTTAGTTATAGTCCATGGACACAGGAATTGTAATAACTGTATTTTACTTGATTGTTCTATTTTAGATTGCATTATTAAAGGGAAAATTGTCTTCGGAAAAATTCTTAAACGAATTTAAAATAAAAGTCCACCGAATAAGATTTGTTTGTATTCCTTAAAGAATTCCTACCCAAAAGAAATCCCTCAATGATCACTATCACCAGATAGATAAATGACAAATATTACTTAAATTAGATCCCAGTACCTCAATACAGACCAGCACAGTCCTTCCCAAATGTTCTTTGGCACCTTCCCCTGTTCCTGCCTTCGTTACACATTGATTAACAAAGTGGCTACTTTTACATTTCTGATTAAAGCAAAAACTTTTGGACAGTTTTAAACAACTGGGGCTTTACCTGAACAGCAGTGACAATAATTGCTGCTGCCATTTAAATGGATCAGGCTCAGCTGGTGCTTTCTATTAAACTGCTACAAACTAAAATCTTTTTCCCATTTAACTTTTTGCTCTTAAGGCACAGTGAAATTCCTTTCTTAGCCAGATCTTTTTAAGGAAATGGGATTTATGCACTGAAACTGCATGACTTATAAATCCATCTGCAATTTTTCCTTGAATGCAATGGAGATGCAAAAATCCCCAGGTGTTGGAAGTGTTTTTAAACCCCATCACATGTTCAGGGAGAGAGGCCTTTGCAGTCCCCAGTGATGGCAGGGAAGGCAGAATGAACTTGCTCTCCCAGAACAAAAAACATGAAAATCTTCGTTTTCAGACATAAATTCTACCTATCAAGAAGCAAATTGTGTTTTTAAACTTTCTGACCCTAAAAGTTTCATCACCAGATGAGGGCTTAGGGAACATCACGTGTTTTACCACTCAGAGAGCAACTGAAATGCAGCCTTCATTATTAATTCCAGGTATTTCCTGGAAGCAGCTGTCCAAAAGCTGACCACCTGAGCAGCACTCATGACTTCAGTTCAGCTCTCAGATTGTAGATTTCTGTCCTCAATTAAATGGGAAACATCAACAATTTCCTTTCAAAGCTGCAGGGTGCAAAGGTGGCCCAAATAAACTCTCAGTTTTGTTAAGCTCCCCAGATCAAAATTGTATCTGGACCTCCAAGAATTGCATCCCCCATGTGCTTTCTGGACAACCAGAGGACTTTTGCCTCCCAAGCTCCTCATCCACCCCAATCCATGAGCATTGAATGTGTTTCAGTGCTATTTCATAGTAAGTTTCACCCCTGCACCTTTGCAAACAGCCCAAGCCAAGACTTGAACAGCAGAGCAGCACTGATATTTGATGCAATTTTATCACAATTGGAAGAAAATAAATGTTTAGTTGAATCAGGCATCCAGGGACCAACCCAGGCTCAAATCATCACTGGAATGAAAATGACAGTGTAGCTCATGAACACCTGGATACACCCTTCACAAAGGAGTTTCTTTACTGTTTGTTTTTAAAGAATATAACTGAAATGTGGAGTCTTAACTTCTTTTTTGCCAGGCTTGGGATTAAATGTGTGAGATGGAATTTCTTGTTGGGACTCAGATGTTTATGGGTTCTTATCTATGTTACAGTCTCACAAACTGTGAGTTCTACAGCACTTCACTCTAACAAACTGAAAATGGAGCTGTATCTCCCTCTCTACAAGGCCTTTTAAGGATAAACTGTCCAATTAAGAAATGACACCTAAATTATTTTTACTTTTAACCCAATAATCAACCACCCATGGCCCACAATGTGGACTTTTTATCCAATTACACAAAACCACCCAAACCCATGGAGAAGAAGGTGAAGAAGAAGGAACTGCTTCCACCCTATAACCTCCATCTTCCTTTATATATATTCTGTAGTCTGAAACCTTAAACTCCAAGTTTTCCACCCTGTGACATTACATCCTTCTATTCAAACTCCACACCCACAATTCCAGTTCTGTCATTCCATTTTGGAGACTTCTCCACAGCCTCAGGTCAAATGCAGTGTTCTCTTTGGGGTCAGTGCCTGCCAGCACAGAGTATCTGAAATTCTCAGTAAGCAGGGTTCCAACACTGAAAAAGTAATTTTTCCTCAAATTGATCTTTGAGTAGGGTTAACACATTCTGTCACAGACTGCACAAATAAAAATCCCTCCAGTTTGCCCTCAAAAGCCAGCGGAAGAAATATGTGTTCTCATATGTGCACACAACACCAACACAAACATAAAATGGGAAAATGAGGGCAAAAAATGCCAGAACTGATAAAGCAGCTCTTGAAATTTGCTTTAATTGCAGCACATGCTAATTCATGGATGCTTACTGGAGGAGAAACCCAGTTCACACTGGCCTCTCAGGATTCAGGTATCTAAGCCCAAACACAATGCTGCTGCTTGTAGTCCCTGCTGTCAAACCTCCTCTGCTGCACCCTGCAGCCTTAACTCAAAGAAGGCAGCAAAGTGACATCCAGCATGGTCGTTTTTCCCCCAGAAAGCGCTGTCCCAAGCCAAAATGTCTTTGGAAAAGGAGTTTTGTTGGTGATTTTTTCAGAAATGGCTTAGAAGGCAGCTGTGAGGAGCAAATTCTCACAGCCTGTTTCTGTAAACAGCAGAAGTTCTCAGGTTGTTTTAATTACAAGTAAATATCTTGTCCTTGGATAAGGTATGGGAAAGCAAAAGTGACAAACATGAAGACCTTGAGAACCTTGCATACCAGAGTTATCAGGCAGTTTTCTCATGGCAGGTGAATATTCTATCTTTGGCTGTTTTGGGAAAGTAAAAGTAAGTTTTGAGAACACAAATCTTGGTATTGAAAACAAAAGGAGGGGTTGGTGTGTTATCTCTGACCTATGATGAGCTCGGGTTTTGCAATATGCATGAACTTAATTAACACGGTTATAAAAAGTGACTGATTAAGTCAATAAAGGGAGTCAGATGCTGACCAACAAAGGTGGGTCGTCTCCCTTCACTTCAATAGAATTTAACATCCATATTGAGATTTTCAAAGTGTTTTGTTTTTTGGTTTTTTTTTTTTTTTCCATTACAACCAGTGAGGAACAGACTTCAGGGTAAACAGTTCTAGCTGTGAGCATAATCACACGATAAGAATCACACTTTTTATAACATTCCCATATAATGCCTTATATTGTAACAGAGACTAAAACCTCTACCTTAATGCAAATCTGCCTCCTGGAGCTATCAGTATCAATATTCAGGTTATTAATAATGTTCACAAACTTCTGCTGACTTCTGATTGCCCAGGAATGCTCAGGATGGCAGCTCTGCATCCACAGGTTTGGGATAAGGCACATTCAGCCCCAAATAATCAAATATTCCTGTACCACAAACTTCACCCCAGGCTAAAGCTGCCCACAGAAACTTGTTTTTGTTCTTAAGTAGCCTAGCACAGAAATAGAGGAAATCTGAGGCATTAACTTCAAACACTTAAGAGCTTTGCCCATGCCAGCAGCAGTTCTAGATGTTAACCAGTATTTAGTTAATGAATAAAACTTGGGGGTCATCTATAAGAAGACTAAAAATGACAGAGTGCAAATAAATATATTTTAATGGATAAAGTTTCCTATGAGTTGATTAAACTCAAAGAAATAAAATTTACCTTTTTTTCCATTTAATTTAAAAAAATATTTTTGCAGCAGCAAAGGGTCAATGGCTTACACAGAAAAAATAAAATTCCAATATACCTGAAGCCAGGAACATTCACTGCAGGGTTGTTCAGAATACAAATTAAAAAATGTATTCCTAGCAGCATTGCTTTAAGCCTAGACACTGTATTTTGCTCACTCTCTCTCACACAATTAACCTGAGAAAACATTAGTGGTTTTTTAATCCTCCACGGTTTCTTTATGTACCCATCTATTTCTTGCCATTGGCAGTGTGTGAGGCCAATAATGCATGTTCACAGGAATAAAAGCTATATTTAGAAGGCAAAAGGAACAAACTGACAAGGGGAAAAGCTGCAGCTCCAACAGAACTCAGAAGAACATATGCAATGTGGAGGAACAGAGGTCATCCTCGCTGGAGTGAGGGACAGACAGGGGAGCAGGAAGCAGAGGAATTCCTTACATGGAATGAGACTGATGCCTGAAGTTTTCACTTCCATATTTTCCAGATTTTGTACTGCTTTGGTATATAACTCTGAATTTCACGTAAAGTTCTCCTCACAGTCTATTTAGGAGCAAGCCCAAGGACACCACTGCAGCTTCAGCCCCAAAAAGTGTAAAAAATAATGAGTTGAGGAGAGCAAATTGAGAGGATGGGATTTCATTACCTTGGACAATTAACCCCAATATGGAAATGGACCAAAACTTACAAAAGTGTGAAAACTCATCACCTGTCATCCATCTTGGGGGTAGCCCCAGCCAGGCTCCTGAGCTGCCCCATGTGTGTCCTCTGAAGGCCATTTAATAAATCCCCATTTTATTCTTTAACTCTGTCTAGCCTCTGATCTCAGGTCATCAAGACCACTGGCTCCAGAGAACATGCAGCCAGAGCTGCAAGATCTCCATTTTTCAAAGTTTTATACACATTCTTTAAAGTTAATTCCCTTGTTTAAAGCTGGTCCCTACAGCTCATTTTGGTGCCTAACAGCACCACCTTTCTTTAGCTTTCTTTTCCCAGTTTTCAGGTGATTTTCTTTAAACCCCCTCCATTTGATTTAATTTGATTTCTGCTTTATATTCTCTTCATTTTCATACTAATAACACATCTCTGAGTTTACTCTTCCCCCAGATGCCTACGTTATCTCTTTTATCATGGAATTTATCTTTTCATCCTTGAATCTACTGATTTTCTCTCTAGTCTGATTCCTTTTTGCTTTCTGTGATGCAGCCTGACCCTTTTATCAGCTATCCCATCACTTTTCTATCATTCTCCTCTCTCTAAAATGACTCCTGAGAGACTGCAGACCTGAAACAGAGATCCCCTGAAGACCATCAGTGTCTGGAGAAGCGAGATTACAGTCTTTGACATCAAAAAAACACCCTTTTTCAAGGCTCTTCCCTCTTTCAGAGATTACAAAAATGTCACAGCACCATGAGAGTGCTCTGCCATTGCACCTGATATTATTTTGGGGGGTGTGAGGACTTGAAAACCTCTCTGTGACTTGACAACCCAAGTAGCTAAAAGCAGAGAGGTGACTCATTAGCTTCTGCCAGGACACAGGAGAAGCACAGGAGGCTGGAAGAATAAGAAAATAATAAAAGAAATATAAATAATAAAAGAAAAATGAAAAGAAAATGATAAAAGAAAGAATGTTTGTCTGCCATGCTCAAAAGGCAGGCTGCAGTGGGACATGGGAAAGCCTGCCAGGCAAATGGGCATGAAGAATGTTGTAAATAACCTGAGAAAGGAATTGCAGTGTGTGGTCATGTGAAATGTGTTTCCAGCTCCAACAGAGCCAAAATTCAATAGCCAGCCTCAGAAGTGTCTTTGAAGAGAGCATATATTTGAGATTACAGTGAGTTATGGCTTTAAGCAGAGTACAAAGAGAAGCTTTTTTGATGACTTAAGGTACATATTAAATTATAAATTTTTGGATGTCAATGAGTATTTTCAGAAAATACCTTCAATATCAATCAAAGCAGTGCTGCCATGCTGAAGAGATGTTATTTCTCAGCACTGGGAACAAAATCACTCCTAGTCCTTGCCATAACTTCCACAACTCAGCTGTTAATCACTGTGTTGTGACATATATCTCTCTATATGAAAGGCTGAAGTGTTGAAAGCAAACAAAATAAAAATCACAGTTAAATGCATAGCTGAGCAGAGATTTGCTTTGAAATATCCCCACTTGAAGTCTAAACACAACTGCACTTGTCAGTTAGATTTTTTTCTCTTATTTCATGGCACATAATGGCCAAGAATCCAATCCTTTCAGTTTCTCATCTGGCTGTTCACTGTAAAATCTTTTAAAATGCCACCCATAGTAAACTAGGGGCACCAAGATAGCACTTGCTACAGGATCCAAAATATCATTTGGCTATTTGCACCTTCAAACAGAGCAAAGCAGATCCACCTTGGGCACTGCAAACTCTTGCCAAAAAGTTAGGAAGCATTGTTAGGTTTTATTGAACCAAGAAACCTAAAAACAAAATTGAAATGTTCACCCTGGTTTTTCTTTAATGATGCTCTCACACACAGATCTGCTCCTTCACAAAATTAAACAGCCTTACAATAAAGGCCCCACTAAAACTGCTTTTTCTAATCCACTTGTGAAGATAAACAGTTGCTAATAACTCCTTTATCCTATAAACATCATCCTAAATTTCTTCATATTTCAAAGACTGACCCAGACCTTTCAGGTTATACCACAATGGAATTGGGCTAACTATCAACAGCACATTATGGGTGTGTGCATCAACATCATAAAGTTGGCACTGTTAAATACTCCTGACATTACACTGCTGGTCATAAAAATATTAATTATTAAATGAGAAAATGCATGGATTTAATAGCATATGGAAAATATTTACTTTAAATAACTGTTTTGGTGTTGAGTGTTTCAGGAAAGGAAAACGTGTAATGTTAATCTGACAAAATTTTAGGATATGGGATTAGCATCCTACCTGGAAAAAAAGCATTATTTCAGGACTTTTTCCAGTAATTTCTGTCCCCAGGATCCACATTGTGATTCTGGTTTTGTCTCTCAGGCTGCAGCGAGCTTTTAAATATCCTGTGAATTGAGAGAAAAGTTTTTACTGAATAGTCTTTGAAATAGATGAAAGCAATTCATGTTAGAAGACAATTTTTGATCCATGGATAATTACCCACAGTACTCCCAAGGGGTTGAGTCTCATAGACAAACAAAAAACTGACATCTGTTTGCTAATAATGGTTAAGAGCATACATTGATTTTTGGGTTGATTAACTGACTGGCAAACTGTTGGTTTAGACAACGATGTGGAGAAAATGTGGAGAAAAACAAACATTCTACATACTGCAGCTATTTTCCCGCAACAATTACTTCCACATGGGCAATTACAACCCTTCAAGTTCCATCCATAAATTTATTAGGATTAAGAAAAATTACCTTGTAATATCTTGACAGAATTTCTCCACTCTGCAAACAATCTTGGCACCCTTACAGTTAAAACATCATTTCTAATGTGGACTTCTGCATTTCCACCTGTTTTGCAGCTAAACCAAGGAAAATGGTAATTTATATAAAAAGCTTCCTTGAAGCTTCATGATGATGAACAAGAGGAAAATTGTGTTACATTTTTTCCTCTTTTCACTCCAACTCCTTAAGGTATTGTGTTTTGAAGAGGCTTTTAACCTGCAGTTGGGGCTCATTGTTACTGCTGCCCACTGGATTTTTCAATTCTCTCAGAATATTCCATTTACTGCGTGCATTATTGCATCCTCTAAACACACAGGGCACGGTCCTGGCCCAGTGATCAGATACAGCAGAGCTGAAAGGGCTGCAAAGCCTCTCTGAAAAGCTGCCTAATCACTGCATCACCTCCTGAGAATGTGATAAAGATCCCCTGTGAGCTGCAGGAATAGGATCTGTGGCCACTGCAAAGGCTGAAGCTTCTCTAGACAGCAACCAAGGGACAGGAGGAAGAATTTACATGAGATGTAACACCACCAGATGAATGAGAGAAGGAGAAAATACAACCTCAAAGTTGAATCATTGCATTATCTTCTACAGCAGCACCTAATGCCCATGCACACGATTTGAGAAGCAGTTTCTGGTCATGAATCCCTCCAGGTGTTCATTGTTCCACTGCCAGGTGTTCCCTACCAGGGAAACTGCAAATTCCAGCACTGGGACAGGTGTCCCAGCTGTGCAAGCAGCACAGCTCAAGGCAGGGCTCCCTCCTGGTAAATGGCTCCAAAAATAACATTGTGGTGGGCATCATTGGTTGCTTACAGCAGGAGTCGTTTCTGCTGCAGCCTTAAAAAATTGCACACAAAAAGGGAAATCAAAAATCTGCCACGGTCTTTCTTCTGGAGCAAATATGAACCTGGAAGACGTAAGGGTAGGGATGCAGAAATCTGCTTTGTCTGGGATTTAAGGCAGGCAGTGCACCCAGAGAAGGATCTGGCTGAGGTGGAGCATTTAACTGAGAACAGGGCAAATAACACAGAGAAATATGAGCTGTGGCACAAACGCAGGGCTCCCATGAACCAAACAGACTCATGGCCCTTTTCACCTCTCAACCACCCCCTAAAGCCACAGCTCTGCTGAGGAAGAACATTCAGCTGCTGTTTATAATGCAATGAACAGGGATTTCACAAACAGCGAGAAGTCATTACACAACAATAAACTTAACTCACAAACGCTTTCTGTCTTTTTCTAGAATGGCTGCACATACATTCTATTTTCATCATGCATCTGGACAACCTTTACAACAAGTTGCACACCCCACGTGTCACTCAGGAGGAGCCTATGCAATCAGCATTTCACCAGGGCCAATTTCTTTCTTCTTTTTGGAGCAATGTCACATAACAATTAGACCTCTCTTTCTCCTGCTTCCCAAGGTTT
Source organism: Zonotrichia albicollis (assembly GCF_047830755.1). NCBI lineage: Eukaryota > Metazoa > Chordata > Aves > Passeriformes > Passerellidae > Zonotrichia > Zonotrichia albicollis. The sequence continues at coordinate 53,982,503 of NC_133824.1, forward strand.
ACACCTGAATGGTTTTCCTTGGTAGAAATGACACCTAACAACTCACCATTAAAACCTAAGTTATTTTACCTGTATTCTTTCGTGCCTACAAGCACTAAACTACTTATCCAGTATAAAACCATGGTGCAGCTTAGAGTATTTTTTCCTACTTTTGAATATCAAACTCCCAAAGAGAGAAGCATAACTTAACAGCAGCCTAAAAGCATGGTCTTTTTAAGATCATAAATACAGAAATTGTGCTTTGTTGCAGACATCTTTCAAGAAAAAAATCCTTTCTTTAGGATTTTTTCTTCCTGAGAAGCTGAGAGGTCTCCGGGACAAAATGTAAACAATGGTTATCTGCTGCTGTGGAATGCAACAGGTGCATCTGTGATTGGTCTGTGTTGGATGTTTGTAATTAATGGCTCGGACAGAGAGCCCGAACCACAAACCTTTGTTATTCATTCCTTTCTATTCTTAGCTAGCCTTCTAATGAGAACCTTTTCTTCTATTGTTTTAGTATAGTTTTAATGTAATATATATGATAAAATAATAATTCAGCCTTCTGAAACATGGAATCAGATCCTTGTCTGTTCCCTCATCCTCAGACCCCTGTGAACAATGTCACAGTGCGTGATACCCTGAGGGTGCCAAGAGATTTCAAATGTAGGGAATTTTTTTCCACTTCATCCAAAGGATTTGATAGCACTACCTGTTTTCACAGTGTCTCTTAAAGATATTTAAGTTTCAGCACGCTCTGCAACAGCCAAATGACAGCTCAGCAGAGGATTACCTGTTCTCCTCTCTGTTGGTTATTTCTCCTCCTCACACCAAGGACCATCATTTGCAGTGCTGTGCAAACATTACTGAAAACTTTGCTGCATTGCAGCACCAGGGAGAAGCCCCAGCTCTGGAAACCATGGCCAGACACTGCTCCTGGAGGATTCCCCAGGGCAGCAGGATGAGGCGCTGGGTGGAGGCAGAGGCACGGAGCGGAGCAAGGGGCACAGCTCATCGCCAAGCACTGCCCTGGCACCCCAGAGCAGCTCAGGGAGGCACTGCCTGGCACAGCACAGCTGCTCGTGACAGCCCTCCCAGACTCATCTGACACACAGATTAAAGCTGTGCGGTGCAGAAGAATGCAGAAAGCCATATGCCTCTTTTCTATCCCCACACAAAGGACACGATCAGTTTGAAAAAGCCCTTTTCCAAATCTGCTGGATAAACAACCATTCATGAGTAACTTCTAGAGGCTCACAGGTAGTGCAAAAACATTACAGAGAGCTGCAGAGTTCTGTGTGAAGCCCATAATTAAGCAAGCTAATGATCTGAGATGATGATCCGTGGCAGAATCATTTTGAGTTTGTTTTGAATTCGCTTTAGAATTCTCAAAGAAATGTTTTGCATTAGTGGATAAAAGGCCCTGGTTAGTTATTTGTGCTTGCTGATAGATGTTAAATGCCTCTCAGAAAGCATTTAAGAAATCCCTGAAATGCTACAGATTATTACAGCCAGCATTTCCTCCTGTTAACATATCCAACCAACAGCAAAAATCAGAGAACAATTTTAAGGTTGAAAGGGACCATTTGGGCTTTATCTGATCAAATCCCTTACTTCCAAGCAAACAAAAGTCTGTAAATCAGGACCCTGGAGCAGTATTTTCAGTGCAGCCATGTCTTTTGCAGGACTGGAAACAATGAAGTGCACAAGTCTCAAATGTGGGTTTTAAGGCATAAGACTTCCAACCCCAGAAGTGGGTTCACTGCCCTTACACAAGTGGATACGGAGAACAGCTGGCATTTGACTGACACCGACTGCATCACCCAGCACTTCTCAAAGTCTCAAATGCCCAGATTTGAAATGCCCCAGCTGTACCTCAGGGCAGCAAGGGCACAGCTTTCCCCTGGGCTTCTCTTTGGCTGGGCCACCTCAGGTGTGGTGGCGTTCACAGGGGCCTCAGGATGAGGAAGGGACGAGAATGTTGACTCCATGTTTCAGAAGGCTGATTTATTATTCTATTATATATATTACATTACAAGTATACTAAAAGAATAGAGGAAAGGATTTCATCAGAAGGCCAGCTAAGAATAGAAAAAGAAGGAATGATAACAAAGGTTTGTGTCTCAGAGAGCCTGAGGCAGCTGAGACTGGGGTGTTAATTAGAAACAACCACGAGACCAATCACAGATCCACCTGTTGCATTCCACAGCAGTAGGTAATTACTATTTATAGGTTGTTCCTGAGGCCTCTCAGCTTCTCAGGAGAAAAAACCCAAAGGAAAGGATTTTCTCAGGAGATGTGTCCGTGGCATTTCCAGCAGCTCACCCTCCCCGGGCGCGCGGGCTCTGACCCAGAAAGGGAGAGCTGAGAAGGGGCTGATGAGATAAACTGTGCCTGTCCCCAGTTCAGCACCAACACAGCCACGCCGTGCTCGCAGCACACCCAGCAAAAATATCTGTTCTTCCCAAGGATTTATTTTTGTACAGCGTTTCCGCGGTAAACAAATGCTCCCGATGGAAACTGTGTCAATGGTGCTGCTGGAAAATGTTAGACCAGACACCCTGATCTCACATCTTCAAACTCCTCTTTGGTCCTTTTTCACAAAAAAAGGAAGCTGTCAGGATTTATTTGCCATCTGATTGTTAACTCTGTATTAATTTTTACTTATTATTTGGCTTAGTTTTAAATTTTTATTGAAAACTATTCTAGGTGGAAACACTGTTCTTTGAATAGTTATAGTGGTGAGACAGAGCATAAAATAATATTTTCTCTAACATCTCCCTTTCCCACCCAGATGCTCATGAGCAGGCTTTACTTCCATTAGAATATTCATGGGACATAAATAATAAAAAAAGCATGAAAGCTGCTGGAGTGTAGGTAGAAAATTTACTCTCCTTGCTAGTTCTTCACTTTCACCTAACTTCCTTACAACTGGTACAATAACTTGAAGCAAAATCTCTCCTGTGGGAGAAACTTCTAAGCAGTTAACAATGTACTCCATCTTTTAAATCCACACACTGCCACAGGATATTAATGTAACAGGCCCATCCCTCATAATGTACACTGCTGCCTATTAAGGGCAGGAGCTGGGGAAGCTAAAGAAATGTTTTTCAAAATTAAGCAAAGGAAATATATTTTTTTTGTGCTTAAGCAGATGGTATGCACAGAAAATTTTAAAACAATCTTATTTCCAGTCTCTCCCAGGACAGTCCTCTCCCCACCAAACATGGTTTGTTTTCCAAAGCATTGTTTTCATTTACCTTTCACTAACTGAGCAACTCTCCACAGGCTCCTGAATTTTCTTTGAGCCTGTACAGATATCATACATGTAGTAGACAAAGTGTTGTGTTAAAAAGCAAGAAATTAATATTTTCTAAAAGTTACGGCTCATTATTAGACAGTATTTCCCCCCAAACTGCTGAGGTTTATCTTAGTAACTAATCAGCAGACATATATTGCCTTACAAAGCAGTACTGCTCCATCTACATAATTAATAGTATATAAAGCATTCCTGAAAAAGTACAACTCAAGGTGCATTTACTATTATATGAATCATTTAAGTTTGAACTCTTTCAGCTGCACTGTAGGTTTGCTATTTATAGAAACAGGAATTTCAATAAAACAGCTTTGTTTGGAGTTTAATGGCTATGTCTCCTTTACTAGCCACAGAATTTTCAAAGCAGCTACCAAGCACGTGAATGCAGATTTGAAAGGATTGGAATATTTCAAAATTCCTCTTTATAAACTTACTTTGCTCCATGAAACTTTGATTAATGCGTCCTCTTCAAAGTACCAAATTGCTACCAGCTACATCTTTCAGAAGGAGCTGTTAGCAACTTAGTGAGTTTATTTATGTTGTGGATATTCTTTCTGTGAGATTTCAGAAGTTGCCTGTATATCTAATTCTCTAAACTTCTTTTGCAAGACTGCTGGTGAACGTTTTTGCAATGTTTGGCTCTTCCCTGGCAGATCCAGCACAACAGGATCTTGAGCATCTTTGCCTTTCAGAGCACAAAACATTGAGCTAAACTAAGCTTGTGCTGAAAAGGACACCAGGGCTTCACCAAAAGAGTTTTACAAGATGCTCTCAACACTTTACATTATTTGTCCTTTCTTCAACTCATCTTTTGACATTGTATTGCTTCAAGAGAATCAGTCACACACACCTGTTTTTAAGCTATCCAGGTTTAGAAATGATTCTTCCATTTCTATAAATCAGACTCTTTTTAACAGAGCAGCAAGCAAGCATACTGTTAATTCATTCTAATAAAACAAATCTGCTTTCAAAGCAGTGGCCCCAGTTAATCAGGTAAATGCCTGCGAATGGTTAAAAAAGCCAAACAAAAAACCAACACCATACAAAAGATTTGCAATGGATTTGTCATTTCTTCCCAATGGTTTGGGCCAGCCACGAGGCCTTGTCTGACACAACTCAGCAGATTGAAGTCCCCAGGGCACTGAGTTTAACAGACTAAAGTGCACACTTAGCATGATTCTGACAGCTCTCCCATGCCCCAAAGCACCCCAAGATGCCCCAAGTTCAGGGTAATATTCAGCTGGAAAGCACTATCAGCTATCCTGCTTCATGCCGTCCAGAAAAGAAAGGCAACAAACCCCAACCATCCTTCTTAGCAGGGTTGTGGGTTGTGTTTAGTTTCTAGAGCTGAAATATTTCGGAGCAGTTTGTAGAGTTTGTCCCAAACCCATTTCTTCTTGTGGAGTGTTTCTCTTCAGGGATGGCTTCAGCTAGACCAGCTTGGTCACAGCTGAACAGCAGGAAGAAAATAGAACATCATTAGGACCCTAAATTTGTGCTACACTACAAACACTCATCATTGCTAAACCTTCAAAAATACATTATTTGAAATAAAGCTTCAGTTTGTAATTAATACAAACTGTTACATTACATTAACAAAAACACATAGAAGGCAACGAAAAAATCTGACAGACAAAAGACTGAGCAGCTTTTTCCTCTTGGGCCTAGTCTTTAATAAGAGAATCAGTCAATCATTCTTTGAAATTCTGCTATCAGGACAAACAGAACATGTCTCCAGGAAATTTAGGATGATGGTGTCTGAAAAATGAAAAAAAAAAAGGCATTTCCAAAGCATTCATATCTCCATCCAGCATTTAACAGATGCCTTTCTAAGCCTTGAGCTGCAAGGACTGGAACAAGATGATCTTGCATTATTCTCTCACCTCCCCTGTTGAAATCCCTGCCTGTGTTAATACAGGTAACAGATTTATGTTCTCACGCTGAATCAAAGAGGCTTGAAACACAATGGTAGGTTTTTTGCAATGATTATCCAACCTAATGGGAATTCTCACACACCTCAGAGGAAATTTTACTGCCTTAAGACAGAAGCAGTGTGACCAGAGAATGTGGTTTAACAACATTTGGTATTTTCTGACCATTAAAACATTCTGCCCCACCACAACAAACTCGTGTTTTAAGGACACGTGGGCCCAGTGTCCTCACCAGTTTCAGTACCAAAAATGGGCTCCTCACAAGCCAAGTAAAAATGTACAGAAAATATGAATTACTCAATTATTCCTAGTCACATTATAAAGCATTGCTCACCTGCAGGCAGGATTTGATGGTTTCTGGTGGTCCAGCAGGTCACTGTTGGACTCTAAAGACACTGCAGATTCCTGCGCAAGTCAGCCCCAAATACACTTGCCAAATCTTTCTTGCACATGCAAGAGAAAATATTGAGGGGTAAGAAGAGAGAGAAGCTTCCAATGCAGAATAGAAGAGGGAAAAAAACCCAACGGTGGTTGTTTTTTTCCTAACAAGACTCCATTACATACTTCTAATTATATTTACTCAGAAAAAAATGTAGGTATTTAGAGTGATAACAAAATTACAAAGGCAGTACATTGCAAAATGCGTTTCCATAGCTATTGCAATGCTCTTTCCCAAGATGAATTATTAACAGTAGTATCACTGCATTTTTGAAGTCAGGGATGTGGAATGATGAATTCACCACCGAAAAGACAGAGAAGCTGCACACATTTGCAAGGAACAGACTTAAAATGATGGCAGAAAAAACCAACAGCATCTTTTGCTTGCTATTGGGAAGAGTTATGCCTCGCCCCATCAAGGAGGAGAGCCACACAATTTTATTTCTTTCTAATCCAGGTAGTTCAAATTTGCAATGAGAAATACTGTCACGAGTTATTTACGAGCGGGTCGTGCAGAATTTCCCTTGCCAAAATTATTCAGCAGATATGTAAATAATTTTGAAAAGCATCTGGCTCAGAGTTACCAGGTTTTGCACACGGATGTCACTTTAAGCAAATTATCCCCCAAACACATCAGTGTGTTTCAAAATAAGACAGAGCAGTGGACAAACTGTTCTAACTCAACCAGTTGTGGCAGATGGCAGGATGCAGGATGTCTGGAGCCTGCCAGATCCCAGATCCATGGCTCCATGTGGAGAGGACAGCCTTGGGAAGTGTGGCATGTGACCACCATTTCCTTCTCCCCACCATCCTTTTCTCTTTAAGCCCTTCTACGTCCAAATCCACTAAGTGTTAAAAAGATTAAGGTATGAAAAAGGATATTTAGACACAGCCAGGCAGTCCAGCTAAGGATGGCCTCAGCACAGACCTAAATATTTTCATCAGACTCTCTCCAACAGAGACCAAGAACATCTTAGAGAAAAAAAAAACCCCAAAGAAACAAATTTCAAAAACCAAGGTGGGTTTTCTTGTCTAAGAAAATTTGCTTCTGGCAATCTGTTTTGAAGCCTCTTGAACATCAGTCTGGGGATTTTTTCTCCATAGCTCTATCAAATTTTCTTTCTGAACTCTTAGTTTTGTTCCCTATTGCATCCTGCAAAAGTAAATCTTGCTTCTTAATTAACTATTTCACAGGAAAACCAAAACAAAACGTCCTCAAGAGCTCAAAATTTTTGTGGCAACAGTATTGCCAAGGAATTTCATGTCAAAGCCCAAGGAAAAGCAGCACTGGCAAACAAAAATAAAAAGTAACATAAATTAACATAGAACATCTCAGATTAGAAGGGTCCTACAAGGATCACCAAGCCCAAGTTCCTGCTGCTCTCAGGACTACATAAAACTGAACCACAAGACTGAGGGAAGTCCAGAGACTCGTTCAATTCTGGCAAAGCTTGGTGATGTTCCACATTTGCACTGCACATCTATACAGAACTACTTCAGCATAGCCTTGTTCAGAAGACAAAAAACTCCAGTTATTAACTCCTGAGATAGAAGTTTTGTAGCTAGAGCCAAAAAATTATGGTGTTTTTCAATTTTAATTGTATTTTTCCCCACATGCACTCAAATGATGCATATTTCTAAACCACATACCATAAGTGTCCAGCACAGATCACTGATGTAGTAAAAAAAACCCTTTCACACTTAAAAACTGTTAAGGACCCTTGCAATGCTCCTCATTCCATGGGTCAACATATTGCAGTACAGACTAAAAATGATAGAATTAAGAAACAAATATAAAGAAACGAACAAACAAAAAAATCAGTCAGCATTGAGTAGTTATCTCCCATTAGAGTTTTTCAGCTTGCATCCCACACAGCTGGTGCCAACAGCTCAAGAGGGAGTTGGGCAGGATGAAATTTTTCCAAGGACATTGTCTACTTTGAAGCCAACATAGCTATCACATTCTATGTTTTAATTCCTGCTTTCTGAATGTCTGGGAGCAGCCACTTCTGTTTGATTCAGAAATTGCCTTAAAGAAATGGAACAAAAACAGAACAAGAAAAAAGAGGCTAATTTCAATGTAATGAAGAGCAGCACTTTATTCTGATGACTTGCAACATTTGCTACCTCTTTACTGCACACTGCACCCAACTGCCTGCATGGGGAGGTTTGATCTTGATATTACAGCATGTCTTAGGAAGGTCTTTTTTTTATTCATTAAAAACCAGGAAATTGTCCAAGTATTTTAGATATTTCTCCTGACTCTTCAGCAAACGCTCTAATATTTAATTACTTTTCATATTTATGTTTGCCTAATGGTGGTCTACGTGCATATAACAGCTCTGGAGGTCTTCTATCATGTTCCAGGAATGCACTGCTCAGATTTGGTCTAAGTAAAACCCAAATAGCATTATCCAAATAACATTTCTCATGTAATGATTCCTGACTAGTCATGACGAATTATAAAAAGTCACAAACAAACTTACTCTAGGAGATTTGTGTTAAATAGCAAAAATAGCTGCACTTGTTGCCACATTTATTTTCACATGGGAAGGCAAAAGAAGAAACTGGATGCTATGTTAATGCTCTGGCTGTTTCCCAACACCCTCCTGAACATCTGTTGTATCTTTCCCCTAAAAAAATGCAAGTAGAATCAGCACTTCCATTGCCTCTCACAGAGCAACTTAATCTAGCATTTTTATTACCCAAAAATGGGTTCTAGCAATCAGCCCCAATATCCTTCTCTTCTTAAACCAATGAGAAAGATAAATCTAATATTTCTAAGAACTAGAGTATTTTCTAAGTTTCTGTAAAACTTACAGAATCAATAGATCAACAGGATATGCAACAGTTAGTAAATTACCTTCTAGTAATGCAGTAGCTACAACAAATTAACTGAAAGAATTATGAAATTAGTTGCTTTGTTTGGAAAACCACCCCAATGAAGCCCTTGTTTCCCCAGTAATCTAAGAAAATGCTATTTGGGCAAAGACATTGTTTCAAAAAAACAGAAGTTTTGGAACCAACTGGTTGTTTCAGAATTTGTTTAACAGACTCTACAGCGTCAAGTGATGAAATTGAGTAAGAGGGGATGACTGAAATAACATGAATTTATTTCTTTCAGACAATATTAAAACTTCATACGTATCCCTTGGGGTCATATTAAAAATGTGCATTTGCTCAAGAGACTTTTAGTCTATGAATAGTTTATCAAAGTCACCAAGTTTTAACGGAGTAAAAACCTTTCCACAGAACAAGGGCTTCCTAATCTGCCTTTCCTGCACATTATATCTATTACATAGGAAACATGAGAAGTTCTGCATCACATTTTACATTCTAATTAATTTCAACTGTGCCCACCTCAAGCATTTTGGAAAGCGAGCTCACTTGCAATCTCCTGGAAAGCCTTTTTAGAGATATGCAAAATCTCTCAAAACCAAAGTGTTAGGCTAATCCAGTAAAACACCCAAAGCATCTCAACTACTCAAAAACGTTTCATGTTGAAAATTCCACCTTGCTGATAATTTTTTTCATGTAAAACTTGACTCATGTCAATAATTCACAGCGTTAAGCAGGAGATAATTTAAAAGTTCCAGTGTTTTTATAAACTCCAAAGAAAACTGTGCATTAGTATTAGAACAAAATGTTTGCTTTTATTTTTCAGCTTCTTTTCCCCATTCCCTCTGTATGGGATAAAAATATTTCAAGCCAAGCTGCAGTTAGTTACTAATATAACTGTGCACACCAAAGAAAAACAGATTCATTAAAATACATCTAGCTGTAGAGATCCTCCACAAAGCAGATATTTATCACCAGTCACAAAGTGCTGACTTCAAACTGAAAGCAGAGCACAAACTTTACTTCAGCTGAAATTCAAATTATCATTTCAATACTCTTCTAGCACAGAACACCTTTTAATTCTATTATTGACACTGCTTTCTTTCTGCTGTTGAATACTCACACCAGAACCATGGACACAAACTGGAAATGTTGCTGGAAAACTCAGAAGCAGAAAAGAAGAATGCTCAGAAGCATTTATCTGGAAGTGAAGGAACATCACACCACCTACAGCCAGTAAAGGCTTTATTATCTCAGCTCCACTTAGTGCACCCGTTCAGCTTCCAGGATTATTCCCAACAGGCTAAAATCCTGACAGTATTAGTCAGAAAAATTAAATTAGTCTTTCCCAAATCACTTTGATATAAGTTATTCCAGGGCTCATTAGATCAATCCTGAACCATTAAAACGCTTTAGTACTGACTGGGAAAGAGCGAGACAATTCACAATTGATTTCCATGCAAGCTAAATTAAATTACATGGAGTTATATGTCTAGTTCAAAAAGGGCAACAACAAGTCAATGCTGTGTGCTTTTTTAAAGAAAAAAATTCTCTAATCTCCACTTCTTACAACAGTCTTTTCCAGTTTCCCTAGAGAAAAACCCAACTGATACAGGCATCTAGGTGCTGTGACAGTAGTTTGTAGAGATTTTTTTCTTTTTTATTTTGGGAAGCATTTAGTGAAAAATTTTGGGCTTTTGATCTTCTTTTCCAGAGTAGCCTAAAAAGATAAGTCTCTATCTTGGCCTTGTGAATTCTGCATATAAGACCTAATCTGTGGCAGTTTCAACTTGATTTGGATCATGTACAATTTACATGCAGTCTTTTGCTTTATAATTGCTTTTTCATTGCAAGCTTCCATGGCATTTTCCAGCAGCCATGCACTTGGCTGCCTTCAGATCCATTACATTTGAAAATATCGTCCCAAACTCAGAGTTAAGCATCAAAACATGATCTAAAAATCTACAAACACCACATCACCTGCCCCTAATGGGGATCCCCAGAGCTCCCTCCTTGGTCCTGTGCTCTGAATGACTTGGATACAGGATTTTGGGAGCTGATGAAAAATTGAGAGGAGCTGTTGTCTCCTTTGAGCCAGAGAGGCCATGCATGGAGATCTTGATGAATTAGAGGCCTGGGCAATCACCAGCTTTATTAATTTTAACAAGGATAAATGCTGGATTCTGCACCTGGTTTGGGCAACCCTGGCTGTACAGACAGACTGGGGAATGAGGGGATGGAAAGCAGCACCAGAGAAAGGGACCTGGGGGTCCTTGGCAGGCTGAATGTGAGCCAGCAGTGCCCTGGAGCCAGAAGGGACATCCCTGTGCTGGGGACATCAGGCACAGCATCACCAGCAGGGCAAGGGAGGGATTGTCCCACTCTGCCCTGAGCTGGGGCAGGTTTGGGTGCCACAATGGAAAAAAAGATATAAAGGTACTGGAGAACATCCAGAGGAAGCCTTGAGAATGGGGATGGTTTTGGAGTGGAAGCTGTGTGAGGAGCAGCTGAGGACATCATCAGCTGCTCATCCTGGAGAAAAGGAGACTGAACTCAGAGCTCGCCACAGCCACAACTTCTTGTAAGGGGAAGAGGAGGGGCAGGCACTGATCTCTGCTTGGTCACAGGTGACAGGAGCCATGGGAACAACCTGAAGCTGTGTCACAGGAGGTTTAGGTTGGGTATCAGGGAAAGGTTCTTCCCCAGAGGGTGGTTGGGCACTGGAACAGGGTCCCCAGGGCAGTGACCCAGCACCAAGTCCGAAAGGGCTCCAGAAATGTTTGGACAATGCTCTGGGGCACAGGGTGTGACTCTTGGGGTGTCCTGGGCAGGGCCATGTCACAGACATCATTTATGGAAAATCCTTTCCTTAGGTTCTTTTCCTCCTGAGAAGCTGGGAGGCCTCAGGTACAAAATGTGAACAATGATTATCTGCTGCTGTGGAATGCAACAGGTGCATCTATGATTTGTCTCATGTGCTTGTTTCTAATTAATGGCCAGTCACACTCAGCTGGCTCGGATAGAGTCCGAGCCACAAGCCTTCGTTATGATTCTCTCTTTTTCAATTCTTAGCTATCCTTCTGATGAAATCCTTTCTTCTATTCTTTTAGTACAGTTTTAATATAATATAAATGATAAAATAATCAATCAAGCCTTCTGAACATGGAGTCAACATTCTCATCTCTTCCCTCATCCCCAGATCCCTGTGAACACCATCGCAGGGTCAGGAGTTGCTCTTTGGAGATACTTGTAGGTCCCAACTCAAAATGTTCTGTGAGAATAAAAATGGAGAAAAGTTTTAGGCAGGCATATTTTTCTACATTCAGTGCTACTCAATTTGTTATCCCTTGTTGTAACATAAGTCAGGAAGAAGAAGCAGTAGTAACTTTTTCATATAAATGATAAAAGACCACCCCTGTGCATAATTTAATCATCATGCCCATTTGAAACTCACTAATGGCTAACTAGAGAAAAATACTGCAGAACATTAAATGCTAATAGAAACTCATGTCTATTTCTCCATGGATAATTTTACCTGAACACACAAAAATCCCTTAACAAGCTTTGCTTTGCACAAAAAGACACAAAAAAGTTATTTCCTATTTTTGTTTCAGATTACTAAAAGCTACCCTTCAGGAGAACCAGTGTAGCACTGAAAGTTGGGCTCCAGCCATTACTCATTGGGACACACGAAAGTTACCAAAAATCAGGTTCTGAGGTATAAAGTCAGAGAAAGAACACATCTGCAAGCTATTCCAAAGCCAAAACCATCTTGCCATCTAACGTGTGCCGCACAACTTGCCCAAATACCCAAATTCACTTTCAGATTCAGTTTCCCATCAAACTATTTCTAGCTGTACAGCAACCTGCTCCGAGCAGAACACAACAGAACTTCTGAAATTCAACAGACACAGCCACAAAATTTATGGTGATGAACTGCTGTTGGTTGGCACGGGGACAGGAGAAAGTCTGTTGACCAGGAAAAATCAGGAAAAGAGAATCAGGATGCTGCTGGGAGCAGTGTGTCTCCAGCTCTGTCATCACCAACAGCCTCCATTGAAAATAGGGGCACACAACAAGAGCAGAAAGGGAACACACACTGTACCAGGCAGGAAATTCTTCCTCATTTTCAGCAGCTCAGAAATTGAACAGAACAGAGCAGCCTTGGAGACTGAATTTTCACAAGAGACAATGTGAATTGCATGTTGCAGTAATTACAAAACTGTTATAAGTAGTGGAGAAATAATCTGCCAGTTGGACAGCCTAAGCCCACAATAAAGGGCAATGTGTCAAAGAGTCAGCTCTGGAGGCACATGGGACAGCAAAAACATAGCTGCTGTTCTGGAATGGTGCAACACATCCTGGCAATTAAACTGGCTGTTGCTAGAGGAAACATTCAGCAATGCATCTGCAGAAAAACAGAAGGTGTATTCTTTCCCACAGAGATTCACAGGTTCTGTGCAAGTTTGTTCAACAGGAGGACTTTCAGGCTGTCCTAGCACGTGATTCCTCTGAGCAGATTAATTTCATACTAGATTTTTGGTCACCTGGAATCTTCTCAAGTCAAAATCCATACCCAATGCACTGCTCTGCTCAGTCCCAAAAATGGATTTGTTCTGGTTGTTGTAATAGCCAAGCACAGAAGCAAACCTTGTGGTTTCCCCTCTATAAGGAGAAGAGAGGTTAGAGGAAATGAGAAGCTCAGGCTTTTGCTGTAACCTATGTGAAACCCCAGAAGTGCCACGTGGAGAGGAATCAGAGATGCACTACAAGAGCAAAAAGAGAATTTTTGGCAGGCAGGAGCAATTCTCTGCCTCAGAGTACATGCATTACACTGCATGTATATGTACACATTGCACTGAAGAAAGTTCCTATTACACTGCCGTCTTTCTAATGCCTGAAGCCAAATCATAAGGTCAACAGTTGTGCTACAGATCAATTAGGCTCCCTGCAGGTGGTCATTTTTCCCTGCATTAAGCACTGCAATGTACAAGAAACAGTCCAGTAAATAAAATGCTTAGAGACTAAATCTCCTAAGAGAGCACATCTGTCTAGTTGCTGCTTTTTACCACAACTCCCTTAGGTAAAAAATCACTTGTCACACTATATCTTTTAAAGTAAATATACTACTTCTATTTTATCTGCTAAAAGTGTTTCTGACCCACAGTTAGTGGATTCTTAGCACCTTCCCATGTTCCTCCTCTTTGCAGGGCAGCACTAGTAACTCCATAACAACAGCTGCTTCAGTGCCATGGATTAGAAATGATCTCTTTTCCAACAGAAGTCTAAGTTTTATAGAAAGAACATATTCTACAAAGTTTTTATTTAAAGCATTTGCATAGAAATAACCTTGCACTGAAGACTGGACAAAAAGACAGAGAAACTCCAAAAACTATCAGGAGCAAGAGGTGAAGGGAACATCTTGCAATGCTTTGATTTCTAATTAGAATGCAAGATGCTTGAAGCAAATAGTACAACTGAGATGGTCAATTAAGAGTGCTGTGATTGTTCTTCTACTGTAAGACCCCCTCAACCTTGCAAAAGACAGAAAATCACTACAAAATCGTTAATGCTTCAGTGTCTAGGTAGCAATCCTTTGGAGAAGAAAAAGCTTATTTATATCAAAATACAGATACAACTAGAGTAATTTTGTCTTCTGGTTTCCAAGGAGACAAGTGACCTCTATAGACTTCTCCTAACAAGTGCATCAAAGTCATATCAAAGCAAGTAAAGCCATGAAAGCCATAAGAAAGTAGCTCAATGCAGAGAAAATCTGCTGCTCAAACCTGAAGTTTAACAGCTTGGGTAGTTTGCTTCGCTGTTGGTGTCCCCATCCCGAGATTCCTTTTAAGAGAGCACTCTCTGGGACAGGTATTACCAATCTTTACTTCAAGGCAAAATAGCAGGCAGGAGAGGCTCCACCATGGCAGCACAGAGAGTATATTACAACCAACAACAGGGGCAATAATCTAATTTTATGGCACTCATGGGGCACACCTTCCTGAGACCCAAAATCCATCCTTCCACAGCCGATCAGCAACGCCTTGAAGCTAACATGTATGTTGTGTTAGCAATTCTCTATTTTAGCACTCCAGAATCTCTGCGGGATTCTGCTTTCTTCCTCAGCCAAGCTCAGGAAACCCATAGGATGTATAATCACATTTTCAATGCCTTCCTAATCTACAAAAAGCAGATTTGTTTTGGCCAAGTGCACAGTTAAAAGAGATTCCCTGTCTTTCCCCATGTCCCTATTGTCCCTCTCACATTCTCAACACACTAGGGAAACACTGAACCCGCTTTTTCTTGAAGAAATTGCTTCAAGTTCTCAATTTAAAATTTAACATCCATCCCCAAGTACCTGCAGGTATTTTGGCTTCCTTGTGTGGCCCACCCCCATTTTCCTGCTTCAGGCAGAATGCTATGGAGATGGGGATCTACAGGACTTCAGGATGCTGCTGGGAGCAAAGAGCATGCCTGGGGAAACTTCTCACTCATTTCAGCCTGCCCTGATGTAGCTCAGCTGACAGCAATAAAAGGATGTAAAAAATAAAATCATGAAAATATATGAAAAGCCTAGACAGCAGTTCCACATTGTAATTGTGCAGCAGATTGATGGGTCTCTGTGGTAATTCCAAGATCAGCTTTAGAGCTTTGCATTACTTGTAGGGTAGGGCTGGGAAAGTGCCCTTGAGGGATTCAAGATGTTGTTGGCAAGTTCCTGCATCCTAAACATCCACCTGGGCACAGGCTAACCAAGAACTCAGGAGAAATGATGAGGAAAAATTTTGATTCAGGAGACAGAAAAAAAAAAAATCAGGTGGAAGAAACTGTTATTTCAGACCTGACTAATGAAGCGTTTGGGAATATAAATGTGTGAAGGTGTTTTGGATGAGATCATGAGAGACAGCGCCAGTGATGCTGCAGAAAATAAGAAGTGAGAAAAGCTGAACAGGAGCAAGACAGCTCCAGGTCAAACTCACAGGTGCATCAGATACCAACAAACATGGGGAAAAAACATCACCATTTAATGCCAGAATTGGGGGCTGCAGTGTGAAATGGATTTGTGGAAAGACACAAATAGCAATAAAAAAACTAGAACTAGACAAATACAAGGATTTCTCCAATAAGACAAATTGCAAATGCGAAACTCCCCAAACATGTTCAATACCTGCTTTGCTTAATCTTCCGAGAAGACAGACACCAGATATTGAGCACAGTTGGTGATAAAAGAAAACAAAATAAGGAAAAGATTTTAAAACCAGCAAAATCCCAATACCACAGAAAATTCCAACATACACGATAAGGGTACCTTGCTGGAGAATTGATCTAGTTGTTCTATTTCCCTGGATCCTGCAGTTGAAAAAACACACAGAAGAGAAAGTAACAGAAGAAAACCCACATGGCAAGGGCCTGGTGAATGCTCAGGTGCAGGGCTTTAATCCCCTCCCAACTCAACAGCAGAATTGTCACTCAGGCTTTTTACTCACTGCTATTTCTGATGAGTTTTACAGGCAACCAGCTGTAATCCAGGCTTCTTTCTCCTACAGATTTCTACATTTTCACATCCTTTTGTTGCTGTATACACACTGCTCTATCATATTCTACCCCTTGACCAGTCAAACATGCCTTGCACTCATTTGGTTTGTAATCCCCTGTTTACATAGAGGATGGTGCTTCACTTCCTATGGGACAAATAGAATCAGTACACACAGAAACTTATTTATAGAAAAAGTGCTGAAGTTACCACTTTTGAGCTTCCTCATCTCAGAGGTTCTCTGAGAAATTTGAGCAGCTCATTCACAGAGCATCTCCCCAGCGCTGCAAGCTCTCGTTCCAGGGAGAGAAAAGAAAATGAATCAGAAATCAAGTGTGGAGCATTCACAGCCCTGTGCTTGCTCCTCCCTCTCCTCACCTAATTGCAAGGCCCTCAGCACTCCCAGCTGTGTGGTGCAACGTGACACAGGCGTGCAGCATCCTTTCAGAAGCAAGAGGAGAAACACAGGCCTCCCACACTGGGAGCTCTGTTTGGCAGGGTGCTTTCCAGAATTCCTGTGCTGATAAGCATTGGATGATACAGAAGGTTGCATAAATAGGCAGAGAGATGAAGGTAGATAAGGGAAAGATGTGGCAGTGATTGACAAAGATGTTTTGGGGTACAAGAATCACAGCGCAGTCAGCAGAAAGCCCAAGGCAAAGTGGTGTTTTATTAAAGTAAATCACCTAGCATGGAGAAAGGCTAAGCAGGGTTATCAAATCTTCTCTTTTCATCAGAAATGAAAAAAAAAAAAAAAAGGACTGTTGCTGACAATTTAAAGAAAGGTCTGACTATTATAAACCTTAGCCATGGAATTCTCACTAAAACTGCCGCTTTTACAAAAGGTCTTTCCTCTCCCACTGGCAAACAACAAAGCATTGGACTGTTCAAAAGTCCTCAACTAAAAGCAAAGTAACAGTTTCAAAACCACAAGTATGTCAAAGAGCTGGAAATCAAAAAGCTGCAGTATAATTTGGCTGAGTGTACGAGTTTCATTTTTTTTACTACAATCAAAGCCCTTCAGGTCTGTGCCCTTTGTGACTTTTCAATAACCAGGTGATTTTTATTTGCTGTTGCTCAATCTTAATTTGAGGGAAGTAAAGGATCTACTTTACTTGCCACAATGTAAATTTATTATGGAATTGGCTATTCTATCTGTAATTTATCACAGGAGAGCACAGGGTGCCTGCAGCAGGAATTTTTCCAGAGGCTCACAGCTGCTGGCTGTAAGCACTTAGCTTAACATCACTGAACATCATTGCCTTCAACCACCAGCCTGATGATCTTTCCAGGCTGCAGGATGCTGGCAGGGCCTCAGCACTCAGAACATCTGGAGCACTCCAGGAATCTTAGGTGTTGCCAGCCTTCTTCTACTCTGCTCCTCGTACCTTTTGGAAAAGAGTTTAAAGCTGACAATAACTATTGTGCATGCAGTTAGCCTTGATGTAAAGCATTTCCTGAAATCTCTCAATAAAACAAAAAAAAAACAGTTTTAATTCAATTCTGATAAGCTCTCATTCAGTCTAAAAAGAACTTAGAACTGATTCTGAAAATTCAAGACCTGAAGACTGATTTTTCCATTACTGATGTTGTATTAGCAAACTGTGTTTAAAAATTCATTCTAACCTGGGTTTTCTGCTCCCAATCTGCTTTGACAACATCAACCTTCCAACCTAAATTCTGCTATTTACAGGTAGGATATTGCATTAAATTCACAGTGATTTCATGATAAAATGGACACATTCCATTTTTTCAAGAGAGAATATATTTGATAAACATCCTTCTTCATCAAAAAGGATAAATATTTTAAAAATTCTACCATTCAAATGGCTGAAGAAACACACTTTGGCAGCTGCCTAGAGACATCCCTTCCTGAGAAGCACTGGAATGCAGCAGTGCAAATGTGCTTGGACTGAATTTAATCAACCTGAAGAATCATGTGCACGGCTTTTTCAACAGTCTCATGGTGAGGAAGGCTTCACCACACACACCCATGCTGGCTCACCTGGATGGGAGCCAGGCTTTCCAAGAGATCAGAGCAGGTTGACACATTTTTCTAGAGAGCACAGCACACAAAGTACTCCCTGTGCTTCTCCATGGAAGAATCTAGCCCAAAGGGAAGGTTAGGGATGGCTGGGGAGCTTGAGCCTTTCTCCTTGCACCCTCCAAATGTAATTTAATTGCACAGGAAAAGGCTGCACCTAAACACTTCTAGTGCCATTAGTGAGTAGGACAGCTTTCTGTAGAATAGCCACCTCTGGGAGTGAAAATGTGTGTGTGTGTATACTGAGTTGCCCATGTAAATGCATTATTTCAACAGGCTTGCAATCAAAATTTTAGTTATGATTTCCCCTGCTTAGGTATAAACTCAATTTATCTACCAAAGTAAACACAGCACAGAAATTAACAGTTATATGTTTCTAGGCTAGAGGTGTCAAGCAGAAAGTCTGAAGTCCAGGAAACAGAATAAAGAACTAAATTCAGTAATCCATACACAGATGCCTGAAGGTTGGGAAGAAGAGCAGGTGGACTAAATAGTACTAAGGATCACCATAGGAAGGCCTGTAAACATATTAAAATAAACAAATAGAGGAAAACCTCTATTTTGGAAAAAAAAAATCACTTGACTGGCTGCCTAGAGAATCAGGCTGGTATCACTTGGCTTGGTTTATTACTTGGAATAAGGCTCAGACTATGAACAGGCATCAGGAAAGCTGGGCCTGAAGCTCTAAGCTCATGCTTGATTCTAGCTATGATAAATGAGATAAAAATCTCTCTTTGTATAGGAATGTAATCTGGACTCATTGCTCCTTACAGAGGATGGTTTTCCAAAATGTAACTCAAATTCCTCAGTTTCAACCTGAGTAAGAGATGCATCTTTCCTCCATCTGATACAATTATGGTGTAAGCACAAGTTAATGATTAATTAATGATTTATAATTTAAATGGGAAGTGAAAGTCACGTGGCCAGGGATATAATAAGGGATGAGGACTTGATCATGGGAAGACAAATGGTCACAGCTGAGACTGTAGTCAAGGATGGCTCAAGAAAGGAGAGCTCATGAAGCTGAAACAGGCATTAAATCATAAAAGACAAGCGTGGTGGTGTTCACAGGGATCTGGGGATGAGGGAAAAGGATCTGAAACCTGGAGTCGGAAGGCTTGATTTATTATTTTGTGATATATATTATGTTAAAACTACACTAAAAGAATAGAAGAAAGGATTTCATCAGAAGGATGGCTAAGAATAGAATAGGAAAGAATGACAGAGTCTTGTGGCTCAGCTGTCTGAGCCAGCTGGGCTGTGATTGGCCATTAATTAGAAACAACCAACATGAGACCAATGACAGATGCACCCGTTGCATTCCACAGCAGCAGATAATCAATATTTACATTTTGTTCCTGAGGCCTCTCAGCTTCTCAGGAGGAAAAATCCTGAGGAAAGGATTTTTTAAATAAAAGATGTCTGTGACAAGCAAGACCACAAGTAAAACTATGTTAAAAACATATAAGTAAGGCAAAAGCTACACCTTAAATATGACTTGTACCTGCCTCATTTTAGCTCTGTGGGTCTTAATAATCCAGCAGCAGAAAGATGGAATTTAGGTTAAGGATAGAGCTTGGAAAAGCACAGCATATGCAGCTGATGGAGCTTGACATGCTCACACAGCTAAAATAAGAGCTTGAAGAAGCAGGAAGCAATGTCATGTCACTGCTTTTGAAGCTGGTGTGAGACTCGTGGGTGCAGCTCGGGCTGGGGCTGGTCAGGCACAGAGAGAGCCCAGAGGTGAAAACAGCCACGAACTGTCAAAGATGGGAAATGAAGACACAGGAATGAAATCATAGAGGAATTAGTACTGCTACGGCAGGTACAGAGCCTCTGGCAATAATCCAAAGGAGAGGTTAGGCTGGTTTAAAGTTAGGAATGCAAAGCTAGAAAGCTGAAATTGATGGTGATTGTTTAAAACCTCACACGGAAAAAAATGAGGACTGGAGGGAGAAGAGGGGATTTATCTATCATTCTGTTTAAGACAGATACCAATTTATGGCAGCAAAAAAAGGCTGGATTTGGAAATAAGAGCCCCCACAAGGCTGCTATTGCTCTTTGAGTGCTGAGCACAGCCAATTCAGTTTGCATTTGTCCAACAGCATAGGCTCTGCCTTCTCAAAAATCAAGTACAATGCAAAAGGTCTAAAGGCCTGACAGAAATATCTGCCATCAAAGACTAAACTTTAGACTCAAGTAACTCTCCACACAAATATCACACAAAATCAGTGCTTCCTAAAAGAGCAAGCAATCACCAGCGGTCTCCAATAAAGCACTCTTCTTTTTACCAGCTAACACAGGTCTTCATGCATCACAAGTAGTGCAGGTGGTGGAAAATCATTGGCTTCAGGTTTCAAGTACTATCTCTCTGGAATTTTTAAGCATCTCTTGAAAGGCAGACCTTGTGAGGCTGAAGTAGCTACAGGCTTGGACTAAGAAGAAAGAAGGGAACTGCTTGCCTTGGAAAAGGAAAACAGAAAATACAACAGCATTGAACCATTTTTGTTTTAGGCAGGGGCCTCTGTTAAAGGACATCTGGCATTGGTTACACAACAATGGCTCAAGATTGAAGAGTTGCCTGTAATCTTAGGATTCTGTGAACTCATGAGGATGATTGATGCATGCTTTTGTTCAGTCAGAGACTGAAGAGTAAGGTAGCTTCAATTTGGCTAAAATTAGGTTAGTCATGGTTATTTCTCTCAGGATTTTGTACGGTTAACAGTGAGTAAACACACAGTAACAGCCAGCTGTTCTCTGAAAATGCAGACTTTTTGTGCTTTGCAATGAGAAAGGAAAAAAATCATGGCATTTGTAGCACCTTACATTTCAGAAAGAAAATTTCTACGATTACTCACGGAGAAAAAGAAGGAATTACAGAATTCCCTTAAAAAGAAGGAATTACAGAATTTCCTTAAAAAGGCGGCTGTCAGAACCCTTTAATTTCCACATACAGAAGCAGACACACAATGATGACAATCTCATCCTAAAGTTTCACTCATTAATCTGACATCACATGAGGACATGGATTAGGATGTTTTAGTTCTTTCTCTTGGCATTTTCAGCTCTTCTGATGACCCACCCAAATTCTCTTCCCCCAAGCCCCTCAGCAGCAGTGCTCTCATTGGTATATAATCCAATCTACTGCACTGTAGTTAAATACATCTCACTGGTTTTAATTTCATAACAATTTCATAGTTCCAATGCTCTAAGACTCACAGAGCCTCCTCTGTGTTCCTCTGTGTCACCCTGCACACTCTCTGCTCTTGCTGTTTTTTTTCCAGAGTTGATGCTCAGCATCTTTCAGAACATAATCTTATTTTATAGGCGTGGGCTCTAATGGCTCCTTGGGGTTTGTCTGGCTGTTGATGTTTGCCTGGGACGAGCACACAGCGCTCCCAAAGTCACTGCTGTGGCACCACAGGGTCTGTCCTGCAATCAGCAGCAAGGAGGGATGACAACAAGCAGAGGAGAAGCAGCTTGTCACCCCCTCACCCCATGGCACAGAACATCTGCTGAATCTGCTGGGCTGTCCAGCAATGGGAACCAGCCCTCCAGCAGCTCCCAGATTTCACAATTTAACCATACCTCCAATTATCTTTGCTGTGTCCAAAGTGGAACTGTATCGCCCCAGATAGCCCAGCCTCTCTTGAGTTCAGGTTGTTCTGAGTTTAGGAACTCCTCCCACCTTTGCAAATAAAACCTCTCCTAAAGCAGCCAGAGTGCAATTTTTCCTAGCCTCTCCTCATTAGGCTGTTGGCAACACTCAGAGATATCAGAGATGGCTTTGAGAGAATAAATGTTAAGGGCAGGATGGTGCAGGTTTGAGATGGGGAAGTCAAATTTTGGTAACAAGAACTACACTGCATAATCTTCATATCAGGTATTCTTTCTGGTAAGTCTGCAACATCATGTGGCAGGGAGAACAGAAATCCATCCATTATTCCAAGACAGCGAGAGGCAGCACCATTGTCATGCTCACAACATAACTATGAGGAAACTGTTTTATGGCTGCCCATAGTCAAACATAAAATGCATGAGCAGAGCCTGGAAATCTTACCAAGTGCAATCAATGAAAGACAAAATACTGAAAACCACCTGTTTCCTACAGCCATATAAAGATATTATGAGCAAGACAAAGAGTACTAGAAACTATAAAAGTAGGCCATAAAAAGATATTTGAAATTGTTTCATTTGCAGCCCTTCACCCTTTTATTTTTGTTTCCCTAGGATAACAAATGTTATCATACTCCAGGGCTTCAGTTTAAAACAAAGAAGCAAAAACTGAAAACTGTACAATATTTATTTTGTTGCCTCAGCTCTACAAGGCATACCAGAAAGCCAAAAACTCCTCAAGGAAATTATAGTGTAAGTTAACATGGAGAGCTGAGAGGAACAGCAAGCACGATATAGGCTGAAATGAATCCTCACTTGTATTTGCTAGAGTAAAGCAAGGTGTATTGAAAGAGGCCTCCCTGTTATGTTTTCTTCTTCCCCTGACAAAAATAATGAAGGTGATCTTCTTCACACTTATGGAATTATAAAGAATTGGTCTGGCTGGTGTCTTAGAATATTTAATCCCTTTACATCAGCAAAGGGATTCGCTTGCAGAGAAAGCATACAGCAGAGTGAATACTGTAATCTTGTTTTTAAAAACATGGTTAGCACAGAAATTGTCCATTTTACTCAGGAGGATGCAATTACATTTCAGCTTTCATGTAAAGCTGCTTCATGAAATTGAAAAGCCTGCACATGAACAGAAACAGAACAGCAGGGAAAAAAACCAAGACTATGGCTGGCTATGGATCATTTCTCCTTTTCCACATGGTTTGAGGGAAAAATAGCTGGCTGCACTGGGTGAGGGCAATCTGCAGTAAGCAGGCTGGTACCAGTCTGCTGACCTAATGGCAACAAGGAGCCTGGACTGAAGAGCTCAGACTCCTGGGGAAAGCGAGTAATCCAACCCCTCATGTCTGTGAGTAAAGACTTTATGAGCTACACAAGAGAAAAAATAAACAATCACAGAAAAATGAAAAAAAAAAAAACCACAGGCAAAAAAAATCCAGCAACAAGAGATACAGAGAAATGGGAAGGCATCTGAGGTCTCAAGGGAGGAAGAAGAATCTTGTTAGCAAGCCCTAATCCAGATGCTGGGACCAAAATAAAGAAGTCCCACTCACCACTCGCTCTGCCAAAGGCTTCCAGAGGCAGCAACACAAACTGCCAGGAAGGCTTTAACTGAACAGGTTTCTGTAAGCAAATCCCAGTGTCTTCATTTGGTTCAGGCATGCTAATAAGAAAAATAAACTTTCTGAGAGAGTCAAGGAGAAAAGAATTTAAAATTTTGTTCCTTCCTCCCATCTAGATAAAGCAAAGGAAGCAAACTCACGTAGAAGGAGGTACCAAGCACTTGGTTCAGGGGGCTCTTTTCCCAAGAGGACAGTCTTTGGTCAATGAAGACAGTTCCACTTTTATCAGCAAAACCAAAAAACTCCAAAACACTCTGGGAAAAATAAAAGTTTTCTGCCCATGCTAGAACAGGAGCTATCATAAAAGTCCTCCAAATTTCAATTAATTGGGAAGATACTTCTCATTAATCTCTGGATGGATGTTAATGAACAAAAGGAAAGTTATATTCAGATACAAACTGTAAATATAACTTTCAGGTCAGAAACTCTCAGCTTAAGAAATTACACTCTGATTATGTAAGGCTATGGTAAGTTAATTAAAATTTTTTAATCAATGTTGGTTTCGATGTGAAAAACAGAAAATCCAGTCAGAAGAGACTGTCTCACATTCACAGGAATACGGCTTATGTTGTGAGACATAACTGAGTGTAAATCTTGACTTGTTAATTATCAAGGTCTTTACTGTGTAGTTTTAGATACTTTGATCAAAGGTTAAAATCTCCTGTGAGAGACAGATGAGCATTTGGAAAAACGCAGTGATCACATTTAAGTATAATTTCTCCTTGTTCTCTGAGTATAAAGTTGTTGGACAGAACAAAAAGTTTCAAAGATCTTTTTGATGGATATCTTAAAAATGTCTAGTTGCTATCGATAATGAGATTAAACTCCTGTACCCTTGATATTTGGCATGTCTGCCAAGGAAGAGCAAAGTTATTACCAATAACATCTCTGATGTAACACAGAAATTTAAGTCACCATTGACAGTTCAGTGAAGAGAACTACTAATTAAAAAAAATCATATCACACATTCCTCAGTTTGCTCACATCTGTGCTTTGATAAAGCATACACTGAGAAGTAGACATACCTGTCTGGTTTAATCATTTCACATTTTTGGAGTAAAAGCAAAAAAAGAGAAAGTGTGAAAAGTGAAGTCCACTGTGTGATTCAGAAGAAAGAACTGTAAAGGTTTCATCTTCTAATCCCTTGGTTCTATGCAGAACTTCAGTGCTGAAGTGAGCCCAAAATTTACTGTGGGAACTTCAAATGTAGAGAACAAGATGAGATCCACCTTGAACTAAAACCCCCAGACCCCACACAGAAAACAAATCTCAGAGCTGGCTGCTGCCACGTATTGAAATACCCCAAACACAGCCACCCTCCCAGGTCACTCTGCTTTCACCCAGCTTTGGGAGGAAAGGCTGTTTTACAGTGTGGAAAAAAATCACCACAAGTCTTCCCAAGGAGGGAATTCACAAGGAATTTGGTGGGAGCAGCACTGGATATTGAATAACCTGAGATGGGCTGCATTTGGAACAATAAGAAAAACCTTATGTTTTTTTCTGAACTCAATACACATTCAACAGCAAAGCATGCTTATGAATCTCAAGAAAAAATATTTTAAATCAAAATAAAATTTTACTAAACTAAACCACTTTTAAGACATCAATGTAAAAATGCTTTTGGATGATTTTCATTTGAGACAAAAATGCATTCTCACTTAAATTCATTTCTTATTTGGTTAGATCACCTTTTATTGAATAGAAAACTGCATTTACTTTCCTGTATGTTGTGTTGATTATATTTTGCCCCATTTTTCTGTGTAATCATACTCAATTTCTATTTGAAGAAGCCAGAAAATCTGGCTACAAAGCCAACAATTTTTTCCACAGTCACAACATCATTTTCTTTTAGAAAAGCTTATGAAACCTATTTCTTTTAGCTTTTTCTCACAGGAAATGCTTACAAATCATTGCTTTGTAAGATTATTTTTTGTTTCTTTTTTTCTGGAGACTCTTCAACTCATCTATATCTGAAATTGCAGTATCCAAAACTTGTGTTAGATGAAGCATCAGCAATTTCAAATCAGAACAACTATGTTCTTTGTCTTTCATGCAATATATTCCTCACCATAAACTGCAGAGTCACATTTCTCTCTTTTTGCAATAGCCTCACATTGTCAACTCACTCTGTTTGTTTATGCCCACAAGCATCCAAACCCTGCTCCAGCCAGCACAAGTACAGGGTGGATTATGCATTCTTCACCTTTTATTTTCTGATATGGGGGAAAGAGGCCACTGACTTTCACGCAAAATCCATGGAGTCAGGCACACACCTCAGCAGAATTCAAACCAGCTCTGTTCCTGACCAAGCAGATTGCTGGCACCAACCACTCCAAGCACCACTGCAGAAGACAGCCCTAGGGAATAATAGGACCAGCACCACATTTTACATTTCCCCTCAAAGGTGGGCTCCAGCAGCCACCTGGAATGCTGTCCAGCACCCTCTCCCAAAGGCAGGCACTGTTCCAAAATCAAAATTCATAGCAGCCAGAACAGCAGGATTTCAGTAAAACACCACCTCACACAGATCACATTGGAAAAGGTGAGGCCAGGAGTAATTTCATCACAGAAAATATTTTTCCCCTACAGGTTCTGGCTCAGAGAACAACTTATAGGTGAGGCCTGTGCCCTCTGCCTTGCTAAAGCAACCTTAACTCTTCTGGCTGCAGGGATATTCCTGGGTTGAACAGAGCTGGAAACCTCAGTGCCTGAAGAAGAATGAGCTCTGAGAGCTGACAGGAGCTGACATAGGCTGGTGAACATTTCTTTGACAGCTACAATATTTAGCCAGAAGAGTATGGAACATTTATCTCAATTTCCTATGGAGTGTTTTGGTGTGGAGTTTAGTTCCTGGAGTAATTAATGGCAAGAGAAAGCCTTCTCACACAGTGAACTAGGTGCTTACCTGGTTTCTTAGCAAGCAACTCATGTATTCCAGAAAGTAATCACTTGTGAGAATTTATTTTTAACACAAGTTCTGCTGTAATATGAAAGTTCAACCACTACCGATTGTCAGTTTTCCCTAGATTTAGGCAACAATGTATTTTGGGAGTATGACTCAGGAAAACATTCACATGACCAAGTAAAGCAGGTGGCCAGGACCTACCACACACAGCATCAGCTTCATCAGAACATCCTCAGAGAAGGAAAAATAGCTCCTAGCTGTTTGGGGATGTGATCACAGGGTGGAAGAAAAAGCTGTTCTAAGGTATAAGTTATATTATTACAACAAATAAAGCCAACTGCAGTGTCTTTTGCCTCAGCATCACAAAGAGATACATTTCTAAAAAACCACAATTCTGCTGATGGAAGTGTTTATAATGTATTGAAAAAACTCATTTACACAAGGGACTCAGTCACAAGTTTAAATTCTGCCTCTGCCAAAGAAACAGCTTACCTGGTTCTCCCTCAAAAGTACCTCACGGAGCAGCACAGTTCATATATTCCCACAGTGCTCCAACTGCAATAGGTCAGAGGAGCTGTTTGCTAGCCTGTTGGGAAGGGAGATGCCCAAGACACCATAAAATTCTCCTTGTCCTTGTGCAGATTGATGCACAGCCCTGGGTGCTGTGGCTGCACAGGAGCAGAATTGCACCAAGGTACCACAATGTAGCCAAAGCATCTTGCTCCCCTGGATTCCTTGCTCTCCTCCTTCACCTGCATAAGGGGGATTTGTTATTTCTCCCCTGGAATCCCTTCCTTTCCTCCTTCACCTGCATAAGGGGGATTTGTTATTGCTCCCCAGGATTCCTTCCTCTCCTCCTTCACCAGGATGAGAGGGATTTGTTATTCCTGTCATTCCCTTGCCCAGAAACAAGGCTGTGCCCAAGTCAGCTGTAATAAAAGCTGGGCAGATTCAAGTTAAGTTTGTCATCCTTAGCCAGAGATTTGAGGAAAGGATTCTGGCTCAGGATCCTCACAGCAGCATTCCAGGACTCCTCCACGTGTTCATTATACTGCAAGAGTTCTATTGTCATTACATTACAAGGGTTCCATATTACCAGAGTTTTGTACCTCATTGATGTTTCCTGTAGGCAGCTCCTCCAGACACTGACTCTTCCTTGTCCTCACAGCAGCCAACTAAGTCCAGTCCCTTCAACTAATTCACTCTTTTATAACACTCTTCTTATTGCCTACAGCTGTGGCCTGTTAAAGTCAAGCCTATTCCCAACCCCTAATAATTGGCTGAGCTGCAACTCTTTAGGGGGTAAGATTACTTTCTATGCCACCTTTATTTACTTATGTTCTAGCCCCCTACAATTCCCCCTTTTTCTTTCAATTACAGAGTTGCAGCATTTCTAGAAGGACATATTCAAATAAATTACCATTATGACAGATTCATATATTTCATTCAGAACCAAGAGCCATACAAATGTTCAGACAACATATTATAATACAAATATATATATTTCTGAATGTTGGTTCAGTTTTACAACTTTTCTCAATTTCAAAGTACCTATCTTCAAAATCTTTTATACTCATATTTAACAAACACTAATAGCTGCAATTGATATATTTTACCAATATTTTAGTAATCAAACCAGTTTCCCCAAATCCACAGGGTCATATAGTTAAGTTCTTTTTCCCCAAAACACTGCTAGGTCATATAGTTTAATATTAAAGTCCTTTTTCTCCCAAATCACGCCAGGGTCATCATCTGTTGTCATTATATCACAAGAGTTCTATTGTCCTTACACTGCAAGGGTTCCATATTACCAGAGTTTTGTACCTCCTTGATGTTTCTCATAGCCAGCTCCTCCAGGCACTGACTCCTCCTTGTCCTCACAGCAGCCAACCGAGTCCAGTTCTCCTCATCCAACCAACCCACTCTTTACAAAGCATTAATTTTCCATGAATCAAAAAGGAGGTTTTTTTTCTTGAATATTAAGAATTTGGTGTGACCTTCAGTTTGGTTTTTTCCTTTTTTAGGTTAAGGTTCTGTTATCTCTTAAAGTTCAAGGATAAGGGACCATATCCTCCTCACTGAAAGTTACTTCCTTAGCATTCTCTTAAAAATTCATCATAAAACCAGCAAACATTTTAATTTCTTTCTTTTGGTTAGGAAATGTTAATTTGTAGCTGTAAGCAGCTGAGTTGAAATACATTAGCAGAGCTTTCCAGCAGTCCACATTATGACTGAGCTCAGATATTTACTTATATGAACTATACCACTCAGTGAGATTGTCAATAAGAGTTAATTAAATAAAAGTTCTACTAGACAGTGTGACAACAATTTTCAGGCTATATTTTTTTCTTTTCTGCAGATGGATCTGCTTTTTGGACTAGGTAAAAAACGCTTTAGAGGTAATAACATTTATTTTATTCAGTGGCTTTAAGAAATGATGAGCATGGTTCAGGTTATATATAGAGTCCTGAATACTGGCTAGATTTTCACAATTATAACATTTTTCTGGGCAAGCTACTTCCAGTGACAGGTATTGCATCATCATTTCACCTTGCAGAAAATGGGCTCTATATTTTATATATTTACAAATTCTCAAATGATATTAACTTGGGGTTTTTTTACTTATTGGCTGCCAATGCATAAAATGCAGGACCAGCTCCTATTGTTATTGTCTGGCTTCCATAAGCATTTTAACATAAATAACCAATTTCAGGGTGAGTTAAGACACCTCATTCTCAGGAGGTTCTTTTCTGACATCAAACTTTCACCTTCCCTGAGGATTTGGATATTCCAGCACGTGAGGGGAGGAGAGTGGGAAGAGTGCCTCATACTCGGCACGATGACTCCATTAATTTTCACTGGACTATCCTCAACATTCAGATCCAAAGTTAAATTCTGATTTATTAGTGTAGCAGGCTATCTATGGCTCCCCTTGGAAGCAGAAAGGTCCTTCAATGGTTTTTTTGTGTTTATTTGCAAGAACAGAGAGCTGGTGTTCAGGGATGGAAAGCCAGATAAAATTGCAGAATCCGAAGGGGAGCTAAAAACCACTGACTGCAGAGACAAGACTTTCAATCCATGTGAGCAGTCAATAACAGAAACCACAAACCACAGACTTGGGAATGCAACAATTCTCCTCAAGCTCAATTCACTCTCAAGGCTGAATTATTCAGTACACTTCTTTTTGTTCTCCCAGTAGAGTTTGCAAAAGCTGTCAAGGAAGAGATTGTCAAATTTAGAAGGCAAATCAGAAGAGATGTGTTTTCCTCCCTCTTTCTCAGGTTTTAAGGAAGCTTTCTTAAAACAGATTAAAATTGCATGTGACATGCTACAGCACCCAGAGTACTCTTTGTTAACAATGTGAATGGTAGAAAGATCAAGAAAAAAATGGTAATCTGTTATAAAGAGGCCATGAAAGTAGTCCATCATACCAAAAAGCTTGTGTTCATGTTGAGCTGTTTACAGCCTTCTGTGCAGTGTCTCCTACTCTGAGCTTGCAACTTTTCCCTAGGCAGCAAAATTTAGTCCAATGGCAGCATGGGGAAAAGAACAACTGAACAACAACAACAACAAAAAAAGGAACCATAAAAAAATCTCACTGATGAGCTGCAGTCTTGTTTTTGCTGATAACCTCCATTCAGACAACTCATTCTTTAACCATACCCCTTCAGCTCACTCTGTGGAACATATCTGAGTCCCAGTTGTAGCAGGACACTGGCTGTCAGATGTACACTCCTAATGCTCTGATACAGCACAGCTTCTAGTGACACTTGATGGCACCTCAGACATTTGACACACTTTTCCTCTGCTCAGGAGGGACACTTGGCTCTTCCTTCAGGACCTGCTGTGAGAAAGCTCCCTCCCATCATTCAGAAAACCCCAAAATGACATTTTACTCGTTCTGACATGGGAATAGCTCACAGGCCTCCTGCAGAGGAAAGTACAAAGATTGGTACTATCCTAGCATTTAACACTGGGTTTATGCATTACATTTTAAAAACGTGAGCACACATCAATAAATGACATGTGAGTTCAAATAAAAAGACCTAAGATTTTATAAAAACCATAAGGAAGATAGACTACTATCCCTTCTGTCATCAGAGTATGTAATTCTGATCACAAAATCTTCAAATGACTCCATTATACTCAAGGACAGCTATTTTTTCAGGTTAACACCATCAAAGGGATGATACCACCTTCCTTTTAGGTAACACTAACTTGTTTCCATATGACCTCTAGAAGTCAATGATGAGGGAAAGCCCATATGGGGAACATATCTAACTAACCTCCCCTTAAAAGCATTCCTAAAACCTTCTGTGAAGAATAACTAACTCATCTGAAGAATGACACTGCTCAGAAAACATCATCTCAAAACAACAACCAGTTGTAGTCACTCAGAATTCCATTCTCTTGTATGTTTACCTAAGCATTTTCTACGTTTCAGCAGCAGCAGAAGATATATCCATTAAGAACAGAAGGGTGACTGTAAATAAGAAGGAGAATGAGCCAGAGAGTCTGGCACAGCCAATAACAGAAACATTTTTGACAGATATATTAATCCTTGGGCCTACAATGGCATTTCCCTTCTCCAGCCTGGACTAGAGGTGACTGCCTTTGGTGGAATGGCCTCCTTTAACCACAGCAATGTTCTCCTTGCTTTCAGCCATTTTGTCCTTCTATATAATGACAAACTTTGAATTCTTGGGATGAATAAAAAGCCTTGCTTGTTGTGTTCCATTAGTGACTTAGCTGTTCTACGTGTTTTCTTGATTTCCTGAAACAACCCTGGCCTCCCTTCCTCCCTTTTTTTAAAGAAAAAGGTACTCCCATGATAAGCCGTGCCCAAATGGGCAAATCTAAGTCAAGCAATTACAAACACTCAGCACAAACACTTGATAAGTTCTGGTTGCAGCACAGCCATAACAAAAATTCTGATGCAAGCTGCCTTACTTGCTTCCAAAAATGCATTTGTTTCATGAATGCCTCAGCTTTGAAGGTGACTTCATTGCCAGCAATCCTTGTGCTGCTGCCAGAACACTGGGGAAAAGCTTTATTTCAGGAAAAGAAAGACGAATGTGTCAATTGATGATGACAGAACTGTTGTAGGTCAAACAGTTAAACTTATTCTGACTCCGTGTGTAGCAGGCTTGGGGATTTTTTTGATTACACTGTGTTGTGTGAGGGCAGGTTGAGCTAAACAGGAAAAAACAAAATAGACTTACTGTGTCAGTGCAGATTGTAACTCTCGGGATAAGGTTAATAAGAGCATCCCACTGCATCACTTTCATTGACCTTCTAGGACCAAAGTTAATTAGTGCAGCACTCATTAGGCATCTCAAATGTAACATGGTCACCTTGACTGGGGAAATCTGCTGCTGACACAGGAGCAAACCAGGAGTGCCTGCAAGAAGACAAACATGCAATCAATGATAACACAATGGCAGATACAACCGGTTCTCAGAGGCAAGATCAGGAAGGAAATGTTGCACTTGCTCTGAGACAGAGCTGATTACATTTACTGCTGTTATCTCCAGAGACATGGGCATTTTCTCACACAGTGCACTTAGAGCTCAGAGCTTTGGAGAATAGATGCCTTTGTTTACAAGCAGTGATGTCCAAATAGTTTGTCTCCTCCACCAGACTGAAAAATTTCCATCTCCAAGCACCTGCATTACAAACATTTCAGCACCTTCAAATTGCTGCTATTCAAAAAAATGAAGCAAGATTTTTGTTATAGGAGAAGGATAAAGAAATTACTACTTGATCACCAGGCTGCCCAGAGCTCACTCTGCAGCAAGCCTGAATCCCAAGCTAGCAATCGCCTTGTGGTCCCACAGGATAAAAACCACACTCTGGCATTAATATCCCTTTGCAGTTGATATATTTGTCTGTCCTGGAGAGAGGTCAAGCTATAGAACAGCACAGTGTCTTGGTCAATGCCAAACTACCAAATTATAGCTAAATAATATGAAAAATAAAATAAAAATTATAGGCAAATTGTTTACAGTAATTAAAAATCTGGTCACACGCAATCACTGGGCTTTGTATACAGATATCTCTGATAGCTTTGACAGCTTTGAGGGTTTGCATACATACAAATAATCTGATAGTCCTCTTGAACCTGTTTTTTCCCTAAAAGACATTCTGGTGCCTCTAGGTTTACGAAGTTCTTTAAAATTTGCCCCTTCTTCACTGCAGAAGGAGCAGGATGGCAGTAGTCTAGTTTCAGAGGAAGAGCTCTGACTGACAGTACCTCTTATGAATTGTCCTTCTCCCTGCATGCTTGGAGAAACAAACAAATGACATTGGTTCATCCAGCACTAAGATGAGCATTTGTGCAGCATTTATTGAGACAAGCAGAGACACTTTCACACAGTTAGATGTAAAAACACATACTGATGGCACCAAAATCTCTGGCCCTCAAAAATATGCTTTCAATGGTAACAACTGTAACAGCTATACACTATTTTATTATCTACTATTAATTCTTAACAATGACAAGCCAGCCTGAGCGAGTGGCCTGGTTACTGGTGGAATTGTGCCTGGTTTATACAATCATGTTTTACAGATATAATTTTTGTATTAAAAAGGGTGGGGAGGTGGAGGAGGGAATGCCTTTCAGACATAAGCACTGTTGCCAAAGCACTAGGAGTCAAGTTATATTAGTAAACAACTTTTCTTATTAATACCCTCTCCTTTCCCGAAATGCAACTCATTTCGATGATATTCATTTTCTTTAAGAAGAAAAAAAGCGTCTACTAGAAGATGATGCTATTTCTAGAACCGTTATCAGCAGTCTTTAAACAGGAGGCTGAACATCCACACCAGTCTGAACTTCCCGAGCTTACCGTGGCCTTTGATATTTGCCTGAAGTATTATAAAAGGGAGAGAGAGAGAAAAAAGGAATGAAGTTAAATGGAGCAGCCAGTTTCTCAGCTTTTCCCCTCATGACACCCACCAGCCTCCCAGCCTACAAACCCAGAAAGCGAAGCAGCACCTTACGGATCTCCTACTTGTCAGGATAAACATGCCTAATGGCAGACATCTCCTCAGCCCCCTCCTCCTCCGCCAAGGCTCTCCTGCCCTCCCCTCCGGCTCTGCCTGGCTCTCAGGTGCCTCAGCTTTCTCAGCCGTGCTTTAACTCTTATTAACCCGTCCGTACGAATCCGCGGAACGAAGATCGCCGCTCCGCCCGGGCTAAGAGCATCTTTAACACTTTCCCCTGCCGGCTGCGAGGGCGCGCGTTCCGGAAAGCGAGGCGTTCGCTCGCACTCCGCCGGCTCCGGGGCGGGAGCGGGCACTGAGCCGCAAGGGCGCCCGGCCCGGGACTAGCGGGCGGAGAGGGCCGGGCCTGCCCGCCATGGGGAGGCGGGGGACGGGGCGCTGTCCGTCAGGACCCGCGCTCCGCCAGCCCCGGCGCCGCCTCTGAAGTTTCCCCCGAACAGCGTGCGCGCTGGGGGCCCGGGCCGGTCCTGCCCCCGGGGCGGAGAGGGGCGCGGCGGCCCCCGCCCGCTCCCCCGGCGGCAGCGCTGCGCCAGCGCGGCTGGGCGGCCGCGGCGCCGGCGCTCCCCGCCCTCGCGTTCAACTGGTGGGACCCCCGTGCGCCCCCGGCCGCGGCACCGCGGGGAGCGGCGGGCGGCCCGGCCCGGCCCGGCCCGGCTCGGCCCGGCGGGGCGGGCGCCGCCGGCTGAGGAGGATGCGGGCGGCGGCGCGGCGGCCGCAGGCGGGCGGCGGGCAGCGGCGCGGCGCCTGACCGCAGGGCTCCGCTCCGCTCCCGAGGATGCTGCGGGGCGATGCCCGGCGACAGGGAGGACGAGATCTGCCAGAAAGCGCTGCAGCTGCTGGCCGAGCTGTGCTCCGTCGGGGCGGTGGAGAACGAGAACTGCCGCGATTTCATCTACTACCTGCGGGACAGAGCCCGGCCCCGCCTCAGCGACTCAGGTACGGCCGCCGCCCTCGGGGGCGCGGGCACCGGCGGCCTCCCTCCGGCCTCGGCTGCGGGAGGAGGGCGAGCTCCCCCGAGCATCCCCGGGCTGCCGGAGCCGCGGGGAGAGGCCTGCCGGCGCAGGGAAGGAAGGAGGTGGCGGGGAGGATGCTCCGGGGCCGCGGGTTTGCCGGGCGGGTTTGCCGGGGGAGGACGCCGGTGCCCGGTGCGGGCTCGGTGCCGCCGGGCTGGGTTTTAGCCCGAGCCCCAGCCCGCGGCGGGTGCGGCAGCGCGGGGGGCGGGCGCGCAACTTCGCGCCCGGAGCGGGTCGGAGCCGCCCTGGCCGGCGCCGCCGGGGCTCTGCTGCAGTGCCGGCGGGCCGGGGCTGCCCCGCCGTTCCCCCGCCGCTCCCCCGGCCCTCCCGGAGCTCGGGGTGAAGCGGCCGGGCGCCTCGCAGCTCGGTCTGACTGGAACGCGGCTCAACGCAACTCGCCGGTTCCGTGTGTCGCAAGCTAACAAGAGTGTTCCTCGCGTTCCTGTGGCAGACGTGGGGCTGGCTGCGGGTCCCACAGGATGCGCGCTGGGTTGGTTTGTGTGTGTTTGTCAGGGTTATGGCTTCCACATCGTGGCATAACAGCCTTACTTAAAAACTTTAACTTAAGGAAGCTTTCTCATAAGGAGGCTGAGCTCCAGCTGGACAAAAGCAGAAAAGATTGAGGATTTGTCTCTGGATGCCAGGGAAGGGCAAATTGCGTTTAGATTAGGAGCTTATTATATTTATTTTTACATCATCAAGTTGAGGTTGCTAAGTATGGGGAGAAATTTAGTGAGTTAAGACAGAAGTTGATAAACGTTTGCACTACTGGGAAGCCTTGCTGTTAGATCAGCAAGTCATCACAGCACAGTATTCCTTGCTTCATTATTCTCTGAAATAAATCAGTCCATTTAGCACAGGGCAGTCTAATGACACTCTTTTCTGTAATTCAGTATTCCGAAGTAACACTCAGAGTGCAACTTCCTGACAAATCCTTGGATATACTGGAGGCCTGGAGAAAACAAGTAAAACTAAATAAAAAAATACTCAAGGGAGGAAAAAGATGTGCTGTCACAACAAATGAATGAGGAATTTTCCATCATTCAGTTTGCTTGTATCCAAAGCTATTTGCAGTCATTCTGGCTTTTCACTACTTAAAATATTCAAATTGGAGTGATTCATGCAATGTTTGATAGGGTTTCTTTAAAAGTAGACAAATTTAATTGTTTGGTTCATATAGGCAGATTTAATTACTTTGTTCATATAAGCAGTAATTTTAGGACAGACACCTGTGATTTTCTGTAATTTTCATTTACTAAAGGATCAGTCATGTATTTGTGTATCAGGTCATGATTCCAAAGCCATCTGCTTAAATCAGTGCTCGCTTTGGATACAAAACTACTTGAAATGCATATGGAGACTTTAACCCCTACCACTTGATAATAGCTTTTCAGATTTCTTTCAGAAGCTACCTGGTTCTTTTTCTTTTCTTTTTTTTTTTTTTTCATCAGCCTCAGGCAAAAAGAATACCTGGCATCTGTTTGGGAGCGATTTTAAAACACGGCGTGCTCAGTAAAAATTTATCACCTCTACCTAAAGATGATTAAAAAAAAAAAAAAGGAAGAAAAAAAAAAAGAAAAAGTGTGTTTATTTCTACCTGTTTTGCTTGAACTGTTATTACACAACAGCCTTCCGGTGTTGTTGTGAACCTGCTCGATTACACAGAGCAGCAGTCCCTAACCTTTGCCAGCCAATGTGCAACAACACTGAGCAATTACGCTGCAGGCAGCATCTTCCCATTGGCTTCCATCTGAACGTTTTTATTTTTTGCAGCTGCAGCCGGTCTCAGAGGGTCTGGCAGGCAACATGTTACCCATAAACCCTGACTTGGGAAATGGTTCTGTGAGGTGGCCGCGTCGGGGATTTGTTAATTTACCTAATTTCGTATTTCTTTGATTAAAATGTTTCTTACCCCAGTATGGCTGTGCACGTGGTTTGTTTAGCTGGGCTGTAAGAAGGGAGTGCACATGACTTCCAAAATGAAGCAACACGACTCGCAGTGAAAGGGAATAATAATATAAATAACACTGACCAGAGCCGGCTTGCTGTGTGTAGTGAGTTTCATTGACTTAACAAGGGCAAAACGGCCTTTAAAAAGCGCTGGCAGCTGATCCATTCCCTTTCCAGCCACTAGAGGCCTGAACAGGGATGTGGAGAAAAGTGGTGCTGAAGGACAGCGTCTCCTTCGCAGAACTGGGCGAAGGATGGAGCTGTCCTTGCTCCAGCTCCCACCCTGAGCTGTGAAGGGGATGTGCTTGAGTAACTGGCTCTTAGGCCGCCCACAACAGCAATCTGAAAAGATCTACAGCATCAGAGTGGAGAAAAGTGCATGATTATGGAGAACTGGGCAAAAGTGCATGATTGTGGGGAACTGGCATGATTGTGGAGAACTGGGCAAAAGTGCATGATTGTGGAGAACTGGGCAAAAGATGAAGCTGCCCTTGCTCAGAGTGGAGAAGGAGTGAAGAAAAGTGCATGATTGTGGAGAACTGGGCAAAAGTGCATGATTGTGGGGAACTGGCATGATTGTGGAGAACTGGGCAAAAGTGCATGATTGTGGAGAACTGGCATGATTGTGGAGAACTGGGCAAAAGATGAAGCTGTCCTTGCTCAGAGTGGAGAAGGAGTGAAGAAAAGTGCATGATTGTGGAGAACTGGGTGAAGGATGGAGCTGTCCTTGCTCCAGCTCCCACCCTGAGCTGTGAAGGGGATGTGCTTGAGTAACTGGCTCTTAGGCCGCCCAGAAGAGCAATCTGAAAAGATCTACAACATCAAAGTGGAGAAAAGTGCATGACTGTGGGGAACTGGGCAAAAGTGCATGATTGTGGAGAACTGGCATGATTGTGGAGAACTGGGTAAAAGTGCATGATTGTGGAGAACTGGCAAGATTGTGGAGAACTGGGCAAAAGATGAAGCTGTCCTTGCTCAGAGTGGAGAAGGAGAGGAGAACTGGCATGATTGTGGAGAACTGGGCAAAAGTGCATGATTGTGGAGAACTGGCATGATTGTGGAGAGCTTGGCAAAAGATGAAGCTGTCCTTGCTCAGAGTGGAGAAGGAATGAAGAAAACTGCATGATTGTGCAGAACTGGGTGAAGGATGGAGCTGTCCTTGCTCCAGCTCCCAACCCCGAGCTGTGAAGGGGATGTGCTTGAGTAACTGGCTCTTAGGCCGCCCACAACAGCAATCTGAAAAGATCTACAGCATCAGAGTGGAGAAAAGTGCATGATTGTGGCGAACTGGGCAAAAGTGCATGATTGTGGAGAAGTGGCATGATTGTGGAGAACTGGGCAAAAGATGCAGCTTTCCCTTGCTCCAGCTTCCCGCACCTGTGAAGGTGATGTGCCAGAGTCACACTGAGTAACTGGCTCTTAGGCCACCCAAAACAGCAATCTAAAAAGATCTGCAGCATCAGAGTGGAGAAGACTGCATGATTAAGTGGCTGATGAGGTACATGACCAGGTGTTGTGCAGGAATTAGAGCATGGGGATGTGCTTTGAAAAGTGTTTCTGAACTGAAGTAGGCACTTGCCTGGATCTGTGGTGGGTACAGACAGTTCTGCAGCACCCTTGGCTGAAGCCATTCATGGATGTTGGCTCTGTCCCCTGTCAGGACACGCTGGAAAATCCCAGCCCTAGGTGGGGAAGGAGGGAGCTGAGGGGCTGCTGAGGCTGGTGCCAGCATCTGTGTCCAAGCTCAGCCTCCTGGTGCCCCTCAGCCCCAGCACGGAGCAGCCAGATCCCTGGAGATCCTCTCCTGATATCTGATGCCCTTGGCTGTGTGCATGCCTGTGGTGTGTGCCGCATCTTTATTTTTCAGTTCTCCAGGGTATTTCAGTGTTTTTCCCCTGTGTTGGGGAGTGCTGCATGTGCTTCGGGCACGAGTTTAAGGGTTAATGAGATCTGGGTTTAACAGGCTGGTCCACTGGATTTCAAGGGTGACACGAGTGAGTCAGATTTTAAAGCTTTTCAGAAAACTAAAAATGCAAATTAGGCATTTAGTGAAAAATCTTCAATTAGTTCAATAAGAGTTATATGTCAGAGCAACCTTGAAAATCCCCAAAAGGCACCCTTAAGCATTTAGATACCTTAATAAGCTGACTCGTTTTCTGTTCCATTGTAAAATGTCAATAATATTTCTGTATTGCTGAAGGGCTTTGTGAGGGGGAATTGCAAAGTCTGAACACATCAGGTATGTAATACATTCATAACTCCATCATTCCAACTCTCATAAGGGAGAGTCAGATGGACCTCTCAGAGAGATTCAAGTAAAAACAATGTTTATCATATGGGCATTTGAAAACAATCACTCAAGATCACGGAATATCACCCCATGATACATGATAAAGCAAATATTGTGGAGGAGGAATGAGCAGAAGAATTTCTTGAATGTGTCAAAAAAGAGAAATCCAGTAAACCAAAACAACAACAGCAAAATCGCTAAAGCAGAAAATCTTGATAGAGAGACTGACCATTAAAAGGAGATTAAGTACAAAAAAGCTGTTTATGAAATAAAGGTTCTAACAAAATTTACTAATCATAGTGAATTTTTCATTAATTTTGTAGTGGAAAAATTATATAAATATAAATAAAAAGTGAAGTTTTCTGTTGCTTTGGGTTGCACATTTTGAGGATGAGCCATCAAGGTCTTATAATACTCTTAATTACATTCTTTAAAATTGACTAATAGATGCTAAAACAGAATACATGAAGAACATTGTGGGCATAGTGATGGCATAAAGTGCTTTACAGGTCATAAGTATGAGATAATTATTTCACAGTGATAGAAAGCCAGATTTAAGTACTTGAAGGAGGTGAAGGTAGTTGACAGTCAAGAAATTAAAAAATCTGTGAGTGGAAATGGGATGGATATTGAAGAAAAAATGTATGAGAAACTGCAGTTATCGTCTTGCAGT
The DNA here is from genome assembly GCF_047830755.1 of Zonotrichia albicollis. Lineage (NCBI taxonomy): Eukaryota > Metazoa > Chordata > Aves > Passeriformes > Passerellidae > Zonotrichia > Zonotrichia albicollis. Next base: position 54,021,668 of record NC_133824.1, read on the forward strand.
AGAATTTAAGCATTTTATGAGTCAGTACTTTACTTTTTCATGTCTGCTTTCAGCTTCAGGACAGAGAAAAGCACAAAGAAAAGAAAGGCAAAGAGGCTTTAGCGTGGCCTCCCATCCCTCTGGTGGGATGTGAGAGCCCAGGTTTTCTGTGGAGGGTTGTTCCAGTAGGCTGCTCATTGCCTAGAAAGTTAGCACTTGCAATTAAATTGTACCTCAGAAAGTTTCCCTTTAATTCAGAACTGACTTGAAAACCTGTCTTCAGTAAGTAGTCTGGTTCCTTGAAAAGGTGTTTTAAAATTTTTATACCTTAAATTGCTTCCTGATTTATTCCCACCTCACTCCCCAAATTTTCCAGGAGCATAACAAGCTGTGGAGTTTCATCAGGATGTTAAATACATCTCGATTCATCTAGATAAATGTAAAAAGCATTTGCAAGTTTTAAAGACATGAAAAACATTTGAGTGGGTGAAATAACTTCCAGTGTGTTTTTTCATTTTATTTTCCTCACTGTGAGCTGTTGCTCTCCATATTTTTAAATTTTCTTTTCCTGATAGTATTCAATGTACCCTGCTAGTGCAAGACTTTGTAGGATAGAGGACAAGTGTAAATCATATTTCCTCTTTTGAGGTGAAATGATTGAGCAAATGTGAGGCCCAAGTTCCTTTAGGTTTTGAGAACCAAAGTGCTTTTTCAAGAGTTGAAAAAAATACAGTGATGTCATGTATTTAAGACTAAAAGTAGGTATTCATTTTCTCTTTTGAAAAGTCAAGAACAAGTTTGAAGAAGGTAAAAACAATTACTTCCTGTTGCTTGAATTCTAAAATGCTCTGCTAGTTTAATTCCCTCTAAACAAAGAGGCTCTCAGAGATTTTTCTGTCGTACTGGAGGAGTATAATATTGTTTTTCTCCTTGGAAATCTGTTTTAAACAGGTAACTAAATTTTGAAACAAATTGTAGAAAAGAGCAAATCATGTTCACAGCAAAGGGACTACCTGTGCACTTAATAATGACTTGAAACTATAATTAAGATAAATCAATTTAAATAAAAGTAAAGATTTTAATTTATTATAACCACATGTAACATTTTCCTGGAATGCATTTTTGCTCTTTTGCAGCTAACCTAAGGAATTATAGGTGTTAAGTTATGACTTACTCCTCAGAACCAGAGAAAAGGACAACTACAAAGATTTTCCTCATGATAAAACTGAGCTTTGATCAGGCTGGAACACAGTCATGTTAAATACTCTTCAGATATGAAAGAGCCCTGCTCCGCTGAGATCAGTTTCTATTTTCCAGACATGCAGAGCAGCTGCACTTTGCCTTGAGCAGCCAAAAATGAGATTTTCTGTGACCAAACCTCACTCCCCTGCTGTCCCACGGCTGCCCCTGCACACTGTGGGGAGCAGAAATGGTTCAAGTCTATGAGAAAAAGGCAAGGGGAAGGTGGTTCCCAGCCCTTCTTGGCCTCTGCATCCAGATTCATCACAGGTGTGCAAAGTGGCAGCTTCCATTCCCATTTTGGTTTTAGTCCTCCCTTATGTGGGGATTTCACCAAATGTTTGTTGTTTATGGTGTGCCTCATACCCTGGAACTACAACAATGTGTAACACTGTGTTAAGTAGACTCATGCCAACTACACCTCTTTGTATTTAACAGAAAAAAATGTGTTTACTCAAATATGACATATATATAAAAATGTGTTTCCTCATATACGACACATATATATAAAAGTTTTTAGTCAATTACGACACATATATAAATATAATACTTATTTCCTGAAGTCGTTGCAAGCCCATTTGTAAAGACATGCTGCAAGTTAGAATAACATGCTAACTGAATCAGGAATCAGTTATCTCTGCAGCCACACAGTTCATGCAAGTGTGCAGTGAACATTAAGGAAAACAGGTTATTTTCAACTGGGAATAACAAAAATATCTATCACTGAAAACGGCCTGAAGAGTAATGACCTTGGAAAATTAGGATGCCTAGACTGAATACAGTCTGCCTTATACCTGAATTCTTGTCCTAAGTGCCAGTTTTGCTGATGAAGAGCAGTAGGTTAATTAAGACCTTATACATACAGACTGGTTTTGCCACTAAATCTTGATCACTGCATTTGTCACACCTCCCATTTCAATGGGGTTTGCACATTTCTCCTAGATGGGGGGAGAGGGAAAATAATTTTGTAATTATGCTTTTCTTATGCTTACCCAAAATCATTGTACAGGCCACAGTTTACATTTGTCACCAGAAGCTCTGACTGCTTAAGCAGAGGTGTTGCTGTAAGAGATTTATGGGTTATTAATCCTAAAACCCCCATGAACCTGTGCTACAATAATGACATTTTTAGAGTTTTACTATCATAGAATACTGAATTGTTAGGTATTTTTGTGATCCACACATTTAGTGCCCCAAGTACAAATGATCAGCCACATGTTGCCCCAGATAGCTTTCTGGAAAATTCCTTTCCAAACTAATTTGTGTGAGTTTAATTACACTGACAATTCAGAGACCTAGAAATGTAAGTCCAAAATTATTGCTGTCATAACAGCAGATCTGCTTAAACTCAGTCTCGAGGCTGTGCAGCTCTGTACCAGCTTTGATGTGCAATATGTAGAGGCTGAGCACAAACTGCAATTTATGTATTTTTGTTTAAAACCACATTTCTAGGGTTTAGCTCTTCCCCCACTGAAAATAATGATCATTGTTGATGTAGTGCAAAGCTGTACTTAAGAACATTGCACTGTGCATTTTTTTGCTGTATTTTGTCATTCATTTAAGCTCTTCTGTGGCTTTATTTAGACCAGAGAGATAAAGAGAGATTATTTTGACCTAAAGCTTTATGTCTCTTTCATATTGCTAACAAAATTTTAGTCCAAGGGATAAAAATTTAGAATAATTAATTACAGATGCTGTCAGTTGCAACTGCAGTTTTTAAAGTTCATAATTTTACAAGATCAATCTTTTCTGCATGCTTTGTAGTGTTGTTAAGTAGGGAGTACACGATCCACTAATTTGGAGAGTACAGAAATAAAGTGTTGTGCATAACAGGTGGTGGTTTGCACATTTCTTACATTTGCTGTTGTGGTCACGCTGGGTATTGTGTGACTTAAGCTGCTCAAGACGTTCAGCTGCCTCTCTGTTTTTGGATTTAGGCATTCATTAGCCCAGTGAGATCAGCTTGGCTTCCTTTGGCAGGCATGTGCACCGCAGGATTTGATCCTGTGCATCTCCCAAGGTTAGCTGGAATTCAGAAATGCAGCAGATGCAGTCAAAACTGGCATGTGTGTGTATGTTTAAGCCAATTTACGGGTGATATGTGTCTACCAAAGCTAAAGGTTGGAACAGGCCATAATTCTGTCAGAAAAAGCTTCCAGATTATTGCTGTAAATCCACCATGCTGACAAAAAAAATGTCAGGCACAAATGATTTTTGGAGTTAAAACTTTCAAAGGGCTTTTTCAAAAACCTTCCAGATTTCTTTTTAAAATAAGAATAATGAGGATTTGAAATAGGATAATTCCTGCCAGGATATTTTCTCACTTTCTTTTTGTTCCTGTTGAGTTTCACATGCACACAAGAAAGTCTTGCTGACTTCCCTTGGATATAAATTCTTTCAGTTCATTACATGTTCATCAGGGAGTTGTTTGGAATATCCTTATGCTATCTCACAGTCTGTGAAACTCCCTAAATATTTCCTTTCCAGCTGTGATGGACCTTTCCTGTGTGTATACAAAACACTTGATATTTATCTCTGAAAATTTCTTCTGGTAAACCAGTCTTCATCACTCCCATCCAGGTTACTTTGTGCCTGGTTTCTCCATCCCTTTTTGAAATTATAAGTGTATATACACCAATGTTCCATGTGTTTGCCCCTTGGGGTGTTCCCACTCTTTTTCTCAAGCAGCATCTCATTTTATTTACAGCCCTGTTTTTAATCTCTTTAATTGATCTCTGTTTTAGTTGTCTGACTTCAGCAAAATAGTTTGTTTTTCTTCTCACATTTAGTAAAATTTCAGAATGCAGTGAGAGCTTCAGTAGCTGTGTAAACAGTACATAAAGTTTGACCCATCTTACACACCTCTTGTTTCATTGGGCATCTGTCTGTATATACAATTCCTTTACAGCTCTTTTTTAAAACTTTCTGCTTCTTTTGTTGTTTGCAGGAGGTTCATGGCTATGGAGTTCATGGTTTCACCAGTACCCATTAAGACATTCCAAAAGCTGTTTCTCACATCTATCCAATTTTACAAATAATTGCAACTTGTAATTCCGTACAAATTATCCCACTATTACAGAAAGGAATGTACAATGCAAATTAGGAAATGATCAATGAGACCAGCAGTCTTATGATCTTCTGTTTCCATTTGTAGCAGATGTTTTACCCATTTAAAAGAGGAGTTTATCTTTTTTTCCCCCTGGAGAAGTGAAATGGATAAGATTGATGCCGGGTTATTCCATCTCTTTTTGGGAAGCCTACCCTGAACAGGCTGATCTCAAGTGTTCATTATGCTAAGTTCTCTCTGCACAGCAGAAAGTAAAAGAGAGTTTCCTGAGCCTGGCTGCAGGGAAATGCAGCAGGGATTGAGTTGTTCTTGCTGAGTGCTCTCCTATTCCCCCTAGTAGGGCTGATGTAAAATATGTGTAGCAGTGGCATTACCTGCTGTAAAGAGATTTTAGGTCCATTAGCAACTAAATACAAGAGAAAACAGAGCTGGTATTGCTTCAAAAATATATATAAAACTCTAAAGAGCAAATTCTCTTATCAGTACAATTCTGGGGTTTTTTTTAAGCTATACCAATTTACTCAGGGTAATACAAGATACAAATCTTAATCAGTTGCTCAAATTTTGTTTTCTTTTGTGATTGTGCTCTCTCCTGCAGTAGATCATGCATCAAGAAAGGGTACTATTTCTCCAGATGCCACTAAGGCATGATAACAAAAATCTAATGTAAACCTTTCTTCCTTTTTGTTTTCATTTTAAGCTGACAAACATTAAAGATGACTAATGAGTTAAAAAAAAAAAAAAAAAAGCAGAGGTGAAAAATTAGGCTTAGCAGGTAAACAGAAGTTGAGGGGCTGTCCCAGTTTTGTCCATTAGTTTGGGGTTTTTTCCAAGTTCAGGGATGTTTCACAAAGGTGCAGCAGGCAGAGGATTGGTGCCTGTTACCTGTTCTGCTCAGGAGATGGAACTGAGGAGCAGAAGAGGCATCCAGGCCTCTGAGGAGAGAGATAAAACTCATATTCCTAAGGGACCAAAGAGCACCAAGCAGACTTGCTGTCACCTGGAAATTAGTTAGCAGAGTTGAAGTCTGGGGTTCTGGGGACCTGCCTGGGGGGACATAGTGGACAAGAAAGGCTGTGTTATACCTCTGTTGTAAGAATTTCTATTTCTGTTTTATATTACACTAGAACTTGCCTTTCTTTTTTGAGCTGATTTTTGAAGCCTTTTGAGCTTCTTTGTGGAGTTTGATGTAGGAAAAAAAAATACATAAAGCAGATCTGTCCAAATTCTTTGTCTGTCTTGGGGTCCTCTCACAGGTTTGTTTGTTGGCTGGTGGGTTTTTTGTGGGTTCAGTAGCTTTCTCAGCCAGCCTGAGAAATCAGGATTTGCTGCTGACATTTGGGCTGTGGCTAATGAGGAAAGAGAAGGCTTGGCCATTTTGGCTTCCCCTATTTTAGAAAAGCTGTCACCTTGACTCTTCCCTGTGCAGCAGCATCACTGTTCCTGCCAGCTTTTCTGAGCTGCAGAAGGTGTAACATTTTTATATCTGCTCTCATTCTCAAGTTAATGTCTTGTTCCTGCCTACCTTATTCGTTCTGTACCTGTCTCTTGTTCTGTTGTCATTGTGTTATAAAGAGCAAATTGACTAGTCAAGATGATTTCTTTCCTGCTGCTGCTAGGAGCCAGTGATGATAAAATGGCTAAAAGCAGTTCCCAAAATAGCAGTGCACAGGTATAGGTTTGCCAGAGAGATTGGATGGTGATTACTCTATAGGTCCTTCTGTAGTGTTACAAGTCAGACCCAGCACTGTGAACAAAAACTGCTCTTTCTTCTTTTGATGGATTTTTCTTCCTTTTTTTTCTCATTTTCTTGGGAGCTGGAAACCAGAGCAGAACCTTAATTGCAACAGGACCGGCAGCATCTTCAGCCACTTCAACTTTTCTTTCCTTCCCAGATTAGGGGGAAGCAGTTTTTCACCCTCAGGAACATCCAAAATTCAGTCTCGGGATTCACTTCTTATCCTAAAGGCTCGGCGCACTGAGAGATGAAGCAGTAATTTTGTTATAATGGAAAGCTTGGGATCTAACATTTTTTGGTCATTTGGCAGTTTTACCTCCCTTTTTTCTGCACCCCTCTCTCTGTGGAAGATTTACAGTGGTAGTTGTTGCCATGGCACTAAGCAGGACGAGGTGTCTACTCCAGCCTCAAAACTGAATGTTTACGGCCCTATCGTGAAAAATCATCCCTGCTGACAACTCGGGGTTGTTTACTCAGAATTAACACACCACTCCTCTTCTTCAGAGGCTCTTCAGGTCATTCCCTGTGTGTCAAGACAAATGTGAGCTTCAGCAGTGCTGGAAAAGCCTCAGAATGAGCTCTGTCCTTCCAGTCCCTCGTTAGCTGTTCAAATGAACAACCGCTTCACGCCCTGCCGAGCAGCTGATTGGCCTTGGAGGGAAGAAGCATCTGAAGCAGTATTAATGTTTCATTCAAAATCATGAGAGCCAGGGAGGAGGGGAATTAGGGAATTCAAAACCCCAAATCAGGACTGCCTTTTATTTCACCAGGTCTTACTCTCTTGAGCAGCATCCCAAATTTTCTCCCACTCTGGATTTCCTCTCAGGTTGATCTTGCTGCCTTTGTGGGGTGTTTTTGCCAAGGGTAAATTTAACAGCTCTCTTCCCTTTGCCTTTCTTTCTCCATTGTCTGCTTCTTTTCCCCAGCCCTGTTGACAGTATCTGCTGTGACATATGCAGTACAGGAGATGGAGAGACAAGGAAACTGTGCAGTCCCTCCATCCTCTTCTCTTTTCCTTTCTCAAGTCTTCACTGCTGCATCAAGGCCAGTGAAAATCCCTTTTTATTTTCTCACCAAGCACAGCAGATGAGAAAGCTGAAAAATTAGTGCCTTAAAATGCTATCTCAAAGATAGGTGAGCAAACTGGATGTGATAAAGCAATCAGTAAAGGAGGGTAGTGGGTTGCATGACAGCAGGAACAGCCAGCTGCATCTGGGAAATATGTAAGTCCTTCATCTGGGAAATATGTAAGTCCTTGGACTCCAGCAGTATAAAACTTCCCAAGCTGTAAAAGAAGAGCAATTCTTTCTCTTTTGTGGCAGTCCCAGTGGTTTGAAACATAGTTGGCAACTAATAATTGCAAGGATAGATTCATTGACGTTAAAGGAAACATCACCTCACAGTGGGTATTCACATAAGATCTTGGATTCCTTGTACGTAGTATAGCACGTGCTGGGATTCTTAAATTTGCAGATGTTGCTAATAAATAAAAATAGTTTTATTAAGACAGGAATAGAAAACACACATTAGATACAGAAGTGTTGCATAACCAGCCTTGATGAGCAGGGAAGCTCCCCTTCTGCAGCTTTCAAGAAGTACTGTTCCCAGTAAATGACAGCAAATAGACCCTAGGTCATCCTGAGATAAATATTAATACCACTGTTTTTTTCACAAACTCAAATGTTGCTTATTCTCTTACCTGTTAGCCTCTGGAAAAAAAAAAAAAAAAAAAAAAAAAAAAGGGGGGGGGGAAAAGCAAGTTTTGACAGAGTATTTCCTGACTCAGCAGTTGGATGGAGGGAGCGATGCTGACGCACTTGGTTCAAGGTAATGGAAGGACTTCACCCCAGCTGAGGAGAGCTGTGAACACACAAAACAGCCCAGGAGGTGCCTGCCTGTAAAGCCTGCTAATCAAGTATTACTCACCAATCTGTTAATACAAATGTGTTTGACTCAGGGATGTTTTTTAGAGACAGGAGTCATGCTTTAGTTGGCTGCCATAGATTAGTAGCTGGAGACTGTGAAAACTAATACTCGGTGGTTTTTTTGAATTGTGCACTTGAGATGTGATCTTGTAGAAATCTCTCAGTGGTGGTTTTCCCTACCCTTTCAGCTGCTTTTTCAGTAGTGATATGCAGTAAAAATTCCATCTAATGCCCTGTCTGTAATCAGCAGAGAAAGCAGGGCATGTCTCAAGTGTGATGTCAGTAAAGCGTTGAGCAGAAAACGGCCTAAAAAGCAGCCAAGAGAAAACTGTGGGCCCAAGGATTTAGGTGGAAAGTAGCCAGCCTGAATATGGCTCACTCTATTTTCATAGCAAACACAAAATAAGAGCCTGGGCTTTGCTGGGGTCTCTCAGCACTTTACTCTTATAAATAATAAACAGAATACATTTTCCTTCTGTGTGGGTTAGCAAATAGAAATGTGCCTCTGTTATCAGCAAGGAAGCCATAATTGAGAGGCAGTGATTTTGTGGAATACACATTCAAATGGGACTAAATAAAAGCATGAGGAGGATTTCAAAACTTCTATTTCAGTGCTGGGTTTCATCTGTTCAGCTATGGAATTTATTTATGATAACCTTTTTGTAAATTTGGATTTACATTCTCAGACTCAAATCATGCCACTTGCTCCAGCCTGTCTGACACCGCAACAGCTCTAACAGGGTAACTTTAGGTAATCTTTTGCATATCCCAGCATTTTGCTGTTTACTGCCCCATTTTCAGCATAATTTCAGAGTTTTGAGTGTTTGCTTTCATGGCCCGGCTTGGATTACAAATGCACATCTTGGTGTGACACCATTTGAGACTGAAACTGAAAGGAATATGGTCATGGTAATCCTGTTCACATTATTGCAGCAGAAATGCAGAATAAAACATATTTTTTCTTGGAGAGAGACATGTTTCTAACATGCCCCATTTCCAGTTTGGGTCCCCTTCCCATTTGGAATTAAAGAGTGTCTTTTTACTGGCTCTGTTTACTTGTTCTTAAGGATATCTATTTGTTTATTCATTTCAGGATGCCTCAATGTATGTTGTGCTAATGTATAGGAAACGTACAGAATTAATCACCCACCCCTTACATGAAAGTGCTCCAGAGGAATTCCAGTGGGTAACTCTCCTCAACAACCCACTAACAGCAAACTTCCACAAGTCTGGAGGTTTGGAACATGCAGTTCTTGGAAGTGCTTGGTCCTTTTCCCTTCTTTTTTGTCAGTTTTTTTCTTAATGAATGTAATGTCATGCCTACAAGTGAAAAGTTTCCTATTTTCTTAACATTCACATTTAGTAATTCAAAAAATTATTCCTTTTTTTTTTTTTCTGCAATCATCTGAGTCAACCCAATGATGGGAATTGTGTTGATTTTAAGGACATGGGATCACAAGGTCTTCCTGAGAGAAGGATGTGTACAAGCACCTGAGTCTAAAGGAAATATTTACAGTACTATTCCTGTAATTCAGTTTTAGATATTTTTTTCTCCTAATATAATCAAGCTATCAGAGAGTGATGTTATTTTCTTCTTTCAACCTCATTTCTTCATTTATTTTGAGGGGCCATGTAGAACCAGAACAAGAAATAGATATTGGTGGGTGCCTCATCTACCTGTGTTGGCTGACAAAGAAAAAAGTACCAAGTTCCCAAAGCTATCCTAAAATCATTCTGCTGAAGTGGCTGAAAATTTAGCAAATCCCATCAGTGTATTCCAGCTAGCAAGAAAAGTGGGGTGTATCTCTGGAGAAATGAGAATCCGCATTGCTATTTTTAGAGACCAGAAGTTGAAAACACTGTGGCTATAAATTTACCGTCCATTGTGTTTGTTTTTACCTTACAAGCAGCAGAACTTTTTAAGTTCTTCGAAGGCAAGGAAAACCCCAGATCTGAGAGCAATCCAGCTGAGAAAGTCTTGGAGGAGGAGAGAAGACATGAAAGCTCAAGTGTTTCCACTTCTCTTAAGCATCCCACAGCAGTGGTGTCGTGGTTTTTAGGAACAAGGGGCTGACACCAACATCTCCTTCACACTCCTTGTAATTCTGGCAGGGAGATGAGGAGAGCAGGGGTTCTCCCCTTGGAACAGGCCCAAGGAAGAGCAGTCTGCAGGAAGAAGGTTTCAGGGCTGGTGATCCCTTCCCTACATCCCATTTGTTTGTGTGCATCCACCTGGAGAGCCTGGTGCGTGCATCATGTGAAAAGGGTACCACTGATTGTAATTGAACTCATCTTAAAAAACTGTGCCATACCCTGTGATTATAATTTCTCTCTCTGGTAAGGTTGTTTATCTTCTCTTTCTTGTTTATTGCTCGAGTGAAGCTAGCACATTTGAAATTCTGTTTTAGAAGTAGGATACTGTGCAACTGGTGGTATTTCACTGCAGAATAACCCCCAGAGGGATTTGTAATCCCCTGGTACTATCATCCAGTAGTGAGCCAAATTGAATAATGAGCTCGGTGCTATGAATTCAGCCTCATGCTCAGCCTCATTCTGCATTGCTTAGCATTGCTTGGAAATTAATTAATTATTACTCTGTATTTATGCTGTCAATGACATCCAGAGGCTGGCCTAAACACTCTGGAGCAGTAAACGTACATGCAGATATTTTTATGTACATGCAGATATTTTGTTCTTCCTCTATAAATATGTGCTGTTGACTGTCTTTTAAAGGAGCTGTTACTGCATCTTCCCCACAGCCAGACAGTACATGCTGGACATTGCACAATGACACATAGTTTGTTATTAATGTTTACAGGATTTGGAATGTTGTAATTGATTTTGGCACTGAAAGTGCAGTCTGGTAAATTGCTTGTCACCCTTGTTTCATCCCCAGTCTCGTTGAGAATCTCATATGCAATTAACCATAATTGCTATACTGTATTTATTCTGAGGCACACAGCACATTGCTGGTTTGATGTTTGCTTCTCAAAAATGGTGAGTTAATTGCTTACCAAAACACAACTCAAAATAAGGGGACCTTTGTGGTAAGGGACTTTTCTTCAGAGTAGAAAATTACAGAGACTTAGCTACCATCCACGTTCCAAACTCATGGCCCTCCTATACTTGAAATCTCCCTGACTTCAGGGACAGGAGCTTGTGCATAAAGGCAGGACAAGTCCATCTCCATTACCAAACTGTGGGACACAGCAAGAGGAGCTGGATTCTCTGCACACCAGGACCAAAGTTAACGAGTTCTTGTGCTGTCTGTAAGACTGAGCAATTCCTTCTACATGTAGAACTGGAGTTCTTTAGAGCAATGTATTTGCTCCACATCCTCGAGGTCACAAGGTAGAAGCAGCACTGAATGGCTCACATGAATTCCTCTGCCAGTTTATCCTGGCAATATTTGCTATTTAAGCAGCCAAGGCTCCAGAATTAGCATGGACTGTCTAGAAACCTCAATAAAATGAAGAGCTTTGCCAAGAAACAGTCTAGGGCAGCAAAAAAAAAAAAAAAAAAAAAAAAAAAAAAAAAAAAAAGGGAAGCCATTCTCACAGATCAACAACAGGAATCTGCAAAATTTTCCTTCCCAGGACTGAAGAGCTGCATTGTCTACTGCTCTCATCCAGAGGCTGGATGCTGGAGGACGAGTCTGGTTCTCAGCTTTAGGATGAGGGCACCTGCTCTTTTCATGTGGTAGTGGATTGGTTGGAAATTTCTAATCAGAAATTTCATTGCTATCCTTGCCAAAGCAGAGGATACTCTTCAATTCTTCATGTTAAGAAACTAGCTGTTCTAATTTTTTCTGGAGAAAATAATTTCAGGAGGCAAGATACAGATCCAACTTAATTAAAGAAAATGTAAATCCAGTCTAATACATTTTATAGTAGGGAGTGTAGGTTCTGCTTGCTGCAAGCACAAAATATCTCCAAGAGTCTGGATTTGACAAATAGTGGCAATAATTGTACATCTAAAACATTAAAAATATCTTTTATCAGAATGCTGGATGAAAAAAGGAATTTTTTTTCAACTCTTGCAAATTGAAAAAAAGCAAGCCTAAATACTATGAACTGATTTCCAGGATATTCAAACTAGTTTAGATCTTACTTTTCATCCTGTTAATTATTTTGCTATTCTCCATTCAATTAATTATCAGATTAAGGTTCTTATGTAATATGTAAAATGGTCTTTTGATTATAAAAGATTATAAAAGAAGTGCTGCAGTTTGCTTCAGAAGAAAGCACAGCAAGATTGAAATCTGCAGAATTCCAACTTGGAAGAGGCTGTTAACTTTGACAGCAATTGCATGTAGCAACACAGTTGCATATTCCACAAGAAAATGGGGTGTATCACTTGGGGCATGGAAGACAACTACAAATCTTAACTGCAGGAATCATTAAAGATTGTACATAAATACCATTCCTTGGATTTTTTGCTTAGATCTTCCAGAATTGCTACACTTATCAAAACCTCTATTTCATAGTTTTTATTACCGATGTTGATTATAACTGATTTGGAGCTTTGTAGTTTGCACAGGAATGATATGAACCAAAGGCCAACAAGATGATTAGAGAGATGGGGCATCTCTCCTACAAGTTAAAACTGAGAAAATTGGGGTTTTTCAGCCCAGAAAAGAGAAGGTGACCTAAATGTGGCCTTCCAGTACCTGAAGGGAGCCCACAAGAAAGAGGGAGAGGGACTTTTCACAAGGGCCTGTGGTGACAGGACAAAGGGAAATGTCTCCACACTGAATGGCTGTGGGTTTAGATTAGATATTAGGAAAAATTTCTTTGCTGTGAGGGTGGTGAGGCCCAGAGAAGTTGTGGGTGACTCATCCCTGGAATTGTCCCAGGCCAGGTTGGATGGAGCTCTGAGCAACCTGGTCTGTTGGAAAGTGTCCCTGCCCTTGGCAGATGGCTTGGAAGTAGATGGTTTTTAAGGTCTCTTCCAAACCCAAACCATTCTATTCATGATATTTCAGTCTTCATGATTCAGTGATATCAGTGATTCATGGTATTTCAGTCTTCCTAGAATCTAGTCTGGAAAAAAAGAGAAATCCTTCTGCTTTACAACCTAAGAAATGATTCTCAGCATGAGGTGTTTTTACTCTGCAGGGTTGGTGACGTGGCTTTTCAGCTGCCTGTATCACCTTCCTTCTCCAAAATCTGTTCATCCTCTCAGTCCTTCACGTGTTGGCCGTGTGCCTGCTGAAAGCAGGTGCATTTGGAGAAATGGCAGCTTTCTCACGACTCAGTTATTTAATTAACTCCTTTTTAACCGGATTTTTTATTTGGAAGAGCTGTCCCAGCTGTCTGGCGGTCAATACCTTGCTTGTGGGCTGAGCAATGCTTGTCAGGCTCCCTGCCTCCCTTCTCTTCAGTTGCATCACGCTTCTCTAGAAGCAACTGGAAAGCTGCTAGACTCACAGTGAGGAGTGAGAAGATCCAGGTTCCATTTTTAACTTTTCAGCCTCTTTTCCAGAGGCTCACCTTGAGAGCTGTGCTGTGTCGTGGGTTTCCATTCCGTGTCTTGGTTTGCCTGTTTCTAAAAAGATGTTTAAGTAACTTGGACAATTATAAATGGAAAAGCTGCTTAGTGATTAACAGTTTAATCACTGAGATAATTTAACAGCTTTGTTCTATGGTCTACTTGGTATTGTGAATAGAAAAACAAACAATTCTTCAAATATCCACTAGGGTTTCTGAACACATTTTTGTGCTGTTTGCATTCCATTAACATTCTACTGAAACAGATTTATTCACAGTGGTTTTAACTGTGTCTGTCCAGACACATTCTTATGCATTCTCACAGCTTTCATGAGTAAATCTTGATTTAAAAAAAAAAATAATTACCCTATCAACAACAGCAGATTCATTGATTATTGAAATAAGGACAGAAGGCTATCACTTATGTCCCAGATAAATAGCAGAGGTCACTAAACTTAAACAAAGACTGAAAAAAAATAGCTTGCAAATTGCTCTTTAAAACATTATAAATTACATCTTTCTGATGAGAAATCTGAATTTTCATATCTTTTCCTATTAGTATGATATTTGAAAGCACCGGAGAAAAATATTTTTAATGGACCTTCCTGTCATAATCCTGGAGGTCAATATTGTAAATTGATGGACATTAATGAAGTAACTGTGCATCAGAGAGGTGGTCTGGAGACTTGCACAAGAAAGTGTCAACTCCTCTTAATCACTCCTGAAGAGTAATTAAATGAGTCCTTAAATTGGGCTCTCGTAGGTGCTTTAGATGGTTTACCTTTGTAATTCTGAACTCACTGACAACTGATGACATCTTCATTGAATCAGCATAGAATATTTAAGGGTGGAAAAGCCCCTTTAGGATCATTGAGTCCAACTCTTAAGCCAGCCCTGGGAATTCCACAAAAACCTGGCCCTGAGTGCCAAGGTGCCCTGGACACCTTTCAAACCCCTCCAGGGAGGGAGACTCAGCCCCTGTAAGGTCAAGGAGCGAAGCTTGCATTTGGCTTTCTCTCTCAGCTCCTTTCAGCTCCATCAAAACACAGCAAGGGCCTGTGGCTCCAGCCATCCTACTCAGCATTAGTCATTTTTTAGACCACCAAAGCCCTCCAGGCTTATGTTAATAGATATTATTTATTAAGCTTATGCCAGTGGTCGTTTTATATGTATTTAATACATACTTCAGAATCTTATCTTTCCACCCATGCTGATGTATCTTAGACTTGGGATGGTCTTGTGTGAGTGTGTATGGCAGAGGGGAGGGATGGAAAAAGGGAGAAGAATAGAAAGAGAAGGGGAAACTTCTCAACACACAAAGCAAAGTAAATGGGTGTGGATCCATCTGCATTGTTGGAAAAATGGAGTGTATGAAGTCTGCCTGTTCATTGTCATAGAGGGAAATAGATTAAAATCTTCAGGACAGTTTTAAGATATTAACAATTCATATTTTAATGGCTGGACATTTTTACATGCATCAAATTAATGCACTTCTTTAAAGTGGTTGATACCCTTAAATAGAGTTCAACATGCAGCCATTGCTGTAAATGACTTTTTGTATGAGCACAACAGCTTCTGATCCTTTCTCTGGCCTTAGTCTCTGGTGTTCAGAGGTTTCCTGAGTTGTGGCTCACAGTGATTTTAAATATCTGAAATAAAAACACCTCCTGCTTTTCTTAGGTGCAAAATCTACCACAAGGCCCCTTGCAGCTTTTGAAACCTCCAGAGAGATGCAAGGCTAATGTGCTTGGTGAAGCTACTATCAGCCTTAAAACCCTGAAATGCTGAAGCATTACTATCTTGACCTTTATGTCAAGATGAATGAAAAATAAATTAACTTCTAGGACAGCAAGCCCTTCTGCAGGGCTGCATTTGTTGGAAAATGTCTGGTTTTACATAGAGGCAGAAAGGCAAAAGTGGGCTGTTTTTCATAAATGCTGAAATATCTTAATCTTGATAGTTGCCAGGATTTCTAGCCTTAAAGAATTAGTGATTGATATTGTTGTATGGCATTTCTGGTTTATTATTCTGTGGGTCCAAAGCTATGGGTGTTGCTAACAGGAAGGTACCAGAGGGATCAGGGTTGACAGCATGTGGGGTTATACCAAGTCTCATCTTTGTCCCTTGTCCCCCACCTGTCTCCTTGTAAAGATTCGTTTTCCTCATGAATCCAGCAGATTCTCAGCAGCTCCTGCCCTTTTCCCAGTGAGTGATTTGTTGAGTGTGGCAGGGCCGTTTCCCCAGGTAGAGGTGCCCAGTTTCACCCAGGAAATTTAAAAGCATATTCATACACGTAGGGAATTTAAGGGTATATTAATACTCTAATCTTCCTGAGTCACTGACAGAAGTTTTGCATCCCATCCGTGAACTCTGACATTTATGTTGGAGAGCAGCAATCCCATGGTTGCTTCACTGGTGCTGAAGTGCATGGCTCAGATTTATTGTCATCTTGATTTTTTTCTTCCTCTTTTTAATCTATCACAGCTCAAAGTGCTTAAATCAGCAGCTGTAGAGAGTAAGGCCCTGAATTCATCCCTCAGTGAGCTACAGTGCCTTCAGTTTGCTGTTGCCTGAGAAAGCTGCAGAATTGGAATGAGAAACACAAGAAGAAAAACCCCTCAAGCTTTCCAGTTTCAATTTTATATTCACTACTAAATACAACATGAAATGATTGAGTTCATAAGAAATTGCTCTGTTTACAAGAGTTGTTGCTTCTTGTTCTTTCTACAGATTGCTTTTAAATAAAATGTCTTGCATGGCTGTACAATTAAACCCAAGAAAACAGCAATCCAGATATATTCAAATCTTACTCAAAGCATACATTCTTTAGTATATGCTTTGCAAAAATAAGCAAGTTGAAGTTCTTTTCTGTATTCAGATTTGCCAAAATTAGGAAGGCTTCCAAGAGCATCTTAGCTTTAAAATAATCCATGTCTAGGAATGAAAAAGAAGAAGAGCAGTCTGAATGATAATATTACCAAATCTGTTTCTCAGTTCTGTTCTTTAGCTGCTGCATTCCTAAGATGTTTCACTTCAGATTTCTCTTGATTTTCTCTGTTTTCATATCTGTTCTGCAGTTTTCTCTTAGACAGTGCTGTTGACAGACAAGACATTTGGACTTGATCTTAAGGATCTTTTCCAACCCGAATGATTCTATGATTTTATGACTTCCAGAATTACCCACTCATAATTCTGAAAGTCTTAAGATATTTCTTTTGCTCTCTATCAGTGGAGTATGAATTGAAAAAAAAATATATTCCATATTTTTTTTTAACAGTGAATTCATAGTAGACATAATTTAATGGTACATTATTAATTCATTATCTTTTCTAGTAGTAAATATCCCTGCCAGTAAGGCTTTCATCACACCCTAATACTTATGGATCAGCCCAAAAATCTTCCTTTTATAAAGTGGGAACCCTTAATTCACAAAAAACAACAGACCCAGAATACATTAGCCGTGGCTGAAATATTTTTAACAGAAGTCAATGCGAGTATTGCAGTACATCTGGCTCCTCATCTGAGAAAGATAAATGCTTTCAAGGCTGCCTTTATTTCCCTTTGTGCCAGCAACCTCCTCTTAAAAGAAAAATCAGGCTAAGATTTTTAATCAGCTTAAGATGTTAGTGATTTGTGATGGCAACAAGCAATTATGTTCCTCCTTATCCATCTCAGTCTATGCAGGCAACTTTCTTGAAGTCCCTTGTGAGTTTCAACACTCATGACAACCTTTTTATGATGTGCCAGTACAGAGAAAGCAAATGAATTTTGGCTCTTCCTTCAATGTAAAGCAAGTATTGCAAATATTGAAGCACTGTGGAGTGCCAGACTCCCATAATGTAGGCTTAGAGTCGTTGATTCTGAAAAGGAAGCTAATGAAATAATTGACCTCGTTTCCATTGCAAGCAATCTGACTTTAAAGAGAAGCTTGCACTTCTACTCTATGTAAATTGTCCAGAAAAGTAATACTGTCTTATTTCTTACATATTTATTTTGAAAACCCCAAAACCAAAATACACCTAAAAATTAAGAAAGGTTCAAAAATAGATATTTTTTTAGGTTATTCAAAATCAGAAAGGCTAAGGGTTTCCACTAGACATAATAAGATTATGGAGGAGAGACCACTGGTATGTTAAATTCAGTGCTTCTAGTAGGAAAAAAATTGGAAGTTTGAAAGAAAAATACAGATTTTGACTAGAAATGTATGAGCAACACAGCTCCTATTAACTATTTGTCTCTGAGAAAGTATCTGTTAATCATATTCATCAGGTTATAGATTTGTGTGTATATATTTAGGTTTCAGGTATTAATGTGAAACTTCAATGTTGTGGAAGCTCAAACAGCTCTTCATATTCTTTAGTGCTCTGTCTACATCTCCCAGTCCTTTGAATTAGTTTAATTTCCCAAATTTTGGAAGGTGGCCCTGCCCATGGCAGAGGGGTTGGATGGGATGATCCCAAACCATGCTATGATTTTATGATCTCTCTAGCTGTTGTTTTGAGCACTTTGGGAGAATATTACTGTACACTTTCATACAAATGGGAAGTGAAATGTTGCTCTGTCATTTCCTCTAGTACTCTAAAACACTTTACTATTATTGCAGCTTACTGGGCTTTCAAGGACTATAATGGAACCTGGAGCTTTTTGGCATGGTTCAAATGAGCTGTTTGCTCTTCCATAACCTGGGGGCTTCCTGCTGCTGGCAATATATACAGAAATAAATGGCAATTTCTCTTCATTATTATTCATAGGGTCATAATATTCAAGATTAATGTGAGCTCAGATGGCTTAGTCATTAAAATATTCACAAATCTTGATGGTTTCATAATTTTTAACATGCACAATTTGTCAAAAAAAATTTCTACTGGAAAATTTCTCGTAGGTTATTCTTTATTCATTCTCCATCATTCATTTTGCTATTAAAACCTTTCATTCTGCTAATGAGGGAGCATACACAGTATTTGCCAAAAGTGACTAGTCATTTTGTTCGACTAGATGAGAAGTTAAATTCTTCAATTACTGCAGGAACTTCTACTTTGCATTCCATAAAAAAAGCCAGGATAAACACTTGCTAAACATTAATTAACATCTCTGCTTCACTTTGCGAAGGATCCTGCAAGAAAAAGAAAAGTCAAAGTGTATCACAGGAATTGTTTTCTTGGAATAAATAATCTGATTCTGTGATTTAACACGTGCAAAGAAGAAGCAGAAAAAGTCACAGGAACTTTAGTCCTACAAAGCACAACTTCTCACTGTGAAGGACCTCACAGGACTGATGGTCACAGGAATTTGCAGTGTGAGTGTCTACCCCCAAAATTTCTTTTCCACTATCAATATCACCAGCTTTTCCTTTTAGCTAAAACATAACCATGCCTCAAATGTCAAATGGCTTTTAGAAGATTTCATGTTCCTTTGCTCCAGCTACTTTTCCTGTCCTGCAGATGCATCACTCCCCATGATTTTTCCTAACAGGGTAAAATAGAGCCATTAAAGCCATCTCCATACACAGAGGACTTGAAAATCTCACATGGTGTCTTTAGAACTGCTGCCCTCTCTTCTGTTATATTTTAATTTATAGATTTTTTTTCCCCCAGTTTATAATTTTTTACACTCAGCATTACAAAACCACAGGTATACAGTAATTTTGCACATTTTATCAGTTGTGTGAAGTGTGTATTGAAAGAGAAATCAATAATAAGCAACAAGAAGCAAGAATGAGGCATGGGAACCTGGGAAAATCTTACTGCAGACATGAAAAATTCTTTTTTCTACTGCACTTTGTGACCATGTCACTTGTGGAGCAGAAGATTTCATTTCCACCAGAGGAACAGCATCATTCCTTGTCAGTAGATACCCCTGCAGGATGGCAGGGAAGAATGCAAGCCCTTGGACATACGACTCCTCTCAAGTCTGTCTTTAAAATTCACTGTTCATGCAGCCAGCTGTCTGATTAGGGAAGGCTTTTTTGTCACTTACAAACTGAAGCACAGTATTATGTGTCAGCTAAGTTGTCAAAGATATTCACATTAATGCAGACTAAATATATTAGAGATCCGCTGTGTAAACAGTAATAAATTCTTCTTAGAACAAGTTCACATACAATTTCAATTGTAATTAATCAACTATCTGAGTGTGAAATGACCTTACCTGAATTACAAACAAGACATTCTGCTTACATAACTTTTCGTCTTAATAAGCACAACTTTTATTTTGCAAAACAAAAAAAGGTGTAATTTACTATGTTTTGAGTACTTTGTTCTTGTTACTTAATGTCCACTGAACAATTTGCTTTAGGTTTTGTTGGTTTGTTTATTTTGGTTTTTGGTTTTGGTTTTGTTTTTTTGCATAAAGCTTTAGTCTTCTGACCTTATCAATAAACTGTTATGTCAATCTTATGTCAGTTTGGAGTTGTATCACAGTGATTCCTGCTAGAAAAATACTCTGCACAAACAAATCTTTCACTATTTTTGCCCTTTTTATTGTGAATATTTTGTATGGCCATTTAGTAACTCTGATTTCATATTGAAATTGTGCTGTGAAATTTATGTAGATTTAAACTGATTGACAAGTACCTTAGTGAAGTCCTAGGATTATATTTATGAGGCTTAGTTAATGTTAAACAGTACCTGCAAAAAACATTAAATTTGTAACCATAGCAAAGCAGATGAAGAGAAGGCACACACTGATAAAGTGGAATTTGTAACACTTTTCAGGAATAAAAAGACATGCAAGCCACTCAGAGGATTAGAACAGTGTCTTAACCAACACAAGAGCTTTACATACCCTAAAGCCTACCTAGAAGATGTAGAACACACAACCAGGGAATAAAAAAAAAAAATCACTAAAAGCTAATAACAGCCTCAAATACCAGTGAGACCCAGCTACAAATACATTTTCAGAGCATGGAGAATGTCACTGCCATGTGAAGCCCTGACACTGATCTCATTGAGGCCAGCTTTGTTGGTCCACACTCATAAATGTCAGGGTCAGACGCAGGTGGAGCATGTACGGGTTACAAAATGAATTTAATCTGAGATTCCTTCCCCTGGTTTTCAGCTGCCTTCCTTTAAAGAATTGCCCTGAAAGTTTCTAAACGTGGTATTAAGGATAATTAACAGCATTTCAGAGAAGAATACATTGGCTGGGAATTATTCCTCTGTCCCAGGAGTCTTTGCCAAGGGACACCTTCCATCCTGAACAAATGCCAGTTATGTTAATTAAGGAAAACTTGTGAAGCACAGAGGAAACTACAGTGCAATACCAGGCTAAAACTGCTTCAGGTACTTGATCCTAACCCTTCTCCAATGGAAAACTTGGGGTTTTAGGTTTAAAACCTTAGGGTTTTAGGTTTAAAAAACCCCTCCAGTTGTTCCTGCTGTACAACTACTGAGCTGAATGATGGCTACTAGCCCTCCATGGATGTATTTGCACAAAAGAAAAACAATTTAGACTGTCAAAAGCACAGCTAGGATTTCAGAAGTAGGCGCTGATGTTTTCGTTGTTTTTCAAGAAACTGGACTTCTGAACATATTGCTTAAAGCCTCCCCCCAAACAACAAAAAGGTAATGAGAAGAGTATTTTTTTCCTTCAGAAAATGACAGCTTTAAATTTCCACTGAATTTGGATGGAATCATATTTGCAAAGATTGATCTGTCTCAATATATCCTATATTCTAGTAATATGATTATTCAGAAAAAAAATGAGCTTCATTCTTTTATTTGAATGCCTTTTGCAATTTGTTGGGTATAAATAGGGAAAGATTGCTTGTCTTGGACTAAAAATATCTGTATTGCAAGATTTTGAATTGCTAAGGTTTGTTTCACCACTTGCCAGCCAAACTTCACCCAACAGATCCACTGTGTATTACAATACTTCTGGAATATTAGAATAGTCATTTTAATAAAAATGATAGTAAATCAGCAGAGAAAAGAAAGCCTGTTGTACTTTGATAAGAATGTGTAAAGAACTCTCCCAGTTAGGATTCTAGTAAAACTCATTCAACCTCGAGTTAAACCAAATTACAGCCAGTTTTTTGGGAAAGGAGTTCATTTGGAAGAACTCCAGTCACATCCAGACAACCTACAACTTGATTGTCTAAATAATTACATTATTGATCAGCAGTTCCTTTGATTAAATGTCATCTCTGTGCCTGGATGATGAGAAATTGCCTGTTCAGTTGTTTTTTATTTATCATATGTTGGCTCTCATTTGAATCTTTTGGAGGCAGACAAATCCAAACAGCATAATTTGTGCTTTTTGACTCCACAACTCCAATTGCATGTCTAGACACATAAATTGATCTGCATTAGCTATTGACCTTTCCCATTGTTGGCTAATTTAGATATTTTATTTTGTATAAAATTTAGCAATCCAAATGGTAACTTAATAAATACAAGAAGGGAAAAAAAATTCTTCAATCCTTGTTTCACATATGAGAAGACAAACACATTTCTGTGTGTTTTGCTTGTCTGACTTTTTGGTGAGATTTTTCAGCATCAGAGTTTTAGAGGGTAAAGCACAACCATTTATTCCAGAAAAACAAGTCACAGGCTTGCAATGTGGTACTGTCAGTATTTGAATGGAATCACTACACATTAATCTTATCTACACAACACTCATGCACTATCCATGTAAAAGTTCAAGACAATTCAAATTCTTCTAGAACAATCTATGATTTTATTCAAAGTCAGTATAAAAGTTTATGTTCAGTGGATCTGTACTAAAAACCTTTGAAATACAAATAGAAGCATCATTTAATTTCCTTTTTTACTAGATAATCTGCAAAGTGCAGCTGTGTCTTACAGCATTTGGTAATTGTGATCTAAAAAATGTTACCCACTTAGTATTTCATCCCTGCCAAAGTGAGATTATGCTATGAACCTGCTTGGTGGCTCTCAGACATTGGAACAGGCTGCCCACAGTGGCTGGGGAGGTCTGAATCTTTGGAGAAATTTCATCAGGGCATATTCAGTGCGAGGTGACCTTGCTTGGGCAGAGTGTTGAACTAAATGATCTGCAGGGTCCCTTCTCCAAAGGTTCTGTGATTCTCTTTAATAGGAGAATCTGAAGACAAGGCAATTTGTATTCCTATCATACATTCCTTGACAGAAAAATTGGGATTTTTCTTTTCTGTGTAACAGATCTACTTTAAAATGTAAGTTAAAAAAAAAATCTAAAAAGATTCAGCATTCAGCAATGACCAAACTGAGTCTTTTTGATAAAAGGGCTGAGGGGTTTTTTTATCTCACTGACTGTAATAAAATCTGTCACAGAAAGAAAGTTCATCTCTCCAATCTGTGGTAACCATTGATGGTGTGACCCACAGGTAGAAAACTCAATTTCGCGTGATTTTTCCACGTCATTTTTAACCTTGTGATTGCTACAAGAAAAAAATAACCAAACCAAAACCAAACAAACAACAACAACAAAACAAACAGATTAAAAAAACCCAGAAAAAATTATTCTGATAGGCATAGTAGATAAATGAGTTGGAATTCAGTAGAATAAGAAGAGGGAGAAGAATAAGAGGGATTGAAACGATTGAAACATGGAAACCTGGTCAAAAATTGAATATTGCGTCAGAGTATCTGTAAGAAAATGCCATGAGTAGGATATTCAGAGAGCCTCTGTCCATCCTGGAAACCATAGCTGAATTCCTGGTGGTTGGAGCTGCATGGAGATGGTGGCAGTGCCTCCTGAGTCCTCTAACAGTGAAGCCACAGCCTCAACAGACAAAGGATTAGAGACAGCTACCAAATCTCAAGAATAGTTTCATCTGGGGCCACCCTAAAGGTCTGTCCTCTTGTTTTCTGTCTGTTCAGAGGCCTCCTTTGCTGGAGGGGAACACATTGTCCAGCAGCAACATGCCATAATCAACATGCCATAATCAACATGCTGGAATTCGGGAGCTCAGCTCTCAGTTCAGCCATGATGACAAAGGTAAAACTATGAAATTTTGACTTGGGATTCATATCAAGATGCTTGGCTGGCAGCATGGCATTCACAGAGGGGTTTCTGAGGAGCACTTTCTGTGCTGCAGATCTCATTTCTGTGAGGACAAAGTAGTAAAGCCTTACCCTGCTCTCAGTACAAAGCAGAGGAAATCACTGGCATCAGATGAGTACTGCTACCACAGGAGAATACAGCTAAACAGGCTTAGAAAAACTGAGACATCTGGAGAGATGGAGTAAAAATTACACAGAAAATACAGTATGGAGCAGCACAAGTGGTGAGTAGCAAAGCAGCTCAGGGATGCAGCCAAAAATCTCCTCACGTGGGACTGTGCTCACCTCAGATGTTCACCATGGATCTGCACTGTTGTTGAAAATTGCCTGCCAGGCACACAGGATGTGAAAATTACTGTCTGATGAAAGGGAAAGGCTAGGAGCACAACCCTTTAGTCTGCTGTCTTCCACAGAAGCAAGATGGATCCGTGATGGTCTCTTTCCCACCCACAGAAACAAGAATTTCATACAAAAACTTCTTCCTGGCACAAAGGAGTCAGGAAGAAGTGAAGCCGGGATGATGGATAAACACTCCCCTCTCCTGCTGTGAACTGCACTGCTTACTGCCCAGCTTCTCACAAGCAAGCTGTGAGATGATGGTGTTACAGATGTTATTAAAGCCCCCCAGACTCTCCAAATGAAAAACAGTTCACGTGGCCCCCATGTGTTCCTTCTCTCAGGGTCTGTTCTCTAGAAAACCTTCTCTGCTAAAGGCACCTTCAAGGTAGGGTAGGGGACTGCTGGTCTGCTTTTCAAATTGTTCCTCACCTTCATATTCACACACCCTTATCATTGGGCAGTCTTCTGTTCTCACCTTGTAATCTTCTGGCTGCTTCTGATAACTCCAAATGTCTCATTTCTTTCAATGCTGGGTCATTTAATTGAATCAGTTCTTTGACAGAAATGGCCTTTTTGCAGACCTCTCATGTATTTCTTCCTTCTTCTCCAGGGAATCCAAGACAAATTACTTTATTCTAAAGGCCGTCTTTCACTTCTTCATCCTTGATCCTCAGCTTTTTAATCAAAAAGGGGTTGTGCTCTGCCTCCACTGCCAGATTTGTTTACCAATAAATATTCAAAAATTATCAAGAACTACCATTCCACTCTCTCCCAAATTCCCTTTTATGCATGGGAGGAATTTCTTTAATTAATTTTAGCTCTAAAAAAACTCTTTGCTCTAATTCCAAGCAGCTGCTGTGCTGTCCCCACTCTTAATGAGCTTTGCCTTGATATGACTGGGAGAAGGACAGAAAGGGCCATGCTGGCTAAAATTGTTTGAAATTGGTTTGCAGCATGCAAAATAAACTGGACAGCTCCTGTGTGAAATGGATTGCAGTGTCACTCCCCCCACTGTGGAAATTTAATCTGGCTGGATGGTGAGAATGAGACTCACAGCAGGGGCAGAAGGTATTGACTTTTCCCCTTTTCAAAAAAAATGTTATTTTTATTTTGGAATGGACCCGGGCTGTTTCATCTGAATTGTCATTTTTAAATAATTGTCTTAGTAGAAGAAGTACATTTCAACCTTCTGCCATCCTTTGAGAATTCAGGCTGGCTGTTTGCTTAGAGAGATGCAGCCTGACACTCTGAACCTACACACAGTGTGAAAAATTGCTTTGATCAGCTTGTGTTTATAATTTAAGGCAGTAAAATAGAATCCTCACTAATTGTGTTCAAGGCATGATGTATTGTGTAATCCACAGAGAGTTTCATTTCAAAAACATTGTAACCACAAAAACAGCTGTTCCACTGAGTCATTTTCCCAACCTGCAACTTAAAGCAAAACATAGCAAAACCCACTCCCAGTAACTTATTTCTGTTGATGGAGTAGGATAATGCTGGAAATGTGGGGAAAAACAACAGAAAACTCATCTGCACATTCCTTTTTATACCAGAAATTTGGAAAAAGAAAAGAAAGAACCTTTGGAGTTAAAAAATCCAGTAAAACCTCAGTTTTGAAGAGATATTGGTATCCTAATTAAATTACGAAGAGCAAGCCATGCATTCATAGTCAAAAATAATTTGCAAATATAGGAATGAGTCTAAAATTATATGGAATGGAATTAAAATAATAAACCAAGATACAGCAGTGAAATACTTTAAAAATTCATGTCACAGAGGTGCTTGTGTGCATATTTTCATGCTGTTTAAGCCTAATACAGGCTCTGGAAGAGAAGCTAGTAAGAACTGGTAAACAGGTGGAGGACATGCCCTATATGAAAAGAAAAAAAAAACCCCAAAAAGATAAAGTGGACTGCAGGCACAGCTTTTTCATCAACAGGAAGTTGAGTGAGCAAGCAAACAACCCTTTTCAGATTTAGAATGACCTTTCATCTCACCCAGTTTGTGGAGGGTAATTTTAAGCTAGGTTCAAGTCTTATGTCGCCCTGATTTTTTAAATTTTTCTAAGCCTTCTGATGTTTACATTCTTGTAACGAACTTTCTCACACACCTTCAGTAAATATCTTATTGTTTTGCATTCTTTTATGGGAGAAAAGAAATTTGATAGACTGTTGGTTTGTCCAGTGTCATTGGAGAGGTGGCACTGTCACCCTCCAATCCACTGTCACTTTTAGAAATCTGTAAATGTTGGAGCCATGTCAGAACTCAGTGCATCCCTCTGGGTGTCCAGAGTTGCCAAGGACCCCACCAAGGGGCTTGGAGACCCTGGCACACAGCCCAGAACACCTGGAGATTTGATTATGACCCGTCGAGCAAATTACCAGCTTTGTATGAGGGCCTGAAAGTCACAGAAGTTTCAATAGTATAATAATAAAATTATCACAGGGTGAAAATGTAGATGTTAGGATTTTTGGAATGGGGGTTTTAGAGACAAGATAGAGGAATCTGGGCGTGTCCAGCCTTTTTTCTTCTCGTTCTTCTCCATTTTCTGCAGTGATGTTGACACTTGGGATTGGTTTAGAGTAGAAGTGCACTGTCTAATGTGGGTGATAGGTGTTGGGAATTAAGTGTAAATATGTTATACGTAGTTTGTAGTATAAAAAGACAACACTGCCCTGGGGGCAGTCAGAGTGCCTGAGCAGATCTTGACTGGGCAGAAAGAAAATTTAATAGATAAGAATTAATAAACAACTTAAGAATGAAAACTGAAGAGCTCTGACTCGTTCTTTGGACGTGCAGGCCAAAACAGAGACCTTTCGCACATCTCGGAGCTGCAATTAACAACTAAACTCCGAGAGAGTCAAAAATTAAAAATTCTCTTCACCTTGAGAAAGCTGCGTGACCGTGTTGTGTTATTTCGTGTCCTATAGTGACAGTCTTATACTGAATTCCAAGCTGTTTGGGGGGAAAGAATTATTAATTAGAAAGGAAATTTGCAGCCCAGAGGCGTTGGGCTCCGCGTTGGCGCTCTGGAGACACGGAGTGACAGGGATGCGCTTCTCTCGTTCTCAGACATCTCCATAAGCCTGCTGTCCCTGGTTGTCACCGCCTGCGGCCTGGCCCTGTTCGGCGTGTCCCTGTTCGTGTCCTGGAAGCTGTGCTGGATCCCGTGGCGGGAGCGGGGCTTGCCCTTCGGGAACAAGGACAGCAAGCAGGAGCCGCTGCACTACGCGGGCGCGGAGGCCAATGAGCGCGACTACAGCGAGGAGTTCCTGGGGCAGCCCGCCGCCTTCCCCGAGGCCTCCATGAAGATCAGCCACACCTCCCCGGACCTGCCGCTGGACACCCAGGCGGGGGACAAGGAGAACTGCGTGCCCAACGCGCGCATGCAGCGCCAGACCACTGAGCCCACCTCGTCTGCACGGTCAGTAGCTCCCTTTGGTCTCTGTTGTTCGTGAATACGGCCCAAAAAAACGCGGCGCACGCTGATCGGAAAAAGGGTTTAATTTTCTTGCCACGTTCCTTTAAAAATATATATTGATTTTTTTTATATATGTATGTGATGCTATTCACAGGGGTCTTAGGATGAGGGAAGAGACGAGGATCTGACTCCACGTTTCAGAAGGCTTGATTTATTATTTTATGACATATATTACATTAAAACAATACTAAAAGAATAGAAGAAAAGATTTCTTCAGAAAGCTAGCTAAGAATAGAATAAGAAAGAACAATAGCAAAGGCTCTGTCTCAGACTCTGTCTGAGCTAGTTGGGCTGTGATTGTCTGTTAATTAGAAACATCTAATATGAGCCAATCAAAGATTTACTTGTTGCATTCCACAGCAGCAGATAACCATTGTTTACATTTTGTTCTTGAGGCCTCTCAGCTTCTCAAGAGGAAAAATCCTAAAGAAAGGATTTTTCATAAAAGATGTCTGCGACATATGTATGTATACACAAAAAAAATTATATATATATAAGTTGTTCACTGAGGGGCACAAACCTCTGTAAGAGCCAAAATGAGGGATGCAGGACTCCAGGCAGCTCTCCAAAATGCAGTTTATTCCATCCAAGAGGTTACAGCAGTCCAGGGTGGTTGGTGACAGAGCTGTGCCCACAGCTGTCAGCTCCAGCGCCAGGCAGGCCTGGAGACCCTTTGGTTTTGGTTACAGATGCATTATAGACTTGTCTTTAGGTTACAATGCATTATGTAATTTTCTTTGCTGAGCATCTTAATACAGCAGAACCAATCTATACCTTAACTATTATCTATGGCCCGTCATCACTACCATAATTACCATATTCATGTTACTGTTCTCCAATCACTAAAAGTTAGTACATTACAGTTTAAGCTAGAAGTTGTTTTTCAGTTTTCTTGCAGTGGAAAATTCTGAGACCTTTTTTCTACTTGCAGCATCAGCAGGCTTGTTTGCCTGTGCTCTGTTTCTGCTTGGTAAAAACATCTTGTTTGGGGTGGGTTTATCCTTTGCTCTAAGCCATAAAAACCCCTTCTGACTAACACACCCTTTGCCTCCTTGGTTATCCAGGAAGACTGGCTCAGCAATTCTTTTCTTCTATATCAAAACTTGCTTCCAACTCTATTCCCTTCATCAGACTCTACATTTAAGAATCTTTCTGCTAGGCACACATGTCTGTGAGACTTTCTTGTCAAACTTTCATCCTTCCCAGCAAACCTTGTAGGTGGAAGCGACTGTATCACAGTCCTGTTCCACTCTTCTCACAACTGGTGCCTTTTTGGGACTACCTAAAAACAGAGGCCAGACAAAGTTAAGGGACTAAAATGCAGTTATATTTATTGAAAGGCCTTCAGGTACATTTTGGGCAGATAAAGCCCCCCTCAGGGCCTATACCCAAAATGGATGACAGGTCACAGGTTTTCATACTTTTATAATTTTGGTCCATTTGCATTTTGGGGGTTAATCTTCCAATTACAGCTTCAGGTAATGAAGCCATTTACCCCCAGTTTGCTGCCCCTAACTCACTTTTTTTTACATCTCTTGGGGCCTGAGATAGTGAGGTGTCCTTGATTCCCAGGCCTGGAGAGGAATTTTTTTGCCTGACCCAACTGGGAGAACAGTAGCTAACACTCGATATAGAGTTTAGAGTTACACACTAAAGAATTGCAGGATTACAAATATATGAAAAATATAAAAGCTAAAATGCTAAGACATCGCAACTACTGTCTCATTGGTGCCTTTCCCTCAGGAGCTGGATAACACAGAGCCCTGCATCCTTTAAAAGCACCAGTACAGCGTAGATTTAGCTTGTAAAGCATATTCATTTGCACTTAGCACTGGTGCTGAACATTCAGTAATATCTCCTCAAAGATTTTTCCAAAGAAAAGTAGGGCAGGCTAATGAAACTCTTGCAAGAGTTAGAAATAGGATTAAAAAACTCATAGGTTTTAGCCACAATCATGACTTTGGGGAGAAGAGTGACTGAGCACAAGCCAGTGAAGTCTCCAGGGGAACTGGAAAAACAGTACATGAGGGAAGAGGTAAGGGGGAGGCTGAGAGTGTGTGCAGGGGCAGGTGAAAAAAGGATTATATTTCATACAGCAAGAATAAGGATCAGCATGTGAAGAGCCAGTAAATATCTGAGTCAAAGCAGATGCTCTTCGGCTGGAGAAGGTTCAGCACTAGCCCAGTGGCTCTTTGCTAGCCTCTTCTTTTTATTCCTCCACAGGATATTCTGTGCCTTTCCTGCCATGAGGAGCTTAAGGGTTGAATTTTTTTTTTCCTTTGGTGACATGATAATATTTTATCCTGGAAATGACTAATGTAGAGTCATAAGATTATGTATTTATTATGCAACAAGAGAAAAAAAAATTAGGATAGCACATATGAGGCTGTTCCTACTGTAAGCATGGGTAAACAGATATTTACCAGGAATGAATGAACAATTATAGCAGAGGAACTCTTGCTGATTACATTCAATATAGATAGCTTTGGATTAATCCTGTGCTGGCATTTTCCACATGCTCTTTCTTTCTGTGTTCAACCTGAGCTCCTAGGGCTCCAATACACTGAGTGATTGCTGCATATGAATAGGACAATAAAATGGAACTCATAGAAGATTAAGCTTTTACCTAATTCTGCTTTCCCATCTCCCCACCTCAACGGGGATTGCAAATTTGATTTTTGTTACCATCCATGAGGGAGAAATTTCAGTCACAGTAAGTGTGAATTATTAAAGCTAAAAGCAACTTTCTTATCCTCAGCTAATGAAAGTAAAGGAGCTTTTCAGCCTAAAGTACCTCAGAGTTTATTACATCAGGCTTGAGGGAAAAAGGAAAACAATTGTTGGGGTGATGAGCAAACCATTTCAGCCCAGCTTGAGACATGGGAACAGACACTGAAGGTCAGCTCTCACGAACGCTGAGCTGGTTCATCCCTTTGTCAAAAACCCGACCCCACGTTACGGAAACACCAAAGGTGAGCGGGATCTTCAGCGTGTGTGTGCACAGCCTGTTTCAATTCTCTCCCTTTGGCTTTAAGGCACAACTCTCTCCGGAGGCAGCTCAACCTGTCCAACCCTGACTTCAACATCCAGCAGGTGCAGAAGCAGGAGCAGCTGACGGGCATCGGCCGCATCAAGCCCGAGCTGTACAAGCAGAGATCCCTGGACACGGATGACGGCCGCAGGAGCAACAGCAAGGCCTGTGGAAAACTCAACTTCATCCTCAAGTATGACTGTGACCTGGAGCAGCTGATAGTGAAGATCCACAAGGCCGTCAATCTGCCCGCCAAGGACTTCTCTGGAACTTCGGATCCCTACGTGAAGATCTATCTGCTGCCTGACAGGAAAACAAAGCACCAGACTAAAGTGCACAGAAAGACCCTAAATCCAGTGTTTGATGAAGTTTTTTTATTTACTGTCCCCTACAATGATCTCAACACGAGGAAACTCCATTTCTCTGTGTATGACTTTGACAGATTCTCCAGGCACGACTTGATTGGCCAAGTGGTAGTGGATAATTTTTTAGATTTGGCAGATTTTCCCAGGGAATGTAATATTTGGAAGGATATTGAATATGTCACCAATGTAAGTATTATAATTCTTCTTTTTGAATTTTATTAGTTTCTGACTTTATTTCCCTAATCTGATTAAAACTGAAATTGTCTGCTGAATTTGTGAAGGAAAATACTCTATTCTCTTTCTCAAGCTTTGACCTTAATCCAGGGAAATTGACAGTACATTTTCAGTCCTCATTTCTTGTTCTTTGGATATATTAAAGAATGTTTTATGTAGGAGACAGTGGGTTTAGTCACTGCCCTGCTGATAGGGCAGAAATGCTGGAGAATATTTTAATCTTACTTAATCAGAAACTTACTTAAGGAAATATTACTTTTTCTTATTTTGCCTGTCTTCCTGTTTTGCATGATTTTTTATGTAACTTACAGCACACTAATCAGCCAGAACCGCAGATTCAACATTTCTTATGTAGCAATCTTCGGTTCTTCAAAAGATTGAAGACTTTATTCTCATAAAGTCAGAAAACCCCAGAGCTACAATCCAGCCAAACAGAGTTCAGACAGTGCTGTTCCATGAAAGCAGCGAATGGTTTAACACACTGAATTGGTTAACTCTTTGTTTGGCATCACTATATTCCCAGGGAAACGAGGAATGTATTTTAGAAGTCTGTATTTCAAAGTCTCTGTTATCAAGTTCTATGCAGGAATCCAAACAGGAATTAGGTATAAAATCATGGAAATTACTTCCAAAAAAAGAAGGAGCTTTCTACTCAGAGCAGGAGCCAACCCCCTTGTAGTGCCATTGGAGATGAATCCCACACATCCACGGGAGGACAGACCTTCGGTGAGAATGATACACTGCAGAAATCCACAGGGGTGAGGCCACCAGTGCCAAGTGTCAGGAAACATTTCATTTGCTGCGTCAAACCACACTCCAGTGCAGTGCACATTTTAGAGTCAAATAAACCAGACATCATTAGCAGTAAGATCAAAGGGTAAGTTTGTTAGACCTCGGTTCAGGAAAGCACTGAAACATCTGCTTAACTGAGAACATGAAGTCATTGAAAAGGAAAGGATTTTCTGAGACAAATAGCTTGCCTGAATTCAGACCCTCACCTTATACCTCTGTGGCCTGGTAACATGCCGTATGAAAGACCAAATTGATTCATTTATTATTTTTTCTTGGAAAATTCTTTATGAAAATGGATATTTTCCTGGCCTTAAGGAGAAGTCTCTGCACAATCCTGTCCCACAGGAGGATGGAAGTGCAGCAGCAGCACAAGCTTGGGGGGGTTAAGGGCAGGGGCACGGACATTCGGTGTCAGGAAGGATAAACCTGGCTTTTGTAGGAGAAGTTACTGCTTCTCAGCTGCAAGGGAAAAGTAAGGATGTGACAGAGCAGATGACAGTCATTGCAAGTGAAAGGCTGCCTTCATACAGCATTAAGTGTCCAAAGATCAACTTCATTTTTCACAGTCAACTGAAAGCTGAATGTGCACGCACACTGGGGCTGCTTTGATGTGAACAGGTCATTTTTCCCTGCTTTAACTTAGGCAGAAGATTGGCTCTGGTATTTTCTTTTGAATCACTTCTTCCAAATTTCAAAATGCAATGAATGTAAACGATGCAGCATATCGTTTACATTCAGATTTTCTGTAATATTTGAAATGAAATTCAGGACTGCAACATGAGTCATTTATTAATTCCTCCTGATCCCAATTCTCCCATGAAGTGTAACCCTGTTTATCCAAACAGAACACAAGCCCTGCCATCTAGACTTGTCACTGGCTTTCCAGCTAACAGAGGCCTTTTCAAAGCAAGTGACTCATGGCACATAGGAGACACATCCAATTTTGGGTAATGTGAGTTCTGAGATAAGAGTAGCAGATAAATGAAAATGTGGAGTACCCGGCTTACCAATTAACATTTCCCAAATTTCAAAGGTTAGAATTCATTCCATGAGGTTATGAGAAATACTCCACGCATCATTTAAGAAACTAAGTTTCAGCCCATTTTCTTGTCTGTGTAGCTGAGATTTCTCTCAGCCTGACAGCAGGAGCTGGATCCTGATCCAGGGCTACTCAGTGCTGCAGTGAATTCTCCTGTGGCTGCTCTCCAGGCCAGCAGGCAGCTCCAGAAAGAAATTTTGGCAAAGTTTTCAGCCCCATTGGGAAGTTTATGGTTGGAAACCAAAACTGTATCAACTGTAACAGGTTTTCAATAATTCATATTCGAACATCATCTTGTTTCAAATAATAATTAGGAGAACAGAAAAATGCTGGGCAAAGGCACTGAAGGGAATTCACTTTATGTAGGTCAGCAGAAAGTGCACACAGGAAGGATATTCCTAGGAAATGAATGAGCAAAAGGGAAGCTCCACACAAACTGCACATGACAGGTTTGACATACTTCTGAAGAGTACAATTCATTTTAATTCCTTGTGCATCTTATTACACTCCCAAGCAGCGAGCCCAAAGGCCTTTATTTTACATTCTCCATTTTATTGTGTTCTAATCCAATTTGACACAGCAATATAAAAGAACGTATCAAATCCTTCTTTGCCCAGCAAAATGTCCTACTTCAAGTGAGCACTGCAGATTATGCTTGAAATGTCAGCTTTACTGCAAACAATGCCATTAAACTGACCTATTATGCCATGTGCTTTCTTCTGTTTTCTAATAACACTGGAAGATGTTTTTTTCCTAAACCAGCAGTTTTCATTCTTTGGCCTATAGCATCTGTTTCCATCCCAGTGTTTGAAATTATTTTGTAACACAAACACAAGTCAGCATAAAAATTTTTTACGCGCTTAAAAGCAGTGTGGTGCCAAAGATGAATCTCCAATATCAAAATTATTGTTCTTCTAATCCAAGGCCCTCTGAACATAAAATCTCTCTCCTGTAACACTGACACTTTTTCCAAGCAGAAAAAAAGCAGCAGTGGGCTGTATAAAGGTAGAAATAATTAAGTGGATCAACTGTAACATGAGCATGAAATGAACAAGATAAGCGTTTTTTTTTTTATTATTTGCCAGTCAGATTACACTGGTTTCTGGCTTATCAAGAAAAAAAGATACTTTCTATTTTTAGAATTTTGGCCTTAGTTTCTCTTGTTGGCATGTTTTGTTTAGTAGCATCTAAAACATAGTCAGGGTTAGGGTTTTTGGTTGTATTTGTTCACGAACTGATGGCATGTTTGAAGAGAAAAAACAAGGTATTTCCTTGGCTGCCATCTTCAAACTCAAGTGGGATCAAGCAAAACCACATGGCTTTGTCACAAGACAAAATGGAAAACCATGAAAGAAGAAGGTGTCAGATAAGAAGCAGGAAAGTGTCAGAGGGTCCATTTCAGATAAAGGAAAACCTTCTCTTTCAGAAGGTGCCAAGTGTCCTCTTTCATAACTTGCTGTGTCCCTAGAAAGGAAAATCCTTGGCTTGTTAAACATCACTTGCAAGGCACAGAGAGCCAGCTGGAAATACAGCTCTGGTTTCTCCTGGCTCTTGGGATTCTCAAAGTGCTCAGATAAGCAGGTGAACTTCCTTGAGGAGTTTTCTCAACTTAGATGAGGGGGATAACTGGAGTAAGGAAGTCGTTTTAGCAGGTAAATTTGTGGCTTTGCTCTTAGAGTGTAATAGCTTCTGCCACTGATGCTATTTTCTCAGTTGTCAAATATAGTTATGTTTAATATCTAAGCATGGAACAAAAACTGCTCCTTTTTTTCTGAATGTTTAAGTTCATATATACACTTTAAAAAATATCATATTCCTAACACCCCATTGGCAGCTTTGTCTCATCTCAAATAGCCTCAATAGATCAAGGTGCAAATTGAAATGGAAATACAGGGAAATATTTCTGAATCTAAGACAGAAACGAGTACAGAAACAAGACCCTGGGTAATGCAGATAGAATTTGAGAAGTAACATGCCACAGACTTTAAGAAATGTGTTTACTAAAATCCAAAAGAGAGTTATGGATAGTTCAAAGCTGTGAAGAGACATGAGCTGTATATCAAATTGTTCACTTTGACATCCAGAGAGAACCGGCGTATGCCAGAAATTTCAAAGCCAAGAAATTGATTTGATCTGTTTGTAAGAATCTTCAAGCTATTTTAGGGTCTAGGTCAAAAACACAACAGTATATCAGACAATGCTGAATTCCTTCTGCACACATTCAGGAAATAAAAGCATATTGAAAAAAATTAATTTAGGATGCATGTTGAAATGCATGTTAATGTTTTGGGAAGGAGAGAGTTAAAAATTAGGGTGTCTATAAGTATTTTAAATTCTGCATTCTAAAAAATGCTAATTGATCACTGCTGCTGTTCTTGAGTTTGCCCAAGCAAGAAAGATTTGAGAATTTGTATTTTTAGGCATTTCTGTTGTATAACTGAGATGCAACTGGAATCATAACATCACCAGAAGGAAGTTTCAAGTTCCCTGTTTTGGAGATGTTCATACCAACCACAGTACGTGTGGAAGAGAGATGAAAAGAGGCTAAATTTTTCAGTCAGTTGTTCATGGAAAGCATAATAAAAGCACAAAATACTGAAGTCTGCACTGGAAAAGGCTGCATTGCTCAAGTCCATTCCTGCTAAGAGCTGTGAGCAGTTCAGCATCTGCCAAACGCACATGAATAGGTGCAGGTCATAAGGCTGAGGGCTTACACCCTCAAAAATGGAGGAAAACAAACATTCTTTGAAAGAAATAGGAAAATCCTGCCCCTAGCTCACCCACAGAGGAAGGGCTCGCTCAGGACACGGCGCTGCTAATGGCAGGGATGGGAGCAGGCCCAGGATCTGCAGAGTGCTGGCACCAGCCTTAATCCGCTCCGCTTGCGCTGCTTATCTCCCTCGACAGTGTGCAGACTCTGGAGCTGGCAGGAAGTCAGCTAAGTCCACCTACTCCAGTTCTAAAAACTGTTTAGCTTGTCAAGATGTTTTAGCTAGTGTTTCTGAAATCCCTGTTCTGGCAACTTGCAGGGTTTGGAGAAGTGATGGCAGCAAGCAAGAGCTCAGAGAAGCCTTTAAAATATTTACAGTGGTTAACAGAACTTTTGAATTTGAGGAGGAACAAAAACAAACCAAGTCTCTGTTTATGAATTCAAATCCAACCCATCAATGTCAAGTGCCATATCTACTTTTTCTGTGTCAGTAAAACAGAAACAAAAGTTGATTTTTAATTTTTTTTTTTTTTAATATGGAAAACCTATCCTGTATTAACCTGGTGTTCTATTTCTTTAGGCTTTGGCATCAGGGAAGCAACCAGTTATGGTTGTGGAGATGTACCTATTTAATTGATTTGCAAATATGAGTCTCTTTAGGAGAGACAGATTTGCAAACCCATGAATCTTAAAAACATGGCAAATCTTAGCAGCAACAACAACTATTTTATGGCTATTTTAAGGCAGTAAACACATGGGATAAGATTCACCTTGTTTAATGATTTTTTTTTAATTAAAAAAAAAAAACAACAAAAAACCACAATCAAGACCAGAAGTACTCAAAACCAAAACCAGAAAGCATAATTACCTTTGAGAGGCAGATTAGTGGATATTCATCTTCTCCTGAGTCACAAGGTCACCCTTTGTTGTATGATTTTTTCTGTCTATTCTTAATCAACTGTGCAGACAAAAAATGAAAGTGTATGTGTAATGAATCATTTCATAGCCAAAAGATGCTGGAAAGTCAAAGATCTTTAATCCTTCCAATTCCTAAGGGTCACCACAGTAAGGAGGAAATAGAAATTAATTGGGGTTCAGCAACAGCACAACAGGTATAGTACTCAGTGTACAGTAGAGAACTGCTGCAGACAGGGTTTTTCTTTTTAAATACCTTTTAAACTACTATTTATATGCATTAATTTTCAAAACTGGGCTTTTCCTTTTGTCTTTTGGGGGCTTTTTCTTTGTACATTTAATGATTGCAATAATTACTTTGTAGGAGAAGATTTGTCAGGAATGCCATGCATTTGAATGATTGGGGGCCAGCACTCAGCGTGGCTAAACAAAGGACACAGTTATGCCCAATCACACAGGGTAGAGATAAAATATTCCCAGCTTTTCAGAAAGTTAAAGGCAGCATGTGCTTAATTCTGCTGGGGCAAATGGGTGTTGGTGAGAGTAATAAACAGCAAAACTTGGGAAGGGTCAGGGCAAAAAAAAAAAAAAAAAAAAAAACAAAAAAAAAAACAAGCAAAAAAGCTAAGTGCCTTGGAGAGCAGTGGTTTGATAAGGAATTTTTTTCTGTTGGTCCCAAGTCAGTGGTACAAGCACTGCAAGCTTGGCTCTCAAAGGAGTGAAGCTTCATGCAAGGCATTTCCAAACAGCCTTGTAATTCCACAGGCATGGCGAGAAACAGGATGGATCCTGAAAAGTCACTGAGGCTTCAGCTGCCATTTACTGGGGGTTTGGGAGCAGCTTAGAGGAATAATAATTCAGAGAGTTGTGTCCATGTGTATGCACCATGTGAAGTTTACAGAGCCCAGGAGCATGGCCATCAGAATTTCCAAGGGAGCTTTTTCAGGATGGATATTTCTCTACAAAAAAAACCAAAACCCTACATACAAAAAAAATCAAGCAAACTAAAGCAGTCAAAAGAATAAAACCAAAACCTCTGTAGTAGAAATGGCATCATTCCAGTTTAAAACAAAAATTAATAGAAAAAAAAGGTATTTCAGAGTTAGTGCTTTGAGAAAACTGAAATTTCAAAATAAGATCTTTTGATGTCTCATTTGGAATGCCCTTCTATGACTATGTTTTAAAATCTTTTGAAAGCAAATTGTTTTGAGCGAAGTGATGGGTATTCTGCTTCAAAATAGAAACAACTCAAAATCCCTTATCAGATGAGAATACTGCTTTCTAAACTGATACTTTCCCTGCCCATCAGTGCTGCATCTTCTTGAGTTCTCCGTGGTCCCTGTACCCTCCATGTTTCCCTGCTACAGCGGCCCCAAGAACAGCATTGGTGTATGAAGAATAATTTCCTCCACACATTAGCTGCATGCTGAAAAAGGTCAGACACCATCCTAAATTCCTGCTTCCTTGCAAGTGGAAGTGTCTCTGAGTGTCCCTGTTCCACACGTCCCCCTTCTCCTTTCTTCTCACCCTCCTCTGCCAATCCTTTTTTTTCCCCCCCAGAAATCTCTCTCAAGCAAAGCTCTGGGAGAGAAAAAGCTCACAGCAACACTGACTGCACATAAACCAAAGTCAGGCTGTGATCCCGGTCAGCCAAGCCTGTCCTTCAATTATACCACCCAAAGTTGTCAGTGGGTGCTGCAAATACCAAAAAAACCTTGCCCCCAGTACTTTACAATTCATAGGCAGCAATTCTTGAAGACAAGCAAAGAGCTTTTGCACAGTGCTGGGACTAAAATAGCTGTATTAAAGGGATCTTGGTTGTAACCATTCTGCACATAATTCAGGATTAGACTGTGCCATAGCCTTTTTTTCTACAGGGTTATATAACTTTCAATTTAAACATGTATTTAGCCAGGCAGGGGAAAAAAATCATTTCAAACACGCATTTAATTATTGAACAGTTTTGGGAATGCTTCCTCCGTCTTTTTTTTTCTAGCAGAGGTCACAAAAAGCATTTCAATAGCTTATGGATTTATCAAAATTTCTGCAAAATCCTACTCTTTAAATTAACTTTCAATATTTGGAGCCAAACTTGAAAGTATTCTTCCCTCTGAACATACTGTGCTTATGTGAAAAGCCTCAAGCCATTTTTAGCCTTTAATCCCCACTAGATATCACAGCCATCAGGCATCTTTCTCCACCAAACAGGGTATTTCAGAGTTTTACAGTTCCCTCTCTGCGCAGTCTGTTTACTCAGTCCTCATGTTATTTTGGCAGGGCTTTTTATTTCAGAGAAAGTGGACTTTTTCTGTTCCAGTTTCCTTAGGGGTTCACTGTAAGGCTGCCCTATTCAGGGGACAGCAGAGCTGTTTGGAAAGCACCTCCAGATCCAGCAAGCCGGCATGCTAACACAGCCTGAAATGTGGGTGTGCCAGGGCACATCCTTCACCTCCTCCAGCTCACCTGGCCCAGGTAAACAGGTGGGAGAGAAAGTGCCACTGCACACAGACTCTTCTTTCTCCAAAAGTTTTGTCTGGCCCCCTTCAAAGCCTGGTTAGAGGATGGCACCTCTCAGGATTCCAGGATCTGTAACAGAGGACAAAATATCAGCTGCACAGAGAGGAGGAATTTCTGGATCCTAACTAGTGCTAGGAGGCATGAGATTAAATTACAGATCTTGCCAAAATTACGATAAGACTGCACCATTTGCTAAATTGTTGTCATTATATAGTGCAAGAGCTCTATTATCATTACATTGCAAAGGTTCCATATTACCAGAGTTTTGTACCTCATTGATGTTTCTTGTAGGCAGCTCCTCCAGGCACTGACTCTTCCTTCTCACAGCAGCCAGCTGAGTCCAGTTCCCCTCAACCAACCAACCCACTCTTTTATAACACTCTTCTGATTGGCTACAGGTGCAGCCTGCTTAAATCAGGCCTGCTCCTAATCCTTAATAATTGCAACTCTTTAGGGGATAAGATTACTTTCTATACCACTTTCATTTACCCATACTGTATCCCCCTACAATTCCCCCTTTTTCTTTTAATTACCGAGTTGCAGCATTTCTACAAGTACATGTTCAAATATTTCATTGAGAACCAATAGTTATACAGATGTTCAGACAACGTATTTCAGTACAAATATATATGTTTCTGAGTGTTGGTCCAGTTTTGCAGCTTTTCTCAGTTTACAAAGTACCCATCTTCAACATATTTTATACTCATATTTAACAAACATGAATAGCTGCAATTGATATATTTTACCAATAGTTTAGTATTTAAGTCCTGTTTCCCAAATCCACAGGGTCATGTAGTTTTAGTCCCGAATCTATGGGGTCATCCCAAATCCATGAAGTCACATAGTTTAGTACTTAAGTCCTTCTTCCTGAATCACATCAGGGTCACTGTTTGTTGTCATTATATTGCAAGAGTTCTATTGTCATTACATTGCAAGAGTTCCATATTACCAGAGTTTTGTAGCTCATTGATGTTTCTTGTAGGCAGCTCCTCCAGGCACTGACTCTTACTTGTCCTCACAGCAGCCAGCTGAGTTCAATTCCCACCAATCCAGTCTTTTATCTCACTCCTTTTATTGGCTACAGGTGTGGTCTGTTAACATCAGGCCTGCTCCTAATCCTCAATAATTGGCTCAGCTGCAACTCTTTAGGGGATAAGATTGCATTCTATACCACCTTCATGTACCCATGCTGTATGCCCCTACACTAAATAACCACACAAGGACTGTCTTCAGGCCTCTCCACTGCCCTGTAGGGGAGAAGCATTAGAAGCTGCAGCTGAAGTGGGAGCTGACCTGAGGAGAAGGACATAATACTCCTACAGTATGTATCTATATATGTATCTGTAGATTCTCTAGCTTTTCTCCTCATCCAGGAAACTTTTGAACTGCCGTGAATGACAGTAGGAACTTCAAAGGCCAATATTTAGTGCAAGATTGGCTGCAATGGTCAGAGCAGGGTGCTGATAATGCTGAGGTTGTGGATTCAACCCCTGTAAGGGCTGTTCACTGAGGGGTTGGGCTGGGTGATGCATGTGGGTTCTTTCCAACTCCCTGTCATGCTGTGAGAAGTAGAATTGCAGGTATTGTGGAGGCCCTGGGTGGCCATGGAGGTGTGTGGCAGCTTCGCTGTGTTCAGTCACAGCCCCTTGGAGCACGAGGGCTCTCTCTGTAGAAAACCTTGCTCAGGTCATTGCAGAAAGAGCCACAGCTCTGCTCCTCCATTCGTTCACTCTGTGAAAAATAGGCAGCCAAACCACCCAGGGGAAGAGGGGCAGGAGGCATCACTCTTTCATGCTAAGTGAGCTATTTTTCTGGGAGCTGAACTAAAGAAACAACAGCAGAACTGAGGACCTGACTGAGAGCTTTTTCATGGAGATTTATCAGCCCCAGCCTTATGACGCCTTTGCAGCAGAGAGCTTCATTTTTATTCACGGTTTCATTTCATTTCCTGTCATGTGTGCTCATTTCTCTAAACATTCTGAATACATGTGTATGAGGAACAACGTGAAAAGTGTGATGTTGCCTGCAAAAAATCCAACAGGCCGTGGCAGCATCGCTTTGTGCTTGCCTGGGGAAGATTAAATGACAGACACACAAATCTCTGAATTCTGCCCTGGTTCTCACAAAGGCAATGTAGGCTCAGTGCACACTCCAGTTC
Organism: Zonotrichia albicollis; assembly: GCF_047830755.1. NCBI lineage: Eukaryota > Metazoa > Chordata > Aves > Passeriformes > Passerellidae > Zonotrichia > Zonotrichia albicollis. Next base: position 54,062,693 of record NC_133824.1, read on the forward strand.
TAAAATCATGGATATTTTGACCCCTGTAGCTAGTCTTGCTGAAGTTACTGGAAGTATTCACAGGGGTAAATGAGGCAGAGAGGCTTTTGCAGTGTCTGAGCCTTCCTGTGGCTCCCTAACAGAGATTTAGAGTGAGCATTTCACACCATGTACTGTGGAGAAGTGACAGGCTCAAATGATGGGAATGCATTAGCAATGTCTGTGCTATCATGACATTTGAGATTTGTGTAGCTACATTCTCCTGGCCCTTCATTGCTTGATTAAACACCTTGCTCTATTTACTCAAGAAAACAGGAGTCACAAGCTACCTCTTGCCTTAGTGAGTGCTCAATCATTCACTGCTCCTTTCACCAGGCAAACTTCAAATTAAAGCTGCATACACCATCTGGAAAAGGATTCCTGCCTCGTGGTGGGATCTTGCTTGTGATGGGCAGGGAAGCAGAAAACAACTGACAGCTGGTGGTTTTCACAGTGGATTATATGAACTTTTGGGGAAAAATCCCCCACTCAGGTATTTGGGGCAAACCTGACAACTAAAAAAAAAAGCAGTTTATCACAACATCAGGAAGCATCCCCTTTCTTGCCAGGCAACCAATTACTGACATCCTCAGAAATAATGTTTGTCTAAAGTCACTGCCCTCCCTACCTAACATCTCCTCCCTGTTTCCTGCAGTAAAATTATTTGGAAAGGAGCAGTGAATAGGAGAAACACTTTGAAGGTTAACTCTGAAGAGCAAAAGAACAATTCTCCATACTGTATTTTGTACATCTGTTTTCAGATTTCATTGAACTCTATATGTGTTTTCTCTTTAAAAGCATGCTGGGGTTTTATGAGTATTTTTAAAAGCCAGCTGTGATTTAATCAACCATCTGATCTGCATTATGAAAACTCTTCTGAATAACCCCAACAATAAAATAAATATGTATGCAGTAAAGTGAAACAAAAGTGTGTACAAAAATGATAGAAAAAACAGCAGACTTTGGTTTCAAGCACCCTAGAGAGATATTTATGATCATCAGGAAGAAAGGAATCACTTTAAAATAATGAGAACCTTTCAATATCTGCACTTCACTGAGCACAGAATCTTACAGTAAATGCTAATTTAACTGTAAACTTCACTCTGTTGGGATCACCACACTTTGTGTGCAGGTGGAAATGAGTGGTGCTCAGGATTAGATCCTGACTCTACTGTAAAATCAGGGAAAGAATTCCCACCGAAGCTCAGATTTCATGCACATCCTCTTGCTGTAGTCTGGCAATAGTATCTTGTAAACAGTACAAAAAGACAAATGAAATCATGTCAACAGATAGCCTGAGCTGTGCATCAGGAAATGCAATAGAACTGAATTATGAGCAAATTACCACCCTTCTCTTCCTCTCCACAAAAGAAACATCTGACAATGACCCCCTCAACAAAGATCTGAAGGTAGTCCTCCTCCCCCAAAATCTGATGATTAAAGTGTGAGTGAGTGATCAGCTTTGGTTTTGAAGAAAGCAGATAGGCTTCTCTCCACCAGGAATTACCTGAGTTCAACATCTGCTTCTTCATTTCTGACTGGCTGCGGCCATCCTGATGGAATGAAGACAGATTATTTTCCCCCAAGGTTTCTGCTGTGAGCACCCTGACCCATCTCTCTTGGTAGCTCAGCATTGTTTCTCATTTTCCAACTCCTTCACTTTACCTAATCTATAGAACACCAGCATTCTTGGGGAAGCCATGAAAAACATTCCATTTGACACCAAGCTTTTATCCTAAAAGGAGATATAAAAAGCTTCTCATCCCATCTGTAACAGTAATACCTTTTTCATTACAATACAGATATTTTTAAAAACAAATGTATCTATAGCATTAGATGCTCACTGTCTTCATCCCCATTATCATGTTCTTCTCAAAAGTTACTTATTTTGGGAAACCTTTCAGTGCTAAATCAGCACACACATCCTTCTTTTCTGACAGTTTTGAGTCAGGAAGGTCAAAGATAAGTCCACTAAATTCTTTCAAAATTATACTTCCAAAAAAATTTGAAGTTAGGCCCTTTTAAGGTATCAGATTGAGTACCCAAAATCAAATTAACAAAGTTCTAAAGTATATTTGTAATTTATGAGAAGCCAGTTTACAACTCTCATCTAAAACTATCAAATTATTTAAATTACAAAATAAATCAAACTGATTCAAATAAACTGAAAACTTGAGATGGCATTTAAGTTACCATGAGATTTTAAGTCACAAGCTGCATAACAGTGCTACTTTTTTTCCCTACCCATAAGTGAGAATGTACTGAATAATACCATTTATTCTGAATATAGTTATAACCATCTCTAAGTCTGGGCAGCTCACCACACTCATCTCATAATTCTGTGGAGAATAGCAGAACAAGCTGCAGAAAACATTCATTTTCCTCTCTAGGTGTGTTTCACATGTAGCATGTGCAAGGTAAAACAAGTTGGAAAAAAAATGTGCTAGGAGGAGAGGGTTCTGTCGACTCATCTTTGTGGACTTAAAGCACTAAAGCACTTCTATATTTAGTGCTCTCTTTATCTCACATCTTACACTACCCTCTGTGCATTCTTTGGGAGAAAAAACGTGCTCACTGAGGTGGCCCTAAAATTGCCTCCAGTGCACATCTAAATATAATGGGGAGGCAGGAACACATCTGATAGAGAAAAAGTGCTACAGAAAAAGAGCTGTTATCACAGTCTGCAGAATCACATCTTCCCCTGCTCCCGCTGCAGACACCTGGATGGATGGTACACTCGATTTCAGAGTCTGCATTTTCTAAAATGGATTCCTGTCTTCTCTCTTCACCTTCCTTCAGCTTCCTCAGTCTTTTATTTCACTTTAAAGCTCTTTTTTTTTTTTTTTTTGGCACACTGCTAAGTAGATGTAGTGCTGGGTTGGTAAAATCCTTAGCAGCTTCATGATTTAAATATTCTGTTTATTTGTAAGGCAGGGGGATGGTACACATCAACAGCATAAATTCTCTATTACCAGATCCATATATCTCAATGTGTGTCAATTTGTGTCTTAATGACAATGGCCCAGAGCTGCCCATGTAGAAAAGCAGGATTTGCATGAACTTCTGGGCAGAACCAGCAGTGAAGGGATCAAGAGGCAGTGAGATGTTCCTGGTACTGCCTGAGGGAAGTGGATCACCATGGGTTCCATGGCATTGGTTTGGGAGGTGAGGCAGGGTTAGATACCCACATCATCTCAGCAGGACGTGCACTCTGCAGGTTTTGCAGACTGGTATGAAATCGTCTGTAGCACCTCTAGAGGGAAACAGAAGAGCATTCTCTCCCATGATCCCTCCCCATGCCTCAAAAAACCGTCACCAAAACCCCAGCATCTCTCCTGATTCAAATGTGTAATTGTCTTTTTAACATGGTTTGAGAAGCAAAGGATGAAAACTGTCCTCTTGCCCACACTTCCGGAATGATGCCGTCTGGTCATCATTAATTTTCTTGTCATCCTTTTTCTTCCTCCCACTACTGCTTTAATTCCTTTTGTATTTGGAAACCAGAGAGATTCTAAGTTATGAAATGAGATAATTTTGCAGTATTGAAGATGTAGGAGTTTCATCCATGTTGACATATTTAAAAAGTGGGTTTTATAGGATTAAAGTCCATGATTCTATCCTTCCATTTAAGTTGCATTTAAGATGGAATGGCTGTGCAAGGACCCTCAAAGCACTACAGCTGCACGCCTTTGCATCCATCCATTAGTAGAATACTGCCAGCAGTGAAGTATTCTCTTTACCTTGGCTGCTTCACCTTGAAATTTGCAGATATTTTCTTTTCTATATTACCCATATAAAGAAGTAAATGAAACTTCTATGGAAATCATTTTCTCTGTCTTTAAAAGTGGGCAATTTTTGTGTAGGAGTGTCACTAGTACAATGCATGTTGTGAAATTTAGTTGTGCATTTGTTCCAATGGAATGCTCTCAGAGTTGGTTTTGAGTCACGATGATCCCTTTTCACCTTTTCTCAGGTGGAGGAAGCTTTCTGTGGATGGTGCATTGGAGTCTGGCATTAAATAACTGTTACTGTTATTTAGGTTACTGTTACACAGGTGACAGATCAGAATTTTTTTTTTTTTTTTTTAGTATTTAATGGCACCACTTAATAGCACGGAAGTTGAAGGTAACAGAATTTCAGCATCAGAAATGAACCTGCTTATTGGCAGCAAAAAATACTTCTTCATGTGAAGTATCCTCACTGTTGCCTGACCTGAGGGCATGCATGGCACAATGTGACAAAATTGTCTCCAGAGAAACAAAACACATGGAGAAATTTCAGCAGAAAGACACTTGATTATTTTCTTTAGAATCACAAGGATGCCTAGGAAAAGTAAAACAATAAAAAAACAAAAACAAACCAAACTTTTAATAGCAGTGAAGAAAATCCCTTTGTAAATCATAGGGAATAAAAAGTAGGAGAAATAGATTCATAAGCTGATGCTGCTTTCCCCACCTGCTAAATTGGCACTGAACTTAAAAGGAGCTACTCACAGAAAATATTGCTTTTGTAAAGTCCAACTTAGATAATAACACTTGTATTACCTTTTTAGTGGGATGAGAAGTCAAAAGGGATCAGAGAGAGACAGAGAAAAGGTGCACCAGGGGTTTCATTGAATGTGGATTTGATATCCTGATAGCACAGAATTGTTTAGGTTGGAAAAGACCCTGCAGATCAGGTAGTCCAACCATTAACCCAGCAATGCCAAGGCCACCGCTAATCCCTGTCTCTGAGTGCCACATCCCCATGTCTTCTAAATCCTTCACTTCCCTGGGCAGCCTGTTCCACTCAGCAGAATTTTTAAATGATCAAACAGGGTTTGGATTTATTGGAATATGAATCCCAATATTACCAGTTAGATTGTGCCTGGGCCAGTCTGACCCTCGCTGCTAGGCCGAAGGCGGCATCTGTGGTGTATCACCCCAGAGACACCTTTAGCTTGCTGGTGGTTGCAGCTGGGCACTAAACAAGTCCAGGCTTGTTAGGAACTCCGTTTACCTCAGGAGGAAAGCTTCAAGCGATGGTGAAGAGAAAAAGGAGAGGATTCTGCTGGAGGGTTTAATATCCAGAGGTTTATTCCATGGTTACAGAGGTCTGAATCTTAGGAACAGCTCCAACAGAATGCCCGCCATATGGCCTGATTCACCTTTTAAGCTCAGGGGGAGGGGAGGGGACAGGTGAGCCACCAACCAGGTGAGAGGGGCGGGGTCTCAGGGGAGAATGACACCGAGACAGGCCAATGACCCCCAGGCCTGAGGGGCATCCTTTGAACTTGACCAACCACACGACGCCTTGTTGGAATGTTAAGCCTGATTGACAGGACTCACTCAGCAAGGGACGAGGGGGGGAGGGGAAGAGGGTGTTGGTACACCTGGGGAAGGGACCTGAAAGTTTAAAACACACTGCAACATGGATTAATGGCACTAAAGTTATTTTTGTGGCCTGTGAAGGGAGCACAGTGTGTCCAAGGGGATCAGGATGCAGGGGCTGCTTTGCTGCCTGTTTGCAGGGAGCAAGGCACATGTGCCTCGCCAGCTTCTGCATTCTTTGCACTGGCCACCACATCTTCCCCCCTGAAATCACACCTGGAGTGGAATTCCACTGCAGATGGAAAAAAAAATCTATCAGGAGATATCTGATTAAATAAAAAAATTAAACATATCTCAGAGAAAATGTGTAGAATGGCAGACTACTGCAGCATAGAGTTTGACGTTGACTTTCTGTTTTTCAAGCACGATGCTATTTGGACTACTCTCTTTTTCTGTATCGATTTCTGGAAAATTGTAGAGAAAACTTAGACTAATAGTAGATTTAGATTTGTGAAAATGGCCTTTCCTTATTACCCATTTTGTGAACTCAGTTTGCTAAGCCTGAGGAGCCAAGTCAGTACAGAACACCTAATGTGAGTGTAATGACCATGTGTACATCCACAACACATTACAGGTTCTTCTGCAGACTGAAAAGAACTTTTTTTCCCCTGATACTGTGACATTCTCCATGTTTTTGCAGCATTACCCAGGTACTTAGTTTCTCTCCTCAGAGTGATGTGCTCAGAATACATGATGGAACAGACAGCTGCTTTGCACAACACAAAATGCCTGCACGCAGAATGAAATTCACATTTTAGTGGAGCTGTAACTTCACGTGCAGCCATTGTAACTCAAGGTGGAGTGAAAGGCCAATCCATTCATTTGCATACAGATCTAGTTTAAATTGACATTTTCATTTTAAAACACTAGGGGGAAAAAAATTAACAGGCAAGACATTTTGGATTAAAACATTTTGATTAGTTAACTTCCTTTTAAAATCAGCTTCCTTCCTTGCAATTTTTCCTGGATGTATTTGAAATTTTCATTATTAGTGGTATATGGAGATAATTGAACATATCTTTCAACTTATGTCAGAATGGAAGCAAAGGGTAACTGGCAAATAATTCGTGGTAGAAATAATTTTATGCATTAGAATGGATTTGCTGCTTCATTTTCTTCAAGCTCATGTTTGCCTAGAGATACTGAACACTTAACACATAATTTAGCCTCTCCTTCACACAGCAAACCAGCCTTCAGCCTTGAAACTATGGGGGGTTATTTTCTCATCTCTTTCCATCTCTGTGATGTTCACTAGAAGTTTTCTTTTTTAATCTGCAAGGTTGTCCCCCCCAGGTTAAACTGGTTTAAGGTAGTGCGTACTACAATGCCATTAACCTCTGCTTCACTTTGGCCTTTTCAGTCTCACTCTTTCACAAAGAATAGAGTTCTAATCCAAATCACTAACAGCCTGTGGAAAAATTACTGGGTTTCACATAACAGATGCTGATGGACATTCATAAGAACTTTGGACATTCATAAGAACTTTTGTCCTTAATTTAGGCAATGAATGCTTCAGAACAAATCCAGTCAGTGTCCCAGTTTTCCAGATTGCAGCGTTCCACTGGTTTGTGACGCTGTCCTGTGTGGAACATTCCCTGTCTGCCTGACCTACCTGTCCTTCCATATCCACCACCTTCACCTGACACCAACACTCTTATTTTTCCCCGTGGAAGCTCCCTCCTCATTTCCTTTAGAGAAAGCACATGCCCTCCAAACACATTTCCCTGTCTAGGGCAATTTGCATTTCGTTGCTATTCCCAAGCTTGTCAACATTTCTGGAGCAGCCACTGCCTTCCCTGCGGAGGGAAAGGTCTGACTCAGCTCTGTGCCAGAGCTCCAGGAGTGGGAAACCAAACCCCCACCCCCAGGAGGCTCTGGAGGTGTCGTTCCAAAGGTGTGAGCACCTCGAGGTGGGAGAAAAGGAGGAGCCAATTTCTCCCCAGCACCTTGCTTGTGAACCCATGTCTCACAGGTTATGACATTTCTCATGCATTCCATCGTGAAGGCACAGTTATTTCCTCTACTTTTCAAGCCTTCCTGGTCCTACGCCCACCCATAAGCACACCCTGCCTCCCAGCACCAACCAAAATTATCCAAGGCAGCCTGGAGAAAAAGGGGCAGGGCAGAAATTTGTGTATGATTAAATCTATACTGAAATTTTCATTTTCTAGAAAGTGATAAGTCATAGAATAATTTTTAAAAAGGCAGTAACAGTTCAAGAAACTAACATAACTTTCAGAGGAATAGTTTAATTTGCAAGGAGGAACTTGCTCTTCAATTAACTTTTCTCTCTGGCCAACAATGCCATCTAGCAAGTCTTCAGAACCAATTCTATACTTTTTCCTTAATAACTGATGAGGGAGTTAAAAATTACTTCTATTAACTTTCTACAGAAGTTTCACTTTCAGAAGGCCTCATTTCTGCTTTTCCCATGAAATCAATTTCTGACACACACAAACTGGACAAGTGCTGCAGCTTTTGCAGTCATGTCTCTGCTAATTCTCATTAGCTCAATTCAGACTATCTCTGCCATTCATCAATTTAGTTTGGAACAAATTAAGACATTATTTCTATCTCAATAGCTACAGGATAATTCATTAGATTCACTGTTAGGCCCAGATTCAGCAAACCACTGTTCTTGTTGTGAGCTGAAAATCTGCATAAAGGATTCAAAGGCAGTAATACATACAGGATTAAAGAACATTATATATATTTTTTTATATCTAGGTTTATATATATGTTTAAGAACATATATATATTTATATGTTTAAGAACAGCTATGGGATAAAGTTTATCCCATGGAATGGAGGCTTTTATAGAAGGATCTTAATACAGAATAATTTACCAATGAAGTCTTAAATGACTCTAAGAACAAGTATGCCCTGTAAATGCATCCCAAGGATGATATGCAGCTCACCAATTGTAAAGTTTCAGGTAATCACTGCCACCTTGTTTTTAGGACATAAATTATGACAGCAAAGTTGTCTTATGTGGCCTGGATTAAAGAAAAGTAGTCATGACACAAGGATAATGGAATCAGGAGAGGAAACAACCAAAAAAAACCCCAAAACACAAACTCTAAAAATCCATATTAAAGATCTTCACACTCAGAAGACAGAGGATATGGTGCTGACTTTGTTTTTGATACTGTCTTTATAGAGAAGTTGCCAAAATGCTCAGGAAACTACGAGTGCAAAATCCAGAATGAATTACATCAAATTCTTCAGCTTTCTCAAATTCCCTCACTGCAGTCAAAACGAGTTCCTGAATTGTTTGTTCATGTTCTTTCCCAGTAAGTGAAATCAGACATACCAAGCTCAAAAGGCTTCTTTGCTTATGTGCTTTCATTTTTTTAGAAAAGCATAGAGAAAAGAAATTGAGACAATGAAACAAAATTTTAAAAAATGAAATTACAGTGAGAAAATGGTACCCCTTGAAAATTAACTTAAAACATTAAATATAGCCTGACATTGATGTATTGAAAGAATAATTCTAAAAGATAGGCCATTGCCATTTTCCACTTACTTTACTTAATCACATCTCTGTAGATATGGATTGATTCAGGCATTAATAAATATCTCCTCTACTAGGGTTCATTTCTTTGATTTAAGATGTCATGAAAATAGAATTTTCCAGTCATATCTTTTCTATTCATCTCAAAATGGGTAATGAGAAGCAACTGGCACTCTTCTAGTCACAAGCAAATTCAATTAAAATCCAACATTTCAAAAGAGTTTTTATCAGTATATATTTCTCATAGATATAACTCAAAATGACTCTGAAGAAATTATAAAAAAAGTAGAGCTAACTTCACAAATTCTTCATGCTTTAGTTTTACTGTCATTCCCAAACAGATTATAGTCTATGGCATTTGTATAATATTTGTGTCCTGGCCATGTTCCTCAGCAGAATTAGTATCTTATCACTCAAATCTAATTCCAGGCTTCTCAACACAGATAAGTAATTTAATAAATGTATATCCCAAAAAGCAGATAACACTACTTAAAGCATGTGTAAGTCATTTGGGCTTAACACATATACCCAGTGTACTTAACTCATCCTTGCCTTAGCTGAGTGAACCTCCTCTGAAATAAATCCTTGCAAAAGTCAAATCCCCTCATTAACAAATATTAGAATGATGTACAGTGAAACTTATCTTGCACTGGAACAGTATAATTCCCTTAATTCCAGGAAAGATTTGGAAGTAACTAGGAATATTTTTTTTTATTGTTGTTTAAAATGCAACCAATGCTCCTCAGCTTGGGGGCCAGAAGAAAGAGAGACTTAATAAAATAGTGGCAAACTGTCCTTTCTGTGCAATTCAAATGGTACCTTCTCATTCCATGCCACCTCTGCTCTGTTCCTGCTCTCCTGTGTCCTTTGCAGAGACATGTGCAGCTGCTGCAGGAGGCAGCATGCAGAGCTACCATGGAGCTGTGCAGCTCTGACACAGCAGCAGGAGTTTAGCAAATTCCCTAAAACCACTTCTGCCTCAAAAGCCTCTCCACAGAGTTACCAACTTAATAGGAAATAAGCAAGGGCATCAGTGCCTGCTAAGTGCTCCAGTTAATGTTAGCTTGGTGAGATGCATAAAAATACATGTGGGCACCTCACAGCCCATAATTAGTTTTGCAACATAGCAGAAAAGTGACAAAGTAGTGTCTGTCTTTTTATAGCTGGAGAAGGGAGGAACCTGGTATAATTGAGACATATGCTTTAATTAGAGTGGCACAGGCACTGCGTGGTGCAGGCCCATCACAGCTTCTCTGCTCCAGAAATACAAAACTCAAGTTGCCAAAGAAATGAGCACAAACCTCATGAATGCCTAACTCGAGGACAGCAAATCTCCTTCCAGATCTGAGGCAGAGGCAAAATTATATAAATTGTCTTGTTTTCTTCCATCCCCTGCTGCCTGCTTTACATACCCATTTTCTGCACTCTAACGCATTTATGAGGAGGCAGAGGAGAGCTCTGATCCCAGATGTCATTCCCATTTGTCAGAATATCCCTAACAACCAGGTGGCTTGGAGGTTTCACTGGGAAGGTTTGATCCAGCCTGAGCTGCTTAATGCAGCCTCAGAGGCATCAAAGGTGAGGCCATTTCAGTCACCATCCTCTTTGAGGTTGCACATTGCCCTGTTTAATATGCTGAGTTATACTCACTGAGCAACAGCATGGAGCTGCTGACACAGTACTGGGGAGGGATTTATCCTGCAGGCTAATCTCCAGCAAAATTGAATAGTTTTAAAAGCTATAAATCATGTGTGATTATAGATTAAAAGCCTAATAATGTTACTATTAGAATTCAGCATTTTCAAAGGGGTAGTTTTACAGGGGGGAAAACCTGAAATGTTTTCTGGAAAAAGCAGGAACAATAACCCTTTCAGTAGAAACCACAGAAAATTGTTAAAAAATATGACTTTTGTAATGTATCAAGTATTTCCACCAGGAACAGAGCAAGAAGGAAGCCTGATATGAGAGGGGGGCATGTCTCCATGCTCCTAACAGCAATTTTACTTACCTGGTGGTTTCATGGATTATGGGATTCATCCTGTTTGCAGTTTTCAGGCAAACCTTGTGGTTTAACTCTCTGGTTTGAACTCTCCCAGGTAAGACTGGGACATTTTCAAGGAAGAATCTTCATGCTCTTGCTGCATGGAATAAAGAGCTGCAGGAACACGGCAAGGGCTCAGAGACAAATCCAGGTGGGATTATCAGAGGCTCCCTGTAAGGCACAGCTCACAACATCAAGGCACTCCTGGGACCCAAGCCTGGAGCACTGCAAAAGCAAAGCTGATCCCAACCTTGTTTCATTCTTTTTTTAGACTACAGGAACAGGCAGAATACAGATTAAAAATAAGGGTGTGTTTCCACCTCTGAACCTGAGCAGGTTTTGAGGACAATGGGAGAGTGGTATGTTTGTTAGAGATATTTATTTAGCTATGCTTCCTGCTGAAAGGGACCAAAGGAAAAATAATATAGAGCATGTACATGTAAGTAAATTAGCATTTCAATTTAATTATCTTCTGATTATTTTCTTTTGAGTTGACCAGCCTTTAGGTCTGGTTATACTGGGGCTGTCACAGTTGCATTGTAACATGCCCATTATGGTATTTCGACCACACTGAATGAGGTTAGGCACAAATTTGGAAAGTACAACGTGCATGACTTGATAACCTACACTATTTATGAAATCTTCTCCTAAGCAGGAATTCCAAAATGCCTCTGGCAGTGTAATGCCCGCAGTGCCACGTTTTGTGGAGCGTACACAGTAATGCCTAAGCACTCAATTCAAACAGGAACTAATCCTTGCAGAAGATCCTGCCCTCTATCCGTTAATTCTGTTCCTCAAAGTGATTCCTTGCTAATACAGCACACCTTTAGTGACAATCCGTGGCTTAAGCTGTGTAGCTCAGTGATTCTAAACTTGTGAAGATGTGCACTAATCCTCTCGGTGCTCTGACACGTTGGCTTTGGTTCTGTTAGAAAGCTGAATTTGCAGGGAAGACCTGCGTGTGCTGGGTGTGAGGGTGATGCCTGTGACAGAGCATGGTGCCTGCATCCCCCCAGAGAGATGAACACACACCTGCAGATTCTGGGGGCCCTGGGATTGCAGGTAATATTGAAAGTGGCTGACGTGTCCACAGCAGCTCAAAGCCACACAGCCATGAGCCAGGGTGCTACAGAGCCATATTTGCGGTTTGTAGAGCAATTGCAAGATGCATTAGAAAGACAAATAGTAAATAAAGAAGCCAAAGAACAAATAATACATCAATCAGCCAGAGATAACGCTCAGGAAGAGCTGTTCGCTTTCTCATGTCGGCTCGAGTCAGGATTCTGTTTTTAGGCCTTTGGCTGCTATTTCACCACCACAGGGGGCAGACAAAGTTTGTGGGGCTCTCTGAAGAACATTCCCTCGCTAAACCTTTCTAAATGAACCTTGAGGACCCACTGTTTGTAACAATTGTCAATGTTGCCCTTTGGTTAGAGAAAACAGGGAAGAATAGCCAGGGCAAAGGGCAAGGCTCTCTCTCTCATAAAAATCCTTTCCAAACTTTAGAAAACCTTTACAAATAGCCAGTATGATGGAGTAGTCATTAATTCCCTAGACTTTGAAATGAAATTATGAGAAGTTAAGGCCTCTTTTTCAGACTGAGAGAAGGATTTACTTGACAAAAGGTGTCTTTTCCCTGCTGCTTCCTGCAGACTGCCCTTCAGTCACATTCTCAGGAGTTGGCTTGTGAACAGACCCTCTCACAATCATCTGTGACCTATTGCTGCAACACCTACAGCTTGTACAACTGGAAAAGGCTAAAGAAATCACAGGCTCTGTTTCCAGTATAACTCTGTTTTTTCCCATATAATGTCCAGTGCAGTTTTTCAAGAAGCATTAATAAAGTACTATTATATATATATCACACATTTATATATTATATATATTATATATTATATATTATATATTATATATTATATATTATATATTATATATTATATATTATATATTATATATTATATGTTATATGTTATATGTTATATATTATATATTATATATATTATATATATCACAGCATTTGCTAAAAAACCCATCCCCATGCAGGTGACAATTATTTTTCAGTTGTAAGACAAAGCTTTTGGGTAAGTATATTATGGCCTAATTCCTAACACTGCATTCAACACATGTGATCCATTCTTTTCCTAAGCAGTTCATTTGTGCAGTTATGTTTGCAGGGTTTGACTCTTCAGGTTGTTCTGTGCAGGGATGGGAATGGGACTCTGTGATCCTCGTGGGTCCCTTCCAGATCAGGACATTCTATGATTCTCTGATTTTTCTTGGCATCTGAATTCAATTCCTAAAACAATTGTATAATAATTCATTTACTTGTAAACTTTTTGATAAAAAAATGGATAAAATTTTTTTAAATGTTCATTAAGGATGGTCAAGTTGGATTGGAAACTTCTGTATTTGGCAGAGGCAGTAAATTTACAGTACTCACAGAATGAATTCCTAGTCACCACGTGGAGCACTGGAGTTGAATATGGAGTATTCAATATGGAATATGTCTCTGGATTTTGTATTCAGACACACAAAGCATATCTGCATCAAGTAATAATATACTGAGTGTCTAACATAATGTAGTACAAAATATATAAGAAGGATGTTCTGCAATACAGATATAAAATACATATATATCTATTTCAGTTGTGCATAGGTCAGTTGTTGTTTATTGAAGTACTTCCATGATTACCTAAATTCCAGAATACTGTGTCAGTGCATTCTGAAACATTTGAAGTCAAACCTACCCCTATCCGATACAGATGAACTGCAAAGTGCTACAAAATAAATTACAAAAAAGCTATGTAAAATCCTCAATCAGTAGCTGTCCATATTTATGCATATAAATATGCAACAGCTGACAATATTGAAGTATGCCAAAATACACAGTTAAAACAACAGATGCCTGATGGGCTCCTTTGTGGTCAGAGAAAACCTGACTGATTCTATCTTCTAAAGGGCAGTGACCAATTCAGGACAAACAACCTATCAATATTTGCAAGAGTGACAAATTCCCAAGAGACAGCTTCAGTCAGTAATATCTTTAAATGGCTTTTGAAATTCTGGTCCCCTAAATTTGCAGCACAAGAGAGAATTTCACAGCTATGAATCTCAGCCCCTCGGAGCTGGGGAAGTACATTTCCACGTTGGAAGTTGCTCTCACACTGGGAAGGACAAGTGAAAACTTTGCTTCCTGTTTTCCTGGTTATAGGTACCAAGCTCCAGCTGATCACTGGGAAAACCTCAGAGGTCAGTTGTTTTCCTGTAATGATAAGGGCAGGTGTTAGCCAAGAGAAATTTCTGCTGGATGTGCTGACACCTCTTTAACCTGTAGGACTTCTCTCAGCATCCCAAGCAGCTTTGATCCTCCCACCAAGTGAGTCTGTGGCACAATTTGTTGCAGCAGGTTTGCTTCCAAGTGGGAGCTATCAAGAGGCACTAAACAGCCTGAGTCATAGCAGCCACCTCGATATTGTCCCAGCCTTTATTAACTTTTCAGCCACCCTGAAACACTGATCTTCAGAATGGAAAAGGTGATAAGGTTAAAAGCTGGTTATTCCTGACAAATGGTCCATAATATCAGCCTTTTCCTTCTTTGGCCGCATCTCTTAAATAACAGCACAAGGAAAGGACTCACTTTTGAGTGACTGTCCCTGTTGGGTTTTTAATTTGAATGAGCTGTGAGCTAAAGCAAAGGTGCCTCTCATGAGCAAGGGGTTGGACCCTGAGCAGAATTCCCTTCTGACACAACATTTTTCTACAGCTGTGTGCCAGCAATGCTTTCTGTCCTGCTTGTGTCCCCTGCTAACGCCTGGAGTGACACAAAGGGACTGCACAGGCTCTGGGCAGCAGCTGCCTCAGACACAAACCCAGGCTAGGGGCTCCTTCCAGGTATTTTTATTTCCTTCTGTGTCACCCACCACCCTTCAGCTTTTGGTGACTGAAAGAGAAAGAACCAGCTTGGGAAAGATGAGAAGGTATTGCACAAAGCTAAGTAAGCAAGATAAACATACCCCACAACAGCTGCACTTCCCTTCCCTAGAAAACCTGGAATGTGGCTTTGATATTGCTAATTTCAAGGATCAGGTAATTTTATTTTTTTTGCAGTCAAGAATGAAATATTAAGTTACAGGAAGCAGGTCTGTGAAGGTGTAAATTCACTGCTCAGTCAAAAAAATGCAAATCAAAACAAAGAAATCATTTAATGCAATCCTTCCTTTGATAATTTCTTAATTAAGGAGCTGGATTTCCCTCTTAAAAAACAGTGATGCTTTGTAACTGCAAACAGGGTTTGTAAATTTTCTAGCATTTTTCTGGAATCCTGATGCCATCAACACAGGAAAGGGTTGCAAATTATTCTATCAATGAAACAGAAGGATAAATCTTAAGGAAGCTTGTCTGTGTGAGGCACAGGATGTTGTCATTGTTATTATTGTAATTATTATGATCAGCAATTAATAATAACCCTAACTCTTCTTCTGGTGGAGACTGTCCCATTGCCATAGACACTTCAGACCTGTCATACCAGAGTTCATGCAGATTTAAGAGTTGGAAGAAGCTTTGTCCTGCCCAAACCATGGGGTTTTTTTTCTGTGACTGTCTCTGTGAGTTTCCTCCTGCAGACCAGAGAGAAAGGCACAGACATTTGTGGCTGCTTGTCAGTGAAACAGACAAATCACTGAAATACATAAAATAGAACAAAGGTTTTCCAGTCCCTCACAGAGTACCTCATCATTTAAATGTGTGTCATCTCCAAGGACTGAGTGCTAGAAACTTTAACCTCATTTACCCTGGAGAACTTTGGTGGTCTAGCAACAGAGTGACTTGAATTTTGTATGCACATGGATGGCTGGTTTTTTCAGATATGTTTCAGAATGAGAATTCAGCTTTTACTGCAGATCCCCAAAGGTATATTTTTATCTTTAAATCCTGCTAGGATCAGAAAAATTGTTATTATTGCTTCACATTATCTTTCTTTTCTTGGAACAGGATAACGTGGATCTTGGTGACCTTATGTTTTCGCTCTGCTACCTTCCAACAGCTGGTAGACTAACTATAACAATAATAAAGGCAAGAAATCTAAAGGCAATGGATATCACAGGAGCATCAGGTAGGAATGAATTAAATGCTCAGTGTGGATTTCTGTCCCGTTTCCCTCTGAAGACACAGAATTCAACACTGTCAGATCCCAGAATGGTCTTTGAGAGGGGGGTGATTTTACTGTGAGCTCTACTTGAGTACAGGCATTGAAGAGAAATAAATAACACATTTTAGTTCTCTTAGATCCAAGCAACAGTTTAAAACAAGTTGCTCTCTCAGAAAGAGTGCAAGATTATTATTTCCAATGCCACTGTAATTCAGAGTAAAGCAAGCTGGCCAAAATGCATTCCCAACACTGGGCATTTGTTTGTGCAGCAGACTGTTACAGCTGTGACACAGACTGGCCCTCTCTGACAGTCCCCAAGAGCCACTGAGCCAGTTCTGCTGTTGCTGGCATATGGAGAAAGTGGTGATCATCCCAGAATCCTTTCAGCAACCCTTTCAAAAGCCCACCAAAAAAAAGTATAAACATTAATAATATTTCATAGATTACTTTTAAATACTAGCAGGGAATTTTAGAGTTCAGAAAGGAGCTACAAAGAAATAGCTTTCTTTTCTGATACATTCAGGAGTTTAAGAATAATTAAAATTCTCTTGAGAAATATAAGTCACTAATTGTTGCACTCTGAATTGTATTTAACCATACATCAGTAAATCCCATTGTGAAAAACATTGTCATCATCTGTCTGTCCTACAAATCTAACAAGTAATTAGGCTGCTATAAATAGGCTGATACACAGGCTGTTGTATAAAATAGTCATGTATAACATGCTTCAGTGGATATTTTAATACCCTTTGAGAAGTTGGTACACAACAAGGAGCTTCTTGATCCTAAAAAGTTCATTATGAGCAGTCAACCAGGTAAAGCTTTCAAAGCTGCACTGCCTCCCGTGCATTCCATGCTGACAGAGAAACTCCAATCCCAGTCAGGTCCAGGAGATTAATCCTGCAAGCAGGTATGGACACACAATAACTCTCCCTTCACTTTCCATTTGCATTTGTCAAAAAAAATCAACATTGTTCTTATGACCCACACAGATCCCTACGTGAAGGTTTCTTTAATGTGTGAAGGAAGGCGGCTAAAGAAAAGGAAAACTTCCACCAAGAGGAACACCCTAAATCCCGTTTACAATGAAGCCATAGTCTTTGACGTCCCTCCAGAAAACATTGACCAAATTAACTTGTCGATAGCTGTTATGGATTATGACCGGTGAGATGCCTGTAGCTGTCAAATATTGGCTGATAGAGTCTTGCACGCTGGATTTGCACCCAGAAAGAAAGTGGGTTTTTTTCCCTATAAGTGGGGAATTAATGTCAGGTTGAGCTTGGTAGAAGTCTCCAA
The DNA here is from genome assembly GCF_047830755.1 of Zonotrichia albicollis. Classification (NCBI taxonomy): domain Eukaryota; kingdom Metazoa; phylum Chordata; class Aves; order Passeriformes; family Passerellidae; genus Zonotrichia; species Zonotrichia albicollis. The sequence goes on from NC_133824.1 coordinate 54,080,076, forward strand.
ATTTTTTTGTTTTGCCAGACAGAACTTCCTTACTAAATTTTAAAACATAGATTTGCATCCATAACTGACATCAGTAAGCTGCAGATGTGTTTGGCAGAACTGAGGTAACTGGGCATTTAAGCACTGATGTTCAGTTTGTACATTTATGCTAAGCCTTTACATACACACACTCCATTTATAAAGTCGTGTCTCAGAGCCTGTTTGCCTTTGCAGCTAATTACAGAACACAGGCAAAGAACCTTTTGTGTGCTACAAGGGGGGAAATATTTCAATATTTCAAATTGTTCTGAGCAGTGGGAAGTGCAAAGAGCAAGCCTACGTATTTCCTAGTGCTTTGTGTTCTCCGGGCAAGAATTAATCCTAAAACCCCCACGGTTAACGTTTCTGAATGAAATATGCAACTGGTGTGGTTCCAAAGGTAAAATTTTAAGAAAAAAATATTATGGACCATTTTCACAGTGTAGGTCACAATGAGGTCATTGGAGTTTGTCAAGTAGGCAACGATGCAGAGAGTCTAGGTCGCGACCACTGGAACGAAATGCTCTCGTACCCTCGGAAGCCCATCGCTCACTGGCATCCTCTTGTGGAGGTAAGGCTCTCATTTATTGCTTCCCCCGTGCAGACCAGAAATGTTCTCCCACACGGCTTTAGAAGTTGGATAAAATTTTATGAGCAAACCCAAGATCCGCGTGCATGAGGTGAATGCTAGAAAAGGGTTCGGAAACGCTTTAAAGTTGAAATGTGACACGCAGGTTAAGTCTGCTGCTTTCAATTTTAGGGAGACAGAAGGTAATTGTTGTCTGTAATATACACTTATGAAAACACCAAACATTATACTCTCGATTGAGGGTTTGGTTTTGCTTTTGAAATAAGATCTTGGGTAACTTTCACCGTTAATTGATGTAAAGAAATGGATCTTGTTTACAGAGCAATCAAGACTTATTTTTTTTATATACAACAACCTAATTTGACTTCTTTTCTTGTAACAATATATCATCCATGGCACTAGCACATCTCAAAGGATGCCTAACTGCAGTGACAAAAATATGTTTAAGTGTCTTTGGAGATCTGAGGCACTCATAAGAAGCGACACAATCAGAAAAGCTTTTCAAGGTTCCTATGGCTTTTTTTTTGTTTTGTTTTGTTTTGTTTTTTGTCTTTAGGGCCCTATTCAGCAGGAATGTTATGCAGGTCTTCTGCGCTTGGATGGCTGCCGAAGAGGCTTCCTCACCCTTTTAACCTATTCAGCAGAAATTTGGCATTCCTGTTGAACTCTTTCTTAGCCATATCCTCAGGGGCTATTCCACAGAGTCCAGTGGGGTAAAGATGTCCTTTTAATCCCTCTGTCTAATCCTCTCCCCAATACAGGGAACACTAATCCTGAGTCATGAGACACAGAAATTCATCAAAGATCGAACTAAATTGCTTCCTAAAGTTACCATGACTTGCTCCCATTGTTACTCTCACTGGCTGAGTCAGGCAGTGCTCCCAGTCAAAGGGAAGTGTCTTGTTTATGAACAGCCCCAGAGCTATACTCAATGTTGAAAGACAGGAAAGAGCACAGTGCCCTTAGGAGTGATGCTGTGGGCACTGATACTTGGAGGCAGGCAGTTCACAGCCCCTCTGAGCTTCCTTCCTGCACCAGAGTGCAGCTGTGCTACCACAGTGCCACTGGAGATTTCCCTGCTTGGTTTTGAGCTCTGGCCATAGGCAGTTCCAGAAAAGACTGCCAGGCATTATGAAGATGCTGCAAGCTGGGAAGAATCCCACAGTCTTGTCCTGTGTCCATAGGGAATTGTGTTTCCTGGTGCCACAGCAGCACAGGCTGAGCAGGGAGTGCCCGTGGCAGGAGGAAGGCTCCATGCCTTCTCAACACAGCTGCTGCCAGCAGTGGGGCAGCTCTGCCCAGGTGTTTGTGCCCCCAGTGACAGGGTAGATGCTGGCTGAAGTGCCACGCTTGAAATGCTGACCTGGGCATTTGGGAGCTCTCTGCTGCAGGCAAGTGTTGGCAGGAATGTCCTGACAGGGCACACGAGGTGTGGTGTAAGGGTTACTGTCGCCCAGAGCACAACAAGTGTCTCTTAGCAGAAGTTGTCTACATCCTTATATCCAACCTGTCTTCCCTCTTTGATAAATTTCATTGCAGCCAGAGCCCACAATTAGGTTTTGACAGCTCTTCCCTTTTCACAGGCATCCTGTTCTTTTCATACATGCCTGGCTAACTTCTTTAGATTTCATTGCTGTGGATTGCTTTTCATGTCACTGAAAGCTAAACAGAGACATATTTTTTTCCTTCCCAGGAATCAAGTGGGGGAGGGTGTCCAGCGCATCCAGGCTGTGCAGAGAAATACATACACAGCATATCATTTTGGTTCCTGAATCAGGATTAGACTCAGCGAGAGCTTCTGGAACCTCTGTGGCCACAGCCATAGGACCCTGAATATTTGCTGAATAGGACCCTCAGTCTTCTACTGTGTGAAGAGCTATTGGTTTCAAATAGCGTGATGTTATCCACTTGTAGCATTAATTCTCCAGCTGACACTTCTGCTACTGATAGATTATTTGTATGGTCGTAAGCATTACCCAAATTGGAGTCATCATTTCTGTTCAGTAGAATAACCCAGGTTTACAAGCAAAATGATAGCAATGTAAACCAACAAATATGGGAAGCAGCAACAAATATTGTCCTTGTACTTGCAAAAAAGGTGCAGTATTGTGAATGATTAGCTTTCTTAGTATTTTTTTTTTCAAGAATGATTGCCATCAGATACTTATTTTTTGATGACAAGTTGCGTCCTCAGTCTCAGCTGGTGCCTCCTTTCACCTGACGTGAAAACAAATTAATATGGCTCCTTGCAGAAATCCTTCAAATCTGAAAAACTGTAAAAAAAGTTCTGCTGGGTGAGAACAAGATGCATATGGTATTTGTAATGACAGCATGTTCTTTGAGGGAGGAGATAACCATCTGTATAACATGGAGGTTGTTAGTCCTCAACCTTTGTGGATGATTTTCCAGTCAGCGTTTCTGAGTCGTGTCCATGGCACTGCAGACTGTTGGAAGTGTGTCCCAGGTGGCAATGCTGGATCATACAAAAACACACACACACCCCCCCATGTCGTCTGAAAATGCTGTTCCAAATATATAGTGCCTGTGAAGACTTCCTTTATTATTTGTGGTAGAGTTAGCAGGGCTGTTTTACATGATGGTATATTGTAAATTCTGACAAATTCTGACCATTAAAAGAAAATGAATCAAAGCGCTGCATTTTGTCACGTAATGAAATTTGTACCCCGAAGCAGGAGACCCTGGAATAAATTTTTCACCACTCATTCAGCCATGCATGGAGTTCTCTCATCCTCCAGTGTCTTCTACAGAGAACTTGACTCACATCTTTACATGGGAATTTTTTTTGTTTAAAAGATGCAAATGCAAAATCTGGGTGTTTTATACAATACAGCTGTCTGCTGTGTACTTACAGAGAGGGAGCCCTGGTCATTAGATAGAGTTCAGATAATTTTATGTGCACACACATTGCTTCACATCTTATATGTGATCAGTGTTCACCAAGCATTTTGGACCTGCACCTCTGCTGACACAAATATGCATGCACAGATTTGAAGAAATATCTAACATTTTGGCCTCAAGTCTAAAAAAATTAGTTTTATAACCTATCTATGAGGATCTTCCACAAAATCAGAATTACTTGTGGGTAAAGAATATCTTGGAACTTGCAGGAGATCTTGGATCTGCTGTAAATGTATGCTGCAGGTATAAATCAGCCAACAGCTCAAAGGGACATCAGCTGAAAAGTGGCATTATTATAATTGCCAGTGGGTTGCAGTTCTTCTGTTTTATTACAATGCTCAGTTTATTTAATGTATCAAAAGAGTTATTTTGAACAGAGTTCTTCTAAAACACGGAAAGGATATCTCTGTGACCGTGAGCATTTCAAGTGGAATCCAGCAGACTTCAAAGGCTTAGAGATGAGGAAAACCTGCTAAATTTATTGAATTCTCCTAATTTTTGCTCATGACTTGCAAACTGTTACTCAGGCTGTGGCATTACTATGTGCTTTTTACAAATACCTGCCTTATCATAGTAGTGCATCTATGGAGTGATAGAGATTTTATATATTTGGATACTTCACTCTTCACCTTTAAACTCAACCAGTGATATTCCCTAGACCCTAAATATTTTTCTGCTCTGGTTCTGGTTGGCCAGTAGACTGCTGCTGACTTTGGGCTGTATTAGAATAATACCACAGCCTGGAAGGACTGGATACAAACTCAACTGGAAACCCAGGGAAAGCTATGGTCCCAGTGCTGCTCAGTCTTTCTTCTCTGAGCTGTGATTCTCAGTGGTAATCACCAGTAGGCTCACAAGAATGGTTTCAAAGCTGAAACCCTCATTTATTTTCTTATTTGCTGTGAATGCATTATTACACTGTGTGGCAAGTATCGTAACTCTAAAATAGAAAAGAGAATCGCTCAGAAATGCATCTCAGCAAGATTTTAATCCCATTTTGCTCTTTAACAACCTGCTATTAAATTGTTACCTCTAGTTTTCCATAACAAGCCTCTGTGTCAGGTGCTGTTCTATGACAAAGCAGTGAGTGGCAATGGGAAAACCTCCAGAGTTACTGACAGTGAGGCCGAGTGCCATGGACAGTGCCCTGATATTCCCATGACAAAACACTCACAGCACAACTCCTCTGCAGCTGAGTGCACACATATCTCTGTATCTGCTTCCACTGAAATCACAGGACATTAAAAGCATTGCTGTTTTCTTTCGTTTTGCTTTTCCCTGCAAAAAGCCCTGGCGGTGGATAAGCAAACATTCATCTCAATCTGGGGAAGCAGGGACTACCAGAACAGAAAAACAATATGTAGCGTAAAAAGCCCAGTGTTAAAATTGTTCTCACCAGCCATTGCATGGCTCAGTTTTCCACGCCAGCAGATCCATAAAACACAAAAGCAGCACATGTGAGACAGTTGTTACATAGAGGTACAATTCAATTGCTCATAGGGGAACTCCTGGATCAATACAAAATGAAACAACAGCAAAGGACAATGCAAAAGAATGAAAAAAAAGAGGTTATTTTAGTCCACCCTTCTTGGCTTGAGGGGATGGTTGCTGAGGGGGCTTTTGGGTTGTTTTTATTCTTTGGTTCGGTTTGGTTTGATTTGGTTTAGTTTGGTTTCGTTCACGTGTTTTAAACACCAAGCATGGTATGTAGCTATATTAACATGAGCACCCAAAGCCAGGGACACAAGAGATATATTGATTTACATGCTTATCACCTAGCAACATCCCAGCACTGAGGGGATGTGTCTGCAACTGAAATAAAAAATAGCTGAAAACTCTTTTGGTTTAAAAGTAACAAACAATAAACGGGGACCGGGAAATTCAGTCGAAAAATCTGTTTGACCCAGCTAGAAATCCATCAGAAATGACTTTGTTGTTAATACATTTTCTTTGAACAGAAGGAAGTGAAAAAAAGCCGATCAGGTGACTCTATCTGAAGTGTCATTGATGAAATGCTTTTTTCCCCTTAGAACAGTGCATTGCCAAACGATTGCATCTCAGTATCAAGAGAGAAAACAATGGATCTCTTATCTAGTGGGGGGGGGGAGAAATCATATAGTGAAAGTAATCCACAACACTGTAGAAGTTAACAGGAGCCCCCTGTGCTGCAGAAAAGGGCAGCAGGACAGACTTGGTGACCTTGAACCTTGCTGCAGTTAGCGCCAACACGCTTGAAGGTGACAGCCTGGCAGCGCGTGCGCCAGGCGCCAGCTGCATTCCAAGAATGGCTAGCTCCAGGAGCTGCATTCCAAGAATGGCTAGCTCCAGGAGCTGCGTTCACAGCTCCTTTCCAGCCCAGTGGGTTGGGCAGGGAACCCCAGCTGGGAGTTCTGCAGGGCCCTGCAGCTCCCTGGCAGCACATCCATCTCCTTGGAGCGCGGCAGTGGCGCTGCCCATCGCGGAAAGCATCACCCGCGGAGCAAAGGGGAAGGTGACAGGAGGACTTGCCAACACCTGGGCTCTTCATTTGCTCCTTTGTTTTGTCTGGGCTCTTTAGTTCCTCCTCCTTTCTGCTCAAACGTAGACATTGTAAAGCTGAGGTGTTTTGCTGGGTTTGCATGCTGGCCAGCTGCCATCCTCGATGCCCGTCGCGAAGGTGCGTGAAGAGAGGTGTGTTGTTTTCTGGTATCCTTTTGGTTTCGGTAGCACATCAGCATTGTACTATACTTTATTATTTCTTGTTCAGTAAGTAGTCCTGGTATCTCTATGTTTCATGTCTAATTTTGGAGAGCAGGGCCGTACCTGTATCGAGGCTCTCTCAATTAGGTGGGCATTTTGTTTGTTTAGTAAAAATAATGCATGATTCTTTTCGCGGTGATGGTTCGAGGGACAAAGAAATTCTTAATTTTGTAATATGTATTACAATCTTCTGAACACAAGTAAAAATGTACTGTGATTTATTTATATAAATCTAGTCTGAACAAATAAGTTTTGATCTTAATAAAAACTGTAAGAAATTGTGCAATTGTAATTTATTACTATTTTGTATTTAATAAATATTAAAGTTCAATTCATTATTCAGAAAGCCAGAAAACACTTTGGAAATGTTATTGCTCAGTTTTTCTCTGCAGATAACATGTTTTGATAAAGTACACGAGGCCAGAGAGAAAAAGCTTTTAATTTTGCAGCACTCACACATAATTTAGGAGTTTGGATACTGAAACCTCATGTTTCATCTCAGGTCCACAGTCATCATGGCAGAAAAATTATTTGACATGTCAGTGGTGAATCTCATCTGTGTTTCATATTAAGAAGAAAATCAAGAGGCTACAGAAGTGCTTCTATCAAGTCACATTGTGTTAAATTACCAAAATTAGTAATTAGCATGGCATGCTGGCAAAATTAGCAGTCCTCCTGTCAACACCTGACATGTAGCTCCAGGAAATTCTGAGAGGTTCCCTGGCAGAGCCCAGAAACAAATGGAAAAGAGCAAAAATATATCTTGTATGACCACACAAACTGCACCCAAAAAGGTGGCACTCCTGTCCTTTTCCTTCTCTTTTACACGAACTGAACTTATACACCCATCAGCAAGAGCCCTACATGTCCATGACTTCTAATTAAGAACCTCTTTGTGCCTTTAGGGATCAGTTCAGTCTCTCCTCATTTCTGGCCTGCTTACACACACCACATTAATAAAGGGCTGCTAAGACACAAAACAATATTCCATGCCACTAAAAAGTTAATTTCATTCTGCTCTCTTCTAGGGAATATTTGATATCACAGATGCATGGAAAAGAGATGAGAACATGCCTGTAATTTTGAACTTGGTACTGTCTTTAATAGTGGGAACACCTTTAGGCCCTGGGTGTATTGGAGATGGATGATTGGCAAGGGACACATCTATAGGCATTTTGGCAGTGAATGCAGTGTTAATTATCCCTCTCTGGCCCATATGTCACTATAAAATACACCTCAGCACAGGAGGTGTACGAACTTCAAAATTGTTTTTAATGCCTTTCAGTAATACTGGTTTCTGCTTCTGTGTTAATAAGCAAGCAAAAGCCTCTTCCTCTGTCAAAACAGGCCCACACGTTTCTCCTTCTGAGGCACTTTTCCAGCAGAATCATCCTTTAAGTCTTTATATGTAGCCCAGAGGCCTGAAAAGAAAAGGGGCAGTGGTTGCACCAGCCTGCTAATGCCTGCAAGCCAAAGTTTGGGAATCCTCCCTGGAAAAGCCTGATCAATAGCAAGGCATCCCACACAGCCATAAACCTGAGGAGCTATTGCTGGCCAGGGTCTGTGTGCTGGGAACGTGCCTTGAGCTGCTTTATTTTCCAGCATCACTCTCATTCCACGGTTATGGCAATGGGAAGATGCCATCAGCTCACATCCCAGGCAGCAGACCAAGAACTTAATGTTACAACTCACTTTGTAAGTTTTTTGCCCAATCACACAAAGCAAAAGCACATTGACAGTAGTTCTATCCAACCACTGTAAGCACAGGTACCTTTGGTTAAACAATGCTTGCTTGCATGAGGTTTCTCATGTAAGCACCACATGTTTTTTTCTCCCTGATTGGTATTCTTACATTGCTATTCAAACAGAATCACGTAATTCTCTGGGTGCACTCATGCATTTATCATTCCCATATTAATTAACCACATGCTTCAAGCTAGCCCACCACGCCATCCCAAAGGTCATGGCTTTAAACCACTTCATAACTTGCCAAAAAACAATCACTGAATTCGTGTTCCAATACCAACACATGTAGGAAAATCTGTAAATATTCCAAGACGTCAGAAGTGCCTGAACAGTCTGGTTCAAAGAGTTTGAATGAAGCTAATATTAAAGAATAATTTAGAAGTGTCAATAAGCTACCTAGTGTTAGATCCTCACCCAAAGATAAAACTCTCAATAAAAATATTTTTATTGAGTTGGAGTAACCATTCTCAATAATAACAATAACAAATTGTATATGGAACCCTTATTTTGTAATTTTCAATTTAGCAGGCAAATTCTGTTTCAAGAATGTCACTGTAATCCTATAATTTATATCCTGGTAACTGACACAAAAGCAGTTTTAAAGCAATATATTAAATAGAGTTCAGCTACATTAGGTAGCCATTCCATCCTGAAAATTGAATATAGTTTTAATAACCATCTTTTCAAAATGTAACAGTTTGGACCCTTTTCCATAACTTCTGTCTTCCTAAAAAAATATATATCATTCCCAATATAAAATATTATTTAAAAAAACCCTGGATAACATCTGAAGAATAATCACATAGCTTAGAAAAAGATCTGAAATCATCAATCAGTTTTTGTATTTTAGTGAAACTCAAGTCCAAATATTTGCTGTTCCAGTGGAAATATTTCTTCCATCTGCCAGAAGATAACCTTTGATATTGGTATTTCCTCACTTCAAAACCTCAGCTCTCCAAACATGTTGGCATTTTCCTTTCAGTTCAAATGGGTTTAACGTAGACCACGTTTCAGGAAAAGAACAGTAAGTCCTCAGAACATCGTTTCTAAGTCTGGCCCTGAATCAATTAGAAATACAATTTTGGACAATAAAATAAAATAAGTTTTGCTATTCTTATCAGGAGCTAAGGCTTTCTGTCAGATTGCCCCAAATTAATTCATTTCTTGCATCTTTACCCAATTGTTTGTAAATGCCCCAAGACTTCTTCCCTTTCTATACTACTTAAACTACTTGAAAAGCTAAAGTGGATTGAAACAGGAGGAGCAATTTCCAATGTGACATTGGAGCTGTGTCATCCCTTGATGAGGAAGGACAGGAAGTTACTTCCTCCTACTCTTACTATAAATTCATCATAAATAAAAATTTATTGTTCCAAATAATAGGCTGAGATTGCTCAAAAAAAAATTATCCTTCCTTTCATCAGGAGCATGTTTTGACTGGGTGTGGGGTTCTGCTGAATTGCTTTTCCATTTCCTCCAATGTGCCTGAGAGCTCGAGTCCCACTCTGCCCCACTCACTCCCTTTTCTGCCCTTGCCCTGCAAATTTCAGCTGAACCTCCAAACTTCTGCAGCTTTCCACAAGATCTGAGACCACTGGCCTTGGAAATTTCACTGCCAGTAGAAATAACTTCCAAGGGGTGCCTAGATATGTGCCTGACAGATCTTCATTTTAACTGTCAACTGGAGGCAGCATTATTACTATTATTATTATTATTATTATTACTATTATTATAATCATTAATAATAATATTAACAATAATATTGTTATTATTGTTGTTGTTATTGTTATTATTATTATATTTTAATTATTGTTAGCATTACTACTACTATTACTATTGTTATCATTATTTTTATTATTATTATATTTATTATTATTATGTATCATTATATAATATTTTTATTATTGTTAATATTACTACTATTATTATTTGTTATTACTATTATCTATTTATATTGTTATTTTTATTATTGCTTTACTGTTCTTATTATTATAATTTATTATTGTCATTATTATTATTTACTATTATATATTATTTTTATTATTCTTCTTATTGCTACTATTATTATTTGTTTTTACTATTATTTATCGATTTACATTATTATTTTTTGTTATTACTTTATTGTTATTGTTATTATTGTTATTATTTTCATTATTATTAATATTTACTATTATATATTATTTTTGTTATTGTTATCATGACTATTATTATTATTTGTTATTACCATTATTTATCTATTTACATTATTATTTTTATTATTACTTTATTGTTATTGTTATCATTATTATTATCATTATTATTGTTGTTATTTACTATTATATATTATTTTTATTATTATTATTACTACTATTATTATTTTTTTACTATTATTTATTTACAGTATTATTTTTATTATTACTTTATTGTTATTGTTATTTTTATTGTTATCGTTATTATTGTCATCATTATTATTTACTATTATATATTATTTTATTATTGTTATTATTGCTACTATTATTATTTGTTATTACTATTATTTATTATTTATCTATTTACATTATTATTACTTTATTAATACATTATTCTCATTATTCTTTTTATTATTGTTGGTGGTGGTGGTTTTGTTGTTGTTTACATCTGATACCTGCTGTTTTACCTCCTCCCATCCTCAAAATCTTTCCCTCCCCCTCTTTCCCTGAGTGATTTTTGCTGGACAGGTGGGTTCTGCTGCTTTCATCCCTCCCGTGTGAGCTCAGGCCCAGCAGACAGGGCTGCCCTTGAGCTGCTTCAGCCTTTGCTCACATTTCATCTGCCACTCCCCTCACAGCAACGACATCTTCATCACCAAGGTGGGATTTGCTCTTCAGGTGACAGTGCAAAATTGCAGGGACATCAGGGCTGCTGCAGGACGCGAGGGCATGATGGAATTAAGTTGCCAGTTTTCAATTGAATGAGTTAATAGTAATGGCCAGGCCTGAAACGCTTTTGATGAATGCTGCAAAATCCAAGGTGACGGCAAATCACGAAATCAATGGCTACTCATGTCTGTTCCTAAAGACATCAAACGTTTGGTGTCTTCAGGTGTTTGAATAAGTATCTTAATAAAATGTTTGAGGCCATAACACAGCCTGAGATGTCAGAACATTGTGACACCTGTCTAATACAATGTTCAGCCACACAGAGAGCAAACAGACAAGTGAGAGAGCTGTGTTTATAAAAGGAGCTACCAGAGGATTCCGGGGAACAGATACAACAATCCAGCTGTCCAAATGACAACAATTAAATGAGAAATATCTTCTGGAATTTTTATTTAAACCAAAGGCACGGCAAACTCTAATGCTGCTGTCCTGAAGAGAAAGGATGTCTAAAGAAAGGAGATTTGCACTTACAGCTCTGTATTAATTTCGTTTCCCCTTTGGCACCTGCTGTGAACAGTTTCAAGAAGGGTAATTGATTGTGACAAAGCAAAAAATAAAAAGAACAAAACACCAAAAAAACCAGCAAAAAAAGAAAGCTGTAAATCATTATTGGCTTTGGGTGCCTGAGTAAACCCCACATTTCAGGGTTTAAGAGGAGTGAGCAGCACTTCAGTGTGCAAAACACCCTGGATTCAGTGCTGACAGTTCCTGGCTCCTCACAGAAGTAAAACACCTCATGTTTCTCAGAGTATGGCATTACCTTGTTCCAAAACTGCATTATTTCTCTCCCCCAGACTCCCCTCACACCCTGCTACATGGATGGCTTTCCCAGTTTGCAAACAAGCCTCAGTTTTGGTCTGTATGCTCTGTTTGCATGGCAAGGTGGTGGCAGATGCAGGGAGCAGCTCCTGTTGGTGCCTGAGCTCCCACCAGGGCCAAGCCTCCAAATCAGGACAAAATTCATCCCTTTGTTTCCACATCCAACGCCTGCAAACAAAACCTGAACTTTCTGACACAGAAGATTTAATGCAAAACATTAAAAATAAAATTATTCCACCCAAACCAGCTCCATGACAGCGACCCAAGATAGAGGTTACCACAATAATACGTACAATATTCTCACAGCAATTCATGTTTGACTCCACGTTACCTCTGTTTAATTCACCTTTCTGCCTCAAGTGTTCCAGCAGTGGTTTTGTGTTTGTTTGGAATTTCCTAGTAAGTACCAAGGGTGTGCTGCAGACTGTGCCTAAAATAGCATCTGGTTGGTAATTACTGCCTGGAACCTAAATTACAAAAGCCTGTTGCTCCATGAAAAGATATAATTATTGAAAAGATCTTTTATGCATGGTTTGGCTGCATGCTCAACCATCAATTAAATCATTACCATCTAATCCTGCTCATAAATGGAATTGCACAGATTCCCAAATTCCTGAACCTACAAAAAATTTTTTTCCAAGTGAAAAATTGCCATGTTTATTGAATAACTAAAGGAAAGCATAATTCCTCTATGGAAATTGGAGCTCCAAGCAGGGCCTTTCTTTTCTTTTCTTCATGGAGGGCTATACAACCACCAAGTTGTTGATTGAGGGGTAAATTCAATTCTGATTTAGCCAGTGCAGGTACATGGGATAAAAGCTAATTGATCCCACACCTATTTTCTGGGTACCAATCTGCATCTGCCATCACAGCTTCAGTCTGGCAGCAGAGCCTTTTTGCTCCAGAATTTTGCCCAGACATCCCAATTTTGACTTTCAATAAGTTTTTTTCCTGCAACCAGACACACACATCAGACACTCATAAAACTCCTGAGCTTTCTTCATTCTGATCTGCTCACCAAAGGAACAGGACAGGAGAGGTGGGTGCATAAAAACACATTTTTGTGCAGCCCAGGGCTGTGCGTCAGGCAAAATCCAAGGACTGGTGTGTATTTCAAGAGCTTAAAACAAATCCTTGGTATCCTCTTGATCTCCTCCCAGTAATCAGTTTATAATTAGGAGGCTGCTCTCTCAGGTTAAGGTCCTGTAAAGTTCCAGGGAATTGTTAAGCTGTTCACAGCACTCTGATGCTGCTAAACCAGGAAAATAGAAAGTCCTAAAAATACCCTCATGTAAACACATCAGAAATGAAAGGGTGGGAAATCCAGACAAAATAGAGATCCATCTAGTGTGGTGTCTTCTACACATGAAAGTGATGAGACTTTGCAATATTTAATTTGAGGCCACCTGACCAAGAAATAGTATCTTTAAAAATGAATTGAGCTTTGCAGTATTTCCTTTGATCTACCTTTAACTATAAATCACAACCCAGGTAATCCTCTAAACAAATTCTCCTTTGTGTTGTATTTTTTTTTCATTCAATAAAGTCATAAACACCTTTTCCAACACCCTGGTGTCAGGAGGGGTGGGCATCACTCCTGATTATGCAGAGGGAGCTGAACGAGCCCAGCCAAGGAAGATGACTTTTTCTATCATTCACTGTGTCTCTGGAAAAAGCCCTGTGGTGGCTTTAGGAAGACGAAGCTTTGGGTTTTGCTGAGCTGGATGAATGAATTCCAGTATCACTGTGGACACAAGAATGCAATCTGATATGAGTATTTTGCCTTCAGTCCCTGACATTTCCTTCTGCACTGCCTACTCTGGGCATTCCTCTTTGCATGCCTTGGTTTGTGTTCTGGAAATAAAAGCATTTCCCTTAAGCCAATAAAATGAAAAACACAGGACATATCCTGGGAAGTGCTAAAAATGTACAGTGTAGATCTATTTCTCATCTCCAAAATAATCTTACTTCATCCATCCTTTTGCAAGCAATTTCCTCCTTCCTCTGCCTTCCTGTAACTCTTTGGGCTGCACATACATAGAAGGTTTTCCCTGGGTATTTCTATTTTTCATTAGAAGTGTATTTCTCCTTCAGACACATAGAATTTATTCAAAAGGCATCCCACTAATCATATCTTCTCTAGAAAAAAAAATGTATTTCAAAGGATCAGCCATTTATTTCATCTTCTGAGCAAGAAGCATTGTTGCCCTTGCTCCTGCCTAATGCGCCAGGAAATGTCCCCCAGAATGACACCTGCACAGGATGAATTTTAAAAGTGCTATTTTGCCTCATGAATCTAAATTACTCCTGAAACAAATTCAGACAAAATGGAGATGTTTCCAATAACCCAATGTTAGAATCTATAAAGTTAGAGAGTTTTTAAGAAATAGTTAAAAAAAGAGTATGTAGGCCTCAGCCTGTGGCCTGAAGTTCTGTTACAGCAGAAAGGTTTCCCAAGCAGTAGACGTGACAAATAAAAATAAGACTTTGTAGATTTAGCTTTAAGATAGCAACAAGTTTATTTAATGTATATCTTTAGAAAGTTAGCATGAATAGAACTCTGTTCTTTCTTTCTTATGAAATAGTCTTTGTTTTAACTACCATTACGTATGTTTTATAAGGTTAGATAGAAAGCTTGCCAATATGTCTTGTTTTTGTGTGATTAGCTGAAATCTAAACTGAGATGATTTTATGTCATTCCGTATTACCCCACCTTCTAAGACATTTCCCAGTAAGCCAGCGAGCTGTTAACATCTAATTCCATTGTAACAATATTCTGAGACTGATGTGCCAACAATAAATAAAAGCTAGTCTAGATTTGTCCAGTATTGTCCATATTTAGACTTTTTGCCACAGCAAGTGAGTTCCTCTCTTAAAACGTAAGTTCCTAACACCATTAAATCTATAACTACCCTGTTACCCCGATAACCCATCATTATGTTTCCCCAATTGTGAATAAGCCGCTATAAAATTTCAAAAGACATTAGAAAAGGGAACATTTACAAAACTCAGTAAACGTCATTTAAGAAGTTAAAATCTTTTAAATTTTGTACAAGTATGATTATCTCAATTACTGACAATTTGGATAATCATTTTATTACTGAATAATAAAAGAATCCTAAAATCATAAAAGAATTTATTATTAATAAATATAAATAAATCATAAATAAATGAATAAATAAATAAGTAAAAGTAAATAAAGTATAAAATATAAGTAAATTAAGTAAGTAAAATAATTTATAAATAAATAAGTAAAAGAAATCCTAAAAATATTTGGAAACTTATAAAACTAAACGCAATTTTTTTTTAGAGAATTTGTGTCCTTTTATGGTATTTCCTGCATAACTTGTTATTATTTGAGCAAGACCTGCCAGTGTACAATCAGGAACATCCAGGACTGTTTCCTCTCTCTCGTATTTCTAAATTACTCCTGAAACAAATTCAGAGAAAATGGAGATATTTCCAATAACCCATCATTATATTTTCCCAATTGTAAATAAGCCACTATAAAATAAAAAAAAAAAAACATTAGAAAAGGGAACATTTACATAAGACTGTAAAGATCTCTTAAGAACTTCTAATCTCCAAAATTTTGTACAAGTACGATTATCTGAATTCCTGACAATTTGGATAATAATTTTATTACTGAATAATAAAAGAATCCTAAAATAATAAAATAATTTATTATTAATAAATATAAATAAATGAATAAATAAACAAAATTTCACTTTTTTTCATCAGTGTTGTGCGTTCAGAATTTTTCCTCACAGTCAAGGTAGAAACAAGACACTGGGTGAGCATCTCAGCTTTCACTTTGTTTCTGTGAAAGTATCTGGGAAAATCAGAATGTTCAGGATGAGAGAGTAAATTATCTCACCTGTATTAGTTGTGCTTAGACTTCAGGAGGTTTTTCATGTGCCTTTCACGTGATCTACGATTATTCAATTTGTGCTTCTAATAAACTTTGCCCTTTCTGCTGTTGGTATATATATATATATATGTATATATGTATATATATATATGTATATATGTATATGTATATATGTATATATGTGTATATATATATGTATATATGTGTATATATATATATGTATACAATTCCTGTTTCAGCTTTACATTGTGATTTGCGCTCTGAGCTTGCATGGCACAGTCCCCCTAACACAGGAAGGCATCACTGCGGTCCCTCAGTGGCTCATTAAAATATTTTAATCAAGTTTTAGTGCACTTTTCATGCAAAGAGTGACTGCTCGATGCTATCTCAGTAAAAACAAAACAAAATCAGAAGCCAACAACAAAATCCCAAATAAAAAAAAAATGTTTTAAATAAGCTCCAAGTTCATGAAAGAACAATCTATTCTGCCCTCTTTTAATTCAGGTATAATCAGCTTTCTTGCCTGTTCTTGTGTTTAATAACACTACTGGGAATACTGCCATTGACTACAATGAAGAAAAATAAAACCTGGTTTAATAGATGCTTCAGCTTATAAAATAACAACCCAACAAGTTGCTTCACATGGTTTTGCTTAACCTGTTCATTTATTTTCATACCTAAAATACAAGGTCCAGAACACATAGGAAACTAACAAAGGGCTGCAGTTCTTCTTTTTGTTCAGTATTAAAAAAAAAACATTAAACTTATGTTTCTACAGTTGTAATTAAAAATATACCTTAAGTAAGTAAAAATCTATATTAAGATAGTGAAAAGTTTATAATGTAGAAGTGAAATTATATAAAGTAAGCCAAGAGTTTAAAAGTTATAATAGAAATATATATGTTTATGTTCAGCCACAACCTATTAAATAAAAGTATCTGCAATAAATCAAAATCAAGATAAATTAAAAAAACAAAATAAACTTTACAACATCTATCCATTAAACTAGAAAGTTATATATTATAACAAAAAACTTATAACTACTTTAAACTATAACCAACAACTTACTCCTTTAAAATCTCACATCCTCTAAAACCAATGTTTATCTAAGCAATAAATCATGCTTAAGCCAACAATGGTCCCATTCCTTCATTAAAAAAACAATGATACCTGTGGAAACTGCACTGCACAACTTTCTGTCCCTTTATCCCCTGATAACATTATTGAATGTTTTAATAACATTAATTTAATAACATTTAATAACATTAAATTTTTAATGCACAGGGACACCACTGAAGGAATGGTCATTAATTCTGCTGCTAGTTCTCCTCACCAGCCCCATTGTTTCGTGATCAAACCCCTTATCCTGACCCTTCCCCATCAGAAATCCCCAGCTGAGGAGATTGAGAATTTTCTCCATAAGAATTCCTTTTAAAGCCAAATTAACAGGTTTTACTGATCCAGCTGGCTTCTATTTTTGGTGCCTAGCTGGGAATACGTGTAAGGAAAGAGACAAATGTAATTTACAGCCAGATCTTAGAGCAGGTCCCCTTGTGGCATCAGCATGTAGGCACTCAAGGCTACTCATTACTTCTGAAAATCTTGTCCCATCTAAGTGCAGCAAATTCAGGGGCGTGACTGCAAACAGCTCCCAGTGCTCCAGACATTCGAAATCTATTCATCTGTCTGTCTCTATCAGATATAAACAGCATTTATTTGATGCATTTCCCTGCTATTCAAGAGAGCACGAGTAAAAATGTCAAAGTTTTGAGCCTCTGCAACACACTCCATGATAAACACAAGCCCGGTTTTAGCCTTGTTTGTTTTTATGAGGCTTTGCTTTTAAGGGATTTTATTTTGTTCCAGTGCACTTTCTCCTCACATCAAATTCAGAGTGGTCCTCCACTTATCTTATCTTTCCTACATTACTGACAGTCTTTTTGGGTTTGAACAACATTATCAGAGAAGTAATCAGTGTTCTGCTGAAGCTACAGGGATTCAAGAGATGCTCTGAAACCGCATCACTCAGAAGCTCCTGGCTGCCATTTGGGATAAATGCCTGCATTGGAGGAAAAAATATATCATGTTATTCATGCCTGTGATCCTTCATCATGTGGAGAAAGTTTTACTTCAAATAATGAATCAGAAAGCAAAGCAGCAAGAGAGCCGTAAAGAAAACAAGTAGACAACAGCCAGAGAGATGGAGAGGAGAGGAAAGGAGGAAAATGTGATGGGAAAAAATGAGACAGGACTGGAATTAAAGGCAATGATGTAGAAAAATTCCTGACAGCTTTAATGGGCTGTCAAAGAAGATCTGCAAATCCTCCAAAATAAATGAAACAAAAAAAGCAGAGCCGTATCAATTCATATAAAAATGAAACGGAGCAAAGTGTCTCATCTGTTATTTCAGGATGCCAAAATTAAACTACTCTACCTAATAAACTAAAATAGCTGTTTATAAAATGCTACTTTAGTTTATGACATATGCAGCCTGTACTGCTTCTAAAGATTAACCTGCATCAAAATCTCCAGTCTGTTTCTCCTGGAAAATTCCCTTAGCTTCCACGGTCTCTGATGCTAGGGCATTGTAATTTTATGCTATCCATCCTCCTTGATTCAGTCAAATTCATTATTTACTTGGTTTAACTGGACCACATACAATTAATGAGTGAGCATGTGAGTGGCTTCTTCCTGGGCAGGTGAAGAGGAGGAACAAGTCTTCTTAATGTTCTCATTTGATCAATACATCTACAATGGCAAAGGAGAACATTTCAGAAGGGAAAAGTGCAAATCCTGCACTGAGGGCTCTGCTGTGCTCCCCAAACCCTGACCTGCACCAGGATGCTGTGACACCTTCAAAGGAATGTGGGGTCAATGGGATCTTCTGATTCTCCATTTCATCTCCAGGCACACCAGGAGAAATATGCTTCTTTCTTTCAAAAAAAATATCAGCTTTTATGTGCCTCCATGGTACAGAATAAACAACCCCAGGTAGGTTTAAATTAGCAGATGATATTTGTGACTAGTGGAAAAAAAACCAATCTTTCATTAACTTTCTAGAGAGACATGAAAAGACATGATCAAATAAAGTTTCAGTGGGAATTAATTGTATGCACTAAATGACTGATGCCACCCTAAAAATCTTTCCCTATTAGCCCTGTATGTAAATTTGTACTCACAGACACATAATATTGAGGGAAAGTGTACTAGAGAAGCTGTTTTTCCACAGTAATTGTCATTCATGAAAAGTGCTAAAAATACAGCCATAAAAAGCAATCTGTTCCTCTGAGTTCCGTGTTTCCTTTTCTGCCATTTTTAAAAAAATGAATGTCTATTTATGGAAAACAGATTTTCTTTTTTTTTCTTATGAGTTAGTCTTTGGTAGCCCCGGTGTTTCTGCACCCATGAATTGTGTGGGATAATGGCAGGAATAGTGAAGGTCCTTCGGGGGCTCTGTTTCCAAGCTAAGATCCAGATGTTACCACACAATTACATTTCTTCCATAAACCTCCTCTTAAACCTAACATTAGCAAGCCTCTTTAAGGCTATTTGTCAATCAATGGAAATCATAGAAATCAATTTATATTTTGTACCTGGCCAAAAGGAATGGAAAACGAATAAATGGATAAAAGAAACTGTAACCCTTTCTTGTCCATTTTTTGCATTTTCCTGTCACCATCTTTCACAACTCTCCCACATTGACTGCCCCAAAGTTTAGTGCTGTTTGTTTGCAATCTACAGAAGTTTTTGCTTAGAAAAAATTATTATATTCCTATTTATTATAATTTGGATTTTTTTCAGTGTCTCACATCCCTTCAATTTGTACTTACATTAATGATTGTTCCTCCTTGTACCTTGCATACCAGTGTTATAATTGGTATCTAAATTCTTAATTTGAAAAATCCTGCCTGACACAAATATTACTCAAAAAAGAGAGATTTCCATTAACTACTCAACTTCTTTTTGTTTCAGGTTAAGCCCAGAGGGCTCAGTACAGTGTAAGAGCAATGCTTGAAATGCTTGCTGAAGTCAAGTTTGTGCTTCTGGGACTGGATTTTCACCAAAAGAGTTAAAATTGCTACTGGGAGGGGATTATTCATTCTGGAATGCTTCACATTTTCCCTTCTTTTCTACACAATTTAATTTTTTTCTTTCATTTTGGAAACATCCTCTATAATGTAAGGGACAAGCCCCAGCATTTCTGTAGACGCGGAACCCATCAGGATCACTAAAAATACCTGAAGTGGATATATGACTATTAACTCTGAGAGCAGATTCTCTATTATTGTCTTGCACTATTGTTATTCTGCACTGAGGATGCGCCAGAAGGCAGCCAGATTTTCCCTGCCAGGTTTTCTGCCTGCAGACATGAGCCTTTAGGAAGTGTTCACTCAGTATTATGGTTTTTACATTGACCCATCTGACAAATAATGTTCTCTTGTTCTCTTTGGGCTTCTTTAGGAGCCCCAAAAGCTCCTGCAGCAGGTCATTCTTAATTTTTTTTAATAAAAAACAAACGCTGAAGCTGAATGCTTCTGATCTAAAGGAAGACTTCATAAATGGAGATGTCAAATATTAAGAAATGTCTTCTGCAATAAGTCAGGCATATGAACAAATCAAAATTGGATTTAAAAGGTCTGAGAGTCTCAAGCAGGGACTGTTACTATATGTTTGTAATATTCCTGGGAAATTATAGCTCATCTCTTTGGTGATATTAAAGGTAAACATTCAATAAACGCCAGCAATGCTGTTGCAGTTAGGTTTTGGGAGAAGCAATGCCATTACGAATGGATGCAGCCACTCTACAGCACCTTCTTGCTTATTACTGCTGTTGGGGAAAAAGAAATCCAAAATACTACACCAGACATGTTGGAAGCCAATACTTTTCTCTGCTGCCAGCTGGTAACTTGGTGTTCAGTTTCATGGCAAGGCACAGACCTATAACTCTGCTTTTTGTGCAAATAAAAAACACAAGCAAGTCGTTTGCCTGTTTGAATGGAGGCAGCTTAAATGCCTGGGTCAGCTGGCACAAAATGCATGTCTAAATCTGCCTTCCAAGATTTCCTCTGAATTGAAAATTTTTCTCAGGACAAGCTGGATTTTAAACTGGCAGCTTGTTATTGTGCAGATGACACTGATAAATTAATTGTTACTCTTGCATAGTTGGGGCAAGGGTACTGTTTGCATATTTTCCAAAAAAACCAATTATAAATTCTTTATAGATGTGATCATTATTGAGTGATTAATCTAGACCAGCAATTTATGCTCTCCAAACTGTCTGTGAACTGCTTTCTCTGTGTTAGGTCCTTGATGTGCATTATTTTTGGTCAAGGTCACACAGCAGTTTTGCTGTTCCTTGATTTATTGAAGCTTAACTGAAAGAATAGGAAATGTTCTTAAAAATATTCCTCACTGATGCATCCAAACACCACCACTACAGCAGTGTGGTCATCACACAGAAATTATCACATCATTCTGGGATCATATTCCTCAAGGAGAGGGGGAAGAATCAGAATGGGACACTGAGAGGACAGACTTCAATTCCATAAAAAAAATTAATTCTTGCTTTAAAGCCAGTCATTATGTTAAGTATATGCACACAAACTTCAAAGTCAAATGTTAGAAGGGAAAAAAAAAATTGTCAGTAAAGTAAGAATTTAAAAATAAAAATTTAAAAAAGAAATCCTTATTGAAAAGTACCAGAAAGCTGTAGAAACAGGTTTGGAGGGGACCTCAGCAGATTAAATAGATCTCTTGCCTGTCCTGGCACAATTTTAACTGTGACTTAAAGCCCAGGTAGTGACAACTGACCAGGAACTCTTCAACCTGGTCCAAGTCAAACCCAAAGAAATAAAATTCTGCTACATCTCTGCAGCTGGAGCAAAAGGAGGGGGTGGACAAAAATGAGCAGGTAAAACTGAAACTGCTGAGCAAGTCTCTAGAATGGCTGCGACTCCCAGAGCTGTGCAGGTGACTGAAATGGCCACAGAGCCCTGGGATCACCAGTGTAAATAAACATTAACAGGCAAGGACTGAGGATGGCAAAATGTTTCCAGAAAGCCAGCGGGTTCGTGTTCAGCAAGAGGAGCTGCAATTCATCTCCTTGCAAAAGTGCAGATGTTGCAGCGTTTTGGAAAAACAAATCATTAATGCCACCTGTGGGTGCAGGAGCTGAGTTACAGAGGTAAAATGAGTTGTTTGCATTCATTCTGAGAGTTCATTTGAAAGGCAAATACAGACTCTGGGCGTTCATCTCCTGAATATGCCAGCCTGAGCATCAGAGAGAGCAGGTTCCTGTTCACTCCCAGGAACTTGGGTTCCCTTTTCAGGGGAAGTTATTATCATATTAGACCTAATTCTGCACCAGTTTGCAGTTGGGGAAGTAGCCAGGCACCAATCTCAAGGTAATGGATCAAAAAATCAAAAGGAATCTGGTTCGAGGTGCAGGGATCTGGTGTCGATGCCAATCCTTGCCACACAGGAAGGGCCCTTCAAACCTGCTGAATTGTCACTGCAATAAGGAAATGAGACACCTTTTGTAAGGAAAGAAATGTAAGGAAATGAGAAAATGAGACTCTTTTTTTTTTTTTTTTTTTTTTTTCTGTTATCAGGTAAGTGTTTTGCAAGGCGAAAATAAAACGTAATGAACAGCTCATTAACAAAAGGCACTGAGGGTCAGAAAACACAACAGTAATCAGAAAACACAACATTAATATCCACACTAAGGGCAATACTGGAAAAAGAAAAGCTGCTTACTGCTAAAATCCCCCAGTGTTATTCCCTATACCTGACAATATGTGAAGTATGATGCACAAACACTTTTCTAAATAAAAAAGTAAGGAGCAGTTGCCATGGAGACATCATGTGTTCCCTTGGGGTTTGAGGAAACACAATTAGCCTACAGGATGGTTTTCAAACACTTCAGTTTGAACCTTTTGGAGTTTCAGCAGTGTAGTGATCTGGTGAAATAATTCTTTGTGCTGTCTGCTTTTTTTTTTTTTCAGCCAACACATATTAATGTGTGTCCAAAAGTAAAGATTATGGAGGAATAGCTCTCATTTGGGTATTTTAAATTGAATTTATAGAAGGGAAATCTTTGGCTTTGACTTTTTTCCACTAGATTATAAAACACCATCAGTTAGTGAAGAAATCTCTTTTTTCTCTTAAACCTTTCTGATTTTGCAGCTATAAAAATTAATTTTTCTTGCACCGCAAATGGGTTTGAATAAAGACATTTGCTTTTCTTTAAACTTCCACTGAAGGAAACAGTGGGGGTTTTTTGGCTATTCTCCCAAGTCAGCTCTCATTAGAAAAGAGTAATCAACGATTTGTGGAGAGGAGTGTGTTTCATCAGACAAACACTCTGCTTCTGATTTGACACCACTCTCTGCTTGATTATACAGGCTGAAGCTGAATTCTGAATTTCTGAAGCCTTCCATCCCTTCTATCTGTGCACCTTGCATTCATTAAGGAGTGAGGGGAAATAATTCTAACAACTTTTTAGCCCCCATCCCTGTGCTGAGGTGTGGATAGGATGGCACGTTGTTATTGTTATTATTAGCAAGGTTTTTGGGAAGGATCTGTGCTTCCAAACAGAAACCTCGAGGGATTAATCACACAGGCTAAGAGCTGTTATGTGCTTTTAACACTCCAGATGAAATGAGCCATTCCTGATTGTCAGATCTGCCAAAAGTCTTTGTGTTTCTGATAATTTACACCTTCCTTTAATCGCCTGAGCCTGCTCCTCAAAGAAAGCCAATTAGCTTCAATGCATCTTTGCATATCATTGCATATAAACAAAAGAAACCCGTATTTCTTGAGAAGTTTTTACTGTAATGGCAACTCCACTGCCGTTTTCTTTTCTTTAAATCAGGCTAGTAGGTCATATTGCTCTGATTTGAATGCAAAAAGAACAGGTCTCCAGAAATAATCCTAATTAGGACAAATACAGATAAACTTTCTATTTGCACACCGCAAAAAAATGTCAGGTAACAAAATGTTCTGTGCAGGAAAACTGCCCTGATTTAACTACAGTTAATTGTGAACGGCAAATAGAATCTCAGAAGATGATTAACAGTGTTTGTTTAACAGTAAGGATTATTAAAAAAACAGAAAGCAAAACCACTCACATCAGAGTGTGTGTTACTTCATGATCAAACATTCTGTCTGTGCTGCTGTGACTTACCCACTGCTGGCACCCCAAAGAGCACTGGAGTTCAGCTTTCAGGGCTGACAATCACAACCATGCCAACATCTGCAATTTAAACATTATTCTACTTCCTAGCAGAAGCTGCAGAAAATTTCAGCATGGTATCAAATAGGTAATGAGCAGCTCAGGAAGGCAGAAAAATAGAAGTTTATGAAAAATTCAGTAAAGAAAAAAAAATACACAACGTTATGATCACTGTTTTCTTCTTGCCTTTCCATATCAGACACATGCAGGAAGTCAGAGACCAAATATTTTCTTCTTTGGCAGGAAAGACCGGATCAAAACAAATTTTGTCAATGAAAGCCAAGTGCCTGGACACCAGAGCTATGCACCAGAACATTCACCATCAATAAGGGCATAACATTTCCTGAAATATAATTCGTGGAAGTTATTAAACAGGTTTGCTGGAACAGAACTGTGGCTTTAATGCTATGAGCAGCAATTTGGATATTCTCTTTCACAGATGTGTCATCTCGTCTCGACTGACATGTGTTCCAAGATAAATTATATCCAACATTTTAAAATACACATTTTTGTCTCTTAGCTGTTAGACAGGAGAGCTGTCTAATTCCCCCTTAGTCTATTGAACTTATTTTGTTTTGCTTTATTGGTTAGTTCAATTTTTAAAATGTATCATTAAAATTTGTTCACAATTTGCTGCCATTTGAACATGCTCTTCACAAAACCAGAAAACCTTCTGATCATTTTAGAATGTGAACTAAAAGGCAATTTCAAATCCTTTTTTAAGAAGTATCTGCTAAATTTTCAGACCTAGTCATCAATGAAACCAGGAGAGATGAAGAGTGTCAGATAATTTAAAAGTGCATTTAAGGTATTCATATCTTATTTTCATGTGTCTAAGTCTATTAAATCATTGATCCCAAACTTACAGCTGTGAAATTTTGAAAAGACAACTTGTGAGTCCAAACAGAAACTTGTGTGCAAAGGAAAGAGTGTGCAAATATAGAAAGCAAGCATTAAATATAATTAATTTCACAAAACCACATCCTAAGTGAAGTGAAATAAAACCCAAAACCTGTAAATTCAAGCAGGAATTAATTTTTGAGCATAGCTCAATCCTTACAGTATAGCAACATCAACCAAATAAATAGCATTCCTTTTTCACCTATGACTGCACATCACCTATGAAATATACTCCTTGTTATTAAGTGCATAATCAATTGATTTTTTAATTATTCTGGGATTCCCTTAACTAACTCTTTTGGTAGGTTCCTATAAAATTTTGTAAATAGAACTTAAATTTCAAGAATTTTTGAATCATGAGTGGGTGGAAAACGTGTTTTATGTATAAGCATAAACACGTGCAACAAATAAATTTATCAAAGAATAGACAGAGCTGAGAGTCAATAATTCTGATTTTTCCTCTTCTGCAGAGTGGGTAATACCCACTGATCTTGAGCAACATGTCTTTACTAAGCAAAACATCACACAGCAGAGAAAGTCCACATGTATTTCATTCTGCCATCCATCTCCCTGCCCTGCAATGCTGCAGATACAGAGTTTATTCCTTTACCAAAAAAACACCTCACCCCAGAATCTCAGCCTAAAGCAGAAGCACTAACAACTGCAAAAAAGATTGGGTATGAACATCTCTTCAGGTTTTTTTTTTATTTTTACATTTTCAGGCAAGTGGAAGCTGAGAATAGATTTTAGTATGAAACAAAGCCATAGTTTGAGTGACAGACTTTAGAATTAGAAATAAAATCATATTCTCTCATAAAAGATACCTGCTTTTTAACTGCCACCAATGAAAGACTAAAAACAGAGAAACCTATTGAGCCTACACTCAAAACCACAAATTATAGGTCTCCTGTGAAATAACTCTAACCACCTCCAGCTCCTCATTCCTTGTTTTTTTACCTCTTTTGGATTATTTTTTTCTGTGGTCTGAGTTTTGTTAAACATCACAGCAAGGCAGCTTCTTCCAGAGAAAAACTACATTACAATAAGCCAAGGGGTGAATTTACTGTTTGAGCCTTGTGGATCACTCTGTGAAACTCTGAAATTATGTATTGGCCACATGGCAAAACCTTCTTGAAGCATAGCAAATGCACAGGTCAGAAAAAACAAATTGCAGCAGAGTAGAAACCCTGTGGTCTTCCTTCCTTCCTTCCTTCCTTCCTTCCTTCCTTCCTTCCTTCCTTCCTTCCTTCCTTCCGCCACTTCCTTCCTTCCGCCACTTCCTTCCTTCCGCCACTTCCTTCCGCCACTTCCTTCCTTCCGCCACTTCCTTCCTTCCTTCCTTTTCCTTTCTTTCCCTGTATTGGTGGTGTAGTGATCACCATTACACTTCTACTGAAAATGGATTTTGCATTCTAAAGAGTGAAGGCCTCTCAGCCATTGCTCCTGAGGTTGATTCATTTATTTTCACATTTTCAGGCAAGAGAAAGCTGAGAACCGAGAAAGCTCAGAGCTTTTTTTCAGTGCAGCTTTACACGCACAAATTGCAGCTCTGGTAAAAGCTTTTGTGTATTTCACTGAAATACTCTGCTTTGAATAAAATGCACTGGAGAAAGTTGTGATCTAAGCCACCTCTTTTATGTAATGTCAAGGTTCTTGATTTCAGTAATTTACTGGCTGTCATCTGAGAAAAGTAATAAAGCTTGATTTTATTTTGCTCCTGTTGCATTTTTTTTATAGGAATTATTGTACTAATCTATTCAGAAGATTTAGTGGCTGCAAGAGAGCCATGTAATCATCATTAGGTTGCTGTCCTCTAAAGAGTGTTATAATGTCTGGTATAAAACCCAAAATACTTGTATAAGAGAGAACCAAGAGCAGGGGGGAGAGGGAGAGTTTTGTCCTTTTCCAGTGAGTTTGCTGACTTTAAAATGATGATAATTGCAGTTCTATACAGGCACTGAAGGAAACAAAGACACAGGAGGGTCAGAGTGAAAAAACTCTCATTTTTCCATCCCACACATGCATTTTGACGAATCCCTAGGGATTTCATCCACAGCATCCTTTACTGTTTCAAACATGAACCTTCCTCCTGCATCTAGTCCAAGGCAGAGTTTTGCTTGGTGTGAGGCAAAGGTGTGTGGGTTAAACACCCCCAGAAAGCATCAAACCTGTCTGAGAAATGGGATTCTCCCAGCTCAGAGTCATCCTCAGGGGATGCAACACTGGCAGAGCAAATCTCCTGGCAGCTGCTCCCCACCTGCCCAGCGCTGTAAGAAATTAACAACAGGGGGAAGTATTTGGAGCCAGGATCACAGCAAACACGGACAGTTCTACCCAGATCCATCCTTCGGAGGCTGTGGTTAAGGACACCTTTCATTCCAGCTCATGCCAACCAGCTGCTCCTGCTTTTGGTGCTCAAAAAATTCTCCTGGGTTCTCCTTTCATTCCAGCTCATGCCAACCAGGTGCTCAGGTGCTCCCGCTTTTAGTCCTCAAGAAGACTTCTAGGTTCTCCTTTAATTCCAGCTCATCCCAATCAGGTGCTCCTGCTTTTGGTGCTCAAAAACACTCCTGGGTTCTTCTTTAATTCCAGCTCATGCCAACCAGGTGCTCCTGCTTTGGGTCATCAAAAAATCTCCTGGATTCTCCCTTAATTCCAGCTCATGCCAACCAGGTGCTCAGGTGCTCCTGCTTTTAGTCCTCAAAAATCTCCTTGCTTCTCCTTTAATTCCAGCTCATGCCAACCAGGTGCTCCTGTTTTTGGTGCTCAAAAACACTCCTGGGTTCTTCTTTAATTCCAGCTCATGGCAACCAGGTTCTCTTACTTTCAGTGCTCAATAAAACCTCCTGGGTTCTCCTTTCATTCCAGCTCATGCCAACCAGGTGCTCCTGTTTTTAATCCTCAAAAAAACCTCCTGAGTTTTCCTTTAATTCCAGCTCGTGCCAACCAGGTGCTTCTGCTGTTAGGGCTCAAAAAAACCTCCTGGGTTCTCCTTAAAAAAAGTAATACACGTAATGTCAAAGCCACTTCCTTTTCCTCCAGAGCTGTCTCAAGCTCTGGCACAGATTAAGTACTTACATATATGATTAGGCCTTTCTGTTTCCACAAGAAATTTCTTTGTGCTTAATCCTCCCCTTGCAAGTACTACTGCCACTCTCTCGGTGTGATTGTGCAGTGCTATTGAACTCTGTGCCTCAAAGAGTAATTTAGCCCAATCTACCTTTTCTCACTGCTAAATTAAAAGGTTTCAGTCCCTCATCTGCAATTTAGCCATACCCACGCCATTTAAAAAGAGAGGAATTCTATGCCCCTCCTACATCAGTATTTTTTATGCTGATATTTTAGAAATTAATCTCTGCCAAGCTGTTGGAATGTGAAAGAAAAGCACAGTTCTCATCATATCTGTGCAGAAAATATTAACATTATTACCCTCCATACATTCATTTCTCTTTCAAACAAGAGACAGCAAGACTTTATCTTGGTATTTGCAGTATTATTATTCATACTCCTGTTATTTGATTCAATTTGATGCAAAGTGCTCCAAATCATTTTAGACTTGGATATTGAGATTTAAGGTGAAGTTAAATTGCCTTTTTTTGCGACTAGAGAGTGAAGCATGACAGCTTTGAAGCAGAAGTCTTTTGCCACGTCAGGGCCATGGTGCTAGGAGAAGAAGAACACATTCAGTCCAATTTTTCTAGTACAGAGTTGTAGAGGTTTTGGTTTGTTAATGTGAGATTTTGTTAATTTTGAGATATTTTGCTTAATGTGTCAATGAGGGTGGTGGGTTTAGCTTTGGTTAATTATTATTGTATTTATTCTTTGTTGTGAGGTAGGATTAGGGGGAAGTTAGAGTAGGTTTAAAATTTTAAAAGGGCATAAAGAAAACATTATAAACAGTAACTAAAAGAAAGAGAAATAAGAATTAGAATAAAACTTTAAGAATACCGTTTTTCTCTTTTTCTTAATGATACTGTTAAGAAACAAAAATTAAAATTTTAGTTAGTTTAATATTTTTAGAATAGTTTTTCTTCAATTTACTTAGGGAGAGAAGTTTCTCTTGTTAATGTTATGGAGACTTCTCTACAAGGAAAAAAAAAGTATTTTCCATGTGTTTTTAAATTTTTTTATGAACAGTAGTTGTTTGGAGGAAATTTGTAATTGTGAAGTTTTTCTTATTATTTATAAGTTTTACTCACAGTCATGTTTATGGGTAATGTTAGCTTCTGGGTACTGATTTAAACATGAGTTGTTTAAAGGCAAATGTTTTTACTATTTTTCTTTAAAACTATATTTCTGGGAATAGAGATTTCTTTTTGTTTTTTTTTTTTTTTTTGGAGGTATAGAGTTTTCACTACTTATTTTCTGTTTAAACTTCTGATAGGATCGCAGTGATTTTAACATCTGTTTATTTTGGTATGGAGGCTTCTGCTTGATATTAATTTGAATATTTTATTTCTTTATGTTTGTTTGTGTTATGAACAGATTAATAGGTTAGGGATATAAAACACGTAGGCAGGGATAAAAAACAATGGTGACTTTCCCTGAGTCATAAAAAATTCCATTATTTGACAAGGATTTCAGCAAGCATTGCCACATCTGGGGCTGGACAAGCCTTTTTCTTCATCTGTTTCCTGCAAACAAGACAAATAAACAAACCAAAAAACCCTCAAAAAAACAAAAAACAAAATAATAAAAAAAAAACCAAACTCCAAAAACCCCATGAGCCAAATCAGGATCCCT
Organism: Zonotrichia albicollis; assembly: GCF_047830755.1. NCBI lineage: Eukaryota > Metazoa > Chordata > Aves > Passeriformes > Passerellidae > Zonotrichia > Zonotrichia albicollis. The sequence continues at coordinate 54,109,550 of NC_133824.1, forward strand.
GAGCATCATCTTCTGATTTAAAGTGCTCAGTTCAAATCTATGCTGATGACATTACTTTCTCTCCTGAAAATGGATTTCCTCACTTAGTTACAAATTGGGGTAAACTGATAATTTTAATTTCTTAAATCAAACCATCTTTTAAAACTAAAACACATAGAATCTTCATCAAATAACTTTTGGACCCCAAAGAACATGAACAAGAACTTATGAGTAATGAAATGGCCTAAAGCAGCCAGATAAAGGATGCATGAAAAATTCATTGCTTCCCTCAAATATGTTGCAAATTTTATTTGTCTCTACAGCTCTCTCGTGGAACAAATTTATTCCCCACAGTGATATCTTTTTTTTCCTCATCAGAAGTTATCAATTGCATTTTAAGTGCCTCATGTAATGGATATTCCATCATTTTCCATGAGAAGATGCTTCACAATCTGATAGCTGAGGATCCAGAAAACAAATCCAACTTAAGAATGCTCTTTGCTTGTATAACCTAGTAATTATCCTTTTCCTGAAATTTAATCCTCTGGTGAACTTACACTGGCCTCAGTCATGTTAGAGGCTTGAAACAAACCTTAAAAAGGTGACAGGAGATGACAGGCAACATATTTCTTTTCAAGAGAAATATTGTATGAATTATTAATCTGACCCAGAAAAGAAGATAATCAAAGACTAGCAGGGGCCCCTTGAGCACTGTTAGAGCATAATTCCACCCTCTGAACCTTGAAAGCGTGGGGAATTCATATAGGAGGGAGCAGAGCAATAAAGCAAAAATGTATGTCACTGGCAGAAAGTTTAAAGGAATGTTGTAACACCTCAAATGGTGTTATTTATATATATGACTGAATTTTAAATTATTCCTCTATTACCATCTCTCTAAAAAAGAAAAAAAAAAGGGTGATGCAATAATTTGAAAACACTACCAAGCAATTCCATACTTTTGAGGAACAGAAAATCCAAAGAAAGTGCACCAGCAGAATGAAAAATTTATTTCTTAACAACAGAATCTTTCCCTCAGAATGAAAAAGCAGCTACAGCCACCTAAAAGAGAGACATAAAGAGGTTTTTAGCTTTATTCAGTGCTGAATACATTAACACTGTGGACATCATCAGTGGCAGAAACTTCCACATCATGACTTTGAATGAGTGAAAACTGAAATGAGATAACCAAAGATTTTAGCTTAAACATGTTCAGAAGCTGTAGCAAAGTCTCCTCTACATCTGTCTGCTATAAAAATGAAATGCTGATAGGAGTTGACACTGTATTCCTCTTGCTGCTGGAAAAAAAGTTGGTTTTAATTACTACATGAAATAATCAGTGAAATTAGCTAAACTAACCCTGAGTTTCTGATCTTGATCAGCTCTTCTTAGCACAGCAGGGCCTGCTAACACAGGACCAGGAAAAATGTATAAAGTGCTAGTGATGAGATGAACAGATAAGTAAAAGACAGACGAGGAAAAATGTATAAAGTTCTAGTGATGAGATGAACAGATAAGTAAAAGAGAGCAAAGAGAGGGCTACAGATTCTGGATTCTGCAATGCTTGACAGGTTTCCAGAGCATGAATTAAATGAAACATTTCCCCAACTGCCTAAATGCAGGGTATAATCTCTGTAGCATCCTTGGTGGAAAGAAATAAACAAAACAAACAAAAAATAAAGTTTCTATCCACTTTCCTCAGAATATTACCATTGTGTCTTAGGTAGCAAGATGTAGCTGAGGGTGTGTATTTTATTTCTATCTGTCATAACTGGGCAGTTCTCTGCTGTTCATGGGGCAGTTTTTTCTTTATTTCTCCCATAGGCAATCCTCCCTCCAGGAGATCTCTGCTGTTAATGGCCATTCATTATTAATTATCTTTGGTTAATGGCCACTGAGTGTCCCTGCATGGCTGATCCAATCCCAGCATCCCATGGGGAGATGCTCCGCCCAGGGGAGGAGCCAAGCATTCCTACCTGGATCCAATCTGAGCTTTGGGACACCCCAGCAGCCTTTGCCCCCTGCATTGCCAAAGGAGCAGCTTTGTGCTGCCCTGCATGGCCAGAGGGAGCCCAGGCCCATCTGCAGCAGCCCTGGAGCTGCAGAGGAAAACTCCCCCCTTGTGCAGGATCCCTGCTGCAGCAGAGCCACAGCTGGCACTGCAGGAGGGCTGAGCCCCCATGGATGGGGCTGGGACACCCCCCTGACACACAGGGACAGGGACTGCTCTGGCTCTGGCAGGGTTGTTTTGTATTACTGCATTTTTATTTTCTTTTAATTTTTGGGGTTTTTTTACTAGTCAAGAACTGTTATTCCTATTCCCATATCTTTGCCTGAGAGCCCCTTAATTTCAAAATTATGATAATTCAGAGGGAGAGGGTTTACATTTTCCATTTCAAGAGAGGTTCTTGCCTTCCTTAGCAGACACCTGTCCTTCCAAACCAAGGCACACTGTTACACCTGGACTCTATCAGTTTACAGCAGGGCTGAGGATGCCTTGCAGTGCATTTGCTCAGAGCACACACGAGCTGCCAGCTGCCTGCTCATCCGCACAGGAACACCCAGTGTCATGGAAAACACTGAGGGAACTCCAGCCAAAGAAACCTGTTTACATTACATCTCATCTGAGAAAGTCATGTAAGGCCAATCTCTCATCCCAGCAAGCCTGAGGTCTACAAAATTGTTAAAAGCTCTAATGAAATGCAGAACCTCTGCTGGTTTTCTCCTGCTCCCATGGGGCACACACACAGAGCACAGCTCTTACAGGACCCCCAGGCAGGCTCAGTCTGATGTGCATTATTATTGTTTATTCTACAGATACAGCATTAATTATTTACACTCTGTATTTAGTCAGGTACACACTCCCTTATCTTTAAAATAAACTTCCCATTTAAAATAAACTTCCCATTTCCCAGAATAATTTCTCACTGTTTCTATCCACACGCTCCCTCTCAATAAGACTTTGAAAAGCAGATTTTGCGCTGTGGGTTCAGCGGCAAAAGTCAGGGCTGTGTATGAATAAGCCCTCATTGTCCAGGAGGATGGAAAGACCATCTGAGCCTCTAAGTGGATAAAGCACAAACTACAGAAAACTTCAGAGCAGACAGCAGTTTTGAGCCAGCCAAACCTTGGACCCTTGGTTCGTATTGCATCAACATGAAACTTTTTGTGTGTATCTAAATCATCCCCATGTCCCATATGGTTTTGACCTGGAGTGTTTTCAGAGGGTGTAATTAGATAATCCCTATTACAATGGTTTCTGAGCACCTCACCAACCTTTACAGGGTGATTTTCTGAGCACCTTCACAGAGGGGAAGAGGCTCAAAGGTGCAGGAACAGAAAACTCCAAGTACCTCACTGTCTTCTTGAAAGTGGTTTTTGTTTTCACTGTGATTCAGAGTTGCAGCATTAAAACCTGCAGCACGCCAGGAGTGGGCATGGCTCTCATTCTCTTGCCCTAATCACTTTGTCATTAATGGTACCAGAAACCTTTAGAAAACAGGACGTGGGAATAGATGTGACTGTTTATGGGTATTATTAATTTACTTGCTGCAGGCTGTCAATGTTTTTTGTTGCTTTAGCTGCTCAGGAATGCTCTGTGCAAACTCACAGGCTGATCCTGGAAGGTGCTGGCTGGTTCTGATCCGACAAAAGTTCCAGGAGAGTCTGACCACACCAAAAATATGCATTACAGAATGTTTGTTCAGCTGCCACAAAAAAAAAAAAAAAAAAAAACCAAAAAAAAAAACCACAAAAAAAAACCCCAAAAACAAAACCAAAAAAAGTTTAGCATCTTACAAGATTCATTTTATAATCTTTCTTATCACGCAGTTCCTGTGCACTCCTCCCTCCCCAGGCCTTGTCCAGCCACTTTTTCTGACAGCCACTGCTGTTTACCAGTTATTTCTAAATGATGAAAATTGCTTTTGGGGTCCCAGACACTGATTTCCCAAATACAAGGCTTCTGAAAGAGTTTTCTGTGGGACGAACTTTCAACCGTGTTATGAGATTTATTCCTCAAGACCTTTCTGACATAAAGGTAATTTATTTCTAAATTTTATTTTTAAGGGAATCCGTAGCAGATTACATATAGACAGAGATAACACAGCAGCAAATTCAAATTAAACATTCAGAGGCATATTTTGGCAGAGATTTCGGAATTCTAATAAAACTTTCACTTCGAGGACATTTAGACAGGGACAACAAACACCAAGCCAAAAATCATTGCTATTCATTGCAACAGGTTCAACAGTACTTGTAAAACCGAATACCCCAGCATTTTATAGCCTCCAAAATGTTGAGAGGCCATATGAATTCCAGTGATTACATAAAACATTGTTTAAATTTGGAATCAAAATCATCTGGGCACTTATGCCTAGAGTATCCAATATAATTTCCCATTGAGTGCAAGAAGCATTCCAGAGGAATTCCTGTGGTGGCTTCATTATCTAACCATGAGAGCACTTTATTATTTCAGATATCACTTTTCTCAGTCACATAAGTTTGGCTCACTTCAGCTACTCCTGCAACTCTGGTGGAGCTCAGACCACATCTCAGAGAGGTTTGCAACCTACAGCTGCCTCACAGGCACGTGCTGAACAAAACCCTCAGTGTTCTCTGAAGGTGCCCAGGCTCAGACTCCACAGGGACCATCTATCACACCTCCTAACCACAGCTGTCACCTTCCATCTGATCTCAGGAAGGTCTCTAAAGGCCACTATTTGTTACCTTTTCTGCAAAATACTCACAAACTACATTGAACCCCAGACCTTGTTTCCTGCACTCAATTCCAAATTCAATTTCCCTTAGCTCTGCCCAGGTGGACACCTGCAGAAACATAGCTGTCCCCAGGCTTTTTCATCCACAGCCTTTGGGGAAAAAAAGGCTCACATTCTCTTACTATCACTTTCAGTGACCAGCTAATTGATTTTTAGGAGCAGCTCTCCTAATAGCAATCTGCCACCAATCTCTTCCAAGGCATCTGAGAAACCCAGTGTGCTGAACAGCCCCATAATTTAATTACCTGTTTTCTGCAACACAGAGCCAAGCTCAGGCAGAGGAAATACCACTGCTCTCTTTGCTCTGGCCACCCACAAAAAAAAAACCTGGTCAGTTTTTGGGTGTTTGCAGCAGCACACCTTCCCTTGGATCCATTTCCCCCAGCCACCATGAAGTTCTCAACAATTGACATAAAATTTGCCAGCCTGCACCTTCTCCTCGTAAGATAATGTGAAAACAGATGTGTGCAGCATCTCAGAGCCCTGCAGGCAGGGATGCAGGTGAATGTTGGGGAAGTCAGCTGGAAAAGTGGTTTTGAGGCAAAAAACCCATGGGAAGAAGCTTGTTACCTCACAGTTTTCCTGTCTCTCAACTGACGTGTTCTTTGGTTTTTCCCCTTATCTCACCAGAACAGAGATAACAGCACAGTTGTGCAGGGAAAGACAAGGAATTCACAGTTCTGAAAATGCTGAGATCATCATCCAGAATTGCAGAAGATTATTCTGTGATGTCTCAATCTTCAGCAAAAGCTCATTACTGAGAGCACATTTACTAATCATCATTGAGACAGAATACAAAGAATGGGTAAAATTATTGTGGCCACTAAAGAAACTGGTGTGAACTATGCATTTCTAACAGATTTTTAGTAAACAAAAGCCAGCCAGCATTAAAAGCTAAATAATCACTAAGCTATCAATAGTTTATGAAAATAATCCGATTATGTAATGTTCTATTACTTTCAGCCGATGAATTTTTAAACAGGGAATCTTTTCTCGGGTCCCTGCCACAAAGGCATCAATTCTTTTGTGCCCAGAGGCCGACTATCTCAGACAGATAGAGACTAACTCACACAGGCACATGCTCATTGGTTTCTCACTGAACCCTTCAATTTTGGCCTCTTTCCTCCATTGCTCTCAATCAAAGTAGAATGCAGCCTCCAATCATTTCAATTTTTCCATTTATGGCAAATAGGAGCATCCATGTGTGCTCTCTGATTACTTCACAGATCCTCTTTGGCATCAAAATGAGTTGAAGGAAACTCTTCAGGATGAACTGCGTGGCTGGGTTTGGGCTCCATTCTGAAGAGCAATGCACAGCAAAGAGGTTTGTGGGCATAGGAATGCTGTCAGGTGTGGTGGAGCTGCCAAGAATTTCAGAGATCAAGCTGCTCATCTGTGATTTCTATGCCACTGCTCTGACCACACTTTGGCCATCAAGCCATTGATTTTGTGCCCCGCAATCTGTGAATTTCTAACTCAAATATTTGATCAGGCTCTGTGTTCCTGGCCCCTCTGACTCTGAAATCCCTGGGAGTTTCTGTGCCAGGATTTTTACAGCTAGCAGCCTTTCTGCTGCTTAACTTGCATAACCTCCTCTGTCTTGCTTTATAATGTGCACTTAAAAGACCCAAAAAAAGCCCCCATAATTTATGACAGCATCAAGAACAGCTACAACAGGAAAATGCTAACTACATTCCTGTTCTCACTGGTGAACAGAACTAAGACATTTCTTTCTGTCTCTTAGATGAAAGTTGTTAATAATCTAACTTTTTTAATTTACGTGCATTTCAATTAGTTTCATTTCTGATTCTTAGTGCACTTCTTCTGTTGAGGGTTTTTTTGAGGCAGAAGTGAATGAACACTGGTGGAATCTAGTAGTGGTGGAAGGCATATTAACTGCAGCTGATGCTAGAAATAGTATGGGAAAGCAAAAGTAGTGGCAGATTTATGCCAGATGAAAAAACACAGTGCTTTGGTAATATATCTCAAGATATGTGCCATATATATTATATATATATATGATAGCAGTTTATTTATCTCACTGTGGTTTCATTTTCACATTTACATCTCTCAATCTACCAGTTCAAGTTCAGTGGTGTGATCAGGCAATAGAAATTCTGTGTTGGTAAATGGTAGCAAAAGGTTTTCCAGATTGTTTAGGAAGCTTCTCTGCAGGGACTAGATGTGCAGGATGGTACCAATCAGGCAAACACAGAATCACCTCCCACTAGGAGAGAATTCCCAATATGTGATGCTTCCATTCAACTGCACATTGCCTTGCAAAATGAGGATGGTCACACCATTGCTCAGAAAAATTTATAAATGTAAAACACACAACTTGCTCAGCAAATTATTCTGGAACTTGTTACTGAAAAAAAAATAAAAGTCAAGGCAGGTGTCTCATGATGGTAGTGATGAATCTTCCCAAATTGAAAAGCAGAGAAAGAGCAAACAAGAACGCAAAATTAAAAGAAAAAAGGAGGGAAATCAGGGATGCTCAGTGCTTGCTGACTTGTATTTAAAACACTACAAAATTATTTGACTACAACACAGCAATAACAGCAGCACAGCCTTAAGGGAGAGAAATTCAGATAGTTATATAAATTTGCAATTGCCATAAATTGAATGGAAAGAAAACCCCTTGATGCAGGAAGGAATTATAGCTAGATTTATCAGGATTAATTTAAATAAAAGTGGGAATAGAGTTTAATGCTGCAGTGGAGTAGCTCTCTTAAAAGCTCACAAAAAATTATTCTGTAAAGAGACTGTTGAGTTTATGTGGGAGGGGAATTGAATTTGGGAAGTCACTTGCAGAAGAAAACTTGCAGAAGTGCACATTTTTAATGACTGGAATGATGACACAAATTTCACCACTGTAAAATAGGCCTTATTGCAATCACTCAGTTCAAAATCCAAAAAAGAAAAATACATGAACTTTTTATGTAAAAGTGTTTTTGTTTTGATGGTGGATTTTCTGCAAGAACTACCATAAACATACAATAATTACAGACAACTGTAGAGATGCTGGGAGTCCTACCCACCAGCACTGGACGCAGGTTTTTCAGGCAGAGTCAAATGGAAAAGCATTCTCTGTATCAGAATCAATGGGAAATCTGAAATCTGTACCCAGAGCAGGTAAGGAGAAATTCATTTTGAATCAGCACCTTATTTTAAAAAGCCAGAAGCTTCCAGATATTTAATGCTTTGCATTGATTAAAAAAAGGGGAAAAAATATAGTGGGAATCCCTTGTGCAAAATCCAGCTTCATCCTCAAGAGAGTGAAGAGCAAATGCCTGACAGTATTTCACAAAGGATTTGTCAAAAAAAGAAAAAGCTTTCCCTTCACTCCAAATAAACCTTTTCTCAAAAGCTGCCAACATGTTCTAATGAAACAAAACAGAATTTCAAGCACTGCTGTGACAGGACCATAACTCAAGGTGATACAAATAAATTGGATAAATTGTATTAAATTAGTGATATGACAGTCTGTGAAGATAATAAGTGGTTGTGGAACTGTTAACACTTTGTGCTCCAAAGCTGAGCTACAATCTCACTCAGCTGTGAATTCTTGTCTCAATATAGTACCATTTTACTGATGAAAAATAAAGACAATATTTTGCTAGTCTATTAGATAGTTAAAATTCAGTCATTTACAAGTGCTTCCAAGCTAGAACTGGTATTATGGAAGGTCAATTGGTTTTACCTCCAAAGAATCTTTACAATGTGCATGTTTTTAGGCTTATTTGTTATTTATTTCTGCAACAAGCACTAGTTTGTCTCAGCAAGTCATAGACTGCATAATCAATTTCTCTTCTTCTTTCCACAAAAGGCACAAGGCATATCCTGATCATATTCCATCCTGTCTAAATACTCGGACTTTTTCATCTGTGTTCAGTGGTGTCAGCCTACAACTCTCTTGCCTTTTCTCGAAAACATAAAGACTCAGTGGATACCCAGAACCACTTTTTATTGTGGTGACTGAGATACACAATGTTGTGCATGGTAATCAAATGCAAAATCAAATAAAAATTCATAATTTACTCAGCAGTATCTAAAGGTTTGTAGCACTGCTGGGACACAATGAGTGAAACAGGCTGAAAGCTTCAGCACATACAAATTTTTCCATTGTGACAAATGCTCTCTCTGCACTTGATGATGATTCCACATTATATAAAGCCTTTTTCATTTCCCCCATTTAAGTCTCTTTTATTCAGCACTACAGAAGGAATTCTTTTCTGCTTGGTTTTCCGTCAGCCTGAGGGATTTTGGAGGATCACAACCACTGAGATTATTAATTGGACAACACTATTTACAGACGTGAAGGCTGAGCTGCTCCACTGCAGCAGCACAATTACTGGGAAACTGAAACAGTGTGATGCATTTCTACTGCACTGCACAGCCTCACTAAGTAATGCTTCTGTGGAGATTGCTTCTTATCAAAAAATGGCATAAAATTCTGGGCTTCCTCTGTAAAATTGAATAATGGCACTCCAAAATCCACACCTAGCGTCAGCAGTACCCAGCATCATTTTCCTTCAAAGCTCTCATGCAAACTTCCTTTCAGTGAAATTTTGGATCTTAATCATTCATGTCCCACTTTGTTTCTCATGTGATAGCTTGAGTTTTGACCTGCTATTTCTGTCTTCAATCTGTTATAGGGGGATATAAATCCAGAGAAAAAAAAATATTCCTTAATGTGACACTCCCTTGCCTCTATATTTTTTACTCATAATTACTTAAGGCTTCAGAGGTGGCAATACCAGAAACAGGCAATTATTGTTTCAAGTAAGGAATTAGCATCAGGAAGAGAGAAATTCCAAAGAAAGATGGATTTCAGAGCTCTGCAATTGAGTGGGAAGGCCAGCTCTTTTCAGGGAAGTCACTGTCCCTTCTGGTACCAGCAGCTGTCCTTTACTTCATGCATAATAATACCATTAGTGGGGCTTTGGGAACTTCTGGAAGGGTGATGGTGCACAATTTTATTAAAACTGATTGGTTACAGAAGAGCACAATTGTAAGAACATGCCCCAAACTGCTCTCATTATCCTTCAGTGTTCATTCCAAGTGTTACCTCCTAGAGAAAACACTGGGCTTGCACTTGGACTCCAAGCAATTCTAATTAATGCCAGTGATTTCATGATTAAACAGCAGTAAAAGCAGGAATTTGCATCAGTTGTTTAATAATGTTAAAAATCTGCTGATCCTATTCTAGTCTAGGAGCAAATGAGACGTGGACACTGGAGGGATTGAGCAGATCTGGCTACCAGGAGCGTCATGAAAATCTTGGACTCTGAATTAACCCCATGGTCCAGATTCAAACCAGGCTGAATTCAGAGGCTGTGGCAATCATCATGAGACTATCACTGGCACAAGTAAAGCGTGCAGAGTCCAAAAGATGAAGCCATAGTGTTTATAATGTGCCTGCAGCCCTGACCTGGAGGGATCAAAATAGCCCTGACTTACATGTTCATCTGCAGCTTACCCAAAAAGGCTAGAATCACTAATTAGCAGAGAGTTACAGAGCATATTTGAAGCAATAACCTGAAAGAGAATGGCCAATATGGATTTCAAAGGGAAAATTTTTCTGCACAAAGATGGTTATAAAAGGTTATGGAGCTGCTTATGGCAGCTCATTCAAACCTTTTGATATTCAAAAAGCATTTGATGGCACATCTCCTGCTGAAAGCCATGCAAAAAATAAATATGGGTCACATAGAAGGAAGTAACCTATGGTGAGGACTAATTGCATTCATCTTTTATTTATACATGAAAACCTCATAAAACATTCCCTACCCCAGTGACATCCAAACACTTTCCAGACTCAGCTATATTTAGGACTCTGCTCTGCTCCCTGGAGAGGGAGGTTCTGCCACACTCTTGGAGCTGGCTCACTAAAGATCCTCAAATTCCAAGAGCAAAGGGACTCACTGGCTGTTTTAATAAAAAAATGAAAATTAATGAGTTTCACCTTGCCTAACCCATCACATCTTTCTGTCAACCTGTGGTATTCACATACTCTTTGAACGGAGAGAGACATAATTCTCTCTTCCAGGATTTTTCACGGGGAAGGCAGCAAGAAAGCTCAGAAAACAATTCTTATCTCTATTTGCTGCTCCTGTTGTTTGGCACACGTGGAATGTGTTATGGAGATTGTTTTTCTGCTCCCCACTGCAGCATGTCTGTTTTTCCATCCTTTCATATCTTTCTGAATTTGTCATTTTACCAAGGATCAATGTCACAGGAAATCATAGAAAATTTCTGCTCTTTTTCTTGTTCCATACAACAAATTACAAACATGAAGGATTGTGGGAGCTAAAGCACTTCCACACTTAGAAAGACTTTTGAGCACTTAAAATTTTTCCAAGCCATTTCAGAGAAAATGAGTTTTTATTTGCACACAAATGAATTCTTGAGTGATTTCATCAAAAAAACGGACAGGTGCTGTGTATTAATGCTGGAACATTAATTCAATTTTGGCATTTTGAAACTGAAAGCCTTGACGCTTTTTTTTTAAATGAAAATTTAAAAGTGAATTTTATTACAATTAATTTTTAAAAAAAGAAGAAAAATAAGAAAATGAAAAAAATGTCTTTGCTATGCTAATAAATTAATATGCACAAGCCTGCTGGTTGGCCCTCAGGCCACCTGGCATGGAATGGCTCATGTCACACTAATAAACTCCCTTCCCTGCCAAACCAGGCAGATTGGGAAGGCTCCTGACCAACACTGATGCCTGAATCCTGCCTAGCTCCTGTTTGGGAAACTGTCAGTGAGCTCAGGCCAAAAGGGAGCAGGAGACCTTTAGAAAAGTGTGACAATAGAGAAAACAATATTCTGATAAACACTGAAGTTCCCTGGCACTGTTTAATTTATGAGAATCAACATATCCTGAGTGGTCATGAATTGAGAAAAAGGTTTTTTTGTAGATAAATATCTGTACTTGTCACACCGACACCAGGTGTTGTTCTACACATATTTAAGCACTGCTAGTTGAAATTGAAGTTGCACAGGAACCAATGACTCAGTCAGTTTGGGACTCCGGGGGCTTAAAAATTTCATTTTAAACATCCTGTGTCATGGGGAAGGCTTGGAAAAGGGACAGTGGCAACACAGAAGTTCTCCTGCATGGTTTCCTCACATAAGAGTTTTATGTAGGTATTTTTAAGGAAATGAAACAGTCAGCTAAGAGCACCGAAATTGCTGTACCAGTTCTGTTGGTGCAAATCATTGTGTCTTTTGAATGGCATGAAAGACAAGGCATGAAGCTCTTTTAAACTAAGAAGAAAGTCCTGAAGTTGAGCTAAGCCTGGTTTTAAACTGTAGAAACATTTTCCTTGTTCACTGAAGGTCAGGAAAATATTTTAGGCAGCATTTAGCCCTCTGTAGAAGCTGTGAATGCTGCTTGTGCCTGCTCTAAGGGAGAAAGGCTGAATGGGACAGGAAGAGAATGGGATGCTGCTTCTTAATTTTGGCTAGCTAGACTTTCAAAACCAGTGCACTGAGCTTTATGAGGCATCCTCACAACCATGAAATGCTTGTTCACCTCTGCCTTTGAAACTAGTGCCTGTAAGAATCTCCAAACTTTCACACAACTCTTAGATCTGATTCCATCACAGCCTCTTGCAACAGCAGATAAAACAGCTCATAACAGAGCTGGAGCAAGACTGTTTGGCAAATTTCTGGTATTATTTAACTTCCAGATAAATGTTACTCTCAACAATGAAATCTTGCTGTTTGTTTTAATTAAATGCTTTCTTTGCTCATTAAATGAGGTTAAAAAATTACTTCATTTAACAAAGCTCTTCTTAGCACAGCAAAGGATTTTTCCCATGCTAACAACCTTAATCTTCCATCTCTTTAGAAACTATTTTTTGCTTTTCAATGCCTTCTGTTGAGATTTTCAAAAGCACCAACTTCAAAATCTTCCCTTCTGCAACCATCTTTCTGCATGTATTAAACACTGAATACACACAGTGTGATCACCCAATTCACAAACTCTGAACATTTTGAAAGGTTTCAGCATCATAATTGGAGCCCCAAGAGCCTGCAGGATAAAGTCTGCCTGTTCCGAAATGGGACAGGTAGAGAAAAGAATCTCCTAGCTGAACATGGTGCATTCAGGATCTGGTGAATGCTATTGATCCCAAGATCCTCCTTCAGAAAGCAGGCAATTTTTTAATTAATAATTTTACTTTTATTAATTTTATTTATTTATCAATTTATAAAATAAAATAATTTTTAATAAAGTTTATTATATTTTTGGTAAAATTTTATATCTCTATTGTATTTTTTATTATTATTACACATTATTGCTGTGCTCTGTGGACTGCATCAAGGAGTTGGGTGCATCAGGAGTTGGGTGTTAGAAGCTTCCTGGGAAACCTGCCAGAAATCTCGTCCTGAAAGACTATTTCTTACCCAAATCTTTCATTCTGACATGTCTTCTAATTACTGTTCTGTGACCCTGTTCAGCTGTCTGCATCAACTGGGATGATAACATTACCATAACAACAAGCCTGTACCTAATGAGACCAATATTCAAAGGTAATTTCCTGTCTTATGACAAATCATAGGCTGTCACTGCTTCCTTTTTCTGCAGTGACAGAATACTGGGAGTGACTCCAGAATTTCCTCATCTTGGGAAGTTTCCTGCACATACTAAAGTGCCCTCAGAAGGCAAAGCCCAGTGCAGAGGGGATTTCTGCTTACCCTCCTGAAAAGATCTACTGGAAGTCATTGGGATAAAGCGCCAAATAGAACCAACATACTGAGCCAAGAGAAGCCTCATTCGCTCCAAAATAAATTGTCAGCACTGGATGTCAGGTATGGGGTTGTGAGGTCCCTAGTATGAGGTGAGAGATGAGAATTTGACTCCATGTTCTCAGAAGGCTTATTTGTTATGATATGATATGATATTGATTATATTAAAAGAAATTATATACTAAAACTGTACTAAAGAAAGAGAAGGGAGACACCGGAAGGCTGGACAAAAATGAATAATAAAAACCTGTGACTGACCAGAGTCCGACACAACTGGACTGAGATTGGTCATTAAATTAAAACAATTCACATGCTGGGTAAAGAATTCTCCAAATCACACTCCAAAGCAGCAAAACAGGGAGAAGCTGAAGGTTCCCAGCTTCCCATGAGAAGAAACCTTGGCAAAGGGATTTTTCAGAAAATATCAGGGTGGCAGTCGCGGGCCACAAAGAGATCTGCCATAACAAAGCACGAGCCTTTCCCAGCCAAGGCCCTGCTGCATTTCCTGCTCTGCAATCTGCCTGTGGTGCTCACAGGGATTTGTGAAAGGTGCTGAGAGGTCAGAATGGACTGGTATGTGCCAAAATCATAAGAAAGCCAGTGTGCAAACTGGGACTGAAATGCAAATTCCTTGGGTTTGTGGTTTCTCCTGTGGCCTGGTGGAAAGGCTGGGCCTGCTGTGGGGGGCACAGAGCTCACAGCTAGAGACAAGGGAAGAGATTCCAGATTTATTTGCTGTCCTGCTAGACATGTCAGGATGCTGGTGAGGATCTGACTGATAAGATTGTTCCTGGAGAGGGGCTCCAGAGAAAACTGGGATTTGGGCTGTTTTCATCTCACTTTACACACTCCACCCTCTGGAAGGGCCAACCTGAGTGGCAACTGCTGCACTCATTTACATCAAAGCTGGGAAGGGATGTAAAAAAACAAAAAAGAGCTAACAAATTGTGCCAACAGTGCCATCAGAGAAAATGAAAGGAAAGAAACTTCATATAACTAAATTTAATCTCCATTTTTACTCAAGTGAGGACCACAAAAAACATATCTGCAGAAGGATGGAAGAGGCTTACTGAAGGAGGATTTTTAAATAGCAGGAGAGTAGTTCTGGCTTAATCATCTCAATCTTTAATCATAAACCAGATTTTAATTTTTTTTAATGTTCATTATGAAATTCACAAAAACTTTTATACCTAACAATTTTTTCTTGTATTAGAATTTTTTTTGTTTTATGTGAGTTTTGTATTGGCTGTATACACTTAAAAGCCACAAATATTTCATGTTGCAAGGGTAAGAGGAAAAAGCTTACTAAACTTATAAGCAAAATCAATTAATTCAACTTGTCTGTACAAGAATATAAAGTCAACTGTGTTACATAAATCAGTGTAGTATCAAAGATAACAGAAAAAAAAACCTCACAGGATCAAGGTGGCAGACCAGATTTAGCATAGAAACAGTATGAAAAGGCATCATATTCAGCTATTCATTATGTTCCTAGAACCTTTCATGAAATTTTGGTCCCAGTCACATGACTGAAAGTTTTGCTGCAAACTTTGCTGAGTCCAGATTTGATTTTCCCTGTTTTCTTTCTCCTCCCCTTCAGCCCCACCTTTTACCCAGAAAGATAAGTATTTGCAGTAATTCCTTGATGGCATGCACTTCAAAGAAATAAATATCTACTGAGGATGTGCTACATGGATTTATTTTTTACTTTATCCAAAAAAAAAGTAGAATTTTTGGAAGAGTAAAAATAAAACTATTTAAACATATGAAAATACTGACCTTTTAGCCTGATAAATATTCTGCAGTAGAACTAATGTACTCCAGTGACACAAACTTTAAATTAAAAATATAAAAAATTTAATGCCTCAACATGAAATAATGAACATTGTAGCTCCATCCAATACATGTTATGAAAGATTTAACTTCAGGAGAATGCAACATGCATGACCTTTAAAAAATCAACTTATAAATACTAATTGGGGTAAGCTGTATGGACGTGTATGTCTGCTGTGATGAAAATAACCTTCCCAACCACATCCTGATGCAATCTTCCCTCATTTCAGACTTTCCTATCTTGAGATATGCCCTAATCCTTCTTCAAATGTGTCACTATCATGTTCGTAAGTTTGAAATACTGCAGAAATAGGTGATAAAAAACCCCAACATTATTTAATTTGAACAATGATCACAAAATTATCTTCCCTCTCAGCTATCAGTCTTGTACAACATTTCTCTGATATTCTGTTATTTAGGAGATAAAAAACTTGCTTGAGACTGGAAATCTGAAACTATTAAATATTAAAGAGAGGAAGGGTAGCATGAGCTCTTTCTGCATAAAAAAATTTGGTGGTTTGTTGGGTTTTCTTTTAATTATATCCTAACAAACTATAACAGCCCTCCTATAGCCAGGTCACAGTTTGAGTTGGCTCATGAATATTGTTATCCAAAGTTTCCCTAAGAGATCTAAAGATCTCAGGGGAAAAAAAGAATTATATAAATAACAGCTGAAACTAAATAGTAAGCGTTTTTTTTGTTAATGGTAATGTTTGGACCATGATAATCTATCAATGGCAAAAAGATAAACGTTGTGGGCAGAGGTTTTTTTTTTTTTTTATTAGACCAATTAGCAAAGTTCAAAAAGACAGGCTGGCAGAGATGGATGAGCATTGCTTGTTTATTTCTCCAAATGCACCAGCTTCCCCTGCAAGGTTTCCCTCCCAATTAATGGTTTCATTAGCAGTGATGATTTCATCAGCTTGGCACCTGTCTGTTCCATCCACTGCCAGGGAGCCCTCTCTGGGCACTGAGGGAAGGAAGGCTCTGGCCCTGAAGCAACCATTTAAACAAATCTGTCATTTTTGTTTCTATGGAAACATACATCTGGCTGCTTTCCCAAGCTGATAGCCAAGTCAGCCTCCCAGTCATGCTCCTTTATTTTATCTTGCTCTTAACTATTGTAAAGACATTTTACTCTCATGCTGACCTGTTTTGGAGAAATTCTGCTACAGCCACCACTTGCCTGTTGTTCCTGGCTGGTGTTGGTTCAGCTTTGATTGAGTTTGCAAATCTCCCTCTGGCTGACAGCCACAGTCCATCACACAAAGCCCACACAATTCAGCTCCTGCCCTCTCATCTGACTCAGCCTGGCAAAACCCCATCCGTTCTGCTGCCTCGGTTGTCAAAGATCTTCCAGGACATTGAAACTTTGTACTTCTTAATTTTTAATAACTGCAGGCTCTCGATTTTCAATTTCAAGTGCTACACATCTTTTTGATTAATGAACTTTTTCTCTGCCTTCCAGATAGGCATATTCTCCAGCCAATACCTGTCCCAAAAAGTCAGGTCAGTTTGTGGAAGTCTCTGGACATACCAACCAAAATATGTTCCAATAACCAAGAACAAAATACATTCATTCACTTACTATCTGTTAGTCTGAAAATTTACACCAATAATTCATTAATTTTCCTGTTTGCTATAGTTGCTAATGTGGCAAGAGAGATATTTTCTCATGTATTCCCATACCTAATGGTCACAGTTCTTAAATACAGTTTTGGAATCATCTGATCTAATTCCCATTGCTTTATTTCCTGCATGACTGACCACAGGAGGTCTTTGTCCAGGACCTTCATACAACAGACCAAAAAACAGGAGTTCTAAAATTAGAGCTGGTTTGAAAAGGCTTTCAAATGAGAATCAGCTAACAGACCAGTTCTTGTTTCCTCCAGTGCCAAATGAAAGTGGGAATCCTGTTAATATAAATCTGAAGGACCTCAAAGAGTCTGCCTGTGCCCATCATGAGAAAACATGAAGAAATCTTCTGCAGTTTTAAAATCCTGCTAATGACACAGGAACATTTCCTTCATCAGGAAGTGCACAGTGTCCCCAAGAGAGGGCCTTTAAACCATGGATCCTAGATGCTGTTGCCTTAAACATTAAAAATTATGAGCATAATCATGATGTAGCTTTTCCTAACTGTATATTCTTTACATATTTCCCCCTTTACATATTTTTTACATACTAATACTTCAAACAGTAGCCTGGCTTCACCTTCAAAATTCAAAGCAATTATCTTCAGCTTCAGCAGAGGGAAAGGTGGGTTTCTCTTGTCTCACCAAAGTGCAGCTTATTACAAAGGTCTTTGTGTCTACAAAAAGAATAATCTTGATTTCACCATGACTTTAAAACACAAAATCCATCATATTGGCAGCAGATGTGAGTACAAGATGGGTGTACTGAATAGTTCAGCTCTCCTCTGCAATACTTCCAGCTCCTTTTTCTTAAGTATGTCAGAAAGTGCTTCAGAGCTCCTTAAACAAAATTTTCCTACGTGGTTTGATTAATTAGTGCAGTCAGAACTCTCTCACAAGTCTGGTATTGTATCTTAATTAATTGCTTAATGTTTCTTTTGCCTTGGGAGACTTGATGAATGGTCTGCAAATCAAACATCTGGTCATACACAGAAGCAATCACTTACCCCTCCAATGGAGTGTACAGGTCATAAAGGCTGGGAATGGTGCAGATAATGCTGGTCTTGCACTCAGTGTGCATTTTAGGGGATTTCCAGAAAAATACCTTCCTGGCCTTGATGCAGGAAACCAGCTCTGTCCTTGTTTGCATGTGCAAATCAGTGTAACCTTCAACAAAATATCCCTCCACACTCAATTTTGCCTTTTCAGAGCTGGCACTAGCTGCTCCCTCAAACCACAAGGAACAAACCAAAAAAAAAACCCCACATTCTTCAAGCTTGGCTGACTCCAGCCCTCTCTTAAGGATTTTCTGTCTCTGCTACCCTGATTCCTTTATCTTCAGCCAGCCATGCCATTTCTATTATTTTTCTGCAGAAAAGGAACACTAAGTTCTCAGAGTTTGTCAGTAAAAATTCGGGTGCCTTGGATGACCCTGGGTGCCCACATGGGGCAATTCCCCCAGAATTCTGCCAGTGTTATTGTATTTGGGTTGTGCCCGGATGGATGGATGGATGGATGGATGGATGGATGGATGGATGGAAGGAAGGAAGGAAGGAAGGAAGGAAGGAAGGAAGGAAGGAAGGAAGGAAGGAAGGAAGGAATCCAACTCCATGTTCTCAGAAGGTTAATTTATTATTTTATGATACTATATTGTATTAAAGAATGCTATACTAAAATATACTAAAAAATACAGAAAGGATACTTACAGAAGGCTGAAATGATAATAATGAAAACTTGTGACTCTCTCCAGAGTCCTGACACAGTTTGGCACGCATTGGCCAAAGAGTGAAAACAACTCACAGCAGAATCCAACGGAACAATCACCTGTGGGTAAACACTTTCCAAACACATTCCACATGAGCAAAACAGAGGAGAAGCAAACGAGTGCTTTTAAAAAATATCCCAGTCACTAAACTTGCTCCTAATACCTCCAGATGCTTGTGAAAAAACAAAAGGACTTTCAAACTCAGAGAAAGATGAAATGAAACTAAACTAAACTTCCTTTCTCTACATGTGTTACTGGATTAGGTTCACAATTAACATCCGTAAAATATTTTGAGGTCCCTGGCTATAAATGACAGTCACATGGTGCATTTATGTACAGCCTATTGTGGTTATTAAACACCACACGAGAGTCTGAGAAAACAAAATGTTCTGGTACTAATTACTCCTGAGAACATTGCTATGTCTTCATCTTTTTAAGGAATGGGTTGTGTTTGTACCTAGAACAGTGAATAAAAAAACCACCAAAGATCAGTGCTTCACTCAGCAGCATCAATACACTCTTTTTTTTCCAGACCAGGCACTGAAAAGCACCACTAACCTAATGGGTGGTTATATGTGCCTCCCCTGGTGCAAATATTTAATGATTTATAGTGATGCGTTTCCAAAATACTATTTTAGGCAGCTTTGTGGGAGACGTTCTGGGTACAGAAAGGCACCTTCGTCTTCTGAGGCTGCAAATCTGAGAAAGTAGTCAACAAATGATGAAGATAAGGTCATATTTGGAATCAAGACAAAATGAAGAGTAAGAGGTAGTGCCTAAGGAAATGGCTGTTAAGCTATTTAGAGTGCTTTCAATTGACAGTGCTCATTTTTTATCGTCCTGACTTGAAAAAGCCAAATGACAAAAGGCTCATTTGAGTTAGTCAGTGAGAAATCATGGCTGAAGCACTCAGGACAGAAAATTCCAGTGTTTATTTTAGCCCAAATTAGTTTGAAGGACATCTGAGAGGTAAATGATCATCAAGATACATCCCATAATGGATACTCTGCTCTGATTTATCTGTGGCATTCCCTGAACATTGGAAAAAAAAAGAGAAAAGACTTTGGAGATTTGTGGTAACATTTTAAAAAGCAAGAGAAGAAAGCAGCTATTCTTCCTGGCTCACTTCAGCCAGTAAAGAACTGATATTATAAACATTGTGATAAATGAAAGCAAAGAATTAAATTTTGCCTAATACCTGGGTGGACTCCCATGTTATTTCACCAGGAAGACTGCTAGTAGGACAATACATTGTATGTAATATAAAAATGGAGCTACTGAATGCCTTTTGAATTTCCTGCTGGTAATTTTTATTGTCAAAACTTCACATACAACTTCCACTGAACAGCAGCTGAACATAGCTTTTAACTGGAATTGTCGAGTATGTGTTTAGCAAAGAGTGAGTAGTAAATTATTCTGCTTATTTATTATTCAGATTAAGTCTTCCAGAAACATTTCCTATTCTATTAATTAATAATTTGAAAGCTACTCAATGCAGAAAGCTGTGAAGAGACAGCTTTTTTAAATGTGATTGTTTCGTGTGCAGAATGCAAAATGAAATTGCAAAAGTGCACATTTTTTTACTGATATATAATCAAGTAGCCCTGCTATTCATGGCCTCTGCCGTGCATCTTCACCAGCTATTCCTACTTTGTTGTGGATACCCACTCTTTACAGAAGCCAGACTGAAAATAATCTAAATACTAACATAGTGAATTACATAATGCATCAAATATTTTATATTTCTCCACAGCCTGGCTGAAATACACATGCAAAAGCTGGCAAATTAGCTAACATTGCTGTAGTTACAATAGCCTGAGGATATAAGCCAGGCAAGATTTATTGGGAGACATGATACCTTTTATTACATCAAGGGATGCAGCTGGGGAAAAAAAAAAATGAAGATACAAAGCATAATTCTGAATTATTAGCGTGCATGCACATACATGCACACAGGCCAAGCAGACAGAGTTTAAAAGCCACAGAACATGGATCTGTGTGCAGATTTAGTCTTTTTTGTTGCTGCTGTAGCGCAGAATTCCCATATTTCAGAAATCTCTGAGACGGCAGTGCTACGTCAGATGGATTATAATCAGTTCTGGGAGAGCCGAGCTTCCTCAGCCCCCGTGGGCAGCGCTGAGAATTAAAAGCCACAATCTGTCCAGCTCCCTCTGTTCGCCAGTTGTAATTAAATAGACCTTCAAAATCTGTATTTTCCCCACAATATTTTGCATACAATTAAGGTTCTTTTAAAATTAGTTTGTCAAAGCATGTTTGGCTTCTATTTATAGCAAGACAGGGTTCCCGTTTGTTTCTCTAAGTACCCAGGAGCTCACGCTGCAGACTGATGTTTGGGATTACAACAAACTGTTTGAAAATTGTAAACTGGCAGTCATTCCTGACATTAAGACAAATGCACCAGAAGTACGTTCTCCTCACTCTTTTCTGACAGAATAAAAGGTATGCCAACTTATAAATAAAAGATTTAACCATGCTTGCAATTGCAAAATTTATGACTGCTCCTGCAAGCGTGTGTGGTCCAGTGGAATTCAACTCCCTGAACCAATCTTTTACAAAAAAAACACAGTAAACTTACTTCAGGCAAGAGAGCTGGTTTTTTTATTTATGAGCATATAGTTAATATTACAAGCAGCTGTGAAAAGGAAGAGAAAGGAAATCAGAGCACGTGAAGCATAGGGACATTTCCAAATAGGTAAGCACAAATCTCAAAAAGAGGCTTTTAAAATTCAATTGAAAGCCCATTCTATATTGGATACTATTCAGAAAACTTGCAGTGTTTGGATAAACACATTTTTACAACGCCAGTAACCTAGCATAATTGGATAGTTTATAGCCATCAACACTCTCCCATTCGGTTTCTAGATGCATCATTCTTGTGAGCCCTTTATGTGAATACAAAAGCAAGGGAATGATGTAAATCCCAGCAAGTCTGCCACAAGCTCTCTGAGCTGGCTCTCAAGACACTGAGGGCCTGGGGGAAGCTGCAGCAGGGGAGCCCCACAGATCTTAAAGCCTCCTGAGCACACTGCACCACCTAGAAGTGTTGAACTCCAGCCAAAAGGAAAATAAAACTGAAAGAGGCGCCAGATGGGGATGTTTGCAAACTATAGGCAGTTCTTTACTTAAAAATACAATTCCATGCAACGATTGCTCACCCTGAGGCTCTGGATCCAGCACAAACTGTCTGCATGCTGTTCTGTACTAAACCACTTTGTGACTTTTTTTTCCGTGCGCATGTGAACTGCTCAAACCAGAGATCCATCACTATAAGTTCATGGTATGGAGCCATATTTCCTGAATAACTAATAAGAAATTAACTCCTGAAAGCTGCAATGTTATGCTGAAACCAGCATAACATTCCATTCTCATGCAGTGCTGGCCTGTGCCCTCGACTCTGAGGCTGCAGAATTTCCCCCCACCCCACTGCCAGTGCTTCTCCAAGAGAATCCCATCTGATACAAGCAAAAGCAGCACTGCAGCAGCCAGCCCACATATGTCACAATCTGGACAAAAAAAGGGGAGTTTAATAGAGCTATTCTACAGCATCAAGGATACTGCTGCACAGAATAGAAGTACATCATACTAGTCATTTACTTGTGTGCTTCTCTCTGAGCATAAATTGGCACTTGCTACCCAGAGGAATCACCCTAGGTGTTTTGGAGTAGATTGAAATTCCTTTCTAAGGATTAGTCAGTGCAAAAGTCCTGCTGGGCAAACTGATTTTTCCATGTGCATTTTTCCATTTTGCCTATATTCAGTTTGATTACAGAGGATTGGAAATTTCTCATGGGATGGTGCTCATTGAAAATAGGTAATTGGGATAGCACAACTTGAGAAGCTTTGGAGCAGTAAGAATAAAGGCAAATGTTCTGTTTGTACCACTAGCACTGTGAAATCTTTTCTTGACTTTTCAAGTTTATTAGCCTGGTGGTAGACAGAAAAACTAGGTAATTAGGTAGGTAAAAAAGACTCTCAAACGTACAATTGCATTCCTAATAACTGCAATGGAAACAAGTCCCATTATAGCACTCAGTGGTCTGTGGCATCTTTCACCCAAGGTGTATTTCACCCTCCACATTTGTGACTGAAATGCAGTAACTGTGAAAAACACAACTGCTCAATAATGCCAAGAAACCAGGTAATGTTTAGAGGGAGGGAGGAAAATGGATTTCTGCTCATTTTAGTCAATGCCGGCTTCAAGAGAGAAATTATCCAGGGTTCCCTTTTACCAGACCGTGCAGCTGGGGCCATATTCCACATCACCAAGAACTCTGTAGGATCTGTAATTACTGATCCACCAGGGTTAGCCAAGAGCTCTCTCTGCCCATGCCATACCAGTCCCTAACTGTTGTCACAAATGGTTCAAGGCAGCCTATGGGTGTGCATATCCCCATACAGAGTAACTGCAGTTATCCACATTCTTATTTAGCCTCAATTTGGGATTGTGTTTGTGCCCTTAGTCCCAGCCCACCTGGGCAGATGCACTGAACAGCCTCACAACAGTCTGCTCAGCAGAGAGCCAGCACAAAAAACACAACACAAGGCCCTTTTTCTATGCAATGGATGGGTTTCAAGAGGCAGGGCTCTCAGTTCCTGTCCCTATCAGGAATTTCCCTCTCAGAAATTGCACCTGTTCCCATTTCAAAGTCAGGTAAACATAATTTGTGTATGGTTTCAGTCTTTTTGTACATTGGAGCAAAACAGAAAGGAAACAACAAAATCCATGACCAGTAGCAACTGAGAAGCCACAATACCAGAGGTCCAGCGCCTCTTACCTCCCTCCTGGGACAAGGATCTGCCCATCCTAAACTGAAACAAGGCTTAGATCTCACAGCCAGGGTATACATTCAGCATAAACCATCCCTAAATCTTGCTGTCCCTTGGCTGTATATGCAAGAATTTGCTGCAATCCTGTTTAACTGCTGACAGTGCCTGGATCACATTCCTATTTTTTTTACACTTGGCAGAACTCTCTGCATGCATTACAATATACAGAGGGCACAGGTTTGACCATCTGGCCATAGATGTCAAACTGAGACATTTTCCAGTGGCAGCATCTGGTTGTTCCACAAAAAGCAGTGCGTTTGCAGCTTTGGGCCTGTTACTCAGTAGGGCTACAGATGCATGATCTGGGCTACCAGGTCTCCTTGCATTGCTTTTTTATAAGTCACCTTTAACTCTCTATTTTATTTTATTTTTTTCTGTTTGCGAGACTCTGGACTAGCATATTTGTTTTGTGAAGGTTTAATAAGGAGGCATGT
The DNA here is from genome assembly GCF_047830755.1 of Zonotrichia albicollis. Lineage (NCBI taxonomy): Eukaryota > Metazoa > Chordata > Aves > Passeriformes > Passerellidae > Zonotrichia > Zonotrichia albicollis. The sequence continues at coordinate 54,133,578 of NC_133824.1, forward strand.
GAAACATACATACACCAAGAGGAAATATGTTGTCCTGCATGGAGGCAGGAACAGGCAGGCTGAGAGCCTAATCTATAATTAACAGGCCATCCTCCAGCTGTGTAGCAACAATGCCCCTTAGGAGCCAAGGACAATACATGTGGCAAAATGATAACATTCAGACTGATTACAAAGCTGTCTATGCCTTCTAATGCCTGGCACGTGCCAAACACGCATGAAATTGGAATATTTCCTTAGCAGGCATTTCCAGTAAAAGAAAACACGAAGCCTAGATTTAAAGACTGAACCCTCTTTCTGTAAAAATCTCTGCAGAAATGCCCCACAGGATTTGTTCCTCCATCCTGAGCCATTTCATTCAGTGTGACATTAGTGAATCACTGATGTACTTCAGAGTTTGAAGGACCAGCAGCCAGACTGTACTGAAGGCCAGGGAGAAAGTCACAAAAAATAAGCTAGTGGCCAAATCTGATGTGTCACTTTCATGCCATGTGAGGCAGTGACATCTTTTTAAATCATCTCTCAGGCAGACACACAGAGATATTTTTTTCAGAGCATCTGAAAGAATATATGTAATACCTGTGCATGTATTAGAATATATGTAATACATGTATAGGTATTGTACATTTGTTAGCACTTACACAGAACATAATTCATGTTCTAACACAGCCCAAAATTCACATTTTAACACTGTCACACACAGATTCTCTGCTAACTCTGCCATGGCAGCACAGCATGACTGCAGGGATTGCTTACCTGGGACTATTCTCTAAATCAGCCCAGCTGGGTTCCTGGGCCTGGGCCTGGGTCAATGACAATGACAATGACAATGACAATTCCACAGGGACTGTACAGTCCTTCTGCCAGGGGCAGGAGTGCACAGAGCACACAGAGAAGTTGTGGCAGAACGTTTGGGTGTGATTCTCTCGTGTCCTGTGCAGAAAAGGGAATGATATTTCACTGTTAAACCAGCAGGCCTAAAAGATGCAGCAGTGTGCAGGCTCCCAAGTGTCAGGAATAAATATGTCCCATTGGAGGACCAGGCTGATTCAAGAGCAGAAAAGATCTCTCCCCCACGTACAGATGCTGCTTGTCCTCCGCTGCAGAGAATCACAGCAGGAATTTTATGTTTGAACATATGGACGAGTTAGTCATGCCCTATCTACTCAGAGAAACAAACAGAGCCAGGTTGGATAGCTTGCAGGGCAGAACAGCTTTTCTTTTTTCTTTTTTTTCCCTATAACCCAGTAAAAGGCCACAATGGTGGCACTGAATTTCTATTTTAATCAGTTAACAGAAACAGTTTCTGATTGTCTGGCCAACTGGGGGCTAGAGAGATGGAAAATTTTACCACATATTATCTATCGCTGAATGGATTCTGTCCTTTCCAGCCTTCCTCCTAAGACAAGTGTTTTGCTTTTTTTTTCCCCAAGAAAGCACTCGGTAAGTTGAATATTTTTATGAAAAGACTGAAATGTTTTCAGCAGAAGCTCACATTTCAAACCATACAAATTCAGTGTGCACTGAGCCCTGACAGGTCAAAGGGAACAGATGAAATCCACTTGGTACAGCACTGCAAATGTTGTACACTGTGCACAGAAACGTGTGACCTTTTCCTGGATGGAGATAATTAATTTTGGAGATATGACAAAGCTTGGGGAATGGATTCAGTATAACAATGGCAGCACTGCTAAACAACAAGCTGACTTCTAAAGAAGAATTAAAGAAGTGGTTATCAATTATTCATGACAGCTTAACTTGTTTATATCCTTTCCAGGCAGCATAGTGCATCTGCTTTATTATTCATCATAAACTGGCACCAGGACCATTTCATCTGATACACTGACTTCCAAATGTGATAGTGCTAACCCCAGAGAGAGCACAGAGGCCACAAAATCCATTTCTTACATATGTGTCATGCCTAGAGTTCACTGTGTTTATTTGGAGGGGACTCTCTTTAATCTGGAGTCTCCTGTGAATGTCTTATTTTCTATTCACTTTCAGAGATTGGGTGCAGCATAACATGAAGCATACACTGAATGAAAATATGGAAAGTGTCTTGTCATGGAGGGGCTTTGAAAAATGTCAGTTTGAAAAGCTGTACAGCTGACGGCTCTGCAGGTCCAATGGACACACCCTTCCCGGACCTGCAGCTTGTCTGTCAGGAGATTCCTGAACTAATTCTCAAAATAATGTGTCTCAAAAAACATCCTCTCTTCTTATGTACTTTTTTGTGCTTATTAGCTTACTTTCCCCCCCTGTAAGTTTACTAAGTTTATTTTTCTTAGATTCTCTGGCATGCATCAAGGGTAATTTTGAGACCATAAATTGGTTGGCAGAAATGAAAGTTAGAAATAGAAATGATAGAAATGATGAAATTTATTTTTGGGACTAGATTAGAGAGACACAAAAATCTATATACCTTTAGATCACCAATTAAAGTCCGAATATGTCTCTTTGGCTCAGTTCCTGAATGCAATTCTTAATTTTGAGTTTGTCCAGAGAAGTATTCTCAGACAGCTGTAAAGATTTAACAAATTTTCCCAGAAGCAGAAATCTCAAGACTCCCATGTAGAAAACTGAGAACACAACAGGCCTTGTTAGTCTTACCTTCAGACCAGGGTGATAGCAAGCAGACACAAATAACAAGAAAAAATCCAAGGTATTTTTTTTTTCTTTTACCATATTTTGATTTTTCTTTAAAACTTTCTTTTTAAGTACCCCTTGCTTTTCAGCGTGACTCTGGAGCTCAGGCTTTGCCCGTCTTCCTCATTTTTACTGGAGATGTGAAAAAAAACCAGCGCAATTTATCTCACCCATCCTCAGCAACTCCTTCAGGGCCTTTTCTGTCCTAGTTCCCCCAGTTCCTAGATGTTTTCCCATCTTTTAGGGTTTGGGCAGATTTAATTGGACACTTGCTAGCACAGCTCCGTTCTGCTCAGCTCAAGTTTCTGCCGCCATCGCCATCACCAGAATCTCTGAACGTGGCGTCAGCAAGCACTCAGAAATTCAGAGCAGGATCAGAGTTTTAGTTTGAAACAAGGAAACCAGAGAGTCCTGAACTCACCGAGCAGTCCCAGAGCACATCACCCTGCCACAAACTCTCTCCGTACCTGCCACTGACCCACAAACATTTGCATTATTCATTGTCGCTAAGCGTATTTCTTCCACCAGCTGGTGGAATTTAGTGAGTGCAGAGGGAGACTTACTTGCTAAATTTTAACAGCTTTCCCAGGTATGTACAGAGCCCTTCTTGGTTCCTTGCAACACTTCAGTACAGGTTATGAATCTATTTCTTCAGTGCAACAATAAATGAAACAACACTAGGTGATGAAATGTTACCTTGTCGTTGTCTACCGCTCCCCCAAAAAAAGAAAGAAAACAACACAAATAAACAATAAAAAACCCTGAAAACATGACATCCTAGGCATTTAAAGTTCAAAAAGTATCTTTTCAGCTTTTCAGAAGTCATGCCTCACACCTAAAAGGCCCATTTGAAAAAGAAGCATAACGAAAAAACCACACCAGACATTCTCAACTGAAATGAGATGGGAAAATGTCATAATCATTTCCTGTAAATACACTGAATTTAAAGCAATGTCATTTTGACTACTGCACTCCTGTGAATAGGTTTAATGAACATGAACATTCAAGCAAAACGAATTTTAGTGACAATATTCATGAGCAGATTCCACACTGGAAAACAAACCAAAAGCAGCAAAAATTTTAATGTTGGTTTATATAGAATTGCGTAATTCAAAGTTTGTTTAGTTCTGGAGATACAAATTGAAGTTTCAAGCTACTAGGACTTGTCTTTGATCAGTAGAAGTGAGATTCTGAGTTCGGCAACAAACAAACAGAGCATTCAGAGTAACTGCAAGCGGTTGATTTTTATGCCAGACTACTTCATGATCCATGTCCAGATGGATTTCTCTGGATTATTTTAGTGGTTATAGGGGGCTTATAGAAAAGATGGGAACAAGCTTTTCAGTAGGGCCTGGAGCAACAGGGCAAGGGACAATGGTTTTAAATTAAAAGAGGGCGTATTCAGACCAGATACAGGAAATCAGTTTTTTACACTGAGGGGGTTGAAACACTGGCACAGGTTACTCAGAGAAGTGGGGGAGCCCCATCCCTGGAAACACTCAAGGCCAGCTTGGAAGGGACTCTGAGCAATCTCCTCTGGCTGAGGAGGTCCCTGCTCATTCCAGGGGCGTTTCACTAGCAGAGCTTTAAAGGTCCTTTCCAACTCAAAATATTCCATGATTTTACCATTTAACTAACTGTCTTGGGTTAGAAATGCAAGATGCAGCTGGGGGTGTGTATTCCTTCCCCATCTGTCAGAGCTGGGGCAGTTCTCTGCTGTTCATGGAGCAGTTTTTTCTTTATCTCTCCCACAGGCAATCCTCCCTCCAGGAGAACTCTGCTGTCCATGGGCCATTCATTATTAATTATCTTTGGTTAATGGCCAGTGAGTGTCCCTGCATGGCTGATCCAATCCCAGCATCCCATGGGGAGATGCTCCACCCAGGGGAGGAGCCAAGCATTCCTGCCTGGATCCAATCTGAGCTTTGGGACACCCCAGCAGCCTTTGCCCCCTGCATTGCCAGAGGAGCAGCTTTCTGATGCCCTGCATGGCCAGAGGGAGCCCAGGCCCATCTGCAGCAGCCCTGGAGCTGCAGAGGAAAACTCCCCCCTTGTGCAGGATCCCTGCTGCAGCAGAGCCACAGCTGGCACTGCAGGAGGGCTGAGCCCCCATGGATGGGGCTGGGACACCCCCTGACACACAGGGGCAGGGACTGCTCTGGCTCTGGCAGGGTTGTTTTGTATTACTGCATTTTTATTTTATTTTTTCCTAGTAAAGAACTGTTATTCCTATTCCCATGTCTTTGCCTGAGAGCCTCTTAATTTCAAAATTACAATAAGTCAGAGGGAAGTGGTTTACATTTTGTATTTCAAGAGAGGCTCCTGTCTTCCTTGAGAGAAACCTGTCCTTCCAAACCAAGACACTAACTCCAACAAGAAATCTACAAGAATAGAGTACAGCTTTATTTCCCTTTTATGATTTAATTCGTAGAGACAGTCCTGATGTGACAACTCATTTTTCCTGTTAGTCCTGGGCATCCTGGGCTCTTACTGGTCTCAGGGAGCTCAAGAATTCCCAGTTTGGGGTGGCACAGACCTAAAGCCTGGAAGAGCTTTCCCTCCACCTGGCTCCCTGGTGTTCTCCATCCCAAACCATGCTTCCCTCTGCGTGTTCTGTCCCCCTCAGAGGCTTTGGAATTGTGAGTTCCAGCCGAGTCTGCCTTGCAATTCCCAGGGCTTGGGAGCCGCCTAGTGGAGTCCTCTGTGAGTCCTGAAATTCTGCCAGTCCTCCTCCTTATCACTGCACTGCTGGCTGATACCACTCCCAGCACTGTGCGAATCCACAAAATCGGAGGGTTTTGGGAAAGCTGCAAAAGGCAGGCCTCAGAGACAGCAGAACTGGGGTTGGAGCTAAGCAGCAGCCATGAGATTGGTCAGCAGAAATATTATTTAAAAAGTAGAAAAGCAAGGACAAATAGAACAATGGTCTGTGTATTAACGCTTGTCTAGAATAACTCTCTAAGCTACAGAAAAGTTTAAATAGCAAGATATTCAGAGTCCTCTGTGAGTCCCATAATTCTGCCAGACCTGCTCCTTATCACTGCTTTGCTGGCTGATACCACTCCCAGCACTGCTTTTACAGCTGAGCACCACAGAAGGACTTCACTTGGACTTCATGTCTTGGTCTTTTCTACAGAAATGGGAGTCACTTTCTAAGGTATAAAACTGAAGGGAAAAAACAAAAAGAAAAACGAAAAGGCAGTGACTGAACTGGAATTAAGTGCTGATTTCCTACTGTGACAAAGATATTTTCTAACCTCCCAGATCTCAGCATTAGACCTGTGGCCAGTAGTAACAAGGAACTTGGTTCTGCAGACCCAAGTCCCAACAAAATTAGAAAATACAGAAATAGACCATGACACTCCCTATACTACTAAAATAAAACACCAGTCTGATTCACCAGCATCAAAATCTATGAAAATAGGCAGCTGTAAACTAAACAAAATTGCAATCACACACAAAGTCCCACATGAGCACACAAGCACTGGGATATCACTGATGCATCAGGGTGAGCAGCAGTTATTCTGATGCAGGGGTGTATAAAATAAGTAGAAAGCTCTGAATCAGAATCTGATTTTTACTTTCCATCTGTGATTGCTTTGCATGCTGAGGTTAATTAAGGATGAAAAACATAATTAACCTTGTTTTAAGCCACGGTGTAGTTTGGGAGTAAAATCTGGTGTATTTGTGCACTACTTGGATCTAAGTGACAGGAGTTGGGACTTCCCACTTGTTTCCAGGGCTGTAATAACACAGGACAAGGCATTAGGACAGCATCCATGGCTCAGGACAAGCCAAGGAAAAAGCGTGAGGGAGCCCTGGGAGTCAGGGATGTTCCCAAAGCTCAAAATTAAAAAATGTCTTGTGATTCCTGTGAGGAGCTGAGAAACCAGAGTGGGACTGGAGGAAAAAGAACCTGATTTGTTGTGGCACTTCTCTAGTTATCCCACCTGAAATGACAAAAAGGAACTGACTTATAAAAAAACCAAAACAACAAAACATAGAATACAATCATATGAGTGAAATAATATCTTAAGGGAATGTCATTCTTCCCCCAAATCAAGTACACACTATGAACTGATTTCAACATTGCTTTTAAAACACAGAAAGCTCCATCCAGCATCTGAAATCAAAACCACAAACACAGATGGAGCTGAAAATGCCTATTTTTCCTTTGAAAATATCTAACAGCTGTTAAAACAGACACCAAATGGTAAAAAGGTGGAAAAAATACAGCAAAGAAGCAGCATTGACAGGAAAAAGATAACATCTCAGCCAGGGAGAGGACAAGAACAGTGAAAAGGCATATTCACCTACATTTATACACTTGTTTCCTTTTAAAGTTTGAGAGGCCTCTCAAATCAAGGGAGTAATGGTTATGAGAAAAAGAGTTCCTCAAGTTAAAAGCAAAGTTTTTGCTCTGTTAGTGTGTGATATCCTGTGCACTGGGACCAATGTCTTCCCAGGCATGCCAAAAAATCCTGCTTTAAATCACCATCAGACATACCTATAGATATAGATTAGCTCTAGATACAGATTAGATATATAGATATAGATATAGATATAGATATAGATATAGATATAGATATAGATATAGATATAGATAGTTATAGATTAGATATAGATATATTTGTTTATTATACAGATTATATATAGCTGGTATGTAACTATAGATGGTTATAGATTAGATATAGATATATTTGGTTTTTATACAGATTATATATAGCTGGTATATAACTACAGATAGCTACAGATTAGATATAGATATATTTGTTTATTATACAGATTATATATAGCTGGAAAAAAAAACCATTTCTGTGTATATCTAGTCTGAAGAGAAGTGGAAAACATACAACAAACAAAGCAAAATAAATGTAAAAACCCAACAAAGCTCAGGACTTTACCAGGTGCTGTGGCTTTCCCAGAATTGTGCATTGGGCATGGACCAGCATTGCCATTGCCACTGGATCATGGTTTAATAAAGATGGGAATGCCCCGTTTGTAGAAATCCTTGGAAGGGTTTCTAGGATGATTTGTAGGAATCCTTCTGGTCTTTCAGCTGTGGATGATTCTAAGAAATGACTGAGCAGCTTCACAGAATCTAACTCCATGTGCAGAATGTTTAAGCTTATCAAGGGGGTACAGCAGTTCAAGATATTTTACCTTTTAGATTATTTTCCCTGCCTTAAGATAAAGGGAAGAAATTATATATCTGTATCTTGGCTTCTTAATATGCATTCATGAAAGGAAGTTTATAATTTTGAATTCCACAACCTTCATCTCCCAGTCATTAGCTGGGACAGATGTGAGACTCAGAGAACAACTCTGAAGGGTTCCAGGTTCACCTCAGAGGTTAGAAAAGGGATTTATTTTCCTACATTGCTCTTCCCTGGTGTTGCAGCTGATTATTTTGTGGAAAAGAATTTCGATATATTTCACAGGACAGAATCAAGGAAATTCAGACTTCCCAAGGTGTCTGCCCTCAGGTCAAGCTCTCTGTCCCCTCAAGCAGGAGCTCTGGAGTAAACTGAAATGTCACTGGACTGAAAAATCAAATACTAAACTCTCTGTGCATCACTGACTGTGCCTGTAAATAGGAGCTGGCAAATTGTGTGCCCCTCTTAGGGTGAAGCAATACTGAAATACAGAATACTGCTGTGTGCACTGGGGTGAAATTTGCCTGCAAAGCACACATAAGCACCGTGCAAAAACCAAACACACAGAGGAAAAAATCTGCCTGCTGTGGCACACACACTCTCTTGAATTCTGCAATCTTCACATGAGGCAGTCAAAAAGAAAAAGAAAGCTTGGTAAATGTGGTGAAAAATTTAAAAACAAAACTGTAGAAAAAGAAAAATGGGAGGGGGGAAAAGTGAAGAGGTGGAGAATTCTGAGAAACAGAGGCGTCCAGCTTGGCTTCAGATACAAAGGCAGCTTTTTAAGCTCCTAGCACATGGTTTTCTAGCAAATAGTGTTCGCATGGCCATGAGTTTTTCCAAACAAGGCATTCAGTCAGGAAAATTATGAAATCAAATAAATACAAATTGCCTCCAATGCAGTAGGCTCATGTAAGTTAATTACAATTAATTTTTAAGTCAGACTAAGTAGAATTATAATTCCAAAAAAAGATGTCTGTCATAAACTCCACTGAATGGACACAGAGCTGTGTTAAGAGTATTGTTTTCAGCTGGAAAAGTAGTGTCAAGAGAAAAAGGAGGAGGAACTTCTTTTAAAAACAGTTTTATGTCTGGTTTCCAGGGCCACTGTAAATAGGCTGAATAGTGGAAGTGAAATGAGTTGCTTTAGGTGGATTTACAGGCACAGACACCAAGCACCAGAGCTGCCTGTGTTCCACCCACTGTGAATCCACTCTGACCTGCAAAGAGCACACTCTGCAGGATTGGTCACACGGGAAAGCAGATGGGAGGAGAAAGGAGGGGAAAATAAATTACTTTTATTTGTATTATTTAATAAAATTTGGCCTACAGGCTGGATGTGACTCAGTGCTGAACATCTGGGATTGATCATAGGATCACAAACTGAGAAGTAGTCATCTGGCTCCTAGAAATAAACACATTCAGTCCCTCTGCCACAACGTTACTTCCTTAATGATAGAATGCAACAGCCATTTTAAGTCCTTTTAATCTTTTCAGCCACCGTACTTTTTAACTTTTTAGTAATTTTTACTATTATTTTTTCGCTTCAGATGACGGTAAATTGCATTTGACCTTGGACTGGCAGCGTTTGGGATTGCCCACAGAACTGATTCACCACTTTCCTCCAAAAGCCTTCTGGTGCCATGGCAGCCTTGCAGGTCCATTTCTTGCTGGTTCCATCCCTCATGAGCATCCTGGGAGCAGCACAGTATGTGATGCAGGATGCAGCCCTGCTGAGCTACATTGACCAGCGTTTTCTGTCTCTGGAGGTATGTGCCTGATGAATCCTTCTGCAGCAAAAAGAGGCTTGAAAATGTGTGGATGTTCTGGGGCCACGACAGCCTGTATGATATATCAAATCAGGAGGGTGAATTTCCAGCTTTGTCCAATGGATGAGTAAAATCGTGGCTAAAACTTTAACTGTAATGATCCCAACTCATTGCATCATTTATTGCAGGATAAAATTTCATAATGTTATCTTTTTATTCTAATTTTTTTTTTAAATGGCATCATTGAATTTAGCTAAAAATGCAAATGTTTATACAGAACTGTCACAGACCATCCTAGGGAGCAGTATAAACATATTTTCACCTGTAGAAGGGCTGTCAAGTATTTGTTAACAAGGAGATAGAAATTTATCAGGTATTTTTCTCCTGTGTGCAGATATCCCCACCTGGAAGGGCAGTTTAAGACACATTCATGCAAACCAGCAGAGTATCTGCACTTCAAATAAACCCTTAATATCAGAGAGACTGAAATGCAGTTCTTTCAATTCCTTGAATTCCTTTCAATTACTTATATAAATGTACCACTTCTTGCTTTTTTCCTACAGTAAAAAGCTACCAGTACTGCAAAATACCTCTTCAGTATTGGTGTGTTACCATCATATATTGTTTATTTTTAATTATTGACATGTCCCTGGCTCCTGGCTTACATTTTCAGACTCACAGAGAAGCTCTAACTTGCCTGATTTGATGTCCCTTTCCATACAAAGCCCTCACTAGTCTTATCTTCTCAACACTGAAGGATTAACCTGATATTCTCTTCCCACTGTGTAGATGGAGATTTACATTTTCTTTGCCACTCTAGGAGTAGCTTCACCTGGCAATTTCTATTCCTTTGGCACCCATTAAAAATGAGGTAACCTGTGGCATTTGGCGCAAGGGGCACAAAAGGAACAGGACAGAGAAGTGAGGCAGATACTGATGACAGCACTTGAAAGCATTTAAAATAAAGGTTTTGTAGAAAGCAATTAAGCAACTTCCTGGGGGCTTATGGTCTTGTATAAATGGGGGAGAGAGGAGGTGGCACAGAAAGCACAGCTCACAAAGCAAACCAGCCAAAGATCTGCTCAAATTCCTCCTCTTCCCAAAGTGGCAGCTGAACTACTATTTTCAGGATACCTGTGAAGCAGCTGCATTGCAACAGAGAAACATATTTCTTACCTTTGAAAACACTGATAATTTGAATTTAGTTGCAAAGAAGTAGGTTTTTTGCTTTCTATGTTTGGGGGTGGTTGTTCTTTGGTTTTTTTTGTTGTTGTTGTTTTGGGTTGAGGGTTTTTTTTTTTTTAATACAGCTAATAATTTGAGGGGAAAAAAAAAAAACAAAACAAAAAAAAGAAACAACACAAAACTTCCTCAACTATAGCATTTCAGTATTCTCATTTTCATCTTTAAATGGGTAAAAAATAGCCACACTAGATTCTGCCTTGGTCAGAAGAGGTGGATCCATGTGAAATGCTCATGGCTGTAGATTTCCTGCAGAAAACTGAGGCTGCTTCACCAGCACAACTTCTCCGAGGACTTTTCCTGGGGAAGGCAGTGAGAAACACAGAGAGAAGAAGAGAAAACAATTCTTGTCTCTATTCCCTGCTCCTGTTGTTTTTGCACATGTGGAATGTGTTATGGAGATTGTTTACCCGAAGTGATTTGCTCATTGGACACTGGTGAAGGTTGTTTTGATTCCTTGGCCAATTGGGTCAAAGCCGTGTCAGGGCTGTCTCCAGACAGACACGGGGTTTTCTTTAGTATAGTATCTCTTTAGTATGTAATTTAGTATAGTACTAGTGTAATATTATAGCTTAATAAAGCATTTGTTCAGCCTCCTGAACCACGGAGTCAGAGCACATGTTGGGGTCCTCCTGAAATGACGTGTCAAGTCAAAAAAAATGTGGATTTTTGTCCAGATTTTTGAATTCTGTGCCAGTCTGAGGGTGTTCTCCTCACACAGACACCCTGAGCTGGAATAGGTGGGTGCAGGGCACTGGGAAGGAGGGAGCAGCAGGGTTGTGAAAGTGACCATGAGCAAGGTCGCGATGCGCGCAGAATGCCCACGTCTGTTCTCTTCCCATGTTCTGGCTGAAGAGGAGGCTGGAGAAGTGCAGCCAAGACCTGCTGGAATACGTGGACGAGTTCAGGGAGCTCTCCAAGGCGGCGCTGGCCCGCCTGGCGAGGCTGAGCACCGACAAGGCTGAGCTCAAGGAGGAGGTGGAGAATCTGCTCACGAGGGTCGAGCGCGCCCAGAGGGACATCGACTATTTCGGATCCATCACGGATTCCAACGCCTGCGTGGAAGTGCATGAGGACCTGCTGAAACAGCAGCTGCTGGAAGAGGCAGAGGAGAAAAAGAGGCTTAAACTCATGCTTAACGCAAGTAAGAGCAGTTTGTTTTTCAGAGCTTCAGTGTGAGCAGTCCCACGTGCGTGTGCTGGCGCAGGGATAAGAGATTTTCATCCGCAAGGGGGTTTGGGCTGTGTAAATGCAAGACTTATAAAACCCATGTATATGCAAAAAAGGGATGGGAGAGGGAGGGAGGAAAATACAGTTCAAACATTTACTTTGCAGAAATTCTACTGCATATCAAATTAATTCTTTGGAAGCTACTTTTTTATTATAAAATACGGTAAAATCCTCTGGAGGTGTGATGTTGCAAAGTCCCAGAAAAACATATTTCTGAGTACTGCAGCTGTACTAAGGAAGTAATAGTGGTCTTTGCTTTTTGGACTAGGCAGGGTCAAAACCTCAAGTCAAAAGTAAATTCATGGGTTAATAAACTACTTAATTTACTTCTACAATTTTTACCAGCTTCACTATCCTGCTCTGTCATCCTTCCTTTCCTTGTCCCCTCCTTCAATAAGAGAGCACGCTGCCTTGGCTGTCAGCAAAGCTTAGTTCTGATTTGTAAATTTGGTGTTATGGTACCTAGCATGAAAAATACATGCACAATCTTTAATTTTTTTAAAACAAATGGCATTTCTTAATTATCTTTGCCTTAAGAGGTTTTGGTATGGATGTAAACTATATATTACAGACAAATTTAAAGAAGACTTTTCATAGTAGTAAGAAATGAAGAGTAAATAATAAGAGATACAAACTGAAATTTTTAAAAAGTGAGTGAAAGAACTTTAGCATCATCAATTATACAATTCCACTGACTTCAGCAGAATGAGGTTGATTTAATTTTACACAGAAATTTACAATTTCTGCTTGGACTTTTTAAACAAATCAGTATTAATGCAGATGCTTACAGAAGCAATCACCTATTCTGCTTCTGAGTCTCCTCATACTCCACAATTCAGTGCTCTGAATATCAATAGTTCTGCTTTCCATTTAGAGAACTTTTGAACATCAGGCATTTTTTTCAGAGAGGAAAAAAAATTGGAGATTTTTAAATTGACTGCAGTTAAGGCACTGAAAATTGTACCTTTCTGAGAGTTTCAGAGGGGAAAAAATTACTTTACATTTTCCTTTGTTGGAAATTATTACTTTTAACTTTATTGTAGCAGCTCATGGTAACTTTACTTTCAATTTGTTCTCTACTGTCAGTACTAGTCAGATGCTTTTCCCATTGAATTTGATGTCAAAAGTATTCCCTGTGCAGATTTTACAGCACTTAGAAAAAGTAGGAAGATCCTCAACTCTAGAAAACAGCAGCTCTGCTCCTATGCTTTCATGTCTTAACCAGACTCTATGATTATTTTTGCTGAGTCACTTCAAAAATCTAGCAGAAAGGAGGGTTTTTAAGTCCAGCTTTGTTACTGTGTTTGGGTCAAGTTTACACAGAAAATAACAATCAGACAAAAATCTGGTTATTTCACCTGCAGATGAAGATGCTGCTAAGGCTGCCTAGGGTTTTTGATTCAGCACCTTTAATTTTTTTTAATCTATCTGATCAATAAATGTTAGGTTTGAGAGAGCTGTTGTGGCTTGCTCAGGGAAGGCACTTCCAGAGTGAGGACTTCTCTGAAGGAAAAAAAAAATCCACTTTGTAGCAGCAATATCCAAAAGCTTTGATTAGAGGGTATCAGTGCACACAAATTACATAAAGATTGCTTTCTACAGGCAACTGGAGTCTTGCCACTGACTTCAATAGGTTCCTATCAGGCCAAGCAGGGGGGCTGGTTTTGCTTTCTGCATTTCATCTGCTGCCAGAACATCCTGCCTTGGAGCTTTGTTTGTCCTGTCTGCTGAAATGGCTGCACTCCACCGAAAGCAATTCTTTCAACTTCAAATGCTGCACCCTGTAATTTATGAGTGCCTTTGGTAAACAAGCTTGGTTAATATGCTTTGCAATAGTTTTGTTGTTTTGTTTTCTTTTTTCCCGGAAAGGATGCTGCTTGATAAAGATCTCAGAGTCTAAATGCCTGCATCCTCCCAGGCTTGGTGCTTTCTGGTCTGAAACCTCCCTGCAGAGGGCACAGGAAATGTGAAGGAGCCAGAGCTGTGACTTGAGGCCAGTTTTAACTACAGGGAGGTAAAAGCTGGGTGGTTCCACCAGCCACGCTCCTGGCACAGGAATTGGCAGCACAGACACCACACTAGCTCCTTCAAAGGCCGCCTCAGTGCACGCACACCCCTGCTCGTGTGATCTATATTCTGTTCTTGCTCCTTTCTGTGCAGGTGTTGGGAAGGTGAATGGGAAGATAGCCCAGTTTTTTGGCTTTCCGTTATGCTGAACTGATTTTTGTTTCTTTTTATACTATAAATGCATAAAAAAGAGGCTATCTGAGGATAAGACCAGTCCTGAAACAAAAATACTATACATGTAGATAATGGATTTTAATTTGTATGTCTCCAACAAGAAATAAATATGATTACTTTACTGTGTTGATCTAAACCAGAAGTCAGTTCTCTGAAGTAAAAATTATAACCCTGTAAACAGGCAGACAAGAATAATCACAAAATCACTAACTGTGCTCTTGGTCTCCTCTCAGACACAAAAATATCCAAATGTTTTGGATAACACTGGTGTAATAGAACAAAACCAAACACTCTACAGGTAGATGAAGATACTACAGTTTTATTAGCAAGAATATATAATAATAATATCATAATATTATTCAAATATAATATATATTAATATAGATTATATATTAATATATTATTGTATAATCATTAGAGAAAATTTTATATATAATATATATTGGTATATTGTTATTTTATATAATATTATTCAAATATATTCGAATATACTATAATATTATTAAAATATATTATATATTCTATATAATTGTATAATCATTATATAATATATTCTTATATAATATATAATATATATTATATATATTATTATATTGATATTTTATATAAATTTTATAAAATATATTCACATATACTATAATATTACTCAAATATATTATATATTATTGTATAATCATAATAGAATATATTATATAATATATAGTATATATTATCATATTGATATTTTATATAAATTTTATAAAATATATTCACATATATTATAATATTACTCAAATATAATATATAAAACTATTCTCAGCACTACTTACCAGCGCCACACTGCTGACACCTTTACTGATACATTGACTCTTTTTTGAGTCAATCACCTTTACTGATATATTGATGAATTAAAAGGAAGCTAAGTAATTCAAATGAAAGAAACTAGAAAATTTACCGATATTCTAATTTTATTTTCCTTTGCCTTTGGTTATTTCCTTGCAGGCTGTGACCACATGCTTGCAGGTATTAGGTCCCTGAAGGTGGTTAAGAAGACTGGAGGAAAGCACGGCTCTTGGATGAAAGACCCCGGCAAAAAGCACGCCAAGATTTATTTATTAAGCGGCTCTGTGAATAACGTGGTTTTGGAATTTGCGAATATCATGGCTTTCATGGAGAACAACCAGACTCTGAAGGCTCGCAGAGTGCCCTTGCCAGTGCCCTGGGAAGGAACTGGCCACGTCATCTACCAGGGCTTCCTCTTCTACCACAGGCACGGCTCCTTGAACGAGATTGTGAAGTTCCACCTCCAGAGAAGGAGCGTGGCTGACCAGATGCTGCTGCCAGGGGCTGGGAGGGTTCCTGCCTACCAGCTCTCTCCACAGACAAAGATAGACCTGGCTCTGGATGAGCAGGGGCTGTGGGCCCTCCACGCAGAGCCAGAGACCGGGGGGAACATTGTCCTCACCAAAATCAACCCCGTGGCCATGGCGGTGGAGCACAGCTGGGACACGCCGTGCAGCAGCAGGGATGCTGAGGCAGCTTTCATGGCCTGCAACACCCTGCACGTGGTCTACAACTCTCCTTCTGGGGGCTCCTCCCGCATCCAGTGCGTTTATGATGTTTTGGGGGCTCTGAATGCTCACACAAACCCAGGACTGCATTTCCCAAAACGCCAGGGTGGCCACTCCAGCGTGCACTACAATCCTAAAGAGAAGCAGCTCTTCGCTTGGGGTGATGGGTCCCAGATCATTTACAAACTTCACACAGAGAAGAAAGTTTAAAACATTCAGCAGCTTTTTAAGCAGCCCTAAAAGCCACCAGTCCCAGGTGAACACAGCCTTTTATGTGTATTAAAGTTGCATTATACCCAGCTGTTACAACTTTCATCCATTTTACGTAACTCAAGACTTATGTACCCCAGTAATCTTAAAGCCCAATAAAGAATATGTGAAGACTGAATGAATATAAATTACATGATGACTAAATGCCACACATACACAACCCCTCCTGCCACCCCACCCCCAAATTAAAGTTTAAGGTTAATTTGAAAAAAAAAAAAAATAGCCCATTTCTGACACCTTCTCTTCCTACTGAAACTATGTTTTCTGTTTCAATGCCATGGAAATCAAATCAGAAATCCTTCCTGTCCAAAATACAGTCTGACACCCTTTCCTAGTCTGAAGATCCCTATAGAAAGCCTTTTAGTAAGCAATATAAAATCACATGCTTCCAGAGAAATTAGATATCAGTTTTAACAGGAGAGGTTTATTTTACCTACACAAAGTGTAGGAATAGGCAGCCCCACAAACATGGTTTATATTTAACATAGAACTCTCATACATCACATCAAGGCTACTCCTGTTCATTGAACCTCTAGTGTTTCCATGAAAATTCCACACTTCCTATCCATATAGCTGTAGAGACCACTGTGGATCCTGCCAGTATATTAGCTGCAGCCAAATATTCACTTTTTTCAGCTTCAAGGCACCACTTTTCACTATTTTGGAGCATATCGCTGTTTGCGTGTCAGAAGGAATGTTCCTAGGTGAGCTCTTCTGGGTCACACACCACTTTGGAAGGTTTTACATGTCACTTTTTATTGTTATTGTCACTAGGTCTCTTTCAGCATCTACTTGTGAGGCATTTGCCCCAATGTTTCAGCTCCTATTGGTTACAGCAGAATCTTTCTCATCCCATCCTCCATCTCCAGGAAAAGGTGGCTCAGGTGAGCAGGGCATGGCACTGCTCAGTCCTGGGTTTGGGAATCACAGACAGGCTCTAGGTATTTTTGTTTCAAAAATAATGTTTAAAATGTTCAATAATGTTTAAAAAAGGCTTTTAATGTTAAATACAGGTATAGATTGTGTTTTTTTATTTATTTTAACGACAGCTGCATGTCTAATAGCAAACAAACAAACACACCAAAAAAAAAACCCTCTGAAAAACCACAAATAATGGTACTTGAAAAGCAGTCCACAGCTGTTGCTACAGAAAAACCCATTTTGTTCATTACACTGAGAGAGCTGTTGTTCTGTTTAAAAATAGCTTCCAGAGAACAGCCAGACATCAGGGAATGATTTTGAAAAGGAGTTCCAGAGCACAATTAGGAGTGTATAGACTGCTGGGCTGCACCAGTGACACTCTGCCTTTGTCACCCTGAGCAGGGCTAGTGAGTGGGGCACAGCAGACAGAGGGTGCACAGCCACAGACACCCCCAGGCTGCCAGGGGCGTGGGCTGGCACTGCTTTCCTGGCTCAAAGGCACAATTTGGCCTTTTATTCCTCCTCTGTAAAATTACAAACATGTAAACGCCTGAAAATGGTATCAGCCGCCTCTGTGAGAACTTTTACTGGAAATTACATGTAACTTCCTTTATTTAAGAAATAAAGTCTTTGGGTGCAAATGTGGATTGAATCTGCTTTTTAGAAGAGAGGTTCTTGGGATGTGCTTTGTGCACAGACAAAAAACAGCTTAAATCACTTAAATCAGCGTTGCTCACACTCTTTCTGGAGCACAACATAGTCCAGGCCACTGGTGCTGCAGCAGGGAACAAGCTGGGTTGGGGTAGCACATGAATTTTGTGGCTGTAGTGGCAGCAGCATCTTTGGGCTTACAGCACCGGTGGCAGGTGAGGGATTCACATCTGTGAATATGGTCTGCTCTGCTGATCAGTGAACATTCTTGTAAGAAAAAGGTGGCAGGCACTCTCCTCCAGCTTCCTGGTAATCTCTGAAATATGTATGATGATTTCATTAATTTTCATAACATAGCACACAAGCAGATATTTTTGAGAATGTCAGAAGAGACATTTGGTTACCTCCCGGATGACAAAGGAAAAAAAAAAAAAAAAGGACTGCCTGTTCAGAAAGAGAAAGGAAAGAATGACAAATAACTGAATAATCTGCTCCAAGACAGCATCTCCAAAAGGCAAGGACAAAGGACTGTCAGGAGGCAGGAGACAGCCATGACAAGACTGCATGAAAGAGGGCATTGACTTCCAGTTCAGGTAGATGATACCATTGTTACCATGGAAATGGAATTGGTACAAGGGGACCAACACAGAGGAGTCTTCATCAGGAACAAAAAGCACAAATGAGTTTATGACCTCCACCTTCACCATCTAGATAACATCCATTACTCTCCTTGTTATCCAAGTCCCTTTATGCTACACTTTCTCCATGTGCTCGCTTTGCCTGAACCAATGTGCTCATTCCATGTGAACCACTGGCTTTTTGCTTTTTCATGTCCAGACCCTCCTCTAGACGGGAATTCGATGCCCTGTGCTCTGACAGCAGGATCACCATCCTCCCAACAACAGCAGCACTCCTCAGTGCTGTGCTGCAGGTCCCTCACCCCTCAGTGACACTGCTGTCACCTCATCCTTTTCCTGCCCCTTTCCATTGTGAGAGCAGGTGTCACTGCACAGATGCTCCTCATTTCCCTGCCCTCCATTCCCTCTGCCATCTCTGCCCCAGAAAGGTGGCTCAGGTCAGAATAATCTGCAGTGATCATGTCCTGTTCGCACTTGGAGCTGTCAGAATTATCACAGACAGAAAAGTTTTCAGCTCTCTCGGTTTATTGACACCCACGTGATGAATTTGAGCTTTCTGACATCCATGTGCTTTCTTATTTGGATTTTGTGGATACCAAGGATCTGTGCCTGCTAAAAACAACCAGTAGAGCAGAGTGTGCTGCTAGGAGCATGCCAGTTTAACTGGGTTTATTTTCACTGTGCCCATCAGAGATAAGCTTATTTGGCAGAAAATAATCCTCCTGTCTCTTTTTTCCTCTTCATTCCCACCTGCCTGAGTCTGGAGGATGAGAGCCCCTTTTAGCATTCACTCAAGCAGGCACCATTTCAGAAAAACACACACTATATGTTTGTGACAGCTGGGTTTATCACTAAAAAATGCAACTGTTGTCACCCTGCTCTGTTAGGGTGCATGTTTTTCCCCCTGTGCTGTTTCCCACTCAGTTGCATGGAAGCTCAGGAAAGAAACTGCAGAATCAAAACCATTAAAATGCAGCTCACTCTCCTAATACTGAAGAAATAGCTCCTCCTGAAGGCAGAAATCAGGACCTGTGGCTTTTTGAGTTGTTTGAACTTTCCCTGGGTTTCCGTTGCATAGAGGAAAATTTTATTACACTTCCACCAGATTGAGCCCTGAGCCAGAAAAAGGAATGTGCAGAATCCCAGAATGAACAAAGCTGGAAAAGATCTCTGAGATTATCGAGTCCAATCTGTGACCAGGTACCATGACACCTCCAGGGATGGTGACTCCACCACCTCCCTGGGCAGCCCCTTCCAATGTCTAAACACCTTTCTGCTGGTGACATTTGGATATTACTCAGTCTCCTTTCCTGATGTTCATACTGGCATGGGTATCATTTGTCTCAGAATTTAGTTTTGCAAAATACATCAAAAGCCCTTGTTATTTTAAATCACTTTTTAGAATAATTTCCAACAAGTAAAACCTTTATGTGGAAAAGGTTAATAAAAGGACCTTCTTAACTGCTCCCTGAGCCAGTGTCATATTTATTGCAGATAACCATCTGATGTTGCACTCATTTGCCTTGGAAATATGATTGGCATAAAGTCGTTGAAAAATGGAACATTTTATAATTCTTATCTGGGTACCCTTGTCCTATATTTGTGATAGATGATGTTAGAAATAATATTTTCATGAGGATGTCCAAGTAAAAATCCCTTTAATAGAGGATTATTACACTACATTGTTCTGTGACCTCAAAGTTAGTCATAATTTTCTTATTCTTAATAAGGAAAATGAAAGAATCCAACATGTGAACACTAATTGCTAATGCAACGAGTTAGATCATGAACATCTTATACATTTTTCTATTATCCAATCCTTTGTTATAATTAATCTTCTATGTAGAATTTTTGGGAGCAGGGCTTAAATTTTGTACTTCTCACATAATTCCTGAAACTCTCTGTAATTATTAACAAATACCCAGACAGAATTAAGTGCTTTAGTGGACTTTTTAAATATAGGTTTTTCAGACTATTTAATTTAAGCACTACGTGTGCTTTATCAGAACATTTAATTTAAAAAATGCATATGAACAATGGCTTTTTCTTCTAAAGGCCTTATAGTGCTGGCATTATCACTTCAGCTGAGGGTTAGAAGACAAAGTGTCAGCATCATTTTCTGTGCACATTCTCAGTTTGAAACCAGTAGCTGTCCCATGCAGACGGATGGCTCTCCTCAGAGGAGCTGCAAAGATTTACTTTGGCCTTATGCTCACAGTGTGTTTTTCCAAAAGCATTTTTAATGTGTCTGCAAGCTGCATCCTGCTTTCATGCCAGCTCTCCAGTGCCACATGTACAGCTGTGTCTGGGTTTGAAAAGATAGGTGGCTGCTAAGGAAGGCAGCAACATTCCTTGCAATGGAAAATGAAAACCCCCTCCCTCTGAATTATCGTAATTTTGAAATTAAGGGGCTCTCAGGCAAAGATATGGGAGTAGGAATAACAGGTCTATATAAGGAAAATTAATAATACAAATGCAATAATACAAAAATAAAAATAAAACATTGCCAGAGTGAGAGCAGTCCCTGCCCCCTGTGTGTCAGGGGGTGTCCCAGCCCCATCCATGGGGGCTCAGCCCTCCTGCAGTGCCAGCTGTGGCTCTGCTGCAGCAGGGATCCTGCACAAGGGGGGAGTTTTCCTCTGCAGCTCCAGGGCTGCTGCAGATGGGCCTGGGCTCCCTCTGGCCATGCAGGGCAGCAGAAAGCTGCTCCTCTGGCAATGCAGGGGGCAAAGCCTGCTGGGGTGTCCCAAAGCTCAGATTGGATCCAGGTAGGAATGCTTGGCTCCTCCCCTGGGCGGAGCATCTCCCCATGCGATGCTGGGATTGGCTCAGCCATGCAGGGACACTCAGTGGCCATGGACAGCAGAGATCTCCTGGATGGGGGATTGGCTGTGGGAGAGAGAAAGAAAAAACTGCCCCAAGGACAGCAGAGAACTGCCCCAGCTCTGACAGATGGAAACAGAACACACACCCCCAGCCACATCTTGTATCCTAAGACAAGCTTGTAAAAACAGCTTTGGCACAAAAGGTACAAAACCTGCTGTAAAGCTTTAGCTCCTCTTTATACATATCCCGAAAAAATGAGGGAAATGTCTGAAATCAGACATTTCAGTCCCGGCAGCAATCACCTCTGAAGTGTGTGCAGAACTTGTATCACTGTTAAAAACACAACCTCCTATGCGGGCTTCTAAAAAGTTCTATTTCAGTAATAATTTTAGCAAAAAAAGGAATTTTACTGCATGCTAGGAATTGCTTGTTTACTCCCCCAGTTTGAGAGCTAGTCAGTACATCCAGAAAAAGAAGCATTTCCTATTCTGTTGTTTGACCATAAAATGAATAAAACATAAATTTTCAGGATTAATGACAGAAGTAAAGTCGAAAATGTATTGCTCTAAGTTTAAAGAACTTGCACTAATACAAACTGAAACAACCTCCAGGCTACCCTGAATCCTTTTTTTTCCCCTGTGGCATTGCTATCCTAAGAAAAACAACATATTCACATTTGTGTAGCATATTTGTCACCACTACATTCCTAGTCATTCTGGTAAACAAATAACTTACTAAATTTCAAAGAAATATGTAATTTGTGGTTGGGAATTATAGAATCATTAAGGCTGGAGAAGAGCTCTGAGGTCATCAAGCTTTGCCCGAATGCTGCCATTCCACAAATAAACCACAGCACTGAGTGCCAAGGCTCCTCCTCCTTTAAACACGTCCAGCTCCACCAGCTCCCTGGGCAGCTCCCCCCAATGTTTAACCACTCTTTCAGTGAAGACATTTCATCCTAATGTTCAACCTGAACCTCCTAGTCGGTCTGGTAAACAAATAACTTACTAAATTTCAAAGAAATGTATAGGTTGTGGTTGGGAATTACAGAATCACTAAGGCTGGAGAAGAGCCCCAAGGTCATCGAGTCCAACCTTTGCCCGAATGCTGCATTTCACAAATAAACCACAGCACTGAGTGCCAAGGCTCCTCCTCCTCCTTTGGGCACCTCCAGCCCCACCAGCTCCCTGAGCAGCTCCCCCAATGTTTAACCACTCTTTCAGTGAAGACATTTCTTTCTAATGTTCAACCTGAACCTCCCCAGGTGCCACTTGAGGCCGTTCTCTCTTCTCCTCTTGCAGGTGACCTGGGGGAGAGGACGAGCCCACCTGGCTCCAGCCTCCTGTCAGGCACTTCTAGAGAGTGAGATCTCCCTGAGTGTTCTCTTTTCCAGGCTAAACACCCCCAGTTCCCTCAGCTGGACTCTCCAGACCCTTGCCCAGCTCTGCTGCCCTTCTCTGGACTTACCCCAATGCCCCTCCTGCAGGGAGGGGCCCAGAGCTTTAAATATACCCTTGGAATAAATATTTTCCTCAGCAAGTTTTTACTTAAAACAATGTTTGTTTTACTAACCAATGGGTATGAAGATTGCACTTTTTTCTCTCCAGGCAATTCAAAATATGTTGGCAATGGTCATATGCTTGTCTGTGTTTTGATGTTTGAAAAACAGATGAGATCTAATCTTTTTATGAAAAAACATTTGAGTTCTCCCCACCCACCTGATAAACCTCCATAGGTTTATCAGCCAGAGCAAAGCACTGACATCCAGCTGGGACAATTAAGTTGCAGTTTTCTTACTAGATATGATTTTATTGACTCCCTCTAATGGAGGAAGAGGGCAAGGATGGTGCTGCTTATCGTGTCCACAAGCAAATTTTTGGTGAAATATTTATATTTACATTGTCTGATATTACTCACAACTCACCAAATTAACTTCAGCACTGTAAATGTCAGTACCCACAAACACTGCTTTTCATTTCAGCCCTGTTTGTGTCCAAACTAAAAGAGTTTGTGGGGCTGTTTGGTGAGGACATACAACATCACATGACTGACTAGCCAGAAAAACAGCAAGGAATGCTCAAAAACAAGATGTGAATACTTTTTTGAAAAGGAATGTGATGTGTACACAGAAAGAGGATGTCTGATGATGCAAAAGCAAAGCAGAAGCTAAATTCCTTATTCATTCCATTACTTCAGGAAAACAAATATCCCATCTGTGCCCTGGGTAAAGCCGGTGGTTTAGGCACTCCTATGGTGAACTAGGCTTTAGGAACCAAGGAGATTTTTAAATGAGCCTGAAAAAAGTGAACATCTTCCTAAACAGTTCAGCTAAAAGTCCCAGAAGAAATCTTAAGATCTTAAGAGCAGGAAAAAAAATCATTTACAATAGCAAAAACATTAAACACTTCTAAGGCTGAATCCATGAGCCACAATTCAGATGTGGATCAGAAAACCACTGTCTAAGTCTATAGTTATGACAGAAATGCAGCTCTTGTCATCCCAGCAAGTTTTTGATACTGAGGTGCTTCCTTTGGCTGGACATAAATTCACACCAGGAAGAAAATAATGGTGATTAAAAATATGCAAAAAAATTCTAGTTCCATATCAAGAGCAGAGCACATGTGCTGCAACAAATATGAGAACCACAATCAAGATGACTGACCATCATTATTTCCTGTTCAGGGAGCTAGGACCCCCTATTTCATAATATTACAAGTCAAAGACAGAGTACGTTAAGAAGCTGCAAAGAATGAAATAATGCATTATGATAAATACATCTCAAATTTTAGATTGAATCTGTGTAAAGAAAATTAAACTGCAAATTACCTGAAAAGGCTTGCTCACTGCCCAAATGTCAGGATTTACAGCACTCATAAATATCTTTTTCTATGATTAATTGTGTTTTTCCTTGAGCTAACAGAAAGCATGGCAAAGCACAGAAGCAAAGTTTCGGTTTTCAAACAGAGACAAGTTTATTTAGAGGCTTATGTAGCTGCAATCAGCATGGAATCACAAGAGGATTCAGAGGTCATGGACAGTGAAACACAGGTTTTCTCAGTCAGTCAGAACTGAGATCAAGCTGAAAACAACCCTTCTGAGAGAGCTCGTGCTGGAATTAACTTGGTTCCACATCAGCTCCAGTCTCAAGTTGGCAAAATGTGCATGAAGGCTGTACAGCTTCTACCCCTAAGGTGTAGTCCAGTTTCAAAGCCAGTTAATTTTAAGAAAGTAAAAACGAATCAGGAGACAATTTCCTGGTTGCTTCTAAAATGTAATGAAAGTATAGTGACCAGGGTATGGGCAGTCATCTACAAAACATCAAAACATGTGTGGAGCCCAAAGGCAGGGCAGAAGGAAAGAAGCTCTTTAGACAAAAAAAAAAAAAAAAAAAAAAAAAAAAAAACCACAAAAAAAGCCCCACAAACTCTAAGAGCAAAGAACTGCTAAAAACCTGCTATCTGTTGGATAAACAAAACAGGTCTTAGGTGCTCATGTCTCAGAAAAACACCAAGTTTATCTCTGAGGGTAGAGAGAGGAACAAAGGAAATGGAAAAATGGCTAAAATTCAGATTTCAGAGAGGCAAGAAGGGTTCCCTGACAGAAAACCTGTATTGTGCAAAAACCAGGCCACATTTCCCCAGAGAACCTGTAAATCCAGGAGTTCCCACTGCTCTGTCACTCAGGGTCAATTACTCACAATTTCCAGGCCATGCAAGCTCTGGATAACCCATGTGGGTTATCAGCTGCTGGGTCCAAGACAAGCCCTGGAGATCAGGACCTGCTGCTTTTCCCTGCCCTTGGCTTGGGGTTTTCAGTGGGATTTTTGCTGTAATGGACCTTAATGACTTCTCTGGGACTGACACTTAGGGTGTGAACCAGCAGAGACTCAGCTCTGCAGCTGGCCACTCTTTAATCTGCCCTGTGAGGTGAATTCCCATCTCAACAAACAACAGAAAACAGCAGAGCATAGCTGAGCTTGGGCATGTGAGCGAGCTCCTGAGTGTCAGCTGAGCCCCGGGAGCTGACCCTGTCTGCTCTGGCTCCTGTTGGGGTTAGATGAAAGGGGCTTAGGCTAATCTTGCCTCCTGAGAGCCGGGACAAGTCCCAGCCCACAGCTCATTCCTGCAGCTCGGCCAGCACAGGGCGTTCTGTCCCGTCACAGCTGAGCCAGGGCTGCCCCCAGGGCTGCCCCAAAACCAAAAGAGAAGGCATGAGCTGCTGCAGCTGGGTGTGGGGCTGCGGGAAAAGGGCTGAGAGAGAGCCACCACCCCCCTGACACACAGAGGGGAGCGAGGAACCACGCCATCAGGGCAAGAGACCCAGCTGGTGCCCTGCCTCCAAGCTGGCAGGTAGGCTGAACTCAGTTTCTCTGCTGTTATGGTCTCTCTTGATGTTTGAAGGGACAGGATTTCATGTGGATTTTTTTTTTTTTTAATAAGAAATACCTTTTAAAAAAAAACCTGACTAGATTTTCTGAAGAGATAATGTGACAAAGATATCTTTTCAGCTTAATAACATCTTCTGTAGCTCACAAGCCTTTCTAGCATGCTTTTCTTTGTATTCCCCACAACGAATTCAGACATTTGTTGAATCCCCCAGCGGTGTGACTAAACAAATCCCACGACTGAACATCACCACGGAACACCAGCTTGCATGGGGCTGTGTTCTCCACACCAATACACTCAGCCACACAGGGTATAAATCCTGCATTCTCCTGATGGTGAGAGCAAATGCAGATGTTGGAAACAGCTGTGCCTGCCTGAAAAGCCTGCAGCTGCCCCCCACCAGCTCTTGGTTCACTGAGGCAGGTTTGCCAACCGCAGAATTTATAAAATTTTGTTTACCTGCTCCACCCCCAAACCTCTCAGGGTTTAAACCTCTCTTATCGAGTGATTTAAAGGCTGAACACGAGATGGCGCCAAGTCCTCGCAGCAGCACCACCTAAATTTGGATAATTCCACCTGCCTCAGGTGGAATTCCGGTTGCAGCGAGCAACCTCATTCATGGCTTGGTTAAATGTTTTTTAAAATGCTGAATGAAAGACGCAACAGGCTGCTGAAAGGCTTTATTTAACGACTGCACTTGTCAATGAAATATTCTGGGATAAAATGGGAAGATTGGGGAAAAAGCCCCAAACTGCTCAACAAATATAGTTCTCTCTGGCAAAACCATCCACATACTGAGGAATTTTTTTTTAACTGTATCATATCTGTCATAGTAAGAAGGCCTCTCTATCATGTGTTCTGCTAAATGATAACAGAGGAAAAATAAAATTCTGGTTTCGTATCAAGGAGCTGTAGCTAATGTGCAAAATCTCATTATTCTAGTTTCTAAATGCAGAATTTCTACTTTTATGCAGGGCCAAAACATCTTTATTCAAGCTCTCAACTTGAATGTTTCAAAGTCTTTCCACCAAATAGAACAAACCACAGGCATACCTTAACCAGTTAAAAAAAGAAAGTTTTCAAAGGGTAAGAGAAGGTTGTGCCAGAGGAAATTGGTGACGTGACTGGCCACAAATCCCAGCTAAAGATAAAGCAGGCTGCACTTTCTAGTGAGACAGAATGGATAAGCTGCATGGAGTCCATGGAGAAGGATCCTCCAACAAATTATTTCCTGTCTGCAGCTAATTTATCCCCATTTACAGGAAGGGAAACCCCTGAGCATTTCAATGGGTCACTTTTTTCCAAGAAAAGAGATTTCACAGTATTGCAGCTTTCACCATCCTGCATCATGATGTTTATTTGTTGTTTTAATGCTGGTGTTTCCCAGCCTGCAGCCTATGAGGGCTGTGATTTTGGGGGAAGCAGTGCTACCATACTGTGGCTAACTTTTGTTGTAGTCTTGGAGAAAAGATTTCATAAAGAAGGATGTGAAATCTTGTGAGAATTCTTGAGCAAATTGCTACTAAAATATCTGAGTGGTTGGGACCGAATTCAGACTACTTTAGCTGCAACTAATTTACTCTCCTTCATAAACAGGAAAATTACAGCTTCATAAAAACCTTTCAGCAAATATAACAGCAATTTGGAACATACTGAAAAGTGATGTATAAAAAGTTGATTTTTTTTTTTAAATTTCCTGCCTTAGAACCATGAGTTTCTACCCAGGGAGCACAGCCATTTAGAGCATTCATCTCAGAGTCTGTTTTGGCCCTTGCCCCTCAGGGACTGTGATCCATTTTGCCACTTTTCTGCACAATCCACTAACAGGGCAAGCAGCACAAGGAAAGAACCCCTGGATGCACCAGCCTAAGCACCACCCAGGCACAATTGCAGAATCAGGAACCTGGCCTGAACTGAAACTCAGCATTGCCAAAGTGACCCAAAATGTGACTGCGGCGCTGAGGAAGAGAAACTCAGTCAGGCCTGCTCAGTAACTTTCAAGAACATAAGAATAAACCCTGGTGATTAAATCTCATCAGGATGAACTGTGGGAGATCTCACAGAGAACTTTGTTTTTGGGGATGGAAACAATGAAGATGGTTGGTAAAGCCCCAGTGCTCTGCTTTGGGGCTCCTGACTTGTTTTTCTCATGGGTCTTTTCCGAGAAGGATGATTCTGCTCTCCCTGAATAAACCCCATTGTTGCACAAGAGAGGGAAAGACTCAGCACAATGCCAGCTTTGTGACAGTCATGGGTCTGCACCGCTGCAGCAAAGACACCACTCTCATGGAAGGGGCACTTCTGGAATGGTAATTAGCCAAGAGGCCAGCACAGCTGAGGGAGTGCCCCTGGAACCCACTGCAATGGCAGAGGTGCAGAACTGACTCACTTAT
Source organism: Zonotrichia albicollis (assembly GCF_047830755.1). NCBI lineage: Eukaryota > Metazoa > Chordata > Aves > Passeriformes > Passerellidae > Zonotrichia > Zonotrichia albicollis. The sequence continues at coordinate 54,161,493 of NC_133824.1, forward strand.
TACAATGATAACAAACAGGACAGACAGGACCAACGAGCTAAAGGGAGCCCAGAATCAAGATTCTCTCTGCTTTCTGGTGGTGCAGCAGTATTGAGTCAAACACTAAAGAAGCAGAGCTGTAAAATCACGAACCATGAACAGACAGGGGCTTGTGCTGCGTGCTCAGCCTCCCTCTGCCCCTGCCTGCTCTTCCCAAGGGAGTGGCAGTAATTGCCTCCTCATTCCAGGCCCTTCCCCTGCACTGGGGCAAGGCCCTGCTCGCCTTCCCAGCCCTGCCTGATGCTGCTTCTCCCAAAAACTGGAGAGCAGCATGTACCAGCAGGGGCTTGGCACTTCCAGGGCACGAATAAACCGCGCAGGAGGAACCCTGCACCAGTGAGGCTCACAGGTGCTGCTTCTGTCATGGGCAAAGCTGTCCACACACCTGTGCTGTGAGCTGGGAAAAAGGAGGGGAAACTGGGCTGCTTTCAACCAAGTTTTGCCCAGATTGTTCTAAATGCCACTGACTCAATACTCACCGCCCAATAATTTTTGGTGTCGGTGTTATGAGAGATGCAAATGTTATCAACCTGTGTCATTTTCACCGCTCCTCTGCGTGGCCTGTTTAAGAGGGCTACCTCAAAGTTGGGACAAAAGACAAGAAACATTCAAAAGCCAAATTAATACACAGCCCATGGATCCTTGCCAGGTTAAATTACTCTTTGGCGTGTTCAGAGATGTTTCAAAGGCATTCTACTTCCCTTCCCATTTTCTCTCTCTCCCCCACCTTGGGCATGTCTGCTCTCTATGTCCAATCCTCTATCTGGAATATCTGGTATGTGATTCATAGCCTTGGTGTTTTGTGTAAATTTAAAGCAAATCTGAAATAACATGCAATTCTTCCCAAGGTCAGAGAGTGGCTCAGCTGGCAACAGGGAACAAGTTTTAACACCCCAAATACACTGGAAGATTATTCTAGGCAAAAAGAGATTCTAAAACTGAGAAGTGTGTTGTAAGTGACAAAACTACCTTAAAAAAACACATGTATTTTAGACATGCTTAAACTATTTAGGTAAAAGATACCATAATGCCAGAAAAAAAAGACAGCAAACTATAGTGGTCGAAATAAAACCAATCCACAAAGAGTGAAAAGTGTGTGTTAATTGCGTTGTATACCTGTCTGGAATCTCTTTATCTCACTTTTTGCTAAGCAGTTACTTTTGTTTAGCCAGCTCCACGGAAAACTGACATCCCCAGGGCTGTGCTAGGGCAGCACAGGTGACCCCTTCGCTTAACAGAAACCCTTTATCAGATTTTTGCTCATCCAGGCACCCCAATGATCACCAGGGAACTCCCAATGACCAAAACCCACAGCACTTTTAGTATTTTCAGGAGTGATCCTGGAATCTCTGGAGACAGAAGAAAAGATACACTTCACGAGCGTGTTTTTGTTTAACGTTTGTGTACTTGCAGCCTTCCTGCACTTGAGATTTTTTTTTCAGTAAAAAAAAACTCATTAGATCGTTGACTCCTGCTCAAAAACCAGCCTCTAATGCTGATTTTTTTTTTTTTGCAAGTAAATGCTGATATGAAACAGCTATAACAATATAAATATGCTGTTATTTCACAAAGAGACTTAGAGCCTGCGAGAAGTGCTTTAAGTAGAGAAACACCTGATTTTTTAAAAAATCTTTGGAGCAGACGGTGTTTTCCTCGGTCAATGCCCGTGTTAACCTGGAAAAACTCCGGGGGACGGGAGAATGCACCAAAAAAAAAACAAAAAAAAAAAAAAAACAAAAAAAAAAAACCACTAAAATAATACTTTCGATTCCAGCAATAGCGAAGCTGTGCAGAGAATTCCCTGAGCGCAGGAATTCCCTGGAGCACCTGCCCGTGCCGGGGGGGGCGCAGCGCCGGGCGCCGTCACTCGGGGGCGGCCCCGAGCGCGGCCGGGAACGGGAACACCGGGATCGGGACTGGAAAGGGAAAAAAGGGAAAGAGACCGGGACTGGAAAGGGATCGGGATCGGAAAGAGCGGGCCCGGCTGTCCCGAGTATCGCGACTGTCCCGGAGCTGCGGAGGCAGCGCCGGGCACGATTAAGAAAAGGACCAGGAGCAGGACAAGGACCAGGACCAAGAGCAGGAGCAAAACCAGAAGCAGGACAAGGACCAGGACCAGGACCAAAAGCAGGACCAGAATCAGGACCAGGACCAGGAGAAGGACACGGAGCAGGAGCAGGAGCAGGATCAGGATCAGGTCAACGGGCCCGGGGTGTCCGAACGCGGCCGCTCTCGGCGCTGCTGCCGCGGCCGCTCCTGTTGCTCTCCCCGCTCCATCCCATCTCATCCAAAAGCAGCGGGGCTTTTAAACAGACGCTGCTCCTGCGAGGTAAATATTTATCCTCCCGAGCTGCAGTTGGACTGGCAGGTCGGTAAATAAAGCGCTTTGTTGGCGGAGGGCAGGGGGTTCAGCGAGCTGATGACACCCAGCTGCAGCCCGGCTCTCTAAGGTGGGAGCCCTCCCCTTCCTCCCCTCCCCAGGCTTTGACAATCAACTATAAAAAAAGCGGTGAGAAGAGGTTGTTTAAAGGCTGTTCGGGACAAAGTAGCTGGAAGACGAAGCTGTCTGCTCAAGCAGCACAGAGATAAGGAAGGTAAGGGCATGTCAGTGATTCCCCAGTCCCGTGGGCTAGCGCTGCTCTGATAAAAACACCTCCTCCTAACATTTGCAAGAAGGATAAGGAACCACCCTGCTTCGTCCATCATCCTCTGCTCAGCTTTGCATGGGGCAGGAGAAGATGCTGAGGATCATTTTGGCAGGTCTGGCTGGGCGGGGGTGTAGGGCAATGCCTGCTTTTGAAGATTTGTGTGTACCACACTTTGTATTTCCATGTCCAGAAAACATAGTTTGCAATTTCAGATTTTTAATTTTAAGGTTGTGATTGGAGGGGGTTCACTGAGGAGTGCTTCTCTGGGGTTATTTTGTTGGGCTTTTTACTAAAAGGAATATATGAACAAGTGCATAAGACTTCTTTCTGAAACTGCTGTGGAAATGTGGAAAGAGCAGGTGGGAGGGCAAAGAAAGCAGAATTCCAGCTTTCCATGTTTATTTATTGACTTTGCCTGTGTTCCTGATTTTTACTTGCATCTGCTGTTTGAACTTTAAACCAATGAATTTTTAAGTTTCTCTCCATCTTTCTAATGGAGAAATACTTTGACTAAAACTCAGTACACCAGGAAAGTGCAAGGTCAGACTGGGACAACCATAAGCAAATATGGGTTGTTGGTTTTTAGATGGTACGGGTTTTCCATCCACTTGCTTCTAATTCCAGTTGAGAACAATTGTAAAGGCCTCTTGAACCTGAAGGAAACCCAGTGTAAGTTAAAGAGGGGTAGAACTCAAAAACACCCAGTTTTGTCTTGAGGACAGGTATACCTTGGTACCAGAATATGAGGGAAAAATTATATGTAATAATAATATCATTTATAATGTACAAAGTAATTTCAAGTCCCCAGTAACAAGACTTAAACTGAGGGATAACTCAAGACTGGTCTCACCACTGACTGCTGAAGTTTTTTTCTGTTGTAGAGACACGTGACATGCCTGTAACTCTTCTGAGCTAATGTTAGCATTGGTTTTGAAAGCTTAAATACTTTATTTACCTGAGCCAGGTAGTAATCAAACATCCTGACAAAACATACAGCAGCTTATCTGTCGCCCATCTGGGGCTCTGCCCTATGGGAAGCCCAAATTAAAGGAAGGGGTAGGGACTGGGTTGATGTGTGTGGCTGGAACGTGGTAGGAATTGGGCTGGCAGTGTTGTTCCCTGATTCCGGCTTCCCTGGCTGCTTTCATCTCCTGTCCCAGGAAGCAGAGGGATTAGAGGGATGGTGCAGAGGGCACTTTCTGCTGCTGCCATCCCTGTTTCACCCCTATCCACATGCAGATAAACAGGAGAGACAGGAAGGAGGTGGGAAAGGAAAGGTGAGATAATAAGAGTTATCTTCCCCTCACTCCTCCTGTGTCTGATCTCACTTCATCTTTCTTCGTGTGATATCAGCAGTGTGGAAAAGGGATCAGGGTGTGTGTGTCCAGCAAAGGGAGAATGTTTGGGTGTAGGCACAGACCACAGAAGTGCTCTCTGGCCTCTTGTATGCATTCTCCCATTTTCCTGTCATGCTTGTTACACTGTGCTTCTCCAGGCAGACCATGCAGGCAGCAAAATGCGGCTCCATGTGGCAGAGAGAGTTGGAATGGAGCATGGGCCGGGGACAGATGGACAAGAGTAGAATGGAGACCTCGACAATCACCTTCCTCAACACGCTGATTGTGTCAGCAGACAGGCAGGAAAGGCAGAGGGACAATGCCCTGTGAGTGCAAAAGAGGAGAAAATGAAAACAGAACAAGAGGCACTGAGCGCCATCCTTGTTATTCCGTGTGCAGCTCTGCCCCCAGCCCTCATTTACCTCGCTTGTTTCCTCTTTGCCGCTTTCTGGTCTCTCTCCTCAAAACAAACAAACTCCCACAGATCCGTACAAGGCACTCATCCCCAGACACTGCTTTCACTCTGGTGAGGCCACTCAGGGGCAGACCAGAAACTCAGCTGGTTTTCCCTGCAGCTAAGGATTTGTTTGAACTCAGGCAGCCTTGACCTGGTAGGATTAGCAAAGGACTGTGTTCACACAGGTAAAGCAAAAAAATCCACCTTCCTCCTGCTCCCTTCCCCAGAAAAGGCATTTACAGCAATAGGCGGAAACCTCCTGCTTGCTTTAGAAGTCTATAATGTGATGATTTAGTTTGTCAAAGCGGGGAGTGATAAATAAGGAAATGTGTTTCATGATAATGATTGCTCAGCATAGGTGCAAAATCATTGAATGTGCTGTACAAAGATTTTTGTGTTTTCCAGAAATACCCAAGGGTGTGGAAATAGCAATGCAGCAGATGACAATGTTTAGGGCAGTGGATTAAGACTGTCAGAAGTCACTTTTCTATCAGTGAAGTTGCATCACTCCAGTCTCTGGGGATGTTTCTCATTCCTTTTGCCACCCCATTCCCAGAGATCTCTTCAACCTCTCTGGATATAACCTTGAAAATCTCCTAAGCTACTCAGGAGGGTTTAGCAGCAGTGATGTCCCTGGAGGGACACTTGATCAGTTACCAGGGTTCTGTGGATATGTATGAAATAACTTTGCTTCAGTCAATACCCTGAGAATTGGAAAGACTGAGCACTAAATTAGGTTCTTTAAATTATCCCCAGTTTGCTTTTGTCTGTGCAGTGCTATCAACTCACCTGTTGCTTTGAAGCTGAAGAAACTGAGAGTCCCCCTTTGCTCAATCTGTTCTTTGCCTTTGTCTAGGTACCAGCTTTGAGGTGATGTCTTTGATAACTTGTGGCAGGTTGAATTTCCTCCCTTCTTCTTTCTTCCACCTTTACAACATTTTAGCTCTTCTTTTACCCAGATGCACATTAAGCAACAAAATAAAGGCGCTTCTTTCTTGTAGCTAGATGCCTCTGCCTGCGTGTTTTAGTGTGACATTTTTATTTCAAGTCTCTCTGACCTTGTAACATTACAGTTACCTTTTTTGTTTCCATCTTCACGTGTTTATTTTCTATAAAACCATTTCTCAGTAGCACTTTGCTCTTATCTGGTAATTCATTGATGCAGAGAACAAAGCAGTTAAATTACAAAGATAATTTCTTTCTGAAGCCAACTTAAAAAGTAAATCCTGGTGGCACTGTTGCCAGTCTAGGTCAATTTGTGTTTATAATGTGCACCTGCCAAGTTCCAGTGTAGTGGTTTAGAGGATTTTAAGCACAACCTGGATTTTGAACTCCAATTTGATAACCTGTACAGCAAGATTTTTATGACTGTTTTGTGGTTCACTAGTATTTCTGCAAAACCTGTGACTGAAACTTGCTGAGGGGAAAGAGCTGTATATTTTCATAGAGATCAAAAATGAAAATGTGGTATCTTCAAATGCCTAAACCAGGGCTTTATTTATCTGCCAGATTATCAACAAACAAATGAGGAACCATTAGTGGTTTTCTCAACTCTGTGTATGTGATATATAAAATACATTCTGTGTTTCTCTGTTTAGTCAGATTTTCCGGGTTAAATCTGAAGTAGCTGAAGATAAAAGTTGAGGATTGAATACAGGTTAAAATAGAGCATTTAATAGAGGGGTAAAGATAAGAAACCTGGTGTGACCAGACAGTGTAATTCAAGGAATGGTAAATAATGGATCTGACTTCCAAAAAGTTGCAAGTATAAACTGGTGATAAATTGATGGTGGTTTCCTGAAGCAGATGTGAATTTGGAGAAAACAGATCAGCTGATTCTCCTTCAATGAAACCTTGCATTGGTTTGGAGGGCTGAAATCAGACTGAACACCAAAGTCAAGAAAAAGACAGGTCCAAAGGATGCCTCTGTTCCAAGCCTTGCTTATCCAGTGCTGACTGCGAGTGTTGTTGCCATTAGAGCAACAGAAAGTGTGTGAATATTCATAGGGAATGATTCACTCCCTGCTTAGGTCTTCATAGTGTTTAAAATCAACAGATTGCATGCCAGGTAAAGTAATTAGTGAAGATAAATCTAAGCTGTTGCATTTTAATCTGGATTTCCATCACTTAGAGTATGGGAACTCCTGTTTTACCTTATCCTCCTCTGAAAACAAGTCTGGTTGGTCTCTGCATTCAGAGGTGACTTTGCTGGGGTTGCCTCCTTTCTTCTCTATGTTCTGCTCCTACAAAAAAAAAAGAAAAAAGGAATTTTGTAATTTTATTTCCAATTTGCACTATTTTCAACCCAAAGTTTATTTCAGAAACCTTATTTGGACAGGGGAAGATATTTGCCAAGAGTCTCTTGAATGTAGTGAATCATGTTTTTATTCCTCTACAGGGCAGATGGTAGCATCTGCTTTAATAAAGCATAATCAGAACATCTTATTCTAATGGCATTGCAGTAAGATTTATGAGTGGTTTCTGGGATGATCATAAAATAATGAGCATAATCCAATCAGCTCCCAAACAGAAGAATTCTGAGGTCTCACTCCAGACAAAAAAAATAAAAATCTCTAGCAAACACCTTGGGGAGATAACATATCCTACTTTCTTAAGTGGTATGTGCATGTTTCCTACCTATCCACACAAAATGGGTTATTTTCTTAAAGAGTGTTCATTACATCTGAAGAAAATAAAAATCAAAATTAGTGAAGTCAATGTTTTCTTTTCTTGAAGTAATCTTCTGTAAATAAAATAGAAGTATATGTGCAAAATATTTTAGTATTAGTAGAGATTATTTTAAACTTGAAAATTTGAGTCACGGACATTATAAAGTAACTAGTTATTGCATTAAAACATTCTTCAATTTAGAAAGGTGAATGCATACAAAATAGAAATATTACCTGAAACTCTAAGTACAATTCTCGATCTGCTCCGGCAGACTTTGTATGTATCAAAAGAAAATTAAATTAGAACTTTTGTCACTAAAAGAAAGCTATTCTAACAAGCTGTTGTGCAAGAAGGAGGTCTGCTCTGTTGTGAAAAATACTGAATAACCATCAGTAGTTACCCACACTATGCCCACTGCAGTGCGGGCAACATTTCATAATAATTGTAAATGAGACAAAGATTGGAAAACTATTTTAAGAATTGTGGTCCGAATCTGTTTTGCCTTGATTGCCTTCTTCATTTTAATTAGGAAACTTGGTAGCATCTTCAGTTTCCTCTGCAGGTTGTGAAGCACAGCTGGTTCTCATTTAACTGGCAAAAGGCAGATTTTAGAAACCTGCTTTTTTACTTTTTTTTTTAGCATGAGGAGAGGAGTTTGTGTTCAGAGTAAATGGGCTGTTATAAAAGGAATTCAAAGTCTAAAATGGGGCTGGGATTTGCCAGCCATTTGTAGTTTTTATTTAATCAAAGCTTCTGATTATCCAGGACTAATTGCAAGTGGGAGTAGCAGCTGCTCACTTTCTTTGGAAACCCAGATTTGGGTACTTAGAAGAGCTTCCAAATTAGTAGAGACTGATAAAAGTGCCCTACCAAGCAGAATGTTCATAAATATCATTTCACTGTAAATGAATTTTATTTGCTTTCCTTAACTAACGAGTAAACAGAATTGTTACATGTTTACAGCACAGTATTAAAGCAAAACTACCCCTTATCAATAAACAGTAATAGAGGAAAAAAAAGTCTTCATGACAGAGCTGTATTTTAGTGTTTGCCAATATCACCATTTTCTTCTTTTCAAGTAGGAATGGATAGGATCTGTATTATTTTGGAATTAATGAAACTGTCTCGAATATTTCCACTTGAAGGTTTAAAAACAACTGAAAAGAAGACTAAATCTCTCTTATAATAGCAAACCAAATTTTCCTTGCAAATTTAATAGAAGAGTACAAAGATGCCACAATTACTGATATGGAAGCAGACTTTGATCCATTTTCTGGAAAATTAAATAAACTGAAGAAACTGATAGTGAATTCTGATTCCCTTTTCTCTCCTGAAATAGAAGCAAATGATAACATTATCCAACAGATTTCAATACTTTAGTCGTTTGTCTGTATTTTGTTTTGATTTTGATGCAAGTGGCCCCAAATGCAAGAAACTTCTGACAAACTTTTCATGCAGGCAAATCAGCTGGTTGCTGTTAGGGATTAAAGGGCTTTGCAAGTCATTAGCCTGAAATAATTTCATTTTGTGGCTGTATTAATAAGCAGGTCAAAGGCATTGCTATCAAGCATTAAAATTCATTATTAATTTATTACCTCAGGGAACTCCACAGGTGTATTCACAGACCAAATAAATAGTAGGACTTTCAAATAGTTCTTAAAATTTCAACCATATGGAAGAGTTCTTGGGACTGGAAGTAACATGCAGTAGAGTTTTAGTTAGAATTTGATTTTTTTTTTTGGCAAATCCTTTTGTGTCATTGTTCATGTTCAAGTTGTTAAATACTTATCAAAATACTTATCTGGGAAGAAGTCTAGAGACATCCTCTGTGTGTTCATTATAATGGTTTAACTTGTGGATTTTTCATGGCCTAAAAGTAGTGGGAATTCAGAGAATAAAAAGTTTCCTTTAAACATACCCCAGTGATGGATGATGCTGGCAGCATCCTGAACTTCAGCTGTAAATATGTATAGAAAACCCAGGAGAGCACTGAGTTGATGAACAGGTCTGTTCCTAGGTCCAGCTTTTGCATTCAGTTGATTTGCAAAACTTCCAAAATCTTTCTGTGTCTTAGCAAAATCTGTGAGCCAAAATGACAGACCTGGAATATGGAAACTTTGGAGACTTGGAAGGGGAGGCTTGAAAGTTTTACTGAACAATCAGTCAATATCTGGAAATGGTGCGTACTTCCAGTTTTGCAAATTCAAAAAGGCTTCCTGCTGCATGGAACTGGGGCTTTGCTTTTTCTTATCTCTTTCTCAGTCCCTCATCTCATGTATAACATACAAATAGAAATTTACATTGATTTGGCTTATCCTTGCTAAGATGATTCGACATGGAAACATATTCATTTTTCATTTGTGTAGAACTTGGAAAGAATCCCTGGAAATGGTTGGCAGACGCTGCATGATGGGCTCTGTGGGTGGAAAGAACTTGAGAACACCTCTCACAGCTGGTACTAAAAGGTGCAATATTTTACAGGACAATATAGGACTCTTTTGTGTCCTGTGCCACAAAAAGAAGCAGCACAGTGAGCACTTCAGGACTCTTTTTAAGCTGATAAAATCTTTTCCCCAGGCACTCAAAATTGTATATACAATTGTTTTTTTTATTCTATTATTGCTTGTTTTACTTGTTGTGATAGAGTCAAAACAGTAGCAGTGCACAAAGAGGAGTGTGAGACACAAGAGCTGTCACAGGCATCTTTTAGGAAAAATCCTTTCCTTAAGATCTTTTTCTCCTGAGAAGCTGAGAGGCCTCAGGAACAAAATGTAAACATTGATTATCTGCTGCTGTGGAATGCAACAGGTGCATCTGTGATTGGTCTCATGTGGTTGTTTCTAATTAATGGCCAATCACAGTCAGCTGGCTCGGGCTCTCTGAGACAGAAGCTTTTGTTATCATTCCTTTTCTGTTCTTAGCTAGCCTTCTGGTGAAACCTTTTCTTCTATTCTTTTAGTATAGTTTTAATGTAATATATATCATAAAATGATAAATCAAGCCTTCTCAAACATGGAGTCAGATCCACATCTCTTCCCTCATCCAAGAACCCCTGTGAACAGCGTCACGAAGACCTGAGCACTTGGGTGGGTTTTCAGGGAGGGGAATCCCTTAGCAGCCTTCCCTGGGTAAATATGTGTTTCTGTGAGCAAACACAGCCTCCATCAAACAGGTCACTGAGGAGGCCTGGGTATCTTGTCACACATGAATTGTGGCTGCTCCCTTTCCCTCTAAAGTCAGCTTCTGGTTTCAGTGCATGCCTGATCTGTCTCCAGTCACCTTGGCATTCACTCTTCCTGCAGGATTCACTGGAAAAACAAGGATAAAGGGTGGTGCATTCTTCTTAACCGCCTGTAATAATGATTCTTCAGCTGGGGGATGTTTTATGTTCCTCTCACCTCTGTGAATCTTCTAAGTATTAAATGTTGCTCTTGCATGTCCAGAGCCACTCTTCTGTCTGTCTTGCAGCATTACCTATCTATATAAAGCCTTTCTTTTCAAAGTTAGAAAATCATGTTACTCCATTAAGTATGGAAAGCAATTATGATGGGAGGCTGGGATTTAACTTTAGTGTTTCAGTGATTTAAATTTCTTAGTGTTGGCCAGTTCTGCAGAGAGTAAATTGTCCCACATTCTGAATAGTGGAGGAGCAAAACCAACAAAATATGTCATTTCAAACCAAGGTTTTATTTGCTGTGAACAATTTTTGCCTCTTGGTTATGGTGTCCAGGTGTTGGAATGATGAGTTACTTGTCTGTGGAGTTGCCTTGTTAAAGTTTAGGGCTTGATGTGATTGATGATCTCAGACTTAAGGAGAATTTAACAAACCTTGAGGAGAAGGATGTACCACTGGGAGTGGGCACAAACAATGCAAAATTTACAGGCCATGGGGATTTGGGCACAATTCCCAAGATAAGGAAGAAAGTAGCAAAGCCAGCTCAGCAACTGGTGCAGCTGTGCTCTGTGTGTGGGCTGGTCTCTGGCCCACCAGGTGAAATAACCTATTTGGGGGCAACAGTTACACCTATTCTTGAGGCAGAGAAAGAGGAAAAATTTAAATATAGCTTTTTTTCCCAAGGATATTTTCAGTAATCTTCAGGAAGCAATCTATATGGGAATGTTTTGTTTATAAGCACAGGCATTGAAATGGCACAGCTGTTAAAATTTATATTTTTGTGGATGTGCTGAGTAATGTGGGATGTGGAGCTTTTCATAGTGATCCATTTGCTGATCAGCGCTTTTAATCCAAGCGGATTCAATTTTGATGAATTTGCTGTTTCTAGCAGAAGTATGTTTTTCTTCTCATTGTTTCCCACAGACACTTTCCTCAAAATAGCTACTGAAGCTTCAATTTATACAGAAGTGCTTGATACTGTCAGTTCCTGTTAGGATGAATTCAACATATTTGTATCCACAGATGCAGGTTGGGTAGTATCAGAGCAGCCTAGTGAGTGTTATTTATAAATTGCTGCACAGAATGTTTCAAAGGGGGAAAAATACTGATGTGAAAATGAATTTTGCAAAGTCAAAAAGTTGACTTTTTAGCACACATTCTCAGTCTTTGCATCTAAAGCTGAGTTTAGACTTCCCAAGAGCCTTCATGTCATGTTTGTAAAGCTGAGGGAAATTCAGGAGAGAGCTTTATAATCAGAGTAACCCAAGAGTAGATAGTTTTGAAATAATAGATATTCGTAAGAAATATTTTTCTTACATGTGTCTATGTTGAGCTGTTTTTCTGTGCAGTCTAACCCAGACCTCAGGGGCTTTTTTACCTTAGATATCTTGTGGATGAGAATTACCTCTCTGGATTGCAGGAAATCAGTTTTCTAGCTCACCAACCCTGCCCTTTGTTCTGAGGTTCTGCTGCAGAAAAACCCAACTGGGGTCCCTGTGCATCCACTGGTGCCAATTCCTTCCCTGATCCTCACTCTTCCGAGTGCCTGCCCACGTTAAGCAGAATTTAGTGCTCTCCATTCTTCTAAACCTCCCGAGTGAGTTATTTCTGTAAAGATTCGTGGCTTTTACATGGAAACATCCACACCTCCACCTGTGACATCATTTGTCACAGACATCTTTTATGAAAAATCCTTTCCTTAGGATCTTTTTCTCCTGAGAAGCTGAGAGGCCTCAGGAACAAAATGTAAACAATGGTTATCTGCTGCTATGGAATGCAACAGGTGGATCTGTGATTGGTCTCATGTGGTTGTTTCTAATTAATGGCCAATCACAGTCAGCTGGCTCAGACAGAGTCAAGCCACAAACCTTTATCATTCTTTTCTATTCTATTCTTAGCCAGCCTGCTGATGAAATCCTTTCTTCTATTCTTTTAGTATAGTTTTAATGTAATATATATCATAAAATAATAAATCAAGCCTTCTGAACATGGAGTCAGATCCTCATCTCTTCCCTCATCCAAGAACCCCTGTGAACACGGTCACAGTCATTCTTTCGCATCTTTCTGAAAATCAGAAATGCCCTGCACCTTGAACGATTCCCGTGGCATTCCAGAGGCTCCATGGGCTCTGCCAGCTCCCTGAGCAGTGTTTGCTCCTTGTTGGCAAGGCTGCTGATTTCTACACTGATCCTAAGGAACCGCAGAAACAGAGAAGGTTGGTGTAGAAGCTCAGTGCATCCTTCTGGGTGTCCAGAGTTGCCAGGACCCCATCAGGGGGCTCAGAAACCCTGGCACACAGCCCAGAACACCTGGAGATTTGATTATGACCTGTGGAGCAAATTACCAGCTTTGTATGAGGGCCTGAAAGTCACACAGGTTTGAATAGTGTAATAACAAAATTATCACAGGGTGAAAATGTAGATTTTAGGATTTTTGGTACGTTGGTTATGGGGACAAGATGGAGGAATCTGGATGTGTCCAGCCTTTCTTCTTCTTGTTCTCCATTTTCTGCAGTGATGTTGGCACTTTGGGATTGGTTTAGAGTAGAAGTGCACTGTCTAACATGGGTGATAGGTGTTGGGAATTAAGTGTAAATACGTATTTTGTAGTATATATATACTATATATACTATATATGTACATATATATACATATACATATATATATATATGTAGTATTTATATATGTAGTTTGTAGTATAAAAAGCAACACTGCCCTGGGGGCGGTCAGAATGCCTGAGCAGATCTCGGCTGGGCAGAAAGAAAATTTAATAGATAAGAATTAATAAACAACTTAAGAATGAAAACTGAAGAGCTCTGACTCGTTCTTTGGAGCAGAGACACCCTGCAAATCTTGGGGCTGCAATTAACAACCAAATACCTGAGATATTGGAAAATTTGGCCTCCTGCATTTCTTTGGGATACAAAATCTTCTGGCCCTGTCTTAGCACTGTTTAGTTTGTCTAAATTTATAGGATTTTTGCAGTGACTAGCTTTGAAAAATTTTGCTTATCATATCTACCTAATCTCTCTCCATTGCTGTCAAGGATTTGTCCTCTGCTTTACTCCAGGGCACAGTTAATTTGTGCATTAGTTCTGTGTTTACTTTTATTATAATTCCTCACCTTCCAATTTACCAGAGCATGAATTTACTTACATGATGTGGGGTGCGGGGGGAAGGTGTGGTCTGAGCAGTTTCCCAGGCGTTGGAGCGGGATTTCAGCAACTTCAAAGATCTCCTTGAAATTCTGACCTTCATGGAAGCAAATTCAGAGCTGTGACCTTGAGGCCAGTGAGACGGGAAGGAAAAATAATTAAAAAACCCCCACAGTTTATTTTAAATGTTGAAATTTTGAGGATTTAACTTTTCTTAGTTGTAAAACTCTCTGAACTAGATATGAACTGCAATACCAAATCTGACTTTTGTATGTGTTTATTTTAAGAGCAGAAATGTTCATATTTTGGCTCAGAGACTTTTCTCGCATGTATTTTATCAGGTTCAGCTGAAATTTATATCCAAACTATTTATTCATTGTGTTGCCTTTTTTTTTTTTTTTTTAATTTTAACTAATTAGGTGACAGAAAAGTGAACTGAAGTAATTAGACTTTTTGGACTTTTTCATATTTTGGCTCAGAGGCTTTCCTCTTGTGTATTTTATCAGGTAGTGTTTTGTTCAGCTGAAGTTTATATCCAAACTATTTATTCTTTGTGTTCCTTTTTTTTTTTTATTTTAACTAATCAGATGACAGAAAAGTTAGCTAAAATAATTAGACTTTTTGGGCTTAACACAGTAACATTTAACGCAATTTTGACCTCAAGATTTGCAAAGTCAGAAGCTATACCATTTTTCCTTTATACTGCGTGTAACACAGAAAACTTCAGATATCTGATAACATGAAAATAAACGATGAAGGACCTTTTTAAGCTTTTATGGACAAAGTTTAAAGCAGCACTGAGGGCTGAAGGGCTTCCTGCAGTTGCTGGAAGTGTTACAGAGAGGGGCTGAAGAGAGCTCACTTTGCACATGCCATTCTGCCAGCGTCAGCTCTTAATTGTAAGGATGAGACGTTGTGCAAACATGAGTCAGGAAATTTGGTTATGGTACCAGGAGGAGCTGTAACTCAATATCCATCAGCCCTGGGGAGGAGCTGCTGTGAGCTGATCTGTGTTTTGAAGCATCAAGTATCAGTCAGATCTAGCATTTTTTTTAAAAGGGGGCTTTATTTTTTCCTTTGCCTTCTCTTTCCCCCTCAGAATCGAAATTCTGGCTTGTATTAGCAAACTTAATGGGTTTATTTTTGAAAAGAGATGTTTGGTTTTGACTTGGCCACTTCACAGTGCAGTGAGTTTAGCTGCGTATTTTAAATCAAATTATTTAGCACATTGTGTGCAAGGGCATTATTGCTTTTGGCTTGTTGCTCTGACTTTCATCAGTAACACACAAATATGGCTTTTACAGTGCCAAGGTGCTTCACTTCAGGATATCCCCTCCTATAAGGATCACCAGCAGTTCTGACCCTTACCTGAAATGATTTGCTATCAGGTCTTTGTTCAACTTTGGCTAATTGATATTTCTCTTTAGAGCTGCCCATTCTGCCTTCCTGTGGGCACTTCACACTTTCCAGTTCAAAATAAGCTTTTTTTTTTTTTTTTTTTTTTTTTTTGTGAATTTATAACTTTTGTACCTGATGGAGCCACGAGCTGGAGGGATGAATCAATGGCTGTGCTCCTGTCTGGATGCTGCACACAGTGTGGCTGGGGGAAAAGAAAGGGGAAAAAAGGATGGACAGGGTTCTGCATTCCAGGGCAGGAGTCCTCTTGCAGCTGAAAGAAAGTTTGGAGGACTTCTGAGCTTACCCAAGGCACTTGATATTTCATTATGCCATTAAGTGCAAAGCAATGTAATACTCAGATCTGAGTGTTTAAAGAGTTTACAAGCATGTACTTATTCATCCTAGAAATAAAAAGGTGGTGGTGGTTAATTGTTACATGTGTCAGCTAAATGTCTGTGGCCCACAAATCCCTCTCACAAGGTCTGGATTTCTGGAGTTTCTACCAAAAAGCACACCCCTTGCAGTTGATAAAGTTGATAACCTCATTGATATGAGCAACCTTGGGAAAACATCTGAGTTGCAGGAGTTCATGTTGTTCATATTCTTATCTCTGAGCAGCTGCTGGTTCAAGCCAGCCATGAAAGATTCTAATTTAATTAAGGCTTTTCATCGTTCTGAAGAGCATCTTGCTCACAGTGAAGATGTCTGTTAAATATTATGTTCCTTTGGACACAGTTAATTGTAGCTTTGCATAGAGAATGTAGGCTAAGAAATTTGCAAGGGATATTGGCTCTGAGCACTATAGTTCTGCTAGAGATTTTTCATTTTATTTGGAATGCAAATCTCAGATTAGGATGTACCGTGCAAAACTATCTTAGCAAAATAAATTTCAGGAATTCAGACCAGTTTGCTCTGTCTGCACTTCCTGGAAGATGTCATTACTTGGGCAATTAGAAAAAACAGGGTTGCAATATCTCTATGGGCTGGGCTCTAAATTAATGTGAGCATGTGGCTTAGAAGGGATGATAATAATTTAGTCTTATGTCTGCTAAACAGTAAAACTTCAGCTATTAATAGCAAGGAATTTTCACTGGTCAGGCAAAAAATTAAATTCTTTTCTTCCTAGAGACCTGAAAAGGTGAGTAGCCTGGTTCTTGTATTTTGCTGGCATATGAATTAATCTAATAAATCCTGAAGGTTAGAATTTGCCCATATTGAAGCTTGTACTGTAATGTGAGAGGTTGCTTTTAAATATATGTATGAATGAATCTAATAAATCCTGAAGGTTAGCATTTGCCAATATTGAAGCTTGTACTGTAATGTGAGAGGTTGCTTTTAAATATAGGTATATATTTACATAAGTAAATAAGTCATGGTGCTCTGCATATGTTGATGTCATTCAGGAATGAAAACTGTAAAAAAATATTTGTAATTAAAATACCAGCAAACAGATGGATCCTCTTTGAGGGGCTGTTACAAGTGTCTTGTTATTTAATAATATTTTTCTTAAATCCATAGTTAAAGATATTTCTATAGAATTAGATCAGAAATGGTGGCTGAAAGCCCAGGAGATCTAACAAGCTCTTTTCATAATACTCAGAGCAGCCAAACTGTAAGGAGGGAGTGTCTGGGAAAGTGAGACTTGCCTGGAGCACACACAACAGGTCTGTCTAGAAAAAGATGTCAAGCAAGTAATATTACATTATCTCTCTGGAGCAAAGAACATTGCTTTCATTAAAAAATCCTTGTTTGATCAGCAGGTTTTGCTATGGCTTAATGCAGTTAGGCAGCAAAGCCTCAGTGGGTGCAGGTGAGAAAACAGGCTGTGGAGGAGATTGGAGATTCACTTCTGGTGGAGTTTTTCAGCAAAACTTCCTGGGTTTTGCCAAGGCTTTGGTGGGAGGCTTTTCCATCAGTGAATTTTCAAGTTTGTAATGCAGTGTGTCAGCATTTCCTGTGCCTTTGTCACCACGAGTGATGAAACACCACATCAGATGTTAACAAGAAATGTAGCCCTGCATTCCTTGTTCGAACAGCCAGGCACTGCTCCGGTGGTGTGCTGCTTTTATCACAGATAAAACCACGGAGTGCAACCTAGAAATACAAATTCTATGCTACATTTAGCGTTTTTCAGCCTTTTCCTGCCTTCTAACTGTGAGCCAGAGATCTGCTGCCCTGGTTTCCCCACGCAGCTGGTGGCCACGCGTTCCTGGGGCAGTGGCACCGGAGCGTTGGTGCCCCTCTGGCACCTGTTGGCCACCTGCAGGTGGATTTCCTGTCCCTGAGGTGATCATTCCCCGTGGGATGGCTGCTTTGAACTAGAGGGAACGCTGCCAGGAACAGCTGGGAGGGCTTTGGTGGCCTGTGATGTCTCAACAGGAGATGGAAGTCTCCCAAAAACCAGCAAATGGGAGCAGCGGGATCCGGGGCAGTGTCTGGAAAGTGTGAAAGAAAGCACTCTGAAATTTTAACTTTATATCAGCTGACTTAATGACTTTCCAGATTATTCTGAGCACAGTTTATGTGATTTCCAGTGCCATTAAACGAAATATTTGGGTGACGTGTACTTTGGTTAAATTTAGCATCGCTTGTACTCAAGAGATTGTTTTGACAAAAAAAACTGAGGGACCAAAAGCCATGGATTCATTTCCATTAATCTGAGCCTTGGGTGACAGTGAGGATGAGGCATTCTCACGCTGCTCTTCAGATCAATGTGATGTGAGGTTAAATTGTGGCTTACCCACTGTGACAAGCTGTAAATGGCAGAGTTCAAATGAGAATGCTGCAGCTCCTGACTCATTCCTGCTTCTGTCTCTCTGGGTCCTGGGCTTATCTACATTAACTGGAATCAACACAGGATGCTGATAACACAGAGGTTCTTAATAAATTAGCTTTCTTTGAGAAAAACCCATGTCTCAGGATTCTTAGTTTCCAAAAGAAAATTTTGGTTGGATGGTACAAATGTTCATTGTAACATTTATTTCAATTCAAACTACTTGAATTCTTGGCAGGAATAATCCCATGATAAACACATATTTGTGGCATTTCAGTAGCATTGGAATCATGGGGCATTTACACCATTAGAGTCCAGCAGCACCAGCTCACAAGCAGGGACTCATTCTGGAAGGTTTTTCTCCTTTTTTTATTTTGTTATCCCCAGTGTCAGGTGGTAACATGAATTTAATCCTCTTTTATAGCAGCAGCAGTAAATTCAGAGAACTCATACCTGGGGCATTCTGGTTATTTGAACAGAAAAAATTGGGATTTTTGGTGCCATGGAAGAGATGATGAAAAGACTGAATGGGAATATAGAAAGGAGGAGTAAAAATTATTTCAGAATTTTCTTTACTCTCAAAAATCAAAAAGCAGAATTTCTACAGATTTTTGCTTGTAGGAAAGATGTTCTGCCCCATGTCTTCATTCCTTCATTAAACCTTAGT
This sequence comes from Zonotrichia albicollis, assembly GCF_047830755.1. Classification (NCBI taxonomy): domain Eukaryota; kingdom Metazoa; phylum Chordata; class Aves; order Passeriformes; family Passerellidae; genus Zonotrichia; species Zonotrichia albicollis. Next base: position 54,180,030 of record NC_133824.1, read on the forward strand.
CAATCCTCTTTTTTTCCCCACATAGGAAAAGGCTGAAATGCACTGAACTTTGACTCTAGGAAACCATTGTTATGAATGAGGAGCGGGAGAATCTTGGGCTTCCAGTATTTGAAATTCTTCGAGATTTTTTTATTTGCATTTGACTCTTTTAGTAAAATCTCTTAAAGAATCAGAACTCCCAAGTCATCTATCAAGAACAGGAATTTTTTTTTTTTTAGTTTTCTTATTATTGGGCTGTATTTTTGTGTCACTAGGCTATATTACTGAGCTGTAGCATGGATTTTGTTTGTGTAGCCCAATGCATAATGTGACAGTGACATACATTTTGCCATCAGGCTATTTAGTGTAACACATATGGTTTATTCTGTCTTTTCAGTAGAGGGAGGAAAGATCTGAAGAAATCCCAGAGGATGGCTTCTGATGCCAGTCATATGCTGGAAGCAGCTTTGGAGCAAATGGATGACATCATTGCAGGTACAACAATGCATTGTTTTGCACCACACTGTCTTGAGATTCAACTATGTCTGGTTTGCTTTTTAATAATTATTCCCAATTTATCAGGTTCTCTGACATGCAGACTTCACTATTTACACTCTGGTTCAATAGCTTTGTGGAGAAAGCTGAAAGCAAAATAAAGGAAGTAAAATAAACCCTAGAATTTCCCCTCAGACAGGTGAACATTGAAGTAAGAGAGGTTTACTTTGCTTTAATGCTCCGTGGTAACTAAAGCACATCCTCAGCCATGTGGCAACATCCAAATGTTAGCTTTGTATTTCAATATGGGTTTAAAAAGTTTTCACCAAGTCTTCTGGCTAGCTGCATAATATGTAACTGCATCGGACACCTGCACATAGAGATATATAAAAACATGTAAAAACAAAAATATCCATAACTTTTATTATGCCCTGGGGTTTGTGCTCACACACCATGCAGCAGGAGCTCCTTAAAGGAGTGTCAGGGTAGGGCCATGATCTCACTTGTGCACAATGGGAAGAATTCACTAAAGCTTTATGAATCTAAATAGGGATTTATGGGCTCACCCAAGCTGAGCCTTCTTCCCTGGTGATGGAGTCAATGGCATTGACTGACAATGGCAATGCAGCACAATGCAGTTGTGCTGCTCCTTGGTCTTCTCCCTGCTCTTCTAGGAAAGCTTTCTGTCCAGAGACTGATATGGGGCTTTAAATGCCACCATCAGGCTACATCACTAGGGTTTGGTTTGTTTTTTGCATCTTCATATGAGTCTTTATTTTGTATGTGCAAGACTGCAGAGATACACAGAACTGTAAATATGAATTTGGGATAGATATAACTGAAGTGACTTTTCACACTGATGGAAAAAGTTCTAGGCAAAGAGAAAAAATCACACATATATTTCCTTGTCCTGAGTGCAAAACCTTGTTCTAACAAGATTTTAACCAACAGAAGTTCACTGGGATTTTATTTTCTCCCATCTAAAGAAACACCATAGACAGGGAAGAATTGACCTTACCTCAGATGTACAAGGAAAGAATAAGACAAGCAAGTCCCAAACCATAATTCATAAACCAGAGAACTGCAATACTTTTTGGCCACTGGGATGCCATGGGAGCTGTGCTCAGAAATCTCCTGCACACAAATGGAACTCAGTGTCTCTCTTGTGTGGTGATTTATACCCAACTCTGCACTCACTGGGGACATCATGGATGCACTCCTCTCTTCAGAAAAAGCAATTTAAATAGAGTGGCTCTTTTTCAAAGAGTCACTCTATTTAAATTGATTTTCAGATTAGAGCCTTGTTTTTTTCCAGGAGCTGTAAGTCGTGAGGCTATGGCAATAGGTGTTTAGTGCTGGGTGTTTTTTCATGGTATGGAAAGATAGCCTCCTAATATGTGGTAGAACTGATTAAACAGCAATATGTGACAGCCTAAGAAAATAAAATTTTTTCCTAAGTTTCGTGTCAGAAAAACATTTGAAGCCAGAAAACAGCTTTTCTTTTGGTTCAGAGGTTGGTTGGTTGATTTTAATATTCTTTTCCCTGCTCCTTTTTCAGATTGTGCCATGCCATTTCAGGGTTTAATCTTGATAAATAAGGAATAAAATTAAATTTTCCCAGGCTTTCAAGTGATGACATCACTTTTACCCCCATCACTTGGCTGTCTTGGTGGTGTAGAACACTAATGCAGATGTTGGAGGAACTGTTCCCTGGAAATCAGCTGATCACAGCTGTTCTGTGCTGGTAAAGTAAAAAGATTCAGGCATAAATAAACTCCAGTGGGTTTATTTCCACAGTGGTCATGAGCAACCATTACAGGAGAGTTGACTTTGACTTTGCATTGCTTATATTTTCAGTCTGATGTCCACTGATAGGCATCATAACATTGAGAACAGGCTTTTATAAAATATCTAATGGGAGAAGAAACAAAATAATTTCCCAGACAGGGCATATGTCAAGCCTCATGGATGTTAATTGAATGCCTCCCATATAATTTCAGTGTTATATCTGCCTGTACTAACAAAGAAACATATTGATTTGTTCCCATACTTAGGGAAAAACTCAGTTGTTTGGAAAGGTTTTTTACCTACTTCTGTATTATTTTCTCTTGCCAGGAATAGATAAAACTTTTTAAGACAGGTTAAGTCTGTTGTCATTCTCCTCTAGCCAATGTTCTGTGTGTTCCAGAACAATTTCTTGAATATTCTGGCATGACTGAAGGACCAAGCAGATCTGCTGGAGTCTATACTTGGATACAGCTGTTATCCCAATTTGTCTGAAACTGAGGCACAGAATGGTAATTTTGAGTTTGACTCTCCCTAATTCAATCCAGTAAGCTTCTGAATGCAATTTGGGCAGGGACTGGGAAACAGGAATGGTCTCTTGTCCTGTGTGGTGGTGAGAGAAAATACAAGGCAGAAAACTCATTTGAAAGGATGACTGTAATGCTGTGCTGAAACTTTCTAACTTCCTTTGGTTACAAGCACGCAGAAACATCAGAGCAGAACAGTGAATGTAGTGCTGACAGCAATTAGGAATCATTCAAACAATATACACAATCACACAATACATATGAAATTAGACAATTATCAAGAATTAAAACACTGTATGTCATCCCATGGTCTGCAACAGCTGATAAGCCTCCAATCAGTGGAGAATTGGGAAATTGTATCCAGATAATGATTCTCCAAGCTCACTTGAAAAACAGGTTCAGCTGTCGTATTGGTAAGATCAAATGGCCAAGCAAAAATTATTTGAATATTGTTTTTGATGCAGAAAACATTTGGGTTTGTTGTCAAACATCCCATCCAGGTAGAGCTTCAAACGTGGGAAAAATCATCTGTACAAATGTAGCTGCTCTTAGCGTTGACAGAAAAAAGCAAAAAGTCATTTTTTAAGAGCTTGTGCTATTTCACTTCACTGTATCCAGAATCTATGGACATCTCCAGGATTCAAAGACCTAAGTTTACCTAAGTAAATTTAGGTAGCTGATAAAAAAGACATCTTATTTTGCAATGAGGCATGAGTGACTACTGGGAGAGCCACACACTTCTGTTGGCCTCAGAAACTTCATCTTTAGGCACAAAGTTAGCATTACTCCCATTTTAGATAATTGGGAAGTCCAGAGATGTATATTAACTTTTGAAGCTTGAGTATAAATGTATATGTACACATGCAAAAAGGGAGCATCCTAGCTCTTTAATCAGCCCTTGTTTCTTTTATTAAGAATAAATTATTATTCTTATTATCAATAAAACATTGGATTGTGGCCATTTAGGGTAAGAACTGAGTATATGCAAATACATATTACAAGTATTTACGGATCTGCACTTTTAGCCTTCCGATTCTAGAAGTCCTGCCCTGTGGTGGTGTTCACAGGGGTCCCAGGATGAGGGAAGAGATGAGAATCTTGACTCCATATTTCAGAAGGCTGATTGATTATTTTATGATATATTAAAGAAAATGATATATTAAAACTATATTAAAGAATACAAAGGATTTAATCAGAAGGTTAGCAAGGAATAGAAGGAATGATAATAAAATCTTGTAACTGCTCACAGCCTCGACACAGGTTGCTGCCGTTGGTCAAGTAAGAACAATTTCACATTCTGGGTAAACAAATCTCTAAATCACATTACAAAGCAGCAAAACATGGAGAAGCTGAAGCTTCCCAGCCTCTCAGGAGAAAAGATCCTACCAAAAGGATTTTTCATGAAATATGTCTGTGGCACCACCCCTTGCTCCAGGAGGTAACATCTCTCCTGCGTGATTCTGATGAATCCAGCCAAGAAGTCTCACTGCAGCCTGTGCTCATTCTCAGGGCAGCACAAAACCTATTAGCATGAGGGAGGGTTGTGAGGCAAGATTAACAAATTGAATTTCACTGGGCCTGATCAAATTTGACAGATAGGTCAGTGCTCCCAAGTCTTTTATGCCTCGGTACATCTGTACTGATAACCCGCCCTCATGGCTATATAAATTAGGCACGCTAAATGATTAGCCTTATTTGACTAAAATAGCAAAAAGGGCTAATGTGATTGTCAATGCACATCACTTAGCCATTAGCTGGAGTGACTTGCACTCCAAACAGAGGTTTCCTCTAAAAAAAAGCACCATCTATCAGATCCATCTACTCATTCTTCATTCAAGGTGCGTGACTTTGGCGTTGTTTCCCTCTGAGCTTTAACCAAGTCATTACTTCTCCTTTTATGCAGCTTGTACCCATTTATTAAGGTATGTTTCTTTATAGGACTGTAGATTTTGGTTATTTTTCTGTGCAATACAGCATAACAAATTAATACAGTTTTTATTTTCCTAATATTTTATATCAAACTGCTTCTTGCCACCATCAATTTGTAATTCCATCATTTCCCTTTGTGATTAATGTAAAATCTAAAAACTCCCATCACAATATATAGTTTGCTACAGTCTCTTCTAATTTACCAAGTCATCAGTGTAATTACTGAGTTCCCTTTTAACCAGAGCTCCTGCAATTATTGCTCACTGGAAAATAATGAGAAAGCTAAGTGTGTAATGACATAGGTCTGTATCAGTGCTTCAGTATTAGCACAGAAAGATTAAAAAGCCAATACAATTAAAAAGTTGAGCAAGGAGTATTCATGTTTGAATTTCCTTCTCCTGAGCTGGCAGAATGTTGGTGTTCAGCTCATGGCTTTGGCTGCTGTGTTAGAAACCCAGCCTTGCTGGAAAAGGGGCCTCCAGAGGAAATTGTACTTCAATTTAAACAGGCTTTTAGTTCAAGTTTAATGTATTTTCCTCATGGGATTTACCAGCCAGAATTTGCAGGAGGAGCTGTTAGTGGGGATTATTAAATCACCTCTAGTAAGTGATTAGAACTTGGTTTCTACACAAAAAAAGAGCACTGCCACTCACTTGAACTCCTTTGGATGGGCTTTAGGTTCCGTGGAACAAAGTTTTCACTGAATTCCTAGATAAATAAAAGGAAATCACAGTATTTCCTGGTGACCTCGTCCTTCACCCCTGAACAGCCACATGTCACCACAGCATTCATTCAGTCTCACAGCACTTCAGCTGAGGAGGATGGACACCTCTGTTCTGCTTCAGGAGGGACTGAAATTGTTCAGACCAGACTGAGAGCATTAATCCTATTTTTGTGTGCTGGGGAGGTGCTGGTGGGTCTCATTTGAAGTCCATGCTGGGTGACATGCAGCTGATGGGCACAGCTGGGACTGTGCAGAACGGCTAGAAAATAGTTTCTATTTGTTCTTTTCAGTTTGTTCACTTCCAAACATTTTTATATTTTTATCACTTAAGTCCTTCCTATTCAAGGTTCACAACCCTTTCAAACTCAAAGTTTGGTTTCTATAGTAAAGGTATGGTATAACTTATTAATAGGAATGTTTGGAATTTCCAAAGGTTCCTATTATAAAGTTATACCGTATTTCTATGGCATAACTTTATAATAGGAATCTTTGGAATTTCAACTTCAGACCATTGAACTGACTATTTAAAATAATGATAAGCACAACAGAACAATTTAAATACTAAGGAATTTCCTTCATTGTAGATCAAAGTAATTGGACAAACAGCAGTTGCAGTGGTTTTTCTTGCATTTTCTAAGTAAATTACAATTGTGTTAAAAGGCTGTGTTTCAGTTATGATTAGTGCATTTCCTTTTTATTTTCTGTTATTTTTCAATCAATGATTTAGGCTATTTTTTTCTGAACAAAAGAAATAATATGCCTAGAGCACTTATGTACCTTGTTACTGCTATGTGTTAAGTAAGGTGAGCATTTGTGAAGTTATAATATTGTGGCTTTTTTAACCATTAACTACAGTGTGTTCATGCATAGATCTTACAGCAAGAGAGATATAAAAAAGGAAATTACATAGAAAATTACTTGAAACAAGGTTTTGGTAGGGGGAATACATAAATTCCTGTCATAAAAGTTCCAGAAAACTTTATGTCAAGAATGATGGGGGCTTGAGGGGGAAGGAAAGATAAAAATTGTGTGTGACCTCTAAATATCCTGGATATTAAAGGAGGAAACAAAAAAGCTGAACACAATATTTATGGCTTATAATTTGTGGGGTTTTATTTATTTGCCACTTAAAATTTGTTTAAGGTGCTGACATTTATTTTCAGATACTTGACTTCAGAAAAGCTGATTAGTTAATTCCTCAGATATCAACAATAACCTATTCATAGCAAAAATATTTCAAGCATTTAAAAGTAGAGCAATTCATTGTTTTTCTATTTACTCAATTCATAGCACAGAGAGACTCTTTCCTATAAATACTTAATTATTATCTAAAAAATAAGTGTTTAAAATTGTTTGCTGTAGGGTCCTTTGAAGGTCCAAGTCAAACTGATTTACTGATCTATTTGGTCTTTAAGTTCCCTTGCTAGTGTTTCTGCCTTTCCAGCAAAACCACAAAATTAGATTTTTTTTTGAAAATGGGAGTTAAAACTAATTCAAAATGGAAAAATGCTTACAGTTTAAAAATGCTACTTTAAATTTTTTTATTCCTGACAAGAGATATGTTTCCTCTAGTAGAAAACAGCAGAAATGCTGTAGTGCCCTGGACACTTACACCAACTTACCAAACTGCAGCAATGCATCTGCAATTATACCAAATAAACTCCACACATCAATGCTGTTTTTACTGAGTTTTGAGGAAGGACTGAAAAGAAAAAGAAACATAAATAGCTGCAGATACAACATGGGGCAAAGAGAGGCAGTTAAACCATGGTGGCCAAAAGCCCATGGGACTGAAAATCTGAGACACAAAGGTCCTTTTGTAGTTTGTATGATGTGATCTGTCCTTCAGTACATGAGTGAGTCAGTTCTTTAACAGGCAAGTGGACAGATTGCTAAGGTTTAAATTTAAAGGAGTTTGGTATCATTAAATTCAAAATTGTATCTTGTCCACTTCTTACTTTAAGATAATGAAATTGATTTGAGAGTTTTTTTAAAAGTGAAAGCTGTGTGATTTTAGTGAAACAAGATTCCTTCACTTCCTCACAAACTGAATGATCTTACTACTGCTTATTACAAACAATTACAGATTTTGTGCTAGAAACACTGTTTTACTTAGACTAATGGTTTCACTGGCCCTAAATACACTCCTTTTTTATGTGTAATTAAAAATAAAAAGAGAGAGAGAAAATCCTTGCAAGTATTTTTTATCCTTTAATAAATGTGTTGATCCTGCTTTTCCTGTGCAATGGAGACTTAGCCTCAAACCTCCATCACAGCTGCATAATCCATCCTCCTTTTTTTTCCACCAGGCTGCTTAGCTTGTGTTCCTGGGTAGGAGAGACTTTCTTTGTTGTAGCTGTGTGTGCAGTCCCTAAAAGTGCTGCACATCACAGCTCAGCGTCTGGAAGCTTGTAGGAGAGAAGTTCTGAGTAATTGCACCTATAATTTGCATAAGAAATTATAGACAGTTCCTGGAAATTGTCTGAAAGATTCTGTATGTGATTGTAGGCAGAGCTGAGCTGAAAATCATCTGAGCTGCATGAAGCTCTCATCTGAATGTGGTCATTAGTGTTTTTAGGCTTGGAAATTTTTTCCCAGGGCTTCCTGCTAATCCAGCTTAATAGTTATTTTTCCCTGTAGTTAAAGATCTAAAAGCAGAGATTTGAGGAGAAGTGAATATGAGCTGTGATTCAAAACACACCGTTTGTGATGTATTCTGCATCACAGGAGGGGAAGAAAGGGTTGTGTGAGCTCCCTCTTCACTCCTTCTGCAGGAGGCTTAGGATCCAGGAGGCTGAAATATGTCCTGTCCAGCCCTTACTGCCACTTTGCATAAATTCACATTTTCAAGGCTGTCTTCATGAGGAAAAGAAAACTGTGCTTCAGAGAACATTGCACTGTGTAATCTTGATGGAGGGAGGAAGAACTTGGACAACCTAGATGATCACTGAGTAAAAATTCAGGTAAAAAAATGTGTTCTCTAGCAGTGTAATGATTGACTGAAAGGCCAGAGGAAAAGTATGTTTATAACTTTATTCTAACCACTCTTGGTCAGATGTCAATATTGTTACTGAGGAATATTTTCACCTTTATAGAAATTCATCCTTATCCAGCATAGATGTAGGTTTTGGTGTTTGCTGGGGGGCTTTTGTTGTTTTCTGCTGATTTGTGATCTAAAGGAGCTGGCATTCTTAGGAAAAACTCTTTTTAACCACTGATGGCTGAGTTATACATTACCTGGATTTTTTTTTTTTTTTTTTCAAACTCAGCCAGTTTGAGAATAAAAAAGTTGAGATCAGAAGTTAGGACACAAGGGGAAGTGAGAAATCAGACACAACACCTACTGCTAGGAGAGATGGAAGCTGTGTGATGGATGAATGCACATAACATGGGCTGAGGAGAGGTGTTTTCAACCTGGCAGGGCTTTTTCCTCTCTCTTTACTTGTGCCTGGTAACTTATTTTTGGAAGCTACTGGCAGTGCTGTTTTCTGAATAGGTTATGTATTTGCCCAAAAGGAATGTTTCTTTGAAGCCATTCTGCTAATTGCAAGGAACTCTGAGAGAAAAATGTGCTTGCACAGTCAGGGTGGGAGAAATGAGTAACTTAAAAGTTGTTTTGCTTGTTTCATGACTTATTTTATTCTTTCTGCCTGCATATATTGTAGGCAGAAATGTAATGCCTGCTTTAACCCTCCTTCACTCACTGACTGTTTGGGGAGGAGAGGAGGGAGCTACGTGGAATGTCTCAGTTTCAACACTTTTCCTCCCTTTCTTTTTTTTTTCCTGCTCTTCTAAAGTGAACATTCATGATGAGCAATTGTGTTCCAGGAGTACGCTAGGGGAAACCATGGTTTTGGGTTTTGTATAAACTTCATGACAAAAGATTCCCCTGTGTCCTGTTTACCCCTGGAAAAAGAAGTGAGGTGCAGGAAGACTGTGACTTGCTCAAGAAAAAAAGTTTTAGTCCTTTTGCAAAAGTTCAAAACTTTAATAATTTTTCCTGAGTATTGATAAAATTCTGGTGTTTGAACTGCATTCTTCCCCTCTTCAGTTATTTATAATAAAGCTGCACAGATAAGACAGCTGTTACTGGTGGAGAATGCTAGTAACAAATAATGTTGTGTGGCATCTCCTTTTTATTTTCATTAATCTGCAAAAATACCCAAATTCTTACTGTCTGGTGCTAAAATTTCATCTACTTTGCAGCACAATGATGCCAAGGTTTAAAGCAAGGCAAAGAAATACAATTATTTACTCCTACACACTTCTGTTTTCCAGGGTGTGTTCTTTTGGTGAGCAGTGCAATCCTACTTAATATGAAACTACATGGAAAGCAAATAAGAGAAGCAAGCCTGTGATTCATTTGAAATTTTAGCAGTAAATCAGGAAGCTTTCTGAATTAAAATGCTGAGTTGGGCTCTGTATTTCTGCATTTCTGTCCCTAGCACCAAGTGCATTATTTGTTGCATTCAGAGGAGTTCTCCATTTTTTATTGCAGCCAGGAGAATAAAAGGGACCACGTTAGCAATCCATAGCAAACCAGTTTTAAAGTAATTCGGCATTTTGCAAAACGTGAGGATGCAGAGAATTCTGCCAGTCTGAACTGCCAGTTGAAGAGCTTGGGATAACTCAAGGATGCCTATGAAGCATGCCCAGTCTCAGGAAATCACAGAATTCCTGGCTGGCTCTGCCTGTGCTCCGGCACTTTAGAAATTTTACCCTTTATAAAATCAGTTTCCTAAACGTGGCAGTCCATGTGTGTGCATGTTGTTTTCCCTGGTATTTTGGTAGAGGCAAATCAAATGAGGGCACGATGAAATGTGTGAATATCACTGACAGTGTACAATTATAATATCATTAACATAATATAATTAATATAATAACACTCATAACGCATAATATTATTATAATTAATATAATATCACTTACATTATGTAATATCAACTGAATTTTCCTGCATCACCTGGGATTGTTTGCTGTGGAAAGCAGATGCTGCCAGGAGTGTTGTAGTTATGATAATGCAAGGATTGAGGCAAGAGGTGATACACAGTGACTCACAGTGGTACATTTGATGGAGGTGTTTATCGACCTAGCACAATCATCTGAACTCCTGAACAACTGTTTTAAATTGTATTTAGCTTGTCTTTTTTTTTATTTTTTCACTCCTGAAATATTTGTTGTGGGTCTGTAAGTTTATGTGGTTTTGTTTGGATTGGGTGTTTTTTTTTTTTTTTTTGGTTTTTTCTCTTGCCTATAAATAAAAATTATTCACGAAACTAGCTTGAAAAAAATCTATAGCAGAATGCTCCTTTCAATTTCTCCCTTTCCATAAATATTCTAAATTGCCAGTTCATGGAAGGGGTAGCCAACACAGCTGATTATGAAATAGCTTTGAATCCTGCCTGATTTTCTAGGGTGGAAAGTGCTTGCTAAGCAAAAAGGAGATATTGGCATGGAGTTTCCCAAAAGAGAGAGAAATGGCACAATAACCAAGGAATCAGTGCTGCTGAAGAAGTCAGGGTCGCGTTATCAGTTTGTGTGTGCTGAATGAAAAGATGGCATTGGTTATATGATCCAAATGGCCCCTTACTCAATTTGGAAATCTGCTCTTTTTAGTTTAATAGTTTAATATTAATCTGCATTTGGAGATACAGAAACAAGCTGTGGCCTGAGTTGCTGAGAGCATAGAAATACATTAGAAAATGTCATTTAGGGGTTATAGCAAATAAACCCTGCAGAGCAGACAGTTGATCCTCCCCTGAAAAGGAAGTAATTCAGGAAACCAAGGCTGGTTTACAGGGTGAGGTTGGCTCCTGTGGCAGCCTTGGAGCACCGGATATTGAAGAAACTTTATCTTGCACATGGTCTTGGCCAGAAATTAAGATGAGATCTTGCACTTGAAGTATTAAAATAAACTCATAAGCAGCAGAGGTCAACAGGATCAAACAGAATATTCTGAGTCAGGAAACAGATTAAGGTAATATGGAGTGCTCCAGTAGTGAAAATGACTGTTGCTTTACCAAAATAAAAAAAAGAAAAATCCTACTACACAGCCTTGAAAATTTTCCAGGAAGAGATTTTCATTATTTAAAATTGTCAAAACATGGATTGTATAGCAGAATTCAAGCCACACAATTTTTTGCAAAGACATGACAGACTACTTTGGGTGATTGAAAGATTTCTTGAAGAAAACCTGGTTAAGATTATTTTAATTTTCCCAAAATCTGCGAGTAAAATTAAGCATTCATTAAATGAGAGACCAAGTATGGTCTTTGTTCAAAAACTGGTTGACATGGGGAACAATATTAGCATTAAATTATCAATTAGCAGTTTGATTAAAAGCTACTTTAGTTATTTCTGTGTCCTAGGACCTCCAGTGTTGGTGTATTCCTGAGATGTGTATCAGGCTGCAGGTAAAATGAAACACTGGGTTCAAACACAGTTTGCAATGCCCAGATCCTGGGAGATAAATGACCACAGCAGGCAAACTAACACTGATTAATGTGAGGTACTGTGCATTCAAGAAGAAAATCTGAATTCCTTATACATTTTGACATCATGTTAGATATATCTGCTCAGGGGAAAAATAAATTTAGAAGGTTATGGTCAAAGTTTTTTGTTCCCTTTATTACTAACACATAAACTATGTTAAATACAGGAGTAAAAAGAATAGCAAGAAGATTATTAAAATCCCTTTGTGTGCATCAATTATGTAGTCTACTAATGAATACTAAATGCTATGTGGAGCCAGTACAATGTGAATAATCAAAAACCAAAAAAAATCTCCCATTACATCAAATAGGAAGGGAAATTGTGATTTTTTTTTTTTATGCCAGAGAGAACATGAGTGAAGACATGTGTACAATCTATTATACACATGAGGAAATGAATTGTAAATAAAAAGTTCTAAAAGTAGAGCAAATAGAAATTTTCTACCTGACTGCTTCTTAGCACTGACTTAAATTTTCCTGGTCCATGAATAGGATCTGGTTTGTGTTTCTGGCATAGGAAAGAAGCCTTGGCAGTTTCTCTGCTATTGCTGCTCACTGGACATCAAAATGAATGCTGCTAGCCCTCTCTGTCAATTTTCTACCAGCCCTAAATGACCCAGAGAATTTGTCTCTAATATTTCTCAAGCAGATGGGTTTTCCTGAAAAAACTAATAAATTGGTAATTTACTCTGGTACAGTTTTGTCAGTCTGTTAAGCTGCTCACTGTAAAAAAAAATCAACAAAGTATCAATGGAAATATGTTTAATTATGATTTTGAATATGCAGATGTGGTTTTGGTTTGCCTCAGTTATTCATGGTTGTTGTATCCAGTCTCAGTTAAATATTGTGTGAACCAGAAATATGTAAATAGGTGAAGTCTGTTTTATATTTGCCAGCTAACACAGAGATGGTGTTCACCACATAAATACACTTGTGCACACAAATTTCAGGAGCAAACCAAGGCCTTTTTTTTTGTTTTGTTTTGGGTTTTTTTCTTCATTTAATGTGAGTTAAATTTGAAGGTGACATGGAAGATTATTAAGAAATATTATTAGCTTTTAATTTTAGGGAACTAAATTACATTTTCTTGTTTGAGATTGTGAAGGGTTCGTTTAGAGCAGTTGCTCTGGTGTCCTGTGGCTGAGGAAAAACTGAAGGTTGATTTACCTGGTGAGAGGCACACAAAAGTGAATTTGGAGACTCCATTTATGGTAGGATGCCATCAGGTGTCTGGTCAGAATTTTTTAATCAGTCAACAGCTGGAGCAAGGATTTTTTTTTTCTGTATCAAGGAGCAACCAAGTCATTACCTATCAATGGGTACAGCCTGTAACTTTCAAGCTGGTATTACACTGCATTACATGAGGCCATGTAATATCACATGGCCCCACGTGATATTACGCCATATCACATGGCCCCATGTAATATTTCATTGCCCCATGTAATATTACACCATATTACATAGCCCCATGTAATATTACACCGTATCACATGGGGCCATGTTATATTACATGGGGCATGTAATATTAAGCCATATCACATGGCCCCATGTAATATTACATGCCCCCATATAATATTCCGCCTTATTACATGGCCCCATGTAATATTACATCGCCCCGTGTAATATTACGCCATTACACATGGCCCCATCCTATATTACATGGGGCCATGTAATATTACGTCACATCAAATACAAAAAATGTGTTTAGACCAGCAATGGTCATTTATCTTTTTCCAGATCTGGTGACATCATCTATTTTCGTCCCAGTTTTTTGTCAGACAGCTGCATCAGTCATTCATTTCTTTGCAGTGTGAGGCCTTTCAGTGGTGTAGCTGAGAAGTTAGTGACATCTCATGGCAGCTGTGGAAAACTACAGGTGTTTTGGGATAAGCTTTAGGATTTATAATTTGGACATTGCAAACGTGATCTAGGTCAAAAATCTTTTTTGATATGCGTGTACAAACCTCTTGCATTTGGTTCTCCAGATTTCATGACTTCTCTAGAGACTAATTCAGGTATTTCTAAGCCTGCAATGAAGGTTTTCAGCCTGGAGTGAAACTTTTCACTCTCAAGTCCAAATATTGTAGCATGCGGTACCTATTAATTTGCCACCCACAAAGCAATTATATGACATTATTGCCTCTCCTCACTTTGTTTTTCTTTAGGCACAAAGTCAGCCACAGAGTATGCTAATGGTGGTTATGATATTGTGTCACCTGCTCCATCAGTGTACCTGGGCACATTTCAAATTCTGCACCTCCTGGAAGATCTGAAGATGGCCCTGGAGATGCTGGAGGACCCTCAGGAGAAAGAAGCTCTGAGGAACCAAATTCCAGGGGCCACAGCACTGTGTCTGAGGGAGTGGTTTGAGGAGAACCTGGTGAGTTGCTATTTCAGCTTTTCCATTTTGTCTGCAAACAGGGTTGGGTCAAGTATTCCCATGCTTAAATAATTTCAAAAAAGCCTGAAATCTGCATACTTAGAGAACTGCAGGGGGTGGTGAGCAATAACAGCTGAGGATATAACTGCTTTAAGTACTGATTTCTAAAGCAATGCAGATAGAGGAGTCGAAGAAGTAGATAAAAGACCTTATTTTGTCCTTTGGGGGGGAGCAGAGATAGTAAAAATGAAGAACAAAAAAAGTTGCCATTTCTGTGGTTGTTTTTCTATTTTTTTTAATATTGTTTGCTTTATTTCACTTTTTGCTGGAGATAACAAATTTATAACTATTTACAAAACTTCTAACTTGTAAACTGTCAGTTTAGAGTAGAGTGGCGTTGTCTGTTGAAGGGACAGATCCAGACTGGATGATCCTCATTCCCTTTTCCTTGCTGCACTGCCTTTGTTGTCAGTATTACAAATCTCCAAACCATCCTGTACACCAGGCAGGGGGGTAAAAGCAGGAAAGCCTTTGATTCTGAAGGGGACACACATTCCTCTTGGGATAGATGGGGAATAAACCTCTGACTACACTGGAAAAGGCTGAGGTTTACCAGGTGAAGAGATAGACCTCAAAAGAAGAGACTCCCTGGGTGTAAAGGAAGAGAAACACAAGATTCCCCTTCCCCAAACCTGCCACTGCCAGCATTCTGCCCAAAGTGTATTTTAGTGTATTTTAATTGTTGTATTCAACTGAAAAGTTACATAAAAGATTGCTTAATATCAGTAGCAGTATTTGAATTGCAACCAACATTGTATGGGAAATGTATGCAGCAAACAGTGGAGGGTGAAATAATTCCTTTGAGATTTTATTGTTTTGAGCTGTTACAGGTTAAATAGCAACTGTAAACAGAGAGGGATTTTCTTTTGTGAGTGATTAATTCCACATCTGTTTACTTTTGGGGTCCATGCATCTTCCTTTGCAGCTGGAGAGCTGCTCTAGCATGTCACTGAATAGCTTCAGAGACTACAGTAATTGCTCTGTTTCTAACATTTTACTCAAATGGGCACCAAAAATATTCCCAACTTATCCTGGTTAGGCACCCATTATGAAACTAAAGATACAAAAAGCCATTCCATGTTCTTAAAAGCAAATAAGTAGGCTTCTTTCAAGAAAAGTGTGTTGTTCTCCTTCACTTCAGTGTGTGGTCGAAAATTGTATCAAAAAATCATTTCAGCTGCCAGGGCTAATCAAGAATACAAACAGTATTCTTGTACAAACTGGTTGTTTCTTGTACAAAGAAACAAACAGTTTCTTTGCTGTTTACAGATACTACACCTGGTCTCACCTGCCTTCAGGTCCATAGCACCAAACTCTGGAATTTATCAGGCATCAAATGTCACCAAGTGATGTTTCAGATTAATTTAATTTTTATTCTATTTTTTTTTAAACCAGTGGTAACTTTAATATTCTTTGTCCGGTCTGCTCTAGGTGTGAGTACCAAAGATGTGGAAAAATTTAAAGATGTCTAGAATAGGAATACTTTAGGCCTCATGTTTCATACCTGATATTACCTTCACTATTAACTCTTTGGAGAGCAGCTGCTGAATTCCTTTTTCTTATGTAGCCAAGAATGATTTGGTGTTTCCTCTAAGATAAGACACAACATCTGTTGAACTAAAGATGTTATTTTTCAAAAGGCCTTTTTTTTGTTTGTTTGTTTTTTTCCCTGTTTCTGGGGTCTGGGATATATGAAAAATTCAGGTTCCTGAGTTTACAGAATAACTGGGCACAGTAACTGTTCTGTCCCTGCTTTGAGATAGATGAAATAGGTTTGACAAAGTTAGCACTGAATTTAGAAAGATTGTGTGTCTTGTGGAATGAGCATTTTATAGTTGCAATCTTTTGGCATACCTAAAATGGCAGAAAACGTGATTAATTATAGACTTTTAAGTACTTAGGAATTGTATTAAAAACTTTTACCTTGAAGAGAATGTCTGAAGTGTTTTACATGGCTTTATGATTGTAAATTCTTTGGCCTTAAAAATGACACAAAGACCTAGGGATTATCTGGGAGAGTTTGTACAAAACAAATTCGTGGGTACTATCCATGTTTCTTGTTAAATATTTCAGTATTGGCAGTGGCCATGTGACCTGTCACAAAGCAGATAGTAATTTCATCATTAAAAATTAACTGCTGCAGCTACAATTTGGCTTTGTGAGCTACAAAAGGATGTATTTAGTTACAGTTTCATAACTCTAAATGGATTTCCACACTGTTCATTCTGGGTTTTATTCTATCTACCTTTATGCAGTCCTTTATTGAGTAAAGAGGAACACTTGTGTTCTTACAATGGACCTTAAGCCTCATTTTGAGGATTGCAAAACCTGATCTTCCTCCTAGTGGAACATCTATACTTAAAGCAAACCCCTCCATCTTGTAGCTTTTTAGAATGACCCTCAAAATGCCAATTCTTGAAAACTCATTAGTATTTTCCTGATTATTCAACGGTTTTTTGGAAGCCTGACTCTGAAAATATTTCTAAATATTCTCAATTGGAGGAAATGGAGAGAAGAGCAGAAGAAATAGTAGAGGAGCATGCTGTAGAGGCAATTTTTAATAAATGTGGTTTGCCTTATGATATGTGCTGTGCTTTGTTTCTTTTGAGGATCTGTTCTTCACTGGTAAAACCAGAGACTTTTTAGCAAGAAACAGGACAAATTCTTTACAGTCTTGGTTGCTAATAGCTCATAATTAGTGTTCAAAAGAGATTGTTTCCACTGTGGGTTAAAATCAAGGAATATTTTTCCACAGTATCTTAACAAAGACTTGAGTAAAAACAGTCAGGCCTAGTTCAGAATTCTGACTTGATGGAGCTTGTGGAGTTTGGAAGTCACTTCAAAGTTTTATTTTAAGCATGTGTTAAAGTGCTCTGCTGAAACATAATCACTGGCCTCTCTATTTCACTTTTGTCCAAGATTCATTTCACAGGATCACCCTTCCAGAGGAGAGGCAGAAAATGACTGAATTCAGGGCACTTCCAGGCACTTGAAAACAGGCTTTTATGAAAGTATCAATAGCATTTTTCAGCAACAGCTGAGTGGGAAGGGAATGTATTCTGAGCAACACCAGTTCAAGTCATTTATCTGCTGGGAGATCTGGCTGCAGAACTCAGCTGCTGGGAGTCCTGATGGAGATATTTATAGCTGCATCTCCCCACTGCCAAGAGATACCAACACATGTTGAATTGAAAAGGGAGCAGCAGAGCCTGCTTGGGACAGTGTGGAAAAGCAGTCACTCCATAAGCATGCGTGTTTATTTTTGCCAGCTTGAAACATTAGATGGGTTCTGTTTTCTGAGAAGGACTCAGAGCTGAAAGCTGAATGTCCCAGTCCTCCCTCTCGGTGAACTGGTGATGCAAGGAAGGCCTGGACTGCAAAATCTGCTCCTCTCAGGGCTCCCCAGGTGTTTCAGAGCAATGCACGGAACACCAGAGCCAGCAGAGAGGTGCCCTTCATGGGTTCAGAAGTTTAGGAAAACCAGAGAATGCCTTGGAGACAGTGGAACTGCTGGTGCACAGACCCAGGCCTGTGCCCTTCTAAACCAGGCCTGATTTTTCCAAAATTCTGTGGTTGCTTTGCCTGGGAACCAACCCCATCACCTCTGGCCGCTCTCAGGAGAAGTAAGGTCTCCTCTATGTGAAAAACTGATAGAAGTTTAAAAGAGTTTTGCAGTGGATAGGACTGATTTAGATCTCTTTCTTAAAATGTCATTTTCTTTCACCTTTGTAAGGATCAGTAATGTTTAACAGAGCCGCCTCAAACTACAGTGAGCAGAAGTGCTTAAACAGGATTGAGTTGTGGCCTGAGGCTGAGAGCACTCATGGAAGACAGGTGGTATTCCTTCTATAATAGGAATATCATAAATATTATAAAAAACTTTATTTTATGTTAGTTTTCCAAGATTTCAAGGTACTCTCCTGACATCTATGAAGTGCAATCCTCAGCTATGTGGCCTACCCACACCTTAATGCTGTCAGTGAAATACTCTGTATGAAGCCAGGATTTTGTGCAGAAATTGCAAGTTATCCTTCAAAAATACACTTTCTTCAGTTCCATTTGTACAAGTCTCATTCAGCTCTTGGCTTCAGTGCCTTCCTTTGCACTAAGTGCCTGAATATCCCATTAATTCATCTCTCCTTTTGTGTCTGATGCTATTCATGGAGTCCTTTTTCCATCTTACCTTCTGATCTCACCACAATCTCCAGCTGCATACTTTTCACTGATTTAAATGTTCACTCAGTATTCATTTAACAAATATTGGTGTATAAATGCATTTTTCAAGTGGAGCTACAGGAAACATTGGAAAATGTTTTTCATAAAGTAATTAACAGAGGGATTGGTGAGAGGGAATTGTTTCCTTAAACAATGGTGTTGACAGAAAAGGTGTAGAGGTTACACAGAGAAACTGAAGACAAAATTTCATTTTAAAAAGTCACTGTATTGATTTGGAGGCATTATTTGCACAATAGAAGAAGGGCATAACTTTGAAGTATTTCTCTGTATAAACCCTATTGACATTTCACACAATCTGGATGGATAGCCTAACCTGTTGAAACCTGGTAAATTTTACTGGTTATGACAAACGTAGCAATATTGTATCCAAACAAAGTTATTTCATTCTCTTTTGGATTAGTATGCTAATAACAGGAAACTAAATATTTTTTCAGCTTTTGTGACCATTCTAAAATGAGAAAAAAACCACTTATTTTGGCCAAATTTTCTAAACTTGTTGACATCCTGTTCTTTTCCAGAAGTTGGAAACAACAGGCTTAATTTTCCTCAGTAATAAAATGCTTAAGAAAAAAAAGGAAAAGAATATTTGTCTATTCCTTATCAGAAATAAGGACTTTTAAAGGTCTATCGGCAGTTTATTCTATTTTGGGGGTTTTTTTACTATTTTTTCCATTCCGAAATTTAGAAAAGAAAAATCTGATGTGCCATCACAGAGAGGAGAGGCAAACTGTTACCTGGTATTGTATTGGTGTGTATGCAAATATTTGGTAAATATCCTGTTTCAAGTGTCTCACATCCCCATTTATTGCAGCTTTAGTAGTTTCAGCAGTGCTTTGAAGCATTTGAGACAGGAAACTGAACCTGACTTATTGTAATGTGTTGCGTGGTAGGAAGAAAATAAATATCTTTAATTATTTTCTTTGCATACCAGTGTACTCTGCAAATAACTGGGGAAGTGCTCGTAGTGATATTGATGCTCTGTTAAATAGGAAATATCTTTTAGATTTCTGTGTGAAAACAGAAATCAGGTTTCTTACATTAAAAAAGCCTGTCTAACCCTGAGCCAAGTCTGATTCTTGATTTTCATCAACAAGGCCTTAGGATTGAGTGTGTCTTATGGTGGGAAAGAATTATTTGTTTGTGCATCTGCAAAATGTTATTTCTTGTCTGTTTCCCAGGATACTGTTTATTTTTTTTAAATTATCACAAGCATAAGCAAAGCAAGCATGCTCATCTACAGAATGCAGTGTATTTTTTTAAATTTTGTTCCAAGAGTTTCTCCTTTCTCTGTCACGTAGACATTGTCAGTCAGTCACAATTAATACTCTAAGACAATTTTTCTTGCTGGAAATATTTCATCTAGATTCCTGAAGCCATTTATGCCATGAAAAAGGGATTTCTCCCTCCATTGTCTTCTACATAAATGGCCTGAGTTTCTCTATACACTAGTATTCCCATATTTTCTCTCTCTTTTTTCACTCTGAAGCCCTCACATTTTTCTGAACCATGAGAATAACACATGTGAATTGGCATAGTGAAAACATTTTCCCATTTAAAATCTGGTGATAATCCCTTTGTTTACAAAGCAGCCCAGACACTAGGATTGGGGGGAAAAACAAAATTAAAAAAAAAACATATGCAGAGGAAGATATGTTGGAAAAGTTGATCATTATTTATTATTATTATTATTATTAATAATAATAATAATAATAATAATAATAATAATAATAATATATTATATTGGTTTAATTATTATTATTGCCTAAATAATATTTAATTAATATTATTATTAATTCATTGTTGCTTAATAATATTAATTTAATAGTGTTAATATTATTAATTTAACAATATTAATATTATTAATTTAATAATATTGAATCCATTCTTAACAATTAACATAATAATTCTTGGGAATTAGTAAAATTTTTAGCATGGTCATGCTCACTGGGCTCCCCTGACGAGGCTGGAGGATGCAAACCTGGACACTTCATTTCTTGGCCTAAGAGAGCAAGTGTAAGTTCTTTTAGTGTTTTCAGGGGCTGATGGGATTTTAAAATTGAAACCAGAACAATCTAGAAATTATTGATGAAAAGGAAGACCTGGAGGGCTGCTCTGACTCCTTCTATTCCTTTGCCCTTTAATTTCCCAGGAGATTCAGAGACAACAGAAGAACAAGATTGACCATTTGCATTTGTGCTGCACCAAAACCTACATCTTATCACAAATAAAATGTAAAATTGCTAAAACAGTGCTACTAAATATAATTTTGGTGTCCGTAGGGCCCTTGCTGGGTGGGAGAAAGAGGAGGAAAAGTGGTGGAAAAGCTCTGTGCTTCTTCAGCTCAGTGTTGGTAGAAGAGGGAAAACACCAGACAGTGCCGTTCCCTCCACAGCTCTAAGAGGATTTCTGGGTGTTTTATTGTCTCTTAACAGTGGAATGGAGGGACATCAGTGTAGCTGATCATTTAAAGCATTTTTGCTCTCAGTTTCAAAGCTCTTGCAGCACGTTTGTTTGCTATTTAAAAGAGACTGCAAGCCTTGTTTGAAGTGTTTGACGTGCTGGCTAAAAGCAATGGCTCACTTAGCTGAGTGGGCTTTGTTTTTTACTTTACAGCACAAAAATGTGAAATTGCTAGAAGTTCTTGGGCTGGCACCTTTGGTGTCCTGCAAATGGAGTTTTTAGTCCAATCAAGTCTGGCAGCAGTCAGCAGTTTGCTATGGAAGTAGGGAACTGGCAAATAAACCCTGATGGGTTATCATACAGCTTATGGATCATGTAAACTTCGCTAACTTGAAATATTTTACTACCCTACATTGTATTGCCATAATGTGTGTGTGTTCTTTTACTTTTGGGGACAGCACTGGAGAAAACAGACAATTTGATGGGGGCAAGAGAGCAAAAGCTGGATCAGCCTCTCTCTAGGGTAACACTCGAGGGTGGTGGTTCTGTAGTGGAACTTTGTTTTTCTTTGTTTTTAGCTCTCCACTGAGCCAGGAACCGGTGCTCAGTGAAGAGCTACACACAGACCTGAATTTCCTGAAAATAAGAAAAACATACAGTGGTAACCTGATGAAGCAATGTTGAGAGTGCAATGTGTTTTCCTTATTTTCCCATTGCCCAGAGAAGCTAACCTGCTTTCCCAGTGAAATGGAAAAGCATTCTAAGCAAATCTGGGGCAATAGATTTGCATTCAGCTGGTTTCTGAGAGTTTGAGGCCAAAGCTCAAGCAGGATATAAAGTTCAGAATGCAGGTGACAGGCTCCCAGAGAGCATGTGACTGTCTGGAATGTATGCTGTCAACATTCTGGCTGATAAGATGCAGAAAATTCAGACACTCACCTTTTAATCAGGAAGAATGACTCACAGAAACCAAGGCTCCTTCTCATGATCTCCAGCACAAGTGACAATGTACAAGTAAGGTATGTTGTCATTTTTAATATTTTTCAAAGGGGAAAAGGATGCAGGTGCCACACTGGGGCACTAGATAGTTCAGTAACACAGTTTTTCTGTAGTTTTAGAAATTAAAATCACAATCATTAGCTGATAAAGTGTGGTGGAATGTTTTAAGAGAGGCATTTCCTTCTTCCCTGAATAAGACTGAAATGGGAGTCTTGGAGCCCATGCTTTGAAATGGATGAAATGTGGAACTTTAAGGTACCGTAGTGGTGGTATTATGGGATATGCAAGCTGTGAGATAAAGCTGGATGTATTTTCTAGTCTCCATAATTAGATAACAAGGTTTTTTGGGGAAAAAAATGCTTTATACTGTTGGGCATTCTTGTTTAATGTCAAAACACCCCCTATTCAGTCTCCAGCTTGTCAGCCATGACATGTCAGCTGTCATGCACAGGGAAATATACTCTATTAAGTAATTTATTTTTATTTTTTAATGCGCTGTTGATGATGCATTAAGATTTTCTTCCAGATAGTATTAGCTATTCAAGAATAACTCCTCTCATCCATTTTCAGACAGCATAAAATAAGTATATTCTATGGTCAGGGCAACCCAAGTCAGATCTGTCTTCTAGCATTGCTTTTGGAAACAGGCAGGTCTTTTGTCCTCACATTTGCTGGTGATTTTAGATATCCCAGCACCTTTAGAAGCCTTGTAGCAGTGACAGAAAAAATTGTCATGTTTTTCTTGTCATGTAACTTTAGGTAAGAACAGATAATAAGTATATGAAGGGAACTGAAAGTCCAGGTTTATATCCTTCTCTCTTACCTTGTGTTGTAGGAGGCTCTCAAAAGAGCCCCATCAGGTTAAAAGGACCAAGAATAGTTGAAATATTAAAAACCCACATCCCCTTGAAGAAATTTTGTCACATATTTGTGGCTTTCCCAGTCTGGAGTGTGGGTGGGTGCCCGAGTGAGGCTGGTCCCTGTAGGAAAGGCCTTCTACAGCTTCAGACTTTGAGTCCTTTGTGTATAACATAAGTACCACAGGCAGCTTTGGCACTGGTTCTTCCCAGCTGCTGGTTGGTGGCTCCCTAAGCCCAGGGGGCAGTCTGGCTGTAGGAGCTGAAGGCAGCGAGGAGATAAGCAAACATTCTGAGATGATCACAAAGGTTCCATGGGGGCAGCGGCCTTTGGGCCTGAGGAGGCATTACCCAAGCAGCTGTCCTTGTGTGTGTAACGATCAGCTGCTTGTTTAAGGCCAAAGCCACTTTGAACTAGGGGGAGAAACAACACTGGAAACCAGACTTTTATTGGGAAAAATGAGGAGTTATGGATAACTGCTGTGTGGAGGCACTAGAGGACACCGCAAAACCAGGCAACGCTTTAAACTTCCCTTCTTGCCAGAGCGCTGTGTTGCACACGTATTTATCTTGGTGTTGCAAGTTTGAAAAGTTGCCATGCTGTGAGATTTCAGCTTCAGCAGGAGCAGACAAATATCTTGGAAGGGTATCATCATCTTCTGTTAGGATGGAAAATCGCCCTGTTGGCAATAGCAGTGTTTATGGGATCATTATCTTATTCACAGGATCGTCCTTGAATTCCTCCCCTTTTATAATGTCTTTTGAGAGGACAGGCAAGTAATTCAAAGAGCAGAACTTATTTTTAGGTTTAGTCTGAGCCTGAAATAAATTGAGAAGGCTGAGTAGTGTTACGATAAACAGGGAGCAGAACAGAGACAGGAAATAGGGGGTCTTTGGTAATGAGTTCCAGTCACTCTTGAAACAGAAAGCCAGAGAAAGCACTACTTGAGAATAGTTTCTCAGTGACAGCTTAATAATTTTTAGCTTGTTATTCAGCATTAAAGGGGAACAGTTCCTGCAGATTGATGCTGTTCTCGAAAGATCCTTTTTTAAAGATCATTTAGCAAGTTATCTTTTTAAAGTTTTTAGGCTTGCATTGTTCTTGCTGCAAACCGATCTGCTGTTTAAAAAAACCAGATGTTTGGGGGGGGAGCCTGAAGTTTATACAGTTGTGTGTTATATATACATCTGTGAGAAGCCTTTGGGATAAGCCTTGTGGGACAGGGGCAGGGGATTCTGCTTAAAATATGACCAGGCACTGAAAATTTCAGAAGTTGAGGGTTGAAAGGGGAAGAAATCACAGCTACATCCTGTAGAACAAAGCAGAGCGCTTGCTTCCAAAAGTTTCTTTTAACCCTGGGAATGTGACTGCTGAGATGGGCCCAAAGCATGGATGGTGAGATTGATATTTACAAGCACTTCACGTGGCTAAAGAGGGTAAGTGATTTGCTGGGCTTTGTTTGCTCTTTCTAAATGCACATTTAGCAAAATCTCAGTGAGGATTCTCTGCTTGGCGAAAAGAAACTCATTCAGTGCCTCAGACTTTAAATGGTGTGAGTTTCTTCATGAGAGGTGAATCAAAGACGTGCCTTGGTGTAGGAGGAGGAGGCTTAGGGAGGGGGGGAGAAAATCAGCTGTCTTTGTCTTTAAAAATGAAACTCTAGGATCAAACTTTGAGCAAATGGCAATAGATTCTGGCAAGTGCTCGTGCCTTCCGGGGATTGCAGTGCAACAAAACAAATCCTGCATGGTAACAACATATAGCAAAAGAGAGGAGAGGCTCTTGTTTACCATGTTTTGCTTTAAAGGGAAAAGTTTTCTGCACCAGATCTCCACTTAAGTGATTCTCCATCGGGGTAGCTGTGTGAGAGACCTCTCGGGATGCCTTTGTCTCGGGTAAAAATGGTGGTGGTTTTCTTCTGTGCCTGTTACTCTGCTAAAAAGATGGGGTTTGTTTTTTTAAAGGCAAGGCTGTTAATTTTGTAAATTTTGTTGATGAACTGCCCAGACATAGATTGACTGCATGAAATTGTCTTTGTCTTCCTTTTTTTAAAAGTAAGTTTGTGCAGTTCTCTCATCACGTTGAAAAAAATCACTTTGTTTTTGCCAGCTTTTACGGTTTTTTATTATCTGAGTATTTATTTTTCAGTGTTAGAAAAATCCATGAATGGGATATGACTAGATCCCTCAGAATACGCTGTTTTTTAAATTAGAATATGGATTTGTGTGCCATGAAAGAAGCACATTCTCTCCTTATTCTTTAATAATCTGTTTTAACCTGTGTGTACTTTTCCTGCAAATTCTTGCCTGTCTATATATATGCACACATGAATACAAATGCTCTCTTGGGTTTTTACTAGCTGTATAAACACAAAATATCTGTCAATTCTAATGTGAAATGTGATTAGGAGCATTTCTTGTGGGTAGTTTCTTGAATAAGTGTAAAATACCAACAATGTGTCAGTCTTTAATAAGAGCCTGAGCATCCTGAAGTTAATTTACCAAATATTTGCATCAGATTCTGGAAATTTCACATTTGTGGAGGGGATTAAATGGGAAGTGAGTGGATTGTGAAGAGGCAACAGGAAGTAGCTGCTGGTAACATTATACTCTTAGTTTAACCTGTGCTCTGTGCAGTTAAAGCTAATTATATATTTTAAAACACGTATTTTGAGCTCACATATTAATTTGCTATTTAAATAAGATTATGGATACAGCGTGTCTGCCACTTCTGCTTCCAGAAATTTCATTTCTGTGAAGACATGTTTGCTAACAAAGAGGTTAACGAGGTCTGCTGCCCTCAGCTTGAGGGCTGTGCTCAGAAAGGACGCGGTGTTCAAACGGAGCACGAGGTTTTACAGGAATTAACAATGCTCCTGCCGTTGCTGCATGTAATTCCCTTTATGTCAGGTACATAAAGGAGAATATCAATACTGCTGCTTTTCCTTGCAAGCCCTTTAAAGGGGTGAGCACATGGGAGGGAAAGGAGGAGGACTGAGACTGATCCTGCATTGTTCCCAGGAGGACTTTAAGCAGTCTGCTCCCAAATTCCTTTGACAAGTGATTTAGAAACCAAAAAAGTTGAAACAATCTAAGCTGCTTGATCAGTTCTCCTGTCCAAGAATCCCAATGTCTCACAGAGTCTGGCACTGACTGTTACAGCACATAAAGATTTCAGTTTCAGCAATCAGAAACTGTTGCTTTTTGGTTGATAATAAAATTGTGAGTTGCTTTCAGAGTAACATGTGGCATTTAACAGAGAATAACTGCAGCAGACTTCCATAAAGCCTTGGTGAAGTATGCCAGAGCTGGCTCAAATTTCATCATTAGCAGAAATCACTTCAGAGACCCAGATGGGTTTTGATGTTGCAGGGGTTGGCTAGGCTGGGTTTGTGTGGTATCTGTGGCTTGGACTGGGTTAGGGCAGCAAACAACAACCAAAATCACGAGATCCAGGCAGGCAAAACAACAGATACAACTGCTATTTTCAAGTGCTTATAATGGAGGGTCTGGTTTTAAGCAGAATTCTTGTATAATAATGTGTACAGTGGCATCTTGCAACGGCATCAGGGGAAAAAATATTATTTAGATCGAACTGAAATAATGTGTCACCACTCTCCAGCTCTTTCCACTGGACTTTATTGGTGTCCACATGACCTGTGGAAATGCTGGGCCAAGAGTGGCCAGAGGGATTAACAAAGTGGTGGCAGGAAAACCTGAGAGCATGTGGACAAGGAGGGAGAGCAGGGGATGTTCCTTGTGTGTAAACATCGTGCTTTTTAAATTCACAAATCCCTTGTGTGTAAACATCGTGCTTTTAAATTCACAAATCCCTTGTGTATAAACATCTGGGGGAAAGGTTTTTGCAGGTAATTAATACTGGGTTCTTCTACAGGGCCTGAGTGTGGATCTGTTAAAAGTTTCATTTGCAAACTAAGGGACTTGAGATACCCCCACTACCTGGAAGTGTCTGGTTTTTAACAAAGATTCTTTTGTTCTCCCAATGGACTTGGCTTAGAGGGTTCACATACAATTTTGTGTCCTTCTGTTGCTTTATCCTTATCTCTCCACCCAACCTTAATTAGAAGACACCATTCCAGATAAACACCATACAACCTATATTTTGGTACATAGACAAGTATTTATAGCCCATATATATTAACATAAATGCTAATATTACCTGCAAGCTGTGTGGCTCAGAGCTGATGGCTGGCCTGAAATTGGTGTACATTGGTTTTATGCCTTTCTTTTTTTTCCGGATGAGATTCTTAACCTGTACTAGCAAGAGGTGGGGTGATCAAACCCATGATGTAGCCATTAAATTCAAGATATTGAGGGTGAATCTTGTGGCTTCTGTAAGGATATTTTCTTTTAAGACATGTAACTGTCTGGAGGAAAAAAATAAGTATTTAGAAAAATTATCCAGATAAAATAAAAATATTTGTTTAAAAATTCATTTGGTTTAAGGACTACCAAAATTTACCTAGCTCTGTCGTTGCTTAGTTTCAGACTATGCACTGTCAGCTTTTTTCAAGTCACTGCTACTTTCATTTAAGCAACCAGTAACAATGGCAAATAAAAAATCCTGCTGTTGATTTACTAATTGCCTTCAGATGAAAGGCAAGTGTTATAGATCCAGAAATTGTGTTCCAGCCCTCTCCTCCTCCTCTGAGGTAACTGAGGGAATGCACATACACTGAGATGGGTGTGTGTCTGAGGTAGCACTAACATGCCAAGAGATTAAATTTTTGCTCCGACAGTCAGATGCAAATAAAAATGTTTACTGTGTAAGCTGCTCACTCATCATAACACAACTCCTTGTGACTCAGACCATAATTCTAGTGACCAAAAAGAGTGCTTTCCACAGAGGTAGAAAGACCATGCACTTGTAAATATTGTCAACTCCAAATAGGCTGGGGAGAGAATGCAGTGTGCATTTTCTGGTGTTGGAATGCAGTGCATTTTTTGTGGTAAAGCTGACTGCCTGGACTCTGCTGGCCATCCTCCTTGTTTTCAGCTTCTAAACTACAACAAAAAGCAGCATATCAAGCATTTCCCTAATCTTCCTCATTAATACAAGTATTATCATTACCATAGGAATCCTATGCAAGTATCAGTGGAGCAGAAGGTGATCCATGTGGCTGAGGAAGAGAGGAGGGTTATGACATAATCTGTCTCCTCACAGAGGCGGGTGATGTGTTAAAAAAGCTCACAAATCACCACTTCAAGTGACTGCCAGGTTTCTTTTCCCAGCTCCTCCCCTCTCCGCAGCCCAGGGTGAGATCCATGGTGTTGGTGACAAATTTCTGAGTCACAACTTGCTGACCAGCCTCAGAAGTTGGAGGGGTTAGGGTTAAAATGAGCTGTGTTGGAGATTCTTGGTGCTGAAAAGGCACTCTTGAGGAGAACATCAACCGACCAACATTTCTTGCCAGATCCTTTGGTACTTTTGCTGGTTATCCCCATTTTAAATCAAAGCTATTGAGTTGTTCTCCAAAGTCTGAAATTTTGTGTGTCACATGAGAAGGAAAATTAAAGCCCTTTTCTTGGAAGAGGACTCAGTAATGACTGGATCATGTAAGTGATACTTCGACCTTCCCAGCAACTTTCCAATATTATTTTCATATTAAATCAGTGAGCCAAAGAGAGATTTGGAAAATAAAAACGAAGAAGCTAAAGCAGGTGATGGAATGCATTATGACCCCCCCAAAAAAAAAAGGTTTCTTTTTCTTTTCTTTCTCTAGAACTGGGAGTTACAGCTGATTTTGAATTGTTCCAGGAAACTTTTTAGGTTAATATCTCTTGCCATCTGATGGGCAGTAAAGTATATCCAAAATTCAGAATTTCTAAGGAGACTGTAATACAGGTGCTCCAAGAAATTCTTTGCAGCTCCTGGCTTCCCATGGCTGGGACAGGTCACCCTTCAGTGGGTAAAACCACACTTCAGTGGGATGTCCTGGCACGGAGTGGTTGTGGATAGTACCACATCCAGCTGGGGACTGTCACCAGGGGTGTTCCCCAGGGATCAGTGTTGGATCCTGTTTGGTGCCTTTATTGATGATCTGGATGAGGGGATGGAGTGCACACACAGTAAGGACAAAGATAACGCTGAGCTGGGTGGGAGTGTTGATCTGCTGGAGGGCAGGAAGGCCCTGCAGAGGGATCTGGACAGGCTGGAGAGATGGGCCGAGGCCAGTGGTGTGAGATTCAACAAGGCCAGGTTCTGGATGCTGTCCTTGGCTCACAACAACCCTGTGGAGCACTACAGGCTGGGGACAGAATGGCTGGGCAGAGAAAAGGACCTTGGGGGTACTGGCTGAGAAGGACTGAACATGAGCCAGCTGTGCCCAGGGGCCAAGAGGGCCAATGGCACCTGAAGTATTGTCCCCAGCAGGCCAGTGGCACAGAAATATTGTCCCCATCAGGCCAGTGGCGCAGAAATATTGTCCCCAGCAGGCCAGGGCAGTGGCTGTCCCCTGTGCTGGGCACTGCTGAGGCCAGGCCTCGAGTGCCGTGTCCAGCTCTGGGCCCCTCAGTTCTGGAAGGACACTGAGGGGCTGCAGTGGAGCTGGGAGGGTCTGGAGGGTAAAAGCCCTGTGAGAAGCAGTTGAGGGAGCTGGGGATGTTCAGCCTGGAGCAAAGGAGGCTCAGAGGTGACCTTATCACTCTCTAGAACTGCCTGACCAAGAGGATGGAGCAAGGTGGGGATCAGCCTCTCCTCCCAGGCAACCAGGGACGGGATGACAGAAATGGCTGAAATAGTGCCATGAGAGGTTCAGATTGGATGGTAGGAAAAATTTCATCACAAAAAGGGTGTAGACCATGGGGACAGACTGCCCAGGGAAATGTTGGAGACACCATTGCTGGAAGAGTTTAAAAAATGTGTAGATGTTGTACTTGAGGACATGGTTTTATGGTGAAAATGGTGGTGGTGCTGCTTGGACTTGATAATCTTAAAACTCTTTTGCAGTCTTAAGAATTCTATGATTCCTGTAGGCAAAGTATTTATGGCATGCAACTGATTTTTTATCTGCAGTAGTACTGCCATCAGCATATTTTTGGCTACCTTGCCTTAGCATATCTCCCCTTCTACTTTGTTATCATAAACATTTCTATGTGTTTTGTGCAATCTCTCTCATTCTTTCATTGGAGGAGGCATAGTTAACATATTTGGTTTATAATTTGTCTAGCCCATGCAACAGTTTGGTCAGTAATACTGGATCTTCTGAAGTAACAACTTTGTAGGAAATCCTGCAAATTCAGCCTTTTAGACCTGTGTGACCACATGACCAGTGTTCATTTATTGTTTGGGAGTTCTTGGAGCAAGCTGTGGTCTCATGTTTTTTGTGCTGTGGGTCCTGTATTTATTTTCTGCTGCTACATGTGACATCTTGCTCAGTTTCCTCTCAGTCCTGGCTCTCTGCAGAATGCTCCCCAGCCATCCACAGATGGCCTTGGTTCATGTTACACTGTTTTATCTTGTCTTTATACATGACACAAAGAATCACCGAGGCTCAAACAACTGTTGTACATCAATCAGACACTTTTATTTAGCAGGTCATTTTTCTGTCTGCTCTACCTTCCTGTGCTTATCTGAGGCCTTTCTGGCTGACCTCACACCTGCATATTTAGAGCCACTTCTGTGAGGTCCTGATCCCTAAAACTTGGTCAAAACCTTGTGACAAAAGTATATTTTGAGTAGAGTTAACACGTTCATCTTTTGATGATGAGTGCTGGTCAGTAAGGTGTGGACTGAGCACCTGCACATTCTGTTTGCTGTGTCCCTGCTGGCCCCTTAAGCAGGCACAAAAGACCAAGATTATTGAATTTAGAGGTGATTCTAGTTAAGGGCCTTGCAGCTATGGTTAAAACATAAGAGCCAGATGCACGGGGAAAGAGTATAAATAATAGAATGCAAGTCAGCACAGACTTGCTCAAAGTTATACATTTAAGCAGAAACAAAGAGTAAAAGCAGAATGAAGAATGGGCTGGCAGCTAAATAAAAGCATTTTAAACGGATCTGGAAGTTATAGGTCCTAGGCTGAAAATATATGAATTTTACTGTATGTTTAATATGGAAATAAATATGACCCAGGAGTCTGTGAAAAGGTTTTACCACTCAAGCCAGTTTCAGCTGGAGTCCTGTGTCTCCTCTTAAGCCTTTAATTTCAGAAGAAGTTGGGAAATAGTCAATGAAGAGGAACCAAAAGAAAGCAACAAAACGAATCTTGGAAAATTAATATTTGAGGAAAAGACAGAAAAATTCATATTTTCTTTCACAGCATGAAGAAGAACCTGATAATTAGAGATGTAGAGATAATCTTCAAATATATAAAAAATCTCTGAAGTGAATGGAAGGACCTATGTTTTAGTTTATGGTGGTATGATAACCATGAAGTTGAAGAGATGATTCAGATTGAGCACAAAGAAAAATGCTCTCATGGTGGGTAGGGAAGAAGTAGATGGAGGAGCTGTGAGTTCCATCCCTGGGTGTCTTTAGAAGAAGACAAAACAAGAATATTGCAAATATTCATTAGCCCTAGGGCGAAATAGTGAACCAGAAGATCTCTTCAGACATCTTTCAGCCCCTGTTTGTTGGTGCCATAGTGATCTCAATTTCTTTCAATATAAATAATCAGAGACAAGGGTGCTTGGTTTCTCTCAGCTTACAAAGGTGCCACATTTGTATTCATTGCCACACTTATATCTAGTTCAGCACTTTATGGCTTGAAAAGCGTCTTTTGATAGGATAAAAATTTGGTTTCTTGATTTGAGTTAACTAGCACCATGTTTATTTTCAGCTTTTGTTTTAGGTTTGGGCCAGTTGGCCTCAGTATAGATTAAGAAGCTATAAATATATTTAATTAAAAAAAAAAATCTGTTCACAAATGTTGAGTTGAAAAGAAAAGGCATCTGGGGAGGAGGATTATAATTGTATTGGTGCCATTGTGCAAGTAACTATAAATGAGCAGTCAGCTGCAGTGGAGGGGAGCTCCTTGGATTCCTGTGTGAGCTGAAAATCCCGGCTGAGGGTTGTGTTCCCTGGCAGAAATGCAGTGCCTGCAGTGGAGCTGGGAAATCATCCTCTGGGGGCTCAGGTTACTTTTGATGCTCTGAGCAAGCAGCTCCTTTCCCACAATGTTGCAGGCTGAACAGAGGAGACTCTTCTAAACTTAAAGAAACCCACATATACTTTTTTTTAATGGTGGCTTTTCTATGTGAAGTAATAAAATTCATAGGAAATGAGGTATAAGAGTTAAGGACAGGCCATATTTTAAAAGGTTTTGCTCCCTAGAGCCTTTTAGAAGTCCCTGAGTAATTGGGTGGCTAAAGTAGCTCCTGATAAGAATTTGATCCTTTAAATAAATTTTTAGTTGCCAACAAAAAACTTTTGTTGTAATTTCTAGGAATAATACACCTATAGCAATTTTTACCACTTGACAATAAATACAAGATTCATTACTGTGGAGAATAGATATTTCAAATTAAATGGG
Organism: Zonotrichia albicollis; assembly: GCF_047830755.1. NCBI lineage: Eukaryota > Metazoa > Chordata > Aves > Passeriformes > Passerellidae > Zonotrichia > Zonotrichia albicollis. Next base: position 54,212,386 of record NC_133824.1, read on the forward strand.
TTTTGTTTCAATAAGATGGTATTCTCCATTGAAATTACAACTTTCTAGAAAATATCAGTCATATTCATTTACCACTTTTGAATGCTGTAAATGAGAGAGTATTCAGAATACAGCTTAAAAAGGGTAGATTCTTAATGTACATTATTTTTTAATGTACATTACAGGCTTAATACACATGAAATAAACAGTTCTGATCTATAGACACATTTTTTCATATTTTTTGTCTTGTAAGAACTGCTTAATATGCAAAACTTTTATTAATTGTTGCTTGAAACTTTAACTGCAAAAATTCTCACAGCACTTTTTTTCCCTCCAAGTCACAGGTGAACCATCATTCATCCAATAATGAAACTTATCAAGAAAGGCTGGCACGATTAGAAGGTGATAAAGAGTCCCTCATCCTTCAGGTATGTCCAAAAGAGAGAAGATTTTTGTCTGCATAATTGATATCCAGCACATGAAAGCTGAAGTGGCAGAATATTTTCTGTCAAACAAATGTTAGCAGCTCACCAAATGTAGCTGATATTTAACGAGGAATTAATTTGTAATCTGTATAATCCCTCTAAATGATTCCATGGTGGGGGTAACCTGGTGGAGGAGAGGGGTGTAACAGCAGTAAAAGTGGGGAGGAGTGGCAAAGGGATTAAAAATAATTTTGTCCCAGGCTACAGCTGGGTTGGTGGTTCTCATTCTAGGTTTGCTAGCTTGTGCCAATTTTCTAGGTTCTGTATGCCACTGTTTTTTTAAATGAACCAGAAGATCATTAAAAGGTAGGTAGATGGAATTGGCATTTCCAAAATGTTTACACCAAAATTGTTTACAACTTCTAAAAGCTTAAGGGGGAGGGAACAGGGACAGAAAATTTGACAGTAAAATGCATGCCTAAGCTTTTCCAGGTTTCCTGTTTCTCAGTTTACCAAGCCTTTTTTCAAACAGATCCTGTGTCCCATGTAAGTTCTCCTCCTGGAGAAAACACATGTTGCACAACTTCAAAAAAAATTATTTTTCTGTGTATTTTTGCTGGTACTAAACCGTACATTCCATGCTTTTTAAAAACCTGAAGCTGGAGATAATTTAAATGGCCCTTGCATATCCTTTCCCTTCATGCTTTCAAATGCATATTATAAGCACATTATATTTATATCACACAAAGCTGAAGTGTGTTGGGTAGGTGTTCTCCCTGCTTTCAGTCATAAGTTTCTGTAAACGTGTCTTGTCCTGTATGTTCTGCTCACACTTGTGTTCATTTACTGAGCAGAAACCTCACTGCTGTTAATTTATTGTTAAATAAACAATAAATGCTTTGAGACATAAGCTTTGGCTTGGTAGGATTTTTTTTTCTCCATGGCTGTTAAACTAAATTGCAATCACCAAATTTAGGAAAAAAACCCCACCTGACTGAAAAACAATCTTCTGGTTGGAATTTAAGGGTGTGCCACAAATTCTCTTTACAACTGATATTTATTAGAATATCTTTTATATTTATTTAGAACACCATTTATTAACCAAGTGGTTGTTAACACTAAAAATTTGATTCCATTAGTAAAAGCAAACAGCTTCTCACACTGCACATTCCTGTTTTGGATGCATGAGCGGCTCATGAGCGGAGGGACAGTGAGGGGCCACATCCAGGTGTTCCATCCAGAGCTGAGGGTGGGACTGGTGCCCCTGTGAGGGTCTCCTTTGTTCCCCACATTTCTGGGCATCAGCTTTTGTGGGTCTGACAGGTCCCTGCAGGCTGTGCCAGGCTCTGCTCTTCTTCTCTTTGTCCTGCAGGTTTTCAGGAACCATTTTTTATCCACACAAACAGGTACCCAGGAGAGTAGCCAGCCCAATGCACAAAACACAGGGGTTTATGACACCTTTTGGGACCTGCCTAGAGTTTTTCTTAGAAGGAATTGACTAAAATCAGAACTAGAAAATGTCTCTCTTGCATTTTACTCCCATCACTTCCACCCCCCATCAAACCCCAAACAATACTCCCCTTCCAAACCCCATCAAACAATATTTATGCATTTTCATTTTCATCTTTCCTTTCCTTTCCTTTCCTTTCCTTTCCTTTCCTTTCCTTTCCTTTCCTTTCCTTTCCTTTCCTTTCCTTTCCTTTCCTTTCCTTTCCTTTCCTTTCCTTTCCTTTCCTTTCCTTTCCTTTCCTTTCCTTTCCTTTCCTTTCCTTTCCTTTCCTTTCCTTTCCTTTCCTTTCCTTTCCTTCCCTTCCCTTCCCTTCCCTTCCCTTCCCTTCCCTTCCCTTCCCTTCCCTTCCCTTCCCTTCCCTTCCCTTCCCTTCCCTTCCCTTCCCTTCCCTTCCCTTCCCTTCCCTTCCCTTCCCTTCCCTTCCCTTCCCTTCCCTTCCCTTCCCTTCCCTTCCCTTCCCTTCCCTTCCCTTCCCTTCCCTTCCCTTCCCTTCCCTTCCCTTCCCTTCCCTTCCCTTCCTCTCCTTTCCTTCCCTTCCTTTCTCCTTTCCTTCCCTTCCTTTCTCCTTTCCTCTTTCCCCTTTCCTCTTTCCTTTCCTTTTTCCTTTCCTTGAAATTTCCTGATCTGGAGGGAATATGAGGCTGGGAGCACTCCAGCCTGGCCTCAGACTCTCAACCCTTCCTAACGCTCCATTTTTAGCTAAGTGCTCGATGCCCCTCACTTTTACAGAAAATATATTGCCTGCAGGCCGAGTCTTGCAGGTGTTGCAAGACTCCTAAGGCAAGATGGAATTTCCAGCTTAGCATAAACTGGGATTTTGTTCTGGGTTCCTTGAAGAGCCTGGCAGATATGATCCTGGAAAGAGGGGAAAATATGAGCTCCAAGTGGCTGATGTGCCTCTCAGCCCAGCTGCTGGAACACACAGCACATGCTTCCAAAGCTGCTAAGCTTTCACTAAATTCCTTTGCAGGTCACATATAAAATCCAGAGCTTTCTTTCCATGTTACGATGGTATTTAAACCTAACCTGAAGCTCTAAATAAAGCTGGTTTTCTTTCTCTGGAACTTGCATCACACTGAAGCAGAGAATTCAGTTTGTCTCTTCATGCCTTCTTGCCTCACATGGGGATTTTTGTGTATCATCCTTCATTTAATGGCAACAAAACAAAGTAGATGAGCAAAAGATTTCCTTGGAGGGAGTCCTCCTGCCCCCTGCCATCTGCCTCCACCCACTCCTTCCTATCAACTCTCATCCTGTACTCTGAGCTACAGACAACTCCTTTAATAGGAAAAAAATAGTCTTTTCCTTTTCTTTCTTTTTTCTGTGATTTTTTTTCTCAGGCATGCTTGGCATTGTGTCAGCAGGTAAAAGAAAGACAGACATCTCCCTTTGCAGCTTCCCTGAAGCGAACTCAATTGTTCATTGGGTTTTAGATATGCTGTGTAGTGGATATATCTTAAAAGTGTCACTTCCACGTGCTGTACATTTTTGTTTTGTTTTATTAATAAAGCTGTTACACGATCAGATGTGAGAGCATATATAAGTTTTTGTTAATGCATTTTCTTCAAAATGGAGTTTAAACACCTTGGGCTCCTTTGTTTGTTTTAGATAATATTTTTCTAGAATAATCAAGGCTTTTTTATAAATAAATAATCACAATGAATATACAAAGGGTATAGTCTCCTTAACATAAGATTTATCCCTGAGATTTTTCCATATCTTTTCAACATTAGCCTGGGTGCAGTTTTTTTTTGTTTTTTTTTTTTTGCTTTGCAAGATTTGGGTTCAGCTGCTGGGCTTTTTTTATTGCACACTCACTTCTCTGTACCACCATACCCACAGTTCTTTACCAGGGTTGCTTATTGCTTCTTTTGCTGGGGTTCATTTTTTGTGTCTCCCTGCTTTTGCTTTCATGTTTTGGCTTGCCAAAGCCTGGGATTCTTTGTTGGAATAGAACTTGGCCACAGCTAAAAGTTTCCTTTCACTCATTGCATTCTTCATAGCTTCAGAACTCTTTATTGATAGGTAATCTATCAATGAAGTTTTGTTCTTGTAAAGAACAAAGAAGGGAAGTAATTGGTTGGGTTGGGAAGGAACAGTTTTCCTATTTATCTGTTTTAGGGAGTGAAATGCCAGCAGAACCAGAAATGGCGATGCACGCTCCAAAACCACATAAAACATTTCCAGTGTGCTCTGTTCTTGCTTGCTCCTTTGCAGTTCTCCAGAGTTTTGCATGAAGGGACCCAGGCTACCTATAGGTAGCTTTCCACCTCTCCTTGAAATGCCCTTTCTTTTTTTATATCAAAACAAAACAGTTGCAGGGGAGGGGAGATGAGAGGGCGGGGTTGGAGTGAAATAGAGGTAAGACTGCAAAACTTCTCTCTTGGTAGAGCAGGTTGCTGCAGTGCACAAGAATATTAAAGCATTTGAGGGCTTTAAAAGGGAACTTCTTGTCAAAACGTGTGTTTGGATGTTATATGCATAAGGTAATTGAAGCTTATTTCCAGTCAGTTCAGTAGCACTGTGCTTCTCCTCTCAAATTGCAGGTGAGTGTTCTCACAGACCAGGTGGAAGCTCAAGGAGAGAAAATCCGGGACTTAGAAATCTGTCTGGAGGGGCACCAGTTGAAGCTGAATGCTACAGAAGAAATGCTCCAACAGGTAAAAATCTGGATTGCAGACCTTCTCCAGAGGTCAGGTGAGCACACATGGTCAGCTTCTCTGCGTGTGTGACTGCCTTTGGCAACAGGATAAGACAGGGAAGGAAAAAAACGCTTTTTTCTTTGTTCTCCTCCTGCTTTGCACTCTCCCCTCCAAGAAATGTTTCTTTGTTTTCCTGTTGCAGAAAAGTTTTACTGGCTGGTTGCATAATGCTGTACGTGGCAGCATGTAAAATGAAACTATTGTGTCTTATTTGAGCTGTGCTTATTTGGACACGGCTGAGTAACTGGTTAGACAGGTTAAATGTATCTAATACATGTAGGAGTTATAGAATTAAGAGGTTTTATTTAAATGCCTTCTGTTTTCCTATGGCTTTGAAGTTAAAAAGCTGCAATTTGGAATGAATTACTGTATCAAGTTCTGTTCTATAATCATTTTTGCTTAACTTTGGAGCTTTCCCCTTAGTTTGAGATGAGAAAATCAATATATAAAGACATTTTTTTCTTTATTTGAATCAACAGTTTCAGGCTATGTGATTTAATTTGTGCTCTTTGATGTCCTTTGCTGAGGGAGCAGAGCAAATGATAAATTAAATACCTTACAGAACTTGCAGGTCTATTGGTGCCTAAGTTCTTTCCCTGTACAATTTTCTGTGGTTGTAGATGCAAATTATCATTGCTAATGCAGTACATAGATATCAAAAATTAATTTGAAACTGTAAATAAGCCTCAAAAATCTATGCCAGAATTTTTAAGGATACTGTTCTCTGTGAGCTTAGTTTTTCTCCCCACACAAATATTGTGTGTTATAAATTTGCTATTTTAGTCCATGTGAGATACACATTTTTATGAACTAATCATAGCTTTAAATGATGATAAGGATCCTTGTGTATATGTATGTAAACAGCAGTGGTTTCTATAAGATAAAATTGCATTCTAAACATTTTAAATTACAATTCTCTGAGCTTCTTGAAAAAACCTTCCATCTCATGCAGTCCAAAATGCTTCCAGCTGGGCAAGGTTGTATTCTGAGGGGACAGCTTTAAAAATGCAGTGAGCGCATGTATTTTCTAGAACTCAACAGTGATTATTTAAGTTATGAAAATCTGTTTTCGCTCTCCAGGAAGGCATTCCCAACAGAGTGCAGAAGCTCCCTGTTCCAGTCTAAAGCTGGATCATTGTTCTGTGACTTCTGCTAAAACTTCTTGGTCTTTCTCTGATTTAAAATGTTTTTTGCCTAGATAGTCTTCTGAGGAAACTGTGAAATTAAAGCCTTATTTACCAGAACACTGAGGAGTCTGAAATTAGAATATAATGCTGCAGGAACATTGCCATTTCAGTGAAAATGTTTGCATCTGCCTGTCTGGCCTTAGGCACGTGCACAAATCGCTTACAAAGCTGATCCTAACGTGATAAACTGCAAAAGGCTGTACCAAAGCTAAAGAAGTCAGAGAATCTCCAGATGCGTCTAAAATAAACCTTAAATCTAAATTTTGGGGTAACTTTTGAGCAGCTGGAGTTGTTGTTTCTCCCAGTAGACAGTGGGATTTGGGAAACCCAAGTGGGACCTCTCAGCAGTCAGAGAAGTTGTACATTCATTGTCTCAGCAGATGATCCTTTTTAATATCATTTATTTAGAGGGTTCTCTTCTCCATTCACTTCTCCGTTCCATCTTTTGTTGAAAAGTTTATCCTCTGTGGGGTTTGAGCTGAGATTTGGGCAGAAGAGAATGACCTGATGATGTGGTGATCATGACATTCATGTCAGATATGTGGCCAGTGGATGTTTCTGCAGATAATTTGTCAAACGTAGAGTGAGTGTGTGGTTTCAGGGGTTTCAATAGATGAATCAGTCAGATTTTGGGGAGATTTGGGTTCAGATCTTCTCAGCCAGCAGCTGCTGCTGGTGTCCTGCTTTTCAGAATGCTTTCTGTTACCCTCATGAGAGGCAGTGTAGTCTAAATTCAGATTTATTTCATGGTTCTGCTTCCTTATTTACAATATATTTGAACTCCACTGATTTTTCCTTTGTGAACGTAAGTCAGCTGCTGCCTCTGAGTGGAAAATGAAACAATAAAGATAAAGCCCTGTCTTTTTAATTTCAAGAACTATAAGAAGAGTGACTCATAATTAATTCTGTGCAAAAAAATTCTTCAATAAAAAAAAACCTATAAACTTTAAGATAACCTAATGATGGTATCTGGAAGTTCCACAGCAGAAAGGGTATCTAATGCCACCCTGCAAAGTAGTTTTTGCTGAATCTGTGCTAGCAGAGACTTGTCAGGGTGGGGTTACTGGCAAAAAATCCTTCTGGCTTATGATTTATGCCCCGTTGTTTTGAACTCTGCTACAAAGCGATCGTGGAACCACTTCTGAAACAGCAACTGGAATAAAAGTTACACAAATAACATGAAGTGGCTGTTCAGCATTTTGGGTGGGTATCTTGAATGTGGAGTAGCAGCAGCAGAGGAGAAGGGAGGAAATATTCTCCGTTCATTCTTCTCCCTCCTCCTGACCGTGTTGCTCCTGCCACTGATTTGAGCCTGCCGTGCACAGCAAACCTTCTCCTCCACGACTGGGAAAAAGCTGACCTGGGGTTTGGGAGGAAGGGGCTGTTTTTGTGATGGCTGAGCCAAACAGCTCACAGGAAAGGTCCAGGTGTGGCAGAAGGGCAATGGAGAGATGTGTTTTCACCTCACTGAGATGCCCTGGTGTGCACAGATAATGTGACGCTTAAAGCATCAAACCCAATGTCTCACTTCTGTAAGGACACTTTTTCCACCACAGGTTGTAATGAAGAAAAGTGTTTCTCCACCTTGAAGGTGTCTGGGTTTTCTTCCTTCAAGAAAATGAATCAGGCCTTTTCAAAACTCATGAAAGTCAATGGCAAAACCTTAATTCAGTCCTGAAGTGTAATTCAGGTTTGGGCCAAGAAACAAGGTCATCTTTGGTAACAGAAAATGTTCTGGAACATGGCTGGCAGCAAGGCACAAGTTTAATTTCATGGAATTACCTTCCAGTGGGGTGTCTGTGCTGCTGCTGAATGTGTGAAGGATATGGAAAGTCTGGCCTGTGTGAACAGCTACCTGCCTTTCCCCTTGGCTCATTGTAAAGGAGATGTCTAGAAGTAAAATTAAAAAAAAAAACTTCCTAGAATTATCCTAGGAAAACAATTTATGCTGTGACAGCCCATTTCCAGTATATCAACTGGTTTAAATTGTAAAGTTACAGCAAGTTTGAGCAATGATGTGTGTCTTGTTGTAAGTTACTTTGTGGCATTACTAAGTACTTTCTTCCAGTCAAGTTTAAGAAAGAATATTTTTTTTCTTTTTTTTTTTTTGGGAGACGAGAGAGAGCCTTGGGGGAATGTCCTATCAACGTGTTGTAGAGTTGGAAACAGAAGTAATTTTTGCTCTATAAAGGAACAAATTCTGGTCTGAGGGGCAGAGTCTTTCCTGTACCTGACCTGAACCAAATCCCAAATCCTAGATGTGGTCTGACCATGTCCTTTTGCCTTCCAAAATTCCTGATACATTCTAGGGGACTCTTGTTGGAGAGTTTTGTTGTGTGAGCACGATTGTGTCTTCAATCAAGTGAATTCTCTTGAAAAGTACAAAGGATTTGGTTTTAGGATTCTTTGTGCCTTATGAAAAAATACACATAAAACCTGAAATGCTTGGGTGTAAACGAGAGTGGATCTCTGTTCTTGTGTCGGTTTATGGCCCACTCCTGTCTGGGTGCAAGGGCCAGAGGAAGGTGTGCCAGACAGTGGAGAACCTTTTTAAAAAACTGGATTAAAAGCATGCAGGGAGGAGCTGTGTCAGAGCAGGAACTTGAATCCAGCCCTGTTCAGTGTGTACCTGCTCTGGTTCTGCAGCTGTCTCATGCTCAGGGGAGCCAGAATCCTGCCTTGCTTGCAGGGTATAAATCTGGCGTGTATCTGTTTGCTCCTCAGGAACTTTGCTGGCTGGCAAAGACCATTCCTTCAACTTTCAGTTGCCTGAGTTATCTGATCTTAGATGAATTTCAGCACTTGTTTATAGCATGCAGGAGCTTCTTGCCAGCAGCTGGCTTAGTGTTTCAGATTTTGAAGTGTGCTCTGTGCTGCTCTGGTTGAGCTCTGAGTTTTCAGAGCATGCTCTCAAGCTGTGCAGCTTTATCTCTCCAGGTGAGCCCTCCACTTTGCTCTTTTGGAGTTAACGTGGGCAGGATCCAAGGGAGAGCAGATCCAAGGGCTGGTCAAGTTGGCAGGGCTATGGGAAGCTCTGTCCTCTCCCTGCCTTAACCATGTAATGGGCAAATGATGAATTGGAGGGCTGTAATTCCCTGCCTGCTGCTGCCTTGCACCATTTCATGGTGATTGCACACGTACATCGCTCTCAGCTGTGCTTCCAGCTAAGCAAATATCTTATTTCTGCCACAGCTGACACACAGCTCTTGAGAAGTGCAGCCCTCATTAGGGGGGCTTCTGGCTGCGTTTGGCTTCCCAGGTAGGTAGATTGGTCTGTCTGTCTGTCTCTCTCAAGGACTTTAATAAGGGTGAAAAGTAAGGGTTTTTTCAAATGTTGTTTGTAGGGTGTGCAAGAGCAAAATGGGATCTTAGAGGTGTTTTCTTTCCTCTCCTCACTTGACTAAAATCTTACTTATGGTTTCTCAATCAGTGTATGGCATGACTCTTTCCTGTGTTTTGTGTAGAGCTAAATATCCTGGAATTTTCTGTACTTGCAGCTGAGAGCCTAAAAAATTATAGTGTCTTCTTGTCAAGCTATTTCTGTCATGTTACATTTTATAAACTGTTTTATAAGAATTGTGTATTTCCAAGACAATTAAATGTGAGAGTGAGGTATACAGCACTGGCTACAGCTTCATTGGGAATATTGGAAAGGTTGATTAAGTACTTTAGGAGTATACAGTGAGTTTTAAAAAGTGTGTTGTGTTTGGAAATAGTTTGCTACTCTTTGATCTGTCTGGTACACATATATCACCACTTCTGCATGCCTCCTCAATTTTTAAAGTTAAAAGTTGAGTTTAGAAAAAGATCTTTAGGAAGGAAAATTACACTTACATTGTATAATGTATAGTACATTTGAAAACTAAACACAAATATCTTGTTTCTAAAGAAGACTCCCTAGGATAGGTTCTATGTCTGTTCTATTTTTCAGCTAAGATCCTCCTAAAGCTGCTACAGCCTAAATTACCATTTTGCCTGCCTTATATTTTCTTTTTTTCTTTTTGCTTTCAAACCAATAACATAAATTTGTATTTTCCTTTCTTACAATTGCATATTTATTCTGGCTGAATTCAAGTTGCATCATACCGCTGAAATACACTATAATTTCTCTGTAACAAAATGGTTCACATTCTTAATGAGCTGTTCACTGTGAGCATCTGCTTGAAGATGAGAATAATTGCTTCCAGATGTTCCCGTTTCAAGAGGAGACATTTACTTTAAATGGCACTTGCTTTCAAAGCTCAAGTTAGGTCCTCTGGATGCAAGAGCAATTGTCAGCTGTTTTAAATCAGTGGAGCTCCATTGAAAACAAACTAGGGCTAGTTAGCTGCTTTGCCTGTTTTAAGTCACGAGATTAAAGCCAGTTTACTCCAGCTGAGAATCTGATTCCCCAGCTTCAACGCGAATTGTAAAATTGTGTTTGAGCTGATTAAAAGCAAAGCAAACCCAGGCAGCTGCTTTAGTGCTTGCTTGGAGCAGGTAGTTCCTCCACGTTCACGTTCACTCATGAGAGGAGTGCGAGTGTGGATTGCTCTCCACTGCATAACTGAGGGTAATTTAGGGGTCTGTAGGAAAAATAAGAAGTAAATGCCAGATGGTGCACTCAAAGGACAGATCTTTTGTTTAAAATCCCTAGAGGGATGCTGCGGCTCCTTGCCTTATTAAGAAATATTCCTCCCATATCATGGAACACCATGTCAGTGTCCAAAAAAATTCTAAATGTTGTTTTAGCTCAAGAGTGTATAGAGTCTGTCTATGGGGCCAGAGTTGGCTCATCCTGCTCTTCTTTCTGATGTTCAGTGGCTTTATTTCATATCAAAGCTCCCATTTTTAACTCTGCCTTAACCTGCAGCAGTCTGCTGTTTTAACAGCTGTGCAGAGCCTGTTCCAGTATGGACTGAGATGTGCCTCTGAAACTCCTGCAAATTTGTGTTTTTCTGGAAGACAGAGGAGTTATTTGTAATTACAATTGTAATTTGTAATCACCTGTGTAGAAAGCAGCTCCTCCTGGGATTTCATTAAGTGACTGTCTCTTAGAGTTTTTCAATTAAAAAAAGTCTATGCAATATCTTTTCCTGATTAGGGCTTGATTTATTTCATTCAGAGAAGACAAAAAAGAAAAAAGCCAAAACCACAAGGCTACATTTCTGTTTATTTTCCCATCCATCCACAAATATCATTGCCAATGTCAGCAGGAATGGGCATGGCATTGGGAATAGCGAGTGGCTTAGATAATTGGTGTTGCAATACAGATGCAAATTTAGTACTATTTTTAATTTGTGCAATATTCCCCACCAGACTAAAATAACTTACATGTAGAGCAGATTTTGAAATGAACCTTGACTCTGTAATCTTTGAAATAACCTTTGTGGCTTCTCTAAGCCATGGCCTACAATGTACTGTGCAGTTTGGGGCAGAGGAAGAGATGAGAAAAGGCTGCTGGACGTGGTGATTTCTGATCCCTCAATAACATCAGTACAGATTAAGTGAGGCAACTTCAATTAAATTACTGCCATGTAATTCAAAGCACAGTCTGCTGTGACTCCTCGGTGTGATTCATGTGATCAACACACTAATGAGATTTATGAATTATCAAAAAAATCTTTTAACCATTTGGAAGCCTACATTCTTTTGTTAAAAATAAATTTCATGCTTGGGAAATAAATAATGAATTTTTCAATAAGGCTTAAACTCCCGATGGGACTTTTTTATTTTTGAAAACAGAGGTGACAGAGGCATTTGATGTATGTAATACACTCTGTTAAATTTTGGGTGGTTTCTTGCCTTGGCTTTCCTGAGAAATGAAACATTCAGTGAAGGTGTGAATGTTGACCGTTCTCCAAACACACTGATACGACTCCATTCAAAGCATGTGTACTCTGCAATCTGCAGAACAAACTTGGGGCACACAGGCAAAAGCCACGAGCAGTTATTTCTCCTTTACAGTGTTTCTTAGTTTGGACACTGCCTTTTAGACTCCAGCTGGGACATTTCTTTCACTGCAGTTCCCTCCACACTGGGCAGCCCTCAAAAGCCATCAGGTGCTACAAGGTGTGAGTTGCTATTTATTGGTGTAGAGGTGTTACTTGCATTTGCTACTCAGTTTGGGTTAAGGTGCTCATTCTGCAGTCCATCCTTTATTGGATAACACTTGACAGGAAGGTCTACAAGGTAATCCTGAAGCATAACTTTGGCTGATGAGTGTTTTAGGAAGACGCCAGCTCTTTTGTAATGTGCCATTATGGAGGTTTGGGTTTGTTCAGCCTCAGTATTGTTTTTGATCTCATGTCTAGCCCAAGGATTAACTTTGCCACACATTTGCCTGAAATAAGGACTGGGACACGGTGGTTTGGTGATTAACACAGAACGTTCAGATGGAAATAACTGCAGCACTTGAGAAACACACTGAGGTTCAAACTGAGGGTTTAATATGGGCCTGCCAATAAAACACAGGGCAGTCTGTCAGTGCTCACATAAATAACTGGGGGAACCTTTCTGCTTTGCTTTCAGGAGCTGCTAAGTCGCACATCGCTGGAGACTCAGAAATTAGATCTGATGGCTGAAGTTTCAGACCTGAAGATTAAGCTGGTTGGTATGGAAAAGGAGCAGAGTGAATATGAAGAGAAACAGAACAAAGCTGAGGTGAGTTTCGTTCATTAGTTGTTTGAATTTTTTTTCCATGTCTGTGGTGTGTTGTCACACACCTGAGCTTTTGGGCTGAAATCAGCAGGGATTGGGATTTCCCATGCCTGCAGCACAGCCTGTGTCACTGATCCCATGAATTCAGGATTATGCATTTTCAGGATGCGGTTTCTTTTCCTCTCTCTCATTATACTTCAGAGGTTGCTGTTTGGCTTTCATCAAGGCAAGATTCCTTTCCAGAAGCATTTATTGCAGTGGGTGTTCACTTAACCCTTTCCTTTCCCTGGGAGCTGCACTGACATGGCTGTGCCAGGCATTCCATCATTTTTGTGGCAGAAAAGACTGTCAGCTCAGTAGTGTCAGAGGTGTCACAAGCACTGAGATCAGGGATTTTAATGTATTTGTGGCACTTGGGAGGGCATTTGCCTCAAATGTGTCTTTCCCCTTGTGGCTGCATAATAAATAGGACAAAAATATATCATGGGCTGGAGGCAATTTCAGCCCTTACTCCCTTTCAGATGTGGAGAGCTCTGGACATCAAAGGAGCTTTGGGTTTTGCTGTATTGGTTAAGAAAGAGAATATAAAACAGGGAATTCATCTGAGCAACATCCATGTCATGGTGGTGAGCAGCAGGTGGGAGCTGGGGAGGAAAGCAATCGTGCAAGAGAGAAATTCATACAAAAGCAATCGTGGAAGAGAGAAATTCATACAAATGTGTTGCTCTACTCAGTGGTCCTGTAAGGGGACCAGCCAGCAGGAGAGGACTGCCTGGAAAGGAAGGATTGCTGAGTCTGAGATTGATACATTGCTAACTGGAAAAGGAAAAACAAGAAAACCACACCAAACTTTGTTCCATATTGACTTAGGAGGATTTGAATTCCAGGCAGCATTAGGAACTGTTTGCTCTCCACAACTCTGCTAGTGGAATAGGTGATAACTTGATTACTATGCATCAGTACTTTGCCTGCAGTGACGTAGCTCGTTTGGGGTGTGTTTGCTTTCAACTTATTTATTCTCTGAAGTTTTCTTTATAGATTCAAAGATAACATAAAGAGAGCAATTTTGGGCAGAGCTTTCAAGCCGGAGAGGCACCAGCTGCTGTTTTTACCACCTGTGGCCCTCCTGGTGCTCTTTCAGACATAATTGCCAGTGCCTTGTGTACAGAGAGGGCCCGAGCACTCTCAAGCTACCTGAAAATCTGAGCAGGTCTGAGCAGCTACAGATGGCAGCCTCCCAGTGCCTCCCATGAATGTAGAATACAGGGCTGAGGATGCCTGAGTTATTGCGGAGCCAGCCTGGCTCTTGGAAAGCAGCAAAGATTTTTGGGTGCGTTTTTATGGTCAGGATTTTTTGAGTGCCTGGGAGGTCTGGTGCTGTGAGCTGTGCAATTCTGCTGCTGCTGCAAGGTGTGTGCCCCCTTGGGTGGGAAAGGTGAGCTCCAGCAGCCTGGATGCCTTTGGTGGTGGTGCTGGTGGTGCAAAGTGATAGGACACGTTCCTGCTGAGATGGAAAAAAGGATTCTAATCTGATGGAAAAGTTGAGAATCCTTGTGTGGAGTGTGGGCTGAATTATTTACTACCCCAAAGTGTGATTGGGTTTCTGGCATGTTGAAAGCTGCAAACCTTTGTGTGTGCAAAGTAAGGAAAGGTGTGGGAAAAAAACAGCATTTTTGGTTTGCTGGTTGAGTTACTTGTGTATTTATTTCAGATTCTCCTGAATAAGCATTAATCCCATTTATCATGAGTTGCTTTCAATCAAATTAGATGCTTAGTTGAATTCTAATGGTTTAACCCTATTTCTGCTTCTTTTCCTGTAAATTATACTAATTTTTCAATACAGACACAATTTCAAACATCAGAATGAAATTTATTAATGTTCTTTACATTATTAGATTACAGCTGCTTAAATTTGGTAATATTTTGAGTGTTTTCCTGTACTCTTTGCCTCCACTGCCAAACTACATCTTTCTAATGAAGAAACCACTTTGACAAAAACAGTCTACCTGTAGTTTGCTCTTGGTTTTGGCATCTGGTAGTCAAACCATTTTAAATAGCTTGTTCAGATACTTCCTGGCTGACCCTGCTATTTCTAAATATAATAAAGGGGCTTTAAAAGTTTTAAATTAAATGTGGCATTGCAGGATCATTCAGCTGAACCATGTTTTCTCTCTCTTCTAATTTTGTGTCGGCTTATTTCACAGCAGCTGTTTCCAGTCACGTAGAATTTATCTATAGAATTATTTTTCTGGTTGGGCTGGGAGGAAAGAAAGCAAATTAAGACATGCATCCAAATGTGTGTGAGTTTTAATGTGTAAGATTGGTTTCACTTTATCTTGTGCAGCTGTCATTTAGGTTTGGTTTTACTGAGCAGCAAAGAGTTCATCAAGCATCTCTAGCCTCCTCTCACAGGTATTGATTTCACACTGAATGCCACTTGTCTCTGGCTCTTCAAAAGTACATACTAAATATAAAGTGCCATTTATTTATATATATATATTACAGGTGGGCCAGGAGAATAGCTGCTTATACGTGAAGTATCTCACTCCTGGCTTTGTCACTATAATTCCTTTTCTGGGGAATAAAGTCCTACTTTTGGCACAGTAATGCTGTGAAGGTTTCTGGACTCTCACCTGAAGGGGTTGTGTGGCTTTTCTCTTACCTGAGAAGCCTCAGAAATTTTGAAAATGTGTTTTTCTTAATGGAGCAAGGTATGAGGAAGCAGCATTGTCATAAGATTGGTGGCTGCCCAGACGTCTGCTCTACCTGAACGTGGACAGAAGAGACTTTCTGTCTGTCCTGCTTCTTCCTTTTGTAGCATGGGATAAGTCTTTGGGTTTGGCTGTAAGCTGCTGGCAAGTATTTTGTGGCTGTTGCAGCTTCTGAATTAAATATCTAGTGCGAAGCTACTTGCAATTCCAAAGAAACCTGAGTCAGTGAGGCACTGACTCCCTCTGGGGAGCCTGGTGTGCTGTCTCATCTGAATCAAGGTGGTGTAGTTAGTGTTGATGGATGTTCATGCTGGGAAAGAGCCTCAAAAAGGCCTGTTCTACCTTGAAACTGAAACAATTGGGAAGTCACAGCTGGATAAGGATTTCTATTGTAAATCAAAGGCGACTCCGAGGACAGGGAGAGAATCATGAGGAGGACTCTGTGGATATTAGAAGGTTAATTAATGACTTTATTATACTATTCTCTATACATCTTATCTAAACTGAATCTGTTAAGCATTCACTCTGCACACAACTGCTCACTCTGTACTGAACCTTGTGACTCTCAGTTGACACACACACACAGAGTTGGCCCTGAGGAAACAAAGCATCTTCACTTTGGACAAACAATCTCTGTATTGCATTCTACTTTGGTACAGCACAGGTACAGTGAGTGATTGGAATTGTGTTTTCTCTTTCTCTGAGGTTCAGAGAATGTGAATCTCAGAAATCTTTGGGAATAATTGTGCCATGCTTTTCTCTGTGAAGAGAACAAGGGATTTGGATGTGTGTGTCCTGCCAGTCCCCATCCCCAGCTGGTGCTGCTCTGGGAGGTACCTGATTGTGGAGAGGATGGTAAAAAAAACCACAAACCTAATCCTCATTTATGCCTATTAAAGGTTTGCTGGGTGAAAGAGGATGAGCATCAGACATTATGATCCTGACTGAGCATAATATGTATAAAGTAAAATGTATGTAATGGGGCTTTTCTGAATTTCATCTTAAACAGTGAGCTAGGAAATACTCAAATGTGTGGAACTCTTTTGTATGAGTTAGGTGAATCTTTGTGGATGTTTAAAGTTGACTGTGGATGCTGTTACTGCCCTGTCCTTGCTGTTCCCTAGCTCTCAGACTCCTGATTTTACTGCACAGTTGAGGTTACAGGAGGACTGTTTGGCAACTCTGATAAAGAAAATAATAAAAAAATTATTTGCCACATCATCTGTTGTTCTGTTCACTGAAATATTTTTCTTCTCCTTTGGAAGATGGATTAAGCTCCTCAAATTTGTTCCACCTGAGAAGATTGAGAAACCACAAAACTTATGTTACTAGTGTCCATGAAAGCTAAGAGAAAGGCATTTCAGACTCATGATGCCTGAAAAAATGCTCAGTGCTATTTGCTACAGAGTTGGGGAATTTAGGTGAAATATCACATAGATTTTCTTACTTTGGTTTGCTTTCTAAGCTGGATTTTTGTGTGTGTGTGTATCACTGATACACACAAATCCAAGAAGCTGACCAGCAGACTGGTGCACTTTCAAATAATTACTTTTTCTTCTTTGTTATTCTCCTGATTTCTCCTGATTCTATTGCTTAACTCCCCCAACTCAAGATCCTGCCCAGATACAGAGAGAGGTAATGGAGTTATTTTTCTGCCTCGTGCTAGACCTGGAAACAGAATTACTTTGCTGGTATATTATTATTCTGTGTATAAATTATCAAAGAACAGGCTATGGCCCCAGCTGAGCACTTTGCAGTTTCTTCCTCCTGGGTGATTTGGAAGGGTAAATGAATGCAATCAAGTCCCATTTCAGCAGAAGTGTACCTCTGAGCCAGCATTTATAATATGTTCCAAATGATCCCTCACATGACTGTGAAACTTTCCAAAAAAAGTTTCTGATCTTAACTTCAGAGTCAGAATCATGAATTAGTCTGGAACGTAGATTCTGTTCCATGTAAACTGTGGCTTTGTGCAATATTCCAGGTTTATACTCATTTACATCAACTTTATCAGAAAGGAAACACATAATCTGTCTTTTTTTAGTTTGCCTTTGATGTGCTTCACATATTTCTTTGTGCTGCAACTGTAGAAACGTATTCTTTGCATCATTTTTTTTTCTCACCTGTATTTTTTTTTGTCTTTTTTTTTTTCTCCCTTTCCTCCCCTGTTTTCAGTCAGTAGTGAACCTGATCAGTGACCTGCAGGAGCAGATGTGTAGACTGCAGCTGGAAATTAATAGTAGGATCCAAGAAAGAAAGTCTCAAGATAGGAAAGCAGACTTGACCCCTAATGGTGCTCAAAGTGGTGCAAGATCAGTAGAGCCCCTGGGCCAGAAGAATTGCTCTCGGTGTGAAGTACGAGAAGCTCCCCTTGGCAGAAGCCTCTGTATTGCCTCTTCTCCCTCCTGCAGACACTAAATTCCACTAACCAGAGCTGCCTTGGGAATGTTTTGGCATTAATCTTTGTGGCTTTCATTAGCAAAGAGTGAGAGTGCCATAAAAAAACGACCAGAAAAAAAAAATAAATCTCACCCCAGGCTCTCCACCCCAATTACTGGGACAAATTTGGTCACCACTGATCTGCTAAAGCACAGAAATCTGTAAAACCCCTTTCAGATTTTTGACAGTTTCCATTTCACTTGTAAGTCTGCAGTGCTGGTGTGGTGTGGGTTTTTTTGGATTTAGGGGTTGAGATTTGTCTGATTTTGTGCAGCATGCTGGCATGGTTTGTAGTTTGCTGCTTTTCCTCATGATGATGCCACCCCAGCTGTGCTTGATGGTGTGGCCTAACCAATCCTCTGAACACAGATTATTGATTCCTGGATATCTTAAAAGCTTAACACAGGTATCAAATAATCTCAGCTGAGATTCTCTGATACGTACCCTTTCTTTATCTAATTAAAAGAGACATAATAAAAATCATCTGCTGGTACTTTTAAAATAGAAAATCCATCACAGTTTTGTTTATTCCCTGCCATTAGCAGGTACCAGAATTTACATAACAGATCCTGGTTGTGTTTGATGAAACATGTGTCACATGGCAAAACAAAAGGTACTTTGCATAAATGGCTTCATATCACTGAAGGTGGAATGATGCTAGCACACCTAGAAAGAAACATTTTAATACTTGATTTCAAATCAGGTTGTTGCCACATTTCTTTGGTTAAAATTTGCATGCCCAGAACTCATAAGTAATCTTCTTGTATTGTGAGGGAGTTTTTCAGTAATTTCTCTCATATTTTTATATTGTAAAAATAACCATTCTGTGCGTTACACATATTTTGAAAATAGTGCTGTTGTTTCTGGGCTTGTTTTTGTGCAGACCTGCTTAATGGACTATTGGAACTACAGGCTTTAGATTAGAGAAATAATCTAAAAATCAAATCTAGAAGTCATCCCAAATAAATCTTCGTGTAATCCAAGATGTTAGTGTGGTGCTTAATGTATGTACTGCACAGGAGTCTAAAATTGGGTTACTCCTCCAAACTGTTCCTTTCCTCAGTTTATTTTAAGACATTTTGTCTTGTTAGAGCTCCATCAAGGTTTTAATAATATTGTTCTTTAGTGAGTAAGATACAATTCTGTCAAGGACTGAGAGAAGGGACATTTAAGGGACAGCTTCCTAGAGCAGGTCACAGTTTTTAGTGTGGCAGTTCAGTGTTGAATACTGTGTGGTTCATGCATGATCTGTAATTCAGGATGGGGAAAAATTAATATCTGCCAGAAAAACCTTGCCTTTAATTTCCTTCTTCCTCTGCAGGGTTTGCTACAGGAACTCAGACACCTCAAAATTAAAGTGGAAGAACTGGAAAACGAAAGAAATCAATATGAGTGGAAATTGAAAGCAACCAAAGTAAGCATAATCCCTGGCATTTTCCAATGACAGGCATGTATCAGCTGGGAGGGGATATGCTCCATTTCTCATCAATATCTACTTATCTGGCATTTACCTTGTGCAGGGTAGCTGTGAAGTCAAGTTTTCTCTAACCATCTTTGGAATCAATGTCTTAGCTGGAAGGTGGTGTAGCTTTCTTTGTGTCTTTTGCTCCCTCCATGCAGTTTTCAGTCTGGTACTTCCTGCAGTTCTTATTTTAGGAAACCACAAAAGGCATTTTGACTTGCAAAGAGCTGCTCAGAGAAAATGCCTCTTTGAAGGCTTCCTAGCCTTGATTTGTGTAATGGTGACAGGCCTCTGTGGGATGTACTTTCCTGAGGAGGCATGCAAAGTTTGTTGGGTGTTTGCTACTATGGAATTTACTTTCACAGACATTAAGCCCAAAATACACCATTAGATCATCTGCTTTGACTTTGTGTATATCACACTGCACAGCTGCCTTACACTTTTGTTGACCTTCAGTCCTGCATAGCTGTTGGATATAATCTGGAGAAACTTGACATGTCAAACATTTAATCATTTTCCTCAGCAATTAATTTTTCTAGTGGAACATTTGTACTGTTTTTTCTAGTTTGAATTTTTAGCCCTTTTCCACTGGATTAAAAAGCACCCTACAATTTTTCCTTCTTGTGCTGCAATCACATCTCCTTTCATTTGTGTAATAATCCCTGTTGATATGAATGGCTGACTCTTGACTTGTGGTTGAATCTTGGAGAAACATTTCAAAATTATTAAACTGAATTTTCTATTCAATGCTTGATAGCTTGATCCAGACATGACAAACAGCTATTATTTGTATTAGCATTTCTTTCTTTTGAGAATTCTTGGATGAATAACAGAATGTTGCTGCCATGTCTTTTTTTCTCATTAAGATAATAGTTCTTCAATCCGTGAAAATGTTTTCTCTGACGTGGTGGAGATGAACAGGCTTTGGGAAAATATTTTCTCAAGCAGTGTGTGGCCAGCTGGCAAAACAGAAATTATGGAAAAAGTAGGAGCAGAAGGAAAATAGGAAAGAAGAATCATAAGACCCACTGAGGGAGAGAAGGTGCAGGACTGGAAAGGAAGAGAAGTACACGGAAAGAGAGAGAAAGCATAAAAATAATGAGAGATAACAGGAATTAGATATTAAGGGAAAAGAAAGCCTTTGAAAGAGCTCTGAGGCTGGGTAGACCAGGGGAGGCAAATCCAGATGTGGTATTAAAAGGTCTGCAGGCTTTTGTCTTCCTGTTGTTCCAGCTTCTTAGATGAGCGACTGGAATAAATCCATGGCTGGATATAAAAAGCATATTAGTCATTGGGAAGTGTAGGAGCCCTTCAGAGAGGCAGCAAGGCAGATTCTTCTATTCCACATGGAATTTTAGGCAGAGCATTGATGTTATCCTGCAATCCAACTGCTTGCTTCCTGGTGAAAATAAGTTTATGTGTTAATTAATCCATGTTTCTCCCTGTTTGGAGAATGTCCTTTGGTGGTTTGCATCTTTCCTGCTTTATTTTATTTTGAGAAAGTGCTCATGGGGTTTTTTGTCCTTTTTCTTTGCTTTTTTCTTCCCTTTTTCCCCACCCCTTTTTTTTTTTTCCTTTTGTCCTTCATCTGCAAGGAAGCTTTGTGTGCCTTTACAGGGGAAATGTAGAATGTTGACACACAATGATTTTGAGACCTCTGAAGAAAACCTTATCAAACCGCTGACTTACCAAAATATGCTGCCGGTAGTTTTTTCTCAAAAACACAAAAACCAGATTAGAATGACAGCATTTCAAGCTGAACAATCACAGAATTCTTCTCCCTCTGTCTTGTTGAGCTTTTTCATGTGGGGTTTTCCATGCAAATCGGGTGGCAGCCCTAAAACTCCAGTAAATGTAAATGAATATGGTATTCTGTTGCATGTGTGTGGTGGTTTTCCAGGCCGTGCTTTCCTTCAACCCTAGTTGCTTTTTTGAGAAAAAATAATTTTGTTATCTTGCAGAGAAGGCTCAGTATTAATAGATTCTCAGTTATACTAATAGGTAGTAACTAGGATTAAAAATAAAAATAAGTAATATAATAAATAAAATAGAAAACCACCAGTATCTGTTTAAAAATCCTTTGCTATCTTTTAGAGGTCACCATGCAAAGTTTGAGTTCCCTATAGTAGTAGCAGTAGCAGTAGTAGTAGTAGTAGTAGTTGGTGGTGGTGGTTAGTTGTTGTTGTTATTGTACCAACTTTGTAGCATTGAGAGCTTTCCAGAGTTCCCTTACCTACATAAATCCTTGGAAATGTTTGTCTGCCTTTTCCAAGAGCTAATTGCATGGGGAAAATTGAGCTTCTCTAATAGCAATAGCAGCATAAACATGTACAGTTGTCCTGGTGTTTGTGAAATATCCCAAGCTGATGACTGACCTCAATCACAGCCTCACTCAGACATCTCCTCCTTCCTGGGAAAGACTCACAGACAGTGGGTGGGGAAGTTGTTCTGACTTTGCTGTGCTCTTTTCCAGGCTGAGATAGCCCAGCTCCAGGAGCAGCTGGCTCTCAAAGATGCAGAGATAGAACGTTTGCAGAGTCAGCTCTCCAGGACCTCCTCATACACTGAAGTGGCAGAAAGAGGTAAGAGGAGGGAAAACAAAATTAAAAATTCAGAACCCTACTTTAAGTTTGCTTTGGTAGCAGCCTGGACACTGGGTTGCAAAGAGATACAAAGAAATGCAAGGATGGACTTAAAGTTTATTATGGGAGGAAAAGCATTGTAAGCAATGTCAATACATCCTATGTTCTGGTAGAGTAGAGGCCTTTAATGTGTGAAATTCCATTCCAGTCTAGAGGCAGCACAAATTGAAATAAGTATCCTCAGGACCCTGAAACTTTTTCTGTTGGTGTTTTATTTGCAATTGTAAAGACTCATAGTAGTTTATTTTTCAGGTATACCTTGAAAATTTCTTTGAAACCAGTTTCTGGTTTACAAGGGAAGAAAGGGTCATGGTAGTAGCTAAGCCTGATGTTTCAATGTCCAAACATCCTAAAAGAGTCATTGCTTCCTTTCTTCATGGCTGTGTCTCATTCAGGCTCCCTGTCCATGAAAGTTTGCATTTTCAGTGTCCCTGCCAGCCTGGGCAGGTGATATTGCAGGTTTCTGTTTGTCTCTGTTGACACAGGTCAATGGCATGACAAACCTGTTTGTTTAGCCTTTGGTCTCAACCAGTGGTGCCACAGCTCTGAAATATTCCCTCCCTGGGGCTCCTGCCAACTGCTGGGCCAGGAGAACATGGAATTAGGGAATGGAATATGGAATTAGGGAATTAGAATATGGAATTTTTCCTCTGCAGCACCAGCCATGCAGGAGTGTTTGTGTGCAGTTCAGCACAGGGCATCAGCTTTGCTGCTCTAACAGCTTCTGCGGGTGTTAACTGAGGCTTCCCAACACTGCCCTGGCTGGGATGTGAATTTCCATGTGCTGTGCTTCCCCCTGCCCAGGGCTCCCCAGGAACCTCCTCTGGTTCATTCCAACAGAGTGACTTAACATCTCCTTGTGGTGATCTCACCCAGCTGCAGAGCTTGTGCATGTAGAGAGCTGCATGTCTAACCAGAAAATTAGTTTGTCTAACAGCAGTGCTTGGTAGAGGAACCCTTCTACTAATGGAAATATGTATCTTCTGCGAGATTCCCAAATAATTGAGCATATTTCAAAGGAAAGATAGTGGTATGACAGTAAATCTAGAGCTCAGCAGCTTTCAGGTTTTAGCAGTGTGGTGAAACTGTCCTTGATTCCAGAGGCAGAAGAATCAAACCCTCTACAAAATCTGTGGGCTATGTTCAAGGAAAGCACTTAGACTGTATTTGAATGGAAACAGTAACAATCCTTCTAGAAACAACCAACCAAACAAAAATTACTGATCGATCAGAATTTCAGGTGGTCTTCTCAAATAAAGTTGAAAAAATGATGTGAATGTACTTGTAGTATGCTAGAATGCATATCCTAATTAAATTGCAGGATTGATCTAATGTGTGCTTTTTCTACATACTTTACTTGACTCTCACCACTTCCCATCGTAGAGGAAGTTTATAGGAGAAGGCTAAAAGAAAAACGTAAGCCTTGCAATTCCCTTTTGGCTTTACCTCGCTGTTCCTTTCACACCAATGTTAACTCAGATGCCTCCTGCAGCAATAATTCCATGTTTGTTTAGATTTGGCTGTCTAATTGTAACACACATGAGACGCTGCTTTCACTGCCTGCAGCAAGCAGACAGCTCCTTTCCCTGCTCAGGGAGATTTCACTGCAGAAATAAAGGTCAGAGGTGCACAGATCAAATTGTTGGACTTCAAAGGGATGTTGTCAAGATTAACAGAGCCAAAACGTAACAATTGCTGGCTTTTATTTGCACGTATGTAAACCCCATTTAATAACAGAAAAGACAGCTTTAATTTAAAGCCTTTCTCTTTGGAGGGGAGGATTTAGGCTTTTTTATTTTTTAAATCATTGCATCAAAAAAATCATTGCATTTTTTTAAAAGTCGGAATAAATGTCCCCATACTTGATGATGTTAATGAATACTGGAAGTAAAATTTGCTTTAGTGTGCCTACATGTACCTTGACACCAGTCCTTTTTGAAGTCTAACATTTATAAAAAGAAATTAGTAGGACTGTGATTTTTTTAAAAAGTCTCCCAGTTGCTTGCCCACTGCCTGCTGGCTTTAGTTTTTGATTTGGCTGTGCCTGTGCATGTCCTGTGTCTCTTCTTTGAGAAAACACCTGTGAGGTTCATGTACATCTTTTAAACTTAATCATTGCAAGGTGTGCACTTTCCAGAATCCCTGCAATAAAAACTAATTACAGCTTTTTCAAATAGTTTAGCTATGACATTGTGTGTTCAACTTTCATTTGTAAAACCTTTTTTCACAGATGCTCTTTGGCAATGTTGATTTTCTTTCCCCTCTCTCCCTTCCTGCATCCGTTTTCATGGTTTTTTGGGAACAGTTGTGTCTGGTGTAATGTCAAAGCATGAATGGCTGGAGAAGGGAGTTACAACACAGGAACTATCTCAGTTTCTGTCTCCATCACACTTGGTTTGCTCAGGAAGGTTTGCTGGGACTATTGTTGTAGGGAAAAATGAGAGACTTGGTTCAGCAAAGTTAGGATGTGATTGACAACTCATCAGTTTCAGAGAGGGTGTTTTAATTGACTTGATTTTAACATCACTGGTTAACCTCTATCACTAAGTTGTGTGTGAGGAAATTCTCCATTAGCTCCTGATGTAGATTTAAACCAAGTTGCCCATACTGACACATTTAAGTAAATAACATTTTACAGAATTTCCTTCTATCAAACCAGGTTTTTGTTATTTTTCATTCCCAAATTCTTGAATGTACTTTAGCTACTTCTCAGATGGAATATATTTTCAATCCTACTTTAAATTATTTCCTTAAGTATATAACGGCAAACACACTCTCATCTTTTTTGCAAAATGAGCTTCTGTGGTTTTTTTCTTTTCCATTGTTGATTGTCATAGTTAAAAATAGTGTCATGTAGTCTTTTGTAAGCAAAACCAGGATGTTTGTGTTGTGCAATACTTTTTATAGTTCAGCTTCTGTAAAAATCTACACTAAATGTAGTTTAGTGGTGCACTGGCCACCCCACTGACATAGTTTTGGTTATTAGTAAGAACATAGGGAAAGCATCACAAAACATCTATTTCCAGTAAACAGAACAAACCTTATTTCTCTTACAACATTTTAAAACATTTTCAGACCAAGAAGTTCAGAGGTTGAAGATAGGAATGGAGACATTATTGGCTGCAAATGAAGAAAAGGTGAGGAAATAATCCTTGTTCTATGTGCTAAGAATGAAATTATGGTTTTGAATCTCTGAAGTGTTCCAAATAACACACTTTCTGTAAGGACTAAATGAGAAAGGGGATTCATTCTTCAGGAGACTGTCGTTTTTGTGGTAACAAATCAAGCCATGGGATTTTTCTGGATGCTGGCATGCCCATATATGATCACATAGACAATAATTTGCATCCCTGAAAAGTTCCTTTAGCAAGTAGGGAATCCAGACAGGGAAACATTAGTTCTGGAGAACATTAATGTAGCTCATAACATTTATTTCTCAAAAAAAGCTGTAATGTCATACTCCTCTGGTTTCCTTACAACTATAATTTCATATTGTCCAGCAAATATTGGGCACAAAGGCAAAAAACATTCCTTACGAGGCATGTGAAGGACTGAGCCTGTTTTCATTAAAATCACAGAGATGTAGTACAGTGTTTCTGCAGTTAAAAATGAGGGATTTAAAATGTAATTTAATTTATTTCATGTTTTCCACAGGACCGTCGGATAGAGGAGCTGACACTACTGCTAAGCCAGTATAGGAGGGTCAAGGACATCATGATTGCAGCTCATGGTAAAATGGCTTGGGAATAATTTCCTGCTTTTATTTTTAGTTTATGTGGTGTTTCCTGTGACCATTTTGACCTGTGACCACCAGCCATGTTTCACAGCATAAAATGATCCCAGAGAGGGAGAACTCATTTTCCTTCCACTGAGGAAAACCCTGACAACTGACTGACGAAGTGAAGGGAGACAACCCATCTTAATTGATCAGCATTGAACTCCAGTTTATTGATTCAATCAGTCACTTTTTATAACAGTGTTAATTAAGCTCATACATATTGCAAAATCCGAGCTCATCATAGGTCACAGATTTAAACATTAATCCCTCCTTTTGTTTTCAATACCTGTGGTTTGTTATTGAAACTAAGATTTGTGTTCTCACCCTGATATGAAAGGTTCTCAAAACTTACTTTTACTTTCCCATACTTTATCCAAGGACAAGGTATTTACTTGTTATTGAAGACAGGCTTGAGAACTCTTGCTGTTTACAGAAACATGCTTTGAGAATTTGCTCCTCACAGCTGCCTTTTACTTTTCCATCAGCTGTATATTTTCATGGCCTTTTTTCCTTCAAGCCATGTCTGAGCAAAATTCTCCAACAACTGACAAAAGGCAAAACTGAAAACCCACATTGCTTTGCTGCACACAGTTCTGTGGTTTTAACTTCAAAATCTGAGGAGGGGGGGAAATAAATCTGTGTCCCATTTCTCCTTTACAGTGTAGGAAGTGGAATGGGTTTTAGGACTGTCTTATTTGAAGTTGCCACCACAATTTTCAGCACTGGATTGAATCTGGGATACTTGACCTGAAAGGACAGTTTTGTTCCATGCACACCATCACATTAACAAGCAATAACAATATTTTTAGGCCTTGCATGGCAGAATGGAAACTTGTGTTTAACACACAAAAATTTGGAATGAGAGTGAATGTAATTAACACACAAAATAGAGAATGAGAGTAAATCTCTCTCTGAACATTCATTAAGTAAATAAATAAAAAGAAGCAAGGAGCAAGCCATGATGCTCTGGGTTGCTGAGCTGATGCTGCAGAGAGCAAGCTTTACCTGTTTCTCTCCCTTCCTACTCTCCAATGCTTTCAGGCTCTCCTGTCTCTGGTGGCTGTGAAGAGGAACTTGAGGCAACTTTCAGGAAGTGGAATCTTCTGAATAACTCTCAAGGGGAATTACTGAAAACAGAGGTACAGGTGTTCTACAAGCAGGTTCTGCTGCACAGATGATTTTTTGCTGTTTGTTTCTCTGTAGTAATGTGGGTGAGGGTTCAGCCCTGGCAGAGTTTTTGTTTTTATTGGTATGGGCACAGCAGATTCAGCAGAAGACACCAAAGCCACAGTATTGAAACTCTTGTGTCTTCCCCAGGCCTCTGCAGGAGAGTTGTCACCAGCTGTGCTCCCCCCAGTGCCACACAAAAACATGGAAATCAGGCAAGACCTTTCTCTGTCCTGTGGTGCTAAATTGTATTATTTACACTGTTTAACTGTTGGCATCTTCTCTTGACTGTTCTTGACTTTGCTGCAGTTTGGGACACTTCTGAAAGCTGTGCTTGTTGTGGAGGTTGGCAATGCTTGGATGTTTAAGTTTTAAATTATAGGGATAATTCAGCATTTTTATATCTCATACATTATATATTTATATAATATATTTTTGAATATGAATTAATATCTTCTTATTATAATGAATATAATAGTATATTAATATTATATATAATGAAAATATTAATATTATAAATATATTATATTTATGAAAATATATATACTATATGTTCTATTATATTATGCTATATATTTGTGTTTATATTTATTTATATAAAATATGTTTTTGTATGTATGTCTATATATAATATTTTAATATATTTATATGTAAATTTATTTCTATTTAAAGTGGAAGCAGTCCAGTACCTTCAAGTAATTTAACCTCTCAGCAGGAAGACTCTTTGGAAGTCACAAATAGGTAAGAATAAGTAACTTTCATCAAAATGTGAAACAATCTGCCTTTCTAAAATCCCTAAAAGTTGCACATTGCTTGCAGAGTTATTGCTGTGCTTGTTAAGAGTTCCCAAAATCATCTAGAGTAACAAGGCTGCAGCTGCCCACTGGGCCTGGCTGCCTTCCACTGCTGCCCAGAGGATGCCTTGCTGCTCTTTCTACCTTCATCCATTGCTGTTCTCAAAGTCATGATTTTCAGACTAAAAACACAATAAAATAAACAAGTGTCTTTATTCTGAGCTATGTTTCATGCAGACATTATATGTCTTATTCACGAGACAGTGGTGAGATGCAAACAAACCGTGTTTTATTGACTGCTACTTCTTTGCCTGTGCCTTTTTTAAGGGCTCCACAGAAAAAAAAGTCCAGTAGTTTAGAAGACTTGCAGAGTGAATCCTTGGAAAAGGTTGGTTCATTTGTAATCACAGCTTCTGGTGTTTAATGTCACAGCTAAAAGACAAAGATCAAGTATAAACATTTGTTGTTGTTATGCACACATTAACTTTAGCCATCACTAACTCTGTATGTGAGGAAAGAGCCCTAAAACAGCTCAGGTTCTTTCCCCCCCCATTTCTAAGCTAGTTGAAACACCCATGTGGACACACCTTCAAATTCAGTTTTTGCCCTGAGAGAAAAATATTTAAGTGAAATACGAGAAATAATGAGGAGTCATTTTGTTAAACTGCAGTATTATTTTGTTTATAGGGTTTTTTTTAAAATTTATTTCAGTTCCAAAACACCAAAAATATTAAGGCAGCTAATCCTGAAAGTAGCTAAATGTTGGGACTGGGTATTTCCACACAGGTTTCCTTTTTGGGTGTGTGCATGTAGCAGTGTTTTCCCTGAGCTGATACAAAAGGCATTCCTGAAATTGGCAGCAGCAGGAGCACCTCAAGGGCTTTGATTCCACTCCAGAATAAATCTTCCCAGTTTGCAAAGTCTTGTTACATTGTGGTCCACAGTCTTGTTTTGTCATTATGTACACTGACATTTTTCTACACTTTTTAAATTCTGCTTTGTGAGACTGTTGTTTTTTTCTGTACCCAAACTAGGCTTAATATCAGGTGACCTAGACCCAGTAATGCCATTGAAACCAGATACCAGTCAAATGATTGCTCCACTTCTTACATTTCAAAAAATTTTTCATAAATGCTTTCATATATTTCTTGAATTGTTGGAGATGGCAATGACCAAGTAGAATGAATTTTGTGAAATTTGTGCTGCGTTGATTTGATTGCAGTCACACATGTGACAAATCAGAACTCACATTTCATTCCATGGAGAACTGATGAAGGTTTTCCTGTCATAACTTTTAGTTATTTTCTTGTCTTAAACCAAAAATCTGAATTTGTCTCTGTGATGTGCTGTGATAAGGCTGGACCTACACATTTGTGCTGGAGTTATTCTGCCTTGCTCAAAGCTCAAAGTCCCCCTGTTTCTAGCAATAATAATAATAATAATAAAATAATAAACCACATCAGTGTCCCTGACCTAACTGTGGTGGAATTTTTATAGCTTGGTTTCTGTCAGAGCTCTTTATGATTTCAGCTGGATCCATACAGGATTGTGTGTATTATTTAATGTCACTTGTTTTCATATTGGTCTGTTAAACAGCTGTTGTGTTCCCAGCTCAAAGCAACTCTAAAGGGACCACCCAGAAACCTGAAAATAGCAAAATTCCTTTGATCACAACAGAATGTAAACAGGAATTTTGTAGAGTGGGGAATGAACAAACACAATTAGTATTAAATATTGGATTGAGATGAAATTAAGAGGTCCTTGTAATATATTGTCCATACATTAAGCACCATCTCTATAGCAGTAAGACTACATTTGATGTTCCATGTATGTATGTTAATACTAACATTTGTCTGTTGCTTTTTTCCACAAAACTTTGAAATTGCCCTCCCTGAAACTCCATAGTATGTAGATGGAAAACCAGCACAGCCTGTTGTAGAACAAGAGGTATATTAACTGCATCCTTCCCTAACAATTCTCTGGTGTGGTGTGATGTGCTGTGATGGTATGGCTGGTTTGCATTTTATATTCCTTTTCTCTTCAAAATGTTTGCATAGTTCCAGTGCTGACAAACAACACAAGGGGTAAAGATTTGAGAGGGAAATGTTTTGGTGTTTTACTTTTTATCTAGAAGCTTGTTACATGCAGCTGAGGTCAGTCAGTCTCAGAATGCACGCTGCTGATGTGGGACACAATTTCTCTACTCTTTTTGGTACGAGTCAGGATGTACTCCTGCAGCTGCCAAAAAGGAGCAGGAGTTGAAGACCTGAGCAATCTGGCCTGCATTTGCAGTATCCAAAGAATCCTCTAGGCCTTGGAATAAGAACAGATAAAGCAGTGGTTATCTCATTGAATTTTTAATGTATCATCCTTCACAGACAATGTTTTGAAAATATTTTGTTGGAGTGGGGTTACTGAATAGAAGCACGCTGTGCTTTCCTGCGTGCTAAATATGGTTTGCCTATTTCCAGTGCAAAGTTTTCCTGTGAAACCTCCATTCTGACACTGAAACATTTCCTAGTGGGAGTTTATTCCAAAACACATATTGGATGTACTCACCCTAATAATGGCAGCTGGAGCTGCAGGTTCACTGATGTCTCAAAAAGCATCCCTGTCCTGCAGCTTTCACCCACAGGGTTGTTTTGTCCATCTTTTTCTCTGGATTCAGTGTTGAAGAAATCCCAACAGACGGTTTCCAAAACTGTAGGCAAAAGTACTCCTGTGAAACATGTGCTCTGCCTGGAAAATTAACTTATTAGGCTCAAAGCCATCAGATTTATGGGAACATTTCATCTACCCTTGTAAAAGGAGCAAGGTGCCCAAGTAGATATCACTTGAACGCAAGGAAAATTAGGTTCTGTGATAGAACTGGCAATTGTATTTAGCTGTAATTCTTAAAAATAAAAAAATCACATTTACAATTCTGTCTTTGCAAAGAGATTTTTGTCCTTACAAAAGTTAAATTTCTGTACCCTAACTTTGGCTTTGATTCTTTTACTGTAATTAACAGTGGTAGGAAATACGTTTGTGGAAATTTGAGGTGTACAAATACTTTTGGGTTGAATTCCAGTGAGAAACAGTTGTGAGGCAGAAACAGAGAAAGTCTGGTGGAAAATGGGGGAGAAAAAATGATCTGAGAAGTAACTAAACACATTTTTGGTGCTATCAAAGTTGACCTGAAAAAGATCAAACAATTCATTAGTGACAGGGTCCTGGAGGAAAGGGAGACAGCTAAACCAGGTAATATTTAACGTATATTTTAAAGCAAAGCAGAGTGGATGAAGTGGGAGGAGCAGATGAGGAAAGGCAGGGCTGTGTCTTAGCTAGGAAACCGTCAGCTGCTGGATGGGTTTAAATTGAGTTGTCTGTAAGCAGGAACATGCAGGGAGTGGAGTCGTTTTGTACCATACTTTTTTTCTCAGCTTTAAGAACATTGTGTAGCAGATTGCAGATGCTGTGAGCAGCTTGAATTTTGTACTTATTTTATCTTTCCCTCTTTTAAAAACAACAGAGTAAGCCAGTGGGGAAAGGCAGCAAGTACCAGACGCTGCCAGGAAAGCTGCCCCGAGCCCTGCAGAACGGGGAGCAGGGAATGTACAGCTCCCCAGAGGGATGTGGCACCAGTGACAACGATGACAGCAGCGTCCCTGGCCTGAGTATGTACCTGTGCCTCCCCCAGAGGGAGCATCCAAACTGTTTGAGGGGCTGGGATGGCGTGGGATGGGATCTGCTGTGCCAGAACATTGCACTGTGATTTTGCATGGCTCACTTAGGGAATGTCCTGCTTCGCTTCTCTTCCTCTTCTCTTTCTCTTTCTCTTCTCTTCTCTTCTCTTCTCTTCTCTTCTCTTCTCTTCTCTTCTCTTCTCTTCTCTTCTCTTCTCTTCTCTCCTCTCCTCTCCTCTCCTCTCCTCTCCTCTCCTCTCCTCTCCTCTCCTCTCCTCTCCTCTCCTCTCCTCTCCCTCTCCCTCTCCCTCTCCCTCTCCCTCTCCCTCTCCCTCTCCCTCTCCCTCTCCCTCTCCCTCTCCCTCTCCCTCTCCCTCTCCCTCTCCCTCTCCCTCTCCCTCTCCCTCTCCCTCTCCCTCTCCCTCTCCCTTCTTTCACCAGAAATAGTTCCATAACTCATGGCAGAATGAGGGATGGGTTTAATTTCGAGGGTGTTTTTTTTTTTCTGTTGCACCTGACAATACCACTTGAAACTTCATAGTACAACCATCAAAAACATGAAAATTTTGGGTAAAAATCTCTCTATCAGCACTGTTGGCTGCTTAGCTGTGGGGGAAAATTTAACACTAGTGAAAATTTAATTTACTACATGCAGAAAAACATCTGTGGACTCTAGAATTACAAATATATTTCCATTCCACAGCCACAGCCCTGTGGAATCCTGAATTAATTTCTTTTCAGTGGCACCTTAAGCACAGATTTGTTGACAGAAAGGTGTTAAGAGCGAGGCACAGCACCAGGTATTTTTAGGACTGAAGGAGCACAAGACTAACCCTTGTGATTCTGAAGTCTTTCTGCACTTTAAAAGTTACAGCAGGGTTTTTTTGTTTGCCTGTAGTGGTTTTTTTCTTCGGTGGGGGTTGGTAAATTTTAAGGCCTGGTGGTCCCTAAAGCTGCTGGCACACTGCAGTTTCAGGGTTGCAATAGGTTTTGGTTGTTTAGGGGGTTTTAAAGAGCAATTTTGCAGGTAACGCATGAGCCATGCTGAAGTGTCTTTAACTGCAGGATTATCCAAGGGTGGGTGAGCTTGAAAAAGAAAATGTTCTTTTTCTGGAAACAAGCAATGGCTTCTTAAATACACCAAGTTAAGAGAATTTTTTTCTGCGGGCTGGTTTGTTTCTTGCATGTGCAGTGAATTCATTCCACCTCCAATTCTGTATTTCAGAGCAATTTTTTGATGCAATCTCAGCCACTGCTTCATTTCAGATACTCTGCAGCTTCGTAGAGCTCTGTAGACTTTGCTTAAAGAGTTGAAACTTTCCAAGAATAGTTAGGAAAGCCCAAACAGATCCATTTCCATCCCTACCTGTTTCAGATGATCTGCACAGAGTTCCTGGGGCTTGTGCACACCAATGCATATTCACTTCCATATATAACTGCTTCTTTTGCTTTTTGTTTCTGCTCTAAATGCTTAGCTTAACTACTTTGCCCTCCTGTAACTTTATTTTGCTGGTGTTTTGTATCTTCTTTGCTTCTCCATCTGGCTTTCTGCTTCTTGGGATGACTGAAGATCGCGGCAGGAGTGTCAGTGCACCCGTGCTAGGTACTGTACCCAAACAAGATGCAACTTCAACACTCCGTTTGCTGCTTACTTTGGTTTTTTTCCTTTCCCTCTCCCTTTCCCTGTGAAATACTAATCCCAGCTGGGCCCTCTAGACTGAACTCCTTACATGCAGTACTGAAATGAAGTAATAGCTCCTGCTGTGTGGCGTTCACATGGGGTTTCTTTTGATGGTCCTTATTCCTGGTTTCATTCTGTTTTTAGTGAATTTAGAAAAATTCCCACTGATTTTGAGGGAGGAGCTGAGGTATTAAGAGTAGGCAGGAAGACTTTAAATTAATTTAAATAACATAATTAAATAGAAAAGACTGAAATAACAGAATTATTCAACCCAATGTTTTGTTATTTTTTTTTAATTTTAATCAAATGTCCAGCTGTTTTTTCACCTTCTGAGCATGTTTGGCTTTTTTAAAAAAATAATGATTTTATAGGTATCTCTACTTTTGTGTCATGTCCTGCATTTAAACATCAGCCTCCCAGACAACAGCTTTATCAATAATGAGTATAAAATGTGACTATAATGCTGTTCTTTACCCAGGGGAAACAGAGAACATGGATGGTACAGTGGTCTCGGATGACCTCTCACCTTCGGGAACAGATTCAGGTCCACAATCTCCATGGGCTCCAGAAAACAGAAAGAGTCCAAAAGGGATCAAGAAAATCTGGGGAAAGTAAGGTCTTTTTATTATTATTATTATTATTCACTGTCAAAGCATTTCAGCTGAGAATTATCTACAATTATCTATAGCAAGAATAAACTAAAATTTGGGGAGCAAAAACAGCTCTGGGTTTGCACAGGCGTGTCCTTTTGTACACAGGGGGGTGGAAAAAATGTTGGGAGTGTTCACAGCATTGTGCTGGTGAAAGAAATAAGGCACTGCTGTCATCTTAATGCTATTAATTTAGCATGCCAGCAGTTTTATTAGCCATGAAAAATTAAATTGTAGCAATTTTCTTATTATGAATGACACTAGGTAAAGAAAAGGGGGGAAACAGAACAGAAGGAGCACTGTGTCTGTTTGATCTGCTTCAGCAACAGCAGCCATTTCCAAGTCTGCATTATTAATTGGATCAAAGTGCTCTGTGGAGCTCCTTTATTTTCCCCCAGAGTTAGCTCCAGACTGAATTTCCTAGAACTCCTTCAGCTGCCTCTGGAATCTGGCAATTGCGGTTCCCAGGGAGACCCCCCGAGCTGTCAGCTGTCCCTGTAGTTTCCATGCAGAACAAACAAATCCTCTGTCAGCAGCTAACAGTCCTGTCGTGGCGCTCTTGTCTTGCAAGAATTCGAAGGACTCAGTCAGGTAACTTCCCTGCAGACGACCTGGGGCTGGCAGAGTTCCGGAGGGGAGGTCTGCGGGCAACAGCTGGACCGCGCTTATCCCGATCCAAGGACACCAAAGGCCAGAAGAGGTAACAGCTCCTCCTCCCCTCCCTGCTGCTCTTCCATGTGCCCAACAGCCAATCCCTCCTCTTGGGGGCTTTGCCCAAGCGTTTCGGTCCACGTGGAATTCCACAACAGCTGGAAAGAATTTTTCCTGGTAGCAAAAATCCATCCCCTCAAGCCTGCGCCCCTCCAGCTGCAAGTTGCAGCTGCTTGGTGGAGCGTCAGAAATTTCACCTTGTTAAAGAGCAAGGATAATAATTACCTCCTCGTCTGCATAACGATGAGGATTCAGCAATCCTCTTTTCCCTCTTTCCAAGCAGAAGATGGAAAATTCTTATTTGCCCTGCAGCTGTTCACAGGTTGTGGCTGGGCTGCAAAAATTCCCAGGACGCCTCAGAACACAGCACACCAACAGATCCACTGCTGTGCTGCCCCGGCACACCCTGAGCTTTCCAATATGGACATTCCTTCTTTCCTTTAAGGTTTTCCCAATGTTTCTTGTGCTTTTCAGCGACCACAATGCCCCCTTTGCTCAGTGGAGCACTGAAAGAGTTTGTAACTGGCTGGAGGACTTTGGCCTGGGCCAGTACGTGATTTTTGCCCGGCAGTGGGTGACATCAGGCCACACGCTGTTAACTGCCACTCCTCAGGACATGGAAAAGGTAATCACTGCTGATTCTGTCCCACCAGGCCCCTCCAAACCATTGGCTCTACCTTTCTGAAATCCACAGTGTCAATTTTCAGAGTTACCTCACGTGAGGAGAGGAGTCAGAGGCAGGGCAAACTTTTTGTTAATTTTTTTTTTTTGTTCCAGGAAATGGGAATAAAGCATCCACTGCACAGGAAGAAATTGGTTTTGGCCATTAAAGCTATAAATGCAAAGCAAGATGAGAAGTCTGCACAACTTGATCATATCTGGGTGACACGTAAGTGTTTGGACTCTCCCAGATTTGGTTGGGAAGGAATTTCTCCCACCTCTGCCCTATGACAGGGCAGCCTGATTCATGTTTAAACACTTAGCAAGCACCTTTTGAAAAGCACCAAGTTTCCCCATAGAAGAATTGAAGATTTTTGTGTTGTTCTTGACATCCAAACATACAGCTTGTGGTGTGTTCTTCCATGGGCAGCCCTGTCAGACATCAGGAAATCAAATGGGTGGGCTCAGGCTGGGAAGGGCTCCACTGTGCTGCAGAAGATGTGCTCCATCAGGTGTTGTAAAATCAAATATCACAGGGCTGCTGCTGTGGGCAGAGCTGGTTGGTGGGAATTGCTTTGAGGCTTCCCTCAGGAAAGGGAACAGGTAGCATGAGCCACCTGAATGCCTCAAAAGATGCCAGGCAAGAGGGGAGAAGGGTTTTATCCTCACCAATCTGGATTTGGTTCCCCATTGCTCTCATCTCTGCAGGGTGGCTTGATGACATTGGCTTGCCTCAGTACAAAGACCAGTTTCATGAATCCAGAGTAGATGGCAGGATGTTGCAGTACTTAACTGTGGTAAGTACAGTCCCTTTTCCTCAGTTTTCTGAATAAGCAAAAACTTTTAAATTTTTCCTTTGAATGTGAGCAGTTAAAATTTTTTTACAAGACAGAGATAGTGCCAGCAATCTCCTTTGTGCTGCCCAATGCATGGAATTTGTTCCTAAGGTCCATAAAAAAAGTCACATGTTAGGGCTAACTTCTGCAAAGTCCTTCTTTCAATGTCATGTAGCACACCACAATTAAAAGTAAAATTACCTGTTTTATGTGTAACCTCTGGAGCTCGTTGTTCTCCACACCAAGTTGGCAACAGTATTCAGCAAAGTAATAGCAGAAAATCCAGTGATTTGTACAGCCCTGACCACATTCACAGCACACCATGAGCCACACACAGCCACTGTTTTCTTCCCATTCTCCTGCCCAAATCTGGATAATTAAGGCCTGGATTTGCCTTAACATGCTACACTTCTACCTTCATTTTTAGCCAGGTCTTGGTGGGGTGCAATTTAAAAAAAAAAAACCCAAAAACCAACAACAGAACCCCCTCCAAACTTCAACCCTAACAAAACCCAAACCTTCTTTAAAGTATAAACTTCCATCTTCCCTAAACCACAGTTACTGCAGTGTTATATAAAGCTGCACAGCAAATTTAAACTCTTTCTTCTTGGCGAGAATATTTGTTTTTGGTGTGTGTTCTGTGGCACCTAAATGTGGTGGCATTCTCCTTCACAGAATGACCTTCTCTTCCTGAAAGTCACCAGTCAGCTGCATCACCTGAGTATTAAATGTGCCATTCACGTGCTGCACGTCAACAGCTTCAATCCCCACTGTCTGCGCAGGAGGCCAGTTGAGGAGGTAAAAGAATGTTGAAATAAATTAATTTAAGCAAGTACAAATTACCTGGACCCAGCCAAAAGGGATAGAAAGTCAGCAGTGTACAGTGATACAACAGAATTGTTGTTTCTAGGGACTTTCACCTAAAGCAGCAGTTATGCCACCTATTAGTTGAACCTCATGTGTTTATCTTCAGAAGTTACTTGCATAGTGGGAAAAAAGTTAATTAATCTTCCAAGAGAATAATTTGGAATGATTTGTCTTCACCTGACCTAATTTTTAAAATCTGTAAGGTTTTACTCGATCAGCACAGTTTTTTATTAGCATTGAACACTGTCAATAACCCTGTTGTCAAACATTCCCTATTTATCCCTGTAATCTGCAATCCCTGCTGTTGTACTTCCTGTTGTCAAACATTCCCTTTTTATCCCTGTAATCTGCAATCCCTGCTGTTGTACTTCCTGTTGTCAAACATTCCCTTTTTATCCCTGTAATCTGCAATCCCTGCTGTTGTACTTCCTGTTGTCAAACATTCCCCTTTTATCCCTGTAATCTGCAATCCCTGCTGTTGTACTTCACGATGCAACACACGGGGGTTTCACCAGTATGAGACCAGGTCTGCCATCTCACCAGAGACTGCTTGAAAGGGGCCTGGAGAGAAACAATCCCTCAGCCAGGGAAAAACAGTGCCCTTCAGGAAGAGGAGGGAGGCTGTTTTTAGCTGTGCACAATCAGTGCAGGCTGTGGTGTCATCACCTTTTGTGGTTCCTCCCACAGAACAACGTCTCTCCTTCCGACGTGGTGCAGTGGTCCAACCACAGGGTGATGGAATGGCTCAGATCAGTGGATCTGGCAGAATATGCACCCAACCTTCGGGGCAGCGGAGTGCACGGGGGCCTGATCGTAAGAATTTACCATTTCACTACTAAAAAATTGATTGTAATGTTGAAAAATCAGGCTGTAATATTAACCATCCTTTGTGTGATGTTCATCAAGCTGAAAGAAGCAGGCACATCTGCAATGTGGCCGTGTGATCAGGCCTTCTAAGGAGCCTCTTTGTCTGATCCACGCATCTTCATTCCACAAAGGAAAGCTAAAATAAAAAAGGAGCAGCTAAAACACTTTCTGTAATCAAAGCTGAGCTCTGCACAAGTGTGTGAGTGACAGCAGCACAGAAAAGG
Organism: Zonotrichia albicollis; assembly: GCF_047830755.1. Lineage (NCBI taxonomy): Eukaryota > Metazoa > Chordata > Aves > Passeriformes > Passerellidae > Zonotrichia > Zonotrichia albicollis. The sequence continues at coordinate 54,249,982 of NC_133824.1, forward strand.
AAACCTCAACTGTGCTGTGCAAAAGTTGCTTTTTGATAAAGCATCCCTGAGTGTTTCTTTGAGTGATTTACCAGAACTCTGAACCACCCTGAAATCACAGCAGTCAGGAACGACATTTTTTTAATTCAAAGCATTCAGAACTATTGGCAGCTGAGTAATGTCAGGGTTCTGAAATACCATGATTCTACTGCTGTAGAATTTTTGCAAAAATGCAGTGGTAGGAATCCTACTAAGATTAAGTTTTTACCCTGAGCAGAGCAGAAAATTCTGAAAGGAAACATGTTCAACCCAAACAAATGTATGGTTTGATGATAAATATAAACACATATTGATGGGTTTGATAATAAATATAAACACATGTTGATGACTTTGATAATAAATATAAACACATATATGCCTGATCACGCTCAGCATTTTTTTCTTGGCTCCTTTCAGGTATTTCCCATTCAAACCCCAGCATCATGAGTGAGCTATAAAAGGTCTAATGTGAGCAGGTACTTAGTGAGAAATCCCCTGCTAAGCACTGTAGTGGGTTTTTATGCAAATATTTATATAAAAAGTAAACATCCTGCCCTTTTTCCAGATCCTGGAACCTCGCTTCAACGGTGACACGCTGGCCATGCTCCTGAACATCCCACCCCAAAAGACCCTCCTGCGGCGCCACCTCACCACCAACTTTAACGTGTTAATTGGGCCAGAGGCACAGCAAGAAAAAAGAGAAACCATGGAGTCAGCGGCATACACACCTCTGACCACCACTGCCAAAGTTCGGGTAGGTACTGCTGTCCAAAAGGAGATGTCACTGTCAGACTGCTCCACTCTGAATTACAAAGAAAGTAAGGAACAAAGGTGGGTAGGGAGAGGTGAATTCTAGGAGTGCTACATTTCCCTTAATTTTAGATGCCAGACCTTTTGCTATGTACCTGTTTCAGTCAGGTCCTGAAAACAACCAAGCAATCTGTTCTGCCTTTCCTTAGAAGGAGCATCATGCAAATGCATTTAACATCCACTGGAACTCCAATTTGAGAACAAATGTAGTTAATTCAGAATCTACATTCTTGAATGAGCAGGGTATAGCAGTAATTGAAAAAGGGGAGGATTTTAAATGTTTACAGAACAACTTTACTTGTTTTACTCAAACTACTTGTGTTGACTCCTTATTTTAGCCAAAGAAACTTGGATTTTCGCATTTTGGAAACTTAAGGAAAAAGAAGTTTGATGAATCAACAGACTACATTTGTCCTATGGATACAAGCCCAGCTGCTACAAATGGTACTTCGAAAAACTACGGTGGCTACAAAGGACTTAGTGCTTTCACTGACAGGGAACTGGATCAGGTGGGACAGACAGACTGATGCCATGCTCATCTCATCCTCTCCATGCATTCCAAAGCTTGCAAATAACCAAATGTTCCCCTATAACAAACTCTTTGCTACATCCGCATGAACTCACAGAGAAAAGTATTGGCTGTGGACACTGGAAAGAGTTCCAGACTAAGAATGTTGGGGTTTTTTTAATCAACATCCTAGTAAGCTCATCCACCCTCAAGCCCTTTTTCAGGACTATGACACCTTTACACTCTGAAGATCGAGGTATTTTGTCAATCAAGGGTGTGCTTGCAGGAAACATAAGACTTTTGTACTTCTAGCTTTCATAATTTTAGTATGGCACGCTATTTTATTTTCATTATCTTTATGGGTGGTTTTTAATGTAATAAATTCATTTGGACAAACTTGTACAAAGCTATTGAGTTATATTAAAGTACAACTGGATTGTATTTTTTAACAGACAGTAATCAGAGAATCCAACTGAATTTTTCTTTCATGGTGTACAGTGGGGAGTAGTTCTGCTTAGATAATATACATGAAGACAATGCATCAGCAATGAACAAATAAACCAATAGTTAATTCACTTTTGTAATGTAGTAGTGAACTTGTGAATGAAACTGTCTAGACATCATACAAAGAAATGATGATAAAACCCATCAAATTTTATTTCAACTTTGCTGTTGTGTAAAGGGATGTAAACCCTGAAAAACGGAGCGCTCCTGGAGCCTTGTGTGAACTTCAGCAACACACAAGAGCCACACAGAGGCAGCTGGAGCAAACTGGCCTTTCTCCAGTGACATAGAAACAGTTTAAGCCTAATAAGACAATGGTCACAACCTTGAAAAGACTAACTGTGCAGGTAATCTTTTCATTTGCATGGTTCAGTGCATCTAACATCCCATTTGTGTTCACTGGCTAACCGTGGTCTTTTTCCATGTACTGCTTCTAAACAGGAGAATCCCAAACCCTGACTATGAGTGTGGATGTCCACTTGCTCAGCTAGGGGTTGTGAGGGAATGCATTAACTTTGAGCCAAGAATTGCACTGTGCAGTTGTTCAAGTGTGACAGAAAGCCTGGATTTTTCTCTAGGAGCATGGTCTGTCTATTAAGCATGATTTCTGAGCAGGAAATCACAATGCCCTAGAACTGGTGACATTCCTATGAAAAAAGAGGTAGGATTGTATCAAGGACTTCTTGCCTGTGAAAGCCTACCAGAAATAAGTAGTGTCAGACCATTCAGAAATTATTTTTCACTGATAGTATCAGTTAAGCTTTTTCTTTTTTCTGTGAATTAAAGGACAAGTTTAATGGAATCAATGTCTCTTAATCAGGATCCAGTCTTCCTATCATTAAATGCATACCTTTGTTAAAGAGCTATTCAACTTACCCCAACTTCATTTGTCCAGGCACAGATCCCTCCCAAAGCTGCATGTAGAGTGAATAAAATTGCACATGCTGTCTGATTTGAACTAGTTGCTGACTGCTTTTACAGATGGAACACTCAGAAGGCACAGTAATGCAAATAGGGGCTCTTTCCCAAGGCATAACCCACCTCACGGTGAGTACCAGTTCCTCTCTTGCTCTAAAGTCACCCTTGTGCTCTGCTAAAACTCACTGAAAGTTGGTCTTTGCTGGTGGTAATGAACAGTAAGTGGGTCTCTGTTCTTGTTAAGTATCTCTTTGCAGTCTGGTGGCACATTCAGTCAAAAAAAAACAGTCCCTGCTTTTAAATTGCTCTAGAAATTAAGCTTTATTTAGGCCTCTAAGTTTTCATGAACTCTGATGTCTCTGACAAAATGACAGATATTCATCCCCTTACATGAAAACAATTCTTCAAAGATTTTACAGGTAAGCACCACCTCAATCACAGCAGCTAGGAACGAGGTACAGACTTTTGAAAATTTACATGAGCTAAAATTCTGTGCAAAACCAAACACCTCACTTTTGCTTCTTCATTCCACAGAAGCCAATGTATTAAAAAAAAAATAAGTGACTGGAAGACATAATGAAGAATTATGAAATATAGTTGAGTTGCATGCCAGACACATAATCTCTACAAGTTTCCCCACACAAAAAAATTTAAAGTTGAAGAAATTCCTTTTGATTGTGTGTGGCTCTCACCTCTGGTGTTGTGAGCCTGCAGCTGGGTCTCTGGGAGCACAGGCCTCTCATCAAACCCCCTCAGTCCTTCCCATCTTGCTCTTTCAGACGTTGCTGAGCCAGGATGAAATGCTGAATGACAGCAGGTTTTTAACACCCACCTTTGAAGACTGGAGATGATGCTTCAGCAGGACCAAGATCACAGCTGGTACCTCACGCCTGCAGGAGTGGCCAGGAGCAGCTGGATGCCGTGGAGCAGGAAAGCTTTGCCTTTTTCTGCCACTGCCACCTCCCACCTAGCACTTCCTACTGTCAGTGTAGCCACAGCTTACAGGTAACTCTCCTCTGTGCTGTTTTCCCACATCGTGTAACAGGAAACAGGAGTTGGGAGAGGAAGGGGACTCAGATCCAGAGTCTGGAAAGCCAAGACTTGGCAATGCTTCGTCCTTTCATTCACTTGACTTTTACATGCTATAGTGATGTACTGTTAGGTGAAAGACCTTTTGTAATTTTTTATTTTTCTAATTAACTTGTAGTACAGGAATCATTAACACATAATTGTACCACTGGGGTTAATCAGAGCTGAATGTTGGGGAGAGCAGCAGCAATGGCTCACTCACCACTTCTGTGGTTGTGCCAGACTGGTCACCAGAAAGGATTTCAATCTCTCCTCCCTTTCACTGGCACCTGTCCTGCCCTCTCTTTATCCAAGTCAGTGCACTGCAGGATGGGAAGAATGGAACATAGTGCTGTGCATCCAGCCCTTGTTTTTATTAGGATGACAAGCTGCCTTGTTCACAAATCTTTACCTAAGGCAAAAACAACTGCAGCAGGAAATTGTAACTCTGAGACTACCAGGAAATTACCAGAACAAAACAAAGATTCATTTCTTTAAAACACCTGACAAAATAAATCTTTTACTGCTGTACTGGGCTAGACAAGACTGCATCAGAGGGAAGTATGGCCTCTCACTTTCTGAGGGGCCCAGGGTGAAATTGTCCCCTCTACAGCACCAATTACTTGTGGCATTCGTTTGCATGTACATCTCCTGTATTAATGAGCTATTAACAAGCTCTCTTAGTAAACAGATAAATGCCAGGAAAAAAAAATCTCCTGAATTGTAAGCTCCAGGGCTGGCCACAGGATGCAGCAAGGGCTCTTTGAGAACCACCTGGGGTGGTTTTTACACGTGAGCCACCCTGGTCCTCACTTCACCAGCCTCTTATGGCACACCTTGCACTGTATGGTCAGCTGGAAGAAGATAAACATGATTTGATTGTCCACAGGGGTAAAATCAAGGCAAATTCTTTTCAATCACTGCCAAGTGAAAAAAAGGAATATTCAGAAAAATGAGAAGTAAGTCTTTAAATCTTTCAAATTACTGATGTTTTTTAAATTACTGATGTTTAATAAAAGCTATGAAATGTACCAGTCTGGCAATGCAGTCAGTGCTAGTGAGCAGCTCAGGTACCATGGTCATTTGAAATACTTTGTCAGGTCAATTAGCCAACAGACTTACTACAGCACTGCAAATGGGATTGGCTGCTCCAGCTGCCCTGGGATATTCCAAACACAACACTTCCTATTTTCTTTCAATGCTGTATTTGCAACTCAGTGTGTTGTTGTGCTAACTTGGCTGTGAATAGTCAATCCACAAAACAGTTGATTCTTCTTTTAAATATATGTAGTAAGAAATCCTAATTAGCATAACACTGGTATAAATGCTTATTTTTTGACTGTTATGAATAAATTCTGAATGTTCCTCTCTCTTTTGCTGACTGTGGAATGATTTAACACAAATCCATGTGGATGACATTTCCTCTTTATTTTTTTCCCCCTCAGAATTAATATTTTATACTAATTCCAGAGGTAAGACTAAGTAACTCCCATACAATTCAAGATGACTTCACAACTTCTTAGTATTAAAACACACAATGTAATTATGAAGTTATAAACCACAGAAATTATATCAAGGTGTTAAAAAACACACACACACACAATTGCTGCACAGTTGCACATCAACTGTTCCTGTAGAAAAAGATGCAGTACTTCCAGAAATGGTACCAGGTGCCATCAGTGTTAGTAAGCAAATGTGCTGCTCTTGGGATAGCCCAGCTTGTCCAGGTTGGGCTGACAGGCAAACTGAATCATTGGTGGGGGCCCACACATGAGAATGAGGGTCTCACTGCCAGGGGGAGGCAGGTGGGCTTTCAGCATGTCCGCAGTGACAAAGCCAGAGCTGTACTTCCAGTCTGCAACAAAGAAATGAATTCAGTCACTCCGAATCTCTGTGCACGCTGAAACCTCTTTAAACCTCATTAAGCAGCTGCAGAATCAAGTTATGGCACCATCACTGCAAGCCAGGAAAGGGTTAAATCTCTCACTCAGCTCAAACCTAGTGATCCCCTTCCACAGGATAACAAGGATTTGATTGATAAGATACGGAGATCTTGAAACAATAAATTATAAAATTTAAAAGAAATGAGCAGGTAGCAATAAAAAGGAAGAGTGAATCAGCTTTTCCAGTGAAGAGGGGTCACCCAGTGGCAGGGAGAGGTACTGAGACCTGTACTTTTTTATTTTTTTGGGATGGAGTGGTGAGGTGACAAAGTTTAATGTCACCAAGAGCTCTGCCATGTCGTTTAGTGATAAGAGAAAAGAAAATAAAACAGGAAATGCTAAACTGTTTCAAGCAGTAGTATTATTGAATGCATTTGCCATTTGAAGTGAGGCAAGAAGGAAACTTGTTTTAATCCATACACATGGCAGCTGTTTCACCAGAATCTAATCTGGATTTTACAGGTATTAAACAATTTAGTGCCAACAGCATGCTAACATAACCTCATTTGGGAGGCAGCCCAAAACAGAGCTGAACTTTTGATGAAAACCCCTAGAAACTGAATACATGAAAAGATGCACTGAGTAACCCATCTGACCCAAATGAGGTTAATTATGAGCTCCTACTTTTTAAGTCCCTGGCTTAGATTCCTTTTTAAAACAGGGTGTGGGGTAAGGTTTGTTTCCAGTGTAAGACAAGAACACTTGACATTGCTCTGCTGTCCCCCTGAGCACGAGTGAAGCTCTGACAGGGATAAGCAAAGGCATTTCCACGTGTCCCTACCTTTTGGAGGTCTGTCCAGGGTGTACCACAGCACAAACTGCTCAGGATGCCTCTTGGCAATGTCTTCCAGCTCAGCTCTCAGCAAGATATCATTTTCTGTCTGCAAAATGAGAGTGCTGGTTAGGTCCAAACCATCCCAGGAGCCCTCTGCTGGGAGCTCACAACAAATGCAATGATAAAAACTATGTAAATCAATAAAGTAATTGGTGTATTGTCCCCTCCATGGCAGCTATCATGAATACAGGCTTCTGTAAAGAACAACAAATGTGAGACTTACAGCCACCTAAACACAGTCCTAAAGATGGCAATTAGAAGGACTTTTAAATCCAGGCTAAAATCACAAGCTGGATTTGTTCCTGACCCTGGCAAATGTCCCTGGACCAGCATGGTGAAGGTTAGCTGTACAAAAACATTAGTGGAAACAAATCCTGTTTCCTTGAAATCAGTGAAGGACTAAGGTGAGCAGAGGGATCAGGATCTGGTTGCTGTATTTACTCCCTAATGTAGGAGTTCAGTGAAACTGTGAGGAGACAGCTCAGTGTGAAGGAGTATGAAACATGGGCCGTCAGTTTAAAAAGCTCAGAGGCCAGCAAAACCAAGTAGGCTACTAAAGAAGAACAAACAGATGGCTCAGGACACTCACCTGATTAGCAAAAAGGAGGTAACATTTTGTGGAGTCCTTAGGATCATTTGTGATCTGACGGATCAGCTGCAACATAGGAGTTATTCCTGTTAAAAACCAAAATGGTTAAAGTGGGTATTTCTGTCCATGGCCACAGTTTCACTGTTATTGCTGCCTCTTTTCAGTCTTCAATGGGATGTCAGTCTGCACAAGGTTACACACCTGAGGATTTCTGATCCACATGGAGTGCAGAGATTGGGGGTTTCTATTCTGACAAACAGTTCCAGCACAAGCCCAGAATTCTTGTATGCAGTGCTGTTCTCTTCAGGATTCTCCATCACATAATTTTACCCCTCAAGACATTCTCTTAAAATTCTTTTTGTCACTGATGAAGTGAGTTCTCTGAGGTCACAAGGTAAATTAGGATTCAAACCCCCAGGTTGCCACTCCCCAGGACTGAGCTCAAACCACTGGAATGCCTCAGAGCTGCCACCATGAAAAGAAATTAATGACAAGAAATGCAGGTGTAAATACTCTGGTAGTCCTCACATATACCCAAAAGACATTTTCATTCTCTAGACACCCCACATGATGGAATTAGTTTTACCTGTTCCTCCAGCTATCATCCCAAGGTGCTTTGCAAACTTCTTCTCTGCTTCAGACTTCTTATTAGGCTTGATAAGAAAGGTACCTAGAAGACATATTCCAAACCTATAGGTACATAAGCTTCCAAACAAACATGGACACAAATTCCATGGGAATAAATTAACACAGGTGATCAATTAAGAAAAAAAAAATTATTCTGGAAATCCCTCCCTTCTGCTGAGATAGAGTCACCAGGAGAGAGGTCAGAGAAGTGCTGAGCATTCTGAGGTGAGACTGAAGTGCACAGCTCCTCTCAGTCAAGATCTGTGCAAAATCTTTCATGTGTGTCCTACAAGAGGATTACTTCTCTGAGCTTATTTCCTCACAGTCAATTCAGACCTGATTTTAATTATGAAATGGAGCTGGCTCTCAGTCAACTGGTTATTCAGTAACAGCACAGAGATCCTCAGAGGACATTTTAGGCCACAACCCCACTTGCTTAAGAAGCATCTGGAGCATCTCCCTCCATATGTATAGCTGAAGTATTTTATTTCCAGTGCAGACTTCTCAGTCACATAATGTGTTGCAATTTTTTTCAGATTTATAGTCCCAGGAGTGAGACACTCATCAGTTATTCCGCACACAAAGTACTATTTCCCATCATACCAACTCTGACAGGCTCATGGTCACGTCTAGGAAAGGTGATTTTTCCTCTTTTCCACTTAAAAAAATATTCTCTACAGCTGTTTTATAAAACACTTCTGAAAATAACCAATACCTCCCTTTTGCTCTCCCACCTTTGTGTCACAGTACCTGTCCCCTTATAGACCAGGAGTCCATTTGGCCCTCTGAAATCAATGGTATCTCCAATCTTCATGTTATCTAGATACTGGGACATCTTCCCACCTTCTGGAAACTTGGGGTTCACATTTTTGTGGTAGACCTGTAAGAACAATTATTTGCACATTATCAACCACTACCTTTGCTGCAGACAGTATCTGTAGAACATAATTCTGCAGGTCTGAAATTCAACACCTGAGAAATAAATCCAGGCAATTCTTTGCTCTCAGTTATCTCTTGAGCCTTGCAACAGGAGGCACCAAAAAAAGGAAAATGTGCTATTGGGCACATGTCCCTCTGCTCCCTGCAAACAGGCAGGGTAACAGGGATGGGTGGCAGGCACATTATGCACTGCTGCTCTCATTTCACTATTACGCCACCCCATTTTTGTGGGTGCTCCTTCTGAAAACAGCACTGCTGCATCTTTTCCTCCTAAACCTTTCCTAGGCAGCCACACAACAAGCCATACAACAGCTCTTTCAGCTTTCAAAGCGTGTAAGAAGCATTAAGCAGCTCATAACAATTCACCACCCTTGTAACACAGAACAGAACATGCAAAAAAATATTTTAAAAAAGCCTGGATTTTTGCCTAAGGACAAATGCTATCATAGAAGAGAATTAGGAAATCCAGAAGTGCTGGGATCAGATAATCCTGCATCCCCTGGCTTAAAGGATTTCCCTTGTGTGACTTGTTTTCTGCTTAGAGCTGTTTGCATTAAGCAGTAGCAGCAGCACAGGCATCTAGAGGGAGAGAGATCAATATCCATGCACTGCTTAGTAAAAGATATTAGGGAAATTCCCAAAGTATTGCCAGGGGAGCAATTCTCTCCTCCCTCTACTCTTCCTCTGCCATCCCTCAGTGTCACACAGCAGATACACAGGACACAACTTACTATTCAAGGGCAATGAGGTGTTTGCCATGCAGTCACCCTATTTGAAAAATAGGAGATTTGATGAAAACGGAATTTAATAAAATTTGAATTAAAGACAACGAAATTTGATTACTAAATCAAAACAAACTATTTCACTAAAATGAAGTGCTCGCCCTCCTTCCAGTTAGCAACTCGTCTCTAACAAAGGAAACCAAAACTTACCTTTATAATTAAATCAACATAACCTTTTGCCTCATCACTGGAAACGGGAGTATAGGCTCGAACCACCAGATTCCCATCAATTTTTGCAGAAAGGTAAACATGCTGGCCTGGGGAGAAAGAATTACAATCTGATTATCTTTTTCACCCCTGGAGGACAAGAGAGACAGGCAGGTATTGTAACCTGCTTGTGTAACACATGCAATGACAGAGAAAATCTTTGCCATACAAATGCTGCACCAAACATTCAGTTTCTTCTCCTTTTTCAGCACAGAGCAGGCATCTCCCAGGAAGTAATGCAGTTTCAGGATCTCATTCATAAATTCCTAAGAATGAACCTGGATAAACACATGCACTGCAGAGCACATCTCAGCTGGTTTACCATCTGTCTAGTTGATTCCATTACTCTTTTCCATACAAGCCAGAAGAGAGTGTGGAGAAAATCAGGCAGCATGCAAGGACATGCTCAGAGCATGGAATGGGATGACCCTGACACCTGCCAGGCAGCTCAGGGAACTGCCAACCAGTGCAGAACAAACAGAGCCACATCTGCAGATCAGAGAGAGACTTTCCCCCACACAGATTTTCACTGATTCAAGGTCCAAGGTTCAGTGCTATCAGTGTTCCAGGGTACAGGAAAGAAGGCCAATCCTAGGCTGAAATTCATGCTGCAGAACTCCAGATAAAGGTGCATGGAAATGTGTGTAATTCAAAGGGAAGTGCATGCACAGGAAAGGCTCTGAATATTTCAGAGTTGCCCCCTTTCTCCTTTACAAGTATCTGTATTTGCCAAAACCATGAGGGCAATTGCCAATAGACTGAGGGGACCAGATGGAAGTAAAATGCAAATAAGAAATATGAAAAAGCTTTGACATTTACTACTACCCCTGCTTATATCCTGACTGGTGACAAATTCCATCAGGCTCAGTTCCATCTCACTGCTCTGTTTCTGACCTACACCACACAACTGGACAAAGCACCCACAAAAGATCAGAAATACAAGCCCTCTAGGAAACCTGACATTTCTCTCTGAGACAGCAGCATTTGGATGCAGCTTTTAACTCTCTGCTTTGCTGAGCCTTAAATTCACAGTCAGAAGTCCAAGAACTGTGAGAAACCAGAAATACAAGTAATTGTTTACAGTACTTACCTACAGGTAATCCTAATACATGATTCGTTGAGGGTAGCCCGAATCTGAATTTCTTAGTATCGTGACTGATTTCCTAAAAAATCCGAGGTTAGAATGAGGTCAGTATCACCACTACTTTGAATTTCAAACTCTACTCAACACAATATGCTTCAGCAAGCCTGCTCTTTGTTAGCATGCAAGCCAGATGCTGGGGAAGGACACAGAAACAGCTTTGAAAAACAAAGTAGAAATAACCAGGAGTCTCAGAAGCAGTCCTTACTTCCGCAAGGAGTGACTTTTGCCTGCCTGCACAATCCCTACAGCCTCTTTACATAGATAAAACCAGGAAACTCTGTGCCCAAGGCCAGTGAGCACATTGCATGTTTGCAGACAAAGATCAGGCAACACAGCCGTGCAGCAGCTCCGGGCTCGCTTCTCACGGTGCACCCAGGCCAGGATCCGAGGGAGGAACACAGCCAGCATGCAAACATGCAAAGCAGCGGGAAACAGCAGCTCGCAGCATGCCATAAACGCTTTTACACACCCTGCTCTACCCTGGGGGCACCACAGCGTGGCTGCGGGGGGCACAGCCATCCTTGGACGGCTCCGCGCCCTGCTCTGGGGATTCGATCCCTGGGGTAGCCCAGGGCCAAGAGCCTCCCAGACCAGCGCATCCACTGCCCTCGGAGCCCCGACGCCCCACGTCCCCAGAGCCCCGGGCACCTCCTTGTCCAGCAGCCGCAGCGGGTACTTGGCCAGCGGGTCCTGCAGGGTGACGGGGCCGCTCGGCCTCCGCGCCGTCCCTCGGAGCAGCAGCAGCAGCAGCGCCGACGCCGCCACCACGGCCACGGCGATGGCCACAGGCGCTCCCTGGCAGGAAAAGAAGGGCAGGCGGTGAGGGCACGGCGGCCCTGAGGGGCACGGCACGGCTCTCCCCAGCCCCAGCCCAGCCCTTACCGCAAATGCCTCCATGGCGGCCTCGCCCGCAGCTCCTGCGGCACCGGGCCCGCTCAGATTCCGCCTCCTGATCCTTCCTCGGGTTCCTCCTCCCGGTTCCGCCTCCTGATCCTCTCTCGCCTTCCTCCTCCCGGTTTCTCCTCCTGGTTCCTCCTCCTGGTTCCGCCTCCTGATCCTCCCTTGCCTTCCTCCTCCCGGTTCCGCCTCCTGATCCTTCCTCGGGTTCCTCCTCCCGGTCCCGGGCCGTGAGGGGAGCCCCGCTCCGCCCTCAGCCCGGGCGGGCCAGGCTGCCCCGGGAGCCGCGTTCTCGGTTTCACAGAATCGATGAGATTGGGAAAGAGCTCTGGGATCGCCGAGGCCAAAGTGTGACCGGACACCGCCGTGTCAAGCAGCCCGTGGCACTGAGTGCCGTGTCCGGCCTTTCCTTAAACACCTCCGGGGACAGGGACCCCGCGGGCAGCCCGTTCCAGTGCTTCACAGTTCTTTCTACCAAAAAATAGAAAAGGAGGGTGTGAAAAATGCATGTGTTTTATGATTGGCTTTTCGTAAATATTTAAATGAATATTGTATGTGTTGTCTTAGAAAGTAATGCTGTATTAAGGCTCTTAAGTACTGTGTTAAATATAGTTTTAGGTTATAACAATGTTAAAATAGAAACTATGCTATGTAAGATACTTTTTTCTAAAGAGAGGACTTGCTGTGAGATATCAGCCACAGGACACCTGAATCTTTCAGAGAAAGAGAATTTATTGCTCCATTATCAGAAGAAATGAACGTCTTCCTGCCTTGCTCAGCCAGGACAACACCATCAGGATTCAGAGGAAGAAGCTGACACTGCCCAGACAGAATCCTGTGTTTGAATGGAATTTATGCATCATGGATGAGGTGTATGAATATGCAACAGGTTATTGTTTTTAAGGGTTAATTCTTTGTTAACGTGGGTCCTTTTTCAGGCTCATGCTGCCCAGAAAAAGGTACCTGGACTGTCTATAACTCTTTGTATTTATTGTCTCATATTGTCCTAATTCAATTTGTCCAAATTGTTATTACTCTAATTGTATTACTATTTTTATAAGCATTTTATTACTATTAAACTTTTAAAATTTTAAAAACGAAGTGATTGGCGTTTTTCACAGAGGGCAACAAAGTCAAGCTGGTCAGTTCAGATAAGAAATAGCAGTATTTCTGTGCACCCAACACGTGGCAATTAATGGGATTCCTAAATGAGAAATAAACCTGCCCTCATGCCACTTCAGGGAAGATCCAATGAGAATGGGGTTTTTTTTGTTCTCTTGGGCAGAGCCACAGTGGGACAAGGATCAGGAAAGAAATATGAACCCTGTTGAAAGTAATTTTTTATTATTTTTTAAGATGTGTTTGTTGTTTTTTTTTTTACTAGGAAAAACACAAAAGACCAACAACAAGCCACCAAGCAAAAAGTTAGTGCCATAACAATCAAATCAAAAGCAGACATTTTAAGATAGAATTTAAGATAAGAATTTTCATAAGAGGTACCAATTTATTGCTGCGTTCAATATCATCACAGCTGACATCACCTGTAGTTCTTCCCACACAATTTTTGCTACTCTGAACACATCTACTTGAAATCCTTGTCTTAAATTAATAAACAGATGAAAGTCACTGTGTTCCTGTCAAGAAAAACAGAATAGCAGCCAAGAGATAATCCACATCTGCTCCCAGCATAAACTGATACAGTCAGCTAATGGCAACTTCCACCACAACCAAACATTTACAGGCTTCTATGATAAAAATTTACAAAGGATATTTTCCCTCTATTTCTCTCTAAAGATCTTTTCAGAGGGCTTAGCAAAGATAGAGCACACATACTCTATCAATAATATAACACAGCTGTTAATCTGAGTCACTGAATCTCAATTTGCCCATAATCCTTCCACTGTTAAGTATTTTCATAGCTTCACAAAAAACCTCATGCTCAAGATTTTGTGAGCTTTTGCCTCAAACTTTACGGTGAAGAGAAGAAAGTGGTGAAATATGTTTACCTTATTCATTGGAGAATAAAATCAGTGAGATTATTGTTTTCCCAGCTGCAGAATAAAACTGAAAGTTTAAAAAACCTAAAGAACTAAAATTCAAAACTAATAAAATAAAAAAGGGACGTTTGCTGGCATCAAATGCTTGTATGGGAAAAACTCTCTAAATATTTTTGCCATTAATATCAACAAAAACCAAGTGAGATATCTTACCTTCTAGTTATTATCGGGACCATTGAGTCAAAGAAGGATTATTCTTTTACTACCTGTTGTACTATCCTACTAATCTAGTTTTAAACACTACAGCTGAGAGCAGAAGGGTCTGCAAAGCTAATTGGAGTCTGTCACCACAGATTTCTGCATAAGCAGCCTTTTGGACATTAATTAAACTGCTAGTTACAAGTTAATGCATAGATTAATTAGGATAGCTATCAGCTCTGGCATGCTCCCTTGGCCTGTAACACCTGTCTTTTCAAACACTTTTGTTTAAACACCAAACAATTTGTAAAACCAGAAACTGTCTTAAAAACATGCTGCAGTATTTTTAGAGTCTCCAGCACTACATTCAAGAACATGCTTGGCTCATGTGGCTTATTTTCCCTCTTTTCCCTTCTAAAATGGATTAACAGAGTGTCAGAAGGCTGCAGATAACTCGTGACTGCTCCAACACACATGTGGAAAGCCAGAGTCTCAGTCCAGGTAAATCAGCAGTAAATTCCCCAGAGTGAGTATCAGCTACTCTGGCATCTGTTCATCAGTCCAAGAAACCTGCATGCTCCCACCAAATTTTGTTTTCAATTATGTTTGTGCTTTGGGAATGTTTTACAGTGGGATCCATCAGAGCTGTTCTTTTTACAGTCACACAATGAAAATGGGGAGCTCTGAAAAAAACAGAATAAAGCAGGGTAAACTCTGCAAAGACCATCAATGAAGACAGGCTATAAACTTGTCAAAGTGGACTCAGCTGCCACCAGTGTCAGTTCCTGCTCCTCTTCTTCCTCCCAACCCTGAGAAATGAAGGTGCAAAGCCACAGCAGGGAAAACATTCATCCACACATGAAATGCAGTAGAGAGTGGGATAATAATAATAATAATACAACTGGAAGAAATAAGATTTTCAGAAGTTACTGCTGATTTAAGTTTGTTTCTTTTTTGGGCATTCAGCTGGGGATATTTTAAACAACCAAGATCTCAGGGAGTGCTGGACACCCAAATATAAAAATGACACCCTGGAAAAGACCTCAAATTAATAATCTAACAATAGCTAAAGGATTCATTTAATAGTTGTTTTGTTGGTTCTTTTTTCATACATACCACTACTATTAATATTCTTCTTAACCCAGTCAAAAAAACCCTAACATTGGTGTATTCTCCTGGGTAGTTCTTCCTTCCACATGCCAAGCCCCAGCCAGTGATTCCATGGAGAGTGTAAAACCCCGAGTTGTCTCCTGAAGGACAAACTAATGGGCCTCCACAATCACCCTGTGAAAAATGCCAATCACTTGTTTTTAAATTTTTTAAAGTTTAATAAAAATAATAAAATGGTTATGAAAATAGCAATATAATTGGAGTAATAATAATTTGGACAATTTGGATTAGGACAATATGAGACAATAGAGACAAAGAGTTACAGACAGTCCAGGTACCTCTTTCTGGGCAAAATAAGCCCAGAAAAGGGACCCACGTTAGCAGAGGATTAACCCTTAAAAGCAACAGCCTGTTGCATATTCATACACCTCATCCATGATGCATAAATTCCATTCAAACACAGGATTCTGTCTGGGCAGTGTCAGCTTCTTCCTCTGAATCCTCACAGCATCTTCAGAGCTGAGCAAAGCAGGAAGAAGTTCATTTCTTCTGATAACGGAGCAATAAATTCTTTTTTCTGAAAGATTCAGGTGTCCTGTGGCTGCTATCTCAGTGCGAGTCCTCTCTTTAAAAAACGTATCTTGCACAGCATAGTTTCTCTTTTAACATTATGTTATAACCTAAAACTATATTTAACACACTACTTAAGATAATCAATACAGCATAACTTTCTAACATAACATATATAATATTCATTTCAATATTTGCAAAAAGCCAGTCATAAAATACACATTTTTCACAACCCTGCACAAGGACAAAGGAACCTTGTCCCGAGCCAACATCACTCCTGATGTTTTTAAAATCTCAGTTCAGCAAGGAGAGGTCCCAGCTGCTCACATGCTTGGGGTTTTCCATTTTTAAAAGACAAAGAAAGGTACAACCTTTGTCGAAGGGAAGTAACTCTTTTTGCAATATGGGTAATTAATATTTGACTGCTAAGGAGTCTTTCACTGTAAATCACCACAGCCTATTTGCAAGAAAACAGCTTTGGGAGGTTTTCCCTTTCTGGAACTCACCTGGCCCAAGGGTAACTCCTTGCCTTCCTGCAGAGAGAATCCTGCACAGATCATGCCCAGGGTCACTTTCCTGGGAAGGTTTATGTAATATGTCAGGCCCCAGGATGGGGACTTCCAGCTGCTGCAGTTTTTTCCCCTTTTCTCTGTCTTGAGTTAAAAGCCATCATCCAGTAGAGGCATGAATGAGTGGTTCCAGAAGGAAGCTTTACCTCTCTCCTTGTCAAATGGTCTCAATCTAAATTACCTGATTTCTCTCCTCCCACCCATATATCTGTTTTGCAATAGATACAGCTGTGCTGTCCATTAGCCTGTACAAATGTGTTCTTTGGTTGCTGACATAGTTACAAAAGAAAACAAAAAATCCTGGAAGCAAAAAATATCAATAATATTAACTTTTAGACAAAGTACCTTGAAAATTGTATCCAGAGTGGGAAACATATGTAAAATGAAATCTAATGTTCTACGGCAGATAGAGAAGGAATTCATGTTTCTTGAGAGAAACACAAGAAAATAAGAATCACATCCTCATATGTGTGTGTTTATAAATACACACCTTTATATTACAAAGTAGTTTAAAATAATGCAGTATTAAAGACCAGCTCTAAATTTCCCCTGCAGTATATGAGAAGTAATTGCCTTGAGATACAGGTTGAAAAATAAAGAAGTTCAGTACTTTTTTTAATGAACTGAAAGCAGGATTAACATGCCATATCACTCCAACATCTATTGTTCAAGCAGAAAAATATTTCTAGTGTAAGTGGGTTTCACTTTTTTCCCCTTATGGTTTTCTTCATTACAGATTTCTTTCTACCTCCTTTTCACCCTGTTGGTTTTTCCTGGAAAGTTTTTTTTGTTGTTGTTGTTGTCTAGATCGGGATATGTGTAGCCATTTATTTCTGTTGAACAAGTCTAAAACTTGAATGGACAGCCTGGCAACTGAGTATTTCCCTCCAAAGCCCATATTTCTGCTAGAGGATCTTCATAAAACTGAGCTAGAGAGTGAAAACTTTTTAACATGCCTGTTCTCCAAAAACTAACATACAGACAAAAGGACTGTTCCAGCACAGAATGTGGTATTTAAAACACAGCCACAACATGCCCAAGCAGCAAAGACTGCATACCTGCTTCAGGTGCACCCCACCCTGTGACCACACACATCCTCGAGGGCTCCAGCACCTCCTCCCTGGATGGGGGTGAAGTCCAATTCACACAGAATTGTGTGAATTCCAAGAGCTCAGCCAGTTGCAGCAGGGCAGTGTCAGAGTAAAAGTTTGGGTGTATAAAATTCTGCTTGACTGACATTTTCTAGGAAAGCAAAGACATTGACATTTTCTGAGAGACTTGGGAGTGTGAGGCTTTAAGTAACTTTGGTTTTATCAATTTCCAAGATGCCTTAAGAAGGGAACACATTTAAAAGCAGCTCCAGAACACACCAGCTTTCTGATATTAACAAGTCAAGATTTTGCATCTGTGACATGGAACATGCAGAAAACTCTATCCAGCAAGGGTAGGAAGAGAGCCTTGCAAAAAACATTTATCCAGTGCGAGCCAAGTGGCAACTTGTGCCCCTCTCACTCACATCCTCTGGGATTCTGAGCTTTGGAGCCCAGTGAAGGCACAGATCTGTGCTGACAGGCACCCAAAAGCTGTTGTGTAAATGCAGATTAGGATCAGCGTTCAGGCTGCTGGATTGCTTCATCATGGGGAATTTGGGAATCTGCATTAAAAACTATTTTGAAAAAGCGCACGGCTGTGACAGCCCGTCCTTGGGCAAGGACTGCTCCCCCACAGATGTGCTCATCTGCAATTTGCACGCTGGGCTGCAAATTGTAAAGTGTGCAAAGGCCACGAGGAGGGCACAGCTTCTTCACCTCCCCTTTTCCCACTGAAGAGGAACCTGCGCTGATTTGAAGGCACTCCACAAGCATCCCCTGAAACAGAAAGCGCTGATGTTCCAAGGAGTCTTTAGAGGTTAGGTTAACACTGGGAGAAGTAAAGAACATTCCAGTTAAGGGCAACCCCACAGCTCTTCAAGCTCCCTTTTTCGCTAAATCTTCCATTTTCTTTCATTTAATAGGATCCAAATGTTTAGACCAAAATGAGGAGATGATCCTAGCAAAAACAGAGCTTCACCAAGATGAAAGCTAGCATTTACCTTCAGAAGTTTTGGCCTCAAACCTACAATGAACAGGGACTCATCCAGTTTTCTATAGACTACTAGAGGGGGAAAGGGCAGCTCTAAAATGCTGATTGTTATTTTCAATTACTCTGTAGTCTTTGCAATTGTTTTCACCGAGGGAAGTAGGTGTAAACTGACATACAAGCTGAAATGTTATTGGGTAGCTGTACATCACTTAGCAATCTGAAGGAAACAAGAAAAATTAGGTTCTGCTAAAGTCAAAGCATGTAAATGTCACTGTGCATATTTTTATTTCCTCAAAATATCTTACTAAAAAAGTCTGGACCAACTGCAACCATTAGGTATTTTGAGAATTTATAGTCCAAAAGGTACTCTCTATTCCCATGAAGGAAGCATAACTGACGTTGTCTTACCTGTTATAACCTTTATTTCTTCTTTAGCAACATTCATGTTTTCAAAATCTTCGTCTTTAGTTGAATTCAAAATATTTGAATCTAGCAAATGAGGGTTGTCAGTGTGTCTTGAGTAATATTTGTATTATAGAATAACTTTTATTTCCTTATTTGTTTTTGTAGAAGAAGCAGATTTCTCTTGTAGGGTTGTGTGCTATTACAGCATTAAAGTGCTATTTAAAGTGTGCCACAAACACAACTCCCAGCTTTTAGCCAGATTCATTGTTTGTCTTCACCATTCATTAGGTCTTTGTTTAATACCTGAAGAGGTTCACAGTCCTTTTATTTTTCACTGAAATAATTTGTTAGATGAGAATCTCCTAGAGCAAAATAATTCTGAATATCCAGTGCACTGAAGAGGCCTTTGTGCTGCCCCAAGGAGGCATTTTCCCAAGTTTCTGTTTAGTTTTCTGTTCCCTGTTAGATGAATCCTGCAAAGGTCTCTGTCTCATCAGGGTGGAAGACAACCAGCATCACAGCAGAGGAGCTTGGAGCACATGCTAGTAGGGCAAATCCACAAGACTCAACTAAAAATGAGGAAGCAAAGGCTCACTAAATGATTAACAGGTGCTTTTTAACCCTTCTCTCTTTCAACAGTGGGTGCACAGTTTTCTGTATATTCCAGACAGGAAGGTAAAAAGCAACCATGAGGAAGAGATAGGCAGGCTGAGGCTGAAGGGCTGACCTGTTCCTGGCAGCTCAGAAGTTTCCTCATCAGAACAAGGAGTCTCTGGCATCATTTCACAACAGTCTGTTACAGCACCCACAAACTTCCTTACAAACAAAACACCCCAGCTATCTGATTTTCCCTAATCTAAGCACCAGCTTCAAGCAAGTGCTGAGAACAGTTTTTTGGGATAGGATTTCCTCTCATTCACTATAAGCCAAGTGGGGAAAAAAATTAAAAATTACATGAATGATGTTCTGGAGTGATGAACAGACTCTGAAAAGATGTCTTGGGTGCTTTGTGTGTGATCGTTCCTATAGACCCAAATTACTGTGCTATGTATTTTCTTCACTGGAACCAATTCAGAACTGCATTTCACACAGAATTTAAACACTCAAAAATTGTTCACTTCAATGTGGCTTTGCCTATCTAAGTTGAGAAGAATTAGCAAGACCTGCAAGCATTTTTCAAGGTACTGAAACTAGTACTATAATATTACCTGAGACTCTACAAGCAAATTTACCTTGGTCAATAGGGCTAGTGAAAGTCATAAAATACATAGAACATCCCCAAAATAAAAAAATCAAAAGTCAAACCAATTTCCTCTTCTTTTCCCACATCTTCATACAGAGTCATGGCATCATAGGACAAATCTTCACTCTCTTCTACTTCAAAAGACTGGTATGTAAGCTTTAAATTTAAAATTGAAAGAGTGAATCTTGTTTTGAAAGTCATATGGAAAAAATCCCAAGATCTGCAGGGTCTTTAGGATTGTGAGTGATTCCTGCAAGGTTTGGTTTCTGTGACATTCAGACCTCTCACAGGTGATACATAAATATTAAATTTTCTAGAAGAATCTGTCATGATGAAATTTAACCCAGGAAATCCTATTTTACCTTAACCTAAAGGACAAATCCAAACCTATCTGGGATGGATAGTGATTTCTCTTTCCTGCATCCAGCAGCATCATCCATGCTCATGTTGCTTGATCTTGCACATTACTTGGTTTAAACTTACCAGGAAGAATATCTGGTGTAAGAGCTTTGTAGGTAATGGAAAATCTAATTCCACAATCCTCATCATTAGGAGCAAATTTCAGCCTTATGCTATTGGAGCCAATCAAAAGAGGTAATGCAAGATCTCCTCCACAGAATTTCCCTGAAACATAACATTAGAAAATAATCACTGTTCAAAGCCTTCAGTTACTTGAGAAAACTTGCATGTACCATTTTTAATACTTAGCTATCAAATTTTAGGATTAAAGGGAAATTTCCTATTCATCCTTCTACTTTCCTTATTAATCCGTTAGCCCAGATAGATTCACGCTATTAAAAATTGAAAATCATTGACACCAGAAATGTGATGCAGTTCCCTGCCAGGCATTTTCCAACCATTTCACCTCCCACCTCTTTTTCTTTTATTTCTTTTATTTATCCTGTGTCTCAATGTATCGATCAAGCAAGTGAAACAATCAGCCACCACCTCACTGGGTGCCCTTGCTGTTGGAATAAGGAGTGCTCTGACAGGTTATAGAGCTCAAAAATCTTTTCCAGCCTGAATGATTGTTTCAAAGAACGAGGGGACAAAAACTCACCCACAAGCGTGTCATCCTTTGAGCAGACTGATAAAGAATCATAGTCACAGAAAAAGGGGGAGAAACAAAGCCATGTGTAATTCCCTTCTGGCACAAATAGAGTCCATACACACAATCTGGAAGAAGAAATCAGTTCCCATTCATAAAAATGCAACCAAAACCTACACTTGCATGGGGAATATTCTCTGGGGGAAGACACTGTTTGCTCTGCTTACTCATGGTTTTGATAGAACTGTTCAGTTAAATCATAATGGAAGGAATTAGGTTTGACACATATGCAATCAGCTGTTCCACAAAAATCTCAAACATCTGGAGGATACTGTGAGACAGGGTTGCTGAGTTGCACTTTGGTTCTGCAGGCAGACTGATGCTGTGTTTTCTCTTTTCTTTTATTTGTAATTCTGGTAAATCAGCTTTAAACCCCATCCTCTGGGAGCAAGAATGAAGCCCTGCCAATGGACTCTCATTTTTTTGTAAATGGCAGTGCTTATTTCTTACCTTAAAGAAACTCTTGGCGACATGAAGATTTCACTAGAAATAATGTTCAGTGAGGAAAAATGGATACCCCAGAGCATAACAAAAGTGTTCATGGCAGCCCATGTGAAATAATGCCCTTGGTTATGTTACAGCAGGACACTTTTGCAACAGTTCAATGTGCTGCTAAAAATTACTTTAATAAAGGAAGCAGAAGCTTTCCTCTTTGGTCAAGTGTCAGCAGAAACCACAAAAATCATCTCCTCTTGCCCTTCCTTCTCCTTGCAAGGTAACCCAGTGGGAGCAGCATTTATCAACAACCCTGTAAACACAAACAAATTTAAGGAGGAAAGTACTTATTAGATTATTGCACCTGCAGCATCCTGGGAAGACCAACAAAAGCTGGCAAAAGTGTTTTTGAAAAGGTTTCCTCCTTTATAAATTCCAGCTATTTTGGGGAGGGCTTTTTATGCTTTAACGCAAATAAAATATATTGGGGGAAAGTAATGTGCTCACCTGAGGGGCTTTTCACTTTCAGATCTAATGAAGGAGGGATAGGGAAGGGGGAGGAAAAAGAAGAATAAATTACTGCAGTTTCATGTTCACAATTTATTTTTGTCCATGTGAAATGGCACTGAGGCAACTCCCAGTGCTTTCTGGGGACACAGTGCCTACAATAAACTAGGGCTTAGAATCAAAACAAATTTGCAAGTTCAGGGAATGCTGATGTTGAAATAAGCATTTCTGGAGTAGCCACCACCAGAAGGAACCATGCTTTGACAGCCCACCACTCAGTCTGAGCAGCACTTTTTCAGAAGCTAAACCCTTTTCATTTTTCTCTGACATTATGGGGGTTCCTTCTTTGAATCATCAATTGAAGATGGCTTCTAATAGGAAATTTTATTTTTCTCCTCTCATTTTCTTCTCTTCCCATTGACTAAACCTCTTAAATAACCTTCCCTCAGTTTTTCAATTCTCTGTTTAAGTTTTGACACAGTCTTCAAATCCCTTTAAGGAAATTAGCCCAAACTAGAAGAAAATGTCAATTCAGTTTCTCATAACTCTCAGTAAAGCTCACCCCTGCCATTTATATCTCCAGCTCCATGACTTTGGCAGTGGTGCCTGATGGTCACACACTGCTCCTCACTACAGAGGGCCTTTTGGGAAAAGCAAACAAAAGCACTTCTGAGCATGACTTGTCCCCATGTTGTTGTCAGATGAGTGATGCAACATGTTTTAGTTGAGAAAAATGGCAAGTGACTTCAAAGAAGTGCATATGAATCTCTGATACTTTCAACTGGTGAATTTCCACTTAAAAAAAAGAAAAATTCCAATAAACATGCTAACTGGCTAGCTGCATAAAAGGAGCATTCTTAAAAAAAAAAAAAAAAAAAAAAAGGTCCAAGTAAGAGGTAAAGTGCATTTACAATGCTCTCAATTTGGTTTTGACAACTACCTGTCAGTAACACTCCAAGGGACTGTGAAACGCTGCAGTGCTTTGACAGGAAATCATGTATGTGCTGTATCCTGAGAAAAGATAAAATTAAATAAAACGCTCCAAGACAGAGGATTTGCCACAAGCATTACTGCAGGGACTTCGTTACCAGCACAGCAGCATGCTGAGGGGTCTGGGAATATTCCCAGGGATAAATATAAAATAAATCCTCTGTTGTAATGTTTGTTCTTCTCATCCCCTCTCCAGCTGCAGGCACATCCCATCCCCAGGAGATGACACCAGCAAGGCTCCAGCCCCCAGGCTTGCCTTGACAAAAAGGGGTCTACCTGGAAAAAAAGCCCAGCAAAATCCTGGGAGCCAGCCCTTGTACGGCTGAGGAAGCCTTAAAGAGCTTGTTGGGGTGTCTTTTGTGCCTTACTGAGAACCTGCAACAGAGGGGACAATGGGTTTTAAAAGAGCTGTAAAGACACACATTTTTGGGGTGTTCAGTCAGGACTGTCAAGAAGGGGAGAGAGATTAATTTCCTCATGGGTTCATCTCTGAAGTGCTTGAACGTGTAAAAAAGGAGTGAGGAACAATCACTTAATCTTTATCCCACTTTTTTTCCTTCCTGTAATCCAATTCTTTCCAACATTAATTAATTTATCAAGTGTTCTTAAGTTAGAAAGCCCTAAGCATTATTGCAGTGAGGTACATTGCAAAATTGCTCTCAGGAACCTGTCCTACAACCCATACAATAATTAAAAAGGAATCACGTCATTAAGTGTATTGCCCCATAGGGGACTTTTGAAAGAATTCCTACATCCAAACCTCCCAGTTTACAGTGAATTTGTTTACTTTGTTTACAGTGCCAGCTGTGGCTCTGCTGCAGCAGGGATCCTGCACAAGGGGGGAGTTTTCCTCTGCAGCTCCAGGGCTGCTGCAGATGGGCCTGGGCTCCCTCTGGCCATGCAGGGCAGCAGAAAGCTGCTCCTCTGGCAATGCAGGGGGCAAAGGCTGCTGGGGTGTCCCAAAGCTCAGATTGGATCCAGGCAGGAATGCTTGGCTCCTCCCCTGGGCAGAGCATCTCCCCATGGGCTGCTGGGATTGGATCAGCCATGCAGGGACACTCAGTGGCCATTAACCAAAGATAATTATTAATGAATGGCCCATTAACAGCAGAGATCTCCTGGAGGGAGGATTGGCCATGGGAGAGATAAAGAAAAAACTTCCCCATGGACAGCAGAGAACTGCCCCAGCTCTGACAGATGGAAACAGAATACACACCTCCATTTCCAACCCAACACACCAAATTTAATAGAGCATGGTTCTTCCACACATCGTCACTGAAGCCTTTGCTGTAAAATATTGAAACCTCTCTGGAACTTTTATTTTTGAGGCAAAATGAAATTACCATGGCATGCTTTGCTAGCAACTTACCCAGGCAGATCTACACATGGAAATAGAGCTCACATGGAGTGAATATCAGGTGCTATTTGCCCCAACAATTTCTACAGCTTTTTGAGGAGGCAAAACTTTATACTGCCTGCAAACTTTATACTTAGCCAATATTACAGACCTGAGAAACACACCACAAGTTTATAATGTTGTTGGCAGCATGCTCAGTGTTTTATTTTTTGGCCAAAGGCTTCCCAATAACTATCCCCCCAATCCACTATCAGTGACCAGCTTAACAATCATTTATGTGTTTATGCAATTCTAGTTTTTCATACTTTCCCCTGCCAGTCAAAGGATAACAAACCCCTGCTTTTATTCTGAATATGCAGTTTTATAAGAATTGAATATAAACCCTGTCGTAGAAACTTTGAATTGCAGTTGGTTTGGGTCTTTTTCTGGCACAGATGCAGAAATTATTGGGTGCAGTTTTCCTACTAGTCCTGAGGTAATCTCCATTTCTGCCACTTCTGAAACCCGTGTGACCAACATGATTCCAGCTCTAATCAAAAACTTTTTTAAAGCTGCTTTTCTTCTGGGATTCATTTATATTTTACAGGGACAAAACAAACCCTCCAGATCCCTAAACCAGTTCCATGTACAGCAGAGCTCTGAGCTCACCCACCACAACAGGAGGGCATAAAAACAAGAATAAACAATCCCTGTGGTTATGAGTGATGATACACGAGCCACTGATGTGGAATGGAAGATGGAGAAACAATGGGCAGATGGAGAAACAATCCAAATTGTATACTTTCTCACAAAACTCCTAAGTTTACAGTTTGGTCACAAGAAACAAACACAGTGCTCATTGGAATAGGCACTTGCAGGTTTCTCTATTTATCCTTCTTTCTTTCTTGGTTTCTTTGTCAATGACCTTGGTAGGAAATTCTTTTGGAGTAACATGGATCCTCTTATCAAACTTCTCTCTGGCTCACAGCAGTCACTGTAAAACCTCCTCCACAATTCCCCTTTTTTTTGTATTTTAGCCACAAACACAACTGCAAAGGACTTTGCAGGGCCCTTGCCAAAATCCAAGCAGACAGGGGAGACACAAAACGATGAAGACAACCAGCAACAAAATCACCAACCCAGCTTCCAACAGACCACAGGCAAGGGTCAAATCCACCACAGCACCACTGCTCTCCTTTGCTCTGAATCCCAGTGCAGAGCTGGCTCTGTGTCCCAAAACTTTGCAGCGAGAAAAACAAAGCCATGGAATCACTAACTGTCCCAAACTGTTTTAGCAGGCAGAGCCTGTTCCTGCTGGCCCCAAAATAATGGCAGATTAATAAAACATTAATCAATCTTAGTCAGCCTGGGCTGTCCCTGCTTTTGCTGTGCACTGGGAGAATGAAATGCTCGTAAACCAAAGTGTGCTCAGAGCTGTAGAAATCAGTAGAAAAAAACCAAGATTTAAATGGGATTGGTTTTTTGGGGTTTGGCTTTTTTTTTTTTTTTGTGCTTTGGTTTTTTTAAATACAATAAGCTGTGCTTTCGAGGGTCACATCCTAACAGTTTGCAAGGTCACTGCAGGAAAACTGGAAAACCTCTAAGCTCAATAAAATTCATGGTGTCATATTCTAAACAAGACACAATGTCTTGAAATATGAGACTTGATAAATCTTATAATTCATGCACTATTCTTCTGAATACAATTGTTCTTAACTGAAAACAGGTTCGTTTTAACACGGAATTAATGTATTTATGTTTGGATAGTTGAGCAGGAATTTTGATTTTCCAACAAACTTATTTTTCAGCAGTTTTAATCTATTATAATTCCAATTACTCCAAGTTTGCTGTAACAACAACAACCAAAAAATCAAATCTAATTCTCAAGGTAAGCCCATTATTCCCTGCCTTTTCCCCAAAAGCTTATGAAAGATCCTGAATGGCACCAGCAAAACACTCACCTCAGTTTTATTATGCTTTAAAAGCCACCATCCACCCTCACATTGAGGGAGGACAGCTTGGCATTCACCTTTTTTAGTCAGAACCTTCATGTTACTTCAAAGACCAATAAATTGAAAAGCTGAGGGAATTAAGGATTCTCAGTTCTTAAAATCACAACATTAAGTACCTCTGCAATTCCCAACCATGTTTTTTCTCTCTCCCTCTGTGCAAATAAAGTCACATATCGAAGCCAAACCATGCTACAGCTTCACTTGGGATTCGTGGGTTTGGGATTCATGTACTTTTTTTGGACCATCAGAGGTCACTGATAAATATACCTGACTAGCAAAAGACAAACTACAAGATTTCAGCTCAATATTCCCACGTGAATCCTAGTTAATCCTGGTCTTCTAGTTCAGGATTATAGCTAAGTTTGGGTGAAAACTGCAAAAAAAGACCTACAAACAAAAAGTTTGCATTGCTCGCTGTGCTATCAACTCATTTTCCAGAAAAAATCATATCCACGATTTTTCAGTCAACCAACCAGCCTTTTTGGGGGAGCAGATTGTTGTTGTCTGAAAATTTAGAAAATAAGTATTTATAAAAAAGTCAGAGACAAAAGCCAAAAGCCAGTATAATTTTGAACCTATGCGATTCCATCTATTAATAAAAACAGCGCTGACAGGTGCCTGTTTCTCTACCAAAGGCAAACTGACAGCCAAAAACCACCAGGCAAATCCTTCCCAAGTGATCCAAATCATCTGATGAGGGTTCTGGCAGTGCTTGCTGATCCCTGATGGCTTTAAACCACCCCAAAATTAGGCTGCTACCAAGAGGGCATTCTGCTCATTGCCCTCATATCACACTCAGCCCTGGCCAGGCTCTGTGGAGACCTGGGCTGGTTTTATGGAGCTGGGTTTGCTCTTGTAGCAGGATTGGTTTCTTGACCAAAGCTTTTTGCCAAAAATTGAATGCCAGTGCCGATGCAAAGGAATGAATACATACCCTAGACAGAACCCAGCCGGTTCCTTCCACGTGTCACTCACAATTTAAAGCATCAAAATCCATCATGAAATTCAGCTGGGCTGTTCTAGACACAGCCCTGTCCTCAGAGCAGATCCAGAATTTTCAGTTCTGTTCCAAGCTTGTGCTCCAAGCTCCTGCTCCGGGTGAATGAGTCTCAGCCAAGCATCCTGAAATGTTGAGGTACCACCTCTCACACTCCAGGCATGACGAAATCCCAGTTTTCTCCAGGGCTGAAGATCCCCAAAGGACAGAGCAGCTTTGTGGGCTTTCAGCAGCACAGCAGGAGTTGAAGGTCACCCAGTAACTCTGGGGTTTGAAGAGGAAAAGTTGCTGTCAGCCCTGCAGAGCTTTGGTGTGCTCCACATCCTCCCAAGTGTTAGTGAGCCCCTCAGCTCAGGCTGCCCTGGATGCAGAGGGGAGGCTTTGAAAACTTCCTCCCTCACTGTTCCCATCTCAGCCACCTCAAACTGAAAAGGATGAGGGTTCTTGCCCTGAGTGGTGTTTTATTGCCTCCAATCAGCTCCAGCAAGCACGCAGAGGGAGCAGCAAAGCTGAAGGGTTGGATCTTGATAATGTTTTCACCTCACCCTCCTAAATTCTTCAGCTGGCCCATCAGGGCACAGAATAAAGTGCACAAGGGCAAGAATGCCCAAAGGAGCACTTGCAGCAAGAAGAACACACAGAAACCCCCCCAGAACATTTGTTCTTTAATTCAGGATTTTGGATATGCATCAAGATCTGTTTGAGTCTCCTGGGCAATGAAAAAGGAGTACAATTTTAACACAAAATGCATTTTTTCATCCTGCAATGCTCAATAGTTGATGTACCAGCCAAAAGTCTCTGGTGACCAGGAATTGAAAGAAACAGCAGCTGCTGGCCTTTTCCCACTTTTCACTGCAGCTGCATTTTTCCATTTTCCAGTAAATGAGAATTGCAGATACAGGCTCAGTTACTTACACCTGTGATGAGCAATTTTCCTTTTTGCAGCTAAGTCTCCTCCCAGACAGAATTTTTACCTTTCCAAGCAAACAAGACCAAAACCAAACAAGGCCAACAAAAGCAGAAACACTGCAGGCTATGGAGAGCACAATGCATTGATATCAGCCAAAGCTTCCCTTGGGTGGAGCCCAGGCTTACACTGGTTAATTAGGAAAGGACAAATGAAGGAAGAGAGAGGGAACAAAATTGTGCTTAGCTTAAGTATTTGCCCTGAATATTCCAAAATGCTTTGTAAGGACAGATCAATACTAATTGATATGTCCTTATTTCTGCTAATATTTGGCATATGGATTAAACAAATCAGCAGAAGTCAGAAGCAGGTTGGTCACTTAACTCCCAGCTTAGTCCCCTTGGGAATGTTTTGTGAAATGCAAAAGTCTTAATAGCACAGTGGCAGCCGCTCAAGGTAAACAGAAACAAAAAATAAAAAATCCAGTGCATCACCTGATTTTTGGAGAGCACAGTGGATACATTTCAATACTTTTAACATGGGTAAAGATTTACAGTATTACAGAATATGCTCAAAATACAGAAAGCGCCATCTCAGGCAGGCAGCAGTGAGATGAATCCTTGCAAATTTTTTCAGAAACACAATAAAATAAAATAAAATATATAAAATAAAAATAAAATAAAAATAAAAATAAAAATAAAAATAAAAATAAAAATAAAAATAAAAATAAGCAATAAAATATAAAATAAAATATAAAATAAAATATAAAATAAAATATAAAATAAAATATAAAATAAAATATAAAATAAAATATAAAATAAAATATAAAATAAAAAATTAAAAAAAAAAAAAAGAGTTTTACATCAGCCTGGCTATGCTGTCAGTCGTGTCTGCACTTCACATCACACTAAGACCAGGAGGTGAAAGGAGAGAACTGCAGGTGGCTCCAGGTATCCCTGCCCAGCCTGGTTCTCATCTCCCTGCCTTGCTGGGAGATAGAGCTGAGCCCAAAGAGTAGGAAGAGATGGATGACCTGTCAAACAAGCTTTAAAGTCCATGAGAAGGAAGTCCAGGAGTAATCCATGTATTTGCTCCTGATCAGCCAAGTGAGAGCAGCTTCCCCTTTTACAGGAGTCTGTTTTGCTCTATTCCAGGCTGGGTCTCCATGGCTAAACCACTCATTTTCAATCACACAATCAAATGCAACCAAGAGCAGGTTCACAGCCCGCGAACCAGAAAGGAGGAAAGAACAAAGTCAAGAAGTATCATGCTCATAAAGTTATTTATGTTGTGCCAAAACTGTGGAAAGGTGGATTTAAAACTCTTCAAATTTGGGGTATTTTCAAGCTGAAAACTAGAGAGTGTGTTGGGATTGTAAAAGACTTCCAGGTACACAGTTCCCAGTTTTAAACATGGAGATGGAGACACAGAACAAGAGAGACAGAGGGGGGAACTGCAAAAAAGTTAAAATCAGAACTTTGTCTCCTGCTCCTGATGCTCCCAGAGCAATGTGAGACTGTGGGGAGCACAAGGAGCAAGCCATTCCAGAGAGATGGGGAAAGCCGGGCCAGACAGGATAAATGAACAAGGATGGGATATTTCCTCATTTCCAATTAAAATGCAGGCAGCAGCAGGATCTCCTGCGCTGACATTTGTCCTGCTGGTGGGATACACCCTCAGTAACCAGCGCTGGGAAAGGCAGCAGCCCTGTTCTGTCCCAGCTCTGCCATCAGATGGCAGAACAGCACCAGCTCTGCCACCGATGCGTGGATTAACTTCCCATGGTCTGCTTCAGTAACAGCCAGCTGTAAAAATCAATATAAAAATTGATCGTTTCCCATAAAAAGAAATATTTTCGATAAAAATGTATTGTTTCCCTTGGCACTGCAAGGCAAAACCCATTCAAACACAGTGAGATGTTTAAAGCCTGGTCAGAAGGTTTGGTTCACCCTCCTTTCAGGTCTCTGTAGAAATTCATGTCAGCCTGGTTTTCGTGCTTGCAGAGAAAGCTTAAGGAAAGCTGAGGCACCTGCTCTTTGACCATAATGAGGAGCCACATGAGGCACATCAGTGATACACATCTGGCTGCAGGGGTTTTGTTTTTGCCTGGTTTTGCCCGTTTTGTGGCCATTCTCAATGAGGTGAGGGCACAAGGGGCAGGAATTTCAAACCCTTTCTGTGCCGCAGCAAACCTGAGCAGGATTCACCCTTGTGGATGCGCTGACACAAAGTCATTTGGGTTTCAGCTGACTTAGAATTCTCCAGCTGGACCCATATTCCTATTTTTCCACTTTCATCACCAGACTCCTGATCACAAGCAGATTCTGCCACAGGAGACTTGTGGCTCAGGTATTGCCAGCAATGAAACTTAGAGAAGTTTAGAGAACAGAGTTTGTGCTACAGTAAATGCCACAGCAGGACGAGCAAGGGGAAGTAGAAAATGTTGGTCTTGAAGCCAAGGGGATTCCCTGTCTCTGCAACCGTCGGTGTAGCTGTAAATAATGAGGAGGAAATAAGAACTCTGCCTTAAAAATATTCAGTACTTTGAATATGCAAGCATGACTGAAAAAAGAATTGGGAAGGGAAGAGGCAAAAAACAATAGCAAAAATGCTGAATAGTGGAGCTACAAAAAAAAAAAAAACCTGAAACACCCTTGTATTGTTTGTAAGAAATGTGATCATGCAAGCTGTGAAGCAGAATCGTGGATGTGCAGCCATCCCAGCACATGCCTGCCTTGGAAGGGATGAATTTCAGCTGTCTCAGCAATATTTGGCAAAGCTGGGAGAGCTTAAGGGTGCAGGTTCCTCCTGTCAGGCCTGCAGGGACAGGGCAGGGCCAGGCCCCAGCTGCACGTTGCAACAAAACCACCGCAGAAGAGACTTAAAAGCTTAAAGAAGATGGAGCCAAAGGAGTTCCAGGGTGAAACTGCAGTGGGTGGAAAAGTGAACTGTGCCACTGCCTGAGTCTCTTAAGCAATCCAGCCAAGGGCTGCAGGCCTCTGAGGAACATCACGGCACCACAGAAACCACACCATGCTCAGAGACAGGAAGGCCTTGGCCTCTCACCAGCAGATGTGAGGCGTTCACACCATCAGCAGCAGCTGAAACCATCAGATTCTTTGCAATGGATTCCTCCCAAGGCAGGCAGGTGAGCTCCAATGCCAGCCCTCTCTCCAAGAGTGTCTTGGGGACACTCATTCCTGCCAGAGTGGCACAGGGAGATTTGGCCACCACGTTCATTCCTGCCCCAAAAACACCAAGGTAAGTTCAACCAAGGCAGGCACGGTGTTCAGGTAAACTGGACAAGCTTTGCTCTCAGTTTGGTGTGAACAGGAGGCAGAATTGCACCACTACAAATTCTGTGCAAGCTCAAGACTTCGTGGCCATGGGGGTGGTGAACAGCCCTGTGCTGATGGTGCAAGAGCTCTGGCCAGTTCTGAAAAAAATCAAAAAGCCCGAAAAGGCCAGCCACACAACAAAGTAGACAGCAAATACTAACTCCCTGCAGAAAAAAACAGCTGAAACACACTGAACAGCAGCGTTTCTTTCACAACTTTGTGCACAATGCAACCCTTTTTATGCAGGAAAGTGCCATGTCAAGCCCTCAGAGCTGCAGCTCACAAATACTGCAGAATTTTGTGCCACTCTGTGCTGGTTTATATTGAATTAGCACACACCACTTTCTGCCCTGTTCCTTGCTCTAATGTAATATGTATGGGGTTCCATCACTAATTCATGGTTTAGGAACTCTCTGCTTTCTCTAGAGCAAGGGTCAGGGGTAAACTGTAGTTTTTTGGTATCTTTTCATGCAAAAAACCAAACAAACAAACAACCAAACCAAAACAAAAGCCTCAGCACAGAAAGCCTGAGTTGGTACATTTGTGTCTGGGCAGGTGGATGAGTGGAAAGGGGGTAGGAGAGAAAAACAGCACAGCAAACTTCAGTGAGGCACATCCTTACCTCCAGAGTAATCTACCACAAAAAAAAAAAAAAAGAAAAAAAAAAAGAAAAAAATACACAAACAAAATTCAAATTTTCACACTCCAGTATTTCTACCTGCAATGCTAGATGTTCTCTGTGGGCTTAGCAGGGTCTTTGGCAACAGGAGAGCCAAACCAAACATTCCTGCAACTTCAGGGCCCCTCTGAGCCTGCAGGAAAAGGATGCTGAGCTCAGAACTGCGAGGGGTTAATCTCCAATATTGCCATTGTGACAGCAGGAGAGAGGAGGCAGGGAAGGAGTGGTTACTGCCTAGGTGTGCTCGGGGTGAGTCACTTTTCAAACAGCAGAGTCAGTCACAGGCTGCAGGGGCCCAGAGCCCTCCCACAGGCCGGGATTCACCACTGAGCTCAGGAAGATTCTGGTCACAGCCTGATTTTCTGAGCCTTTGTCACTTGTGTGCTGTGTCCAGGCAAGGCTCTCCTGCCCAGACTGAGTTAAACATAAAATTGACACACACAGAGCAACTGTCTGGACTTAATGAAAGTGGGAAAACCTCAAAGAATCTGAGGTTTAACTTTAAGCTAATTTAACTTTAGCTTAAAACTTCTCAAACTTGAAATTTTATTTTTTTTGTTATACTCATTCGTTCCTCGCTCTGAAATCCCCCGTACAAGATTCTGTTATTAAAGTGATACAATTAAATAAACAAAACTAGGATTTTGCATCACTTAGTGGTGCATGAGTGGCCACTGCAAAGGTTAGAATAGCAGAAAGGCTGAAATAAATAAAAAAAAGAAAGACAAAAAAAAAAAATCAGTTCAGAACCCCTGAGATGCCACTCTTCTGTTGCCTATTTTACAGATATTTTTGACCATCTGGACACTCAAAAACTTCAGTAAGTACAACTGCAGCTGAGGTGCTACAGAGGAGTTACACACGAGTTTGAGAAGTCCAGCTGAGGCTCAATGATCTTGACTTCTTGGCCAGGGCAATGAGACCACAGGAAGCTCCATTTTGCCATAATTTGATTGCTGTGGGCACTCAGACATTCCAGCAAGCTCTGCAGACTTCATTCGTGCAAAGTTCTCTCCTACAGAGAGCTTATGAGCAAAAAGGGCAGCTTTTGGAATTAAAGCCTAAATTAAATCATCTGCTGCTGTGTAGCTTTAATTGGCCAAACCTCAAATGGCAGCTGAGCTGGGTGGTTTGCCTGTTTAGACACCTTTTTTCCTTTCAGGAAACTTCCCTTGGACCAGAACGCTCCTCATACCCAACAAAATGTGGACTGTAGCAGCTCACAAGGGTGAAAGAAAGGTTTGGATTGAGAGGGAGCTCAGGGATGATCCCACTCCACCAATTTGCTCAAATTTGACCAAATTTGCTCAAAATTGACTCAAGGCCATCCAGCCTGGCCTTGAGTCAGTGGCAGAAGATGGTTTTGCCATTCAAATTCCCCTTGGCACAACATGTGTTCCTACAGGAGATCCCCTTTACTGCTTCCCTCACGCTCCTAATAATAATAATAATAATAGTAATAATAATAGTAACAATAATAATAATAATAACAATAATAATACCGATAACAATAATTCAGTTTCCAGGAGCAGGCACCACCAGCAGAGCCCCCTGCCCATCACTGCTCACCCAAAGCTCTGCCCACTGTGGGGACACCTCCTCTTTTGGCTCACCCTCCCCGTGCCAATGAGTTGTCACTCCATAAAAAACCACACCACAGCAACAGCATCTGCAATATTCCTGTGAACAGGGTACCAGCACATTCCCTCGACCGCTGCTTAGCTCTGCATTCCAGCTGGCTTTAAAAATTAACTCTAGAGCAGAGCTGTGGGAAAAGGGAGACTAAAAGGCTTTTTTATCCCCTCCAATGTGTGCAGTTACAAGGTCCCAGGCTGTTTTCATTAACTGGCAGGAGGAGAGTGCCTGTCGTGCAATGCAACTGAAGCTGCTCCTGTACTTTCACCTCTCCATTTCTTGCTGCCTGCTCAAGCATGTGCAAAAAGCGCTTTTAAGCTCTGACACTGCCTCTCTCAGCAAAATCATTTTCCAAGCTTTCAACCCCAACAGGAAAGAAACTACAGCCCACATCTCTTACTGCAGCCACAAAAAGGCTCTTATGGAGTAATTTTTAATTTTTCACTCTTTGCTAATCCTTTCTATTCACAACTGAATTGCCCTGGAGCAGAACTTACTGAGAACTCATGCTCTCTGTTAGTAACTAAACCAGCCCAGGGCTGTAAGGCTCCAAAGTGCATTCAGTCCACCTGGTAAGGGTGAAATGGAGCTCCAGCTCCTTGGAGCAGTGCAAATCCTCTTGTTCACCTTGCACTGCTTGTGCTTTAAAGATGAAATTTAAAAATTTAAGCTTTTGCTACAAAGATGGACATTGGAAACACTCATGCATTTGTGTATGCGTGTATATGTGTATATATACATACACACATATATATATATAGGTGTGTGTGTACTCATATATGCTTGTAAAACTTACACCCAAAAAAGAGAAAATTATGTAATTTAGAGGGGATGATTTTTATCTGGAAGTTGGCACTAGCATTTTAATCTGCTATTTAACAATGAGTTAGAAAATATTTAATTTTAATACAGGCTAAATATCACAATGTATCACGTAGTCTGCAAACTGTTAAACTTCAATGAGTGTGAAAATTATTGCCTGTATAGATTGTTTTCTCAAGTACTTTTAAAGCACAACACTGGTAGCAGGCAGCACTTACAAACAGTCCCCTGAGGCAAAACTCTGCTGAAGAAGTTAATTACCAGGTGAGACTGACCTGGGCTCTGCTTCTCAGTTCCCAACAAACAACTGTTCTTCAGTCCTTCTTCTCCAAGCAAAAAGAAGTGAAAGCACAGCAGTGTCAGAAAATCTGAGTCTGACTGCATATCAAGGGTAATTGCATGTCACTTCCTCAAAATAGTGAATATCACTTTTCTAGTAAGCTTAATAAATGCTCAAAGCTTAATAAACAGCTCCAAATGTTAGTGCACTGAAATCCAAACAGAGCCTAACAACCCACATCACGTGTATGCAAATTATTTTAGCCCAAAGACATCCCAGACAGTAGCCAGGAGTCTGTTGTTCAAAACCTGCAATACACTCAAATTTCACTCACAGCCTTTGTGCCTTTTATCTTCCCCCAGATTGTTCATTTTGGCAGAAGAGAATTCAACAGCCTGAGACATCACCCCACAGCAATTTTACGTTTAACTAAAACCAATTCCTGCAGGAGCAAAGATCAGTGTTTGCAATAGTTCATTAAAGTGTTTACTTCCCAACCACAATCTCGAGGGCAGTTACAATTTCCACCCTAAAGAAAAGGACAGCAGTAAAAAGCTTTTAAGAGCAGTGATCTTCCATCTACCTTCCTTTTTAACTTTCATTTTCCACTCTTCTTCCAGCCAGATGCAAATACTCCCAACAAGCTCTGCAAGTTTCATTTAATGCATTTGTGTAAAATCAGACACTTTTTTACCACTGTCCCATTCCTTTAAGCACAAGTGTTTCTGGCTATCATAAGGCACCAGGGCAGAAGGCTTTAGGCAAAGCCTCAAGCAGCAATTTCTGCAAAAAGGCTGAAATTTTTCCTCCCATCTTCCAGCATCTCCCACCTGCATTCTGTGTCCGTCTCCATCTCTGCCTGACTTCCTACGGGATCCTGTGAAACTGCTGCTGCTGCTGGAGGGAGCCAGCAGCACTTTCTGAGAAGCTGCAGCAGCCACCAGCTCCCAAAAGGCCAGAATGGAACAGGAGACACCCTGGGCAGCAGGAACCCTCAGTTTCAGGTGGTGGCAGCCCTTCCTTCAGCATCACTTGAGGCACAGCTGAACTCCTCCTGGCTCTGCTCTAAAGCCCCAGGCAGTTACTGTGCAACACCTGTGCCTTTTGGCAGCACCACCTGCTAATAATTACCTGTCCTAAACTCTCCCACCCGGGCTTCTAAAAATAACAAAGTGATCTCAACGCAGGAGCCAGCCCGTGTGGCATAGGTGGGGAGAGGAATTAAGAGAAAGGTGACCTGCACAAAGATTTCATGCTTTCATCATCCCTCGGGATGCAAGTCATCATCTTCACTTGTCAGGTTTCAACAGCTTTATGACAGCAAATGCAAAAAACATTTCAGTGTGGTGGCAACAACCCCTCAGGATTATGAAGGGTGTTACTGGGAGTGTGCAGGTGTCACTGGCTTTCCACTTGGAAGGTGGAAAAACACTCCAGAGTTTTTCTGGCTCTGAAGTGCCTGAGGAGATGGCTCCTTCATGCAAGTTATCTTACCATGCCACCACACTCCCAGCTTAACCCCAAAAGAAGCCTGCCAGAAAAGGGTTCATTGCTAAACCTGCATGCCAAGCACCTGGAAAGCTCCCACAAGTGAGAGGAGCTTCTTTTTCCAAGTTGTTCATTCGGCTTTCATGACAGCAACACTGATCACTGCTGGCTCCCAGGATAACAACATTTAAACAAGACAGAAAGCAAAACCCCCAAGTTTTCACCAGGATGGCTAAAGTGGCAAGACTGCATGAGTTTGAAACGAAGTAAAACAAGAAGTGCCAAGAAGAACTGGCAGATGTTTTTGCACTTAGTTTACAAGCAAAGTTATTTGATAGGTGTTAGGACAACCTTTAAAGAGAAAATCACCAATTGCTTCCTTATTCTGTGTCTCTGAGTTTTCAGAGCATTTCTCTTTTTACCAAGCCATATTAAAAATATTTCAGCTCATTAATTCAGACAAAACCAGTATTTTCTACCAGCAGATTCACTCCTATCAGTACTTCCCCTGCAGTCATGGCAGACACTGATAAAACAGGGAGACCACTTAACCCTTGCAAACATGGAACTGCTCTCTGTCTCTCTAACCAGAGGACTGCTACAAAAAAGCCTTCACAGAACAGAAGTCCCTGCAGTATCTTCAATATGTCCCATGGAATTTCAAGTCTCATTTCCTGCTGTTCGGACTCCTGAAATGCAGGAAGCAGCAAAGCAGCAGCTGCTCTATCCAAAGGGGACTTTCTGGGCTAAGTGCAGCACATTCCTATTAAAAATGGATAGACTTGGTTTTCAATTAGAGTCACCAGAGTGGGAGTTACCTTGCATGCATCTCTTTCCAAATCAAATATTTATCAGAGGAAAACCACGGGTGTCACTGACAAGGAGAGATTAGCTGTGACTTAAAACCACACACCTGGATTGAAAAGTGGTGAGACATGCTCTGCTTGCTAAATAACCTTTAAAATGCATGTGTGTTAGCCCAGGCAAATTAGAAGCCTTTCATTTGTTTCCAAGAAGTAGAATTTTAAAATAATAAAACTCCAAAGTGGCATTTTCCCTACAGTGCATGGCATTAGTGAAGCTTTTACAGCCAAGAGCATCCAACCTTTTTGTCTCAAGTCAGCTGAGTGGGTGGCAAGAGCAGAGGCACCAATGGCAGCACCTGGGGTGGGCAAGGAAAACAAAGGAGCCAAGAGTTTTGAAGAGTTGGTTTGCTCCATAAAATATATCAGTACCAGGACTTACTGAAGCATATTTAAATCCAGAGCTCAGGTTTTCCTTTTTGAAAAGCTTCCTCAGCAATAGGACATGGAACCCAAGGCCTGAGCAGGGAAGCTGCCTAGTGGATTGTTGGTGTTGCAAAGTGAAACAGAGGAAAAAGGTGATTATTGTGAGTCCCTCATAAATCTGGCCTGAAGTTCCCTTGAATCCTTCCCTTAGTTACTAAGCACAAGATTCTGAACCTATGTGCCTCACGCAGGTTTCTGACCTAATCTGGGAGAACCTTTATGAAACAGGAAAGGTAAGATCGATTTCAAAGATGGAGGCAAAAAAACCCCAACCAGTCTCTCTCAAAGTAAAGGTGATTTCACACAGCTGGAGAATACATGAGAACAAATATTAGCCATATTCAGCCTCCTTCTCCCTTAATTTAACCATTTCCTTTTGTTTCCACAGGTCTCTCCCACCCCACAATGTGACTGCTTTTGCAAAGTCTCTGCTTATTTTAAGCATTTGCCTTATGATTCTGAATCATACTGAGAAAGCTGTATACTAGAGGAAGTCAAGTCTCCTGGCTTTAGATTCTTGAATTCCACCCAAGTAGGTGCCTAAAACAGCAAGCACAACTATTTGTGTCCTGGACATCCAGTTCTGGGATAATTTCATCAGGAATGAAGGAAAGGATGAGCAGCTGAGTTTCATAAAGATAAAAATAATTCAATTCTATTATGCTATCTTGAATATGGATTAAGGCTGACATACAAAAGTTAACAGTGTCTAAGTACTGAATAATTTTCACAGAGGTGGCAAATCAGATGTTTGCTGATGAACACAGGAACAGCAGAGCTCCTTTCTGCTGCTGGTGGATTGGACTGCTGTTCCTACACAAAGGACACAACAGGAACTCCTACCAGAAGGGGCAAGGGCAATTTAAGATCTAATGCTCACTCTACACCCCAGAACATTGTAACTAAGTGGTGATTTTCGTTTCTCAACTTCTAAGGATCTATAGCAAGTTTCCTTATTTACCATATGTTCTTGAAGAAGTAAAAGGGGCCTTTCTTCTCCACATCAGGCCACGAATTTTCCAAAAGTGAGAGTGGCTACAGAATGACAATCCTCACAGGTCTAGCAGTTCAATCAGAGTGATATTAAAGGCTTATGGTAACAATTCCAAGACTTGAGGTTAATGCCTGTAACTGAATCAAGAAGTAAAAACTCCCATTCACCCTACCTAGGGCCCATGGCTCCAAGCATTCCAGAGCATTGATGAGTTGGAACTTGTGCTTTCACTAATTAGCCACAGTTCTTCTTGCTTCCCATAGAAAGAATAAAAGCTGCTCGGAGCTGTCACTGCTCCATATTTCAGAAGAGACAGTTGCATAATTACTAATTACTAATTACCTATCAGTGAGTCACACTAGCTGTGGAGCAGGGAAAGCCAAGGCTCCTGCACTGAAGAGAAGCACTGGGATAACACGAAGCAGAAAAGCATTTATAAATATCTTGGAAGTGAAGCGGGGTTAAATTTAGTTTGAGATGGTAGAGCAGCAGCTCAGTTACACAACCTTTAACTGGAAGTGCTCTGCAGGCAGAAAGGAGGCCAGAGTGCCTGAGGGGCTGAGCAATGCTCCACAAGAGAGGAAGGAAACCGGGAACTGAAAGTGCCAAGTGAGACCTGTGCTTCTACATTTATGATGGTAGGGCACATCTTGAAAATCAGAGCTGACAATTGCCAGCAGCTCCACTGCTTCTGGAGATTTACCCAAACACACAGCCAGCGTCTCCAGGCCAGACAAAAACTGCTTGTGCTTCAGCACAGATTGACAAACAAAAATACACTTCAGTGCATTGCTCCAGAGCAGGGATTCTTTGCGGGCTTTTCTTCATTTCTGCTTTCAGCTCTGCTCAACAGGCTGGGAAATATGTACAGTTATGGGAAGTTTTACTTCCCAGCTCAATGCTGGGTGTTTCTCAATCCAAGTTACCTTTACAAACCTGTTCTTTGCTTCTCAACATCACAGGATTTAACACTGTACTATAAAGAAAGAGCAAAATGTTTAACAGCACAAGACATGGGACAGCATCTTAAAACCTTTTTGCTCTTTGCTTCCAAGTTTGAGATCAACAAAAACAATCTTGGTTTGGATTTTTAGTCATAAAGGAAAGGTTAAGCTTAAAGCTGGCAGACCCCAAACCACAGCTTGCAGAGTTTTAGGATTGTATTATTGACAAAAAAGAGGAAGAATCTGTGAAAAATGAATATTCCAAGAGATAAAAAACAAAAACCCACAGCATTTTGGTGATGCACTGACTTAATGCTACCTTTCCCTCCCTCACCACGAAATGCAGATGCCATAAATAACTGAAGTTCCTTGAAATGTTAATCCTAAAGCTTCTGCAAAACCACAGTACCTTTTTTAAACCATATGAAAATGCAGATGGGTTCATGCTATTGAAGTAAATGTGAAACTCGTAGTACAAATGAACAAGCAATGACAGCGAGGGGAAAAGAGGCTGACACACAAACAGTCACCATGAGCAGGAACACCTCACCATGTGTTCTGATGAAGGATTAGATTCTGGGGGTTTGGTGGACTTTCTGGGGTTTAGGTTTTGGTTTGTGATTGTGAAGTTTCTCTGGTTTTGCTTTTTTCAAAATGCTCATGAATCACTAACTTGATTTTCATAGTTCTCACAAAGGAAAAGAGCATGTTCATGTATATTGAGGTGGCATTTAAATTATCTTGGTATTTACCACAAATTAGACTAAACAATATAAAAAGATACAATGAACACTGTAACAACACTTTCAAGGGATTTGTTTATTTTTGGTTTACAAACAAAGGCACCCAATATTTCTGTTTATGTCATATAAAAGCTCACAGATTTAGCATTTGTTTCCAAACATCTGTTCCTACAGCAGAGAAAAACATTACAGGAAAATGTCTTTTTTTTTTTTTCCTGGTCCCCAATTTAAATACCAGTAACAGTTCAGTGATAATGTTGTTTCAGTCTGCTCCTCTTCCTATTAACCAGCTGATAACCCTCCTGTAGCTTGCTAGTCAAAACACTGAGTCTGCCTTCGTGGACCAAAATATAGTTCCAGTATATTCCTGACCAACATCCTTTATGTGCAACCACTGGTGTAAAGAACTGCAGGAGGACAGGGCTCCCATATGGAAAAAATCCAATAGTTCCAGGTAGAATTTCACAGACTGACCACAGGAAGTGACAAAACCAGCAGAAAAAATGTGACATTGAATCTACTGTCAGTTCAACAAGATGACTGATGAATTGGTGTAAAATACCAACAGGGCACAGAACAGTCTCCAAAGAAGGGAAAAAAATGGATTCCAAAATTGGCAAATGTTTAGTGTAGAGGTTAAATAAGCTTAGGCTTAAAGTAATCCCTCTCTTTGTTATTTATCCAAAAGACTAAATTTCTAAGCAGTGTCTGGGACCAGAAGTAATGGGTTCATTGGCTCCATAGTTCATCTCAGTGTTAACAAATCAAGGTTACAAGTATCATGTTATAATGTTCATATATTACGTTTATAGTTAGAAACAACCAAAATTCCTAAGTGGATTGTTTCACAGAATAACTTTCAGAGTATGATGAAGTTACCTTTAGCAAACTTCAGCTACGTGCCAACATGGGACAAGGGGTGTCAGTGGACTGGAGGCCCCTCTGAATAAAGTCTAGAATTCAGGAATGCTTAAGCATACTTTCAGGTCTAGTGAGATACTTGGGGAGGCAGCTAAAATGTCATACACTTACTGTATCTGTTAAAGTGTAACATCTCCAAGCACAGAAGCCTTAATTGATTTCAGCCACACTCAGAGGTCTCTCACACAAGGTGTGGTCCTGGACCATTTAGGCTTTTCATCACTAGCTTTGTATATACACCAGGAATTTAAAAAAGGAATTACAGCTTAACTACTTACTACAGAATATTTAGCTTCAACAAGGAAGCCATTATCTTTTCAAAATGAGATATACACCTGCAGGAAAGGTGCTCTCTTTAAAGTAAGAGTTTTTAGAAGAATAGCAAAATAAGTTCTTTACAAATTTAATTCAATAGGACAAAAAACTATCAAGGGCAAGTAAAATGTAGTTCTTGTGTAATTAAGTCATTATTTGCCTTTCCAGGCAGATTCAAGAACAAATTCATCAGTACAAACTGATTTGAATGAACAAACACTGGGCAAGGGTACTGGTCAGTGCATGAATTAGAGGAACACTACAGTGTTCTCACATCTGTGCAACCAAAATTTACAGGGATCTTCATGTATTGCCTTGGATTAAAGAAAGGATTCAATCTTTTCCTACAACTTTCCATTTTTCCAAATGTCTTCCCTACTGAAACAAAGTAACATGCAGGAAAAAACCCAGATTTCTTCAGGTTTAAACCTAATAATTTAAGTTGTAAGATAGATGGAAGAACTGTTAACATCTCTTCATTTTGGAGCAAGGTGCATCTTACTCTGCTTGCCCAGTGAAATAAGGTTTTACTAGGACAGGGATGAAAAAGTGTGCTTGTGCATTGGTGTTGACCATGCATCGAATTTAACAGCTCAGAGATTTGGAAAAAAATATTAATTCTTGATGTATTTGCTAACATTGCTTACAACTTAAAAACAGGTGTATCTCTTAATGAAAGTCTACAGCTTGTCCTGCTACTATTACCAGCAATATAAATAGCAACCAAGCATAATAAATTCCTTTTCATTACATTTACCCTTTGAAGTCAGAAGTGCTAGCTCTGTGTTCTCAATAAAAAAAAATAAATCATTAAAAAGAAGACAGTCAATGAGTTTATTTACCCCTCTCTAGGTAACACCTCCTTTTATGTGCTCAATGCAAGGATCAATTCTGCTTTCAGAGTAGCAAATTGTTCATGCCGACACAAATGCAAGTTGGGCACAGCCAGGTTCAAGCACAGAACCGAATCACAAAGTGCATTCTGAAGCCCAGATCTACAAAAGGCCTTTCAGTAAATAAGGAAGGTTGGTTCATTTTTTAATTTCTTTTTTTTCTTTTAAAACAAAGGAGGCACCCTCGTTCCATCCCTACTTTGAGGGGAAGGGAAGAAGTGGCAAAACCTAAAGACAAATTACAAACGTTCTCAATTATTTTATTTCAGGAGATCCAGAGTCATTTGTACACTTTTGCAACTTGCAAAACCCTTCGTAATTTAGAAGAATTCAAATAAATAGGTCTACAGCAACTAGTATCTACTATGCCAATATTTATCTTGCTCAATGTGGAATAAAACTTAAAAAGAAAAAAAATCATGTTAAGGCAGATTCCAATCAAACACGTTCCAAATTGCACAGTTATGTTGGTCAGTGGTCTAATATGTCTTCCCCAGGTCAAAGAGTTAGAGTTATCTAAATGCTTTTCTAAGCCAATTCAGTGTGGCACTTGCCCTTGTTATTTGCTCCTTTTCCAGGAAGATACACAGCTAACATTACAAATACCATACCTCTTATTTCTCACCTCAATTAAAAATGAAATTATGCTTCACGAAATGTGAGATGACTACATGTTACAGGGTTTGTGCAGTTAGACCACCATATGCATAGATGTCCTAATGCTAAATTCTCTTCCTCAGTATCTCATTGTGCTGGAGGCTCTGAAGTAGGAGAGGAACTTGTAACACAGACTAACCACAAAGTACCAGATGTTTCTGGCCATTTGTGACCTCGCGATGAAGATGCGCCAGATCAGGATCACCAGGATCGTGTTGAAGCCGTAGCGAATGTTCCTCAACCTGGGGAGAAACAAAAGCCATCACAAAGGGCCAGCCTGCAAAGACTCTGAGGGAAAAGAACACCCTAAAAATTAATTTCTGGTGTAGAATACAACTTGTTTATCTGTTCATCTCAAGATACATTACGAGGAATGAGAGAAGTGAATAACAGAGAAGGCTTTTCACTGCTGAAAATATAACTGTAACCTGTTGCTCACCACATGTACTTCTGCTTTAAAATATAAATTTTATATATATATAGAATTTATATTATTATTATTATATATAAATTATATATATAATTTATATTCAAGAGCTGCTTGATGGAAACCTCCTAAAGCCAACATCACAGTGGTAACTTACCTATAGAAGGCTGCCAACCAAAAAATATTTAACACCCTGAACTTCCCCTTTCTCCACCATCTATTTAAAACTTAAATATGGAAAAATAACTGTAACTGCCACTGATAACAATAACCCAAAAAAACCCCAAAACACCTCACCCCATTGTAAGAACTCATCAAATTTTCCAGATATTTCCACCCTCTTCACTGCAATTTCAAACTCCTTCCTTCTCAAGGAGCTACATTTAAAGTGCAGGATAAACTAAGTGACCTTTCAGAGCACTGTGCTTTTTAGCAATCTTCTCACCTGTAGAGAGGGAAACGTCAAGAAAAACAGCACCCAGAATTTGCTCAGATTACTTAGAGAAATCTCT
Source organism: Zonotrichia albicollis (assembly GCF_047830755.1). NCBI lineage: Eukaryota > Metazoa > Chordata > Aves > Passeriformes > Passerellidae > Zonotrichia > Zonotrichia albicollis. Next base: position 54,294,174 of record NC_133824.1, read on the forward strand.
TTGGCTCAGTAGATCATGACAATTTATATTTTAAAGGCAGCTCTTTTCAGGGAAGTCTTGCAAAACCTTGAAATCTTTATCCTTTATCTTGTTTACAGGTAAGGCTGGGTTCCTTTACAAATCTTATTTACAGAGAAAACCAGCTTAAATCTGTGTTACAAAAGCAATACTTTTCCACTTGAGGAACAAATCTACCCAGTGGTTCCCTAGAGAAAAATGTCACCAGGGCTGCCAAATCTGGTTAATTCTAAGGCAGCAGACTGCAAGTTCAGATTAGAGTTAAGAACTAGATGGTAATAAAAGAGACCAAATTAATACCTCAGAGCAAATGTAAGTCAGAATCTAAACCTCTTGCTAAACAATCCACTTACAAACTTTAGAGCTGGGGGCAACCAGAGGCTGCTCTAATACAAGATTATTTCGAGTCATTTTCACTATGATCCTTTGCACAAAGAACAGCAGCTATGTGATAATTTCTATTCACTTTTCAATGGCATCTAAAGAGAAATTTAATAAACCACCCAAACAAAACAACCCAGAAGGGACGCTTGTTTAGCTATTTCCACAATTATCACAGATCCTATCTTTCAGAAGTATATTTGTCATTTTAACATAGACCAAACCCTTCCACAGCTGCAAATCCTTGTCTTTAGAATGACAACAACCTGGAGTCACAAATCACAACATGGATTGTTTCTCTTTGTACTATCAGGCTTGCAGACATGATGTAGCATTGCAGAACAAGATGATTTTTATTTCACTCTTAAAAAAGAGAAATCAAAGACTACAGCTGCCTTGATGAATCAGCCAAGAACAAAACATGGACAATTGTGCTTATAAAAGTCTGGACAGTACCAACCCATCCAAATGGCAGGAATTAAGTCACAGAGAAAAGGCCAAAGGAGGTCATCCTAGAGCACCAACAAAGTGTCCTGCTCTGAAGTGCAGAGTTTTGCCTGTTTATTTACCTGCCTCAAAAGATCACATTCCCAGAATAGCGATTGTTCTATTCAACTCCCCAAAGAAGACACTCTGACCTGTGTAGCCACGTACCTTTGACCTTCCAAAAGATGCTTGGGTAAAATCAAAAACCTGAATTACAGTATCCACACCAGTGATCCCAGACTGATACTGTAACTATTAATTTTGGGGAGCAACTCAGGAACAACACACGTTTTTGAAAATGCTTCAGACCACTGGACTGGAACAGAAGAATTGTGGAGAACCTAAACAGTTGCTATGAAGAACAATTAAGTCATGACATGGAAAAGCAAACCTATGCAGGGCATAGAAAATATAAAATTAGACTTTAAGAAAAAAAATTAAGATTATACTTACTTATTTAAGTGTTTCCTAGCTGCAGGGAGGCCTGACATTTCTTCATTCAGCACGTATTTCTTTGTTCCCAGGCAGTAATTTTCCATATATTCTGCCCAGTGTAGTTGTCGAACATCAAAATTAAATGTCTGCATAAGAGAAAAGCTTTCACTGTTAGCTGCCTAAAAATTCACCCCTGTATCATTTAAATGAAAATAAATGTCTTTATTCCAGATAAATCCAATTTGCCTTTGACACAAGAAGGTTTTCCTATCCTTAATCCTAGAGACAGTCCAGATTTAGGTTCCATTTCTGATTCAACCACCAGCTTGTGACATAATCTCTTCCAAATTTCAATCACTTCATGCCTTATTTTCCCTCCTCTTCTCTCCACTTCTCAGTTTTCCCACTTCAACTGTCTGTAAGGAATTCCATTCTAAAAATAACTATTTCCTAGTAGGTTATTTATTTTTAAGCAACAAAATTATTCTAATATGCTCTAAAATAAACACTGCTCTGTGCCAAGTTCACTGTTTGGTAAGTGCAGGATGCTGTTAGCTGTGCTTAGAGTTGTACAGTTATATTTTAAATACTGTTACATTTTAAATATATTTAAATACAGATTTACATCTAAATGCCTTCTTTAGCAGAAAAGATCACTATGATGAATTTGATTCACAAGTTTTTAATGATGTATTGATTTCTTTGTCTCAAGATTCTACAGTAACAGTGTTTAAATCCCAACAAAATGCAGCAATTTGAAAATACTAACAGCTCAAATTGTCTGGCATTTTGGTTTTCAAGTTTTTCCTGAACTCAAGTTGCTAGGAGGAGGCAAGAGGACAGGAAGGAGTAGAAATACCATCCACACAAAAATCACCAAAAGCTATTTTATTTCCTCCATTTAGACAGCTTACTTAGGAATCTGGCAGCTTTTCTGGAATGTAACTACTGGAAAACACTTCAGCAGCAAAGACATCTCAAGAATGACAAAATTGTTCCAAATGCATAAGGGAATCTGAGCTTTCAGAACTGTAACTGATAATTTTTATTCTGCTGAATACTAACCAACAAAGTCATAGCAGAAGGGAAGTTGAAATTCAGTTGGGGCACCTGAGCCATTGCTGGTGGAGGAGGTAGGGAAAATTTGGAGTAAAATTAAACCTGGGAAGAAACAATAGGTGCCCAGCTGCACCTTCCTTCCATCAGCTCCTTATTGTGCCTTGCACTGCTGAGCTGCTGCCCCCTCTCAGCCCCCATGGCCACAGCACACAGCCACTTGCCTTTTTGTCTTCAGGGCTCAGCTGGTTCATCAGCATGGTCATGTTCTCAGTGTTCCAGGTCCAAGAATTGCTGGTAAAGTACTCTAAAAACATCATGGACTTATGAAGACGTGTTATCGTCTTCATCATCCTGCAACCCGAGGCATGGAGCAGACATGTTACAGGGGTAAAGGGTAGTTCAAACAAGTGAAATAGGCAACAACATTTTGTACCCTCCAACCCCCTACTCCACCTCCAAAAATCCCATCGTGCCTAAAGCAAGATGTATTTAAAGCATATTATATTACATCAATAGGATATTTCTGCATAGTATTGAAGTGAAATTTGGCTGTTCAATCTCTGCATAAACCAGAAATTGTCACAATCCTTTTTTTCCCAATCCTACTTCCCAGTGGAATTGTAAATTAACATTTTTTTTCTTTTTTATTAGGGGGGAACAATATGTTGTCTTCTGCTGGTAACGCTTAGTTTGGGACAGGGAGATGGAAGCCTTTTGCCTTCAGCACACTGGAATGCTGAGCTGTACTCAGGAGTCTGGCTTGACAGAAGTCTCAGATTGCACAGAGCACAATGTCTGTGCAGGACCTTCCCTCACACAAGGGAGGAAGCTGCCCTGATCTTCCTGCACATTGTGCAAGACCACATCTCTGTAACAGAACAGCGGTTTTTGTCATGGTTACTAAGACATTAAAACCACCAGCAGCAAAGGGCAGGAAAATATTTAAGGGCACAGACAGATCATGTTCTATGCTACTTCAAAATATGCAGAAATACCTTCCATCATCCTTTATTATGCAGAGGAAGAAACTCTATAAAATCATCACTTGGAATACAGAGAAATTATGTTATAAGGATCAATTTGGGCAAGTTTCTCTGATCATACAATCCAAAGTGGGCCAAAAAAAAGTATGAATCATCCAGCCTCTCACATGCAAAGCTTCCACATTTGTGACAAGAAAATTGTTTCAAGTGTCTCAGTGTTAGAGATGGCCACTCAGTTTTAAGAAGTACTAACTAGTACCACATGGCCTAATGCTATTAAATTCCTGCTTTGGGTGCTCAAGGTATTTCCATCTCACAGAAATGGAAAACTGCTTCCAATTTGATCCTTATAGCAGGACATGGATCATTTCAAGCACAACAGTAAGGGGGGAGGCAAAGAAAGCGAAACCCACTACTAACAGGAAATGGTTTTCTGAAGGTAGATTTTGCCAAGAAAGACCACAGAAGCAATAAAAACAAACTTATTTTTCTCTGAAAGCTGCAATGCATTTGATGCACTCATACTTGTTGAAGGGATGTAGTACATTGTCCCAGAAACCTTCTAAAGAGAGTATTTTGCATTGCATTAATGTCCCTTACTAGCAGCTGGCATCTCAGTATCTAAAACGTTAAAATTTCCTCTTTTTCTTCTCACAGAATGGAATGGAGCAACACAAACCACAGAGACTACTGAAAAATGTAATCTCTAAAGCACAAAAAGTATATCTTTTTTTTTAAACCTCATAGAAATATATCTACTAATTCAGAACTGACTTTAAGTGTTAGACCAGCAGCTGATTTTATTACTGAGCACCTCTAGGAGCTTTCAAACACCTGCTTAGATTTTCACCAGTTGGGCAAGGTGACACCAGTGAGGACTGAGTTGAACTGGAGCTCCCCTGATGCAGAAATAATTGGGAATATAAACTCTGCATCCAAAACATATCCTGTGCTACCAAGACTACACTGAACCAAAAAAAAAGGAATGTATGTTAGTTATGTCAAAAAATTAGGAAAATAACTCAAAACTTGGAAAGCAAAGATCTCACTGGTCAGAAAAGCCAAAAAGACCTCAGAGCTTGGATAAAATTAGTGCCAAACAGCATTTAAGGCTTTTTGCAGAGCTCTGTCCACTGACAGTATGAAGATTATTTAACCTGACTTGCCCTTTTGAACCTTCCCAGTCTGTGCCCTTATGCTAAGCTGGACAAGCAGCTGAATTTTAGAGCGCTTTGGCTGCTACTGTTCAAAAACCTTGTGCCTCTGCAAAATACTAACTGAGCAAATGAATATCTGATTAGATAAGTGCATATTTTGAACTTGTTTCTGGACACTGACATTGGTTTTCATTCTTTTCTAAAAAAAAAAAAAAACCTAACTAAATTTAAACTAATGCAAAACTCTGCTGGGATTCTTTTTGCCTCTGCTCATGGATATGACTTTAGAGCTTAGCTAAGCTGATTACAGAAAAAAAAAAGCTTAAAAGAGGGTTTTTTTCCCTCCCTCTCTCCAACTCAAATTGGATTTAGCAGCTGACCATAGAACCAGCTGATTCAACTCATCAAGGAAAAATTTTTCTTTGTAGGGTTAATTTCTCTACCAGCCCAAAGAATCCAGTTCTGCACATTATCTCAGCTGCTTGATAAATGACAAAGCTGGAGGAAGTGGACCAAGTTTCTCTGTGACACTTTGCTGGCTTGCACTAAATCAACAGGAAACCTCACTTCTGTTTGAGGGGAGGAAAAAGCAGCCTGGTGACATTGAGAGATGTCAGCAATGAGTGGCCTTTGGTGGACACTGGTGTGGCTCAGCAGACTGAGCTGGAACTGCAATGGCAGCACACCTGACTCAAAACCCAGCACCAAGACACACAACAGAACTTTCTCCCTCACGTTTTGAAGGTTGGTTATTCCAAAGACAGCCATTGGACACAAGTCATAAATACCAACACCAAATATAACCAGTCAGTACAAGACCAAGCATTGCCTCACAGCTTCTTCATCAGCTGAGGACAGAAAAAAGCCAGCCCTGTGACCATCTCACAGACCTGAGCAGCCAGTCTGGCTGACTTGCACCCAGATTCAAGGTGGAATTTTGCCTCCTGCTTTTGCAGTCCTGACTGCCATCAAGACCAAGCACATTGCAACAGTTTGAGAAGCACATGACAGGAATTAAAAGTTTAAGCAAGTTAATTCAATTAACCATAAGTTAGGTGGGCTTGTTTCTGTATCAGACAATTCAAAGTGATCTGGCTTAAGGCTATAACTGCAATTTGAAGAACTCTTACACACAACTTATTGTCTCCATGTTAAAACAGTCCTGAAGTGAATCTACAGGCTGCCAGTCTGCAAGTCTCTGCAGAAGCATTACAGATAATTACTTTCTTTTAAAGACTCCTCTAAATAACACAGAACAAGCTTTTAGATTTGTCTTTGTTCAGATTTTCACCAGGCTGTAAATTTTGAACTGTAAGACACACTACTGAATTCTTATCTTTTCTTTCCAGCAGCTCTGTGGTTGCTTTAAGCACACAATTTAAGCACTGTGAAGGTATAAAAATGTATTGATCTATTTAACATGATTTGCTTCTAATTAATTTCTGGTTTGTAAGACAGTGATTACATGAAAGATGCTTCCAGTTTTAAGAAGCTTTAAATTGAAATGACAAGATGTAAAAAGACCTAATTTCATACCTCACTCCATATATCAAGCCACACCTTTCCTTCAGCTTTCTAAGACGCAGTAACAGAAGAATTGCTGAAGAAATCTCTGAGCTACAATTTTAAATATTTCACGTCACATGCTATTTTCTCAGAGCAACTTGGAAGATCTGCTTGGTGTGCACTTTTAAAGGCTTTAACATTTGAAATATACCAAACTGCTTTTAAAAAACACAGTTCTGTCATGCTAAGCACTATGGAAAGCTACAGGAGCAGACTATGCCTTGTATTAAAGATAACTAGACAACTAGTAAGCTCTGCTATGCAACCACCAACAACACTACCTTTAAACTTCAATGCTAAGGTTTATTACCACTAGTTACAGAATTGCACAATGCTAGAGCATTATTTAGTATAAAATATGAAATCTTCATTATGCCAGTCCTTTTTGTATATGTTCTTTCTATACAAATTTGGAAGAAATACTACATAGGTTATTTCTTCCTTCCCTTTCCTTACCTTTTAATACTATCAGAGAATCGTTTAATTCAAGAACCTTCAACTAGATGCAAAAACAGCAAAAATATTTCCATTTCATCAAAAACATTGCTTCCACAAATGAGGTGCAAAAAATTGACTCCCCATTGCAGAAAGATTACAACAAATAAATGCTTTGAAAATAGGAAGATTTTTTGTTTTAATTTTTATTATTACTAACATAATCATTTAATTCTGAAGGATCCTAGACCTGATCTATTTCTAGCTTCTTCCTTTTCTTCTACTTGATAAAATTTTTCATTTGATTGCAGTACAATATCCTGATGTTATGTTGAGTGCAGTTAAACCTGCACAGTGGTTTCATTACTTATTTTTCTTGTAGAGACTTCAGTGTACTCAGCACAGAGAGGGCAAGCACCCACCCATGCAAAGGCAGGTTAGCAAAGTATTTGTATTTTCTTGTGCTCATTTTATTACATTTTTACTTATTTGCATTATTACTGTTGTTCTGCTAAATCACAGTGGAAAAGGTCACATTTTTAATTATGCCAGCCCTTCTTCATAGGAAACCCATCCAATCACTGTTATAGTAAGCTAAGTAGGAATATTCATATCAGTAAACATCTTTTTTATTCTGTAAGGTATTAATGTCACCAATTGCACCAGTAGTAACAAAAGTCCTAAATTCCATCTTAAGACATCAAGTAAGAACTCCAGGAAAAGCAAAAACAAGAATCAACACTCAATTCATATGTTAGAATATAAAACCTAAGCTAAATACTCTAAACTGCTTGATTATTCACAGCCTGATTTTACTCCCACTGGTCAAATACTCAGCAGACCAGCTGCCTTTCAAAGCCTGACAAGATTCTGGCAGCACTCCTTCCCAGCCATGCAGAAGACAGGACATTGGCATTTATAGCATAACTATTTTAATGAGGGATGAAGTTTTCATATCTGTCAGGAAATTTCTATCAATTCTTATTAAAAATAACTTTAAAAATGCAAGAGAACCTGGAAGCTAGGATGTTTTATATACAATACCTTCTTTAGAGTTGAAAGTCTTAAAATTTTTTAATGTGGGAAGATTATTGTACAGACTGCCACTGCTGCTGCTTTAAGAATTACACTGTTGCAGCTGAGAGGTTTTCCCCTACAAACCATTTACACAGCTCCTTTCTACTCATCCAGGCCTGTAAAGACAGACCTAGACTACAGGACAACAAATGGATACCATTTGTATCAATACACTGTCATTACAGTGGAGGTTTTATAGTCTGAAAGCAAATGCTTATGAAAATGTAACACAAGAAATTAGTTAAGGCCACGTGGCTTTGCAAATCTGACACAAATTGAAGTGGTACCTTATATAGCTCCTACATGATTTAGTTTAGCCTAGTATTTTCACTACTTTAGTTAGCCAAATACTAGCCTAAATATTATAAACTGAATGGAATGTTGAGATGATACAAACCAACGTACCAGGTCAATTTGTATCATCTACAGGAATAATTTGCAATGAAAAGAAAAATCCCCCATTCCATTTTCAGTTTATAAAAGCAACAACAACCTTAACACAAGCCACCTCCTAGAGTTTGATGACTGACTAGGATTCTGATCCAAGACATCCCTTGGACAGCATTGCTAGGCCAGTCATTAAACTCTTCCAAATGCAGCCACTGGATTCTTATTGCTTAGTTAGTAAACCTAGATAGTGCCCAGGCCATGTCTTCTGTACAAGTCTCCACCACCTTATGGGCAAGATATTTTTAGCTCTGTCCCTCTTACCATGGTTTCCGACCTGTCAACATGAGCAAAACATCAAAGAAGAAAAACACTAAAAAGTTCTCTGCACACCGGCAGTAAAACAAGAGGGGGTTGTAGGAAAAAGTAAAGGCAGGTTCTCTCGCTACTTTGTCTAGTGGATATTTCTTGTAATTCTTACTCATGAGGTTTTCTGTAGGAAAAAATAAGGATCAACATATTTTTAGTATTTATTTTCCAAGAATAAACATCACTTCTATATCTTTTAATTTTCTTGACTACTCAAACCCCCAGACTATCCAAGATCTATCTCATTTTTGCTAGAAAGTTCAAAGCCACTTTGAATTCCAGGACCTGTTCTCAGGAAAAAAGGTTGAGTTTTAGTCACAAAACATTCATGGGGAAAAAAAAAATACCAAAAAAGTTAAAATCAACACACAACACAAGCGTAAGCACAGCTTCATTTAAAAGTCAGAGGAACAAACAAGGCAGAGCCAGTCACCATTACCTTGGGCTTCTTCCAGTAATCCTGAGGTAGGTATCATACAGGAATGCTGGGGCCTTATGGCTTACAGCAATCCAGTAATGATATAAAAGGTGATTGGAAGTTAGATTTACATTGGGCCGTCTGAAGGCCTGTTCGAGAGGGTTCCTCTTGAAAGTGGAAATTACATGGTATTCTGAGAAAGAAAAGTTGCACAACAGCTTCGATAATCACTATGTCAAATGTAATGCTTTTCTAAGTACATGACAGGGTACAGCATCAACAGGAGGGTCTTATTGAAATAACCACCCTAACTCTTCTACAATGCACAGTTATAAGCTTTTAACTTCAAATACTCTTGAACTGGTTCTCATTATAATCAAGAGATGGTTTATGCCCTCATCTTAATATTTCACTGCAGCTTCTCTCTTTCTGTTCCCTACCTTAGAAGTTGGTAGTTTCAAAACTGACAATTTCAGTTTATGAAGCAAGTAAAGCTATTTAAATAGTTATCTATATTTCATGAAGAGGGTTATTCTGATCACTTGTGTAAAGAATTTTACAACAGATTGAGGACTCTGCAGTCATCTGAAGTGATTTGAAATTATATTTTCAACCAATTTATCCAAATTTGGGCATTAAGAAAAAAGCAATTAGGGTGGGACTCCATGAGAAAGTCTTGATAACACCTGTAAATTCAGTACATAACAGATATTGCAGGATCAGGGTTTTTAAAAGTTATGTGGAAATTCACCTCTCCTTTAAATCTCCTCTTATAACTTTATGCTGTTGTTTATAGACAGCACTTAAATACCTTGATTCACTTGGGATATAAGTGAAGTCAGCAATTCTCAAAGTTTAATTGAAGCAATAATGTTTGCAACTACAAATCCAGTAAAATGGGCAAAAGCAAGGAAAATGGATTTAAGTATTGAGGTTAGCTGAAAGAAAAAAATAATCTGAGTTTCAGAACTCAATTTCTAAGAAAACTGAAAACTAATAAATGGTTTTACTATGCCAAACAGCCTGCATTGCTCTTAACAACATTCACTGTTACAAAGCTGTTGGCCTGTGGGTTACATCTTAGTCAGGATATCTTAGAGTTGAAAACAAGTGGCCATATTTCCTTAAAGGCTACTCTTCCCTGTGCATGAATTGTTCAAGTGTCATGCAACAATCTGAATATTAAAAAAGCCACCTCAACCAACAATCAGCTTAAGCCAAACACAAAGAGCTACACAAGGGCAAAACTATTACCAGACCTCTCAATTATGCAGATGTACGAAACAAAATTTAATTGTGGGCTGCTTATTCATAAGTTTTTTCATATGTATTTATTGATGTTGGCATTACAGCCAGCATCACTGCTGCTCCTCTCCACACACTACCTGCACTCTGTGGATTAGGTCATGGCAGCAGCAAACAGAAAAATCAGTTCTCCCATAGTTTAAGTTAATAATGGAATAATAGTAACAAAGAAAAATACCAATAAGAACTAAATGAAATGCTGCAGGGGGAGGGGGGGAAGAATTAACAGTGGAAGCTAATGTGAAAGCACAGTTCACTGCAAAATTGAGAGGTATGGCTAAAATACCAGTTTCAAAAATAAAAATGCATTATGGTTTACTGATTATAACCTGTTTGATTTTCTTTTTGTATTAAGGTTAATGAGAAAAAAGAAACATGGCCTACCAACTTCACTCCAGTGGAAAGGATTGGTGCCACCTGTTGTACAGTTATACACCATGACTTTTTTTGGTCTGGGGAAAAAAAAGATAAAAGAGCAAGTTAGAAGAAAAACAACCTTTTGAAAATACAAACAGAACAGATGCCCAAAATTATGCTTCCCCTCAACAGCATCATTTCTATAAAGCAGAAAGCACAGTCTCATGGTGGATTTTTTGCTTTAGCATCTTTCAGTATTTTTCTCCTTCTTTAATTATCTTTATTATTATATCAGAGAAGGCATCACCTATACTACTACAGCTTGTATTGATTACAAACAAGAGAGAATTTTCAGACATATCTTCATAATATCAGTAGGTGATATCTTCCTCTGGCATAAGCAAGTTACCCTTTGAGACACTAAGCTGTCCTGAGGGAACAGCAGGACACTGATGAGGATTTCAATCCAAGACTGCTTTACTAAACACACAATATCATTTCCAAATATTCAGTGCTCTCTTTTGTCACTATTTATACCTATTAATTGCAGAATACCAGGCTGCTGCGAGTGTGGTATTGACAACAACATCTATTGGGACAAGATCTGCTAATGCATCGTTGGAAGCTCTCATCGTTCGAAGAATTCCTTTTCCTGCCTTGAAGAACAAAACAACAAAGAGAGACAGAAGACCCAGCAGTGAAACATATGAAGCCTTTCTGCCTCCCAAAAGGAGGGGGAAAATTAAGTATATTCATTACTTACAGCAATGAAGATACCACTAGGTCCATTGAAGTTATCAATCCAGCCCTATTAGGAAGGGGGAGAGGGAAAGGATTTGGTTAGAGCATTCTGAAGTCAGCAGCTGCAAGTGAAAATCCAAGCAGTTTTTATACAGGTAAAGGGGTGGAGGAAAAGGAGACCACAGAGGAGAAAGATCTTTAATTCCATATTGCTAAATAAAGTTTTTCAATAGCAAATTCTGATGATGTAACAAGTGCTATGACTCAGACAAGAGATCTGCAGGTAGGACACCATGGTTCTTCACAGAAAGATGTTTATCTACTTATTAGTGAATGAACTGCAATTACCCATAAAAATATTCAAGTTTACAAGTCGTTTTAGACTAGCAACTCAGGTGTTTTTCATTTTTTAACCAAAACTTGCTCAGTTTTGATGACAGTATTTAGACTCGTTATACTGTTATCAGTCATCCAGAAGCAACCAAGACACAACTTCACAGTCCAAGAGATTTTCCTCTACAAAGTTCACTGGATAAAGAGGCTCCCAGTGTGTACTACAGTCTACAGCAAGATGGCCAGGTGACAGCTCAGGGACTTACAGGAAAAGGCTCCTTCCAGCTGGCACCAATGATGGACGGCCTTACAATGGCAAGGTTTAAATTTGCACCTTCCTGCTGCACCACGGATTCAGCTAAGGCTTTTGTGTATGTGTAGGTATTAGGTCTTTTGCCTAACAGTTTAGGAGTAATATCATTGACTAGGTCATCATCCATCCACCTAAAGAAACAAAACAAGAAGTAAGTGTAAATTACTGCATGCTGCTTCACTGGGGAGGTGGGGTGTGAAATGGTGTAGTTACCATGACTATTTTTTCCTCATTTAAACAAAAAGAGACACACACCTAAGCAAAAAAGTTTCTCAGAAAAATGAAGGATTGCATGTTCAGTGTCCATCAAAAGAAGCATACTGGCATTTGTTTTTTGCCCTGAGAATTCATTTGTAACACACCAACTACAGAGCAAGCAGGACACTCATTTACAATAATCCAAATTCTCAAAGATGGAATGCAGACACAGCAAATTAGTCTTTGGAACACAGGCTCACTGCATTATCTACAAAGTTATATCACTGCAAGGGAGTCCCAGCTGCATTACCGGCATCCCCTCCACCTTTGTGGTGGTGAGCAATCATATACCACCCCTGAAGCAAGCTGGTCAGTGTTTCTCCCTTTAAATTAATCAAATCTTGCAATTTCATCTTGCTTCCCAGTTCCTATTAAAAACCTAATAACCTTCAGTTACAGCACACAAATAAGCTGTGCCCCTGCAACTACTGATGCTTTGGTGATCTTCACTGCAAAACAGGACTTGAATTTTATTTGCTTTGGTCTCTTAGTCACAGAAATGGAATTTATTGTTTTTCACCAATGTCATGTTACAAAGTAGACACACATCAGACTCCTTTCATGATGTGAACAGGGTAGGAAGAGGGGTAGTGAAGGCTAGGGATCACTTTTATAACTTCACAAAAGCCTCCCCTCAGGAGTTCTAAAGCACACACAGCTGTCTCAGCCCATAACAAACAGTTAAGTTACATTTGTCTCTTCACAAGTCAGATATTTAAAAATACGACTGTTTTGCAATCCCTCATTTTCTAAGTGTATTTAAAATCGATGTTATAAGAAAGGGTTGGCTCAATGTGCATTCCAGGTGGTAGCTCACTTGGTTTTAATGTTAGCATTCTTCCACCTAAAATCACAAGTTAAAGTAGGTATTTTAATTTTAATTAGTTTTTTCAGTTTCGTATTTCTCTTCCAAGAGGTGATATTTTGTACAAAAGGTAAGAATGAAGAGACTGATGTGGAGTTACATTATACTTATCCCACATTGTCACCTGTTTCAGAGTTGGACAGCTACTAAGTAAGACCTCAGGACAGTTAATATACACAAAAAAATTACCAAATGAGTCATTTTTCCAACCCATAATGCCCAATCCAAGACTTAAAGCTACAGAAAACAGATTTTTAATGTCTGGACTCTCAATATACCTAACAGAACCACTTCTACAATAAGTAATATTATTTGAGCATCTCAGTCTCCTCTTGCAATGGCATTTAGGTAGATGTAGTAGAGACAGCTGTTTAAGGCACCTCAGCTTTATCTTTTCCTTCACAGTGCTGGTACCAGCACAAGTTATCAGTATCTCCTGATTCAGCCAATCATTCAGCTTATGAAAATGTAACTGTAAATGAAAGACTGGCACTCTCAGCACAGAGGGGGCACCATGTGAGCATCCCTCTCCTTCAGTACCCCTCCACACCCAGCTCAGCTTAAAGAAACCACAAACCTTAACCCATGTCCCTTACAGAGAAGGGGAGTGTCAGACATGCTGTCAGATCTATGGGACAGCATAAGATGACTCTTCATCTTTACAGCTCCTAACCATTTTTTGATACTTCAATTGTCACGGACATCTTTTCATAAAAATCCTTTCTTTAGGATTTTCCCTTCTGGGAAGCTGAAGCCCCAGAAAAAGAATGTAAACAATGGTTATCTGCTGCTGAGGAATGCAACAGGTGCATCTGTGATTGGCCCATGTTGGATGTGTATAATTAATGGCCAATCAAGGACTGAGCTCTCTCTGGGACAGAGTGGGAGAGAGCTCCTTTGTTATTCATTCCTTTCCTATTCTTAGCTTAGCCAGCCTTCTGAGAACTTTCTCTCTATTCTTTTTAGCATAGTCATAATGTAATATATATCATAAAATAATAAATCAAGCCTTCTGAACATGAAGTCAACATTTTTGTCTCTCCCTTCATCCTGAAAACCCTTGTGACCACTGTGACAATCAATAGCAGGAAGAAAAAGGATACAGGTTATCCAAGTAAATTCATAAAACATAGCACATACTCAAGGGAATCTATCAGTTTCTTAGGATCCACAGGAGGTGGGTACACAACTTCCTCGATCTGTTTCCGATTGCAATAGGCATAGGCAGTGGAAACGTGTGTGAACACCTCCAGATTCTTCATTCGTTGTGCCATGGACAGGAGCTGTTGTGTGGCAACCACATTTAACTGCACCGCATCTCTATTGATTCAACAGAAATGTCATTAGCAGAAAGCAAGACAAAAACAAGCAGAAATAAAATTCATTCCTAAAGGCCTCATTGGTGGGTATATAAAGCATCCCTGAATTCTCCAACCAACCCCAAAAAAGCAGCTTTGATACTTCCCTAATTTTCTGCTTAGAATAACATACCACAGTCCTAATCTAGAACACCTCCCAATGTTCAGAATAATGCTCCTTGCACCCTTTTCTTACCAACTTCCTTTGATTTCCTCAATCTAAATCCCAATTGTACGTTTTCCAAGAAACATAAAGGAAATTATGCAACAACACCAAGCTTCCATAAGATGCACCTCTGAACTTCCAAGTTCAAGTTGAGAGAGGTCAACAACTTGGAGGCTTAGTGGGCCAGTAAGTTAGAGACTGGCATCTTCTTGTAGGATACCAAAAGGCTCCATGCAGGATGGAAGGAAGGGGAAAAAAAAAAAGGGCAAACCACCAAGAAGCACCCCTCCATTCCAGCTCCAGCACTGCTCATTCCTGTGTTTAAGGACACCAGAGCAGAGTAGGTGTATCTCTACAGCTCCCAGCAGATAACAGCTTGCTGACCAACTCCTATGATTATTTTATAGTTTACATCTTCTCTCCAGCCTACAGACTTGCTGTGGGCACCAGCTCCCTTGTACACAGTGTACTATCAAGTTTCAAGAGCACAGCTAAGCAACACTTAAAAGTCTTAAACACTTAAACACTTAAAAGTCTTTGCAAAAAAAGTGTTACATTAAAAGCAACAACAAACTCGGTATTCCCCCAAACAATCACTGATTTTCTGAATGCTTTATCTCACATTATTACTGAAATGGGGGACAGGAACGGAGCATTATCCCAAAGCAATTAACATCAATGGTAACTAATTAGTTTGCTACCTCTTTCAACAAGTCAAAAGAGCTCATAATCCCAGCTGTGTGCACCACTTCTTGTTTTCATCTCTCTCCCTGTGCATCTACTTCTCCCCACTTCCTTCCAATGCAAACCTCCATTATCAATAAGGGACTTTTAAAAAAACAGGAAGAAAAGCTGAGCTGTATTCTCCTGTTTTTCTTATCAGGTAAGAGAGAAAGGACTAGAACCTCCCACACACAACTTTCCTCTGAAAATGTGCATTCCTTTTCTAACAAGGCAGGCCAAAGGAATAGTTTGTGCTTACACCAGGAGGAAAACTGGCATTACTAGGGAGAACAGTAGATGTAGCTACAGGTTATTTGTAGCCTTTCTACCCTATTTGCAACACTGGGCAGACACTTGATTCACCCCCTCCCTTTGAGCACCATTGGTTTATCAGACCAGGGTAAACAGAATTTTAGACTCACCTTAGTTGTTCATTGAATCTGACTGTAGCAGCACAATGAAATATAATATTAATGCATTCTATAAGTTCTTCCTTGATCGGTTTACTAAGATCCAGTTCAGGCTGTGAAAGTTCACTCTCAACTACTATTATTTTTTCTTTGAAGTCTTGTTGCTCTTCTCTCAATCTGTCAAAGAGCTGTCAAATATAACAGGACTATAAACTCAGTGAAGGTAAGAGAAACAATTCATTTAAGTGAAGAAAAATCCCACATTCTTTGTCTATGCCTTCTAACTTCTCAAGATCATCAGGAAGTTAGAACAGTGCATTAGCAATACCGTAAGAACATGTTACAGACTTCTCATAAACTATATTTTTTGTTTCCAACACAAGGAAAGGGAACAGTCTACCCACTTCCCAAGCTTGATAATAGCTATTCAAATTCTTATATAAGTCATGTTGGACTTTAGGTTTAGAAATCTTGCATTAAGATTTACAAATTTCAAGTGATTTAAGAAACACTACGCTTAAATTATGCCAGTCTTGGAGAACCACATTAGAACATCTGATTAAGCTTAATCAAATTGGTGTTCAATTCCCCCTGAAAAAAATCTCATCAAAATGATATTCCATCAAGAATTCTTCTCATAAATAGCCGTGTTCTAGCCAGGTGGCTTAACACACGGATCAAAATTCTTGCCTCATCTTATTTACACTCATTAGTATGCAAGTTCTCCTGAGCCACACAGTAGTGAGGCAATAAAACACCCTTGAAAGTTGCAGAAGAGCAGACCCTTCTTTACTGTCCAGGGACCAATATCTTAAAACTGCTTCAACACCAGTCAATTATACTGTATTAAAACCATGGCAGTACTCTCTTTTTCCTGCCCAAGCATGTGGTTATACCAAATACAAATAGTCAAAGACATTTCCTTAAAGAATGACATTAATTAATTTTAAACTATAAATTAAGTCACCTAATGGTGCAGTTTCACAACACTTTAGGCAATATAAGCTTGCATTTCTACCACAGAGACTGCTCTATAATTTCTTTATTCCTGTTGCTTCTTTGACACTGGCAAGAGCAAGAAGCCCCAGAGCTGTGTGACCTAAAAAAGGTCCAGCTCTTTTTTTAGAGATGTTTATTCAGCCCAAACATGAGCTACTGCAACTCCTTGTGTGGCCACCTCAAGTAGCAGTGCTAATTCTACATGAGAACATGGTACATCTCCACTTTGAGGTTTGACTGCATTTTGCAAACATGAAGCTTCACTTTATAGGACAAAGTTGCCAAGACAGCATTTAAAGCCTCTGCAACTCTTATGGGTACAACAAACACTTCTTACCTGAGGGCAGAAACTTTGTGTGATTTTGAAAAATAAGCCTACTATGTTTTTGGTTGGAATGATGGCACCTTCCTCTGGGGAGCTGAAGCAACTGCCTGTTAACCACATTTATGTGTGATATTGCCTTATAACAGAAAAGCAGTACCATGGATGAGCTCTTCAAGAGCCAGTTTTTATTTTTCATACATCCATCACACCTGTTATATCCCTTTTCACAACCATAGTAATTATTCCCACACACCCCTTACTAGCACTGCCACCAGGACTAAGGAGAAGAAATACCTTGACTGCATGCAACACATATGGCAAATCAGCAGAGGAATTAGATACCTGAAGTCCAAAGAAAGTAGAAACCTCAACACTGTTTTGCTATTTGGAGCCCAGTTTATTTCACATTTATTTTATTTATCACCATGTTCACCCAATTAGACTTCAAACTCTTCAAGAAACAGAACATTGAAAGACCTCCACAACACTTAATGAGTCCTAAATTGTGAAGAACTACTGGCAGTGCCCTTGCAACTGGACAGCTTAAGACAATAGATCTTAAGGTTTTCATAGACTTTTTGGAAGAATCTTGATGACACCAAAGCCATTTAGACAATGGACTTTCAATCTTATCTACTAATTTGATAAAGACAGAACAAACATCTGGCCCTATTCTACATCTATGCACAGATGAGCAACTCCACCCCTGCACGTTCCTGCCTCAAGCAGTAACAGGACTTCTGCTGGGAACCTGCTCCAGCAATAAGTGCTCACCAAGACTCAAAGCACATCAGATTTTTATCTCAATGGGAGCTAGAACAGACTACAAGCAGACTTTACTCAAATTTAAAAGCCTTTTACAACAGGTTTCCTAAAAGCCATACTGAGCCTTACAGCTTACCAAAGCTGAAATCAGTCCACACTAGTGCTACTTCTCTGTCTGCCCAAATGCTCCCCACATGTTTTGGGGTAATAGTGTATACAAAAAGTGGATTGAGAAATGTTTCCTTTTGCATCTCAGAGCTTAGTCTGGAGATCTTTTCTTTGTTTCAGGGCAGCAACAAACTGAAGGTTTTGTGTAGAGAGAACATGCAACTGAATTTTAAGACAGAACCCCACTGTAACTCATTCTGTTTTATGACATTGCACAAGACTACAGGAAGATGCTTTTTGAGCAATGAAATACAGTTTTTTGACTGGTTACAGAAAATAATTAACTAGGGAATAGCCATCCTCATATCTGCTATAATCCCAGCTAGTCAAAGTTGTAGAAATCCACTGCTGTACTTTAAACAACTTACCCCTAAGTGCATTCATAGCTCCTTATTGATTGCCCTCTAGCACCTTCTAAGGACACAATTTCTGCAGACTACATTGTATCTCAATGAAAAAATTAAACTGCTGACACCTGTGTTTCAGAGAGAAAGGCCCAGATAGAAATAAACAAACTCTGCTTTAGCAAAATTCATGCTAGAAATCTCTCCTCATCCTTCCCATCATGAACAGGATACTCTCTAAGGAGGAAAATGGGCAACAGAGATGGATAATTCTACACTTAGCAAGAAAGGTCAGCCTAGCTCACCAAAATATCAAGGTAATGAGTCTCTTCAGGAGCCAAGCATTTGACCCAGCTTGCACAGAAAATCCTTCAGAGAGCCACTTTAGAATCCTTTATAATTCCACAGCACAGACCTTCAGTGCCTTTCTAGCTGTCCCAGGCTGACCAATCTGCTAAGCCAAACATTTCTGTTCCACTTACAAATGTAAGTTCCCGTTGAGATGACACATTCTTATTTACTGCTAGATCCAGTAGCACATTCCAGAAAAAAAGAGAAGGCACAAGGTGAAAAAGTGACTTGCTTGAAATCTTTAAGAGTCTCAAACTGTCTTACAACTCCCAGTCCACTGCCTCTTGTACTTGATTTTATATTCTCTAACAAGCTCTGAAAGAGATTTTTACTTCTCATTTCTGCATTACAGCTGAACATCCTCCTCCTGAATTAAATTCAGGATAATTTTCAACTACTGGCTTTGTTAGAGACCAACATCTTGAAGCAGTTATAGAAGCACTGCCAGGTCTTAGATTTTGTATTTCTGTTAGAACAACAACAACAAAAAAAAATTAACAATAACATTTTGCTTTAGACAGACTGAAGTTGTTCTCAAAATGAAATGAGAACATCATAATGAAGGACAAAAATGAACTTTGTGAGCATATGACACATACCTTAGAGCTGGTAATCTCTTCTATTCGTGCTTCAGCTGTCTGTTTTGCTTTTTTTCTTACCAGTACATACACTGCCTTCACTTTAGGACAGGATCTGAGCAGCTTTTCCAAAAGCACTTTTCCCACAAAGCCTGTAGCTCCTGTCAGGAGGATGTTTTTTCCTTCATAGAATTCAGGAATGGAAACCATTG
Organism: Zonotrichia albicollis; assembly: GCF_047830755.1. NCBI lineage: Eukaryota > Metazoa > Chordata > Aves > Passeriformes > Passerellidae > Zonotrichia > Zonotrichia albicollis. The sequence continues at coordinate 54,313,516 of NC_133824.1, forward strand.
TGACCTTCACAAAAGATAAAATCAAAAAGTATGTTAAAGAACTTACAGATTCCAGATTTGCAGAAAATTGAATAATCATATCTGTGCCTGTTTATACCTGAAAGAAATGCTTAACAGATTTTTTTACCTATACCCAGTACTCGAAGTCATCTTTTTTCACAACATTCTGAAAGATTCCCACAGGGTCACTGCAGTCATTCCAGATCTTGCAAACTGCTCCTGTTAACAGTGTTTTAAAGACTGAGATATCCACTCAGCCAGGAAAATAGCCCAACTTCAGTCTGGTTTTGCCTGTGTGTGCACAGTCCTTTACCACTCCAAGGGGCTGCTGCATGTGAACTAGAGGTTGCATGATTAAAATGTAATCACAAATGGATTCTTCAAACCCACTGACAGAAGACAGGGAGCCAAGCATCCCAATTGCTGCAATTTTGACAGTGCCAGCAGAGCCCTCTGTCACTGTTAGGATGAGCCTCCCTACCAATTAAACTAAACCAGAGAGAAGGTTGAGTTAGTTGTTTGGAATGGGATCTGATAGTTTTACACTGATTACAAAAAACCCATACAGATTCACAGATAAGAGTTTTCCAACTGCTTCATCCATGAAGTCATTTGGAAGGAAAAAAACCAAATAAAGTGATTAGAATTCTCAATAAACTAAGATGTAACCACAAATACACCTCCTAATAAAATGAAGGGTAAGGGATTATTACTCAAATTCAGCACAAAGCTAGAAAGTGCTTTGGGTTTTGCTTCAGTTAGTAAGTTAACCTTGAGAGTCATGATTCTTTTCCCCTCCCTTTATCAGCCTCTTGGAAATGATGTCATTCTTGCTAAGAGAAACTGAAATTATTTTTGAGGACAAATATGGTATGTCTCACAATAAAGTGAGAACATGGCCTTTAGGATCAGTCACAGTGCATCATCCAGAGCTGCCATTCTTAAAATCATCTTTACTGTGACCTTAACCAGTTTACTTTCACTAGATAAGATGGTAGCATTATGATACACTTCCACCACATTTTACCAATCTTTCTGATTAGACTCCTCAAAATCCTGAGCTGATGCAGTGATGTAGTAATTATAGTCCTATACAGCAGTTCCATGCAAATTGCCACAACCAAAACACTCCCACAAAGGGACCACGGAGAGTAACAGAATGTTCTGAGCTGGAAGGGACCCACAAGAATCATCCAGCTCTCAAGTGAGTGGCCCATAAGGGGATTGACCCCACAGCCTTGGTGTTATCAGCATCACACTGACCAGCTGAGCTCATCTGAGGGATAGAATCCATAAAACCATGGAACTAAAAAAAAAAACAAAAAACCCACAGAACTGAGAATCTTTAAACACAGATGGAATGCTTCTTAGGCAAATAAGGATTACAACACTGAATACCTTAACAGGGTGAGAACCTTTCTACACCTGCCACCCAGGAATAAAGGTGCAAAGAACTGAACTCAGTTCTTTCAAGACAGCAAGATCCTGCAAGCAGGGTCTTACCAGGGAATGCACAGAATGTATGTTAGGAGTGAACATCTAATTTGTCCTTTTTGCCTGAAAAGTAAGTAAATATTTTTGGAACACCTCTTTGTCAGGTACCCACCAGATCAAAGCAATTGTGCTCTGTTTTTCATGTGCTCATATCTCAACAGACTCTGAATAAGTTCCAAATGATAACTTGCTAGAAATGAGTTACTACCTACAAGTCTGGGTACCAAGTGCTATGTCAGATACTCCAAATCCTTCTTTTGACTCCCTTCTTTGAGAAGTGAAGCATCTAACAGCAGAGAGTAGGATACAGCAGCAAGTTTAGAGCAGAGCAAGCACTACTATTTCCACTAACCACAGTACATCACCTGGAATTGTTTCTTTGAAGGTCAAGAGAAAAAGTTATTTACATTAAAACACTTCCACCACACAATTAAGAGACTAATGCAAATCTGAAAGCACAGCTCCTGCCACAAAGCATGGAGTGCAAGACACAGCATGCTTATGAGTCATTTTTCCCTGTTCAGTTAAGGTACAGGCCTGCTGTCTTTACCATGGCTCAAAGTCACAGTTAATACTCTTCAGGTATGTCTTCCCCATAACTTTTGTTTTCCTGGTCTTTGTGTACACCACTCACTTCCTCCTAAAGATCTGCATGATCACTCCCATGTAAAGGACAGGATTTCAGTTCCCTCAAAGAGGAAGGCAAAAACTCATGCAATCATTACTGCAGCAATTTTGTCACTAAGAATTAGTTTTGTTATGGTTCCTACATACCCTTCTTACTAATTTACCTAACTAGCCATAATTTCTATTTTTTACACTTTGAGACCCTATGAGAGTATCTAATGCTATCCATTCACCTGTCCTTCCTCAAAGAAAGGTTTAATCCTGCCTCTGACACAATGCAAACCTGCTTACATGGGCAGAGTCTTTGGCTACATCTACACAGAACCTTGGACAATACCCAGTACATGGCTATGGTCCAACACCTGCTTCTGAAAGCCATGAAAGCAATGAAAAGTTATGCTGTCAGTGGAAATACCTGTGTTGCTGTAGTCCAGCCTTTTAAGTGACTGCAAAATCTGACAAATATTTAAGCTCAGTGATGTAAAGAAAACTGGCACAAAATAGGTCAAAGTTTCCTGCTTCAATCATTTCTGATCATATTCCTTTGTGTAAGAGGCTGAAATCAGAATACCAGACCTACAAAACATCAACATCCAGAGCTATGATGAACCACAACGATGAAATGGGTTCAATTAAAAAACCAGGACTATGCACAAATACATTTACACTTGGGAGGCAGCAACACTTATGTTTGCAGGCTAATTTTTTGGTTTTTTTAAAGGATTGAGAAATATTTCCTTTAAGAAACTGTCAATCCCATTTCTCTGGTTCTCCAGCAACCAAACTTTGGTAGACCTTATTCATAGCAACTCCCCACACTGAGATTGTCTTCTACTTCCATTACTCTGGAAGATTCCAGCTAGAAAACATAACTGGTGACTTTTTCAGAAGTACACATTGTTGTCAACATTACAGCAATAAACACAGGGACTATGAGAGAACTGCCTAAAAGCACCAAATTGGATTTAAAGGGTAAAAACCACGCATGGAATCTAGGTGTGAATGATCCAAGTCTGAATCCAGCAGCCTATGCTTTGCTAGGTTAGAAAGAAAGGTTATCTCAAGCACAGGGAAAGGAAAGAATGTTCCCATTCTCCACCTACCTTTCCCTGCCTTCTCCGAGAATGTATGTCCACATGCCAGTGAGCACAGCACTGCTGGCAACTCCTCATCTCTAACTTACAAGCTATAAAATATTACTTTTTAAAGTTCTTTACAGCAGCAAATTACTGAAGAATCACAGGATTGATAGGGTTGGAAGAACTATTTTATTAATTCTGTTTTTAAATAAAACAGTCAAGAAATACAGGAATAGTAGGAATGTAGTTCCTATCAGAAATTTAGTTTAGTCTCCAACACATAACAAGCTGGTACAAGTGCAAAAAATATATCTACCTTGCAAGGTACCACAGCAAAAACAAATTTAGCATGTTAAGGTTGTTAAGTGTCAGCAATCACTTTATCTATCTGGTTTAGAGCACATATGGTTTGTTTACAATATCTGTTAACAAGCAATACATATTGTCACCAGTTACCCAATCATCTGTTAACACCTACCTCTTCAAACACACACAGAGAATTCCTACCAAACATAAAATTGTCTAATCCACACTGTGGGATATCTAAAACCCTGTATTATAAACACCTTTTTGAGCTAATAGGCAATACAAGTCTAGAAAAAAGAAATTTGATTTTGAAAGGCTTAATGAGAGTTCTGTAAAGAATTCACACTCTAGAAGAGAAATGCTCAAAACCCCCACATTACCCTGAGGTATAAACAGCCTTTGCTAGAGGAATCTTACTTGAAGCTGCTACAGGGATCCTTCTGAATTCCCAGGTTCAGGGCTAAGCCCACGGTGACACTTTGTAGATATGCTTGTATGAAGGATGCTGCCCTCTGATAAGTGAAGAGTTCATAAGCACTTCAGGAAAAAAAAAAAAAGAAAAACCACCAGCAAACCAACACTCCAGGATCCTAGCCAACATTCCCCATCTTGCAAAAAATTCTCGTGTCCAAGGCTGAGCAAGTGCTTTTATGGAGCAAACAACAGCAGCTCTGTTTGCCTCCAGAGCTACTGCAGCAACATTGAACTCCCAGCTTCAGAGGGCTCTGACTCTCAAAACAAGGACAATTCTGTTTTTAACAGGAAAATGATCAGTTCCCAGATTTGTCCAAACACAGATCAAGATGCTTAAAGATGTGCTTTCCAAGTGCCAGGAAAGCCTGCTGCTGCAGTTCCACTAAATGTTTAAATGCTAAATCCAGCAGCCAGACAGTGTGCATGTGTGTCCTTGTTAGAGATTAAATGCTCTGTCTTCTGGTTTATCACTGACAAACATTAGGTCAACAGCATGCTCCCTCCAAATTCAATCCTATCAAGATTATTGCTCACAGGAAATGGAAAATGTGCATTTCCCAACCTCTCAAACATCAGCAACAAAACACAAAGTTCTGCAAAAACACAGCCCAACAAATCAATTTGCCCCTTCCCTCCGACAGCTTGAACCCAACACTAGCAGGAGTAAAAAGCAGAAAAAGTAAGGTGGTAGAAGTATTTTGTTTAGGTATATTCAGAAGATGAAATTTGTCCAGACATCAAATCTGAGTGCACCAAGTGTGTTTAAATACCACACACACTCCCCACTGCATCCACACCAGACAAAAATCATTACAGAAGTCCCACATACAGAGCTCCAATTGCCACATTACAAGGACACCATCACAAGCCAAAAAAAAAAAAAATCTGGGAACTGGAAAGATTGGAGAGACTCGGGCAACAAAAGAAGTAATATTTAACTCATCTAAACAAGGTGACTGCCAGAAAGACAAGTCTGGGTCATGTCATATTATATCATATCATCATGTCTCAGTTCATCTGTGCCTTGTTGCCACAAAAGCAAATCAATGAATGCTATCAGCAGAATGCCCACATTTTCAAGCACCACAAGGGCCAATGACCTACCCTATGTGGCCAATACCCAGGCAGCATATCTCCAAAGGATACAGTCTGTTTGCCTTTGTGGTCCAAGGTTATAGCCATTGGGAAACCTTATCTGTGAAAGATACTGCTTTAAAGGATGAGTAGACTGTAAACTGCTTTGGGTGCAAGTTAACCCTAAAGCATACCTATTCCAAACTTCCCAATCACATGGAAGATGTGGGATTCTTCCCTCAGCTAGAAGAAGGACAGATTTATCCATGTTTTAGATTTCACCAGCATTCTTATCTACTCTCTGCAAGTTCATTTTCTGTACTAGCTGTAAGCCAGGGACCAAGAAAATCTAACACACCTCTAGGAGCTGGAAAACATAGTGGCAGGCTTGAAAGCTAATTAGAACAACTAAGTTTGGAAGAATTATCAAAATAGGCCCACTAATCCAACATCAACTAGCCAGTCTTTGGGTAATATGCCAGAGCTCAAGTGTCTCACAACACACTTTCCACACAATAATGGGGATGGATTCAGGGTAATACTGTGTTCTCTACATGTGAAATACAACAAAACTAAATCAATCTGAAGGACCAGGCCCAAAACTGCAGCATGGATAAATGCCACCAGAAGTCCCAAAACTCTATGGCAAACTTGTGGCTGACACCCAGTGATTTAAGAGAATTTCTGACTCAGTGATTTAAGAGAATTTCTGAAAAATAATAAGGCATTTCAAACTAGTTGAACATCTTCAGGATTGAAGACTAGAAAGAAACTTCCCAACTGCCAATGAAAAGATTTGTCCTCTTTAAATCATTTATCTAATGAAACACAATACCAGTTCGAGTAACCAATCTAGTTAGGTCAAAGTTTACATAGCTGAGTGTATAGCTCTGTGTACAAAAATAAAGTAGACTTGCTTTTCAAACAGTTCTCCTCACTATTCTTAACCACTGAAATATGCTAGATACTGAAAGTAGGCCCTAGAATGTGTGCTCCTCAAGCTACATTCCTCCTGGATACATTACTACCTCTGGCAGCACATGCATTCAAGGGAAGGAGCATTATTGAATTGAATTAGGTGAGACTTAGCTAATACTGCATATGATCTCTTTAACAGCACTACAGACCATTAATATCAAAATTCACGTTGATAGCAGACACAGAAGTAGTTCTGTCACTTTCTTTTAGATGACAATGACAAAACCCAAGTACAGTATTCACTCAATTGCTTTGGGAAGGTGGTGAATTGGGACCAACCAACCCATGGCCACCCAATAACTTACCAGCAGAATTCAGCCCAACTCATCAACTGCTTCACCAAAGACACCCTTGTGAAATGAGATACTCTGAAGTGAGGGCTGTGCTCACAGCCATGGAGTGTTTAACCTCTTTTAGTCCTTTACTCTTAAAGAGCAGACCCGGATTTCAATGTGGGCCACTGTTGAGTTGATCTCAGCAGAACTCTCCAGAGCTATTCAATGCCTGTGGTTACACAGATATTTCTCAAGCATGTGTTCACACACCTTCCTTCAGCCAAAGTTCTGATTGTACTACAAATTTCCACTTACTTGTGCCTATACTCAGAGGCATTCTGTACCAGATGACTTTGTAATTACTTCTTGGTAAGTAATCTGTTCACAAAGTACATACTAGGGAAGTCCCTTGCTTTGCTGTAAATATGTTTCTTTTACAGACAGTCCCTCCTGCAAAAATTAATTGGAACAAAGTAGGAGGTTTTTACAATCCCTTTATAATTAGGTTATAAGCTGACATTTTTCTAAATTGTTTACAGTTGGAGTCTAGTCATCAAGTGCACAGTGAAGAGGGAAAAAAAAAGAAAAAAAAAAGTCTCTTTTGGCATAGTTAAACTCATTTCTCAAAATTGCACAGAAGGCAGAGATCAGGTCAGAAATTAAGCTATTCCAGAAAAGCATATCCCACATAAGAACATTAACTGTACTCCATCACCAGTTAATGTGAAAACATGTTTAACACACATGCAGGGAGAATCTTAAACAAATTATAGGAAATCAAGAGACAGGCAAATTCAAGATTTGGTGAACAGAAGCTGAGTTCCAGATCATTTTATCTAATTTAATTGGAAATCTGCATTAGAATCTCTTTTGCACTTTTGGTTATGAAAAGGATTACAAGATAAAGCCTCACTGTTTATCAGAGTAGTTGCATAAATCATGGCTCTGACTTTGCATATATCATTACTCTTGAATTAACCCCTACAGGAGAACAGAGCCTGTCTGAAGGACACATCTACAACACAATGGGCAGAGCAGCACTCACAGCTGACTCTCCATCACTCAGTTTTTACTCACTGCCTTAGCAAAACAGGCCACAGGCATCACTTCAGCCTTCAGAGGAACCTGAAGGTGGAATATATCCACCTGATATCCAGCCCTGATTCTCATGGAACATTGCTGCAGCTACCACTGTGATACTGTCATTTTGCTGGGAGGGGAAAGCCAAAAATCAAGTAAATACAAGGGGGTGGGGGAACACACAACATTCAAGTGCTCAGCAGTTTGTCAAGTTTCAGTGATAAGAGACTTACAGTATCTTTGTTTCAGCGTTAACTCCTTAATCTTGGTAATTAAAACCCAGATCCACCTTTTCATATATTGATCAGACAAGACAAGGATAACTACCCAAAACCTGCACCTGCAATTACATTCTGTTCAAACTTATTATTCACAAAGCAATTACAATTGGAATACTTAATCAAGAACAAAAAGCCCAGCTCTTATTCTTCTCATGTTTTAAATTACACAGAGGGCCTGAATCATGTTTTACAATAGACATTACACATTGAATTTAAAGTCCTAGGAAACAACACTTCCAGATTCCTCCCATATTTTTCCAAATCTCTTACAATTAAATGGTATTTTCTCTTCTACTATGTTCCTGCAGAAATTCACAATAATTCTTTTGAAACCTAAAAATTACTCATTTATCTGACAAGTGCTCTACCAAGTCATATTTGAAACATAATCACCTTCTAAAGGAAAAAAAAACACACTAGTTTACCCTTCCTTTGTTCCAATACATGTGGAACAAACAACAACAACAAAAAAAGCGCCTATTTCCACCATTTTCTTCCCTTTAAAAGTCACTTAAACAGACACTCAAAGCAAGTTGTACCAAGAGATTGCCTACCTGTCTTCCAAACAGGATGCTGGCAGCCTCCCTCCTCCTCCTCCTCCTGTTCAGGATGGCAGATACTGATCCTGTGCGGCGCCAAGAGCTCCAATCTTAACTCCTATTTATGCTAATGGATGTCCTGTCCTATCAATTAAGCCTCTTGCACAAGGGGCTCTACAAATTTACAAACATCAGGCTGAACAATGGCGCAGAAAGGTGTGAGGTCCTGTGCGCACAGATGCCAACACCAACATCTGCTAAAAGCACGGCCTTTGTCACCACAGCGAGGGCACAAAGGGACAGGTGACATCTCTGGGGTCCCCACTACAGGACAGAGCTCAACAGAAACACAGTGCTCACTACAAAACACTCAGAAGACCAAAAAAAACCCAACCACCCAAACAAAAAAACCCTGAATACTCAAATGTTTACATAATGCAAGTGCTCCACAGCACCTACCAAACTAGCCAAGCACAACTCTTGCTGATATTGGCTCCTTTTCAGAATTTTTAGCTTGCCACTCAGCAGCTCAGCTTCCTGCAGACAAGTAGCAAGCAAACTACACGGAACATCCTCAAACACTGAATATTTTGTGACAAAAAACCAAACAGACACAACTTCCGGCTGAAGAAGCCAACCAAGCCTGAAGTCACTGCAACAATACATGTCTCCAACAACACCCAGGATCTTCTTCACTCACTTCAACCTTCCACATGGCTCTAAAACCATTTTAGTTTGTGGTGCATCCCCTTCCTAGCACCGGAAACAATAACCCCTGTGAGGAACTGGGAGCTCCTCCAAGAGCTAGAACTGAAAACAGGAAGAGGACAGTAAACTCTTCACTTTGTAGCAGCCAGAAGGAGATTCAGTTTGGCCTTTTGGTATGGATGGCTACAGTTTTGCTTCAATGTTAAATTTTATCAACAAGTATCAGCAGCTAACAACTAAGATATGGACAGGCTGGGTTATTCTGAAACTATAAAAAAAAAAAAAATTTATCCTGTCCAAAACTTACAGCCCCAACGTGCTTTCATTGTTAAATTGTGTCTAGTAAAGCTTCACTATACCTACAGCCCAGAAATAAAGACCAAGTACTTGCAGTAAAAAATGTAGAGAGATCTAGATCTGTCATTACTTTATAGCTCCGCAATAGGTAGAGGTTAAAAAAAAAACATAAAAACATAACCCATAAAATGAATCTTTCCTATCCATCTATAGGTTTTTGATGGGGAAATGGCTGAAATTTAAGGCACTGATATATGAGTGGAGAGTGAAAAACAAGGTAGAGAAGCTGAAGATCCTAGAAATCTACGATATACCTAGTATATAATTTCCAAATTGCTGAAATAATGGTATCTCATTTAAGAAGCACAGACGTGATACACAAATTGGGGATCAAGAAATACTGGCCTGCTCCAGTACAGATGGATGTCAGAGATAGTAAAACTCCTACATGCTCCACTTCTTAATTATTACCGAAAGAGTTATTAAAATATTTAAAAAAAAAAAAAAAGCTCCAGTTGCTAGAGCCTTGAAGTAGGTTAAATGAAATTAAAGGTTTCTATTTTCATGGGAATCAAGCTGGTTTCGATTACAAGCTCGCCATCAACCACTGTATCCCTGCACTCAGCTACACATTAAACTTCACTCAGGGAAGCGCTTTGGAGGACCCGGCGGTTCCCGCTCCGAGGAGGACGGCGAGCCTCGCCCGGGGCCCGGCCGGAGGAAGGGCTCCGCTGTTCCCGATGGAGGGAGCGCTCCCGGAGCACGGAGCCGCGGGGCTGGGGCTGGGGCACGGCCCATCCCGGCTCTCCCGCACGCTCCCGCCGCTCTGAGAGCCAGAGGGACCGTGGCCTTCCCTGCGAGCCCATTCCGTGGGCCGGCCCCGCGGCACGGGCTGTGCCCGAGGGGAGCCGCCGGGCGCTGCGGCCGCGGCCAGCGGCAGCGCCGGGCAGGCAGGGCCGGGGCGGATGGTGGTACCCAGGCCCGGGCCCTGCGGCGGGCGGAGCGGGGGCTTTCGGCCTCGCCCACGCTCCCCGCTTCGCTGAGCATCGACCGCGGCCGCCGCGCTCCGCCGGCCCGGCCGCCACCACGACGCGCCCCGGAGCTCCGCGGCGCCCCCCATCCATCCATCTATCCATCCATCCCTCCCTCCTTGCCGGAAAGGCGCGGCCGCCCCCTCCCCCAAGACCCCCCTCCCGGTCCGCGGGCGGGGCCGGCACGGCCGGGCGCGGCTGCCGGTACCTGCTGCGGGCGGTGGCGGCGCGGCCCCGGCGCTGCCCGGCCCCGGCTGTGCCCGCCCGGCGCTCGCCGCCCCGAGGGTCCCGCACGGCGGCACCGCACGGCCGCTCCCGTTGGCCGCTGCGCGCGCGCTCCCCGCGCGCCCATTGGCCGCTCGCGCCGCCGCTCGCGGGACAGGGAGGGCGCGGATTGGCGGGCGCCTTTGGCCCCGCCCCCAGCGGCGCCGCGCGCGGGGGGCCGCTCTCTCCCCCCTCACACCCACACGCAGCCGCACGCACCGAGGGTCACACACACACAGACAGACACACGGACACACACCGGGGATCACATACACAGGCAGACACACGGACACACACCGAGAGTAATACACACAGACAGACACACACCGAGGGTCACACACACAGACAGACACACGGACACACACCGGGGATCACATACACAGGCAGACACACGGACACACACCGAGAGTAATACACACAGACAGACACACACCGAGGGTCACACACACAGAGGGCCACACACACAGACAGACACACCGAGGGTTATCCACACAGACACACACAGGCACACACAGAGGGTCGCACTCACAGACACACACACACATAGACACACACAGAGAGTCACACACCCCCTCACACACACAGTCACACACACAGAGGGTCACACACAGATGCACACACACAGACACAGACACGCACACTCACAGAGGGAGAGATGCACAGTGCACACAGAGGATCACACACACTCACACTCACACACACACACACACTCACAGAGGGTCAGAGCACCCGGGGCTGCCGGAGCCCACGGGGCAAAGGCGGCACGACCCCGTACCAATGGCCGAGGATCGAGGAACCGTGGAGTGGTGGAACCACCAAGGCTGGGAGAGGCCTTTGAGAACACCAAGCCCAGCCACCAAGCCCTCACTGCTGCTGCAACCCCCAAAGCGCTGAGCTCAATTTTGGGATTATCAGATTGCCATTGATAGGCGCCGTATTTGTGTGCAAAAGTCACTGCGCTCCACTTGCCTCACTGTTTGTTACCAAATAGTGCAACGTGATGTTCTGGTGCTGTGCTGCCATGATGCCATGCCCTGCCACCATATGCCATTGGTTTCACAACTAAATATTGCATAGATGGACATGCATCAGCTGAACAAAAAAAAAAAAAAAAAAAAAACCCCAAAAGAAAAAAAAAAAGAGGCATTTAAAATTAGGAAACACCCTTTATAAACTTGTGTAACCTGTACTATCCAGATTACTGTACAAATAAGGTATTATAGGAGAATTGTTGTAAGCACAGTCTTGGCTTATGCAAGGGCAGGTTGGTTTTTCAGAATGATTTGAGGGCCATGAGAATGAGAGCTCTGCTCACATCCTCCACAGCAGCCCAGTGATTATTTTATACTTATTTTTAGATATGTATTCTCATGATTTTTTCACTCCAGAGTAGTTCCTCCTGGTACCTAGGTACTTCTTGACAGAGTATTTAGAATCACATAACTGCAAACTCCTCATCATAACTGTCTAGTGGACAGTTTTTCACAGACTGTCCCTTGGAAAACACCTGCTCACTGAAGCTGGGACATCATCCAATCATTCAGTCATAGGAAAACTAGCTCAGGCAGACAGAGATTCGAGTCTGAATCTCCCACAGTCCTGACAAAAAGTTTTACCATTTCGTTGTACCCTGCTACACACCAAGGGTTCCTTTTTTGTTGTATAGAAACCCTCACATGGGGTAGGCAGCCCTACAGACTGTGGGATGAGGCTTTTCCATTTCAGATTACCAAGAAAAGATTAGTCCATTGCAGGCACAGAATTGCAGTCAGTGCACATGAACTCTTAAGAAAAAAATCTTAAAAAAACCCCTCTAGTTGGAATATGTAAATTGAAGTTTCTCAGATTACTACAGCAGTTAAATTTAGGTAAATTTTACAGAAGTCACTCAGTAAAATGTGTCTGTGATCTCAAATGAAAGTCGTGGGGAATATCCCAGCAATATTTCAGTGTGGAAACAACAGTGTCATTTGTCTAGTCTGGTTTTTGAAAACAGCTAAAAATGGTGGTGGTTTCAAATTTGTCTCTAATAAATACCATGTCCTCTGATCATTGTAGTCCATTAATAAATTATAATGCAGTGACAGTGGATTAACTGATGTTCTCAGTATAAATTATTATTAATATTATTAATAACAATAATAATAAAGCAAATCAGATTTTTTCCAAGATTACTCTTTTAAAGTAACAATTAATTTATCTCTCCTAAATTATTTATCATCAGGAAAATGTCACAGTGACATTGTAACATGATGCATTTGCATTTTAATGTAGTAACATATGGTTACTTCTCAAAGAACCTACCAAACTGGTTATTCAAGGTAGCATTGTGAATTTTTCATTGCAGGAAAGAGAAGATATCAACACCAATGTGGCCTAGTCTGGGAACACTGAATAAATTATTAAAAAAAAAAACCCAACCCAACCCTATTTGAAACTCTATTACCCAGCACAGAGATAGCGTGACATAAGGTTGTGGGAATCCATAGGTAAATAACTGCAAGTGCTTGCAAGGCAAAATCTTGGTTTGTTACCCATGAGAATGAGACAAACCCCTAAATGCTCACTATCGAGGGGGAAAAAAGATATCTGGATTGTATCTTTAAATTGATCCACTTCTCTACCCAATGCCAGCAGGTTGCTTCATTCACAGGAACCTTTTGGAGCTTTGCAGACTGCTTCATTATATCTCTCCAATTTTAAGCAAGGCCAACAATTGTAACAATTTTGTGTCCTTTATTGACAGCTCATAGAAATGTTTAATTTTGCATCCCCTACCTGGACAAGGTTCCCCAATCTCCTTCCCTGGACACTGACAGAGGTGTGAGAGGATGAGCACCAGACTCAAGCCACCAAGTATCAACAGGACTTACAGCTGCACTACAGGGCACAGTGTTCATATGGAAACTTGGTTTTTCTGTGCATAACTTCACTTTTTACAAATATATACACTAGGTGCCTGTGCATGCACTGTTTACCTCAGGAACAGAGCTGCTTTTATGCAAACTGCAGTTGTGTTTCTTTGTTTCAGTCGCCTGTGGGCGCACCATGAAGTGTTTTGCATAAACCAAGGCACATTTTTACCCCAGCCTAGCTACTTGTGAAGGCCACAGGGATGCTCACTTCAATTCCTTGCTAAATGCAACCCATCTAATTAAGACATTTGCCAAGAGAAATGTCACTTTCTGTGCTGCCAGAGTAAAGGGCACAGGCAGGTTCTGTTCAGCAAGCTTGGACTCCTGTAATATTTCATCTCTGCTCACGCTGGAAGGGGCTAACAGCCACATGGACAGAAGGGGTTAATAAAGGATGCATTTGTGATGCAATGAGCATTAGCAGCTCTTGTCTCCATGTTGCACAGTAATATAGGCTGGAATTTGCAAACTTACTGCTGTACAGGATGCAGTGAGAAAGGAACCATCCTACAGGAGCTCAGAACCTGCTTCAGTATGAGCAGTAACTAACACAGTCAAAGCTTGTTTGTTTTCTAATTTGAAGTACTATGGTTCAAAGATAAGGGTCTGACCAAAACTAGTTCAACCAGTTTAGGAAAAGTGCAGGAACTTATTTTCAGCTGTGGAATAAAGCTAGTTGGTGCATTTAAAGATATCTTTGGATACAAAACAGGGCAAACACCTCATGAGAGAAAATTTGTGATTTTACTCTCCAAAGAGTCGATACAGTTTTTTGTCAAGTGACTCTTTTGCCTTTTACTAATGAATTAACTGATTGAGGATATTTATTTAGTGATCTGAGTGGGTTTTAAATTCTACCCTGAATATACTGCTTGTTAGATATCAGTGTACAAACAGGATGGGTAACAAATACATTGTTTGCAATTGAATGCATTCTGCTACCTTTTCTATGCTTTCCATCATAATGTGCTAATTCTTTAGAGTTTGGGAACGGCTGTGAGGATTATGATGTATATTCAGTAAAAATTACTGAATCAGAATGGAATGGACCTCTGCAGCTTGTCTAGCCCACCCTCTCTGCAGGTTCATCAGAGCTGCATCCAGCTGGGCATTGAGCATCCAAGAACAGAAACTCTACACCCACTCTGGGCAGCTTGTGCCAGTGTTTGACCTCCTTTGCAATAATAAAAAAAGGGTTTTCTTTTGTTTGAGTGGAAATTCCATATTTCTGTTTGTAGCCTCCTATCCTATCACTGGATGCTGCTGAGAAAAGTGTGTCTCTGCTGTCCCTTGCCCAGGGACTTACCCACACAGCTCACAGTCAGTGCTGGCCCCTGCATCCCCAGGGCCTCTCCACAAAGCTGCTCTCCACCACTCTGTCCCCAGTCTGTACTGGGGCATTGGGGTTTTCCACCCCAGTGCAGGGCTTTGCATGCCTTTTGTTGAACTTTTCAAGTTTCCTGTTGGCTGATTGTTATCTTTTCCTGCATGACTAAACACAAACATTATTTCTACTTTCGCGTCCTTGCCACGTCACTTACAGGCAGCAGAAATACCCACCACGAGATCTGAATATGAAACTTCATTTCATTCTTCTTATTATGAAAAAACTAATTAAAACACCTCTTAACTGTACTGGCCACTGTGCCAAGCCCTGCCATTTTTATTTATGTTTGATATTTCCTCCTTTCTTTTTCATTGCCTTTTGGCGTATCAATACACTTAATTATAGTTTAGTACACTGAGTATATTGATAAATGTGTGGGTGGTAGAAACAGTTGCTAGGAAAGGCTGACATCCATCAGGAGTGCTGCAGGGGGAAGGGAACCTTCAGAGGAATGATGGAGGTTTAGTTATAACTTGATCCTGTGAGCCTTGGCTCATTAATGCATTAAAAAATGGGGCTCTCTGGGTCATATGACTAAAATAAAACAGTTTATAAAGAAAAACTTTTGTACAGAATAGACTTCTTGAAAGAACCTTCAGAGGCATTGAAGATGCAAAAGTTGTTGCTCAATTATTTTCAGCAGACTGGCTGAAAAAAAAAATTAGCGAGGTATCTCTGTGAGGAGCAGAGAATTAAAGGGAACCGAATGGGCTCGTGGTGCTCAGCTGCCCCAGGCAGGGGCTCACAGAAGCCCCTTTGTAAAATGACCAGGTGTGATCTTTCACACAGCTGTGCTTTGCTGCCTCTAACCTCCCTTTAATTGTCTTCAGCTCTCAGACTGAACGTGTTTGCCAATACACACCTTTGTTTCCCTGCCAGCACCCACCTTTTAAGCCAACAAACCACTCCTGCAGTGATACATTTGTAGGGAGCAATCTTACCCCATTTCAGCTTTCCTTTCACAGGGCTAGAAGAACTGTGATCTGCAAGTTTTCTCTTGTGTAGAGAATCTCTTATCTATTCCAGGTGCCCATCTTTGCATATTTTTCAGATTAAATTTGTAATTTTATACAATATTCCAGGTAAAGGTTCACTGAGATCTTACATGGCAAAAAAATATTTTCATGTCTCTACTGAAATCAGATCTCTCGATGGCAACTTGGGCTTATATTTGTTTTGGCATAGCTGCCTCATGCCAGCAGTTCACAAAAAGTGTGATTTTGAAGAGTATATTTTGAGTTCCTCTTCTGTCATGTCAAACTGAGGTTCTAGCACATAGTGGTGCTATTTGTTCCCAAACACAGAACTGCACATTTGTATAAAAATAAAATTTCTTCTCATTTCTAGCAATCTAAGCCACAGGCTCTTTTAGTATTAATTCTAATTGGTAGTCATTAATTATTTATGTTACAAGTGTTTCTTCACTTTATCAGTGAATTTTCATTATCATGTATCCAACAGTAACATTGCTTGCAGCTATTTCCTTTTATGTCAGCTCATTTCACGCTTCACTTTGCCTCTTTTTTCTATTTATTAGTTTTCCACATCAAAATGTTGGGAGCTACTTTTTTCTTATGCTTTGTAACTACATAATATACCCCAAGTTCTGATACTTTTGAATTCATGGTCAGCTCTCCCTTCTATTTCTGTTTTAGTTACCCTTTTCTTACATAAGTTGCATTATTTATCCTCAAGATGACAGACAATCACACCTGACTCCCAAAAACAAGGGTGATCATTTCTCCCTCTGGGTAACTACCTAAACTTTACAAGCTTCTTACTGCCCATGATGATTGCTTCACAATTTTTCCTGATGTTCTAATAATCAGTTTAATAATATACTTTCATATAAGCAGAACATCCCACCTCAATGGTGTTTTCTCCAAAGACTTTCTCTTGAGCTGTCTGATTTTGCAGGTTCAGACTTATGAATGTATTTCTCATGCTTGCTCTGTTCGAAGGAAGCCATTTCATGCTTTCACCTGTGAAGCAATCCCTTCTTCAGACATAATCACTGTTTCAAAAGTCTGGAGTTCGTTGGTGGTTACTGTAGTGTTTATCCTTTTGGTGATGTTGCATTGTACTCCTTGTGACTTGGTGTGACAGGGGCAGATCAGAAGCCTGAAGCAATCAGGGGTGAGGGCCCTCCTCACCAAAGGAAGATGCACAAGAGAGAACAGGGCACTTTTCTGGTGCCTGGGGTCTCCATCCCCATCTCGAGGATGGAGAGCAGCACTGCAAGAGCTGGGACAGAGTTATGTGGGCCTTGATCAGATGAGAGGGATGGGTGAAGCCAGGTCCTGAAGATGGTGATCCACATCACAGTGATGAGTTACCTTTGTGCCTTTGGAGAGCAGGCAATTGGGTTCACTCATTTTTTGCAGCCTGCAATGGATGAAAAGTGGATGAAGAGAAACTCCTGCTTGTTCTGCTGAGCCCAGGGACAGACTTGGTGAGACAAGGTGTATTGTGACTGCTGGCCATCAGTTTGCTCATGCAGTGCCACTGCCCGTGCCAACCCTGCCTGCTGGGATAGCTCAGAGAGCTGTTCCTTTGTCATCAGGAAAGTTACTTCTCCACAGCCCTGTACTAATTGCTGCTTCTAATTGCCCCATGCTTTCCACCCTAGAGTAATATCAAAAAGTGTTACACTTATTTTGGTTTTACTCAGGTGGCCCAAGGAGCTGCTGATCCTGGTTGCAGTGAGGACAAAGTTAAATCTCTTGCAGAGTTTTCTGTGTTTTTCTGTTTTCTGAACTTGGAAAGATAGCTCGAGATGGCAAAAGCAAGTAGATAAAAAGCCAAGAAAGAAAAGTAATTAAAAAAAGAGAGGGGGAAAGGCAACAGAAAGTAGGGCAGGGAAGGATTTCAAACACAAAGATGTGTAGGTGGATGAGGAACAGCTGAAGACTGGCCATCACCAGCAAATGGAGTTGTAAAAACACTTCACTCAAAATAATTTGTGATGTGCCTTTGACCTTTTGGACTGTGGAGACAGAGAAGGTGTTTAGAAAACCCACTAGACATGGAAAGGGAGAATCATGTAAACTTTCCTTTATTTTGAGTATGAATCATTGAATGGACAAGGAAAAAAATACATCTTCTCTCATAGCTGCACTGTCAACACTCAATTGATACAGTTATCTACAGAACAAAGTTTTGTTATTCTTCATCAAGGTTTCCAGGCTGCCATAGCACAAACAGCCTGTAAGAAACAGCCTCAGACTCATGGCAAATTGCAGCTTCAAAGGTGAACAAGAACAAGATCCCTGCTGAAGACAAGATCCCTGGTTGTGTGTTAACCATGTGTTAGCATGTTGAAGTATGGAAAAATGCAAATCCTTCCTTAGCAAACGACATCATGACAAAGCAAGTGTTGTGCTAAGTGATTCCTGTTGTGCCTGTGGAGGGGTTGCTCTGCCAGCATCTCCGGCCAGGGCCTGGAAACTGTCCCTAAAAATCTGCAGCAGATATAGCAGCACAAAGAAGAAAGGATCACTCTGGTGTATGCTTACCTTCTGGCTCTTAGGCATAGTCCCCTGACCCATTCTGAGATTGTTTTCTTTATTTACTTTATTTATTATCTAGAATCTCATGTGAGCCATTGAATGATATAACCTGGGATGCGATTTGAAATTTAAAATTAGTAAAATAGTTGTAGCAGTAGGAAAAAGACTATGCTCAGAAACTCTGGATCTTCATCTAAGTAACTTATTTACTTAAAGAGACCCACAAGTCAGCAAGAGCAAAACAAAATAGTGAAGGCCCACAAACAGGATTAGTACCTGTAATTAACTCATATGTGGCATTTTATTTTATGCCAGTGGTTGTACAGAGCAGGGTCCACACATGGTTTAAGATGCTACTGCAGTTCCAACAAATACTTGACATTGATTTGGAGCCATCAACCTTAGTGCCATTTGCAGTTTCCAGAAAATTTGTTGATGACATGTGAGTAGCACTGGAAGACAGAAGTTGGGTAGCAAGGAGAGCAACACCCTGCCTTTGTTTCTTACACTCTGCTTCCTTAAGCATCTGCTATTGGCCACACTTGGGGTAGCATTGAGAAAAGAAAATATTGGCTCATTTGCCAGTCATTATCTTCACTAATATCACAGAGCAGATCTACAATGGTTGGGCAATGTACTGTCTTTATGGGGCATGGTTGCAAGGTGCCACTGATGTCAAGACACCCCAGATAAGATTAATATCTCATCAACCAATGAACTGTATGAATTCCAACACTGAAAAAGGCTTTGTCCAGATAGGTTACACTCAGCGGAACCACTATTCGAGAACTGTTTCAATTCACCTTAGAATTATCCCTGTTAGAACAGAAAATAATATTCTTGGCCACATAGTAAATTCAAACTCTGCCAAGTGCACTGTTGTAACACTCACTGCCATGAAATTATTTAAGACACTTGAATTTACAGTCTGTGATTTAATAGCAGCTGTAATGTCACTACAATATTGCTGCAACCTCCAACAGGGCTTGACAACTAAGGCAGAGCAGTCAGGTCTTCAGGGTCCCGAGGATACAGCCTTTTGGGGCAGAATTTAAGGACATGTTGGACACCTGTCAGGTGTTTCTGGCCCCAGCATTCAGTCCTAATCAGCCAGCAGGGTGTTCAGAAATGCCAAACACTGTAACAAACCCACAGTAGCCGTGGCACTTCCCAGAGGGATCAAATCTAATGTGCTTTCACCGCAGCTATTGCCTGCAAATGCTCAACAACCCAGCAAACTCCATGTGCTGGAGTTAGAAAAAACACCTGCTCTACCCATGAAGAATATGTAGAGGCTGTGTACTGCAGCCTGAGTACGTCAGCCTTGCTGTTTAAGCACCAATTCAGTGGTTATGCACAGCATCCAAAGATCCCTCACCTAAAATAGCAGCCCAAATGCAATAGTCCTTACTCCAACAGACTGACCCAGCAGCAACTCTGAGCTGCGATCTCATTTTGGAGCAGCCTAAATATCCAGTAATACGGTGATTAAGGTGCCAGCAGGGGTGTTGACAGGCCTGATTTCAGTCTTCAGTCGAGATGATGAGTGGCTTTAGTGCTAATTCCTTGTCCCATTGTCCATGAAAGTGACCTTGACAGCAGGCTGCCATGCACCCAGCATGTCAGTCTTCTGGAACCTCTCACTGCACGGTTTGCCTCTATACAAGAAATTCGTCAGAGCAGGGATGTGGATGAGAAAGCAGAATGTGGATTAGAAAACACTTCTTCTAACCAGGATTCCTCTAGGAGAGAAAACCAATCCCACTCTGCTAAGGAGAGCAGCACCTTTCTGCTCTTTGGGGTGTCAATTACATTTATCTCTGTTCTTGGCAGGAGCAGCCGGTGGGATTAAAGTTGAATGCATTGCTTAGAGAGGCAGGGCTTGCAATCAGGAGCTGAGGCAGGCAGGGGCCTGAAAGGCAACGCTTCTGTAAACCTCATTCAGATCCATTTGGTGAGCTTTGAGGCTCAGCAGCAGAAGAAACTGGGCATTTCTTCTGTGGAACAGTTTAATAGCTGCTCTTATTCGACACTGGGTCAGTATCCCTGGTCTTTGGCCATACTGGAATTTTTTTTCTTTTTCTTTATTGCTGCTTAACTCAGGACTTTTTTTTTTCTCCAAAAGTCTTACGGCATAAAACATATTTATTACATATTATTTTGTACTTGAGTTTTTTCTGTCAAACCCTGGTTTCTGTGACATGATATCAGCTGCATTTAGCTTAACTATTTCCATTAGTTAAACATCTTCATATTTCTTGGAGTTTCATAGAAATGAAAGCTGTAGCACTTGGATTCACTAACTTTACCTGAAGGGCAGCAGTCCATTTTGTAGATAAAATGTGAAATAAATCAAGTCTGCATATTGTCTTAAAAAGGCTGAAGCTTTTCTTTAATTTCCTCCATGTATCATTCAATTTCTTCATTCCCTTATCTTCTCTTTGTCCTGCTAAACTACGTGCTACAACCTCTTGGAATCTTTTAAAATCACAGAGAAAATTTAAGTGGAAGGGACCTCATCTGGTTTGAGACCCCCCGGAAGCAGAAGCAACCCCAAGCTTTGACCAACTTCAAAAAATCTGTTTTCTGTGGCTGCAAACCCCCCTCCTTCTGCTGCTCTGATTTACACTGATCCCATCTATTGTTTCTGTAAATGCTAATGCATGAGAAAGGAGCTGTGGTTGTTTGGGCATTAAGTAGACACTGCAAGCACAGAGCCCAAATGTTTGGTTTTGTTCTTTGCCTGGTGTGTAGGTGGTGAGTTCTGATGAGCTTCTGTGAGCACAGGCTCGTGTACAGCCATACCACTGTGGCTTCTGGAATTTCTAAGCCCTATGTTACAATGCAGGTAAGAGCATGCAGCACTAACTTAGGACAAAATATATTACAGAGATATTGAAAGGAATACCCAATCCAAGCATTACAAAACAAGAAAGCTCAGAAAAATAGAGAAGCAATGTCCTGATAGACCAACACAGCTCTGGGTGTCAGTGGTGACACCAGGCAGAAATCAGGGGAGTGGCAGTAAAGACACTTCAGCGTTTGGGATCTCTGGTTAAGTTCCATGGTGAAGCATGAAATGCCTCTGTCTGCCACATCACTGATGGGAGCAAGATAAGGCTGCAGACAGTTCTCAAAGCATGACCTGGTGGCTTTGTTGCTAGGGTCAAATGCTTGTCAGAGTTAGGGCACCATCAGCCTGCTGTGTGGGGAGCAACAGACACAGCAATGTCTGCTTCCTCCCCTTAGGAATGCCACTAAACAGCACTGTGCCTCCAGTCTGAGGCCCAGGCAGAGCTGTGCTCTTCCCACTGCTCTTCTAAGAGCCCTTTGCCCACTGCAGGACTGTCCCTGTCCCTGTCCCTGTCCCTGTCCCTGTCCCTGTCCCTGTCCCTGTCCCTGTCCCTGGGGTGCCTGCTCAGGGACCCCTCACCGAGACCCCTGGGCAGGCTCCAGCAGGGGAAAGGCTCAGGGGAGAGCAGAGCAGAGCAGCCTAACCTGTAATGTGTTCTAGACCACCTGGAAGGCTGAAGAAGCCTCATCTCTCATCACCCAAGTAATTAGTTTGAGTGCAGTGCCACGAGGGTGCAGCGACACCGACTCCAGTCCCAGGGTTAGCACAGCTGGCTGGGCTATCCGATAGCTCAGACTCTGCAGCACACACAGGCAGGTACCTTCTAAGGGATGCTGGCCTAGTTATCTCTCTTCACAGTTTTTAACTCAAAGGAGTGCCTTTTTTTTCTGGAAGTCTGAAAAAAACCAGTTTTATCTGTCTTTTGATTGTAAATGCTGCAGCAGAAACAGTCAAGAATTGAAACCTGTGTCCGGACAAAGTCACATTTTCTCTTCAATATGACGGAATCTAGGAAAAAATCAGGTAATGAAAGTTTAGTCATACTAAATGAAAGTTTAGTCATGGAGCTAAGTAACAGTGATAGGCTTTCTCCACTGGTCAAGCTGCTGGAGGGTTTGGTTGCTCTTCAGTATCCCCATCCATGGGGATGGATGGTCTGGGAATGCCTTTGGACCCACCAGCTCTCTTTAGCTTCTCTCTCTGTGCAGTCAGTGGGCAGGAGCTCTGAGCTCCACCACGTGCACATCTTCAAGACATCTGGAACTGTCTCCTTGGCTTTTCCCCCATGTGTTTTTTAACACTTTCATTCCTATGTATCAGTTCTTTCAAAATTTTTTGACTAATTTTGTTGTCCAGAACAGTTATGAAAGCCTACTTCTAGTCTCATGTACCCAAAATTGTACAAAGATATAAAGAGAAAACCTGTGTTTATTCTTCTTTCCTTATTTAAACATGTGAGACCATCTTTTAACACGATAGAGCTTATTTTTAACCCTGCTCTAATGCAAAATACAGTGAGTTTCTGTTAGATGACTTCAGCTTCATCAGGCTGAAAAATGTTTGTGTGTTGGTTAGGGTTATTTTCATTTTAGCTTTCACCTATCATATGCAACATACAGTTTTACCCATCTTCTCTTTCATGTAGCTCTTTAATCTTCTTTTGGGACAACTTGCAGTTGCTCTTTATCCCAGACATACTGGGACAATATTTCTTCATGAGTGCCATCCAGTCAAACATGCTATTGCTCGTTGTTATTGTTATGTTATTTTTTGGGCAGGCTAATCTTGGTCATAATTTATGTTTAGGGCCACAGCTTATCTCTTCACCAAATGCATTTGGTTTTGAAGTTCTGCAAGGGTTTACCCTGTTGCAGGGCATTCATTTTAGAAGGTCTGCCTTGCTGGGCTTGGCTGTATTCACCCTTTTGGTGCAACAGGAGTTTTCTGCTGCAGGCTGCTGGGTTTGATTAGTGCAGCCCTGCCCCTTAGCACCAAGTCAGCCTCACTTGGCAGTGTTTTCCAGGTTACCCAAATGACCAACACCCAACCCTCACAAGTTCATTTACTCCAGTCTCTGGAATAATCCCACCACACCCATCAGCATCCTCTGTCCTTTCCTGAGCTGCCACCCTCAGGTTCTCTGGGATGTTATGTTATTCCAGAGCTGTGTCTGTCTGAATTTCATAGATTCTTGCATACTGGAGGCTGATTATTGCAGGACTTTCTCCACAATACTGTGTTGTTTATAAACCCACTGCATTTGCAGGTCCTGAACCCTTTCTGACTGTGGTTTCCTCATGATGGGCAATATGGGATTCAGGGCCTGTCCTTTCTACCTTTCTAGTGGTGGGAGACTTGGTCTTGGATGCAATTTAAAGTTATAAAATCCCAGCTGAATGCTGAAGAGTTCATATTTCAAGTAATAAAATATTCATTTGTTCCCACTGACATTTTAAAATGCATTAGAGAAGCATTTATGCTGATTCCCCCATTTGTTAAAACTTGTGTCTAGAAAACCCCCATCTGGATCATATTTACTCTGA
This sequence comes from Zonotrichia albicollis, assembly GCF_047830755.1. Lineage (NCBI taxonomy): Eukaryota > Metazoa > Chordata > Aves > Passeriformes > Passerellidae > Zonotrichia > Zonotrichia albicollis. The sequence goes on from NC_133824.1 coordinate 54,337,231, forward strand.
TTTCTTCTTTTAAAACTTTGACAGTGCTGGCTCACCTGAGTGAAATGAAAATGCTGTGTTTTGAAACTGATTGTGATAGTGAAAATTTGATTTGAAAGTGTAAAATTGTTGTTGGAATACTCCAGATGGCTGCTGATGTTAAATAAAGCACTACTGCCTTGAAACAGAGAATCTTGTTCTTTGAGTGAGACAGATGCTTCAGAAAGTTGTTACTTGGCACACTTTGGTAAATATTAAAGAGATAATTTTGGGTGAAACCAGTAATTTTGTTGATAGAAATATCTCAAAAAATACAGAATTAATCATTGTAGAGTGGAGTTCTCTAGAAGGAAAACTCCAATTATGAATTCTTTCATAATTCTTAATAAATGAAAGAAAAAGCTCAATAAAATAGCTGATCTAATTTTCTTGTAAAATCCATTAGGATTTTAATCCTTTAGGAAAATATCGTGGGTCAGGATGTATTTTCTTGCTAGTGGTTTCATGATGGAATCAGCACAGCACACTCTGAGGGAAATGCAGAGAAGTTGCTTTTAGGTGTGAGAAAGAAAACTTTGAGAGAAATTCTCAGTGTTGCCAGGTACAGAAGGAAGGTGTACAAATGTAACTGCCACAGAGTGCTCTGGGGAGAACAATTGATACAGGAAGCTCTAAACAATAACAGAGCCCACAGAGCTGCTGGAACTTGGGGGTTTTTAGGTATTTCTAGTTGTTCTGTGAGGATGAGGCAGTTTTTGGTTCACAGAATGTTTCCTCTGTGTTTAAGCCCTTCTGTGAGGGAAGAAGTGACAATGTTAGGGAGGACTCAGATCCTTGTTTTCCTGGCAGGCTTGAAATGTTAGAAAATAAGAGTAAGCTGATTATTTCTGCCAGGAAGAAAAAGATAAATACCAAAACTGAGTCAGAAAGGATCCTATATGCCACATCCAAAGCTGTGTTGCAGAGTCTGAACTGAAGGTAATCCAAGAGCCAACTTTGGAGCTTCACTAAGATTTGCTTACAGTGTGCTAGAACTCAGCTCTTTGCTTTCTGATGCCTGCAAGCCCACTTTCCTAATAAGAGCTGCAGACTAATTTCATAACTTGGAGGCAGATGGCATGTGACTTTTAGGTTCCCAAGACAAATGAAATGAAATCAGGCTCAGAATGAGCAGTTTTGCTCACAGATCCCTTTCTGCTGTGCCATGGCACTGGCTGATACAAACAAGGCCACAGTCACAGATGTGAGTGTGTTTGTGTTTATGTACAATCCCACTTGCCATCTCTGCTCATTCAATAGTAAAGAGTGAATACTCACTGGAAGACAAGTGGAAAAGTATGAAATTCCTTTTCTGAGCGTGCTGGTTTGCTCACATTGAGGGAATGGGCTGGACAGGATCACAGGTTGAGGAGAGTGTGCTTCATTGCAATGGCCAGCACATACCTGCTTGCAAATCTTTATCCTTTCTGGTGGATTTGGGTCCTTGGACTCAACAACATGAGGTTCATATTTCAGTTTTACTGGTAGTAAAGCTGAGGTACAGGAAATTTCACAGCTGAAGACTAAGCAGCCTGGGAAGAATAAGATTCAGGCTGCTAAACCCACAGCTGCTGCTCTTCTTTCTAAGCCAAACTGAATCTGACTCTGTCCTACATACATATAAAAACATTAGAGCGTTAGGTTTACCTAAAGGCTTTAGCTAATGGAGCCATGAATCCTGAAAAGCTGAAAACATGGAAAGGCTGCAGCTGAAAGTCCTACAGCCTTGGAGGGAAGTTGTATTTAGAAGAAAGAAATGTGCGTAGCATACTTATTCAAGAATTGCAGTAGTTTAAGGACTCTTTCGTAGAGGTAGTGGGGCACTTGAGTTGGTTCTCCTCTGTGGAATCAAAACTGTCCTTGTGTCCTCTCACACAAGACATGTATTTTTTGTTTGCCTCAGTCTGAAAGGTGACTCTTGTTGAAAACATTTATTGTCTCCCAGCAAACAGAGACAGTGCTGGGCAGGTTTTGCCCAGAGAGCAGAAAAGTAGCTGAAATGTCAGTTTTCTTTAATTCATTTTGCTCCATCCAATTTATTGTGGACAAGAAGTTGTATGCTTAATAAAGCCATCCACTTAAGGGAATATCATGTCATATTTGTGATGAGCCACCCACAAGCAGAGCGAAGTGCATGTGTGAGATTGTTACTGATGAAAACATTGATGTTCATGACCAATCAAGGATGCTCTGTGCTATGTACTGACCCTAGAAAACAGAATCCACTGAAATGGATGCCCCAATATTTGTCAGAGTCATGCTAAACTAAGGTTATGCTTCTCAGGGAAACAATGAAGCTCATTCTTAGAAAGGAGGAAAGAAATGTCATTCAATTCACAAAGCTGACTCAGAAAATGACTGTGCATGTCATAAAGCATGTTCATGCAATTCTTGACATGGTTTACAGGCCTCAGCTCCTTCATTCCCACTGCCTTCAAACCACCTCATTAGCCTAACAGCAGTTCAGCACCAGAAACTGCCCCTGGCAGCGCCAACCACAGTGCCCTGACCCAGAGAAAGGTGCACATGGTGCACAATGTGATCCCTCAAGGCAAGGAGCTGCAGGAGCAGCTCCAGCTGAGCTCTGCTCATTAGTGCTTTCTGCCTGCGTGTGGCAGAGGCGCACAGACCCCGCGTTTGCTGCGCCTTAAACCTGCAAGTCATCATTCCCCCTGTCTGTGTGAGCTCTGGGCTTGCTCCTGTGCCACAGGGAGGGGATTGCAGCTCTGTGCCTGTCAGTGTGGGGAGAGAGAGAGTGCAAGGGCAGCTGCACAGCCTTCCTTCTCCTGGCATTCCACTCTCACCTCTGCTCCCTTTCTCCTGCTCTCTCCCCCTGCACAATGAGTGCTATCTGCCACCTCAGTCCTACATGCACGGAAAGCTATTGAACCATTTCTGAAAGAGAAATTAAATTTCTGTTATTGAGGATACTGCAATACATTGCTGCAAATAGTGTGGCTAAAGCTCCTAGGCAGAGGCATAGAGTTAGGGTGGCTTGGTTATTGTTGAATAGAGGGTGGGTTGGGATGAGTAGGAAAATTCTGGCAACTACTTTTGTGCTGGAGTGGAGTAAGGCGGATACGGGGGTTGGCCCTTCTATTGCGGCTGGGAGTCATGGGTGGACTAAAGATATGCTAAAGATATTCCTGTTAAAAAAAAAAATCTAATCAGTACCTCTTATTCCTAGTGAAGTTTTATAAAAAAAAATAAATTAGTTAATGAGATCTGTAATTCTACAGATGAGACTATATGAGGAGTGGAAATGTTTCAATAGACCTGTACCTTCCATTTGATTTTTCTTTTCAAACAAAGAATTCAGGATAGTAGCTGCTCCAACATCAAAGTCACCGCTGAATATTAATATTGGAACATGGATTTTCAAAATTCTGTGTGCACCATTTTCCTGATGTGTTTGACTTCTGAAAGATGAAAAAGATTTGATGTCATGATTTAAGATGTCTTTTATCTTTGCAAGAAGCATACAATTTTTTCTTGTGCCAGAACTTTGTCTGGGGCTTTGCTGGGAATGCTTTCACAATTCTACCATGTGGAGGTGATTTAGTGTTTTGAATTATTTCAGGCAGAAGAGGTTGAACTTGATGATTTTGATCCAGCTCAGGATATCCTACAATGATTCCATGATTTTCTGTAAAGTGATTGATTTGAAAAGTGGCTAGTGGAGCAGATACTGGAGAACAGAAGTTAAATTATTCCTGAGGTCAGGTCACACAGCAAAAAATTCAATCCTAGAGCCATAGGGAACATATATTCCTGAGCATTCTCTTTGTACAGCTTTATTCACCAGCAGTGTCATGCAGAGTAAGAAGAGCAGCTCGTGAGCCTAGATTTCTCACAAAGGAAATAACATTTCATACAGTATTTTCTAGAATCTCTCACAATCTTCAAGTTTCATCTTTCTTTTCTTTATTAACCAGGGTTAGCACAGACTGGAGTCTCTGTTGCTTTTGTTCAATGCATTTGTGTATTAAAGGTAAAGGGCACAGTAAATGCCAGCTTTGTATAATTCACAGCTCTGATCTTGTGCTGCCTGAAAACAAATAGACTCTTTTTGTGTGGGAACAGTGACAGCCACATCCTGGTCCTCATCATAAGCAATTGAGTGTTCTTTTTTACCTAGAACTGGAACAGAAGCTTAAATCCAGGAAAAGAAGCAAAGGAATAAAGAATGGTGTGTCTCAATAGGGCTTAGTCTGATGCTGGCCTAGAAGGAAAGGAACCAGATGAAATCTGCGAGGAAAGGAACCAGAGGAGCCCTGCATAATTGTCTATACAGGGATGAGAAGGCAAGAAAAAGTTTAGGGTGGATATTAAGTAACTACAAAAACTAGGCAAAACTTCTCACTCTTAAGAGTCATTTCAGTTTCAGAGTCATCAGCAAGACAGTGCTGGCCTCCAAAAGGTTCCTCTGTTTCAATGTTAACCAAAATTCTCCTGTGTGTGTCACAGCTGCACATGGCAGAGGAATTAGGGAGCAAATGGTGGGACTGAGAGAGCCTCTTACTGGTGAAGGACACCTGGAAAGGAATGTGCACGAGTGAGGTGGCCTGCTTGTTGAAAATAGAAAAGGGTCCAGAAGAATTCACATCGTTTATAAATGATGTAAAAACTTGCCTCCTGCTCAAACACAATGGGCATGGTGAGATATCTCTGAGACACATAAATCACCTCTACTTTCTGCCGTAATTCTTGCATCATGTGAAGGGCAATGTTGAGTATAAATATGCACAAACCACACAGGGAATAGTGGGCTTTGTCCTTACAGTAAAACATTGAGCTTCACAGCTAAACCCCTTTGTCTTTATTTTCCATTTTGTAATGCTGGGTGATCACCCATTTGGAATGATGTTATTTAACCATAAAGATATTATTTGACGAAGGACTTGAATTTTTTCAGACTTTTTACCTTTTTTATGAAGTATTGTGTGGCTTTAGTGCTGATTTTGCTAGAATTAAAAACCCTTCCTCAAGCCATGTGGGGGACACCAGTGATCTGAAACTACCATATGGCACACTTGTATGCATTCCAGCAAGTTGTTTTCCTTGCTTTTTTGAAAATGTTGACAATTTTGACTTTGAGAGAAATGTTTAGCTATTTTTCATTAGTTTTGAGAGTTGTGATAAAGAGCTCTTTCATCTCAACGTGACAGCACCATCTAGAGGCAAATTGCATAAATTGTAGCATAAACCTGTACTGATTCCTTAGGTAATTATGTTTTCCTTCAGAATTCTAGGGGCTTTCAGAATTATGTTCAATAAACTTTTAATAAATATTCCCAAATTGAAAAGCACTCCTAAGCCATTACAATGCTGTTTGAGGTTTGCAGTTAGCCAGTTACCTACAGCTATCCAGGCAGAGAAAGGGAAATTTCAGCTTGGTGGGTTCATCCACACCAGCTAGAATGATTGGCCCGAGCCATCCTGGCATCAGTAGGAACATCTGAAGAGATTTTATTTTAGCTGCCAGGCCATGGTGAAGCTCGTGCCACAAGGCCTTCACCATGCCTCTTTATTCAGTAGCTGGATTATTTAATGAAGCTTTTTTGCTTTTGCAGCTTCACCTAGCTGTGCAGAGATGCCTTAGGTACACATTTTATGGCATTACAGTCTGCTTTATAAACTCAGTGTTCCCACTGATACTGATGCAGCAATTCTCAGAGGTTTTGAAGATTCCTTTAAATAAGGAGGATGAATTATTGAGCCTCTTGTTTCCATCCTCTGCGTGTCAGTATCTCCTTTTCTGCCATCACAAAGTAATGTGGTAATCCTAAGGTAGAAAAGATCTTAATATGATTATTAAAGTATTTACACTTTGTACTTCTAGTGCTTCCTAAGTGTTTGCTAAGGAGGATAAGATCTAAGTGGTCATGGATTTCTTTTTCTCTTAGGTTTTGTGCCTGGAAATCCTGTGACCTGCACACAGCACCTGCAGAGGATTGAAGATGTAGCTCAATATGTGGCTAAACTGGATTTAACTGCCTGTGCTAGGAACAAACATCACCTGACAAATGTCACAACAAGCACTTGTCCCCACTCCTGGTAATTCCAGCAGAGAACAAAATTAACTTTGAATGTTGCAGGAGATTTAGGCCTTTTCTGGGATGGCAGTTGAAATTTGCTTGAAGGATAATTCCAGGTTTGAAGGATAATTTCAGGTTTGAGGATACCAGATGATCACTGAAAGCAAGGGTCTCCAGTACAAAACAGATTGGAAGGGACTGTTTCAAGAGCAGGCAGTGACAGAACAAGGAGGGAATGGCTTCAAATTGAAAGAGAGTAGGTTCTGATTAGATATTACAAAGAAATTCCTTGCTGGGAGGGTGGTGAGGCACTGGCACAGGCTGCCCAGAGGAATTGGTGCTGCCTCATCCCTGGAAATGTTCAAGGCCAGGCTGGATGGGCTCTGAGCAGCCTGGTCTGGTGGAAGGTGGAACTGGATGAGCTTTAAGGCCCATTCCAGCCCAGGGCACTCTGTGATTTTCCAAGGATCAGATTTTATCCCTGAGGATATCTGTGGCTCTCCACAGGGAAACCAACGTAAAAGTTTGTCATGGTTTCACCCCAGCTGGCAGCCCAGCCCCACACAGCTCCTTGCTCACTCCCACACCAGTGGGACTGGGGGGAGGAAATCAGAAGGGTAAAAGCTACAAAAATCATGGGCTGAGATAAGGACACTTTAATGGGGGAAGGAACAGCCATGCACACAAAGCAAAGCAAAACAGGGAATTATTCCCTGCTTCCCATGGACAGGCAGGAGTTCGGCCTTCTCCAGGAGATCAAGACTCTGTCATGAGTAAAGGTGACTTGGGAAGGACAAACACCATCATCCCAAATACCCCGTTTTCCTCCTTCTTCCCCCCACTTTATCCACTGCCCATGACACCACATGTCTGGAATGTCCCTGTGGTCAGTGGGGTCCCCTGTCCTGGCTATGTCCCCTCCCAGGCACCCCCAGCTCCCTCACCATGGGGCTCACAGACAGCAGAGTAGGCCTTGGCTCTGTGCAACAGCCACAACAAAAACATCTCTGTGTGATCAGCCCTGTGTTCAGCACAAATCCAAACACAGCCCCACTGCAGCCACTGCAAAGAAAATTAACTCTAGCTGAACTAAAATTTTATTCTTACTGGGAAACAAAAAACTGTCAGGGTATTTGTTTTCTGCATGCCTTGGGTTTAGGGGATGGGTTTTCTACTGGAACTGAGGAGGAACTAAGAAGAAAGTGGGAAAATTAACATAGATCAGTGGCTCTCAAGTTTTCTGCATTGGATCAAATTATATAGCTCAAGTCATAAGAAAGTGGAGAAAAAAACATTTTCAAAAGTTTGTAAATTGTATTCTTTAAAAGTATTAAAAGTTATATTTTCACAAAAACCATGTGACAGTTGTGAATTAGGAACAGTTTGGCACAATCTGTTTCAGTCTGAACAGATCTTTGGACATTGCTGATTTCTGAGGTTAAGGCTTCACTACTGCATCAGAATCCTGATGTAAGTGCCATTGTGTAAGGCACTGTGTGAATCACTACCACTGCATCTTGCTCCTTACATCTGATTTCTCTCAAACACTTACACAATTTTCATACAGGTCCAGTTTCTGCTGGTTTTTTCTGTCCAGGAATCTGTCAGTCTTTGCTCTGCAGCTGATTAGAAATACTCCTGTGCCTGCTTAGTGCAGCTCAGTATTTGTGGTAGGGACCAGCTGGGAGGAGAAACCAACAGGGAGGTGGTAACATCCCAAAGCACTCTTTCTAAATCCGTAGGAGTTCACCTGTCAGACCTTCAATTGAACAAGAGATCAGCCACATCCCAGTCCAGATTGAGCCTCTGTGCAACCACAGCTCATTGGCTCCATCAGGATTCCTGCAGGGTGAACCTGGCCCAGTTTCCCTTTGTTGTCACAGTGGCTGTGGGAAGGTTCTGTCACACCTGGGCTGCACCAAAGGCAGCGAGGGCAGCAGTCTGAGAGGTGACCCACCTGCAGGGCTGCATCCATAAATCAAACCTTAAATCTGGGCTCCCAGGCTGAGGGGTGACCCACCTGCAGGGCTGCATCCATAAATCAAGCCTTAAATCTGGGCTCCCAGGCTGAGGGGTGACCCCACCTGCAGGGCTGCTCCAGCTCTGGGCTCCCAGCCCTGCAGGGACATGCACCTGCTGGAGCCAGCCCAGAGAGAGGCCTCAAGGCTGTCAAAGAGATGGAGCATCTCTCCTGTGAGGAAAGGCTGAGCCTATTGGCCTTATTCAGTCTGGAGAAGAGAAGGCTTTGGGGAGATTCCTTGCAACTTGCCCATACCTGAAGGGAGCCTGCAAGAAAGGTGGGGAAAGAATATTTACAGGACACAGGGAATGGCTTCAAACTGGAAAAGGGGCAGGGTTTGATTTGGTATTAGGGAAAAATTCCTGCCTGTGAGGGTGGTGAGGCACTGGCACAGGTTCCCCACAGAAGCTGGTGCTGCCCATCCTTGGAAGTGCTCAGGAACAGGTTGGGTGGGGCACAGAGCAACCTGTGATAGCAGAAAGTGTCACTGTCCTTGGCTCTTGGATTAGAGACCTTTACAAGTCCCTTCCAACCCAATCCATACTACGATTCTATAATTCTATACTCTGTATTATTTGAGCAAATTGTTCAGATTCTTTTTTTTTCTTAGGAATAGGGTTTTGGGCTGTTTTGTTCTCACAAATGTGAGAGATTTGTTTCTCAACCACATGAATAAGGAACCCAATATTACCAGTTTTCATTAGCAGAAGCAAACCCATTCATTGTGCACCTGCTGATCCCCTGTGCCCAGGAGAGGGCAGCAGTAAGAGAAAAATATCTTTTGTCATGTATTCTAGAATCGAAGAATACCCATGTAAAGCTGATAGGCAATTTCCCCTCAAGATTCTTACCATTCTTCCTCATTTCCCAGCAAGTAAACCCCTGTCCTTGTTAGTAGTGGGATTCTTGTAATTTTTATTGTGGATGTCATCACAAGAAACAACCATTGAAAAGAAGGTCCCTAGGCCAAACATCAGTTAAACCCGAAGTTCCAGAACTTATGTCTAAGAGGAAGTTTCTTAGAAACCCATGGCCTTCCTAAAATGTCACCAGCTCCTCAGGGACACAATTTACAGGCCTTTTATTAAATTTAAACTTGTGTGGTTTTGAACAATGTGAGCCCATTGACGAAGTCAATACACTCACATCAGATATCAAGATTTAATAAAAAACTCCCTTTGCTGAGGTTGAGCTCCCTGCTGTGCACCCCTGCCTCTGCAGCATTTAAAGAACTGTCTTTACTAGGGAATGCCTGCTCTCCTCCCAAACCAGAAAGCTGGGAGCTGGGGAATTTGATCTGTGGGCCAGATTCCCCTTCTGACATCACTGGCACAGAGAACATTTCCCAGCAAGAGCGTTTAGCTTGTGGGAGCAGTGGAACCTCACACAAGAGTCTGCTTAAAACTACCAATAAAAAACCCCAACACCCTGGCAGTCTGGTTTCAAGAACCACCCAGGAAAATCTGGTCCATTGAATTTACACCAAAGGAAGCCACTTTTGGTCAGCAAACAGTTATTGAACATTTCAGGCACTGTGTGCATACACTGAGCAAAGAGAGCAGCATTACAAAGGGCTGCTTCTCCTTGCTGCGTGTGTGATTCGGTGTGATAAATTCAAACTGCATCTCCTCCCGCATAATCTTTTGTCCTTTTGCTTTGTTTTTCTGGTTCTGAAAGAGATATCTGGAAAAATCAATTAGATGTACAGATGTAATGATAAGATGAGGCAAGAAAAGGGCATGGTAGGCTAAAAAAGTGATACCTCCACCTAAGCAGATCCACCCTTGATTGCAAATATTCATGACTAATGGCATCATTTTAATTATAATGGAGCACTTGTTGTTGAGATGCTGCTAATACATCAGATTTTCCAAAGCTTTTGTGTCCAAATGTTTTGCCAGTGCTTGCTGAAACTCCTTGAGCTGCAGTAGTTTTCTATGAAACTTGCCAAAGCCAACTTATAGCCAAAGTAATACATGATAAAAATCCTAAAGGAGGTAAAACACATTGATGGAAAAGCTGTTTAAATGCACAAGTGTTCTTTACATAAATACTTTCACATAAAATTTTTTTCCATGTCTGGATTCCTTTTCTGATGAAAACAGAAAGTGAGGGAACAAAATCCCTGAGGGAAACTCATGCACGGGTGGATGATACCTCTTGACAAGTGATATTCTTAGGAATACAGAAATTTATAAATCAGGTCATATTCAAGATCCTTCTTCTCTGTCTGCCACTTATTAGCATGTTCAAATAATTGTGAGAGATGAGTGAGGCAGAAACTCCTTTGTTTATGTTGGTTATTCTTGCAGTGGTTTCCATTTTAATTATTCAGGCAACCAATGTACCTAAATAAATCTGCATGTTGTATAACACACCAGATTACCCAAAGAGCCTTTTTCAAAGAGAGATGCAACCTGCTCACTGTCCCCTGGAACAGAGGTTATTTCTATTCTACGTATTGCAGTATTTCAGGAGCCAGCCGGCCATTCTCGGCCACAGGCCCCCGGACACAAACCTCGGCCCTTTGCCCTGGCAAACAAAACTCACCTGCCCCGCTTCTGGATGGCAGATTGCAGGAGCCACTTGGTACTATCAAACCAGCCTAAATCTGCACTGGTGCCAGCTTGGGTCTGGGAACCATCCTGCTTATTGTGGAATTTCAGGAGCCAGCCGGCCGCTCCGGCCGCAGGCCCCAAACACTAACCACAGCCCTTTTCCCTGGCAAACAAAACTCACCTGCCTCGGTTCCTGATGGCAGATTGCAGGAGCCACTTGGCACTGTCAAACCAGCCTGAGTTGGCACTGGTGCCAGCTTGGGTCTGGGAAGCATCCTGCACAATGCGGAATTTCAGGAGCCAGCCGGCCACTCTGGGCCACAGGCCTCTGAAGCTGGGCTTCAGTGCTAGGCAGATCACAGACGGAGAAGAATGAAACATTAGTGAGTGGTGTCATTCCTTTTGGATCCTGACTGTGCAAAACTGAAAGCTTAGGACACTGCCTAGAGCTGAGAAGGAAAGAGCCCATAGCAGGTGTGTGCTTGCAGTTTTATGAGTGCAGTTGAAATTGTAGGCAGCAAGATGTTCCTTAGCTGGCACTTTTGTTAGCTCCATTTGTGACGGTGTTCACAGGGGTTTTCAGGTGAGGGAAGAGACGAGAATGCTGACTCTATGTTCAGAAGGCTTGATTTATTATTTTATCATAAATATTACATTAAAACTATACTAAAAAGAATGGAGGGAAAAGTTTCATCTCAGAAGGCTAGCTAAGCTAAGAATAGAAAGAAAAAGAATGCTAACAAAGGCAGCTGCCTCCGACTCCCTCTCCAAGTCACCTCTGCTGTGATTGTCCGTTAATTAGAAACAAGTAGATGAGACCAATCACAGATGGACCTGTTGCATTCCACAGCAGCAGATAACCATTGTTTACATTTTGTTCCTGAAGCCTCTCAGATTCTCAGGAAGAAAAAATCCCAAGAAAAGGATTTTCACAAAAAGATGTCTGCGACACCGTTTTTGCCTGAAGTTTTCATGTTTGCTAGCGGGCTCTGAGAGACTGCAAAGACTGCAAGAGAGTTCTCTCACAATAAAAAAGGAAACTTTTTTTTTTTTTTAAAGTATTACAACAGTGAAAAGCCACTGCTGTCTTTCATAGTCTGTTGGAGAATTGTGCTCAGACATGGCTTGAAGGAAAAAGGGCCGTGAAAATATACAGCTGATGGAAAAGTAAAAGGCAGCTGTAAGCAGCAGTTCCCCAAGCCTGTTTCCCAGGCACGTTTTTATAAACAGCAGAGTTCTCAGGCAGTTTTCTCATAACAGGTAAACATTCTATCTTTGGCTGTTTGGGGAAAGTGAAAGTAGATTTTGAGAACCTTTCATATCAGGGTGAGAACACAAATCTTGGTTTCAATAACAAACCACGGATATTGAAAACAAAAGGAGGGATTAATGTTTAATCTGTGACCTATGATGAGCTCGGATTTTGTAATATGTATGAGCTTAATTAACACTGTTATAAAAAGTGACTGATTGAATCAATAAATCGGAGTTCGATGCTGATCAATTAGGATGGGTCGTCTCCCTTCACTTCAATTATAGTCCTTTTGCTGATTCTGGTGCTGTGTTGAATACCTCAGACACAGAACCGCTCATCCAGCATGTGCTTTGCTTCTGCCACATTTTGCTGAGTGAAAGCTCCAAGGAGAGCTTGGACTCTGCAGAAAACAAACGAGTGTACCTAGAGCTGAGGAAAAACTGTGCACAAAACACATTAGTTCTGTAGAGTAGACGTGCTGAGAAGCAGCAAAGCTGAATGCCACAGCTGGGCTTCAGTGCTGTCCAGATCACCTATGGAGAAGAATTAAGCTTCCATGTGTGAGCCTTCTCTCTTGCCCTTCTGTTTGGATCCTGACTGTGTGAAACTGAAAGCTTAGGACGATACCCAGGGCTGAGAAGGAAAGTGCCCATAGCAGGCGTGTGCTCGGAGTTTAATGAGTGTCGCAGACATCTTTTTCACTAAAAATCTTTTCTTTAGGATTTTCCCTTCTAGGAAGCTGAGGCCCTAGAGAAAAAATGTAAACATTGGTTATCTGCTGCTGTGGAATGCAACAGGTGCACCTGTGATTGGCCCATGTTGGATGTGTATAATTAATGGCCAATCAAGGACCGAGCTCTCTCTGGGACAGAGTGAGAGAGAGCTCCTTTGTTATTCATTCCTTTTCTATTCTTAGCTTAGCTAGCCTTCTGAGAACTTTTCCTTCTATTTCTTTTTAGTATAGTTATAATGTAGTATTTATATATATCATAAAATAATAAATCAAGCTTTCTGATCATGAAATCAACGTTCTTGCCCCTCTCTTCCCCTGCAAACCCTTGTGAGCTTGGTCACAAATGGGTGCAATTGAAACTGTAGGCAGCAAGCATCTTTCTCAGCTGGCACTTTTGTGAGCTCTGTTTTTTGCCCGATATCTTCGAGTCTGTTAGCAGACTTGGGGCGAAAACTTTTTTAAGGTAAAGGAGTTCATTTTTTTCTTTGCATGTGGTGTAAAGAAGAGTATGCATTTAGAAGGGGAAGAACAGAGAAGCATTTTTTTCTGCGCAGTAGATTTGAGAGCTGAGACGTTTGCAACTGGGCTCTGCACTCGGTGTGTTTCCGAGCTGGGCTGGCTGTGTTTCTCTCATTTAAGAGCAGACAGTGCCATCGTGTGTTTCTTTTTGACAAGTGCTGACAGTGCCCTGTTTCTTTACTTGAGTTTCAGTTTTTGTCTTTGCCTCTCCTGAACAGTCATGGGTTTCCCTGACTATGAAATTCCAGTATGAAGTTTTATAATGAAATGGGGGGAATTTAAGGATTTGTTTAGCATAAAGTGTAGCATCACCTTTATTAGATTGATCTCAGAAATGACACATTTAGTTACTTTTTACTGTAACTAATAACACTTGTGCTTTTCACATTACTTTATTTTGATTTCTATGGTGGCAAATTCTAATCAGTAGTCAGTTTTATTATTGTTGACTCCTGAGGAAGGGACTTAGCTGTATAAAACCTGTATAAAAAGTTGTTATATAAACAAATCACATCATGCTTTACAACATTGCTTGACTAGTTCTTGTATTTCATATTTGTCAAGATTTCTGCCGTCATCTTCATTGTGTTTCCATTGCAATGCTCAAAGACAGCTATTCCATTTCTGGCCTAGAGCCTTAATTATATTTAGGCCTTGAGCCAGAGATAAGCCCATGCTAACAAAATGTTTGTGTGTATCTTGGAAACATAATTAGAATGGTCTTAACGGAGTTCATGTATCACATGTCATACAGACAAAACCAGCAGCCTTCTTCCCCAGAGCAAGTAATAACCCTTATCTGATTCATTCTCCAAAGAACTGCCAGATCCAAGAGCTATTTGATAACCAGTGAAATGGATTTTGCTGACAAAAGTAATTAACAAGTTTCCAATCCAATAAAAACATTTAGTGTGTGTACCTAAAAATCAATGGGACAATTCCTCTGTTGTAAACAGATGTTTGCTGGATTGAGGCTCCAAAGCTCAATGTATGTGGTGTGAAAGGTGTGGATTTTGCTATGAATTACACAGGGGAAAAGTATTAATATTTAAGTCTTAATGGCCATATTAACTCTGTCTTCATGTGCAGATATACTTACATATTTTGATTGTTCTTGATGGTAGCATAAGTATATATTGATAATAATCTGTAAAATCGTGGAAATTCCATCATTAAGCTATTTTTTCTGGTTTTGTTGGAAAAAAATACTTCATTGTCTGTGGAGGCTGTGGTGACTCACACTGTGGTTTAGTGTGTAGTTCTGACACACTGTGGTTACAAATGTCACTTGCAGAGAGTTTCTTCTCCAAGCAGCTACAGAAAGGGGCAAGACTTTATGGATGATTCTTGCTAAAAGCTGCTTTTCCATTTTTTTTAGTTGGAATAACGCTGATGGATGGACATGATAAAGGTGAGAGAATGCTCCAATGCATTCGTCAAGTTTTCTGTTCATTAAAGCAGACAGAGAAAAAAGAATCAATTGAATGTTATCTCATCATCACCAAATGGGAAGTAGCACATGAGAGAAAAAGGTGGACCATAATCATATAGCCTGCTCTTGGTTTTGAGTATTAAATGATGGAGAGATGGCAGAAGGGAGAAGAATGTAAGAGGAGTTTTATATTAATTTTGCCAAAAATAGATAAAATTTAGGCTACTTGGTCAGAAGCATTTACCATTAACATGGATGAAAGGCCTTAAGTACAAATACAGGTTCTTGTAATATATTTGAGTTTTGCTTTTCTTTGTTTCCCAACAAACATTATTATTGTTATCCATTCCCAAAATTTTCAAACTTTTTTTCTTTTAGCTTGCCCAGACCTGTCTTAGGAGTGATTTCAGTGAAATCAATACACTAAGTCATAATCTTACAATAGCTGTATAGATATTTGTGTTTCTATTTTTCAGGTTCAGAGAGTTCAACTTAAGCAACAGGTGTAGGGGAAAAAAAAGATCCTATGCCTCATAATCATATAGGATGTATAGGAAACTCTTTGACAAAGTAACACAATATTGATGCTGCTTTTTTTCATTGTTTTATTCCATCTAACTAAAGAAATTCACATGGTTTGTAGTGAATATTTTTAAAAGGTAAAAGTACAATTCTTTCAGTACTGACTAAAATTTCCTAATGTTGCATAAAAAATAGGTTGCTCAAACAGATTGCTCTTTTCTCTGCTTTGGTAAATCTTTGGAATGGAATATATATGGCTATGGTTTTTGCATTAAAATGGAGATATATATGTAGATGTATATATGCTCAATCTGCTGGAACAGCTTTCAAAGAAAATTGTGCCTGTTCTTTTTTAAATATAAAAATTGAATTATGTTTCCTTTTGATTTGAAGAAATTAGTGCTGCTCCAGTTGTCATAGAAACTGCAAATTAGAACAGTGTGTTGAAGATAACCATCAGTAGAAATTCTGAATATTGAATAGAATTTTCTTAAGTTTCTACCTGAATCTGTCAAGTATAGCAGCAGCAAGTTGATAGTTACTTAAGGCTTAATGGTAGCAATGGTTACTACTTAAGTAAAAGGCTACTCTGCATTTTCTGTCTACCTTCTATCAAACAAATATTGAATTATGTTTTCTGCCATTGAAAAAATCCCTCTGATTTGTAACAGAGTACAGTTTATGCCCTCCAAACCAGAGAAAGATAGAAGTTGAAGATATTCTCCTACAGTTAGATGAAAATATTTGTTATGAGAATATGGCCTTATCTTTATATATAAAGTATAAAAATTGGGGTTTAAAATTCTATGCTGAGTATCTACATAGGCTCCAAAAATGTCCTAGCTGTCTGTAAAATATGCAAACAAGAATGTTATCAGATCTGTAGCTCTAAATAATACAATTACAGACACTGATGAAGTAATTGGGTATGAAATTAGTGATTATATGATTGTGTGGAATTGTCTGATCTGATTTGCATGCTTGTCTGTTAAGAATTATGCATTTGAATAAAGCTTGGTAAATAATTCACACTTTATCCTATAGCTAGTTATTGTAACCTCATTTTTCTTGGTCTGCACTTGGCAGAAGTGCAGTATTTCCCTGAAATTAGCAATTTTTCAATAGTAATTACCTATATCAAGGATTAAGGTCTGATTTTTAAACTTTTCAATGTATAGCAACTACCATTCAATACCTGAAAAGTTTTAGTTAATTCTAATTGGTCAAACAAACCTCCTCCTTTTTCTCCTTTTCTCACCTGATTAAAATAATGCTTGGGTATAGAGTATTGGTGTGAGAACATGCTTTAAAACAGGCTTTCTGCCTGTTTTTAATATGCTCCCCTTGCCTCTAAATCACAGCCTTTGTTGTCCTGGAGTCAAAACAATTCATAGTGGAGAGTGGAAGTAAAGATCAGCAGCTTGGTTATTTGCCACAGGAAGTAAATGAAAATGAGTAAGGTGAAAATTAGTACTGGGAAAATGTTTTCATGGGTCTAACAGCAGAATTTGGCTCCAGGTAAATAATTAGATACCAGCGGGACTCATGGTATTTTAAGACATCTACTGCTGTAGATTGGGCAATTACTGGCAATTAATTGCAGAAACCACAGTGAATCTATTAATAATGCATAGGTTTGGCTACTGAGGTTTGCCACCAAAAGAGAAATCTGAATGAGGCAGTGCACTAGCAAAGTGAAGGGAAGTGTGTGCAAGGCTCCTCCATGTGTATGTTTGCTATTCCCATCAGAATCTTGGGCCAGAACTAAAGGAACGCTGAATATTTCATAAAGGATCATATATCAGTTCCCAAAGGCTTGGAATGTGGAAACCAGACAGCCTTTTGGGAGCCCTCAGTGCACAGGGGCCTTAAACTTTTGAAAGTAGTTGCAGAAATTTGGATTGCTCTCTTGAGTACTGTCAACATTTAATAACAAGGAAATGCCAAAATAGAATTTGGTGGCAGGCAAGTGAGTATCACAATATTAATTTGATAGTCTATGAAAACACTGTATAATCTTTCCATTTTGGAATTCTGTATTTGTTGGTTTATATGCCAGAAAGGATATGTATCCACACAAGCTGTAGGATGTTTAAAAGACAGCAGATAGAGTTGCAATAATTTTCCTAATTCACAATGAAAAATGTTTAATGCTATTCTTATGGTATTTCTGTGCTGGGAGATGTATTTCAAGGGGAATCAGCATTCAAACAAAATCAACATTTTCTTGATGAAATGCATGGTAGCTTTAAAGAAAAATAAGGATTAAAAAACCTCAAAAACTAAAAAAAAAAAGGGCAAGTTTTGAAATAACTTTCTATCTCAAAGAGGAGAGGAAGGAATTATCCCAGTGAAATCTTCAGTTTTGCTGTTGCAGTTCAAAGAATGAAGAGACCAAAGAGCTCTTTACTGTGTATCAAAGGATTGACAGCTTGGAGTTCAGACAGATCTGATCTAAGATTAATAAATATGCAAATGCTCAATCTTGAAAAAAACCCTTATAGAATCCAATCTTTAGCTTATGAAAATGAATGTTTGTTTGAAATGACTGGGGTATTTCAGCTTCATAAAGTGTCACATTGTAAAATTTGTTGAACTCAGACCACGTCAGGCTGCTGCAATCAGAAGATATTTCAGCAAACTCCAAATTACAAATACACGCTCTTCTTGAGACAAGGAACCATTAGGAATATCAAGTGGAAAAAGAGGAGGTCAAAAAGATGCAAAGTGCCACTTATTTATGGCACATGATATTTTTGAAGCTGTGGCCACAGCTGTGGCCTCACTTATTTTTCTTCACAAGTACTGCAGGTCACCCCTTCACATTCTGAACAGGAAAAGAATGGGACTTAGCATTTGCTAAATGCTCTAGAACTGCAAATGGCTTTTCAAACGCTACACTGAGTCACACCAATCCCCTTTAATGTCAAATATTTGTTTATTGTGACCTCAGTTTTTGCAAGTGGGTTCAGTCATTCTTCAAGGGAGGATGACCTGGCCAAAATCACAGTGAGACAGGCTTAGCAGCTGGTCTGCAGGCCAAACAACTGAGCTAGCAGAAGAAGAAATTGATAAAATATGGGTTTATCCATAGCAAGGCTGTTAGCATGGAAACCAATAAAACAGGCACACAAGTGTATTTGCAATTGGAGCATAGGTGCCTTAGTGAGCAGCATATGTGGCTTAATAATTTGTTGTAAACTCTTGCCAATTAATTCTTGACGTTAATTGCTTTGTACCAATAAAATACAATAAGCTATTGCTTTGTCCAATTAATATAATGAACTGCTTTGATGTAACTAATGACTTAAGATCATGCTTTGTTAGGGGCATAAAACTTAAGAACAGCTTGTAATAAAAGAGAAGCCATTGCTGTGGCTGCACAAGTGTGTGTGTTTGTCCTGTGTCCATCTCTACCCCAACAAGCACAGTGCCAATTTTCAACTCACCTTTGCTAGGATGATGCTCAAAGCTATATAAAATGGGGATGTCTTTTATGCCATAAAAATCTTATGCCAAATAACATAGAAACTTAATTTGCCTTTTACACTTACCTTAAAATAAAGTATCAGATGTCAGTCATCCATAACTAAATGTGGTGGGTTTTGCTTTTGAATAAAAATGGTTCTATTTTTGAAGAAAGATGTCATGCATTTTGAAAATATCTCCAAGCATTTTGTTGTCATAGCTCTTTAGCTTAAAAATAGACATTTCATTACCAGATTTTATCAACTCTCCAGGCTGCAGTCAGGAAGTTCAGCAGAATGCAGCTGACAGTTACAGGTACTTTTTCTGGAGGGAATGTTCTCTACCTGTGGGCTTCATCTCAAGGTGTCATTCCAGGAATTTCTTTAAATTTATGAAGTGTTTTAATAGTTTATGCCCTGGTTTTCTCCCAGCTTGCACTCTTTCCTGTAATATAGGGGCAGGATGATGTATTTTGAGTATGGAGCATGCACAGTGCAAGAAGATTTTTATAAATCTTAAAATGTTAACAATATGGTTGTGAAATTTTTTTGGTTTTGTTTTTTGTTTTGAATTCCCATAGAACAGAAGATTTAATTCCTTTTATAATTTTCAGAGGGAGGAAATACTTTCAATCTTCCCACTTTAGTATAGTGGGGTCTCGTTCAAAATTTGGAGAGGTTTTATTTGAAATTTTTATGAAAGCTCACAATGTTCCTCTAAGTTCTTCATGTAGGTTTTATTATCAATGGATGTCTAATACTTTGTATATGTTGCCTTTTTATGAAGTCACTGGAGGGAAAAGATGTATATACTGTCAGTGATAGTCTGCCATGTTTAGATTTGAATTTGTATCTTGAAAGGAAGGGCAAAGGGTGAAAAATCAATTTGTGGACCTTTTCACTGAGAAAATATTGCAGAGAAATGATTTCACTGTAGTCCATTGCTCACGAAGAGAAGCAGCTTAAAGAAATCTTTACAACCAAGGGAATCTTAAACCCAGTAAAGCAGGAAGCTGTGAAGCCATCCCTAGGTTAGAAAGGGAGGTTTCTAAAATTGGATTATTATTTAAACAAGTGTGCTTTAAGTCAGCAGTTGGATACTTCTTCTGAGTTCATCCATTTTGGTTAAAAAATGTAAAAATTGTCCCTCCTCATTGATGTAACTGCTGATGTTGTAGGTTCAAAGTTTTAAGAAACAGCATTTTTGTTGACATCTTTTTTGCCTTTTTTGGTTTTGCAAAAACATGCACCAATGTTTTAGCAAATATTAAGTTCCTGTTAAAAAATATTCTGTCCTCTTCACTCCAGAAATACACATAAGAAACCCCACACAGCTGCCTATGTGCCCCATAGAGAGATCATTTGAGTTCTGTTAGTTTGGATAGAATTGGTTAGAAACAAGGCTGGCTTTCTGCTTGTCTTTCCTTGATCTCTGAGGAAAAATTTGTGTATGCAGAGAAGCATTTTAAATTGTAAATTATTTCAGGTTTTCAACTGACTGGTTTGATATTTGATATCCTGTCATGATTCAAAGATGAGAGGATTAGGTTGAGCAAACCTTTCTTTTAGCAGCAGGTAAGCAGATAAGCAGTACAGTAAAGTAAGATGGGTACTGCAACTTAAGTAGGATTTTGTATTGGGTGAAATGATTTTTTCAGTTACTCAATTTGAGATGCAGATCAGAAAAATGGGAGACCAATATAAGGATTTTTCTGTTTATGAAAAAACCTTTTTCTTCAATGTACGCATTTGAAATTTAACATGGATTTTGAATAAATAGGCATGCAAATGCTTCATCATAAGTAGAAAACTTGTGAAAATGCAATCCTAAGCCCATATTTTGAGTGTGCTAACCTAAAGGACACAATATAAATAAAAACTGAAATATTCCCTATAGCTGAGGGGATAAGAGACACCCAATAATCTTCCAGCAGGGCACAAAATTTGCAGAGACTGTGGGACAAAGCCAAACCTCCACAGATGATGTTCAAGGAGAGACTAAACCAATTGGGTCAGACTATTTCCAATATGGTAAAGGGAATGTGAAATTGGGGAGGAAATGGTGGAAATGGCTCTGAGCATGAAGAAATAAGGAAGAGAACCAAAACTTAACCAATGGCCACTCTCAGCCTTTGAAAAGTCCTTGCTGTAGAATGTGAGCACTCTGCCTGGAGAGGAGGTGCCACGAGAATTGTGGACCTGAGTTGTAAAGAGAGTGTCCTTGACTTGGTCTAGATGTGTTCAGAATATTTCCTGTGAACTTTTGTCTTCTTTTCCTGCGGCCTCTTAATGAAAGATGTTAATATTAAGATTTTAACAATTTCCTTTTTTAATGTATTATTAATTGAAAATGCATATTCACAGTATCCCAGCATCCAGAAGTTCTCTGATTCGATGACAGTCAAATTTTTTTTTAATGTGATTGTGACAAACTTTGATATCAGTTACTTTCATTTGTTATTCAATAGCAAGCTTTACTAGACTTTTTGTAAGTTAAAAAAAAAAAAGAAGAAAGACAACAACAACAAAACCACGGAAAAAAATAAGAAAGGGATTTTCATTAAATCACATTTCACTTCTTGTAGTGAGATTGCTACACTGTATCACTCTTTATCTGCCCATTGAGACTGACTGATCCCACATTTACCATCCTTAAACTCTGTCATTCATTCTCGGTGAGCTTGGGATAGAACCTTAATTGCTAAAGCAACAAACCTTGGAAGCCTTCACAGCCAGTAATGAAATTTGCAAGGACGGGACTGGTTTGTCAGCATGAAGTGGCTTGGTGCCCCTTCTAATAATTGTAAATAATATCAGACTTTCCACCTATAGTTTAATTATGCTTTTTATATTACCATAGTTTTATTGTTATATCTGTATAAACTTGTTGGTCTTAGAACTAAATTTAATTTGTTTATATTTTCCTTCTATTCTATTTATTTCAATAAATTGTGAAACCTGAGCCTAATCAGCCACCAGGCATTCAGTTCAACTGCACTTAATTTCTTGAGCAGAGCAAGCAGCCTATGATATCTGATAGGCCAAAATAGACATTTTATTAGTTTACATTTTGAATGCAGAGAGGATAAATAATTATAAATGCACTACAGTATGAAATGTCTAACTAAAAGGGTAGTTTCATGAAAAATATTGGAAGAGGCAATCTAATATATGTGCAAATGTATTCCAAGAACTGGATTTGGTTTTGTGTGCTTTAAAGGGGTGAGGATTTGAAAGAGAAAGCTGTAAGAATTGTTCCATACTTGCTTCCCTTTTCCTTCTACTTGAGTAATGAAAACAGAACATATTCAGATTTGAGGAATGTTTTGACAACCATATAAATGCAACCAATATAAGGAAAAACTTGTCTCTGAGAAACAAGCTTCTGTTTATTTTCCTCAAACTGCTCTTCATACTAGCACAATACAAAATATGAGATTATTTGTTCCAGGAAATGTAGAGGAGTTTTTGCGATCAAATCTGTGCAAAACATATTATTTTAAGATAAATATATCAGATAGCTTACCCTGCTGGCCTTTATAGCTTTTAATAATTTTATATCCATCTGCCTGTTCCAACTTCTAGAAATTTACTGCAGGCTGTTATGACATTTAGATATCTGATGATCACAATATGATTGGTGCTGGTTTTGAGGAAGAACTCTTTCAGTATTCCAATTTCCTTAGTTTGTGACAAAGGCTTAAGATAAAACAGACTAATATGTACCTTAACTTCCACTCTTACTGTAAAAGCTGCTGCATTCTCTGTGTCTCAGTAGAAGTATATGTAATCCCACAAGTCATTATGTACATATATATTTTCATACATTTAAGTAATTATATTTGCTCCACTGGGCCATTACATGCGTCAGACTGTTTGACTTCTGTAAAAGTCTTTGTAGGACTTTGTTCAGCTCTTGGTGAACACTTTATCATGTGGTTCTCATTAAAATAAGTGGACTCATTGAAATAATTTTTATTTCAGTGTAATTTAAATAGAATTGGTATGGGGTATCTTGGGATCCCAAGAGATAATAATGGACTGCATTTCAAAATCCTGCCCTGGAAACTTCATTGCAGAAGAAATTGTGTTACATCTGCTCTGACATAGTCCTGAACACAAGTGTGTATGCATAGAATTACGGTGAGAAGCTGAAAATTCATCTGCCAAAGCTGAAATTGCATCTAGAATATTGGAGGGTATGGAGGGCACCTGAAGGCCTCCATTCAGCAGTGGTGATTCCAGTCATCAGCATCCATTGAGTCAACCTTAACTCCTAAATATTCTCAGCTCTTTGGGTGCTAGATTAACACCTTGTGTTGCTTGGTGCTGCAGCACAGTGACTTACATTTCCCCTGTGTTGCAGGTACATTCCACTTGGCCTGAATTAAATGATCTTGAACCTGACTGCATCAAAATTTTGAATACTCATGCCATAATTATGTCTGGATCTAATTAAACTAGCTCAACTTTTTATATTCTCAATGAAGTAACAATATTGCTCCCCATCTGTGATTTGTTTTATGCGTAAATTTCACACATTTCTAGGTGGATTAAATAAATTGCAAAGATTAAAATAACAAACCTGAATCCAACAACTGTAGATTGTACTATAGGAAAATTTCCAGAAGATGAGAGGAAAAACAGAGTAAGTAGAATCAGAAAAAATATCTTATAACTGGATTGACAAGTCAGATGTCATCCTTATGGTAAAGCTGATATTTTAACAACAGGCTCCCAGTGGGATGTTTGCCATATGTGAGGAAAGCATTATTCATATTTTAGAGAAAATTTTTTCTCCTGATCAAGGGTGATGTTGATGGAGACAGGAGATGAAACATTACCCAGAGCTGGCATGGTTGGTGCTATCTCCAGTGCATAAAACGTAGGATTACACTGAACTCCAAAACTTTCTCTCTAAGGAAAGCCCTTGTCAAAATGAGCATAAAGAACAGTAACTAGAAGTGTTTATAATTTCATAAGAATCTAAGGAGAGACTAGGTTTTGGTCTGGCTCGTTTTACTGTTTTAAGTTGCCCAATCTGTGCCTCAGATTGTAAAAGGAGGATTTCACTATCCATTGCATGGGGACCCAGGGTTAAGTAATTTATTCAGTATTTTGCATAGTTTAATGTAACATAAATGCCAGCTGCATTTCAGGCCTTGTGTTGGCAGAATCTGTTAGACCCTGACTTGTGAGAATTTTGCAGAAGGTAGTAAAAGATAGTAAGAATCCCTGCGTTGTGTGGTCTTTAGTGAAATTGGTCTAGAAAAGACATGAAGGAACTACATAACTTATTCCTTTTCCCTAGGATGAGACATACTATTCTTACACATTTTTGACAAATCTGGTTTTCTCTGCAAATGGAGAATCACAGTTTTGCTGGGCAATGTTCTAATACTTCCCCAGTCTTTCTATCACTGACTTTTATATACAGTCTGATTTTAAACACTCACCTCCCCTTTCCTGGATCTGAAACCTTCTTTTCTATCTAAGCCCCACACAGAGGTTTGTTAATTTCTTAATTTGAAACCTTGCCTTCTCTAATTCTTTCATTTTTCGACTGTTGAAAGCCCAGTGCCTTTGTCTTTCCATATGTCATGCACTGTCTCCTCTTAGGATTCCAGTGCTCACATTTCTATTTTTTGGCTTTCCAAAGGAGACATTTTACTGTGAGAAGCTGGGTGGATTTTTGCTGGCTTTGTTTGCTGCTACAATAAAGACCTGCTTAAAGTTACCTGTAGTGGGGTGCATATTCCATAAGCTGTGGCAATGATTAGTAAAGGAAATGTGACTGAAGTGGCTGAATCCTTTAGTGGATTCCCTTCCACATTTTACAGAATTTTATTGCTTCTATTGTTTTGAATTCTCCATTTAAAAATCAAAACTAATATTCTATTTTAGATATTCTGTTCAAAGGCTCTGAGCTTTTATTTCTGTGTAATATGCCTATTATGTGATACTCTGAACGTTATGAACTCCTCTTTCATTCTCTTAAAAGCAATTCCCTTTTTAATCTCTCATAATCTCACATCTTTCTTCCTAGATAGCTGGAAGAATTTTTACTGTGCAATGTCTCCCTGGGCAGAGTATTTGATATTAGAGATGGATTTGATAATTCTTCCCAGTGTGACACGACCAGTGTGCCTCCATTTAACTCTCCTACTTGTTTAACTAAATCTTCTGGTTGGAATGTGTTTGCTTTTCCCCTGGTTTGACTTTAGCAAGCAAGTTTGTGAGATTACCTGGGGAAACCAAATGCGAATGTGCTGAAGCGTTTAAGAGGTAATCATACCTCAAAGGGGGTAAAATCCCTCCTTCCCCCACAAATCTCCAAGAAGGCTTGCAGATTGATAGCAATGAAAAAACTGGGGCATCTGTAAAGTGGGAACTTCTAAACAGCTTTGACAACATCCTGAACTGAGTGTTCAGATGTCTAGGAACTGCAGTGCACTGTCACTGAGTGTGAAATGTTTTTCTGCAGTGTCAAAATTCAGGATATACCTGTACATTCAATCTTTATGACAGTTTTTGTTAGTTTTTGCTTAGACAAAATTCATAATAGAATGCAGGAACCACACTCAGTCAGCAGGGCAGCCAAGAGCACAGAGCCAGGGATGAGCTCAGGCTGCTGTATCAGTGTGTCTGCTGGCACTGCACTCCAAGGAATGTTCAGGGAGCTTTTCCCAGCAGATAACCACAGACCACTTCTTTACTTGTTGGAGATTTTTTCAGAAATGGCTTAGAAGGCAGCTGTGAGGAGCAAATTCTCACAGCCTGATTCTGTAAACAGTAGAAGTTCTCAGGTTGTTTTTAATTACAAGTAAAAGTGACAAACATGAAGGCCTTGAGAACCTTGCATATCAGAGTTCTCAGGCAGCTTTCTCATAACAAGTAGATATTCTATCTTTGGCTGTTTTGGGAAAGTAAAAGTAAGTTTTGAGAACACAAATCTTGGTATTGGAAACAAAAGGAGGGGTTGGTGTGTTATCTCTGACCTATTGTGAGCTCGGGTTTTGCAATATGCATGAACTTAATTAACACGGTTATAAAAAGTGACTGATTGAGTGAATAAATGGAGTCAGATGCTGAACCAACAAAGGTGGGTCTTCTCCCTCCACTTCAATATTTACTCTTACAACAAATCAGTGGGAGAGAAATAAAATGCCCTTCATGTTCACAGCCCTGCAGTATGTGTTGTTTTGATGTTGTCTTTAACTGTTCCAACATCTATGCTAATGCTTCCATCTCTGAATACTTTACTACTTCCAAAGGAGACTTCTTTTCAAGTTGGAGTTTATAAAAAACAGCCTTAATGGTGGAGGGGACCATTGTTTTTGTGATGAATAGCATTTCTGACATTGCAAGATTTTGGATGTCAGAAATTGCATTGTCTTCCCTCCTTGATTTTTAATCTTTGTTTTTGTCACCCTGGAATTAGAGGAAAATTAAAAATGGTAACAGGCTGGATGAGAGCAGTAGATGTTTCACTCTTTACCTGTGTTATTTTATTCTTGAGTTTCTTTTGATTCTTCAGTGGATACTGATGGAGGTGTCAAATGTTTTGGAAATTTATGTAGATTAGAGACATAACACAAGGGGTGCCCACAATGTAATATTCAAGAAATTCCTCCTTCTCTTCACTGTTAAACAGTCTTATTTAACTGGTGAGACTGTGTTGTAGTGTCAAAGAGACTCTTCTGAAGAGATATTTAAGATTACTAAACTATGTATTATATCATCAAATTGACTTTATGTTTTAAAGCAGAAAATAAATTCAGTTAGAGAAGTAATTAACCATTTTCTCATCAGACATTTTAAATTATGTTGTGGCTGATGTTCAACCTATTTGATTTTGTGCTTGTTTGGATTTTTTTTCCCTTTTTTACAAGAGCTAGTCCATAAAATAGAGTTACTTCTGGACATCTATATGCTTATACAGTTTGTTGCTTTTATTAATTTCCAAGAGTAAAGACTCTATTGATCAACAGAAAGAACAGGTTTATAATAGTTGTAAATTTTTTCCACTGGAGCCTTGATGAAATGTATTTTTTGTCAATGCACATCTCTTGGCAGCTGAAAGTAGCTTCCATTTAGAAGAGCATATGCTCTTCTGATCTGACCTAAAATATCTCATGTTTCTATTCTATGATTTTGAGTGTCCTGATGAGTGTCCCTGACAAATGCTATTGGCTTTTTACTTACGTGCTCTATCTGTTGAACCTATTGGCTGGTTTGATGTGAAGTTTAAGGACATAGATAAAACTATTTGTCATTTAAGTTCTTTTAATTTCCAAAAAATTCAATGTTTTAATAGAAACACCTTCAGAACTGAGAGCAGATAGTTCTTTTGAAAGCAGCCCGTGTTCTGGAGGGAAGGTGTGGAGGATGGCAGGTGTCAGTGGGCTCTGAAGATTAAAGAGTGCCTGCTGGACAAGGGAACCACTTTAGACCTTTGCTATGGTAATTTACTGCTATTGTGGGGGTTTTTTTAGCTGTATGTCTCAAAACTCCAGCCAGGTCAGGGGTCTGCATAGGTAGACATTTATAAGGAAGAGTTTTCAGTCTTCAACAGACAGAAGTCTAAAGCACTAGACAGAGCAGGTAAATGAAACCAAGAGATGGAAGAAGTGGAGGAAGAGAACATGTAGAAGAAATAGCTGCACATTTTGACATCATCAAATAGCATTCACTGATATATCATTATATCTGACTTCTACAGTGCTGCATGTTCAGTGTAGGCAGTTTGAATCTCTTCAGCCAGCAATAAAAAATTCACGTGGCATCTTTTGCTGGATAGCATCGTTCAGCATTACACTTGGAAAAATTGCTTTGTTCTTAGTGCCAGCACAAGTTGCTGATGTTTGAAAAAGCAGTCATTGTGGAATTTTTTAGCACTAGCTTTTGATTTACCTGAGAAATGTCAGCTTGTGCTCAGGAAGAGGAACTGTTTTCAGCTGAATTTGCAGTTCTGCTTTTAATGTAGCACAATATTGTTGCAGGATACTGGATCCATGCTGAAGTTAAAGGTTTTTAAAATGAAAAAATAAGAAAAAGATCTGAACCACAGACAAAAATTTTTTATTGAATGAGTTGTTATTGCAGATAACCAAAGAGCTGCACATTTGTCTGATGGTAAGAACACAGCAGAATGGTAGAGACTACGGTGTTGAGCCAATGTAGCATAACAATATGCAATAGCCCAAGTTAGGAGGTGATTGTGCCCAAGGAAGTCCTCTGGAATTTAGAATGCTCTTTAAATTGAAGAAGAACTCTTTTATAAGAAAGCCATGTTTATATATAGATGTTAGGTATTATAATTACAGCCTTATATTACTGAATATTTAACCAGCTGCAGTAATGTCACAGAAAGCTGGCACTAGACTTGCTCTGGAGGTGTCTTTTATTCCTCTCTCTGTTGACTAAAGATGGACATTTCTCCCCTAAGCAAGAACATCCAGCTTAGGCTACATATTTATATTCCAGGTGTCAGAAGGTTGGTCAAAGGAATGCTTCCCTCAAACTTTGTAGTTAAAATGTAAGAATATCAGGAATTATCTTCAGCTGAATTCATAAATTGGGTTTTTTTAATGAAGCAAAAAGTGTCAAATCCTTAGGCATTCTGTGATTGCTTTATCCATACACTAGACCTAGAGCAAAGTCTGAGTAAGCAGCCCAATGAGCTCTGGTCCATTAGGTTTGCCTTTAAAACCATGAATAAAAATCTGCCTAGAGAGCAGATATTCCTGTTTGTGAATTTTTACTTTCAGGAGCAGTTTGTGTTGGGTCTGCAGCTGTTGCCCATGGGCACATAGGATTCCAGGAATGTTCATCTTGTCTTATCCTGGTTGTAAGCCTTGCCTAGGGATTCAGTAGAATAGTATCTCTTTTCTAGGCTTAGTTCTTCGTGTTATACCATGTTGTTTTGGAATTTGTCTTCAACCTTTCACCTTTGAGCCCTATTTAATAAAAGTTGTTGCATTTCTTCCCATTTTCATAGGTGCCCATGTCTCACATGCTACATACAAAAGAATCATTGGCCTTCTAGGTCTGAATCTTTGCCTTAAACTCCTTTCCAAGTTATGAATTATTGCTCCTTCTTGGTGTTATACATGCTGATATTTTTTGGTAGTTGGTTGATCAGTAACCTGTTTAATATCTCTTCATCTTGCCAACAGCTGCCCTCTTGATCTGAACTCATACTTTGCTTTATTCTTTCCTGGAGCCTGCAGAATATTCTCAGATCCCCAAAGCAGGCAGCTCACCAGCAGGAATTGCTCAATCTGCTTGATTCATCCCATTCAGAAAAAGACATCAAGAAGGCATTGTTTTTTTTTCGTGGTCAAGTTAAAAAGTATCAAGGGTGGGGAAATCTTCCTCATGGTTTACATTCTTTACCAGTATTAAATGAGACTCATTTTCACTTTCTCACACACCAATATTCATAAACAAGCAGTTGTGTTGTTTCAATATATAAAAAAATTATTCTTTAATATCCTGCCATGATAAAAGGACTATTTCAGAAGTCATTAGTTTTTTGTGGTTTTTTTTTTCTTCTGAAAACTGCATAATCTGGCATGTTCCTCTCCTTCCCTGGATCATTATGAATTTAGAAGCTTTTTTAGCAGTGGATGAATGTGTCACTGTCTGTTATGCATCCCCTATTTATTCAGTTAAAATTTTAAAAGCTGCTGTAATGGGAAGATGTTTCTGTAGTTTTGTATTTACTGGGCCTGATTTCTGAAGTGTAGGATGCCAGAATTAATTTGTAATTTTTTTTTTACCTATTGCTACTCATTATTACTACATAGTATTTTTCCTTATTATTTCTTCCACTAATTCAGTGAAAACACTATCAGCAGTGGATGCTTTTATTATTTCTGATCATTCTAGAATGTCATTGAAGCTGCATTTCCTGTAGATAATTAATTGGAAAATAGCTATTTGTTCATGCCCTCTAGAAATGTCAGTGTTAAAGAACTCATTAAAGTATTAGATTGAGCTTTGTAGGGATGTGTTTTTAAAAATGAATTTTTCTGCCCCTATTTTACCAATCTTCCTTTCAGTTGGTGTAATTTCCTTCATATATATTTGTATCTTAAATATTTCCTGACAGTATTTTTTATTTTATTACTCATCACTTTTTCCAACAATAATGAAAATTCTGGATTTTGTGTGTTACTTCCTATTGCTTCATCACTGATTTTATTTCAACACTTTCATGGTATTTTTCCTGTTACCATGTTTGTCGACTTCAAAGCTGTTCTTTGCAACTGCCTGGAATTCCTGTACATTGTTTTCCTCTGAAATTCCTACTGCCTATTGTTTGGGCTCTTGTTGACAGGAATGGAATCTGCCTCTCTGTTCCCTTTCAAGATTCTCGGTAGCACATTTGTATCCTGAGTCAATAATTAATTACGGTGGGATTTTTGAGGATTCTTGTTCATGCCTGTGAAATTTTTTTATCAGAGATTGTTTTGCATAAGAATAACTTCAGGTACCAAAACAAATCCCTTGTATTTTGCTCTAGTGCATTATGAAGAACCTTACTCCATCATTTTCACAAACAAAACTTTATTTTTTTTCAACGTAGTCACTTGGAGCAATTCCTGTGATGTATCTTGGGCACATTCACTACATTGATTCAAGATTTTTAGAACACATTATCATGTACAGAGAATACTTAATGGGTAGCACAAAATTCTTCACTATAGAGCTTATCTTTCTATCATTCTTGTCTTCCTAACTGATAATTCACTAATTTTGAAAGCTTCAATTTATTTTTTCTTGGCCTTGAACATTTCCAGGGATGAGGCTTCCACAGCTTCTCTGGGCAGCCTGTGCCTCATGACCCTCACAGTAAATTATTTTTTTTTCTATTCTCCAATCTAAATCTACTCTCTCTTAGTCTGAAGCCATTCCCTCTTATCCTATGTAATTTCAGGGCTTTCAGAAGTTCACAAACTTTTAGTTAGGATCCATACAAAAATGTGGCAATTCAATTAGAAATGTAGCCAGAGGAGTAAGAGCCAGGACAGGGAAGTAAAGCCCAATTTCTGCAGCTATTTCTTCATACACACATCCTCATGCATGTGCTGGAATTCATGGAGGTTATTGAGATTGTGTGGATACAACAGCAAGAGTCTCCAGAGACTTCCCTGATTCAGATGTTCAGAGCAAAATTATGCATGTGTGCATTTCTTGTTCAAGCTAGAAAACTAAATACAAATCCAACCCTTGCTAATTCAGATTCAAATCAAGCAATGCAAACTCAGTTGAATGAGTTTCCATATAATTAGCTTTATCTGTGAGGCTGTAGAGTAACACAACTTTTTTGTTGTACTTAACACTAAAATATATCTGCTTGATACCCAAGAGTAGTTATGTGGTTTCAAAATGAATAGAGATAACCTAATTTTACAGAAATCATTCTGTGTTAGTTCTGTTTTGTGCAAGATGGAAAATGGTGATGTTAATAAAAATGCATCAATGTCAAGCAGTATTTCTGTATAATTTTATGGAAATAATTTCTTCAAATACATTTGTAACTGAGATGTATGCAAGGGAACAACTTTTATTTTGTCCTTTACTAGGTAAGTTTATATATGTATGAAACACATTGCTCCGATTGGACCTTACTGGTTACTTTTTACCACCAAGAATTTATTTCAGTTTTACACTTTTTACGCTTGCCCATGTCAGGGTGTGGGTTTGGAATTAGATGATCTCTAAGGTCCCTTCCAACCAAAAATATTTGATGACTCTGTGGTTTTCTTTAGGCCCAGATATGTTACATAAAAATATCCAGCCTTGTCAGTCCTGTATCCTTTCCATGCTGCAGAAATATTGAGATTAATTGGCCCACCCCCTGCATGTGTTTGGCTTTGCTGGAAGCTTCATGGTTTTCCAGACATACATTTTTACCCCCTGGATGATGTCCTTTTTTTTTTTTATTGTTGTTGTTACTTTTTTGTAATTTTTTTTCTATGACAGTTTTCTATATGGATTTTTACAGCAGGACACTGGTTTAACTCAAATTATATCTAAGCATGTAGTAAACTTCTGATTCTCTGGAATAGCTCAAAAATGATTATGCTAAATGATAAAATCATTAGGTTGTGAATAATTTAAATTTTATGCAATGGTTATAGACAGTGGTTATTTTAATCACTGAAGTGTAAGAAACATCTGACTGACTATATTTAAACCCACATTTAAATATTTTCTACAAGGATACATAGGCATGTCTCAAGGTTTCTTTTTGCTAGATTTTTTTTTTGATGATGCAAGTAATAAGTAGTCATAATTTTCATCAACATTTCAGTCATTTTTATAGAAAAAACATAAAAAATATGTAGATTTATGAAGTGCTCTGCATGAAAAATAGGACAATAGAAAAGATGGACATTAGGTAAGGGGAGTGGGTATCTTGGAGTGAATGAACTATTTGCTATTTGTACTGAGCCTTTGCTGCTGTTTGTGTAGCAATGAAAGAATTTGATCTCAGGAGTTATACATTTATTTCAACAAAAAAATATCAGAGGTGTTAGAAAGCCCTCCAAATTCTACAGCAAAAAAGGAGGAGTCAAAACAGACCATAAATAAATATCAGTCCCAAATAATTTTACCCCACTGGATCCTGAGCAGAAGAATGGTCTGGGAGCAAGCTTAGCATCCAACGGAGCTCACATTAAATTCCCAACCAGAGCAGAAAATTCCTGCATGAATTCCTCCATTCCTTGGATGAATCTTTTAATCTGTGGTGCTTCTATGTCCTCTCACAAAAGGAGTGCAGGGATTCTCTCTCTCACAATTTGCCTGTTCCACATATGCATGTTCCAAGCTTTCCAGTGGGGGATCTGCCCCTTGCCCCTGGGCAGCATTTGGCACAATGATGCTCTGAGAAGGTTCCTGTGTCCCCTTCAAGCCCAAAGACATTTCCCTCATCATGTTCTTGATGGAAAAATCCATTGAGATTCAACTTAGCAATGAGACTTCAGAGCCTTACTAAGGATTGGTGCACCATGAAGGTTTTTCCACATAAATATATGCATGTCTGTGTTCCTTGCATTGCTTGCAACCTGTTTTGGCGCACAGGCTCTGGACAGATAGGACACCATTGTTCTTGCTGATAGCCAGGAGCTATCAAAAATGCTTTTCTCAGTGGCTTGATGAAATGACAGATAGTGAGAAGGCAAATCTGAGAAAGGGACTATATCTGAAAATCTGATTTTTTTTTTATTCCCAGCAGTTATCAATTGCTATAATAAAAGATACTGCTTTTCCTAAAGACTCTTGCCTAATATTACTAGGTGTTCTAAACAAACAAAAAAAAAAAAACCACAAAACCCCAAACAACAACAAAAAATTTGGACAGCATCTTTTTTTGGTGAACTTGTCATAAAAGCAGAAATAGTGCTTTCCCAGAAACAGTTTGCCATGCCAACAACATGAACCAGGTTAAGAAAAGAACGATAGGTTATCAAATGATCTCTTTCCACAGCAATGACTTCATGCTGATGCATTGACAATATCATAACAGTACTCATCCCTCACTGAAGCATGCTATGAAATACGAGGTAGATCAGAAATAAAAAACACCTCTGACCTTGTTTTCTCTGCTGTGAGGGGAAAGAAAAGCCTCATCTCTAGCCTGGTCAGAATTGATCACAAAATCAGGATGCTCACAGCCTCAGGTTGGAAAGGCCTCAGTGTCTCAGCCTACAAACTCCTGCATAATAAATTTGAGCATGGAGTTCACATCCTGTTTCTCAGGACCTCATCCAGTCAGGTCCTGAAGGTCTCCAAGAATGAAGAGTGGCCCCCTCTTCCAGAGCATGACTGTCCTTTTGTCTTACAGGGCCAATTCCTTCTACGTCAAGTCTCTGCTCTAGACATATTCCACATCTTTTGGAGATCAGAGATCCCTCCACAGAATCACAGAGTGATTTGGGCTGGAAGAACCTGGGTTTAAAGTTGTGAGTGTTGGGTAAACTCAGACACTGGAAACCCAGTTTGCAGTTTGTTAGTTTAAGGTATTATTCCAACACAGGAGCCACCCTTCAGGTGTAAGAAAGCACCAGGATTTATTCAGGTCCTATGGAAGCAAGGGAAAGCAATTTGTCCAGCAGCTTCTGTCAGCCTGAAGAGCTATAGTGGACAATTTCTGTTTTTGAAATCCGTCCCCAGTGTTCCTTGAGTCTCCAGAGATACACCAAGGAGAGGCAATCACCAACTATTCTTCTCTTTTTTAAATTTTGTTTTTTAAAGTCCAGAGGAAAGTTAATTACACCCCAGTGTACTGTTACATAAAACCACCCAAACCAAGTGCAACTACTGTTGGGAAAAAAAAAAAAAATAAAATCCACCCATAACTCTGCTCTGGAGCCAAACAAGAAAGATTTCTCACCTGCATGTCAAGATTTCTGGTGTCCCCAGAAGCCACCTAGCCCTAAAGTAGAGAGCACTAGCTAAGGAACAGATATGTGAAGGCACAGCTCCCTTGCACTTGGAGGGGCTTCCAGCACTACTGGGAAATATTTCTGTGATGAAAACAAGCCTGAGGAGGCCACAAAATGAGTCTTTGGCTGGGATCTTGGTCAGATTGCTTTAATTTAAAGGTCTCAGCTGCAAATGACCGAGAACCACCAGAGCATCTTTTGAAGCAGAGAGAGAGGGATGGTAAATTACAGTAAAGGGGCACAGTGAGAGGAAACAGCGCAGCAGCAAAGAGAAACGTCCAGGAGCTGCTCTGCCCCACTCGTGCCAGCAGAGAGCAGTGGCAGAATGGGAATGGATCCTGCCTGGGTGCACCAGCACATCCCACTCCACGTGCTGGCTGATCTCACACTGCGTGTGCAGGGCTGCCTCTCCACCTCCTCTCATCGCATCCTTCCACTGCAGGGCAAATTCTCATAAAGTAGATGTTAAGTGAGCTGAAAGATGACAAAAAAGGTGTGTTTCCTGCACCAAATTTGAAGCACCGCTTTAGCAACGTAGAGCTTTTTTATGGCATAGACCGCACTTACTTTCTGTGATGTAGGTCCTATTTGGATGATCGTATTTCAAGGTGTTGCAAATTCGAAGGCAGGTTTTAATTCTGTGTTTTGAGGGTTTACCCAGGATATTTAATTTAAGAGGATATTGAATTTTAAAAGGTGCCAGCTGTTCCTCAACAGTTAAATCTGTTCAGAAGTATAAAACTTAGACAATGTCAGCATAAAAATATACCACATATTTTGAAACATGTCTGATGGCACTGACATTGTGTGCTTGTTATTTTCAGAGCTTAGGTGCTGGACACCCTGGGTCACTCCTGAATCATCATTCCATTGAGAAAGAATATCCCAGCAGAGAATTGACTGTTCTCCATGATATATACAGAGAGAATTTCATCTAAATTTGGTCAAGTAATTTCCTTCTTTCATTTTGCATGTGTGAGTGTCCTGGTTTGAAAGGAAGTGAGGTTTTTTTGGCAGTTATTTCATGAGTTATTTTGGGAGTTATTTCATGAGTTGTTTCACTCTCTGGAGATGCAATCTGCATTTCTACTTATCTCCATTAT
The DNA here is from genome assembly GCF_047830755.1 of Zonotrichia albicollis. NCBI lineage: Eukaryota > Metazoa > Chordata > Aves > Passeriformes > Passerellidae > Zonotrichia > Zonotrichia albicollis. Next base: position 54,372,357 of record NC_133824.1, read on the forward strand.
CACAATATGGGTGTACCTTGTTTTTTCCTTTCTGAGCTTTTCTGTTCATTCCCAACTATGAAAGCATAGCACCCTCACATAATCTGTAAATAATTGTGCGTCAAATTCTATTATTCAATTAGAATATATGTTACAATGCTTCTAGGAATAAAACACTTCTCTAGTGAGGCGAACATTTTTTATTGCCCTTACAAGGAAAATGTTCTTACTAAAAATCAATATGCATATATAAAAATACAGTAGAACAGTGTAACATATGTAAGGTATGTTTGTACTTTTGTGCCTTTAAACCTAGAAAAGTTGTTTTTCATGCTAAGATTGTCTTGTTTCACATGTGTGTGTCTATATGACTGAAAGAGCATTGAAAGGCCACTCATTTGTGAGCGTAGCAGGTCTGCTGCTGGCACAGAAAGCTGTTCCACAGAAGGGGTTTGGGAATCACTGGCTGCTCATACAAATTCATGTTGTCAGTCTGGCAGTGAAAGACAGCTGTGCAGAGCAGGGGCTGCTACCAGGGCTGGCAGGCAGCATCTGGCCTTCTGCTCAACAACATATCGTCCGAGCACATTCAGCTGGAAGCCAGAAATGGGATTTCTTGTGCTGTGCTCTGAGTTAAACCTCAGGTGGTCAGAATGGTCACAGTCATAACTTGTGCCAGGCAATTGATGGCTGAATAAAAGGTGAATATTGCTTTGAGATGTGCTGACAGAATTAATATTATAGTTATACACTTCTACATTTACCATTACGTTTACAGTGACAATGGCAGAATTGTAAGTGGGAGATTATAAAGCTGAGAACCAAATAAAGCCATGTGCTTTGAGTGAGTTATTTAAGGGGGTTTTTTTGTTTGTTTTTTGTATGTACCATTGCATTTTTAAGTGGAGATATAAGCTGCTAGAATATATTCTGATCATCAGTAAGCTGCATTTATCCAGAATAACTACAGGAGTTAATATTTATAAACATCACAATTTGGCCCATAAACCTGGCATGACATTTTCAGTGGAGCTATTTGACTTCCCTTTTAGTAATTGCTTATTTTGAACCTGAGAGGCAGCTTGGTAAATATATAAAAATTAAGACCTGTATCCTTGATAGATTTTGGTGGTTAAAATCATAAGAGTGATCTGTTGTCGGCTGAAATATTTAAACCAGTAGCACTCAATACTGGTATTCTGTATTGGCTACTGGTACTGGTATTCCAGAAATGCCTTCTGCAGAGCTGGCCTTGCCTTCAGGCAGAGATATGGGCTTGGTGATGAAATCGATTCCTGACCATTTAGTCATGACCCATTGCCTTCTTGTCTTCCCTGCAACGGCAGAAATGTGTGCTTGCTGCTGCTCCTGACTAGGAGCACAGATGTGTTTCAAGAAGGTTGGATCTGGTATTCTGTGAAATGTCACAGCAACGAAAAAATCAGAACTGCCTCTAAAAGAAATAATAATATCCCTGGTTACTGCATCTTTACTTACAGATGTGGGATAGCCTCCAGTAATAGAAGCTTCCTTTGGGACTCGCTTGAGTCTCAAACCAGTATTTTAAAGTTTTGAGTAATGTGATCTCACTATTAATCCTGTGATCTGAAAACTCTGCCCTTTTCAGGTACCACAGGCTGGACACCCAGAAAATTATTGATTCATAATTCATACATTTTGGAAGGGATACTCTTTTGAAAACTGATTTAGAGCTAACATGAGGAAAAAATGAATTAGTGTTTTGATGAAATTTGAAGTTTTGAAAAACTTGAAAGTTTCTTTGAACTTTGAGGCCCTTGTTGCCCTGATGTGTGCTGTGGATGAGGCTAATGATACGTGGATTTAATGTAATGTGTCTGAGATTTTGGGTTTAGCATTAGGTGGAAGACTTATGTATGTAAGATGGTCATGTATGGTCTTGTTACACTTTAAAATTCAGTATGCTTTCAGTTGTTTGAAAAACATGATGGGAACTGGCAAAGGAAAAAAATTGGAGACAACAGTGAATTAATGTGTGTATGTCCAAATGAAAACACATATGTCACTTCAGTAAATAACTACTAGTGCATTAACATTTGTAACACTATACACAAAGCATTAATTAATTTTGGTTTACTGTCTGGGAAAAATGTAAAGAAAATCTCATAGCTGCTTTTGTGTGCATACAATTAGATATGTGCAAAATGCAGTCATTCTATTTTCAGCAAGTGATTGAGAATGTCAGCCGAGTCAGCACAGACTGAAAGAATAATTACTATACGTCAGGGATATGTACCCTATAGATAAGATAATACTTTTAATGAACTAAACTCCCCCAGAATACCTTACAGAATGCCAAGTTTAAATGGGGTGTTCCAAAAGCTAGTCAGAAGGCAGGACAGTTACCTGGATGCACCTTGTGTGGTAGGTAAATTTCTTTCTGGCTAATATTGGCTACTCTAAAACACTTTGTGGCTAATAAGAAAGGCATTAATGTAGCAGAGGGATTCAGGAGAGGATAAACAGCATAAACAAGGAGCTATTTTCTAAAAATCATCCTGGTACTTGTCGCAGACATCTTTTTCACTAAAAATCCTTCTTTCTTTAGGATTTTCCCTTCTGGGAAGCTGAGGCCCCAGAAAAAGAACATAAACAATGGTTATCTGCTGCTGTGGAATGCAACAGGTGGATTTTTGGTTGGGCCATCTTGAATTTTTATAATTAATGGCCAATCAAGACGGAGCTATCTCGGACAGAGTCTGAGAGCTGCCTTTGTTATCATTCTTTTCTTTTCTGTTCTTAGCTCAGCTAGGCCTTCTGAGGAAATCTTTTCCTTTCTATTTCTTTTTAGTATAGTTATAGTTTATATATAGTTATAATTCTTTTTAGTATAGTTATAATACTAGTTTTAGTATAGTTATAATAGTTATAATATATAAATATAATTCTTTTTAGTATAGTTATTTTTTTTAGTTATAACTAAAATTTCTTTTTAATATTGTTATAACTTTTATAGTTATAAAGTTAGTATAGTTATTATAATATATAATTTATATAAATATACATTTTAATATATAATATATTTATATAATATAAAAATATATTATAGTATATAAAATATATTATATATAAATATATAATATATACTATATAAAAATATTTATTTATGTATATAAATATATAATATATAAAATATATATTTTATATATCTATAATAAAATAATAAATCTAGCCTTCTGAACATGGAGTCAACATTCTCGTCTCTCAGGTTTTCACCTGAAAACCCCGTGACCACGGTCACAGATAAGTTTTTGAATTTAGTCCAATCCTGTTAATGAAGACAGTGTCTTGCAGCACTTTGGAATAAAGCAATATTAAAACTCACATTGTATAAATTAAAAGCCTGTATTGAATACAAGAAGCTAATGTAGAGTTAATATATTTTTGAGGTAAACGACTTCACTCAACATATGTAAAATGAAATAGTGAGAAAAATTTCAGTTTGAATGCTCTTTCCAAAATGTCCAGTGTGGCCAGAGCTAGTTGTGTACATGGTTACTAAGAGATAGTAGAGGTCTGTCCTCTGTTATTTTGAGGGATATTTTGTGTAATGGATTTGTCCAAGTAGAGAGGAAATGATAATTACAGGATGAGGAAAAGGCAAGGAGATGGTGCCAGTAGCACAAGGAAACATTAAAACCTGTGACTGCACAGCGTGGCTGTTGTGACTTCATGCTCTGCTACATCAGGGCTGAGGTATGTTGGTAATTAACACCTAGAAAACTGCATAAGATTACGTTTTGTACCATTTACTTGTTGAAAGGAAGGAATTCTGAGAACAGTAACTAAAAATGCGCAGTAAAAGGTAACATTTAGTAAAAAATGCTTCTACTGGTTCCTTTTCACGATCCCTCTGAGGGAAGTGAGATTCCTGAGCTCTAATGTGTGATGTAAATGACATGCAAAGTCTAGAACACCTTCATAAGCTTTATTCCCACACTCACCACTGATCCTGTAAAGGTTCTTTTTCCCAGCAAGGTTACTTCCATCCAGCAAAGAGAAAAGCCCCTTTTAAAAACAAAAAATAAGAAGAAAATAAAAATCAGTGAACTGGGAGTTTACCACTGCTGATAATGACTGTGTGTGACTACAGAAAATTTCCTGTTACACTCCATCTGCAGAGCAGCCCTTAAACCTCTGTCTATCCAGTTTTTATCTTTTTTAATCTGTTTTTTTGGCTTCTTACTTTCCTTGAAATGGGTCCTTAGGATTCCATTGGCATTCAAAGTAATGATGTGGTGAACTTTCAGCATCTCCACATTGTGCAACCCTGAGACAGATCTGCACACTTCACCGTGTGTTTGTCCATTAATGACACTGGGCTGTATCACTCTTATCAGAAGAAACAGGACGAGGGAATGCCTGTTAACCAAACAAAAGCACAGTATCAAACAGAACAGCTCTCTGAGAAAAAAAGCATTTGGCAAACCAAAGGAAAGCATGGAATTCATAGTAAATACAGCATATGCTTCTCTGCAATAAATTAGCATAAGCATAGTCTATTTGCATTCCACTTTGTGTTATTGTATCTGCATGAACTATTATGCAGGAAAAGACAGCACAATCTTGCTGCAGACTGAACCAAACCAAGCATTTACTTTGGCTGCTTGGACAAAAAAAAGATGCTAGATTTTCCCAGTGCATTTTCATAGTTTATTTCTATGAGGGTTTTGGTTTTGTTTGGGTTTTTTTTTTGGCTTTTGTTGTTGTTTTTATTCATTAATGTCAGTGCTGGTACTGGACATGGCAGTTTATTGTCAAAGAAAAATAGCCTGAGCACCTTGCAGTCCAGAGGCCACAGTGATGGATTAGAGTTTAGGAGTCTTGGGATTTTTGTAACCACTCATCTGCTGTTTGGCTTCTGTCTCTCCCGTTTTCTGCACAATTTTGCTAATTCAGAAGAATGAGGACTGTGTTCTGCAAGGTGTTCATGTGCTACACAGCTTCTACAAGGCCATGCTCATCTTGGTTGTAACATCAGTGCAATGAAATAAACAGCAAACAATTCAGCAGTCTATTCAGCAGTTAACCAAAGTAGAGGATGAGTAGCTAATGCTGGTTTTTCTAGTCTTCATCATGCTGTAAAACCTGGCACACCACTCTTCTGACTAGTTAGATGCTCCAGGTTTAGTAAGTCTGATCACTATTGACGTCCAAGTTAAAAGTTTTACTTGCAGATTCTTGGACAATCTTGCTTTCTGTTGTTTAAATGTTTATCATTCAAATGGCCTATGAAATAAAAATGTAGATATTTGAATGTACCTTCACCTTAACCCACAGGGAAGAAAAATGGGGAAATCAGACAGGAAAACATGATTTTACAATTTGTGACTTGAGACAAAGAGCCCAGAGACCTCAACTAGTGTAGTAATTGTGTAAATATTTTGAGAAAATAGTCTAATATTGTGTCTTTTCATGCCACATGTCTGCAAAAATTCCCATTAGCTCAGTAATCATAAAAATAAATGCAGTGTTGTCATTGTTTAGCAAACTTTACTATCTGTAATGGCTAGACAGTACCACAAATTTTATCTGAGGTAGCATTCTTCACACAGTGCATAAAAACATTTCCATTAAAGCTAAAGATGAGCTACCGTGAACTCAATTTAAAAAGGCAGGTTACAGTTTATACTAAATCCTTCTGGTTTTACACTTTATTGTTTTTCATTTCTAGGGATCTGACATAGGCAGAAGCTTCCTGCTTTAGGAAATCTTGATGGAATTGTTCCAGTTCTACCTGTGCAGCTTCAAATGCATTTGTTGTCTTTCTAACTGATTTTAAGACCAGACAAAAAAGAGTGACCCAAGCACAGCAGAAAGCAAACTGAGGGCTGTGGCTGGGTGTCCAAATGTGCAAAAAAAATTGAGAAATACTTTCTTAAAGACTTAGGTCATAGTTAGACAACATTTTTTCTGTGTTAAATTTCTGTATTTGGTAGACCCTGCAAGAGTACATTAAGATGTAAGGATGCAAGGAAGTTAAAAGTTTGTCTTAGAATGGACGAAGTAATATGTGGTATACATTCAAATACAATGATTTGTTCATCTAATAAAATCATTTGACAAAAATTCACCCTAATGCAGTATTCAAATTTTTCAGTGTGCAAGCCTCTGAAATTTTTTCACCTATGGTCTGAGTCCTGATTAATTAAATCTTATTGACCTGAGCTTTTTTCCTTCGAAAATATGTCTTGTGGACATGAAAAATAGTCCATGGATTCTCAAATATCTGCAGGTTTCAGGTTTTCAACGTCTTTGTTGATTTTTAAAAAAGCACTTGGGAAAGAAATTTGTGATTTGAATAAGGATAAATTTTTCTGGGTGTTACCCACTGGTGATCATTGCTATTACCTCTGATCATGCTAAGTGGAAGCAAATCTGGATCTAAACTCCATGATCCAGAAGGATCTCCCTCTTATGAGTGGGAAAGCATTAATACTTGTCTAGACAACTAGAACAGTGAAAATTTATTCCCTTCTCCCTGTTCCCATCCTTTCCTTACAACTGGCAGGATTTACATGTGTGTATTAACAACTGCCTCTTTCTGAAGAGCAGATTAGCATGATAGATCCCAGATTATCAGAACCCTGAATCCAACCCAGTTAACTTCCCTGGTTTTATCTTTCAAAATATTGCATGTTGCAGCTGGAATAACTGTGGGAACCCAGGGCATCCCTCTGACTATCCTGAGCAGCCCAGACCCTGCCAGGGATCTCAGAGCCCCTGGCACAGGCCCCCAAGATGCCCCTGTGGGTTTGATTATAACCCATGGAGCAAGTTACCAACCTTAGATGAAGAGCTGCAAGCCGTGACAAATTAAGTAGAATGATAGTGAATTTATCACGAGGTGAAAAAGTAAATTTTGGGGTTTTTAGAATCAGGGGGAAAGATGGAGGAATCTGGGTATGTCCAGCCTTTCTCCTTTTTCTTCTTGGCCTCCATCTTCTGCTGTGTGCTGGCAATTTTGGATTGGTTTAGAGTAGAAGCTCACTGTCTAACATAGGTGATAGATGTTGGAAAGTAATTGTAAACATTGTACATGTAATTTTTAGTATAAAGGCATAACACTACCCCAGGGGCAGGGAGAGTGCCTTGGGCTGTCTTGCTGAATGGACCTCAGCTGGACAGAAGAATATATTTTACAGAAAAGGAACAATAAACAACCTTGAGACTGAGAAACGAAGAGCCCTGACTCCTTCTTTGAGTGCCAGGCTGGGAAAAGAGACTTTCTAACTTTTCTCGGGGTCACTGTGACCAGCGAGAGATCCCTAGAGCTAATAAAGCCCAGGGTAAGGAAGCAAAAAAGGCCTTTGCAGAATATCCACAGGTGCTTAATGCAGCTGTGTGGTGATGTGGGCAGGGTCCAAGGGCACTCATGGGGACAGTCCAGGTTCCTGTGTCCCCAGAGGCAGGGGCTGAACAGTGCCATGGGGCAGGACAAAGATCAGGGATTCAATGGGGGAGCAGGGAGGGAGGGACACAGGAACAAGGGAAGGAGCCAGTGGGTACAAACAGCTTTTGAGGGAATCTCCTTGTGTCTCTAACCCAAGGAATACTCCTCAGGGTCCCTACTGTATTTGCAGAGTGCCCAGATGAAGGAAGGAAGGAATGATGAATCTGACGCCATGTTCTCAGAAGCCTAATCTATTATTTTATGATACTGTATTATATTGAAGAATACTAAAGTCTACAAGAAAGATACTTACAGAAGGCTAAAAAGATAATTATGAACATTTATAACTCTTATAAGAGTTAAAATTATTAACTCTTTCCAGAGCCCCGACACAGCTTGGCCCTGATTGACCAAAGAGTGAAAACAACTCCCAGCAGAATCCAATGGAACAATCACCTGTGGGTAAACAATCTCCAAACACATTCCACATGTGAGCACAACACAGGAGAAGCAAATGAGATAAGAATTGTTTTCCTTTCTCTCTAAGGTTTCCCAGGAGAAGAATCCTAGGCAAAGGGATTTTTCAGAGAATATGATTGTCAGACATCCCCACAATTGCATCCAGGAAGTATTTCAGGATACTTCTCACATACTTCCTTGGTACTGATACACTTTGAATTATTACAGTGCATTTTGAATTATCTCTGTGGACGGTGAGAAGGACTCAGATGAAGTCCTTTACTGCTGGAAGCAGTTTGTTGGGGTATCTTTATGGATATCATTTGCAGAGGTGAGCAGGCCCCATTTCTCTCTTTATTCTCTGTTCTTGAGCTGCAATGGATTCACTGTATTTTTGAAGAAGGCCCAGCTGAGTTTCTCTTTGATGATCAGCCAGCCACCATCTATCTGTGAGTTTGAAAAAACAGCAAAACTAAGCTGATGCTTCAAATGCTGCACAGGGCCTTTTGTTCTATCTCCTTTCTTATTTATTACCATCAGCTACCTTGGGGAGACAGGAAGAGCAAGAACCCAGCTGGATACCAGTTGTGCTGGCTCTTAACAAAGTGAAGGATAAAACCATGGAACTTCAAATGGACCAAAACATTCTCTAGCTGAAGAGTGGGTGGGGAGGTCTAACCAACTCAGAACATCTGAGCTGTTCTCTTACAGCTTCTCTGTGCCTCTGTTTCTGTACTGGTTTTAATTGATAGATACTAGAGGAATATGAAGATTATTCAGTGCTTCTAAAAAGCTTTGAAGATGAAAAAAGATGCCCCTGTAGAGCTGTCAGTGCTTTCAGCAGGGTTGAAAAGCTTGCTGGTTTATTTTGCTGGTAGTTAGAATAAATTTTGCTGCTCACTGGAGAAAAAGTTGTATTTCCCCACTGTCTGATGGGTTGCATTGTCCTGTGAGGCTTGCACCAGAGCAGGTGTGTGGTGTTTTCAAGGTCCCCCAGGCAGAGGAGGAATTGAGAATCTGACTCCATGTTTTTGAAGGATTATATTATATTATATTATATTATATTATATTATATTATATTATATTATAGTATAGTATAGTATTGTATAGTATTGTATAGTATATTACAGTATATTATATTATTTTATATCATATAGTATATTTTATGTATTATATTATATTATATTATATTATATTATATTATATTATATATCATATCATATCATATCATATCATATCATATCATAATCAGACAGAAGGCTAAAAAGATAATAATGAAAACTCGACTCTCCAGAGCCCCTACACAGCTGGACGGTGATTGGCCATTGAGTGAAAACAACTCACATGAAACCAATCAAACAACCACCTGTTGGATAAACAGTGTCCAAACACATTGCAAAACAGGGAGAAGCAAATGAGATAATATTGTTTTCCTTTTTCTCTGAGGCTTCTCAACTTCCCAGGAGAAGAAATCCATGCACAAACTCTTGTCCTATCAGGTATGACTTTGGAGAAGAGACCAACACCCACCTCACCGCAAGTTCTCATAGCGCATGATCAGACCTATCCTGAGCTACTTTTTCTCCAGACTAAACATCCCCAGTGGGCAATGGTGAATATTCCATCTATTTTGAGCCTTTCTGTGTGGAAAATAGAAAAAGTAAATTCTTGTTGCCTGTTCTTATGTTTCTGCATCGGCTGCAGTATAAATCCTTATTTAGAAGCTAAGTATTGAAGAGACACTGGCTTTTAACACAGGTCTCTGCAGAACTGCAGAGCTGCAATAAAGCAATGGGCAGCATTTATTCCACTCTACAGCATTTCTATTCAGCAAAGTATCAGAACCTCTTTTTTAAGAGGTTTTGGGGTGTGAGTAATAGTCCCACATAAAAACATGCATTAACCATCAGTTATCTTACAAGGGGAGAATAAAGTTGATATCCATTAGTATATTAGCTTGTTGGCTGTAATAGCAAATAATTATTCATTATTGCAATCTCTTCTTGACATTTCTGCTGCTGGAATTTTTAGAAATACAAAATGTTCTCAGGTATTAGAAATCTATTGATGGATGTTCAGTTGGTATCAAGCCCTCAGAGCAAGCTGGTTCTGCTGGACTGCTGCCTAGTTAATCTGTGATTAATGAATGCTTCCATTTTGTATAGGAATATGGGAGCCTGTGTTCTTGGCATTGTTGAAGTATGTAAATGTCTTCCTCAGATAAAACATGACAGACAACACCTAAAATACAAGTGCTTTGTTCTGCTACCTGTCAGATCAAGGGAAAGGTTTGCATTCTTAATGCTATGAATTTAATTGGAAGAGGAAATGAGCTGGCAAATGCTCTGTATTCTGTTCTTTTAGTGGCATCCTCTCAAGTAATTTTGCATACTGAAGGGCAAAACCGGCAGATGAGATGCATTGATGTCCTTAAACATAATGCATTTCTAAATAAAGACCTGTAAACCCTTTAAAGTAAACACTTTATATACCTTCTTTAAAAAAATAAAAAGCAGACGACCTTATCAGGTGTTCTGCTAAAGGTCTGGCTGGATGTCTGAAACTTTAGAAACAATGGTCTAAAAATCTAATTACTCTGAGTGAGTGAAGTCCTGAGTGGTGATAAGTGCTGGAAAGGTCCTTTGGAATTAATGGGAATTGTAGGAACTTCACAATTCCTAGAACTTGCCCCAGTGCCCATAGAAAAGGCCTCTTTTAATTGTTGGTAATTAAAAGGTTTTTCTCGTAATGGAACAGCAAGCTGCACTTGCACTGTGCTGCAGTCATTACCTTGCAATTATTTCTTCTTTAGGGTTTCCAGAAGTGGCTCTTGAAGCTGACAGCTGCAGCCTACAACACATCCAGTGTTTTGGATACCTACTGTAATGAAAGCTCAGATGAGTGTAAGGTCAGTCTCTCCACAGTACATTCTAATTATATTTCTGCTTTCCTTCAGAAAGCAGATCACATCTGGCCCAAAGACAGAAGCCCATTGTGGCAGGCGTGGAAGAGAATAGGTGTTGTTTTCTACTTCCCATCTCGGAGAGATAATGAGATGGAAAATTAGTTCTCTTCCACTCTTTGCTAATCTTCCATCTGTTATTGTGTTTGTGTACAACTGGATACAAAAGCTAATCACAAACTTCTGTTTAAAACAGTTTTTTGTTGGCTCCCACATCAACTTTGGCTGATACAGACAAGGTTGTTGAAGCAGAAATGTTGCACAGCAGTGTGTGGAACATTGCTCAACTGTATGTGCAAGACAGGGTTAATCATATTTGCTGTTGGATCCTGGCAAACCAGGGCAAAAACAGGATGTGCACCAGACTTTTCACTTAGTAATATGTGTCAAAATGTGAGAGTGAAGGGAACAAATCTGCATAAAGTCTTGGCTCCTTTAAAGTGCCCAGAATTTTAGAAGAACAGAATCTCACTACAGCATTTTCAAAGAAATTGAAATTACTGCAAGGGGAATTGACAGCTATGGAGGAAACAGTCAATGCCTGTGTGGAAAGTGTTCCTGATTCTGTCACTCATTTATTTTTGTTTTGTGTCTCGATAGCACCAAAGGGAGTAATTTCTCTCTTGAGCTGTTGGTCAGAAAAGCCAAGTGAACTTCCAAAAACCATCTTAGGATGAGCAGCATTACCATAAAGATGCAACAGCCACACCATGATGGGATATTTGCTCATAAGGGATGAAGAATATGAGAGAGGTCTGTAAGAGCCTGGGAAGCAACATTGGGTTGGGTGACAAGAACCCCAAGAGAATAAATCATAAACTGTTCTTCTGGACAGCAAAACTTACTGCAATCTGTTCTTGTCCATTCTGCCCTAGGGTCCTCAAGGTGCTGTATGCTAGGCAGTTAAAAATATTGTATTTCTGAACAGACTGCTCTGTGTCACTGTAAAATGTCTCCACCTGAATCATGAAAAGGCAAACTCTCAGTGGAGATCCACCCTGTAAGTGAAAGAACCCAAAGTAAGAAAAAGGTACATGGGAGGAATCCAGGATGAATGGATCAAAAGATGTGGCAAAAAATAAAAGGAGTTGTGGTATTCTATGGCTCTTTGAGGCAGGCAGTTGCATGAACTGTAACAACAAAATACTGATTTAATGAGTTTTGTGAACGATTGATGCTCTGGAGGGCTGTGATTTTTTTTTCCCCTTTTACTTTGTGTAAACATACTCCAGGAAGCCTAATTGAAGCGTGTGAATAGTTCCATTGAAAGTAATAAGATTAATCATGCTGGAAGCAAAAAACATTGTTAAGTATCTTCCTAAACAATGGCTCAGGCTTCCTTAGGGCCCTTCCATTGTCGTAGTACCTCCAGTGGAAAAAAATCTGCACAGCAACCTACTGAGATGATAAATCCTGTTTCTTCCCAAGAATGTTGTCTGTAATTTCCCTGAATGTCAAAACTTTGTCAGCATTTTCAGTTTTATTTTTCAGTAGAGCCATCTTCTCCATAATGTTGTCCATATTTTTAAATCAATTTCAAAGCTTGTAAGAATGTTTTATAGATAAATCATTGGTTATTTACAGGTAACAGTAAAAACCAGTGTAGAATATATATGAATATCAGGACACAGAGATATAAGTAAAATGGATATGTTGCTGTCTGTTAGCTGGGAAGGTAAACCCTTTACTCATTTTATTTAAGTTTTTATTTTCTCTGCCTTTCATTCTAGGATGTATGTGACTATAAGACGTCTCCTGTCCTTTTCCATCTGTGAGCAATGTGCACGAGGGAGGAGATGGTTCATTCTACAAAGAACACTTTCTTTGGGGAAATGCCACAGCATCCCTTGTGCTGATATGGAGCCCATGAGCTCCAGGGTGCAGATAACACTGAAAATCACCAGGCTGGGTACTCTGACTGTGGCCATCCCCTTTCAAATCTGAGTTTTGTTTTCCTGAGCAGATTTTTCTATGAATACCATACACCATTTGATTTGACGTGGAAAAATAGCAGCTCCTGGTCCTAGCACGTCTGCTGGGTTTTCAAGAGCAAACACACATGTCAAAATGAAATCCCAGGTTTTAGAGGAGCAGGAAGGTGCATCAACTTAACTCTATCTTTGGAGCCAACGAGGTGTGGATATTTTAGGAAGCCTTCCTGACCTGATGGCTCGTGAGGCCCAAAAACAAAAACTGGGGTAAGGAAAGGGCATAAAGTATTGAAAAGTGGTACCACAGGTTGAAAGATGTCTTTCTGATTCTGGGAACTTTTATGCACAGATATTTTCTGTTGCAAAGAAGCACATTAATAAGAAATAAAATTGTAAACACTTGTCCTGAAAACTGTGCAAACCAGGTTTAAGCTGGAGCATGTATATTCTTTTCAGATTAACTTTGGGTTAAAGGGAAAGGAAAGCTGGTAGCCGGTTTGTAATTTGCATTTTTGGCAGCTTCACACACAAGTTCCAGTCTGTGCCCTGGGCTGAGCTCTCCAAAGACAGACTGAAGACAGTCACAGTTTGTGATTCATTTCACAACACGTGAAAAATTTCCTGATGCTGGTTGTGCTTCAGAGTTTCTGTCTCTCACAGCCTGCCCATATTAAGCACAGGATCTAAGCAGCTCACAGGCAGTGGATGAGCAATTAATTTTCAGTCTGAAGTAGTAATGGTGTGGGAGAGAAAGAATGCAATTTGCAGCAAGGGTTTTAATGCAATCCTGAGAATATTAAATAGAAGTTTTATTTGGCACTTTCAGTGGTCTCCCAGTGGAAGACAAATGTTCATAATTCAGTAAGGCAGTTGATCACCAGTGAGAAGAGCCAGTGGAATAATTAAAGCATATGAAAAAATGTTATTAAAGAGGAAGTATTCCAGGAGCTCAATCTACCTAATCTATCAAATCTAAGGTGAAAGGGTGGTTGCAGTAGATATTATATGAGAAATATAATTTATATGTCCTCATAACTAATGACAAATACAATTTTCCTACAGAGAGCTTTCTGGAATCTATCAAATGAAAAGAAAGCAAGTTCTGATGTTTGAAATTGATAAACTTGAGAGACAGGGGATTAAATATTTTTTTTAAATTGTCCCCCCACTTGCTAGCAAGCCATGGATTATGTCTTGCTAGACAAGTCTTAAATCAAGAACAGACATTGGTTCATAAAATATGAATTGCTGGAATGACTTGTGCCTTTGACTCTCTCATGGCTTTTTCAGTTTTGTGCTACAAGAAAGTGTGTGCTATACGTTGGTTGCAATGGTTTTGGATGTGGGCTAATGGCCTTTAATGCATGCTTGTTTTCCCCTTAGGACCTACTAGAATTGTGAAAGTCCATTTATAGAAAGAAATAGCGAAAGCATCCCTTTTCCTACTTAGGGACATTAATTTAAAGTGTGTTAAACTTTTGCATATTGTTTACAAATTGAGTTCCATAAAACATCCTGGAAATGACAGTGATTGAGAGGAAGCAACACACACACAATTAATACTGACTGAATTGCTAATTACAGGATTGACATCTCATTTGCCATGAGATGCTGCAGGTCTTTTGCAAAAAGAGCTGGCAGTATTGTCAGGTTATTTTGCCTTTTCCTTCAGCTGGTATTTTGATGTCCTGTAGTTAAAATTCAACTGAAGATTGATTCTCATCTTGTAAAATTCTCTTGCAATGTGAGAAAGGCCTTAAGAGGAAAAGCAAAGTCGTTACCACTCCCCAAGAATTAACTTTCTCCTGAGACTTTCTCCTACCAAATATAAATTGTGCTACACTCTTCTTATTTGTTTTATTGGTTACACCAGCTTTCTCACCCTTTCTGCAGAAAAAGTAAATAGTGCTGTCACAGAGAAAGGTTATACAGGCTTAAAAAGAAAGTTCATTTGAAATAGTACATTTTATCAAGGAAACCTTTGTGGCTGGAAAAAGTAAGCTCAGCAGTTATGCTGAGGAGTGAACCTTAAACTGAACTTTAAACCAAATGCTGGGGTTCACAGAAATGGGCTGGCCAGAGGCAATTTGACAGATTTGTGTTAATCTGGTCACCTTGACCTGGCCCCATGGGCACAGAGATGAGTGGGGCTCTTCCATGACCAGGGCAGGATTATGTGTTACAGGGCGAGTAGGGTTTGAAAGGATTTTAGAGTGAATGGTCTGGCATAAAGGGGAGCAGTAGGAGAGAAACAGACAATGGCAGCATCAACACTGACAATGGGAAAAAATGGAGCCAGAAGCTGCAGCGTACAAAAAAAGTGACTCTCTGGGGTGCTCCCAGTGCTGCAGAGTTGCCACTATTTCTTCCCTGCCTTAATGAATAGGGAAGCCAGTGAGATGTATCCCCAGCACTGCTCCAGGTTTTGCCTCAGGCTTTCTCAGCAGAAGAAGCAGAAACTCAAGTTTTGTAAGGAAAAAGTCTTTGGGCTCAGGTGATTTCAGAGGCACGGGCACACCCTTTGATATGATTCCACCCTTCATCTGTTAACATAATTAATTTACAAGAGTGTAGTGTGAAGTGTGCTCCCTGTGCTCCCTGTGGCCTATAGAGAGGATCAAAAATGGGCTCAGCCAAAGCCAGCAGAGTTCAGAAATACCTACAAGTCTGAAAGATGAGAAAAGCCAAGTGGAAGCACAGAGGAGGCTGAGCTATGAATGGACATTCCAGGGCAGAAAAACTTCCTCTGGGAATAGCAGTGTGCAGAGGAGACCTCTGCATTCCCCCAGGCACTCTGCACATCAGCCCTGCCTGTCATGAAGAAGATTCAAACATGGCTTTTAATTAGAAGCCTTGCAAATGAAAATGAAATTTTTTTTCAAGAAGTAAAAATAAGCAGCTGCGTTGTCATTTGAACGGCCTGAGACATTTAGCTGCAAAAACAGCCCTAAGTGTACACACCCAGTAGAAGAGACTTAAAGACATGCTTTCTTTTTGCTCTTTTTTGGGTGCTTGTAGCATTACAGACAATCTTGCAGAAGGATGGTCTTTGCTTGGTCTGCATCCTCATCATAGCCAGTTAGGTGGGATGAATGAGTGGCCTCACAACTAGGCAAAAAAAACCCAAAAATCTTTAATATTGAGGTTTTATAATTGGTGTTTTAGAAGCTATTGTCCTGTTTTCTGTGACAGGATCTTAGAAACTCTCAAGAATTTTGAAATTGAAAAGTAACTTATACTGTTTTTGAGAATTGAAGTAAGAACTGTGTCTGACAGCTGTGATCCTTTACTGGTCCTCATAATAAAATATGGTATGACAGGAGTGCTAAGTGCCTTCAGCTTAGCAAATGGACCTCTAATTCCTTTTTCAAAAGTATCTAGTTCACTCATTTTGACAGCTAAAATGTGAGAATAGCTAGCAGGACATGTACCCATATGATTAAAAAACGCTCTAGTTTCCCTAATAACCAAGATCTACCAGAAGGAGAACGTTCCCTGTATTTTCCTGTATCCATCAGTTCTTCTACTGTTCTGATATAGAGCATAAGGAATGGAAATGCCATAGTGCTCAGTCAGTTTTATAGATTACCATTTGCTCCCATGCCTGACACAGACAATAGGGATTTACTAATGGCAGAGGAGGAAATACAGTACTCAGAGGTCCAGAAGAGTTTTTTATTAATTTTGTTTATTAATTTTATTAATTATTAATTCTTACTCAACCTTCTGTCCAGCCCCTCCCCAGGTGAAGTCCTGTGGACTATGGCTTTACACGCAAGGCAGGAGGATAATGTACTTCTGTTTGCTGACTAAGGTCCTGGATATTTTTACTTTAAAATATTCCTTTATTAAAGTTTTATATTTATAAATATTTATATTATTATATTTATTAATATTTATATTAATAATTTTTAAAATTTATTTCTTTTGACATGATAGACGGACACGTAACAGCCAAAGCAGAGTACATCAGCTCTACTTCCCCTACATTAGTGCTGCTGAATGCACCAAAGCCTGCCCTGGAAATCACCTCTTTTCTTGTTCATACTTGCACAATCATGTCATTCCTTCTGTCCCTGTAGGGGATAAGTATTTTGTGGCAGATTAGCTAATTAAGCATTAGGCAGATGACCTGCTTAATAAGTTATTAATAAAATAAGTCTGTGGTTGGCAATATTTATGCGAGCACAGTATGGGTTTATGATAGCAAAAGTGCCTGGCAGTGTCCTGGTGTGAGGAAGGTTGCTGTAAGTGATTGAAGGAGGTGGAAGAGGTGATGTTGAAAAAGTAGAACTGGTTTTCTGGCCTGAAAGCAAACACATCTGCATCCCACAGAAGTGAGATGCTTTTTTCAGCAAGCACCAGCAGACTGAATGATAAAGTTTTCCTGGCAAAGGCAGTTGATTATGCTGATAAAAGGAACTTAAATAAAGCACTATTAATAATGAAAAAAGCTTCACAGAGAATTGTGGGTGACTTGCAATAACACATGTGTAAGTGATCTTTCTTCTGGTTATTTTTGTGAAGTACTTGTATGCATTATGTGTACATTAGATTATTAATGTATGCATTACACATTGTCTTCAGAGGCTTGATTTTCCTAAGAGTCATGTGAGAATATCTGCAGTTTTAAATCAAATTATTGAGTAAAATGGATGAAGCCAAATGTGGTTTTGTGTTTGGAAGACGATTAAAGTATGAATCAAGAGAACTAAGTTTTCTCTGTTCTCTTTGGAGAAGATAAGAACCTGTTTCCTGCTACATGGCTCATGTTTGAGGTCAGTGAAGGACACAAGGAGTTTTTACCTGAGTGACTATAAACCCAGTGGAACCTGTATTCCATGGATTTCTCTCATTGCCAGGTGGATCCAGTCTGCAACCATCATGTCAGCCAGCGCTGACACAAATTGCAGCAAACAAATTTCATTGCAAGGCCCTCAGCTGGTGAGATCTCTCTACTCTAATCCTTCCTTCTCTTTCTTTTCCCCAAGAAAAATGTTTCCTTAAGTGATATTTTCATGCTTTTATACTGCCATCCTACTAAAGATAATGATAACCAAGATGGCTGCATGCCTGCTTTCCCTTGCCCCCAAATTGTTCTAAAACAAACCACAGAGATTTACATTTATAAACTCTAATCATTCAGGGTTGTTTCACTCTAATCCACCCCAAGGAATCCATTACTAAAAACCTGGGTTGCTCTCACCTTTATGGGGTTGGAACACCCTGTTCAGTTGCCTCCTTTTAATTTTTCTTGTGAATACAGATCTCATTTGTGTGCTTAATTACTGGCACTGTGCAGAACCATAAGAGGCAACAAGGCACCTTGGAATACCTCATCCATACTCACAGGAGGATGGATGGATGGATGGATGGATGGATGGATGGATGGATGGATGGATGGATGGATGGAAAGCAGGGGTGATGTTCAAGGAACCAGGATGTTTGGCATTGTGTTGGATCATGACACTGCTTGAAATAAACACCCTTCTTCACTTTTTGTTAGAAATAATTGCCTCTGAGAAAAAAAAAAAAAAACAACGTATTTTATGGGAATTTAAAGATATTAATAAAATTTAAATGATTAAACATTAAATGTTACTGCAATCAGCAGATAATTATTTATTAATAATATTTAAATATAGTTATAAAATTATCTCAATTATTTTATAACATTTAGTTAATGATTTAATGGTCACATGCACTTTCTAAAAGGATATTTCTGATTAGACTCTTCCAAAAGGTCATTTTTAATAGGAGACCTTCCTGTGCCTCAGAGAACATGCAGAAGTTTCCAAAGCTTTAAAATTTACTGGGCAAAACCTTCTAGGATGACAAAGAGTGTCCATCACCTGATGTGCTCCATCACCAACCACACTTTCTGTTCCAGGATCAGGATTAGGGCCCAGTATACAAGGATGATAGGTTTCTATGATGGGCAATAAATAATGCATCAGGTTCCAGCTCCAAACTTCAAACTCTCCTCATACTTGAAGGAATGACTGTTGAGATCCATATGCCAATGAGAAATGGACACACTGGTTAACTGATTTATTCCTGAAGATATTTTCCTTATTCATAATATGTAATAGAAGATAAATGAGGAACGCCACACTTTGTCAAGCAGGATTAAAACACATGTTAATCTAGCTGAGAGTTTTAGGGATGCAATTTTAAAATAGTTATTTCACTATTTTATCATTTTCTCACTGGGTGCTTTGATTTACCTACCAGGTTTGTACTTTATCTGGTTCTCTTTAACAGGTTTTCAGTGTATAGCTTTGATCTGGAATAACTAGGACAGAGGAGGGTTTTTAGCAATTCTTTTCTTACATGGTAAATGGCATTTCTTCACAGATATGATATGCATAGATATATTGAGAAACCATTTTTATTGGGTCTAGTCACATAACAGATGTGGAAGTACAAGTACTCAAACTCCACAAATTATGGAGATACAAGGGCTAAATTTCCTTTACTGAGAATGTCTGTTTTGGATGGGAATAGCAAATGAGGCAGGGCAGCTTTCAGGAAAATGTACTTAGCTGTGTGCTGTGCATGGTTAAGTGGCCTGTATTTGAGGACTGGCCTGTATTTGATTCCCATCGACCTCAGTGAGCCAAAAATCCATAATTCAGTGTTTTGCTGAACTGGGCCCAGCTTCATTTGACTCCAGGTGTCTGTGTAGTTTATATAACTTACTGCTGATATCACAAGGAATAAGAAGACAACTTTTTTTTAATCTGAACTATACTATATTTGGTTATGAGACCTTCTCATTGGAAAGCTAAAGTTGAGAGGAACACAAGATACTCCCAGTAAAATGAAAGTAGGTCCTAAAGAACCCAGTATCATTCCTTGTTTGTATATGGAAGACCAAGAACATTTCAAATTTAAAAACTAATTCTAAGGGCAGAAAATAGATATTTTTATTTTTTTCTTTCCTACGGTGCTAGTTCATATAGAGAGTAAAATTGCTGTGGGAACAGAAACCTTGCCTGCATATAAAAGTAAATACCTTTGCAACCCTGTAAATGGATTTTTCAGAAATGGAGAAACAGTCAGAGCATACTTTCTCTAACAATTCCCAGTTTGATGCTTAGCTAGGCCATTACACTGTATTTAAAGGGTCATGATTAAAATAATATCTGAAAAGAAGTGAAGAGTAGAATATTTCCTAAGGGAAGTGTCATTTCAACATTACTTTCAGCCAGAACTAACGAAAAAATCCAAGCATCAAAATATTTTGCTGAATTGAAAGGCTCAGAAAAATCTCAGATTGATAGTGTAAGAATAAAACCCTCTGATTTAAAATGTTTTAAATGGTTTAAGTGGTTTAAGTTAGTGTCTCCACAGGGCTGAGTGGGAGCTTCAGGTTTGGGCATTCAGCCTCTTTGGTTGGGCCATTTGCTCAAGACCTGGGCTCGATGGTCCCTGGGGCTGCCTCCCACCTTAGGATGTTCTGTGATTCTACTTTGTCACCATGATATTTTCTGAAAAATCCCCTTTGCCCACGATTTTCTCCTGGGAAGCTGAGAAACCCCAGAGAAGAATGAAAACAATAATTATCTGATTGCTGCTCCTGTGTTTGCTGCTTTGGAATGTGGCTTGGGCATTGCTTGCCAACAGGTGAATGTTTGATTGGTTCCATGTGAAAATTGCTTTTAATTAATCACCGATCAAAGCCAGCTGTGAGTGACTGTCTGAGGAGTCATGGGTTTTTATGATTCATTATTGTTAAACCTTCTGATGTATCTTTCTGTTTTCTTTAGTATAGTTTTAGTATAGCATGTAATATAATATAATTAATATAATGTAATGCAATGTAATGCAATATAATGCAATAAAATGCAATATAATATAATGCAAAATATGATATGATATGATATGATATAATATAATTAATATAATATAATATAATATAATATAATATAATATAATATAATATAATATAATATAATATAATATAATATAATATAATATAATAATATATCAGCCTTCTGAGAACTTGGAGTCAGATTCTCATCTTTCACCTTACCTGGGGATTGCCTTTGAGGGTGCCAGGCCATCCCTGCAGCTTCCCCAAAACCCCCATGGAGTCACACCTCCACCTTGTGCTGCCTTACATATTTCTCATTCACCAGAATGAGTAATAAAAACCCATGACTCCTCAGAGAGTCACTCACAGATGGCTTTGATTGGGAAAAATATTGATAACAAATAGGAGATGCTGCAGGGTTGTGCTTTTCTCTCCCCCTTTGCAAAGAAAAATAGATGTTTTGTAGCATTTCATGTCACATTGCTTGTTTCCCCAGTCCATTGGTTTTTGCAGCCATGCAAACTGTTCAATTGTTACCTGCATAGCTGTAGAAAATTATTTCATGTGGTCCTGTAAAGAAACAGTAAGGATTATAGGTACAGCCTCTCACAATTCTCTGTTAATGGAAATAAACCTATAGTTTAGTGTATTTCTCTATCTCCAAACTTCTCCCAGCCTTTCCAGTGAGGGTGAGTTAGTGCTGGCATTCTTCAGCTCTTTGTATTGTCACTAAATCAGATCTGGGGGAGAGACTTTTCCCAGAGAGGGTGGAAGCTGGAAGCTCTCAGGCTGGCATTGTGGCCTCAGGAATTGGGCAGGAGCACTCTGCAATGTAAGAGCCTGAATGAGGGATGCAGGACTCCAGGGGCTCTCCAAAATGCAGTTTATTCCACCCAAGAGGTTACAGCAGTCCAGGGTGGTGGGTGACAGAGCTGTGCCCACAGCTGTCAGCTCCAGCTGCAGGCAGGCCTGGAGACCCTTTGGTTTTGGTTACAGATGCATTATAGACTTATCTTTAGGTTACAATGCATTATAGACTTTTCTTTGCTGAGCATCTTCATACAGTAGAACCAATCTATACCTTAACTTTTATCTATAGCCTATCATAACTACTATAATTACCATATTCATGTTACTGTTCTCCAATCACTAAAAGTCAGTACATTACAGTTTAAGCTAGGAGTTGTTTTTCAGTTTTCTTGCAGTGGAAAATTCTGAGACCTTTTTCCTATTTACCACTTTGCTGGCTTGTTTGCCTGTGCTCTCTTCCTGCTTGGTAAAAACATCTTCTTGTTTGGGGTGGGTTTATCCTTTGCTCTGAGCCATAAAAACCCCTTCTGACTAACACACCCTTTGGCTCCTTGGTTATCCAGTAAGACTGGCTCAGCAATTCTTCTCTTCTATATCAAAACTTGCTTCCAACTCTATTCCTTCTTCAGACTCCACATTCAAAAATCTTTCTGCGAAGCACACATATCTGCGAGACTTCCTTGTCAAACTTTCATCCTTCCCAACACTGCAATAACACATTCTGGGCACAAATTGGGCTGCAGCTTTTACAGTCCCTTGGCACACAAAGTTTTCAAGCTGGGGCCCAGAGAGATGCCCAGATGCAGACTTGGAGGAGCAAGTGGGGATGAAGCCCTGGTGGAGCTGAGCAGGAATTCTGTCCTGGATTCTGTGGGAGGCCCTCAGAGCTGACCTGAGCCTTCTTGTGCTGCCTTGGGGTCATTCCCCCTTCAGCAGGGACACTGCCTTCGGAGGGAGATAACTATTTTTATGGGGACTTCTATTAAAAGTCCAATGGTTGCTTTCTGTATATTTTAAATTTCAGGGCCTTTGTGTTGATGTTTCTCTAGCACCCATCAAACAGTGTTCCAGTATAGTCACATAAAGCCATTCCTGCAAAAAGTCACTCTATCAGGTTTTTTTCCCTCTGGTTCTCAAGTTACTTTAATGTTTGCTGCTGCTGACAAATTACTTTTTAGCTTGATTTAAATGTACATTCCTATTTTTGCTGAATCATGTAAATGTGACCATACATTTAATCTAAACCATTCATTTATTTGAATTATGTGGGGGCCTGAATATATGTTGTATTGTAAGACCTATGTAGTTCTAAGTTACTCTAAACGAGCTGCAGCTGCAAGGTCCTTAGTTGGGCAGCAGCTGTGGCTTGTGAAGGTAACTGAGATAAATAGGGGTGGGTCGAGAGCCCAAGAGGAGCCCCTGAGAAGATAGAAGAAGAGCCCCAGCAGAGAGCGAAGATTACAACAGAATTATTTCATTTTTATTCTAGTTCTTCTTGGTACATGCTTCATAGTTCTGAATGCATTTAAGAAAACTAGCACTTATTTTGATAGATTTGAAGCTGAAATTTTCTGCCCTACAAGACTGTTCTGTAATTCCCCAAGAGAATGAGCTGAGTTCTGGGTATTCTGTTTAGTTCTGTGGAGGGCTTTTTCTATTATTATTTCTATTTCTATTTTTCAATATCAACTACAGCAGGTTCTGCAGATTCTGCTCAAACACAGTTTTATTCATATGATTGGCTTCAACAAAAATGTTTGTCGTGGACAGGACTGTATATTTCTCAGCTCAAATAACTACTGAAAAGCCTGTGTAAAAGGAGCCATTTATAAAACTCAAAACCCAAACCAAAAAACAAAAAAAAAAATCTATCACATTTTAGCATTTAGTTAATAGAACATGAAAGAAAGTGTCACACTCAATGTCACAAAAATGA
Organism: Zonotrichia albicollis; assembly: GCF_047830755.1. Classification (NCBI taxonomy): domain Eukaryota; kingdom Metazoa; phylum Chordata; class Aves; order Passeriformes; family Passerellidae; genus Zonotrichia; species Zonotrichia albicollis. The sequence goes on from NC_133824.1 coordinate 54,395,685, forward strand.
AATTCCTATCTCACTTGAATTTGCCTTAGCTTCAGTTATTGATTGATATATTTTGCTTTGACTTTTATTTTTACCTAAGAGTCAAAGCATCTCGTCCTCAGGATGGGATAACAAAGGAATTTGTTACCCTGAGCAAATGGAACAAATTGTTCATTGAACACCTTAGTAAAAGTTGCATCCATCCTCTCCATCACCTCCTCTTAGGATTGGATAGTGTAAAGTGTAATTTCCCCAAGTTGATTCCACCATGGCAAAAGACCAAAAAAGAGGTTAAGATGTAAGCCTGTTTAGCTTTCACTTTTATAAACAATATGTATTAAATTAATTTGTTTATGCATTGGTGGTACTCATAGTTTCTTATATACTCTTGCATAGATATTTTACACTATTCTTTGAAGGCCTCATAAAAAATTCAGCACACAGAAAGATATACTGTAATTTCTGAGAGAAGTTCCAGAGAATGTGAATGGAAATCTTTCTAGATGAACATGCATGATTAAGGCATCACTTGTATTTTGAAAAAGTGTGTCACAAGCAAAAGAAAAGAAACATTGCAGCGTAAATGAAACTTTGTCATAATATCATAAAGAAATTACAATGTCTAAGAAAAGAGCCCATAACAAGAAGATTTCATAAATATTTACCATGTGGGATTTCTCACTATTTAAGAAAAGCTGTTCATGATTATATAAAATGATACTTGATACTTCAAGAAGGATTGCAGTAGTTTTGAATTAAAAAAACAGAGTTCTGAGAGCAGTTTAGAATGGGACGCGTTCATTTTTTAAAATAGAAAGATAAAAATTCTTCCTCTCTCCAAAGCATCTTTGGCAAGATCCTGCCAAATGTTTTTCAGGGGTACTTGAGTACTGCTCCGTAGAAATGGAATCTCCATCATGGACAACACTCTGCCTTCTTTTCTGAAAGGCACACTCCAAAATTCTGACTCTTAAGCAGGAGAATATAATGGCCCACATAGACTTTATGAGGATGGACAGCTGCTTCTGTTGACACAGGGAAAAAGTTCCTTGAGCCACTCAATTTGCTCTTGGCAGATTTCCAGTTGGTGCTGTGTGGCATCGACTGTAAGACTGCACTAGGAATATTTATTTTTAACATTCCAGGTAGAATAATGAATGAGTCTGCAGTAAATTTGGCACAACATGCCTTTAATCTGATGATGTATGATGGGAAGACTGCTGCATCTGTGATGTTAAAAAATTTCTGTGTATCTGTGTTAAAAAATTTCTCTGCTACTTGGCTGGTTTTATCTCATCTTTGTAGAAGGAAAAAATTAATAAAATTAAAGATGTGCCGTCATGTTTATTCACCCATCAGTCTTAGCTTCTGCTTGTGAATTTCACACATTCTGTGATTTTTTTTTAATTCTTCTTTTACTGCTACAGAATGATTCTAATTCTTATGCAATTACTGATTTCAAAGGAAGCTGTCCTGCAGTGGGGAAGTTGTGTTGCTGGAAGAAGTCCTTGAGCAGTGTGTCAGGATTTGTATGTACCTGTTTTGCATTTTGTAGCATTGTGGTATTAATGCTCTGATAATATGTGGATGATTATTATGTGGATCATTGGCAGGGTGCAAGGTTTACTGGTCCTCTCATGCATTACCTTAAAACTGGGAATCATTCTTTCATTTTTATAGTAAACCTATTATGAGCTTATATAAAACTACATTTTTAGTCAGCAGGGCTTCAGGTGATGCTCCAGCTCAGAGGTAAGGGATTGCTTTGGCTTAACTAATATTTTCCTAAAGCTTCTATTAATGTGTTTACTTAAAGCTATGGTCACACTAAGAACCAAATTACAGGCTGCATGCAGACTCTTGATAAGGAAACAGGGAAAATCTATATCAGGAAGATCAAAAAGCTCCTGAAGTTAATTATAAATTAGCACTGAAGAGTAGCTGCCAAAGCACTTTAATTATTAGTGGAGGTTAACCAACCCTGGTATGATCTTGTGTGTTGGTTAAGTTTACACCAGAGATCTTTCATTGTGTTCATTTACACCTAAGATAACTGAAGGATGAATGACTTCCAGTCTAAAAGAAGACACTGGAGATGTCATTTCCATAGAAAGGTTTTACATTTTTAGATGTTGTTTACATCATAGTACCTTCTACATTGAGGGCAATTAGAAAACCCCGTTAAAATAAGATGTAGGATTGATAAGTAAAACTGAATTTCACTGTTAAGATATTTTTTTCCATGCTGAGATCAGTAAAGAACCCAAAACTTTATCATTGATTTACTTTCAAAGCTGACACCTATGAGAGCACAGTGTGTCTCTGCTTTAGAATACATCTGGTCAGGAAATAAGTATTTATTTGATGACTTTTCGTCACCTGTATTTTCTAAAACATGCTTTCTTTCAATTTGAAAAGTATCATTTTATACTCGTGATAAATGAATTATTCAAAGAGAATTATTTAGTTGATTCATATGAGATTATTTTCTTGCTTATGAATCAGCAAGTAAGTTCTAATTAGAGCCAATGGAAAAACTTTTAACAATTCAAAAGTTCATTTGCTCTGTTCTCTACCACTGCTGGTCCCTGTGGTTTCATTGAAACTATTGCAGTTTTTTAAAAACTAGAGTTGTGCACATTCATGTAGAAATTCTCAGTCCTGGGTTTATGCCAAATCTCCTGTGTAATTGGAAAAAAAGACTTTTGCAGCAGTTCTTTATATATTTGAAGGTTGTTGTTGTATATTCCATAACATGTTTTCTGTAGGTGAAACAATGCCAGATCTTTCAGGTTTTCCCCACAGAATGTGGTTAGATTGTGTTGTATTTGCGGGGCTCCCAGACGAAGGGAGGAATGATGAATCTGACTCCCTGTTCTCAGAAGACTAATTTATCATTTTATGATACTATATTATATTAAAGAATGCTATACTAAACTATACTAAAGAATACAGAAAGGATACTTACTGAATGCTAAAAAGATAATAATGAAAAACTTGTGACTCTTTCCAGAGTCCTGACACAGCTTGGCCCTGATTGGCCAATGAGTGAAAACAACTCACATGAATCCAATGAAACAATCACCTGTGGGTAAACAATCTCCAAACACATTCCACATGTAAGCACAACACAGGAGAAGCAAATGAGATAAAAATTGTTTTCCTTTTCTCTGAGGCTTCTCAGCTTCCCAGGAGAAGAATCCTGGGAAAAGGGATTTTTCCAGAAAATATGACTTTGATAAGATGGTTTATCATTATCCATGCAACTATCTTTGATCCCCAAGGGATCTGCCTGAAAAAAACATTAATACACAACAAATGCATCCAGAACTACACAAGACAGAGGCACCAATGAAGAAGAGCATGATGAGTGTGTGCAGTAGAGTTAGAATGTATAAATAAGTGCAGAATGTAAATAACGAAGGGCTTCTGCTCAATCATAATGGTTAGTCTTACAGGAGTTCTGTTTTCCTGCAGACTCCAATGATTGCAGAATGAAAATTTGAGAATTTGAGAATTTTTATATCATTGTGTCTCACAGTAGTTATTTCCAGATTTCTTTGGGAAAGCTTGACAAAAGTATATCCCCTTAAATGAAATTATCACATGAAAAGGGAAACAAACTCTCAAATTATACATCTGCAGCAAAGTTAGGGGCCATCTTCTTCAGTATGAAATCAAGCTGCATCATGACTAATAGGCTCTTACAGTAATAATTGATATAGAATATTCAATTGAAATTAGACACATGATTATATTAAAAAATAGCTGAACCAGAATGTGCTTACTTCTATGCCATTCTTGATCTTTGGCTCTCTCTTTATCATCCCACTACTACCTGAATATAGTGAAAATTGTTTACTTCCATTGAAAAATCAGCTGTGCAAGCAACAGAACCCCGTTGGAAATATTGCAATGGAAGAGAGAAACTTGGCCAGTGCGACAGCACATTGATCTTCAGTGGCAAGGTGGGAGGTTTTCAACTCTCTCTATAAACAATGCACTGGAATGGGTCATAGAATAAACCCTTTTCCACTGCACCATTGATAGTGGGTTAACTCCAATGCAAGAATACATAATGCAGCTGCCACAATATTCTGTGTTTAGGGATGGCTAGATGGCCAAAAATGTATTCTTGGGGCTAATACTGAAAATGTTTTTTTATCAATTTCTGTTGAACCAGTTATACACATGTTAAAAAGTGTGATAACTCTAGTCATTGCTTTAATATCACTTCCTGTCTGCTGCTTGCAAGAGCAGTGAAGATAAATCTGCTAAGTGCCCACTTGCTGCTTTTCTGGATCGTTTTCAGTGTTCTCACAGGGAGGCATCAGAGTGCAAAAGTGCTGCAGGGAGGAAAAGGACGGCTACCTAACCCCAACAACCCTAACCCTAACCCTGTTTTGATTACAGCCAACGTGAAAACTGATGGTTCCTCAAGTGTATGAAGCTGAGCTACCTCCTATTTACACAAAATGGAGTAACTCCAGCTAAGTCAGTGGCAACAGTCCAGAGCCACACCAAAATCAGAGAACTTCAGCAGTGCATTCTTCCTTTCATCAGTCCATGGGGGCCATCCTGGACAAAGCTCACAATGGAAGCTAAATTCATGAACGTTTCAAGCAGAAAATGTACTGGCATCTGCCTGTCTTTCAAGCTCAGATTAATTTGGCTGTGTGTCAGCTGGTTCACAAAAAAGATGTTCCAATTTGCAGATTCTTGCAATTGAAAATTAAGCAAAAAAATATCCTGAGGAGTGTTTTTAGTATTCCCAATGTGCCTCTAAATTTCTGTGTGTCTTTGATATCCTCAGGCAATATTTGTGTCATTGATTTCTTTCTGTGGCTTAATCTGCATTTTAAGGTGCCTTATGATTATCTGAGAAGTACAGGTGTGGAATTTTCTAAAAAAAAATTAAAACAAGATGTTTCTGAGGCACAGGATGAACTGGTTATGGTATAAAAAGCCCTACTGTATCAAGCTTTTACTGCCTACTGTTTCTGTCCTCTCTATTCCTAAATCCTATAAATTTTCCAACTCTAAGTGGTGTTTACTGGAGGGATTATTTCAGTCAGATCCTTATGCATGTTTCTCTACCCAATGGCCAGCTTTATGTGCCAGATGCATTGGTTTCATTCTCAACGTGTTCCAAGTCTTTCTGCCTGCTTTTCAGGATGACTTGGTAGATGAAGTCTGTGTGCTTCAGTGATAATCCTGGAATTTGTTACTGGTTTTTCTTTTCTTTTTCTCTTAAATTATATTTAATTCTTTTGTTGGCAACTTTTTTCTTTAGCTTTTTGAAACCTGTCTATAAACAAATTAGGGGGAACAAATTTTGCTGCAACTGGATTAGGAACCTTGGACACCGCATCAATTACATCACATTTGAAATAATATATCCATTTTCTTATTTCCTTCCACATATTAATGAGAGATACACAAAGAAATTATTTTTTTACATTTGAAGGACTATTCCATTAGTTTTTCCATTTAGATTGATTATTTTTTTTTCATTTAAGAAAGAATGTACCTTTTTATAAAAAACCCTTTGGTCTGAGTTGTTCAAGTGTGAGTAAACATGATTCAGTTTCATGTAACATGGCCTATTAGTTATGCTTATGCTAGGGAGCTTTTAGCCTTTAAGAATAGCATGTTGCTTTTAAAATTAATTTGTAATTTATATAATATTTGCCAATGTAGCGTGCGTTGTGTGACATATAAAAATCATGTTGCAACTGTCTGGAAAAACTCAAGAGACCTTTGTTGACAGATGCACAGCTTGAACCTAAGTTGCTAAATGTACCTGCAGTGTCTGGTACCTGGTAACTCAGGACATCCTTTGCAATTAGATAGGTAAATTTAATTCTTTTGCTCTACTGTACATGTGATGAAAGCTGATGTATTGGAATTAAAGGTAATTGCTCAGAAATCTTGAGGGTCTTGGGGTGTTTTTCCTCCCTTTTTAAAGCATGGTCTTTCACAGAAGGATGATTTAAAAGAAGCTATAGTGTTTGCCAGCAATGATCTACTTGGAGGTTTGGTGGCATTTGAGGCATTATCAGGATGTATTGTATTCTCAGTAAGAATTGACTTGTGTGAATCATAAAGACAAATGGATTTCTTGAAACTAGGCAACTTTCCCTTACATCATTCCAGCACCTTTACTTGCAGGGTGTCCAGTCATGTAATGGAAGCCATTTGCAGAGAGAAATAATTTCAAGAGTCCCAAAAAAATTTAATTCAGCATCTAGGAGAAAAGGAGAAACCCCAAGTTGATACTTTTGTAAGCAATTTACAAATTGATTAATATACAGCACTTTGGGAAAAAAAGAGTGTCACTATATCTGGCTTGTCTCGTTCTTTCACAGGAATTTGGTCCTTGTGGGCCTTTCAGAGGGTGCCCTTCCATGGTAACCCTGGTATGTGGTATTTGCTGGGTCCCCAGGACGAAGGAGGAATTGAGAATCTGACTCCATGTTCTCAGAAGGCATGTTATGTTATGTTATGTTATGTTATGTTATGTTATGTTATGTTATGTTATGTTATATGTTATAGTATATTAACTGCACTAAAGAATAGAGAAAGGATACAGACAAAAGGCTTAACAAGAATGATAATGAAAACTCATGACCTTCTCCAGAGTCCCAACACAGCTTAATGACTGTGATTGGTCATTAAGTAAAAACAATTCACATGTTGGATAAACAATCTCCAAACCACATTCCAAAGCAGCAAACACAGGAGAAGCAAATCAGGTAATTACTGTTCTCCTTTTTCTCTGAGGCTTCTCGGCTTCCCAGGAGAAGAAATCCTGGCAAAGGGATTTTTCCAGAAAATGTGACAGTGACACTGATACTCAAAGTTTGTTAGCTCCAGTAATTATCCACAGGGATGGAATCCAAGGCTGGGGCAGAGCTGCAGAACTGAGCAATGTTCACTCCTTACATGTGGCTTTTCAATTGTAACTGGGGGCTTCCAGGTCAATGTTCCCTGCCATATTTAAATTGACTCTCTTGAGGTGCTGTGGGTCTTGAGAGATGGGGGCATTGGGTGTAAATCCTGAGTGAAGAAGGTTGAAAACTGAAAACAGATTTTATTTATTTGTTTTTAAAGCTATCAGAGTCAAAGAATTGAAATGGTTATGTGTGGTTGACAAGCAGGAAGGCAGGAAAGCAAAAGATGGAATTGCGGTGTCTTGGCCCCATGACTGTTGCACAAACTCCTTGACCAGACTGTGTCAAAGCAGATTAATCCAGTAATAACTACAAATCCAGTCGTTATCAGCCCCAGTTGTAAGCAGGCAGTTGTGTAAGTGCTACATGGGGTACTGCCAGCAGGACTCCAGTTCAGACCCTTCTGTGGGCAAGAATTCAGTCAGGCACATTTTGATTTGAAAGCAGAGGGCAGGCTCAGCTGGTTCCCTTGTCTTTCATACCAATTTAACACCGCCTTTCCATTGCTCCCTCCACTTCCCTCTCATTTCTTCATTTCTCCAGCTTGGCACTCTGTCAGGGTTTCCTTAACTGGCCAGGAAATGAAATGGTACCATGGCATTGGCTCTCTTTGCACCACTTGGCTGAAGAGGGGTACCAACATTGTGCTGCATTTGGGTCTCACTGCTGGGCAAATTATGAAAGAATCAGTGCAGATTTTAATTTTAAACAAGTCTTTTCTGTACCGCTAGATATTCCTTATAAAAACATCCGATAATTTTTTGATGAAAATAGATTATACTGGCTTTTGCTTTCCTTTAAAAGATAAAATATGTCATGGTTTCTGGGGTCATGTTTTTCCATTTGTTTTGAAACAGAAGGGACTTTGCCTTACAAATGGCATTGAAACATAGCCCATAGCCCATTCTCTTTTAATTTTTTTTTTTTTTTATTTCTTTCTTTTTCAGTATTTTCTCTCCCTTGTGTTCAGCTGTGCTAAGGGCTGTTCAAGTGACAGTCAATTATTAGGCTACACTGGAAAACTACTTGCTACTTGTACAGGACTCCTGCACCCTTCTGCTCCAGAGATAGGAATTGTTGGTCTATAAACACTTTGCCCTTTGAGGTTCATTTCAGAGTACATTTAATTTTTTACAGCCTTCTGTGCTCTCTCTCATTCTGGTGAGATGCAGAATGACTGACTCTAATGTGCTGGACAGGTAAGATCATAGCCCTGATGAGGAGAAACTCTTATTCACTTTACAAAATCGTGGAGCAGGTGACAGAGAATGTTTCCAGGAGTGAAAATTTAGGAAATGGGGAAAGACTGTGATAGTGCCTAGTCTCTGTCTGCCCTTGCCTTGTAAATTTGTGTGTCAGATGTAGGGTGCATTAATAGAGTGAGAATTTTACATGAGTTCTGCATCCCCTGGAGAAGATTTCAAGTCATAATTGGAGGCAGCCTGAATAAATATGAATCAGTAATGAGAGACAAAAGACCAGAATCCATTCAGATCCATTCAGCTCCCAAGTGGGAAGGAGTGAGCAGCTCTTGGCAGAACACCAGTGGGGCACTTGCTGCCCCCCTTGTGGCTGCTGATGCTTGTTTCTCCACATCACAAAATCGTAGCAGAGTGGGCAATGAGAACACTGCTGGAGCTTAAGCTCAAAATCTGTCTTTGCCCTGAGAACCAAATTTTGTTGTTTATGCCTCTGATATTTAATGTCTCACCCCTGATTAAATTTGACCTAGTGAAACAAAGGTTTATGCTTTTCCTACGTTCTCTCACAGTCATGGAATCTGAATTGTAGTATAAACGATATTTTAAGTATTTGGGTGGTGGTTGTTTTTCTAATAGAGGCATGAGAATCCCTGCCTGCCTGTTAGATTTTAGTTGTTCTGCAGCTGCAGTGAGCTGTGTGAGTAACAATTCTTTAACCAAATAATAGTCTGGGATTTTAAGACTTTCAGTCTTGCACTCTTGCATACCCCATCCACTTCCCCTTCAAACAATCCCTTGTAAAAGGGAGGAACTTCTTTTACCCCCAGAATCCTTTCCAGGGTTGGGAGTAAAGTCAAAGGTCAGTGTTGAAATAAATTTAAAAGTTATATGTTTCATGTGCTTCTTTCTGGGATGCAGAAAACTTCTAGTTTTCTATAGTATGATTACTTCCCAAAGCATAAATAAATAGGACAGATTAGCCTTGCTTGTTGTTAGCAAGATCAGTCAGACCTTAATGGACTGTTGCATAGAAATTGGCCTTTGAAGAATTCTCTCACAGCTGCTAGTGAGATAGATAAAAAATCCCAAAATTTACTTGAAATTATTTGAACCTCTCCATACCTCATGTAAATAAGATTCTGTTATCTTATAAAATGAGGTTTAAAAAAAAAAAATGGAATCCAAATCAGATTGGTTCATAGGCTGTGGCTCAGTACATCCTACCCGATCCAATTGTGAGATAAATGGAAAGATGTAGGCTCTGCTTCTACTCTGAAATCACAAGTGTTACTGCCACTAATGAGAACAAACCCCTGAATTGCTTTTAAGTACTCCAGAAAGCAAAAGTTACTTACTGCAGCTGACTACTTGGCACAATTAGTGGATCCTCATCCTAAGATAATGGCACTTACCTGCCAACACAGAGTCAATTAACAGCTCTGAAGATTTCACAAGACAGCAGTAATTTCTGTCACCATGGGGACATTAGTACACTTCAGAACTAAAAGGGACCTGAAGGAATGTGGCTATTAGTAAATGCCCACATTTTTGTGCGCTCAAAGTCAGTTTCATGTGGGTTGATCCCGCTGCATAAATGCAGCTATGCATTCATAATGAGCATCATGTTCCATTTGATGATGTCAGTGCCAATCCAGGAAGATTGCGCTGAGGTGATGAAAGAATCCTCTGTTGACTGAAGTTAATGGGACTTGCTTTTCAAGCATTTAAATGAAGAGGTAGTGCTGGGTTCAGAGTCCTTAGATAACTGGAATCTATTAATGTTAACACAGTGGGATTACCAAACAAAGAGAGGCAGAAGGGTAATTCTGGTGCAGACAGCTGGAGAGAGGACTCCTTTCCCCCTTTTCCCAGCACATGAAAAAATTAGTAACTTGTCACCATGATATTTTCTGAAAAATCCCTTCACCAGGAATTTTTTTCTCCTGAGAAGCTGAGAAGCCTCAGAAAAGAAACGCAAACAATAATTATCTGATTGCTCACAATGTGGTCTGGAAGTTGCTCACCAACAGGTGCATCTTGGATTGGTTCACCTTGTGAATTGTTTTTACTTAATAACCAATCCCAGTCCAGCTGTGTCAGACTCTCTGGTCAGTTATGGGGGTTTTATTATTCATTCTTCTTCAGCCTTCTGATGTCTCCTTTCTCTTTCTTTAGTAAAGTTTTAGTCTATAATTGCTGATATTATATGATATTATATAATTAATATAATAAAATTTATAGTGTATGATATCGTATAATATGATATGACATATGATATAATTTAATGTAATGTAATATAATATAATAAATATAATAAATATAATAAATATAATATAATATAATATAATATAATATAATATAATATAATATAATATAATATAATACAATATAATATAAATAATATAGCAGCCTTCTGAGAACTTGGAGTCAATTCTCATCTCTCACCTCGTCCTGGGACCCACAACACCATTAATTAATTAATAACCACAAAATGCAGCCAGCAGATGTCCTGCATTTTCATGCTGGAGACAGAAACAGTTGCTTCAAAATAGAAGTGAGGATCAAGAGTGGAAATTTCTTTAGAAACTGCTGTGAGATTTAAATCCCCTTCCATGAGAATTTTAACTCTGTCATGAGATAGCTGTAGGCCACAGGACACACACCAGAAAGAACAGAATAGTTCTCAATGCCATGGGGATCAGTTGTGAGAAACTTAATGGTAATTTTTTTCCTCTTTTTTTTGTTTCAGAGTGGGTGAGGTGTCCTTTCAGGCCCTGTGGAAAAGCAGCATTGCATTCTGCTGCTTTCTATTCAGGTACTCTGAATCACAGCAGGAGGAATCTGATTGAGATACAGATGGTTGTGTATCTGAGACTGAAACAGAAAAAATATAAATATGTAGGAAATTGCAAGTTTTTCTTTGATTAAAGGACACGCATGTCCACATTAATTAAAAAATCAACCACCTACACTTTTATTTTTCTCAGGTGCCATCTTTGCTTTCGTTGCTAAGGACACAACAAATCAATCCTAATTAGAAACCTAATTGAACGGTCCAAGGAGTAATCAATATTAAACCAAATGTTTCCAATGATGATCTGTCAGTTTTCTTTTTAGGCTGCTGCCAAAGTCATATCTTTAATTGCTTCTTTTAAATTGATTTCTACAAAGATCTTTCAGCTGGATTTTAAACCAGCACCTAGTGGACTATCTAGGTTCATCATAAATCAGTAGCCTTATTATGAATTTGAAAGTCAAATGACTAGGTGACATCTAGTAAATTAATGAAAACTAATAGGTGGAAAAATATTATTTAAATATTTATAAAATCCCCACCACTCTCAGCTAAATCCCAAACTCTCTGCAACAGCATTTCCACTGACATGTATCAGCTGATTTATGACAGCTAAGGATCTTATGCTTACAGGAGGAGGCAAATTATGACTTTTCCTTTTTTGTTCTAAATAATTTACACTAACGTGTGAATAAAAGAGAGTATGAGAAACATTGTAGTAATCAAGAATTGAAAGAATGATGCTTGTCTGTCTCAACAGCAGTGGCAGCAAAGAGCCGGCATAAAAACCCAGGGTACTTAAAGCTGTGCATTGCTGGGACAAATCCTTTCAGCTTGAAGAAAATTATTGGAAAATTCCATAAGAATTTCAAGCTTTCCGATGAAAATATAAATTAATTTTTTCAAAATATGTATCCAGCTGAATTTTTTTCTGAATTTCTCTGAAGCCAAATGTGTGGCAGATCCTGACACCTCTGTTACAGGGGGAAACAATAAATCAATGTGTTGTGGGGCAAAGAAATGCAACAACACTCTCTTCCCCCTCAACCAAAAATCAAGTTCTAAACTTTGGAAATGTTCATATGTATATATCCACTAACAAAATCTCAATGTGGTATGAAGAGACCCATTTCTGACTGTTTAAAGTTTGAGTTTTCCTAGAGGATTGTCAGTGAAAAGTTACACAGGTATGTTCTTTGGGACCTTAACTGATTACATCTTTAATCTTTGCAAAAATACAGTGAGTTTTATAAAATAACTTATGAAGTCTAAGAACAAAACAAAAAAAATAGGATTTTTAAAAAATAAAGTCCCTTCTCAAGGAACAGGGAGGATGAAAGTCTGCAAAGCTTTCAATATGTTTTGAGAAAAAGGAAAAAAAATTAAGTCACGTATGTTGAGAGTAATGGAGATGTTCTTGACATCAGCAAAGAAAGAGCGCAAATGCCCAAAATTTTGCTGATACATCAAGCAAAATCTCTGTGCAGGGAAAATAAATTGGTCTCCAAGTGAAAAAATGTAATTTTGGAAAATGACTTTGCATTCATTTAATCGCCCTGTAGCTTATGTGTAGTAAAATCAAACCAAAACCAAAAAAAAACCCCAAAAATCCAAACAAACCCAACTTCAGGGAAACTATAATTATTCACCTATATACCTTTTGTTTTGCTTGGTTTGCTTTGTTGCTAAATATTTGTCCTGGACACTCCATGTAAGTATTCTGATATAAACATGTCTGGTAAATTAATGTGTATTAAATATGATATGATATGATGATATGATATGATATGATATGATATGATATGATATTATATTTTAACTGGAAGTTTTCAGTTATACCTTCTAGCTGGAATTATTTAAATTATTTGTATCAGGGAACCATTCACCTTCAGTCATTCTCCACACATGCCCTCTATTCCTGTGATTTGTTTATTGTTTATTCTGATGTGTTACCCTGCACTGTAAATATATACATCTTGATTTGTCAAGTGTCTTGGTAGCTAATATGGTGCTATACCTGGGAGAGACATTTTCATAAACAAATATTTACAGCATATCTTATATTTGCCTATATCATGACATAAAAACACTTTATTTGCTTAAATTCTGTTCAGAATACATCCACTAGGACAGCAGTATTTTAAAGAAATGCATCTGGGGAAATAAGGGCCTAAAATATACAAAGCTGAAATATTTTTTTTTGTTTTTTATTGTGTTTATTTTCATCTCTGCATTAACAAAGTAAAGCAGATGGTTGTCTGTCATCTTCCTTTTTAATATATTTTTTACACACATCTATGCCAGCTTCAGAGAGATAATTGTGAAAAGGCTTTGTCTTACAAAGCAAGTCTTTTCAAATATAAATTGATTTTGAATATCCTCGGGTGACACAATCACAGATGGCACTTTCTTGAAGGGTTCAAGGCAGCTTTTAACCATCAGGGGAATGGAGTTTTTTAATGAATCTTGAGTAGTGAGAGCTAATGTATCTTTTGAAAACTATGTGGCTGAAAGAGATTGTGCTTCTATGAAGCGATTTATGATTTTTCAGAACTTTTACATTTAAAAAAAATAAAAAAAAACCAAACAAAAAGCCCAAAAGAGCATAAAACCTCAAACCCCTGCAAAGGATAACCAAGGCCCAAAGCCCCACCCTTTCCCTAATACTCCTGAATCATTGGTATTCCACTAAAGAAACATTGCTTGAATGAAATTTAAGTAAGATCTTACCCCCAAATGAATGTATTAGATGTTAATTACTAAACTTCAGTCTCCTTTAATTTACAGTCTCCTTTTATTTACTTATGATTAAATTGATTATTTACTTAACGTGAAGGATTTGTGAGCCTAAAATATTTTTTTCCAGCTTCATTAGTTGGCTTAATGAAAGACACTCTGCTTTTCTGCATCCATCACTCCTCATTAAAGTTATTTGTTTAGTTCAGATAGCTGAGAGGTGCCTAGAGAGAACAATCAGTCCTGGCCAAAGAAAAATCTGAATCTGTGACCCTAAACTTGGGAGATAGGAATCCCTCGGAAGTAAATCAAGCCTCTCTACAGTGGTCATTTGCTAGGCAGAACAAATTTTAAACAGTACATTTTTGAGAAATATATATTTTTTTCAGAAATGACTGGTTTTGCTAGTTTGGGTTGGTTTATATTAAAAAAAAAAAAGACAGGACAGTGATTGCTCTTAGAAACCATTAAGCACCTGCTTTGCTCCATTTATTTCCTCTTGGAAGGACAGGTGAGAAGGAAATCAAAGCCTCCTAAAGGTATTTCAGATTAGCCATCCAAAGTCATGAATAGTTGCTGAAAAGGACATGTTTTTTTACCGTGTTTCATTTCAGTTATTCAGCGTTTACAGATTAAATCCCAGATATCCCCATGTACCCAGGGTCTGCCCCTAGTAGTTTCTATTTCCACACACTGGTAGAAAGAGAGGACAGAATTTATTTTTCAATGAGAAATACCCTGAAGTAATATAAATAAAAGTGGCATTGAGAATATTAGATTGGAGAATTTAGTGAACTCTAGCTTTTCAGAGCAGGGATTCATTTACTTGCCACATAGTTCTAAGAGCTTCTGAGTTATCAGCACTTAGATTTTGGCACATTTCTTTTGGTATCATATCATTTCTTCACATGCTAAATAAAGCATTTCAGAGTTTGGCTTAGTGTTCCTAAGTATAGAGTTGTATTAAACTGCAGTGTTTGAAGTACAGTGGGCATCAAATTCATCAAGAATTCTCTCTTGCACTTGTTATCAAATTTCAGTGATCACATTTAAGTATTTAAAAAGGTTAAATGATACAAGTTCCGAATAAAATCAGAACGTTGATTAATACTTAATGTTTTCTAATCTCTGGCTTTTCTGTAAATCAATATGACTCTTGAAGAGACCATATTTAATATCTGAGAAGTACCTTAGCTCATAGGGTTATATCTCTACAGAGACAAGCTTACTTTTCATAATTCAGAGTAACCTCAGTGGAATATGATGTCAAATAGAATCTCATTTCTTATTTACAGTATCTAAACTTTTAAATACATCCATGAGCAGAGCAAAAGGCAATGTATACTGCATGAAAGATTTTTTCAGACAGTTCTGTGCCAGCATCATATGAAACTCTCTTAACATATTCATGAGGTCTGAACACCACAGTAATCTTACCTTGTGTTACTGGTTTAATAACAGTGTTCACTTTTAAAGTTAATTTCACTTTAACCTTTCTTTTTTATTATTAAATAGAGTTTATTTAAAACCAGCCTGTGAAAATAATAGTGTATGCACATTTCTGGCATATCTTATTTGCATAGAAATAAAAGATTAGACAGAAGTAACTATTGGTTGCCTATCTTCAGTGTGCTAGAGCTGAAGAGAGGAAATTGTCATTCTGTTGTACTGCAAGGTGCTTTGTGACTTTCAAGTGTTAGTTTTCTGTCTTGAAATCTATCTAAATAAAGGGGAAATAAAATTGGATGGGCGAAATCCTGAATGTAGTTACACAGAAGATCAGGAAAAGATAGACAGCTTTTTATCAGAGAGAAGATTTTTCACAAGTATCAACTATCAGACCTCCTATTTCTCAAATCTAACTCTTAGTCTTCGAGGGAGATTTACAAAGTGCTTTTAAGGTCCATGATGTAAACTAGATGTTACTCTTCAAATTGTCTTTTGATATTTGCACTGCCTGATGTGGGATGGTATTTCTTCGTACAGATTACTTTGGCTGTATAAGCTTTATTGCTTTGTGGAAAAATATTAACTTTTTTCTAATGTTTAACATTTTCTATTAAGAATCTATTTCTAAGCAAAGTTCATATTTATTCATCAGCAGATTGCAAAGATAATTTCCTGTCAAATCTTCTTCCCACAGAACATGGTTTAGCTCTTCCTGTGTTTTAACATTCAGAGGTCCACTTTGTTTTCAAAAGAGGTTAGACTTTGATTATTAGTGCACACTTATGAGGCTGAAATAATACTGAAACATTTCTGCCAACCTGGAAATTATGAGTGGAAGCAAACAATAAAACCCTCTGTGTATATTTTAGTAATGTGCACGTAAGGAAAAGCAATTTCATGCTGGGCCATGAAATTTATGGAATCCTCCATTATGGAACTCACCCTATATCCAGCTCAGGACTTCTGTCACCATTTAGAGAACATCCTGCAGGTTGTCTTGTGCATTTTCCATTGCTAGTATTCTTCTCTTTAATATTGCACTGAATTTTCATAAGCTTAAAATTTGCTTGAATTTCAAAATAAAATATCTGAACTTTTGAAATGCTGCCTCTGCTTTCCTAGTTGCCATTTATATGCAGAAGTTATATATGGGGTTGATATGCAGAGTATCTATTCAGTACAAAGTGAATTAGGAGCTGGTTCTAGAGAGGAGGAGATGGAGGTTTGATAAAAAAATCATCAGCAGAGTACAACATTTATTGTGAGCATGTTTTTAAAGAGTTTATTTCCCTGGATGCATGTCTTTAAATGTAGAGGCAAATTTTGTTGAATATGAGATAAATTTTGGGTTAAAAAAAATTGTATTTCCTGCAAACAAGTGCAAACAAGACCTGTGGTCTTGTTCCTTTTCCAGTAAACCATCTGCTGCCCTCCAACGAATCTCTCATTAACACACTGTATTTCCACTGGAGAAGGAGCAATGAATGGCACTGTGATCAATTTATAACAGTCACTCAAAACAGTTTTATTTTTACTACCAATACCAACTTGCCCATCGTTTTAGTTTAAAACATATATTTAAATCTCCGAAAAAACCTTCAAGTGAATTTGGAGTCCTGTGTATTTTGCAGTCCCACCTAAGGCAATGTCATTTGTAATGATTCTGAGACTCACTTATTTTCTCAGCCTTCTCCAGGCTGCTTAAAGGAGGAAGGGAGATCTTTAGCACTGTCAGAGAGGGGTCCTGCCCCCCTGTAGCCACAGGAGCCTTATATGGTGTGGAAGATGCCATTTTATAGATTTGAATTTTGTAATTTTTGTTTTAATCTCAGTGTGATGATTTACCCCAGCCAGCAGCTAAGCACCACATTTCCCCGCCCTGTGACAAAACTTCTGTTGAGGTAAAAACTTTAATGAAGAAGGAGGGAGGAAAAAACCTCCCAAGATAATAATGTGAGACCCAGTCATTCAGCTCCACCATGTAGTACAAACTCAGATGAGTCCCACAGGAAGTCTTCAGCAGTGGAATAACAGGGCATGGATGGATGGTCAGTCCAAAAGGGGATGAAGCTCGTGTTCTTCAAGTCATGGCACTTTCAGGGCTTGCACCACATCTGTTCTTCCCGGTGTTCTTGTCAAGCAGAAAATACAGTATTGATATTTTCTCTATTAAGCTGCTTGTTTTCTAGTAGAAAACAAGGAGAAAGGAAACTTCTGTGTCCCTTTGCTTGTAATTTCATTCTATTAAACAAGACTGTTTAAGGGAAAAAAAGCCATGAACTGTGCCTCATAATCTAAAATCACTGATGCCAGCAGTTTCCCAATCATTGCTCTGATTGTGGTTTAGTTTAATGTGTAGGTTATTTGACTGCATGTGGAGGGAAGCATTGCAAGACAAGTTACCAAGCTAAGAAATAAGAATTATTTTCTCCAGTTCCTTTTCGCATGTTGTTGTTATAATTCAATCACCAGAGCATATTATTTGGAATATATTTCTAACAGACTGTAGTGTCTGTCTCTGTTTCTCTCGCTGCATACCTGTCTTGTAAAGCATTCTGAGGTCTGCTCATGTGTTACTGTTATTCATTATCTTTGAATTGTTCCCAGTGAATTCTACCTGGATGTTTTCAGTCAGTTTTCCACAGAGTTTGGCCACTGCAGAGTGCCAGTGGGAATCTTCTGGAAGATCTTCCCTCTGTTCGCATAATCCTGATATCAGATAGTCCAATGCTCTTGGTGCAACCAAATATCCATTGTCTTTCCTCAGGAATGGGCTGTGGGATTTGGTCAGAAATGCTCATTAGTATTGCTGAGGCATTCAGTCCTTAAGCTGTTACAACAGGGTCACTGGACTCTTATCTTTGTTGTATTCATGTAACAGTTCTAAAGTCATACCCTTGGCTGAAATATCAACCCTCACAGAAATTTCTGTTGTAAAGACCCACAGGTGTTCATTTGTTTACCTGTTCTAAATTAAAGATTTTTTTTTCTATTCTAGACTGTGAATAAAACAATAAGTCTTGAAAAACAGTCACTGAATGTGCTTTAAATTATTATTATTTAGGCTCAGGCTATCCTCCAGAAAGGGCTTAAACTGAATTAACCTTCTCTACCAACAGTAACTCAAGTAATTTGAGTATTTGCATAGATGCTTTTCAAAGTCACCCACTCCAAGATGAAAAGGTTCAGCCTTCTGTGTATGATATTGTATCAGCCATCATGTGTAAAATGTACATGGATTTGATATGGAATCTAATAAAAAGAGTTTAATAAAAATAAAGTTTCTTCACTGGCCTATTTCTGAAGGCTTGGCCGAGAAAATTTTGAGGGAAATGCAACTGTAGAATTGTTTTGCATTTTCTCCAGAGATCTGCCCTTTTGTTTCTTTTTTCTTGCTCTTTTGTACCATGCTTATTGCACAGAAATCTTATGCTGTGAAAAATAGCTTTTAATTATCTTGTTGTGTGGAAGCTGCTTCTTGGAAATGGGTGGTGCAATGAGTGCAAATATTTAATTTCTTGTGATCTGAGTGGAAAACTTAGGTAAAAATTTAAAGGAAGGTTGCTGGCTGGATAGTAAAAGAAAGGGAATAATTGGTTTGATGTGAGAAACATCTCATATCAGAATTGAGAAGAGACATGCAATTGACTGAAAATATCCAGACAATTAATCAGAGGGAGAATTTCCTGACAAAGCCCTTTGTGCTGCTCAGGGCCATTTGCATCTCTATGGGCAGAACTGGAGGATATCTTCCATTGTTTATGGATGGACTTGTTGAATTACCTCTTAAATTACTTCATTCCCATAAGAAAAACTTGGTGCTTGAAATTCCTTAAGTTCCTTATGTTAAGAATGTCCTTAATTCCTTGTTTTTATTGTTAAATATTCTGTATTGATTGCTATAATCTGTGCATTGATTGTTAGATATACTCTCTATTGATTGTTAGAAGTAATAATTTTATTGATTGCTAGAAATACTGCCTGTATTCATTTTTATACTGTGTATTGATTGTTGGAAATACTGTCTGTATTTATTGCTAGAAATAGTTTCTGTATTGATTATTAGAAATAATCTCTGTATTCATTGTTATAAATACTAGGCTTCCATTAATAAGATAGATTTAAGCAAAGGAATAAACTTTTCAGAATTGTTTGTTTCTTGACTTCCTGTTATCTTTTGCCTCTGGCATACTCCTTGCACCCTGTATTCCCCTTACAGGCTGAAGGACGATCTTGGTGCAAAATTAGTATTCAGTCTAATCATTACAACTAATTAATGAGTTTTATTGAATAAATGTACATGTACAAATGTGCCAGCAGTTAGTCTCTGTGATGAGTATGTTTGAGGCATTTTTTCATTTAGTCTGTACTGTGAACCTCAGTGTCTGCAGGCTTACATATTAAATTTCTCTCGGTCATCACTTGATTATCATCACTAGAATTAAATTCTTACTGTAGTAAGAATTCCCTATCCCTCTCCTGTCTCCCTGCCCCACTGGGTAGGAGGAAGTAGAGCCTAGGAGGAAGGGAAAGGGTGGGAAGAAGGTGTTTTTAAGATTTGTTTTACTTTGGATTTGATTGGTAATAAATTTCCCCAAGCTGAGTCTATTTGGCCCACAATGGTAACTGGTGAGTGATGTGTGTGTCCCTGTCCTTCAGCTCATGAAACTTTCATTATATTCTCTCTCCCATCTGTCCAGTTGTGGAGGAAGGTGACAGGGCACCTTTGGAGGGCACCTGGAATCCAGCCAGAGTCAACGCACCACAAAAATCTGCTTGACCTTAAAGATCCGTTTTATGCCGGGGCCATTTATTTCTGTTATGCATAACTTCACGAATGTATTAACACAGAGATCAAAGTTTAGATCAATAAAAATTAAGGAGTTTGGGGCAGAATTGCCACTGAACATGAAATGATAGCCCTTCTTGAAAAATCTCAAGTGACTGTCACATTCACATTTTCTGGAAAATTCCCTTCACCCAGGATTTTTGTCCTGGGAAGCTGAGAAGCCTCAGAGAAAAAGGGAAACAATAATTATCTAATTTGCTTCTCTTGTGTTGTGCTCATGTGGAATGTTTGGAGATTGTTTACCCACAGGTGATTGTTTCATTGGATTCTGCTCTGAGTTGTTTTGACTCTTTGGCCAATCAGGGCCAAGCTGTGTTGGGGCTCTGGAAAGAGTCAGGAGTTTTCATTATTATCTTTTTAGCCTTCTATAAGTATCCTTTCTGTATTCTTTAGTATATTTTTGTTTAGTATTCTTTAATATAATATAGTATCATAAAATAATAAATTAGCCTTCTGAGAACATGGAGCCAGGTTCATCATTCCTCCCTGCCACGGGGCTCCCTGCAAATACAGTAAGTGACCAAGGGGATTTACAGTCCAGTGTCTCAGTATTTCACACCCCTGTTTGTTCAGAAAGATTCTGATGCTAGTGCTGCCTAAGGAGTTCACAACTTGCATTCTCAATCCTGATACTGTGCACATATGAACAGAGTAGGGCTGCTCTTTTTCAGGGCATCACTGCTAGGATTAGGAGAGTAAAAGCAGCTCCCACTGCACTGCAGCTCCCTAAACATGCAACTCACAATGTCTGTTCTTGTTTACTGTGGTAAAAAATGTAAGTAAGAATCCCCCAAAACTCTTTTTTCTGTCATTGTTGCTATACAGAAGGAAAACTTGGCAGCTGTGTGACCACACTCTGGAATATTTTCCATTTGTAGAATCTGTTTGTTGGTTGCTCATTTAAACAATGTTATTTTCTGCTGCCTGAATTTTAATTGAGCTGTTCTGTGCAAGCTTGTACATATAATCATCCAATGCTTTTCTTTAGCAGTAGGTGCAGCCAAAAATTATTATTCTAAGAGAGGAATTTCCTAATGACTCACAAAACTTCTCAGTAAACAGATTATATTATACACTCATATTATGCAAGAACTATTGCAGAATTTTCTTTCAGTTTCAGTTAAAACATATAAAGTGTTTGGATGAAGCCTCACTACCTGTTTTAAATGGTATCTTGAATAGTTTTTGGCATCATTGATTGAGGTTGTACTGTACAATGCACTGGAACTGAGTAATCAGATGATCTGCAGTATTCATAAACCAGATCTGATGGCACTCTTAACTCTCTTTTAAATAAAAGTTTTAAAATATGCATGGATAGTTACCTGAGTGTTGTTTCTTGTTTAAATCCATACCTTATGGCAAGCACTTTTCTTGCTGTCTACTTTCATGCCAGGAAGAATTTCCCCCTCAGTACATACATAAAAAAGTTCTAGGAAGGTCACTCTGTTCATTAATTATTTGCTGTGGCTAACAAAGTGATTTAAAGCTGTGTAATGTTTTTGCTAGCAGGTTTCTTGCATTGTTAAGCAGAAAAGAAGAGGGAGGATAAAAAGTGGCTCAATAGGTATAAATTGGTGGCTCACAGATACATTCTGCTGACAGTTCTGATGGTAAAAGGCAGTAAGAGCACGTTACACTTTATGTAGATAAAGCAGGTGATTACAGAGTGAAATGTTTATCCATATCTTTTAGCTAATGTACTTTGTTGAAGATATAGTGTTTTATCTTAGATAGAATGCCTAATTTTTTCTAAAAGCTGCCAGATGTTGCCTAATCTTTGCTGGTAGGAGATGTGAGATTTAGCTATTCAAAAACTCAAGGCAATTCTCATTCAGTCCAAATTACTCTCTGTGTTTGAACAAACAACGTGTGACCATCTCATTAAGATCACGTTTCTCTTGTTGTACCTCTACAGCATTACTGAGATGTTTCCTTTGATGTAAAAGATCCCTTATTTATTAGTAATTCTGTTGATGTAACAGTTCTTGTGGTTCAGGTGAATCCCATGAGATGACAGAAAAGTGCAGTCTGTGAGAAGCAGAGCAAACCTTGCTGTGAAGTTGGTCAGGCAAGACCAAGGTGAAATTAGTGCAAAGTAAAAGGAGATTGGAGAACAATGTCTGTTTCAAAATAAAGCAAAATTTTATATATAGAGACCTATTTGACATTCCTAGACCTAGAGCTTAATTTAGATTTAAATGTGGTAATTAAAGAAAATGTTGGTTATGGATACATTGTGGCCAATGCCTTCTCTTTTTCGGAACATTTTTAGGGAAAAAAAAGTTCTTTATTCTTAGAATAAAAGTGGGGTGTTCTAGGCCAGGTCTGTAATTTAAAATGGGCATGGAAAGCAGACATTATTAATTTGGACTTCATTAATAAGAAACAACAGCAGTATCTGATCTGTAACAACAGTGAAATAAATCAATGCATTGGGACCCCACTGAGCATTCAATAATTAGAGTGAAGATTTTGATCTATGAGAACTGTTATATTGAAAATTTATAGTAGTGGACAGGGAAAGTTTGAGAGAATCCCTTCTACCAAGAAGGCTTGGCATTGCCTGAACTTAAACCAGGTGAGAATAAGGATGATTGTGTGTGGCACAGGTCCACCTTTGACAGAAAATCTCTGAGCCTGATAATGAATTTAAAACTGTTTTGAGAATGCTGAGACAGGCCAAAATTGTTGCACCAGTGGTGAGTGGACAAAATGCCAGAGATAACCATGTTAAAAAAAATATTGTTTGGGCTGCTACCCAATGGCTCTTCTGCCTCTAACCACTTTACCTTTGTCCCTGCAAGTCAGGTCAGACAATTCAGACATTTAGTGATGTAAAACTCTTCTGACTCCGTAGCAGAACTTGCCAGCACAAGATCTGCTAGTAGAATACCCAATGCAAAGCAGCTGGAAAGAGTTCACATTGTTTCTGGCCTTGCAAGAGGCCACTGCAATATAATTTCAAAAACCAGTGGTGATTCAATTTGCTGAAATGTTTGGGGAGTCAGAGGCAGCTCTGAACCATTCTTTCTCTGGAGACATTTGTCTCCTGTAGATTGGCATGTTCTCTAGAATGAAAGAGCCATTCAGATATGAATCACCAGTAGGTTTTATCACCAGTAAGCCTTTATCACCAGCAGGCCTTTTGCTGGCTATAATAATGAAATTTGGAGAAAATACCAAAAACACCTCAGTTCTGAGGGTAGATTGTATCAAATGGCTTTGATTTGTGTTTCCAGAATGAACCTGGTGTTTAGCTCCATCTTTCTCATCCCTTCTCCTTTTTCATTCTACCTCTCTTCCCCTCCCCAGGAAAGAAAGGATACAACAGAACTGTGTAACCAAGCAAGCTGAATTTCCAAGCATCCAAGTACCAGGCTGCACTACCCTGTAATGGTCACACATCATTATAAAGTGGCTGCACTGATGAAAGCACAATTTTACTTTGCTAACTCACCCATTTATCATGCTCCTTCAAGTGTTAATTTTTATAGCACCCAGAAACGTGCATGGTACTTCACATATATGTATAAAAAAGTATATATAACATATATATATATATACACGCACACTATATATATATAGATATATAGATATATAGATATATAGATATATATAGATATATGTTAATAAATGGCAATGCAGATAACCTGGAGCACTTAGTTATAAACAATGATGCTATATACACACAGCGTTTACAGGAACAGTTCCTGTGATTAACAGAAAAGGAGAAAACCAAATTATTTTATCTTGCAGTGTTTCATTTTGGGCAATTAGTAAAGTTCAGATTATTCCTTCTAGGGAAAATAGCTTATATTAATGATTTTTTTCTACTAAACTGTGGCACGTTGTATTTGCTGTTTATGACTCATTACAGTAAGGAATTGACTTGAACTTAATAAAAATGAATAATTTTATGCTATTAAACACAGGAATGTCGCAAATCCTCTCCTGCTGCCAACCACACCAAAGGACAAGGTCCTGTGATGCCTCTTTCCTCCCCTGAGCCCACCTGTGTAACCTTAAATTCCAACTTCTGTAGTCAGAAAGTTGAAATGATCCTGTGAAGCTGTGTCTGAACTGCTTCAGACGTGGCTCATTCATGACAAATGGAGGTGTCCCAAGTAGCATTAAGGACTTTCACAGGCTTGGTTTTCCCTGTGTTTCTTTGTCCCACACAGGAACAAAGCTATGGCTGCTCACTTCCTATTGAGCTGACAGTCAGCAGATATTTTGTTTATTCTGTTAGAAGTGTCAGGCACAGTTTTTCCTTGTTATTCTGTGTAAATTTGGAATTCCTTAAACCCAACATGACAGCAGCACTTTGCCTTCAGTGCACTCTTGCTTTGTTTCCATTTTAAAGATGTCTAATTTTGTTTCTAGGAGTATCAGTGAGTCTTTTTGCTAATAAGAAGGTCATGATGTTTGGTATCATTAATTGAGCTGCATCACTGCTAGTAACAGGGTATCATTCACACATGTCTGAGATAATATATTATTAGTAGGACCCATTAATTAAGTGTGCCAATTTGTTTATAATTAAGTGGAGAAAGTTATGGCATTAGAAAAATTATTAAAGTAGCTGACATAAACACATTTAGTAATGATAGCAATGCCAAATGTAAAAGCTTCCAAGAGGAATTACTGATTTTAATACAATGATTACTATTCATGTTTGAAAGCCCTATGTAGGTGTGGCAATTATTAATTCTATGTTATTTTAAATCCCCTTTAAATATCAACTTGCAAGTTGTTAGTATCTCTTTAGAAATGTTGCAGAAACTCCCCCAAGGGCTTTAAAACCTGTTAGCACAAAATATGCATTCTGAATAATAAAGAAAATCTCTGAAATCTCAACATACTCAAGTCAAAGAAAAACACTTGGATTTATCTTGCCTATGCCCTTTCTGACATCACTGTGCACTTAAAGGTAAGGTGGGGAATTGTGCTTGGGAAAAACTCATCCCATTAAATGCTGAAAACTGGAAGAAAAGATCTTGGTTAGAAAGTGTGAAAAATTGCAGTCAGAGCAGTATGATCATCATCATTAGGTTTTACATAAACAAGCAAAATGGTAATTTAGATGTAATATCCATAGAAGTACTTTTTGCAAAGCAAAGGAGACCCATTAACCAGCATTACAATTTCCAAAGAAAAGCAGGATTGTGAATGTGCAAAACTAGGCAGCTTGGTTGCTGGAGAAAATATTCTGATTTTTCTTTGAAGCTGGATAAAATACTTAAAAGAACTCACAAAGAAAAAAATGAAAAAGGAAAAGAAAAGCCTGTGGCTATTACTCTATAAATAATAAAATACTGGGGAGTCCAATTAATTTGAGAGTAAAATTAACTACACAGGCAATAACCATTAACATTCAGGTTCAGAATAATAACATTTTTTAGTACTGGACCACAACTTGCTTACTCAAATACTGTTTTTCATAACATAGAACAGTCTTAAAGCTCCTTGTAATATCAGAGGTTTTCTTACTCATTAATATTACCTGTGCTCTTTGCAAGTAAAAGTGAGAGGGGGGGAAGTCAATACAAATTAAAGTTGTTCCATGCCTGAGGAAGGAAGAATAGTGCAGTTAGAGTCTAGATAAATTGTTCCTAGATAAATTCTAGATGGAATGTGTTTTCTGTACTTGTAATTCATGTACACCAAGCATTTAATCTCTGAATGACAGTCAACTTGACAACCCATATAAATATTGCTAAGGATTTAATTTGTCAGAACATACAAGAAAAAGACATTGTGGTAACAAAACGTGAAAATGCCATGAAACATGAAGAATTTTATAATCTTTATTTTCAATATTTTATAATCTCAAAATGCTAGCAATACTGAATTCATTGCCAAAATTGTCATCATATTCCTCAGCCCTAGCTCTTCCGCTGCCATGATTCCTTGCGATTCACTCAGTCTTGAAAGGAAAAAAAATTAAACAGTACAGGCTTGATGATTTTCTATCAGAGTGAAGTTTATCTAAACCAGCAGTTCTATAGGCAGAGGCAACAGTGTGCTGCTTTCTTGCTTGTGGACAGCTTTATCTCGCAGAAAATGGCCTGAGGAAGAAAATGGTTCATTGTAAGCATCTTATTACCAGATGAAAGGAAGAACACAAACATCTGAATGTAATATCTAAACAACTTCCTCAAAGCCAGCAGCAGTGTCTACCAAGTCTGTGTTGTCAATTATCTCACATGATCATTCTGAGACACGTTAAAAGCTTGACAAATTAAAAAGAAACAAAAAGGACCTGCAGTCAACATTCTTAGAAAGCAAGTGCCATTTTCTGCCAACCAATGTGGTAAAGAATATTAGGTAACAAGCCCAGCATGGGCAATTTCCCTGGCATCAACAGAATTGTATTTGCTTATAATTGGGTTTATTTTGGCCCTACAGATTAGCTGCAAACAGAGAACTTACTGCTGCATTGCACACAAAAAACAACTGATTCATTCAGCAAAAGAATTTACAGTGAATGGTGAATGTTTTCAGCTTCTACGATGAATAAATTGTGCTATATCAACATGTTCATCATGCCCTTAATGTCTTCTGAAAAGGTTAGTCACAAAGAAGTACTGAATGCAATGGTGTAGATTTGTTTTTTCCCCTGCATTTACAAACAAAAGTTAGGTCAATTAGAAGCAATCTAGCAGCAGGACTGATACTGGATTCTTCCTGCAAAGCGTATTTCACACACACGAAATGAGCACTTCTGTTCATACAAACAACAGACAGAAACATTTTCCCACAATACTGGAAAAACACAAAGATGGCACAGTAAAAAAAACCCCAATAAACTGGGTTTTAGGTTTTGCTCTTCAGCACTATTCATCACTCTTTCTCAAGGAACCTCACAGTTTAATACTGATCTTTGACCCTCTATCTATGCTCTCAGTGAACATTTGTATTCTATTAAAATTGGCTTTCCAGGTGATTTTTTAAATGCACCTAGAATGCACATTTCCTTCTTGACTTGTTTTTCATGTACCATTTGAGCTCAGAAATATATGCACATAAAGTTAGGCCCAACACAACTGAGGGGGTCACACGGAATATTTAGCCCCCTCACATTAATTTATTGTCATGTCAACAAAAGGAACAATGAGAAAATACATATTCACTCAGGAAGTATGCTATTAGTACTGAATATATCTACTCATATTTACTGTATGAATAGACTTAAGAGTTAATCTTTGTATTCCCTTGTTTTTATTTACTTTTCAAGTTTCTCTTCAACTAAGATTAAAATATTCATCCTATGAATTCCTGATAAAAAACAGATGGCAGCAAATGTCTGTCTAAATACTGTTAGACATTATTCTTGCCTAATCTTACATCTCACTGATTTTTTGGGGACTCCATTCACACCAAAAGATCATAACTTTGTCATTTTGTCACCTGAACAGGGCTTTGTCTCTTCCTCCCCTTGCCAGCCTGAGAGTTAATCACGCAACTATAAAGTGCTCCTACATTTTTTTGGGTTTGAGTCTTGCAAAAATTCAGAGGCAAAAGCTGAGCAGCAGTTTCCATTGAAAAAAACAAACCCAAAATCTTCACACATTTAAGCACACTGAAATCAATTTAGTTCTGTGGCAGTGCTGACGTGACTAACACTGGAAACCAGTGCAGGAGCTTGAACAAGTAAAGCCATTCCCTCTCCAGCTGGACTCAACTTTCCATCCAGCCCTCCCTTTTCCTGGATTCAGATTCACCCCCTAAATCTCTCCCTCCCTCCCCCTGTGAATAATGTGTATTTTATGATTGGCTTTTTACAAATATTTAAATGAATATTAGATGTATTATGTTAGAAAGTTATGCTGTATTAATTAAGTAGCGCGTTAAATATAGTTTTAGGCTATAACATAATGTTAAAATAGAAACTATGCTATGTAGGATACTTTTTCTAAAGAAAGGACTGGCACTGAGATAACAGCCACAGGACAGCTGAATCTTTCAGAGAAAAAGAATTTATTGCTCCATTATCAGGAGAAACAAACTTCTTCCTGCCTCGTTCAGCCCTGAAGACAACATCAGGATTAAGATGAAGAAGTTGTCACTGCCCAGACAGAATCCTGTGTTTGAATGGAATTTATGCATCATGGATGAGGTGTATGAATATGCACCAGGCTGCTGCTTTTAAGGGTCAATCCTCTGTTAACGTGGGTCCTTTTTTTGCCCAGAAAAGGTACCTGGACCATCCGTAACTCTTTGTTTTTATTGTCTCATATTGTCCTAATCCAAATTGTCCAAATTTTTATTACTCTAATTATATTGCTATGTTTATAACCATTTTATTACTATTAAACTTTTAAAATTTTAAAAATAAGTGATTGGTAATTTTCACGCTCCCCAGGGCAAAGACTAGGTAATGTGTGTTGTAGTCAGTTCATCACAGTTCTTTTTTTTAACTGCAGGCATCAGAAAATATGAAATAACCTTGAAAAATATTTTTCCATTAAAATCATCAAATTAAAGAGGCTCCATTTCATCATGTTTTAGAGAAAGTTTTACCATTATCTTTGGACTGCAGATCTAAATTAAATTATTTTCAAAAAATCCCTGGAATTTTCAGTGTTATATGATTTTTAAAAGGGTTTCAGGAAAAGCAATAGTTATTTACTTTAAGAGTCCAAACAACTCTACCTTAACATCTGGCTTTACATCTCCCTATAGCTTTAGACTCTAACGAGTCTGTCCGTACTTTCAGTTTTTCTCCTCTGTAGAGTCTAGGAAAACTGAACATAAATCACCAATTGATTTCTTGCACTGACCCACACACTTAAATTCAGAAATTGTGAGGTTCTTAAAAACAGCAAGCTCTTTGTTAAAGCAAACATAAAAAAAATTAAATAAATGAATGAATAAATAATCAGTCTGTAGTCTCTCCAAAGCTTTGTGAATTCCTCACATTACTGTGTCTGGAAACAGGAAAACTGCCCTGTGCAACACTCCTGTTGCAGTGAAACAATTCAGATTAACAAAAGAGGTTGCAACTTGCTGAGAGGGAAATTATAGGGCAGGGGGAGGATGGTTGGGAGTGCCATGGTGCAAGCAATAGGATGGGACAGCACACACCTGCAGTCTGTTAATTGCACCAGATTTCTGCAGCACCACCCCTGTGAACTGAGAAGGTCTTGTGGTGCGAGGGAATTGGAGAGAGATAATAAATAAGGTTAGTGACTTTAAGTAATATATTTCTGTCCATGTTTAACTGTGTTCTTCAGGTATAACTTTTGTAATCCTGCGAGTTCCAGAGTGTGCAATGACTGGTGTCATGTTGTGAGGCCTCCAGGATGAGGTGAGACATGAGAATTTGACTCCAAGTTCTCACAAGGTTGATTTAATATTTCATGATACAATGTTATATTAAAATAAATTATATCTTAAAACTATATTAAAGAAAGAAAAAGGAGACATCAGAAGGCTAAACAAGAAATGAAAGCTCATGACTGACTCCTCAGAGTATGACACAGCTGGCTGTGATTGGTAATTGAATAAAAACAATTCACTTGTTTGGATAAACAATCTCCAGACCACACTCCAGAGGAGCAAAACATGGAGAAGCTGAGGCTTCTCATCTTCCCAGGAGAAGAAAACCTGGCGAAGGGATTTTTCAGAAAATATCACAGTGACAGACTGCAGTTTGTTTCTTGAGTAATGTCACAACAGATATCATCTAAAAATGTGATAGCTTAGAAAAATTTAGAAACCTTTGAAAACTAGTGGATAAAGTAGCTACTTTATAAAGCTTTTTTTATAAAGCTTTTTTAAAGCTTGTCTATTATGTGCACGAAAAGAAAACCAACCCACAGGTCTCCACTTGTTTTTTTTTTTTTTTTTAATTTCTAAATTCTTATTCCTTTGCTTGAGGTAAACTTCTGAAACTCTAATTTACTCAATTACTGCCCTGACAGGGAGCAGTACAGAGCTGTGCTGCTAATCTTAATAGGGCGATGCCCCTTATTTGTGCTTCTAATTGTCCTATCCTAAGATAAGGGAAATAGGAGATGTTAGCCCACAGCCCTTTAGAATTTTTTCCTGAGTTTCTGATGAGTACAGACACACAAGATGAATTTTAAGTCTTTAAGTGCTTGAAGATAAATATGTACATCCTATTTGCTATCCTATTGTGAGAGAAAACCTTATCTTTTCCTGTGGGCTTTTTTTTTCCTCCTGCAAAGGCTTTCTTTTTTAGCTCTCTGGAGTCATTGTGTTTGTCTTCAAAGTTTGTGATTATGGCTGCTTCCAGGGAAAAAGGCTCCAGGGTGGTTGGGATTCTTTAAGCTTTGCAGATGCACAGCAGCTTGCCATTGGTGCGCTTGTAGTGGTTGATTCTGTTATTTTGTGCTACTCATCAAAACTTAGTTTAGGATCTGTGACCTCCTGCTTGGACAATTAATTTGGAAGTAATGAAATACTGCTGCAGTGCAACACAGATTTCTCAGCTGTGTAAACTTTTAAAATGTGTATAAAACTACGCCACAATTCTCTACTGCTGCTTCTGTATTGTTGCTTTTATGATATAATAAATTGTGAAATCAAAGCCACTATTCTAGTGAAATAAATGAATTAGGAATATTTTTTTTTGAGATAGTGACTTGCTGCTACTGCCTGTAAAAGTAACCATTTATTAGCTTGCCCTAGGGTGTCTGATTAAGGATTTCCAGTGCCAAAAGGTGTGGAGATTGTCTCAGCCTCTGGGGTTTTTTTAATGGACATGTACATGCCTTAATCAGCTGAATCAAAATGTGGAAGAGAGCAGTTAAAGTTGTCATTAGCCTGCTGTAATTTGTAAAAAACAACAAAGCCTTTTTTGTTGTGGTGTGGTCAGAAGGGTCTGATGGAGAGGCACCAGTGAAAGCAGGGGTGATCTGGACAAGCATCTTGTGCTTTGGTCTCCTCTCGTCACAGCCCATGGAGCTGCTCCTTGGCCTCTCACTGCCTGGTCACACATGAGGGTGAAGCTTTCAGTGATAATTTTTATCTAATCAGTGATAATTTTTATCTAATCAGGCAGTCATTGCTTTCTGCAGACAGAGGCTGTGAACCTGGCAGCCTCTCTCTGTTGGGGCTTTATGAAGGGTGTGAATCACTGTTTATTGGTGGTTTCAACAGGTCCCTTTAGCTCCTTCCTTCTCCCTTTTCAAAGGCTTCCCTTGTCTTTTCTATGCTGGACCATTCATGATTTTCTGGGCAATATAAAGTATGAAGGTCTGTAATGAAATGAATAATACTGAGGTGTATGAATATTTTAATTTAATTCTTGAGTACCTTTTCCATATGACACTAAAAGGTTACTTGCTGTAATTATTAGAAGATGAAGTTACAGTAAAACACTCTGAATGCTGAGTCAGGGTCTCTTTAATATTTTGCTTATCAGAGTAAAAGAATGTAAAACATTTCTCTACATATCTAGGCTTCCTCATGAGACAGGAGTAGTAGTTCACACTGAGTAGTACATAAATTCTGTAAGAGATGTCCTTGTGTTATTTAAGGGATAAATCCATTTTTGGATAATTTCTTATAATGCTGAACATCTGTGAGACACAGTTCTTTATCTGCTCTGGGGAGCTGTTTGGCCTGACCAAGTAATGCAGGATTTGGCTTAGAACCTCTGCCAAATTAGTGTGCGGAATAAAAAAAAAGAGATTTAAAATTCCAAACTCAGCAGAGTTACATTTGTAAACCTCAAAGGCAAAATTATTAATGAATGTATTGAGTTTTTCTATTGCATCTTGTTTCAGATTTTTGCACGTAAAATTCTTAAATTTAGTTGTTGTTTTTCTAAAAGCTGGGCAACAAGGAAAGGTTCATGTGCTCCAGGTTAGATAGCTACACAGTCACTTCAGGTGTTTTTTCCTTTTTTCTCAAATAAGAGATTGTGTTATGTTGTGACAGTGAATGGGTTTTGTAAAAATATAAATACTAATTGATATTAAATGGTAAAACTTTAAACAAACTCTGAGCAAATAATTCAACAAATCAACATAAAACCCATGAGCACTCTTCCAGATTCACAAATCCTTTTGTTTAAATTTTTAAAAATCCCCTATTTTCCAATGCAGGATGATACTGATGTCCTTTTTTTAAACTCACTGTTATCTCAGTGAAGTCTTTCAAAAGACAGACACCATACAGAATCTCACTTCAAGTTTAAAAAAATTAGATTAATTTTTGGGCTGAAAATGTAATTACTTTTACTAAAACCATTTCTACTAAACCTGGAATGTATTTTCTAAAGCAAAAAATTTGTCTTATTGCTGGGATGGCTCCCACTGTTGGAAATATTATTGTTTATGCACTCCTTAGAAGAGTTTGCAAAACTCATTTTACTGAATGTGAGTTACTGTTATCGATGTAATTGTGAGAAAACCTCAATAATTTTGTCTCATGTGACTGCAGTTCTCTTTCCCTGGATAATACCATCTGTGATTTTTCTCTGGCTGCAGGAGGGACTGACTTTGGGGGATATCTCCTCACCCTTGCGTGTGAAAGCAAGGAGCTGTAAAAGCCTGCAGAGCAGAGTTCAAGCAGGCTGCTGGGAAATTATCACTGACTCGGTTTTTTCTCAATTCTGGATTTATCTCCAAGTGCCTGCAAAAATAATTCAGATGCAAGCTCTGCTTCCCTTGAGAGAAGTGCGGTTTTTTGCTGGGTCTTCAAGTGAATATAGGAAGGCAGAAATTGGCTTGTGCAAGTCAGTAAGTCACTGCAAACTGGCATTGTGGTTTTTTCTTAAGATTACAAAAAATGCAGTTTTCTGGAAGACAAGCTTTTGTTTGCCTAAAAGTTGTGGATTGGATATGAGAATCATTTGAAGAAACTCTACATCCTGCTTAGCAGAACAGCTACTTAAACCCTTTTTGGCATCAAAGTCTGAATTTGTGTTGCTGTAAAGAGGTTTAAATCTTTCAAAGGAGAAAGCAAAATCTCTAAACAAGAAATATTGATATATAAACTTAAAATAACTTCCAAATATTTCTTCAGAGGTTCTATATAGCAGACCATAAAGAATGCCATTAGCAATGGTATGTAACTGCAAATGGAAATACTTTTGCAGTAGCACAGTAATGGGGAAGTAATAGGAATTAATGTGAGTGAAGAAATAAGATTAGCCCTCCTAGAAAAATAGTGAAAAACAAATGGATCCCTTCAAAGCTATGAAGAGACTATGGGGAAAGTACTGGTGTGGTACTCCTGGAGGAAAATCTCAAAAGAAGTGTAATTTCAACATAACCTGTGAGCCCTCTGAGTCACATATTTGAGGGCACCCCCCATGCTTGTACAGCTCCAAAAATCTCTTTGTATATGCAAGTCTGAGGCCATGAAATAGCTGGATAAAATTTACCTGGTTAGCATCAGTAAGTGGCAATGAAGGCGTAACCCAAGAAGAAAATGTACCTTTTAGCTGAATTAAGTTCTGGATCTAAATTTGGAGAATGGCTTACTTCTTTCAATGGAGAAATGAGCATTCAGTGTGAAATTGTCTTGAACTTCAGAAAAATTTGGATATTTCTCTCATTTTAGTCATACAGTTGCAAAATTTTGAGTAATAATATAAGAAGAATATTATAAGAATATGGAGCTTACAAGAACTATGTAAGATATTATCCTTGCCTCTGAAAGTTGGCAGTTCAAATTAAACTGACACAACTCATGGATGGATATCTCCAGTTGAGATTTGAGCACAGAAGTGGTTGATGGAGGGGTGTGTGTGTTTGCTGCATTGGGGTTTATTTGTTTTAGTTTTGTTTGGTTTTTATATAGCTGGGGGAAAAGGGAAGGTAAAGAAGATGATGGGAAAAATACTCTGGATTAATCAATTTAGCAGTGATTTGGAATAAGCTCAGCCTTTTTTCTTTGTCTGATTGTGGATTTTTGTGTTTGTTTGGGGTTTATTGCTGTTGCTGGGGTAGAGGACAAGCTCAGATCCTTTGGGAAAGGAAAAAAAGGCAGGAGTGGGAGCATCAGAAAAAAGAAGGTTGCTGGATTACCATAAGGAATACTATAAATGCTTAAGAAACCATGAAAACTATAACATCTCAACTTCAGCTTATCAGAGGAATGGACCTCCTTATAAAAAAGGGATGAAAGAAGTGAATCAGATTTCTGTGCATTTTTGTTGTTCATCTCTGTCTAGCATTGGTTTTGGTTTAGAATATTTCTACTGTGTGGAGAGGTTATTATAAGATGAAGCTTAAATCTTAGGTGGAATATTTTCAGTGCTAACATCAATGGATGACCATTTGCTTTTCTCTCATTCTGTTCAGGGCTGTAGCAGGTTATTAAGGTAATTCTCTATTAAAAGTGCATAAAATGTCTAAGAATAAGAGTAGTTGTTTATGGGCAATGAAGGCAGATGTAAGACTGACAAAGCTGGAGTCAGAAAGAACAGGCTGGTAGCTCTCCTCATCTTTTTCCCTATTTTGAGATAGTATTGACTCCAAATCAATTATAGCCACAAAGTGGCATGCATTCCCCTCAAAAACTGAATTAAGCATCAGCAGTGACGTTGTTACAGTGATGATGAAAAGAATGACAGCTCTGTACAGGCTGCCAAATAAATGAAATTCAGTGAAAAGTAGCAGAACAGTGGTTGAATTATGCTTAAAACTTCAGTTGTCTAGTAGAAATATCTGGGAAGCATTCTATTTCTATACATTTCCTGCTTCCAAAATTTGACATCTCTGTAACTTTTATTTCCTTATGTATGCCCTTGTGGTTTTTATTGCAAGGGGACCTGTGTAAAAGGAAGACCTGCATTTCTGAATTGATGTTTTCCCTTTTCCTTCGAAATCCTTACTATTTTACATATCTTCAGGTGATTAAAAAACTGTTTTAAATAGAAACATAACTACTGAATGACTCAGCTGCCATGACTCAATAGTATCTCTCAATTCAGTGAGTCAGACTCTTCATCCTGCAGAGCAGCAGCTCAGATGATTTCTGAAAGAACATTTGCAAAGGCAATTGTTCAGAATGTAGCTTGAAATGTTTTAGTTAATGTGTGCAGATACTACACAAAGCCTTATACAGACAAGACTTACTGCTTTAATTTTGTACTCATATTCTTGTTTTAAAGAGTACTGAGGAGATTTTATTTTCCCTTTAGTATGATTTTATATTAGAAGCTTTTAGAGCTGAAATGGTGGCAAGAGGCTGAGTTTCTCTTTGCTGCTTTGTAAATATGAAATTTCAGGATTTAAATGGTCAAGTAGTTTTTTCTCAGGCAATTGAGTTGTCAAATTGACTATCAGCTATTGAAGAGTCTGTTGACAGTCTGATAGATTCTTCAATAGTCCACAGCAATGCTTATGTTTATTTGCAAACACAGTGAAGCTAAAATAATCCTGGAAGCAATTACATTATATTTTTTTATCCAAGGATTTTTTTGCTTGAAATTTTGCTTGATTTCTGTTTTATGCTTGCCACTGCTTTTAGTAACAGGAGATACCTCATATCTGACTTCTCTTCAGCATCAGACTGGACAAGTATTTTATGATGAGTTCTCCAGTCAGCAGGTAAATCCATTAGGGTTTTTTTTTTTTGTGGTTTTTCCCCCTCCACATGAATTATTCAACAGAGAGAAAGCACAACCTGCATCCCTTCATCTGATGGGTATCAAGCAGTAGCACTGACTCAGGTTATCAGTGTCTTGTTAACATCTAGAGAAAGCTGAGCTCTGTGCTTCCCATTCACAGGAAACAAGCAATAAATTCTTGGTCCTAAAAGCATCCTTTGGAGTAAGGGATGCAAATAGGAAATGAAATAGGGAATAGCATATACGGGTTGCACAAGAGAAATTGGTGGCTGTTACTCACCCTGGCAGGAATCTGGAAATAAACTCTTCAGCTGGTGAGCCCTTGCTGGTAAAAGGATGGGCTTGTAATCTTCTAAGATTATGGCTAAGAGTGCATGCATAGAATTCTATTCATCACAAACTTCTCCAAACAGATCAAAATTCTTAAATGTTCTTAAGAAGTTATTAGGGTGTCTTTAGATGCCCCCGTTTAAAGGCTAGTTTTGCACAAGACATGTAATGAAAACAACTCTCTCCTGTTATTCCTAAAGGTAGAGATTGCCTTACTTAACAAGAACATGCCCTCAGTCCCTTCAGCTTTCCATCTTTCATTGAGGACTGGGATTTAAGGAGCAGAATGTCTTTTTCAAGCTTCATTTTTTAAAAAGAAGGCTCTGCTTTTCTGAGCTTTACTAGACCTGTTTTTCAAATTCTGTGTAAAGACCTGAGGATTGTGAGGCCTTTAGTATAAGCCAGCCTAGTTTAACCCCTTGTGAGAAAGCACAAGGAATAATTAAACATAAAGCAGATGCTAGGGAAGTCATCTTTCTTTTCAGTTTGATTGACACTGTAGGTGTCACTGGGACCTGACTTTGCTCAGTTTCCCATTGAGAGATCATCAGAAAACTCTTATAAAAAAAAAAAAAAAACTGGAGAAGTTTTGCTTCAGGCAGCTAGGAGATGGGTTTTCTCAAACAGGAGGACATGAAAAGGAATGGGGGAGGCAGGAAAAGTAGCTTCATCTCTCCCCATCTTCTTCTTCAGTAGTTTCCAAGCAGTGCTTATAGCAGTCTCTGAGTTACTCAGAGGTGCAGCCTGAATTACACTGGAAGTGAATGGGTCCAAGGCTTCAACTTATTCATTTCCCCATTACCTCAAGTTATGACTGACTCAGTCCTTAAATTCTAGTGCTGCTACAAAGGTTGTATTTTTATGTTGGCTAAGGCAAGCTCTGCTGTCTGTTGCTCTTCTGAATTTGGTGGTTTATTCAGTGGAGCAAATGATGCTCCCATTGTAAGCAGAGACAAGTTTTTAGGTCAGTAATAATAAAAACTGCTCAAGGTACTGTTAAACTCGAGTTTTTCTCCTTGTAGCCTGTTCCAGCAGTTCTCTAAACCTACCTAGCTGATTTAAATTGCTAAGCAAGGCTCATGAGAGGCAGGGATTTTCTTTTAGTCAGAGCTTCTAGAAACATGAAGGTTCTCCTGAAGCAATTTTTTTTAGCACATCTATTTGGGGGCTGGGAGACTAGAGAAAATATCCTGGAGTGCCTTTGAGCAGTAGTAAACTACTTAACCCTGAGTCCTAATGCCCTGACTAGAAAGAGTTGGTCTGTCTAATATGCAGCTCTCCTAAGAGAGAGAAAGAAGAGGAAATATATTACAGGAATCACTGTTATTTTACAAGAAGAAAACAGGAAAAAAGTAATTGTGAATACCATATAGCACCTCTAAAATGCTCATTTGTTAGAATCTAGGTATCTCTTTTCTTGGTTATTTCTGAGCTTAGTTGAGTGTATGTTGGCATTTGCAAAGACAGCCTCACTTCATCTCTTCTCTTTGCAGTGTCACATACTTAAATAAAATCCATTTCAGTCATGATCTATCAGGAATACCAGCAAGAGATGTGAACTCATCAAACACTGCTGTTTATATGGATCCCATCTGAAGAGTCAGGAAAAAGGGGAAGGACATGAATTTTTGAGAACAAGAACTCTAGCTCCTGCTTTTCTGCTAAAAATGAAACATTTTAGCCAAAGGTCTTCTGTTTACTGTTTAACTTGAAGGAATTAAATTTTCATGCACTTCTAAACTCTGCATGCAGTCCCACTGACTTGCTGATATATGAAGTTGTAGCTAGGAATGAAAAAGCTTAAAGATACAAACCTGCAACAGACTTTTTAACAACATAAGGCCTGTCCTGATAAGGGGGAAGGCATTTTATAGTTGCTTTACACACAGCCTGAATTAACATTTGTATGGCTGGAGAATTCATAAATTTTAAATTCTTGAATTGGAATATAATTCTTGCTGTAACAGTGCTATAGTGGGTTTTTGGTTAATTATTATAGTGGTATTTTGGTTAATTATTAGATTAAATGGTTTTGGTACAATTTAGTGACTGTAGTTAAAGATGGTAGAAGACAATGTGGAATGAGCTCTGCAAAAAGAGATGCCCAGCCTGCGGGTTAAAGGAAAAAATAAATGAAGGGATATTTTGTGAATTTTTTTATTGTTTCTCAGTTAACTTTCTTTTTCTTAACAAAAGAGAGAGAGAGCGTGTGAGAAGTGCAACTAAGAGCAACTGCCTCTGGCCTGAAAAGGCCTTTACATTTCTGGAGCTCCACATGCTTCAGGAAGCAGCACAGTGCAAGGATTGATAGGGAGAGCAAGCAAACAAGCAAAACAGCATGAATCAAGTACCAACTCCAGAGACCATGCTCATTTTAAAAGAATGTCAAGGTTGTATCATGTCATCTTGCTGTGCTTACCAGCAGCGGCACCTGTTGTCAAAGTAGCAGGGCAGTAGGCCACAATGAGGCTTGCAAAACCACATGGATGAAATAGCTTGTTACAGCCTTTTCCCTTTCTTCCAGAATGTGGCATGAAGATATTTCTGATCCATCTGTCACAGCACCAGTAGTGGAATGTACCTGGGTATTAATTATTGATAATCATGCAGAGGTAGATTGTGGAATTTGCAGGCAATCCTGACATGGGAAGAGATGAGAATCTTGACTCCATGTTTCAGAAGGCTGACATTTTATGATATATATTATATTAAAAGAAAATGATATACTAAAATAATAATAAAGAATATAAGAAAGGATTTTATCAGAAGGCCAGCAAGGAATAGAAAGGAATGATAAAATGTTGTGACTGCTCACAGCCTTGACACAGGTGGCGGTCATTGGTCATCAAGTAAAAACAATTTCACATGCTGGGTAAACAATTCTCCAGGCCACATTCCAAAGCAGCAAAACAT
Organism: Zonotrichia albicollis; assembly: GCF_047830755.1. Classification (NCBI taxonomy): domain Eukaryota; kingdom Metazoa; phylum Chordata; class Aves; order Passeriformes; family Passerellidae; genus Zonotrichia; species Zonotrichia albicollis. The sequence continues at coordinate 54,434,446 of NC_133824.1, forward strand.
GGAGAAGCTGAAGCTTCTCAGGAGAAAAGATCCTAACAATAGGATTTTTCATAAAATATGTCTGTGACAGTAGATGGTCACTATTTGCACAGCTACCTCTGTGGAGTACTACCTCTTCTTTGGAGTCTACCTCTTCTTTGTTAACTTCATGTTTTGGAAGTCTAGCAAGAAAATATGATTAAATATGCATTATAATACCAATCAGAGGTAAGAAAAACGAATTGAAAATACTACGGGAAGAGTTTGGGGTCTTTTTTTTTTTAATAGAAAAAATTGAACCATGGAGTTGATGTGGCCCAATAAGCTGTAAAAGTTAGAATCAGAAGACAGTAGTTAGGGACAAGGAAGAATATGTGCTCACTAACTTGATTGTCAGTGTGACAGGAGTTTGTTCTAGTACCCTGAGGCTAGACTGTATTTTCCAAGTCTATCAGCAACTTTTCTCTGACTGCCCTGCATGGCATTTCCTAACAGATTACCATTCTGCATGTTCAACACCAACCAAAAATACTACGATGGCTCTAAAGCTCTTAAATGGAGGGAAATAAACTGCTGATGTACAGCCCTTGGAACATTCCAGAAGAGCATTTTCTATCTGTAGTGAGAAGCTGCATTTAAAGCAATATGCACTTAAAATCAAGTATAGTAGGGATTCAAATGAGTGAAGGCAACAGTTGAAAATTATATGTAGCTCAACATGAGCATGTTCTCAAATTTGAAAATGTTTTATTAGAATTAGTGGGAGAGTACAACACTTAGTGGGATGTGGCATATGTCTTTATTGACTTTCAGTTCTGTTAAATTAAGTTGTCAGGATTGTGAAATAAAACAGTTCCCCTAGGGGTGTGTGTGTGTGTATAATGTAAGCTCAGCTGGTGATTTGCTCAGTGGTGACCCTCGCACTCTGCACAGAGGACTGAGAAGGTCTTTTTGTGGAGGCTGCCTTTATCTCCAGAGGAAAGGAGCTGAATGGACAGAGTTGAGGAGAAAGGGTTTGCATTTAGGTCAGCATACTCTGGGGAGCAGAGCTGCAGTTCAGGGAAGGACAGCTGGACACCAGGATCCCAAGGGAGCTAAGAAAATGCTGCTGCTGTGTAGAAAACCAGCATTTTTAAGTGCCCTGAGTTTGAAGGGCACTTAAAAACCTCCTGAGTTTGGAGGATCTCAGCATTTTTGTACGTCAGAAATAGAATTAAAATGAACAAGCAAAACATGGCAAAAACCTTCAAACAAAACAACAAACCCCAACAAAAACCTCCTGAAATGTCACATTAGTTCAAATATGGTTTTGAGTTGTGGCAGCAAACTTTAGGCCAGCTCTAATGCTATCTGCATTGAGAATTGAGTTATTCTTTCTTTGCAGTGGCACGTGACTGGAATTAGAGTCCCTTTTTTTCTACAGTGGCGTCTTTTGCCCCAGCAAACTGCAAAGTTAGGCCCAGCTATCAGTGTGATTGATCAAAATGCAGAACTGATTTTTCAGAACCCTTATCTTAGTTTACACGAGAAATTGGTTTAATTAATGGTCCATCAGCACTGCAGAACCAAGGGCACTGACAAGATGCATCTGTGCATGTGCCCATCATGTCCTGGGAACAATTTGGGAAATCTCAGTTTATGTGGTGGAGATCACTGTTAGGGTTTTGGAGTGATATTACTCATTTGGGACACATCAAGCCTACACTGATCAGAATAGCTCTGTTTCACGTCATTGAGAATAATTTTGTTTTGTTTTAGATTTTCAAAATGATGACAAGTGTGCTTGGAGGGTCAAAAAGCTGCCCCAGATGTGATGAGAGATGCGAAATTATGATTTCCTCAAAGTGAACGAGAGGAAAATTAAACTGTCAGTGGAACTGAGATAGTGGAGCTTATGTTTTAGAGTGAAACCCCTGACAGATTATATGTTGTCTTTTATATGTGGTGTTTTCTTGTGTTGTGCACAGTAAAGAAAAAGCTGTGTTTTAGGATACACAATGGTAGCAATTAATGGTGTTCCTTGGTTCACATCTAGGCACTTAGCTTGTTTGCTAGACTCCCTTGCTTATATCTACTTTATTAATTTCACTTTAAGATGTGCTTCTCAAATGCAGCAGATGGGTTCCCCTCTAGAAATACATGCAGAAAGCTAAAAGAAATTAATAATGTCCTGTTTGTAAATTGTTCAAATGAGCATTATTTTCACCTTGGCCAGGTACATCTACATTTTGTTAGATATAGCTGTCAGCTGGCTTGGTTTTTTGACAGCTCAATGTAAACAAGTGTCCAGATCTCAACTGTTTTTAGTGAATTTTGGTTCAAATCCTCTCTGAGTAGCAAGACTTTTAGGATCCTTAAAGACCTACAGTAATGCCTGCCTTGGTTTGCATGGCAGAGTATGATTAAGGGTGTTTTTTTGGTTTGTAATTTTATGTAAAAAATAATAGCAACAAAAGTTACAGGCAGAAGGAAAGCTCACTTTCTGTGGAGCATCTCTAATGAGGAAATGAGGTGCTGAAGTGAATGGTGTATTGACTTACTCTGCTGTAGCACATCAGCAATGAATTTCAAATTTTAGAGCTGGAACAACTCCAGCAGTTGAGGCTTGTAGGAGTTTAACAACTGAGCCTTGGCTGAAGATTTTGACAGCCCATCATCCATAGGAGGGACATGGTAGTCAAACCAATGGCTGTGGGTAGTCTAGATACAGTTTTCTTATGGAGTTGAGGATTTTTGTTGTTTAATTCCATGATGCTTAAAAAGGAAATGAAGACAATAAGAAGGTCATTCAGTAGTAGGAAGTGGAAATGGACTTACCTTGATTTTTCTTGGGCCAACTTTCCCAGAAGCTGCGCTGAAGTAAAGAGCACAAAATACCTCTAAGCTACTTATCCCCCTCACACATACAGCTGGGAAAGAAATGGTCTGACCATTTCAGGAGACAAAACTGAAACTTATTTTCTTCCTCTTTCTGTCCTTCTCCCCTCCTAAAAACACTTGACAACGCTGGAAGCTTAAAATTCACGGCTGAGATCCACGGTATTTATTTTCAAAATGGAAAGGCTTTTCTGTTAATAATTTCTGTCAGGCACTAAGAGCTGTACAGAGCTCAGCAGCAACAGACAGAAGTAACTACAGTTCATGCATCTTTTCTTCCTTATCTCTGAACATGAGCAGAATAACTGAGCAATTTCTTGTGAAGTTGAAACTGGACTTTTTGTGCTGCTGTTATTCAGAAATGGGCAACCACAAAAAACTGGCCATGTTTGGTCCATGGGACAAGGGTATCCACAGTTGCTGCCTCTAACTAAATTAACTAAATTCTTCTCAGCCCCTTGCCTCTGAAATATCCTTAACTCCACACTTTCTCATTTTCCCTAAGGAACATGCAGTATTATAAAATAATTTAAAAATCTCTAGAGCCTTGCAGAGCACCCTGTCTCCTCCTTATGTGATGCAGAGGGTTTCTCAGTGTCTGCACTTGTACAGTCCATACCCTCTCTGTGTTCCGTGTATTCTGGTTTTGATTGCAGTATTGATTGCCACCTGATTAAAGCCTCAGTCACACTGTTGGTTAACCCCATCACGCAGGACACGCTAAATTAAATAGAAAATCTGCCAGCTGCTTACAGGAGCATTTTACTACTCTTCTCAAGAAATGTACCTGAATATGCAGCTAAATTTATCTGCTTATAGTATGTATTGAATTTGCTTATGCCATTTTGTACATACTCTTAGTCTGTTGAAAGATGAGGAATATTTTCTCCCAGTGGGTGTGGGGATGTGTTATTTAGTTTAATCTTTATAGAGTGTGGTTGTGCCTTTCTGCAAGAAGAGAGAGACTGTCAGGAAAATTCAATAATGGGGTAAAATTTACTTTCATCTGCTTCTGAAATTACCATAGAAAATAAACTTTAGTGAATTACCCCAGGTATAATACCACTCGATAAACCTGTCTGAAATAAATTTTATCCAGAGTTTGGTGAAAGATGAAAATAGAGAGGAGGTAAGAATAACTGGCTTGGCTGATCAAAGTATATCAGTTCATAAATAAGGAATGTAAAAGGTTTTGAAGATCTGAGCTTGTAGCTCAAGCCCCTAGGAAGACTGGGCTACCACGACTGGCACATCTCAGGTAATAAGCTGGCATTGCAAGGGCCCTGTTTTACAACAAATTAAATACTCTAGGTAGTAACCTGGCAGCAGAATTAAGTTTTCTATTTTGGGACGTAATTTTGAAAGATACATTAGCTGTTGTTTGTATCTGCCTATCAACTTTCTGCCAAATATTCAAGCTCTGAGCGTTTTCTCCTTTTCTAATACAGAAAGGCAGATATTGAAGAAAATTCTGTACTGCTTCAGTTATTATGCATTTTTTGTTCTTTTTAATACAAGAGCAGTGATGCTATGTCAAACTCTTAAGTCTATTGGGCAGCTATTAATATTTTTTTCTTTTCTTCCCCTGCAGCTAAGAATCAATCCCCATACACTTTTGTCTTACCTCTTTCTGTGTTAAAATTCTATCCTTGTCACCAGAATATGTTCACAGGTTTTTCCATTTGTCACTGAGCATGTATATTCAGAACGGGGGGGTTTTATTTGGGTTGAGTTTTTGGCTTTTGCTGGGGCTTTTGTTTGGTCTGTTTTTGTTTTCTTGGTACTGTTGACTTGTGTTTTGTTCTTCCAAATAAAACACGAGCAGTGTTATTAGAGACTCCATGCCTGGGAACAAAATGTTTGATCTCTCCAAGTACAGGAAGAGTGCTAAAATATGAAGATACTGAATAGAGGAAATAAGAGATTTAAAATAATACTTGTTCAGCTAGTGCATTTCAAGGAGTTCAGGAGGTGAGAAAGAAGGGTGAAGAAGAGGGTTACATCCATTAGCATTTCAGCCAACTGTAATTGAGTGACCTAAATCAGTCACTTATTTATTTAAAGCTGCGGCTCGAATTTTCAGTAATTCCTGATGACTTCAGATTTTCTTTTGAAAATTTGGTCACTTTGAGTTCCATGTTTGGGGTCAATCATAAATGCCTTAGTTTTATGGAAAGTTTGGGAATGAAGGAGCTTTTAAAGGTGGTCGGTGACAGCCTGGTGCAGACTGCCTTGAGTTTTTCTCAAATCCAGGACGGTTTTCAGTATTGGTGGTGGTGTAGACAGTTACTAGTATTTTCCTTATTTTTGTAGTTCTTGAAACGAAGCAGTTTCAGAGCCTTAACTTCATTCACATCAGCAAAGAAGGTTTCCTCAATTTGTGCTTAATCTGTCCAACTTCTGGAGCTGTTAGAAATGGTGATAACCCCACTCAGATGCACTCTGTAAATATCAATTAGTGTTTGCTGAAATGGCACGGGTTTCTCCAGATCCCTTCAAAAGTCAGCACTAATTTAGAGCACAGCATCCTCCTGAAAAGTAACTTTCCATTAAGAGGACTTTTCTTCTAATTTCTGTATGAAATTCCAAAGTTCAAACTATTCTTTTCTCATTTCCTAAAGACTATGCATGACCGATTTCAGCTATAGGATTTTGCAGCTCAGCAGAAAGAACGGTTGAATTGCTTTCAGTTGAAGATCAAAAAAATCTGCTTCAAAGATTGTGAGGATTTTCCTTTATATTTTAGTACTCTGCACCAAGTTCTTTCCTTCTACATTCAGCACTGGAGACATTTGAGTGCTGTGGCACTGCTCTTATCTGTGTGTGTGCTTTTAAAAATCTTTATTGATTTCAGTATAAAATATTTCTGCTTCTTAAGGTTTTAGGAGGAAGTGTGATTGTTTATACTCTGACAAATGTAAACATTAATAGACAGGCTGGCCTGTAGCACATAGAGGCTCTTGATCATTAATTGACAAGGAAAACCATTAATCAACAGAATTCCTTAAATACCATTTTGAAGCCTTGCTTAGGGATTAGGTAGCCACTGGTATGAGATCAGAATCTGAGAATAGTGGATTCTCATAAAGTGCTAAGAATAAAAGAGGACACATCAAACCTAAGTTCTGTATTTTAAATTATTCATAGACATTCAGGGAATGAATTAGATTGGAAATCCATCAAAAAAAACTTGATTGTGTGTGCCAGTAGCAAAAATATTCCTGTAAGACACAGGTTTTCTAAAACATGTTTCAGCAACTTGGCATTCTTCATCCTTTGTAGGCTGATGCACAATCCAAATGCAGTTATCAACCAAAAAAAAGCTCTGAGGACTTTCTAAAATCAGTGTTTATTCAGACCAGGAAGAGATTGACTGCTGGGCCAAGCATCTGTATCCCCACCTAGACAGGTGTGGAAGTGATCTGGGACTCACAGAAAGGGGTTGGATGTTTCCTTTTCCTTTTCCCCTTTTCCTTTTCCCCTTTTCCTTTTCCCCTTTCCTTTCCTCCCTTCCCCTTCATTCCTCTCCCTCTTTCCTCTTTCCTTTCTTTTTTTTTTTTTTTTGAGTGGGTTGATTTTGGGTGTTTTTGGGTATTTGTCCAGCTGCTCCTTGCTAAGTATATTGGTTATTAGGTCATAGAGGAAAGGAAAATATTCCAGTGGAAGGCACCACAGGACCACAGAGGTAGATCCTCAAATAAAATGCTCCAGGACAGGGTTATAATCATCATTATTCCAGGGTGCTTTGCTGAGGGCCTGGTACTCAGAGCACTACACAGAGTAAAATAAATCCTTTTTTTTCCTTTTTTTTGCACTGGGAGTTGCAAACTGTTATCTCCAGTTCCTTGAGAGTGCCTCTCTCTCCTGCCTTTCACAAGCTGTCAAAAAGAAAATGAAACTCCTGGCCTGAAGAAAGAGAAATGCTGAGGGAAAGCCAGGTGTTTGCTCTGCATATCAAATTATGCTTTGTCACAGGTGGGCTCAGAGCTTTCTGCAGCCACCAGACCCCAAATTGCCCAAGGCTCCGCAGCTGAGCTGGAACTGGAGCTCTGCAGCTGCCCAAGGAGGCAGGAGATTCTCAGGACCTGCAGTTTAGAAGTCATGGCCCTTGGACAGTTTCCATTATTGCTGTAAAATTGTCTCTTGAGTGTAATATAATGAATTTCCATTGATGCCTTTCCAGTGTATTTATTTGTTTAACTGTGGTGCTCCTTGGATGGAGAAATCTTTTCCCACAGGGTTGTTGGATTTTGGGGTTTTTTTCCTTCTTTCCCTTATTTCCGTCTTTTTACAAATGCACAGTTCACTCACGTGGTTTAGGCTTTATTTATAAAAAATCATTTTCATATTCTTTTATTGCAAGTGTACCTTTCTTATATACTTCAGGGGCTTTTTTCTTTTTTTTTTTGAATAAAGGGTGAAAACATGCCTCAGGAAGACAAGGGAAGAAAGCTGGTGCCTTCACTTAGCCTGGTAGGGAGGGTGGCTGTTTTCAAGTGCATGTTTTCTTCCTTTCTGCTGTCAGCCTCCCTTCTGAGCCTTTCTCACCTCAGATTAGTAAAGTTGTATTTACATCTCCTTAAATAGCAAAGGTAATTAAACCCCCACATTTCTAGCCTGCCCTGTTCAGATCCTATTAATCTAGGGAATGAGTTGCATAGGAAATATGTAATAAAATTTCAGTGGTTCAAAAAAGGAGGTGGGGACACTATTTATTAAAAAAGTAAATTGGAGGGGAATAGGCTATTTGTTTCGTTCCATGTCTCAGGTGAAAATAATTGGCTCATTAATCACAATATCAGCTTGGTCATTTTAGGAAGGTCAGGCTAAAGAATGAATAGAAACAAAGCACAAGATTTTAAAATTTAAAAACAAACATTAAGAATGCCAGTGAAAGAAACTTCAGTAAATAAACCCTTGACATCTTGTTGTTTTATATAAATAAACATTTAGGATTAAATGCATTTCATGTGTCTTTCCTCGCCTAGTTCTTTTAGAATTACACACTAGAAACATATATGTATTTATATATACACACATACATATTCACACAGTAGCATGAAAGTTAAGGTTGATTTATTTCCTTCAGATTTCTCTGGATAAGAGTTCTTTTGGCTCTGCTAGCTTTCCACAAATCCACCATTTCTTTCCCAAAATACCCTCTACTATCTTTGAATGCAAGTAGTTACTGCCAAAGCAGAAACCCTGGGATCCTCACATTCTGTAAGGTCCCTTGATGTTTCAGGTGTCATAATTCCCTGAGGCAAGAAGAATTTTATTTTAGTCTCATCTTTGAAATAGCAAATTTTCATTTTGCTGTCTGTTATTTATTTATTTCTTATTAAAGAACAAATATCAAGCACTTGGGGAGATCTCATCTAAATATATAGAAGCTAGAGAAGTTATGTACCAATGAATAGTTTTTCACATAATGTTTAAAAATAATTTTTTCTGATTTGGAAGGCATTTAGCTGGGTGTGGCAGTGTCATTGGTCTGTCTCTTTGTTGCTGGATCTCACCTTTCTGTGTTTTCTCCCCTGAGCATCCCCACAGTATTATTCTGTGATGTGGCTCTCCAGAGCAACAAAACCCCCAGAACTGCAGCACCACAGATTCCTAACTGCAGGATATCTCATGATGGCTTGCTTTTGCTTGCTGCTTTTGAAATTGAAAGAGAATTGTGTCATGAGATGAAGATAAGAGATATGGGAATTTTGCAAACAACAGTGATGAGGATGGAATTCCTGGGTGATATGGAAGAGAAGCTGTAGTGCCTGTGATGAAGAGCTCTGCTAAGTGGCAAGAAAATATGTTCACACTTGACACTTTTCCTCAGGGAGGATGGGAAATGCCAGAAGTAGGGCATGTGGCATGAATTACCCCCTACAAGTGTACACACTGAGTTTCCTTTTCTGGAAAAGGTCGAGAACTGGGTTGATCCACTGTCAGACATAGAAAGCAGCTCCAGCAAAGAGCTGAACTTCTCTGTTGCGTCCCTTTCGTTTCCTCTTCCAGAGCCCAGAAGTTTGTTTCTGATGTGGGAAACACTCCTCACCAGTTGGAATGTCGAGCTTCAGTTCTCTGTTCATTCAGTTCTCTTCAATTCTCCTGAATGACCCAAGCTTAAAGTGTGATAGGGCAAATCAGCTACCAATGGATTTATTGTTTCTTACATCTGGAAGGACTTTAATACCTTTGCCTTACTCCTAGAGAGTTTTCATTTTTGTTCTCATGTTTTTCACTTTATTATCTCTTCTCTCACACATATCCCAAACACACCTGGCAAGGGATGTGCATGTCTTAAAGTTTGTCCACTCCTGCCTTATGGCATCTTTTAGTCAAGGAAATGTTGGCTCTTCCCTCACTAACCTTGCTTGAAATAAATCTCACACTAGAGCCAGTTTTGTCTCCAAAACCTTTGCTCAGAAACAAATCCAAACCAAAAAGCAGCCAGGAGATGGGAGAAAGGAAATCAGGGCAATTTACCCTTCACTTGAGGAAGGTAAATGAGAAGCCTGGTTTTGGAATTGTATAGTACCTCAGGTACTGTCCTACTATCACGGAAAATTTGGTTTTTTTGATGTGTGAATTTCTCTTACAATGAAACCTTCCAAGCTTGATGACTGCTGTGGAAGTCATTGCAGTGGATTTTCAACCTTACGGAGAGGAGGAATGTGCAGCCTCCTCAAGTAAAACACATGTGGAATCAACATAAATTCTGCTCAAGCTGAGCCTGTAAGAGGATTTTCCAATTCAGCTATGCAAAATTGGGTCAGGCCAAAGCTTATATCATATTGTTAATTCTTCATGGGGTTTTCTGGGTTTTTTAACGTTTCCATCCCTTACTCTATTACTTAGAAAAGTGAGTTCTGTTCTTCAAATCAGAACCTAAATAAGGATAAAATTTTGCATGATAGAAAAATAATGTTTTTGTTTTCTCTTCCTTTCTCTTTTTCTTTTCTTCTCTTTTTTTAAAAACAACTTATAGGGCTGGAAATTTGAGATATTCAGAGCACATGGATGAAGGCCAGGGAGTTTTGACAATTCTTTTTGCAGGTCCCCTATCAGCACATTGTGTTTGACAAATGACTCCAAAATGGGAGAGCATGCTTTGATCCTTAGGTTTAGCACTGTACTGTAAATCTAAGCTGAAGAACTCTGGTTTTGAAAATTAGCTCTTAGACACGTAAATAATAAATTGTTGGAATTTACTTTAAAACCTTCCCTATCACATCCCCATTGTCTGAATGGAACACAAGCCAATTAAAAAGATTGAAAAAATATATGTCACATATGTAATGTATGTAATATATAAATATCTCAATATAAATATATGAGTATGTGCATAAATCATTCAAACATCTGGATATTTTAAGATCAAAGCATTCCAGCAATTGTTCAGCCAGTTTCCATGTAAACATTATATTAGTGCATTTTGCCATGGAAAGAAGAGGAAGTTATTAGAAAAATACTTCATTTTTAATATTAATTCTGAGTTGTGTTTATACTTAATTGTTTTATATTAATTCTGAATTTGTCTCTTCTACTGGTTAATTAATCATTCAAAGTTGAGTCCTCAAGTCCAATTCCCAGGTTGTTTTTCTGAGCTTCCAATTGGACAAATGAAATCTGGTCCTTCTTTGGTGACATTCATGAGAATACACAGCTGATTCTGATTGTCACCTAATTTCTCAGGCACAAAAGCCTGTTTGTACTGAAAAATTTGGTGACAACGAGTAACTCATCTGCGTCAGTGTGTGTCATGTTGCCAACAATTTCCCTAACACAAGGCAACTAAGAATATTTTCTCTCCAAACCAAATTGCTATTGGTTTTTAATGAGGTTTGCTTTTCATTTAGTGAGCATTTGTGTTGATTAGGTTTGTATTGTTCCACTTTTTATGATTTTTCTTGTTAGTAAAATTACCCAAATAGTACATATTAACATGAAAGCTGTTTCTGAGGAGGAATTTTCATTCTTTCATGTGACAGAGCTGTACTGCTGTCAATGCATCTCAAAGGGAAAAGAAATTAGATTATTTCTCTCCATAAAAGTCATGGCTTTTAAAGAACTATTAACACAGATGAGTTCATCAAGCGTTTATCATGCCCAAATAATTCCTTTCTGAAACTTCACTTAGATAAAAAAAAAAGAAGGAAAACCAGTCACTGGTGTTTGTGTTTAAAAAGCAGATAAAAGTGCTGCTGGGGATTGTACTCCAAGTGCACAGCTGTAAATGGAGAAAGCATCTTTGAAGGATGATGCTCTGTACTTCACATAGAAGTATTCTATGAGCTGCTTGCAATGGAAAGCCCAGAACTGGAATTATTGTTTGTCCCATGCCTCTGTTTGCTCAGCTCTGGAATATTCAAATGGTTGCTTGTGAACTCTGAAATCACAGATGGAGTTCTACAGAGCTCCCAGTCCACAGCATCATTTAAATGTGTTGTGTGAAGACAGAGGCTTTCTCAAGAGGGAGTAAAGATGAATCCTAGGGAAAAGGCAATGAAACCCCGATATTTTTAAGGTTTTTCTCTCTGGCTGGTAATGTCAGCAAGGATAACAGGGAGCCAACAAAGAGCAAGTCCATCCTGGGCTCCTGTGTGCAGGTGAATAATCCCACAGACACCAGGGATGTTGATGCAGCTCCCCCTCTGTCCTGATCACATCTGGGATTCCAGAGAGGTGCCGTGGCTGCAGTGTGTCACATTTCCCTGTGTGTAATAAACTCCCAGAGAAAATACCTTGCTGGAACCCTTGGCAGGCCATTTCATCTAACTGGAGTAAAACACAAAGTTCATTAACAAGCTGTTTGTGTAAAACCGACCATTTCCACATATTTCAGTGGGTTTCATTGGTACAAGGAAAGGAGAACAGATTTTAAGATGTGTTTTCCTTTAGATGAGAGTGATACAAACCACAACTGCTGTAAAACAGTATTTGTCCTCCTACCCTTCTGGCATGTGTTTTAGATTACATCAAAAGCATAGCTACTCGTTGGCAGTAAAAGGGCCATGGTAAAATGGGCAGGTTAAAAAAAACTTGAGTGTGCTGAGAAATCTAATTTGGGACATCTGGATAAGTCTTGAGAAGCTTTATCCATGCCTCATCAAAATATGACAGCTGGTACCTACAGCACCAGATTTTACTAAAAAGTTTTCAACATGTAGTTTGTGTTCTATGTTCCTGATCCGTATTTGAACAGCAAGTTTTTAAGGGCGGTAACTGTAAAATCTTTATTTACATGAGTATTCTCTACCTATTAATAAAGTCAGTAAAGTCCACCTGTGACCAAATTTTTCAACTCAACCATTTGCTCAAAATGTGTAAATGTCTGTGTACTGTGGCACAGCTGATGTATCCAGCAGGCATTTTAAGACTGGTAAATTTATAGGGTTTAAGTGCTCCATTTTTGAACCTTCTTTCTAACTAATTTTTTTTTTTTCACTTTACTTGAAACACGAAATCAAGTGACTGTGGTAAAGATCTGACTACAAATTAAAAACTCCTTCTAATGTAACAATACATCCTGTTTGCTTTTAAGAAGTTTGTTTGCATGTGTGATATGGCATTTTATTTTGGAAAAAGGCTGTGATGGGTCAGACACAGCAAGGTCTATGGTATCCAGAGTCATGTGCATTGCCTGTACAGTACACTGTATTTCAGAGGGGTTTGTCTTTGGCCCCTGAGTTTGATGGCTGGTATAACCTCTCTCACTAGCTGATAGACAGGAGGCAATTTTCAAGTAAAACTTGCTTTCCATTTTCAAGTCTGGGTTTGCCCAAATAATAAATTCAGAGCAGTAGTTTCACTCTCTTTTGATTCTGTTCTGTCTCCCCTCATCCCTGCAGCTACCTTTGCTAAGTAAAGCAAGAGCTGTCTAATGCCAAATTATTCGCTGTACAGAAGTTGGGAGGGGAAAGTTGCTTTTTCCACCTTGGTTTTCTGGAGCTGGCATTCCTGCTGGACAATCCTGGGAAGTGGGCACAGTCCAACAACAGCACTGAGTGAGCTTCTGCCCTGGCACCACCTCTGGATCCCTGCTAGGGAACTCCAGGGAGGCGTTTATGGACAGTCTTGGGCTAGAACAAGGCAATTCCCACCTCTCACATCTGTAAGTCACACATGCTGCTCTCCTGGAGGTCTGCAATGCTTTACAGGTTTGTTTTGCTGATGCTTGTCCTAGTTGAGATTGCCCTGAGTTGCAAAATTTGAGTTCTGGGGCAGGAAAAAGCATTTGGCTTATCTTCTGGGCCCAGGGAGCTGTGAAAAGCTGCAGTGCAGAGATCAATAATTATGAATGAGAATCCCATTTCCCTCAACAGTGGAGGGAAGCGGGAGTAAATAATTTCTTTGCAAGAAGTTCCTTGTAAATCCAGACAGGCCATATCAGGTTTGAATGGACTGAGTCAGACTGACAAGTGCTGATAGCAATGATTCTTTGAAGACTTCAGATTTCTCAGATAGAGAGGAATGGGTATTTCCACACATAAAAAGAACACTTTGAAGAAGGCAGTATCAGTGGTAACTGGAAGATCACACTATTTGGGAGATGGTAAACACAGCAGAAGGCAGAATTCATTCTGCAGGTAGATTGTCATCATCCTATAACAATGAATAAAAAAGGTCAGGCACTGCAAATTCACTGTCAGTTTTTCTGCCCTTGCCTTATTTATGTTCCTCTGCAGTTACTAGTCAGAACAGAGCACAAGAACTGCAGCTTGCACTGATATATTGAGTTTGTTCATGGATTATGGATCTATTAATGATTCTAGTAATAGAAACTATTCCTCAGTTCAATTGGTAAATTTGCCTCCAGGTTCATTTTGTTCCAAAATGTGGTGATCAGTCATCCACCAACCCTGTGGGAATTGTAATGGATTAATTTCCAAAACCATGAGGGAGATCTTTTAAATCTCTCTTTTAAGATGTGGGAGCTGGGGGTAAGATAAGCCCTGTTCCATGTTGGAGGTCACAAACAGTTTTGGGTTTTGTGGCCATGCATTTGCTCCTGTCCCTGGCATTAGATGGGCCCTGTACCACCAGTGTAGTTTGGAGAGGTTATGGTGGGGTATGAGCAATACAATAATCTTGGCAGAAGTCTCTTAATGTTCCCTGTGGTAGACCAGGCTGGAAAATGACTGAAGTTTGTCTTTATTTCTCCATATTCTCCCATCCATCTTCTAACGGTATCACTTTTGATCCCAGAGGGCTTGGCAAACCTTTCCAAAAGGAAAGAAAAAGGCCATTTGCTGACAGTATAATTTGAATGTGGAATTCTTATCTTGTAGCTGTTTCATGGCTGTGCAGAACAGCATAACAAATGAGTATGTGTGGGACTTACAAACTCTGCTTTTCTGGCTTCCTGGGGCAGGCAACAACAGAAAACATGAAGAAAGAATATTGAAACCCATTTTAGCTTTGTATTTTTTAATTATTAGTGCTGGGATTCAACATAATCCTTATGGGAATTAAACTGCATGATACTAGTTTTTATAACAGAGTTCAGATTATGTACCCCAGTCACTGTTTATTGCCTCACCCTAGGGGAAAAAATCCATCAGAAAAAAATCAATGCCTTTGTACTAATTCTCATTGGACTCCTATTGGTATTGTATGATTTAAGAATCTGCAGTTGCATATTTTTATGTCAGCAGACATTTGTATTGTGCCGTGCTGCATTTATGTGTCAGAACACACTGCTGCTTAGTTGTGCCTGCATTTTTTATTATTCAGGATAACAACAAGCAATTGCTTTCAAGACACAGTAAAGCACAACACTTAAGCTTGTAGATGAGTGGGATTTCAAATTCTGTCTGCTTCTTTTTTCACAGTGACTTACTAGGGATCTGAACCTATGGGAAAATGAGGGATGAGTGGACAATGTCACTGTGGTTATGCTCTTGATTTATTTTTTGTGGTTTGGTTGTTTTTTTTTTTCCCTTCAGTCCCATCAACTCTTTGCATGTTAGTAATTGTGTATAGGCAAAAAAAAAAAATTATTTGGGCAGCACAAAGTTATCTCTTAGAAAGTTCTCTCCTAGCAGTTAGAACTGTACTAGGTGGTATAAATTGGATTTTGAACTGCATAAGTTACTTACTTTCTTTTGAACATTTAAAAATCTTGTTTATAATGTTTCCTTTAGACTGGACAGCCATCCTCTCCCTCAGAACCTTGTTCTGTTCTCATGGGACACCATCAGCTCTCACAGATTTCTGTGCCCAATCTGTCTCGAGCTCCTGCCTCACTTGTTCTTTGGGACAAGCAGCTCATGTGCTCCTGTGGCTGCTCCATGCTTTACCTCTCTTTACTCACCTCCAGCTCCTTTCCAGTTTCTTTACATTTTTTCCCATCAATTATGTGCATTTTTGACCAGCATTCTTCACATTGCTGTTCTATTTATCAGCTGATTATTGAGCTTGGTGCAAATGCAAATAAATCAGCTGCGGCCAGAAGCCCAGAATTGGGGCAGTCTTGGGGCAAGTTTGGAATTTTTAATCATACAGGAACTTGAATGCAGGCCTTAACCAGAGGGAAAAAGGAATCTTTTTATTTTAAGAACCAGTGGCATCTTGTCAGTTTTTCATCTTTAAAAAGCCTCATCCCACAAAACCTATAATAAACAACAACAAAAGCAGACTGGAACTAAAGAATTTTCTCCCTCTGCTTTTCAGCTTTTTATTCTCCTGTCTTTCTCCTGTATCCCTAGAAACCAGAGAACTTTAATCTAAGCTCTCTTTCACTTCATCCTCTGGCCTGTCACCCCATTGCAGCAGACACAAATAACCTTTTCTTCCAGAGGCCTACTCTGAGAAAAATAATTTCCTTTTGATCATGCCAGTACCTGAATTGTTCATCCTGGTTTAATGCTGGTGGTGTCTTTGTATTCCAGCTTGGCTTCCTCTGGATAAAGATTTGTTAATGCACAAGTGCCCCTAGATTCTGTCAGGCTGGTGCTGCCAGCTTTATCTCTGCTGGTCCTCCTCACATCCAGCAGAACTACTCCTGCTTTCTTGGCAGGCTGCTACAATCATAATTTGCTTTCTTTTTGAGTCTGGAACACCTTCCCAAAGGTTCATTATTATTATTTTTTGTGACCATCTTGGCTGGATATACTCTTCTGTTTTTATTCCATTTCCCAGGTGCTGAAAGTTATTTAGAAGTGTAAGTGCAGGGATGATTTTTGCCTGTGCATGTGTTTGCCTGCCTGCATGCAGAGAACTCCTGGGACCGGAGAATTCATTATTTGTGCCTGTGCTATTCCTTCCCTCTGCTTTTATGTGCCTGGCAAATTGTGAATTCCTCAGAGCAGGGACGATGGCTCCTGATGTACTTGTAGGAGATGGGTGTTCTGTGAGTGGCATTGCAATAATATTTACTAGAAGTGTTTCTCCTTGGACTGAATGCCCTGAGAGGACAAAATTCAGTGAATAATACACTGTTGTGTCCCTTCTGGAAATTACCAGAACTCTTTGGATCAGTGTTTCACACCGAAATCCCACTTTCTCCTCTGACAATTCCACACAGTCTCCTGTGACAAACACACAGTGCCAGGAAGGCAGGGGATGAACTTGAGCTGTCTGCAGTGCAAATACAGCTTTCATGCACTTATATAATGTAAAAGCTTTTGTCTGCTGGTTTAGGTCTAGGAGAGAAAAGTTGAAAACAGCAATATTAAAAAATATCCCCCCAAAACATAGAGGTAGGCAGCTTTGTTTCTCTATTCTTTCACTCCTGGGCCTCCCCCCAAAAAACCAAAAATTAAAAACTCTTTAGGGTGCATATTTCCATGTTCTTCAGGAGTAACTTGCCAAATTTTAGTGCTAAACTCCTGCCTGGTTCTAATTCCCATTAACAGCAAAGAATATCACCAATCTGTGCTGCTTCACTTTTTCCCAGTGCAATGGATTTGGATTAACTTCTCTGCCTCTTATCCTAGCAAAGTATAATTTTATTAATTGAGTATTCCTTAATTATTAAGTATTAATTAATTAGTTTCTAGCTGCATAATACAGTATGCATGTATTTTAGTAGTCAGATGGATCACCTTGGCGATTTTTTTCCCTTAAAATCCGGTTTCATTGCTTGTGGATGCAACTCAGCACCTGTATGTCTGGAGAAAGTATTAAAATAGTAGGGGATTCATGGTGATTTAAAATGAACACACACTTCAAAAATCGTGGTCTAGTCATTTCTTATACTGGACTAGTTCACAGATTGATGGACAAAGTATTTCTTTATGCCTCATTTTAACTTGCTGTACAATAGAAATAAATTACCTATTTCATGGGAATGTTATAAAGACTAATAAATTATTTAGGCAGGATTGTACAGTATGTGATCCACATTTGCCTTAGAATGATACTGATTTATTCTGTGATGTTCTTCACACTTTTATTTTTAGGTGGCAACTACCCACTGATATGGTAAAGAAACTGGAAAGCCAGCAATTTTAGCACTCTTGTTTCAAAATGTTCAGCTAGAAATGAAGCCAAACATCTAACTGGAAGGAGAGGGGAAAATAACCTATTAAATACTCACTGCAATAAATTAGAAACACTGTGATAAAGTACACTGAAGAGAGGAAAAACCCTTGCCAGACTACTTCAAAAAGGTGTTGTTTAGGAAAATCACTCCCCTGAAAGTTGGGAAAAGGGAAAATGGGCTTTTATTCCTGGGGAAAGAAGGGTTTTTAATGGAACTGCCACTGCAGAGGGAGTGGCGTTAATGGCTGGCAAAAGGGAAAATGGGCACACCTTCTCATCCTGCTGGTGTTGAGGAGTGACTGAACTTACATGAGGGTTCAGAGAACATAACCAGCCACATCTTCAGGAATTCCATCCCATACTTCTGTACCTAACAATTTTTGGTGAAGCTGAAGCTTAAAAAAGGAGCCAGCTGCAGCAGAAGAGCATGTGCTGAGCAAAACCTGGATCTAGGCAGGATTCAGTGTTTAATCCACGAATGACTGAAATTAAACACTTCACATCCTTTGAAATAGTCCAAATTTTTCTTTTCTTAGTGTAGTATCGTAGCTTTTACTGAGTTTTTCATTACAATTTCTCTGAAACTCCTTGTAGGTTACAATTTCCACATGGCAACACTTGTAAGTGTCAGAAGTTTGTTTCACTGAAATCTTGCAAAGCAATGTTGGCCAGTAGAAAAGAGTGTCTAAAAATTAAAGGAGCTTGAGCACCTGTCAAGGTCTGAGAAGATATTCAAAACAATGAGTTTGAATAATTATATGTGTGTGTGTGTATATATATATATATATATACATATATACACATATATAAAATATTATATGTTATACTATATATTATATATATTATATATTATATATTATATATTATATATTATATATTATATATTATATATTATATATTATATATTATATCTACTATATTATATCTACTATATTATATATATTACATATTATATTCTATTATAGATATATATAATAATAACAAATAAATGGTACATTTATTTATTTTTAAACTGTGACACCTAATTACTGCTGCTCCAGAAATGCTTTAAACCATATAATGTCGTCTAGAATTGTTGTTTTATGAGCAGCCTTAATTTTGGAAAGGAAAGATTTAAAAGCTATTTTTCCTTTTTTTTTTTTCCTTTCCTTTGCCTAATTATATCCAGTCTCTTAATTCCAAGGTTGAGATATTGACATGTGCCCCCTTTTTATTTTTTTTTTTTTTGGTAAATGGTAATTTAATTTTATTTTTATGGTAAATGTAAATACTTCATTATAATAGTATAAAATAAAGTCTAGTATTTTGGGGAAATTGCTGCTATGAAAAAATGATCAGCAATTACAAGGTATTAGTTCTGAAAATGTAAATGATTGCCAAGTTCAAATAGCTGTAATGCTTTATCTCATAATTCTATAACATCATTAGAGACATAATTATGCAATATCATTAGAGATGGAATCCTCACATCCAACTTGGTTTCCTGCCCAGTTTGTCTTTAGGAAAACTCAGAACAACAATTTGTGTATTGCTTATTCATAAAAAATGTGATGAAAGAGCTGGAAATATTTCTGTTGACTTAGCTGCTCTGAATGCAGAGCAGTGTTTAGAAGAGGAGCATTTACAAGCATTTACAAAATAATTTTGGAACTAGGGTTTGTAGGAAACCATGGCTCACACAGGCTGGAGTGCTGTCTCCTCACACACATTTGCAAACAATTCCCTGCATTCAGCAGTTGCTTTATGTAAAGATATACAGTGATAGGTTATAATGTACCCCATAAAAGAATTCCTTGGGGTGAGTTGTTGGGGAATTTCTTCTAGAGGAAGTTACACTTGAATGCATAGGCTGTGTAAAGTCAACCAGTTTTCAGAAAACATTAAAAAATGAAAACGGTGCTCTGTTGTGTGAGGAATGGCAGCACTGGTGCAAAGTTATCTGAGCATCTGTGGCAGTGGGGGAGCAGGGCTGGCCCCAAATTACCCAGAATGGATATTTGCACAACTGTGGCAGTCACTATTTCCAGCAGCTGGAAAAATCAGCTGGATCCCCACTGTGCATAGCCAGTGGCTGTGCTGCTTGCAGTTTCTAGGGGACATGGAATTACTTGTCTCCTAAGATGCTAAGAATAGAGAGAATGCAGCACTAAAAATATCTGCAAGATAATTACAAACAAAAAATTGCATTTGGGACTTCAAGCAATATAATAAATAACCAGAATGCTGTGCTGACTTGATTTCTCTGTGACCAGCTATTAAAATTGTTAATGTTCTTCCAAGACTTTGCAAACATCTGGGTGCAGTTCCTCTCTCCAGCACACGCTCCCATGTGCTGGAAGTTTTAAACCTTAGAGTGGAATTCCTGTCTTATGCTCTCTGTGCTTTGAGCACCCTGCCTTGCCAGGCAAGAGGAAAGGCTCAACAACTGGAGAATCCCTCCTACCTTAAGAATTGTGAATTATTTTCTGATCTATGAGTCTGTCATGCCACATGTCTTATGCAAGGTGCTGCATGTTGAAGCACAGATTTGTCACCCCTGTGTGTCTTGCACCCTCTGCTAACAACTCCTTCTCTTTTCTCTTCTCTTCTCTCTTCTCTTCTCTTCTCTTCTCTTCTCTTCTCTTCTCTTCTCTTCTCTTCTCTTCTCTTCTCTTCTCTTCTCTTCTCTTCTCTTCTCTTCTCTTCTCTTCTCTTCTCTTCTCTTCTCTTCTCTTCTCTTCTCTTCTCTTCTCTTCTCTTCTCTTCTCTTCTCTTCTCTTCTCTTCTCTTCTCTTCTCTTCTCTTCTCTTCTCTTCTCCTCTCTCCCCTTCCCTAGTGTCTGCAGCCACAGCTGGATGTGGTTCTCCCTTCCTGGTCTCCAGCAGGTGCTTCAGGCCAAACCAGCTGCTTTCCCTATTTGTGTAGAGTGGATTGGAAACATGTGGCTCTCTCAAAGTGCAGTATTCAAAAATGACAACATATGTAAAAGTGAGCCCCTGTCTCCTTTTTATAGACTGCTGAATAGTGAGATACATAAAAATATTTTGATCTCTGAGGTCACTGTTGCCTTGTGCTGTTACTGGTCACTACAATTTATCTTTAAGACAAACATGGACTCAAACTACCTGCGGAGTGCAGGTGATGTTTTCTACAGACAAGATGATGTTATCTCTGTTTCAGTAATTTTGTCGAAAAAAAATCTTGGGCTTTATATGGGCAAGAATTTGGAGAAGCAAATACCAGAACCTAGGGTGTTAATTGGAATTGTTATTATTCTGAGGGGTTAAAGGGAGATCTAAAATACATCCACATGTTGTTTCACAGGAAACTGTTGGCAGTATCATTCACGCCAGAGGAACTTCTGCTCAGGTTTTAAAAAGCAAGAGTAATACAGGTGCTGTTTCTGGGTAAAAAACAAGGCACAGCAAAATCTGCTGGAAAACTCAATTTTCCTGTACCTCTGACTCATGTAATAATCTTTAACAATCTGTTGATTCCACTGTGCCCTTAACACTGCAAGGCATTATGCTAGGGTAAAAGAACAGCGTGGATCCATAGGCCACGATGGAATTAATAATTCCATCCAAGAATTCCAAGAGGCAGGTTTTTATAACCATATAACCCGAAAAATGTGTCACTGAAAACTGCCCCACAGAAATTGATATACAAGAGACAATTATGGCTTCCCAGCTAATTTGACTCAGATAATATTCATCTTTCATGAATGTTTTCCATAAAGTAAATGACCACTTCTGCAGACAATCTAAAGTCAAAGTGAACAGACAGGTTTCTGAAACTACCCCAATAAAACTTGACTTGTGGGAGCTTAGATATGATACACAGCATTCTTTTCAGATCTTTCCAGATGATGAAATCTCCATGTGATTCAATCTCTCCTAGGAAAATTCAGTCAAGAATTTAATATCTGAAAGCTTTACTTTCAAGAAGAATTATTTAAATTTGCCATCCTTGACAGGAGTTATGATTGTGAGACCAAGCAGAGGAAGTCATGCTACAGAACAACAAAATGATTTAAATATGAACTGGTTCAAGCCTGAACTGACACTTTGAATGCTTCTGTCTCTCTGCTAAAAAAAAATGGGTGTAAGAGAGGGGTTTTTCTTTAACTTAGTTCATTGCTAAATACACAGAAATCTAACATTTAAGTGCCTAGGCACAATGCACACAGGTTAGAAAAATGGAGGTGGTACACATTGCATTCAGCTGCAGGCACAAGGATTGGTATTTCCCACATACCCCATGTGCCTTCCAAGATATTCAATTGAGCTTTAGATTCTGGTTTCTAAGAATAGGAAAGCAAGGCAGATCAGGAAAGTGATGCCTGCCAGAAATGTAAAGCTATCTTTGATACAGGTTTGGTGGTTTTGTGGTATTTTTTTTTCCCTCCTGCAATGCATACCCAGGTAAAAAGTGTTCAATAGCAAAGCATGTGAGGAACACTAAAAGCCGAGGTAATTCACTTCTTTAGTGTGATGATCTTCATCTCTTAATAAAAGAAGCTCTCTCTGAATGGCTGCCACATCTATGGTCAGCAAAAATGCCTAAAGCACGAGACATGTTTTGGAAAGTGCTGTCCTTACACAACTTTTAATTCTTGTCCTTGCACTGCTTGTGTTGTACTTTTTCTACTGTTTAGAAAGGTCTCAGCATCCAGTATTGGTAGCAAGATCCTTTTTGTGCAACAGGATGCTTTTTGTAGTTGTCAGTGCTTATTCAAGGTGATCTGTCCACAAGTTTGGGACATATCTTTAGAATCTCCTCTTTAACTGTGAGCATTTCCAGAGCATTTAACTCAAGTGAAACTTCTTGTTTTAACAGCTGAACAATGTCTATGAGAATACAGAAAACTATAAAAAAATGGTAAATCACAAAAATATGATACACTGAAAACCCTTATTAACAGATGCTGAAAATAAGAATGTAACCTTTGGTGGCTTGTTTTGAATTTGAATGAGTGCTCTTGTCATCTGCAGCAAAATATTCATAACTGGTATGAGAATCACTGGCATTTATGGGCACCTAAATATTGTTATTTCCTATCTGTGTTTGCAGAAAATGGGCAGATCTTCCTGAGGTTAGCTCTTGGTATGCCACTTCTAGGGCAGATGGGGAAATAAAACACTGAAATCAAATGATTTTAGCAATGAGAGAAGGTTAGGGAGCATCAGTCCAAATGACAAGCTGAGGCTCACAAGATTCTTTGTGTGTGCTTACAGGAGCTTTGGTTCTCTAGGAGTAAGAAAGAGTCTCTATTTTAAAAATGTTGCCTGCTATTGTTTATTAAAGAAACCCCAAAAAACTACCATCCACACAGACTTCTGATCAAGAATGTCAGCAGAGTTTAAAGGCTGAACTCTTAATACTTTTAGGTCTGAGCAGTCACCACCTTCTAAACTGTGGTCTAGTTTATTAAGACTACTCAGTTTCTTTCCTTTTAAAATTTGAATTAAAATTTCGTGCACCTTTGACCTTTTGAACTAATAGATATTTGTTGTTTTCATATCCTAAGATGATATTCTTTAATTGAAAAACCATCCTATCATATATGCACCTCAAATGAGACTACTTCACTGGAAACAATATATTATCATGAAAAGTATGTTTTTGTAGTGCTAAAAAGTTTTCAGATGGTTTATCACAAAAATCCCCTCAGACTATTCAGAACAAGACTGAATTTAGGTAAAATTGTCATTTCATGGGACAATGCAAAGCTAATGTTAGCCAGTAAACAACAATACATTGCTTTGCTGTTAAGAATATAGCCATGAATGACCAGCCTGAGACTCTACTTTTGCACTTTTAAGTATTTTTAAAGCAAGGTGTGCAGCAGGGGGGAAATTTAGAAAATCAGTAGAAAATGCCCTGTTAGATAAAAGCCTTGCTAATTGCTTCCAGAGCCTCTGTGTGAACACAGCTATTTTGTATTCTTGTTGGAGAAGTTATTGTGGAAAACTTCTAACATTCACTTGAAAAAATGTTGAAAAAGGATCATGTTTTCTGCATTTTTTTATCAGCATTAAAAATAGCTGCAGTGCTGAAGGTGATCTGTGTAGCAGTGATGTAATTGTGAACCAAACCTGACATTTTGGTGTCTTATCTGCCTGTCTTAAAAGACTGTAGTTGGATAAAGTGCACTTTAATGTCATTTTCCTTCTGTTGTGGTTGGCCAGTAAGCTGTCTGTGTACATGTATGATTATGTTTTAGATGTAAATTTACATGTATTTGATGATGTAGAGATGTACACACACAAATACACATAATTTAGGTCTGCAAGCAAAATTGTGCAAGCAAAATGATGCTTACAGACACATTTTTACATTGATTGTAAAATGTATGACCTTCTAAAATCTGTTTCCCTTTATATCTCCAGCTAAGTAAGTATTCAGTGCTACCCAGTATAAAATGAAATGTGACAGCTACTTGCTTAATTATAATTTTTGCAACTACCTCTTGATTACCATACACAAAAAGGCTCAGTGATTAGTTTTGACTGATTAACTCCTGTTTATAAAAGACACAGAAAAAGACACATGGTTTTGGAGGAATTTTGGTCCTTCAGGAAGATGAAACCAAGGAACCTTCCACAGCAAAAGAGGGCAATCCCAAACCATGCTCACTGCCAGCAGATGTTGGCCAGCCTGGAAAGATCAGGCAGGCAAGGATAATCAGGAATTCTCCTGTCAGAGTGCCAGCTGGGAATGAATGGGTATGGTGTCAGTAATCTGTGCTCCTGGAAACCGTAGCTTTGTAAAGTATATAAACATATAAATGAATAAATTCCTGGAACCTGCATCCCTCCTGAAGAGGGATCTCCCAAAGTATTATCCAGGGATCTCTGAGAGCAACCAAGCCCTAACACCTTTTCCCTAAGGATGTCCTCACATCACCAGCACAGCTTTTCCTGCTGGGTGCTGGTGTCTTGCCCCAAGTGCAAATGTGGTGAGAGAACACACAGTGGGAGACCTTGGGACACCACTCCAGGTGATATCCGGGTACAAGGGATGATACCTGAGAAGATATTTGCTGTCCATAAATATTTAAGCAAGTACTGCAGGAAGAAGGCTTAGGGTTTCTTGCAATGTTATATTTCCTTTAATTGTCAGTATATCCTTATCAGCTGGTAGATGTGGTAGGTGTACTGCTATTTGTCAGGAAAAACTGATCAAAATATGTGGGAACAGTTGTCAAGCAGCAGGAGGAAGAGGGAGCTGACTGGATATTTCTGGTCATCTTCATCTCTGACTAGATTCAGTCAGGTTTTCTGACTTCTGGAATGGTATTCTTTGCTAGCTTTTCCTCTTAAAAAAAAAAAAATCAACCCCAAACACAAACAGCTATTGTTAGGGAATATATTTTACCTTTTGAGGAAACTGATGGTTGAATAAGGTTCTGTAGTTTTCCAGAAAGTGAAGATGAGTTTTATTTTCCACTTGGTACTTTTGATTAATTTTTCTCTTTGGCAGTGTGAGGCAGTGCTCCTCTATGTGTGTAATTTTAGAGATGAGGCAGCTCATTGCTAAGAGTGTCCAGTGAAATGTGGCCACGTCCTTCAGTTCTGCCTGTGCTGTTGTGTTTTTCTGAGAAGCTTGTCAGAGAAAGTCTGTTCAGAGGCCTGAGGTCTCAGAGCACAATAATGGTAATGCTTATGTACACTCACAATTTTTACTGTACCTCGTAGGCTTATCCACAGATTTAAACCCCTTTCCCTTTTTATTATGTTATCCAAGAAAAATGTTTGCTCCACGATAAAAAACAAAGGGAAAAGTAAATTCTAAATAATGCATTTTACCTATAGCCAAGTTGCTGCAGTATAAAGTAATCGTTCAAGTCCAGATTTATAGGGTTTCCCACCAAGAATTTTTATTCTGGTAATTCTGCTGTAGTTACCAGAATTGCAGTGTGCTCACATTTACATCCACAGTCACCAGTGAGGGATTCCATGTAAGGCTGCTGATGAAAAGCGTTCCTGAATGCAGACCCCATGGGAAGCTGAGAAGAAAAAACTGTATTATCTCATTTTCTTCTCCCTGTTTTGCTGCTTTGGAATGTGGCTGGAGATTGTTTACCCACAGGTGCATGTTTGATTGGTTCCATGTGAATTGTTTTTACTCAATGACCAATCACAGCCAGCTGTGTCAGACTCTGAGGAGTCAGCCACGAGCTTTTATTATTCATTCTTGTTAAGCCTTCTGTCTGTAACATTTCTCTTTCTTTAGCATAGTTTTAGTATATAATTCTCTTAATATAATACAAGTACATATAAATAATGAATCAGCCTTCTGAGAATGTGGAGTCAGATCCTCATCTCTCACCTTGTCCTGGGGACCTCACAAACTCAACACTGGGGCAAGGAGCAATGGGGTGAGACTGAAAGAGGGGAAATTTGGGTTGGATATATGGAGGAATTTTCTTGCTGTGTGGGTGGTGGGGCACAGGCTGTGCAGAGACGTGGATGCCCCATCCCTGGAGGGGATCAAGGCCAGGTTGGAAGGGGCTTGAGTGACCTGGTTGAGTGGAAAATGTCGCTGCCCATGGGGGGGTTGGTTCTCAAGATCTTTAAGGCCTCTTCCAACCCAAACCATTCCATGACTCTGTGGTTTGGCACCATGGTGTGGTTCACCTAAGTGAGGTGTTGTCACCCTGTTCTTCTAAGTCTTCTGATGTTTACATTCTTGTAATGAACTTTCCCACACACTTTTCTGTAAATAATTATTGTTTTACATTCTCTTCTGGATGAGAAAAAAATTGATGGACTCTTGTCTTGTCCAGTGCCATTGGAGAGGTGGCACAGTCATCCTCCAACCCATTGTCACTCTTGAGAGTCTATAAATGTTGGAGTCAGAAAATAAACTTCCCTTCTTTTTACCTTGGAGGTTCCAGCATGTGTGTAATTTTTATTTTGTCTTCTATAGCAACAGGGTGTGGGTTTTGGTTTTTTTTTTTGGTTGGTTTTTTTGGGTTTTTTCACTTGCCAATGGGCACCAGCACACTGCTGCAATGTGATTAGGAGTAACTCCAATCTTCTCTGGGCAGATTCTAGACATAGGCTACACATTATAGTATGAAATATAGCAACTCAGAGCTCAGCACCTTTCTTTCAAGTCTTTGCTAGATATCTCCTTCTAGTGTTCTTAAAAAAAACTATCCCCAGAGCAAAAATGTAGGTCCACATCAGCAAGCCTGGAGAAATCAAGAGGAGACTGATTTGATCCACAGCATTTGTGTTTTCCTTGCACCTCCACGCACCAAAGCCTCAGTATCTTTGCTAGAAGGAAGCTCAGTTCTTCTCTTGCTAACTCTGCATGTGTTCTGTGCTTTTTGTGTCTGAACATGGAAATGCTCAAAACGACTCTGCATTCTAATTCTAATTTTAATGTGTGTTCTTACTCAAAAAGGCTGAGGGGCCTCCAAAGTCAGTCAAAGGTCAGGTGTTCAGCCCATCTCCACCTCTGTGATTTTTCTCCTGTTGTTGGGCTTGGGGTCTTCCTCTTTGAGAAGCAGATTTATGGTAACTGTACTTCTATCTATATGATAGATACATATAGCAGAAATTAGAATACCTTAAACTGATGTGCCCCAAGGGTTGTTGAACAGCCCAGGAAGCAATGCTGTGAGCTGATCCTCAATGTGAAGCCAGTCTGTAAAAGACAGTCAGGCACTTAACCAGCTCCAAAACAGGTTAGGACTGTTGCTTAAGGTAGCAAACAGAATGAAAAGAACAAATAGAGAAGAGAAAGGAAATAAAAGAGAAGGAATTTACATACAAATAAAAGCTGCTGGAAATGGACTCTAGTAATCCCAGTGCTCTGGTTTACCTCATCAAATGTTATCTCCTCACCAATCTGAGCAGAGATGAAGTGATATGGAATTGCATTCACACATCCTTCAAGGCAGGGAGAAGAGCAGAGTGAATTCATACCTTTTTCTCTTGGATGGAGCCATTTTTACCCAAGTCTGCAGCACCCAGGGAACAACTGCATTTAAAAAAAAGACTTGTAAAAACAATGAAGAATTGGAAGGAAAGTTCAGCCACTGAAATGGAGGCCAGCCCACTGTGAAATGTCAGGGTTTATATTTTAGTTTTCTTCCAGTAGCTGCTGCTTTTCTCTTGGGATATTTTTTTCCTTCTTTTTAATAAATTCTCTTCCTTGCCTCACTTGAGCCCCTGGGGTTTTCTCAGGGGTTTTATTAAGTGGTACTGGAGAGGAAAAATACTTGGGGACATAACACCTCCAGACCCCAGACCTTTCCCCTGTATTTGCACACCAGTAGCTACAGTGGCCTAGACAGATCTCTGGAGGGAGAATGGAGAAAATCCTCCCTTGCTGTAGCTATTGGTGTGCAGGTAGAACTTTTTATCAAAAGTCTGCAGAATTCTGATGCTCTGCAGCAACATGCTGAGATCAGGCTTGGGTTAATGAAAGCAATGAAACCAGCACTTAGCTTCCAAATTGATTTCCATGGAGACACCTACACAGTAATAGTGTTTGGACTTTTTTATTCAATAAAAGTTTGAGATATAAATATTCTCCATTTGCTTAATATTTACAGTTGTAAAATATTTTAGGATAGCCTACCCGTCACCTGTCATTCAGCATCTCTATAAATGTCATGAAAACATCATTGTGAAATAAAAACTTCTTGTTTCCAGCCCACAAACCCTATTTCCACACACTCACAAAATCAAATCAGAGACAAAAAAGGGAAGAGAAGGAGCTGGGGGGACAGGGAGTGGGAGGAATACAGTACAGCAGGCGACAATGCAGTGTTTGCTACACGGTAGCAAAAGAAATGGGTACAAAATTTAGTCTGCTATAATGACAAGCTTCTCAGGACATTTGTGATGGACCAGCGTTGTCCAGTGCACTTTTGAAGGACCACTTGAAATCCAAATTCATTTTCACTGTTTTCCTGCAATTCCAGGCAGCGCTTGGATTTTCGGTTCTGGATAGGACCTCCCTGTAAAGATTGAGGCAAAAAGAAAAAGAAAAAGAAAAAGGGGTTTGTGTTAAACACTGACCTTGTTGCATTGCTGCTGTGGGGTAATACAAGTTATAAAACATTCCAGTGTCCATCTACTGTGAAGAACTTTACAGTCAGAGACAAGGTAAGTGCTGGATTTGGAATGAAGGTTCCTTTGTCACAGGCTGGTTTAATCTCTGATGCAGTTTGCAATAGTCTCAATTGCCTGGTTTCCATTTCAGCAAATGGGATTTCTGGAATTGAGCTGTGTTTCTACCCATGCATTTTAACCATAAAGAAGCCAAAGATTTCCTGTTTGCTTGAGTTCCCGATTTTGTGGTTCTGCTGCACTTCTGAACACCAAATAAGGCAAAAGCCAGCCATGGTACACTGCATAAATGATAAAATGCAAAACCTGTTTTTTTCCTTGAATACTGAAATGTCTTTTATAATATTTTCTTGCTAACTCTCAGTATTGATTCTGTTCAATTCCCAGCTTAATGCTGCCTCATTAAAGCCTTGCCTTCATTTTTGAGTTGCATCAAGCTTTAAATCTCTGCTATCACACAAAAACCTATAGACCTCAATTACAATTAAATTGTCATGCAGGTGACATAAACTACATTTTCCCCTCTTTGAATCTATTTTCAGTTGGTTCTTTCCTCCTCTCTCATGTCTAAGGAAGGCAACAGATAACATGCACACATCAGTGTGTGGGAGGTTTCTTCCAAGATACATGGAGACAGAGTAGAGCAATTGCACAGAAGTCTGAAAGTGGCTTTCTGTAAAAAGGACCTTGGACTTGTGTAGAGAATTACTGGCTTAATCTGTAAATCAAAGAAGGGATTTGGTGCAGATTAGTACACCTGAAGTATTAGTACACCTGAAGAAGGAAAGAGCAGAAGCACTGAAATTGCTTACATGTACGATGGGAAAAAAGAGTTTCTGTAAAAAACCCAGACCAAACACCCAATTCCATACAAACCCCCACCACCTCATGGCTTTGTTCAAGTCTGTGTTATACCTAATATTATAAAGCCATTACAAACTGGGAAGGACATTGGCATAAACCCCACAGAAAGGCTGTGTGCTGCTCCCCAGCCAAGGGCAGCCTGTGCCACTCGGTGCAGGTTCTGCTCCATGCACATAGGTGGCTGAGGGTCCCCTCCTATCCCACCAGTAATGCTTAGAAAGAACTTTCTCAGCTCAGAACCTGCACTGGGAGCTGAGGAAAGTTGTCCCACTTTGTCTTGTTAGAAAGCTACATTAGTTGGGGTCCATTATTTGCCTGATTTCTGGACTTGGGATATGACTCTATGCATGGCACTCTTAGGCTTCTCCTGTCATTTCTAATTTATTGGCATAAGAATAGGAACAGAATTCCCTCTCTCCATTTTTTTTTTTTTTGTGAAGTACAGCACTTGGAGCTCTGTTAGGCAGAGGAAAGCACAGTGTTAAAACTTAAAAGACTGCCATGAGGAGCTGGAATTTTTCTGCTAATTCCCATTTGTGTCAGTGGTTAAGGGTTTCTTTCACTTGAATGGGCTGAAATGCCATGTGGATTTGGGAGTAAAGGAAGGAGGCTGTTCACAGTGGAGACAACGTTTTTACCTTTTTTCTAAATTTTGTAGAGCAGACCTGGGTGTTATAGTAAATGTATTCACGAGAAACACTAACACAGGCAGCTACACAAACTAAGTGTAAACCATTCCTAAGGAAAAACAAAACAAACAAGCAACCAAAAAAGCATATAAAAAGCCCCCTCACACTCCTTCACTCTTTCTGAAGTGCCCTCATGTGAAATCTGGCTTTTATTTAACAGAAACAAGTGAGCTGGGAGATAAAAAGCCAAGGAAGCTCTTTTTGATGTGGGGAAAGTGCTCTGCATTGGCTACTGAAAACCAGCCTGCTGAGTACATTGGAGCTGCTGTATGGAATATAAAGAGACATCAAAATTAAGCAGTGGTTAATGTGTGTGAATTGAGTATTGCAGAGAGCACAGATGCTTCTAGCAAGATGTGGTTTTTTTAACCACAAAAGGGAAATGTGAAGGCTCAAGCCCTGTGAGGGGCTAAGCTGTTCTAAGAGATGAGAGGCCTGTGCAGAGCCAGTGCTTCAGCCTTCAGAGTAGGTGCAGTGTACATTTTACTCAGACTCGTTAAGAAAATTAAATCCTCCCCAAAGAATTAGGCCCAAACATTCTGCAAGTGTTTTGAAACCCAGTGGCTGCACTCTGCCCCGGGGGCTCTTGTGAAATCCAGCTGTGGTGAAGGTGTGAGGACGGGGCTGGAGCACAGCTGGATGAGCACTCCCAGCTCCCCTCCCGAGCAGCTCTGCAGGGAACTGGGCAGGTCACTGAAATCCTCACAGAACCCTTGTTCTCCTCTGCACAGAGCCTTGCATGGGCCCTACAGCAATGGCCTGGCATGCAGCAAGGAGGGAAGGCAGCGTGAACACTGCTGGCTCTCAGATCCACATGGACAGGGAGGTACAAGAGCAGTGCCTGGCTCAGCTCTGGCTCTGCTTTGGCTTTAGAACTGCTCTGAAGTACAGGGAGGAAGGTTTCTATGGTAGTTACTTAAAATTTTCTGTTATTTTTCTACTTAACTGTGTTTGTTTTCATCCCTTCATATGCCCAATCCAAGCCTGGGACAGTGGTTTTGTCCTGTCAGCTCTGGATTGTTGCAAGGCCTGAACTAGTGAGCTGTGTAAGGATTAAAGCTCACAAACTGAGTAACTCCAGGAAAAAAAATGAGCAGGCAGGACTGAGGCATCAAAAGCTAACACTGTCTTTCGCTGCTCTAACTGGCTCGGCCTCCAAATTCCAGCATTCCTGAATGGTTTCTGCAGTCTGCTGTCATCACTAACATTTGGAACCCTAAAGCCTAATGCAGGCAAAGGTGCCCTTTAAATTAATTATTTTTTGCCTTTTTTTTTTAATGGTAAGCAGTTATCCAAACTTGTATAAAACTCTCATAGCTGGATTTACAGCATGCTTGGCAAAAGGGTTCATTGTGTTGCTACACTTCATGCTCAGTGCAAGGAGAGTTGCCCATTTGGCTTCCTTCCCCCATTTTAGGCAAGATCTCTGAACTTTCCAATTTAAAGGCAAAAATTGATAGCCTAGAGTAATGTCTTTAATCATGAAACATTAAACATAATCCTGTAGGCTGAATCAAGTTCCAAGAGGCCTTGTGGGCAATTGAACAGAATCAGGATTAAGATCACTGATGATGAGAGACAGCACAATGGAGTCTCAAGAGGATAAATAAGAATCCAGGTCAACTCTTCTGTAAAAAATGGACTCAATGTGTCAGCACTAACAGGTTTGACTGAAAACTGCTTGGTTTTTGCAAAGCAAATTGAAGCAATTCTTGTGAGAAACACAAATGTTCTCAGCTCCTGCTGGTACTCAGACACACAGAAGACTGGTTGGGTGATTTGTAAGTGTACTTTTAATGCTAGCACTGTCTCAAGTCAACATCAGAGCACAGAGTGGAAAGCAATGCTTTTGACTTCCTTTAGAGTTATTGCACTTTCTGCATTTCTACTGGATGTAAGGGGTTTCCTTCCCAGTCTTTCACAAAGCAGAATTTATCCAATAACATGGCATTTAAGGACACCATCTGATGTGCCTGCAAACTCTTGCAGTACAAAGTTGTGCAAGGCAATTAGACAGTTTAGACATGCTAGTTTTTGCTGAACTGTTCTATGGGATCTTTTTTGGTTTACTGGGGGTGGTAGATGCACAGTCACCAAACCTGATCACTTTGTAAGACCTGGTCACTTGTAGAGAAGAGGGATGTTAAATGAGGGCTGGAGGTGGTCAGCATTACTGAAAATCAGACTGATGGCTGTTTTTAAGGAGTTACTCTAAAGTGAACACTTTTCCTGTCAGAGTTTCAACCTGCTTTTTATATTAAAGCTCATATTGTTCTACCTGAAAGAGAAAATCCATGCTTGTCTAAACATGGATTTTTCAGAAAAAGGTCTTAAAAGGTTAATAAGTATATCCAGCCTCCTATCACAGACACTGTATAGATCACCACATTCTCTAGTCTATTAATTTTCTATGTGGACCTCAATCAGTGACATCAAATATTTACATGTTCACTCTGCCTTTGAGGCAGAAACTCTAATCTTTGCTGTTGCTTTGATACATTTGAATCAAAGAATTATGGTGAGGAGTATGAGACAATCTCCACTTCAAACAGAACACTTGATCTCCTTGTGCATTTCCCAGGAATACTGGGGTACATTTTCAGTGACTGTTAGTACACCAAATTTAAACCTAATTACTCAAATTATACAAGGCATTTTTTTCCTCCATGTGATTCACCTGTGTATGGATGTGGAAGCAATAAGAAAATATTCACAGGAAGAAGAGAATAATTTATCCCATGCATTTTCAGTATTGCCCATTTCTTAGAAATATTGGATGATGTTATTCAGTTTAAATTTTCTGCTTTTTAGCTGTATAAAGGATATAGATATATATAATATAGAGGAAATTTCTTAACTTCTTGAATCCGAAGTAGGGCAAATTTTCCAACTCTTTTGTCTAACAGGTGTGCTCTAAGTAAAGCAGGCTCTTTAAACTATCTTTTTTCCTGTTCAAATCTTTCATCAATTAACTTGAACTATTTTAATTCAAATACTTCTCCCTGAAGTATATTGATAGCTGCCCTTACTCAAAGACATGTTTCCTAATATATTTTATATGATACTGTGAAAATGAGGGGCATTTAACTGCTTTTATATATACGAAAGCAGGTTTATATATTAAAAATATATTGTTATCTGTGCAATAATTTTCTGATTTGTTTACTCTAGATTGGATGGTCTGATTTGCTTACTCTCTCCAGAATGTAGAAATACACAATACTGTTAATTAAGGCATTAAAATAAAAGCAATTAAATCTGGTACAAGGAAATGCAGTTTCATTCAGAGAATGTAATTGGAATAGAAAAGAAATTAGAGAGATGTTTCATAAAAATCAGAAATGGAACACA
Source organism: Zonotrichia albicollis (assembly GCF_047830755.1). Classification (NCBI taxonomy): domain Eukaryota; kingdom Metazoa; phylum Chordata; class Aves; order Passeriformes; family Passerellidae; genus Zonotrichia; species Zonotrichia albicollis. The sequence continues at coordinate 54,467,765 of NC_133824.1, forward strand.
TGGATCTATACCTATCACTAACATTTCTCCACATATAAAAAAAATTATCACAGATTTATAACAGGTTGCAGTCCTGGTAATAGCAAGATTAAGAAAAGAATAACTTGAAAATAATTAAATTCAAGCCTTTACTGAAATACCAAGAAGCTATTCAGGATATCACAGCTGGAAATGTGTTTCACTACAGAAAATTGGGATAAGACTACAAAATCGGAAGTTTTGGAGAAGAATACATTAGCCAGACTAAGATATTTTACAGAAAGTAAACATGAATTATTACTCTATCAGCAATGGCCAGGAAATCTTCCTGATATGCTAGAAAAACATGCAGAAACAACTGTTCTAGGTGTATGATGTGATTTTTGTCATTAATTATTGAACACTGTCTCAGGGGTGGGGGGTGGCTGTGGCAGAGTGGAAAGCAGATTAAAAAGGGAATCCTTTATCCATACACAGCCCTGATTAATAATTATGGCAAATGCAGAACTTACAGCTGCATGCATTGTTTGGTTTTTATTTGGCAGCAGATCCAGGCAATGTTGTGTTATGTTGATCTTCTGAGAGCCAGGATTACCTAGCAAGCCATTTGTGGAAAAGGAAGGACTGGCTTGATGCTCTGCAGTTGAGGATGATGTGCTGGGTTTTCCTGACCACAGCTGTCCTGAGTAACCACTAACAGGACTCAGAAATAACTCCCTTTTTGGGAACTTCAAGGAGTAAGCTGCAGAGATGCATGTTGATGAGGGATGATTCACAGATTGATATTTCTGATTTTATTTTCCTCATCACTAAACGGGATGATGGTCACACTTGTCTTTTGTGCCTTCCTTTGCCCTAATCTGCCTGCTTATCCTCCTGGGCAGCACTCAGAAAACTCCATGTGCAGAACCCCCCACATTCAGTGCTCACTGGCTGCTTAGTGCTCCAACTCTGATACTCAAGTACTAAATTAGAATTTAGGATGTGTTTCTAAACTATGTCAGCTCACAGCAACAACTACAACTGCTCCATTTTATTCTCTCTCTAGTAGAAGAGTTGGATATAGGCAAATCCTGCATTTTAAACACCTCTGGAGTTATATGTGAGACCTAACCTATGGAAAATATCCAAAGTTAATGCTTTGCCCAATGTTTTCTGCAGGGTAATTCTTCTCTAATTAAATCCATAATTCTTTACTTTCTTTTCATTTATTGTCCCATGCAACAGCTGCTTGTGTAGTGAAACAATATCTTGATACAACCAAGAAAAAACCAGGAGTGCTGGAGACATTTGCTTTATTTGTTTTAATACTGCATTTTGTGAAACTCTCACAAAAGTTACATTTTTCATTCTGAGATTACATAAATTATTTCTGCAAACAACTCAGGCTTGATTCATGTGCTGTGATCTAGGCTTGCTTCAAGATGTTTAAAGTGTAAGACAGAGGAAGGCAACAAAGATGTTTTGAAGTGTGATGGACTATTCAGAAGGTGGGGAATTACAAAATACATTAACATGAAATAAAAACAGGACTTTGCTTAGTAGGGGAATGAAAATTAGTGGGATCTGCCTTTAGTGTTCAAAAGTGTGCATAGCTGTGAATAGCAGTGAGGAACTGGTAAACAAAACTTCAAAGAAAAAAATAAGTGTTAGGTTAAAAATTTGCTACAATTATTGGTGATTTATCAGAGTAAAGGAAACCTGCTGAATTCATTGTCTCAGACATCAGTGTTCAGTGACTGACTAGATGTTTTTGATGGGCTGAGTTAATATTAAGAGTGCTGATAATTCTTTTTTAGGCAGGCTGAGATGATCAAGCCAAGCCTCAATCTTCTCGAAGAGAGCAAATCAGGGGTCAAGAAGGAAATCCTGCTCATGGACTTACAATGAATTGCTGGCTCACAACAGCTCATTTCTGTGAACAGCAAGCACTGACCATTGCCTGGGGCAGTCTTCTGGATAAGGTAAATAATCCACTTAATTAATTTTGTGATCTGTGATGCAGCAAATTGTACATTCCTAGGTTTTGCCTTCCTATTTGGTTTTAATAAAAGTAATATCACTGTGGTACACAGAATTACAGAAGTGTCCTTTTAGATCACTGAGTTCAACCATTAATTCAACACTATCCATTTCATAACCAAACCAAACCATGTCCCTAAGTGCCACTTCAGGGTGTCTTTTAAATATCTCCAGGAATGGGCACTGCACCACTTCCCTGGGCATCCTATTCCCCTGCCTGACAACCCTTTCCTGATATCCAATCTAAACCTCCTCTGGCAGAACTCGAGGCCATTTCCTCTCGTCCTAGCACTGAGAACAGACACCAACACCCACCTGGCTAAACCTCCCCTCACACGGAGCAATGAGGGCCCCAGGAGCCTCCTTTTCTTCCGACTATACACCTCCATGTCACCATGAGATTTTCTGAAAAATCCTCTTTGCCCAGGATTTTCTCCTGGGAAGCTGAGAAGCCTCAGGGAGGAATGAAAACAATAATTATCTGATTGCTGCTGCTGTGTTTGCTGCTTTGGAATGTGGCTTGGGCATTGTTTACCAACAGGTGAATGTTTGATTGGTTCCACGTGAATTGTTTTAATTTAATGGCCAATCATGGCCCAGCTGTGTTGAGGCTCTGAGGAGTCACAAGTTTTTATTATTCATTCTTGTTAAGCCTTCTGATGTATCCCTTCTTTAGTATAGTTTTAGTATAGCATAATATAATATAATATAATATAATATAATATAATATAATATAATATAATATAATATAATATAATATAATATAATATAATATAATATAATATAATATAATATAATATAATATAATATAATATAATATTACATTAAATTACATTACATTACATTACATAATATATCAGCCTTCTGAGAACATGGAGTCAGATTTCCATCTCTCACCTCGTCCTGGGGACCTCACAAACATCATCACAAACCCCTGACAGTGAGGGATCCAAACCTATACACATTCACATCTTGCAGCTGTAGCTCATGCCTAGGAGAACCTCACTGCCTTATTATTTTTCTTTTTCTCTCCATGGATGAAAATATTGTTCTAATATAGCACAAATCTGTGAAGAACACAACTTCACATTGCTATTTACCAGCCTTTAGCATAGGTTATACCTAGTTACTCTTCTTCAGCCAGATAAATAAACTCCTTTCAGCACAACTAGGAAACCCAAGATTTTTTTATTTTTCCCAGACATCTTAACAGATTTCCAAAGGTTTATGGCGTTTAGATGAGATTATTTGTGAGAAATAACTCCCTTGGAAAACAAAAAATACTGAATGATGATTTTATTTCTTTTGTGTGTGTGTTCTATTTAATTAATCGAAGTTTTCTAATCTGAATGCTTCATAAGAAGGAGACTTAATGCATTTTAACCCAGAAACTGAACTACTTGCACTATCATTATATGCTTATGATTAAACCAGTCTCTAGGGCCTAAGAAATAAATTGAGTGCAAAGTGAAGAAAATTAGGAAATGAATTTGCACAAGTATTTCAATTCATCTGCATATTCTAACATGGAATTTAGGCTGAGCTCCTTGGGACTCTGATCATAGTGTCTAGTTATTGCAAATGGCTTTTTCACCACTAACCACACAAATCTGATTATAACTGATATTGGGAAAGTAACGTCCTTGCTGCTGCAGCACAAACCTTGCGCAGTTTACTCAGACAGCAATGAAAATAACCTGGTTTTTTTTGTCTGATATACTGAGTGTCACCACTCTTGGTTTCAGGACACCAGACATGATGGCCTGATCATTTACTGAATAACAAACAGATGATTACTTGGTAGCCAGATCTTGCTTACATACATCCTGCTTTTGTCTCCATTGGGAGTAAAGATGCAACTTTTACTGCTTGATAGGGAGAGAGTCTTGGGGCTTTCGCTGCTCACAGTGACCCCGAGATGGGTTAGAAACTCTCTTTTCCCAGGGCAGCGGTTGAAGAAGGAGTCAGAGCTCTTCAATTCTTGTTTTCAAGGTTGTTTATTGTTTCCTATCTATAAAATTCTTTCTCTGGCCTGCCAAGATCCGTTCAGCAGGACAGTCAGAGGCACTCTGCCTGCCGCTGGGGTGGTGTTATATCTTTATACTAAAAACTACGTGTACATTATTTACCATAACTTCCCAGCACCTATCACCTACGTTAGACAGTGAACTTCCACTCTAAACCAATCTAAAAGTGCCAGCATCACAGCAGAAGATGGAGGCCAAGAAGAACAAGGAAAAAGGAAAAGGCACACCCAAATTTTTCCATCTTGGGACTCTGAGCCCCCACTCTAAAAACCACAAAAATCTATTTTTCACCCTGATAAACTCACTATAATTCTACTTAAACTTTCTTGACTTGCAATTCTTCATATAAAGGTTGGTAATTGTTTTTCTATGGGTCAAGATCAAAGGCACAGGGGTCTTGGGCTCTGTGCCAAGGTGTCTGAGCCCCCTGGGCAGGGGCTGCAGCCATCCAGGGCAGCCAGAGGAATTTCCTGGGTTCCAACCTCAGAATTTTGTTTTCAGCTGGGAATTTAGAAATAATAACAGCAAAACTCCTTCCATCCCTCCCACAGCTGGGAAATGCAGAAGCCAAGCAGAGACTGGTGATGCAAAGGAGGAAGCAAAAGCAGAGTTCAGATCTCCTGAACCTCAGGCCCTTCCCTTGCTGGTTATCACTCAGGTTGCAGGAGACATTCTGGATTTGGCCGTGGTTTGGCATGCCTGACATGACAATGCCATGCAGAGCCTGGCAGCACCTGGCATCTGCAATTGCTGGATGCAGTCTGGACAGCTGAAATGAGCAAGAATCATGTGCAACTCGAACAAATAATTTCTTTGTAAATAAATGTGGTATTTAAAATTAGATGCTAAAATATGCAAATAGGGTATCTGTTTTGAACGAAAAACATGGGTATGTGCTAACTTTCTTCTAAATTAATTCAGCACAAGTGTCTTTGGAGCTTAAATGTGGTTCTCAGGAGAGTAAATACTGCATAATGTGATATGCTAGAAAAGATCTGAAATGCACCCACTAAAAGCTCATTTTACTGCTGTATTCCACACCAACTTTCTAGCTGGCAAGTTCTACACCAATTTGCAAAAATTCAAACTTTCTACTAGAAAATTACTCCAAATAGAAAACTGAACTGATACAATTAAATTTTGGTTACCACTAGCTATGGCAATAATTAACAAGTAAATTTAGCATCAGTTGGCAATAACTGCCAAGTAAATCTAACATCAGTTGTTAAAACACAATATTTTATAGTAATATTTCTTTTCCATATTTCTTTGTAAATGCTAATGTTTTTAGCATTGACATTTTCGTATTTAAGTTGCAGTCATGTATTCAAAATGGAGAAAACGTGTATGCATTTAAATTTTTGTACTTCTCCATTTCATTCTGCATAAATGATACTAAAGATGTTTATAGGCTTTTAGTAAGACATAGTCCACGATGAATAAAAAAGAAATATTTTAATGCACCTCTTTTAAAACTCATATTGTCATATTGAAATATGACATGAATATTAGGTTACACATTTAGGGACCAATTTATGAGAGAAAAATGCAAATTGAAATATTAACTACAGTTTTCTCATGTCTAAGCAGAACAATGGTTCAGCTTCCTCATCCTCCAGCTATCACACCTTCTGCTGTTACCCAGTTAGTTCAAATATGAAGTACAGGCAAGCTGGGGTAATATTTGAGAAAAAAAAACCAGCAAAGAAGACTTAAATATAGAAATGCTGCTGATGCACTGGACCTCTACACCAATACTGAGCCATGGGGTTTATGGAAGTGCTCTTTTATGTCTGAGGTTCAAAACTCCACACTTGGCAACACTGGTTACTTAAAAATCAGATTGCCTCACTAAAATACAGGGTTTAACCGAGTCTATTGGCTCATTTAATGGAATAATTAGGTTCTGTTTTTCTTTATATTTCTCCTGCAGGATGCAAGTCTGAATTCCTTTGAACGGGATCACCATCCCTTCCTGTTCTGAGCTGCCAGGCAAACAGCACTGCCTAATTACACAGCTCTGGAGCAGTACAGCATGGCTTAAACTACAGAGACACACTGAGAGTATTTGCATCCCTTGTGGTTAGAAATACCACATAAATCCAAATCCTTTGCAAATCAATGATGCTGCGTTGCCAGCCTGTGGCTCTCATCATGGAAGAATCTGATGAAGGGGATGGGGGCCACTGTTCCCTCGGACACACAGAGCTCTGCTGAGATGAATCTCTCTTGTATGCTGGTGTCCTTGGCTAATGGAGGGGATGTAAACAGGAGTGGACATCAGAATTTGGTGTTGGGCTCTGCTTCTGCATGCTGTGTGCTCAGCAAGGGGGCATCTGAAATTGGTACAGAGATTCTCTGCTTGCTTCCCAGCCCACCAGTTTAATCTTCTATGCAGCTGCATTCCTTTGCTTCTCCGGGCTGTGGCACTGGGTAACCTAGCACTGCACTACCTTTATTTTCATTAGATAAAGGTGGGTAAAAGAAACTTAAAGGCAAAAGCCTTTAGGAGGAACAAGATGTAAATTCAGTAATTTTAAGGTCTATTGTTTCTTTATACAGCTAAACAGATCTCCTTATCTCATACCTATTTAAATAAGATCTAAATCATCATATTTATCTGAGGACTACCTGTAACAACTCAGTAATTAATATGCTTGTCTGTCTGCCCTCTTCTTTCCCAAGCAATTCCTACTATGATATTTAGGAAATACATATTGTAACTACAGGCATCAGCAACAAATTTTATTTACAATTTCTGGTCATAGCACAAACCACTCCCTCCAAGCATTTATGAATGGGTAGACATCCTGTGGAAACCTTCAGCAGTGACCAGAATCACAACTCTCCACACCATGCACAAGATATGGGAGCAGGAGGGTGCTGAGAGCAGGCCCTGCACATCTTCTCCCTCCCAGGAAGGATGTGGTGAGTGCCCATCCCTAGAGATGCAGATTCTTCCTACCTTTCTATGGCAACCACACTGGAAGCTGAATTACTGAAATTAGCTAAGTATGATTAGCTAAGCTGTAAATGATTAATCCCAAATTTGTAGCTCAGCCTGGTGTTCTTTCTTTTGCTTCTTTTTGCACAGAGCTCTCCCCTGTTGCATTTCTCACAACAGCAAAAAGTGGGAGCGTGGCTTGTCTGGTTAGAATGGAATGGTCACACCCCTGTCCAACTAAACACAATCAGGATAGCTCATGATAAAGAGTAATTACAGAAAAACTTCCCCCTTTTGCCTTTGCTATGCCTCTGGAGGAGCCCTAACGAGGTAAGTGAACTTTCCAACTAATTTACTGCCACCCAGGTGAGTACATAGAGACAAATTTCACTTGCAGGCCAGGCAACCCACTCTGCATCAGCAATAAAGCTGGAAAATCAGATTGGAGACTGAGAGACTTCTTAAAACCTTGCAGATTTGGGATTTGTTCTCTGAAAAACCTGGCTGCAGCACTGAGAATGTTCTGCATCTCCAGAATATCAACAAACCTAATCCTATCAGAGAACTGATAAGATGGCCACAAGCAGTTTCTACCAACACATGTCCTGAGGCCTCACCTGCCCAGGTGCTCTGGCCTTCATTTCCCACAGCCCCTTCTCTGCCACCCACCGGATCCTGTAGCACCATCACTGCAGCAGCCAGCAGCTTCACTGAGCTCTGGGCACAGTGACACTGAGCACTGGGCACAGTGACACTGAGCTCTGGGGACAGTGACATTGAGCTCTGGGCACAGTGACACTGAGCACTGGGCACAGTGACATTGAGCTCTGGGCACAGTGACACTGAGCACTGGGGACAGTGACATTGAGCTCTGGGCACTGGGGACAGTGACACTGAGCACTGGGCACTGGACACAGTGACACTGAGCTCTGGGCACAGTGACACTGTACAATGGGTACAGCTTCACTGAGCTCTGGGGACAGTGACACTGAGCTCTGGGCACTGGAGACAGTGTCACTGAGCACTGAACACTGTGCACAGTGACATTGAGCTCTGGGCACAGTGACACTGAGCACTGGGGACAGTGACACTGAGCTCTGTGCACAGTGACATTGAGCTCTGGGCACAGTGAGAAACGCTGCTGAGCTGGTGCTTTGTCCCAGCCCTGGATTCCATGGGAGCTGCTGCTGCTGCCAGCAGTGTCTGCACCTGCTCCTGGCCAAAACCAGCTCACAGCCTGAGGTTTTGCTTTCCTCATGCTTCATGATGCCAAAGCAGCTTCCTTGACACCATGTTTCAAATGGTACTTTACTAAAATTCTGATCTTTTTCTACCAAATAATTCTTGCTCTATCTCCTCTGCCTTGTCTAATTTCTGATCACTTACTGGGCTTTTTGTGGAAGCTCTAACTTGGTTCTGATTAAATGAAAAATTGATGAGACAGACTGAACTAGGTGAGCTGTCAAACACCTAGAAAACATTCTAGCATAAAAGTATTTCCAAAACAAACATTTCTCTAAGTGAAGACTTGACAAACAGCCTGAACAATAAAATTTTTGAACATCACCCAGTTGATGGGATTCTTTTCTGGGGTAATTTACATAATTTGACATAATTACTGTTGTAAACACTTGAAGAAGCTTTGCAAGCAAGAATGCCACCAAAGCCTACATTTTATTGGGTCTCATTGCATTTGGCAGCTGTACAAAACTGTGGAGCATGGAAATGTGCTCAGATAGATCCTGATTATACAAACACATACTACAAGCTTTGAATGCTCAATGCAAGTTTCTATACAGGACAAAGATACCAGAGGCAGTGATTCCCTCCAAGTGCCTGCCCATCAAACCACAGTTTTGTCCACAAAGTAACAGTGGACATCTGGCTGCCTGACTCCAACTGCCTGCAACTGAAGATAGCCAGGGAATTGAAAATTTTAAAACCAAAGTAAAGGTAAAATAAAAAAAAAAAAAAGTTTTATATATATGCACAACATATATATATATAGATGTGTATACACATACTTCTGATCTAAAAGATGTGGCTTAATAATTAATTAAATAGTTCTTTAATAGATCTACAGAAGCAAGGAGTCCCGTAACTGAGGGTAACTCATCTTCTACTTTTGCCATGTGGAATTCACTCATCATAACATAGTACTAAGGAGGAGGAAAGTGTTACCTGAAGGATATTTTATTTTAAAAGCCGTACAGTTTTCTATCAACCAGACTGCTGTCCATGTCCCATCAGAGACTACTGCGGGGCCTCTCAGATTATAGTGCTTCCTCACTCAAACTAATGAATGACTGTCAGGAAAAATATAGATTTTTGTGCTGGTCAGGGAAATCTAGTTCAGCTGGTTTATCCTACTTTGGGTGGCCAGTCTGTTTCCTGTTCCCCTTCTCAGACAATTCCCCATCTGCCCTGCTGTATTTTTACTTACCTACACCATCAGACAATCCCATGGAATGGCTCAAGGGCCCAGAGAAGTCAAAGCATAGCTCCAGCTAAAAGAAAGTGCTACAAAAGGCTACAACCAGCATCTACATTTTAATTATTAGTTCAAAAATTTCAAGGCAATATAAGCATCAGTATGATACTCAAGTAGTCCTGCTCACGGCACATATGGAAAAGAAAAGCCAGAGCTTTAAAGATGTAATGAAAAGAGTCTTTTTAGAGAAAACTTCCAAGGTGGCCACACAAATACATCTTTTCACCAGGCTAAATGGCTGCACTTCATATGGAGTTCATCAGCTGATCTTGGCAAGCCCTGATTACATTCATTAACTTTCTTCTAACTTACAGAATGTACCCCATTGAGCAATAATGGCATTTTAATTGTAATGGGTCTTAGCAAAATCCTTTTTGAACAGAGAACTTTTAATTCTTTCATTTGTCTCTTAATTTATCATGAAGTAGCTTTCACTTCTCTCAGGGAAATGTTCCTTTGCAGAAGGAAGACAGAGGCCATAGAGTTGAGTGTACCAGTGCTGCACCTTCCTTGAGAGATTGTAGCTGGAACAGGGAATTGCAACAATCCTGATACTGCTATATCCAATTTTTAAAGATTTTAACAGCTAAATTATCAAGGCCTTCTACTGCTGTCCCCTGCCCCCAAAGTAAGATCTAACATAATCAGCATTATGAAATAACAGTAGCATCCTGGAGTAAAAACCATTAATTGTCACCAAAACCTTGGGGTATGCAGTGCAATCACTGGAGAGGTGAACCATGCTAAAATGTTACTGAAATACTCTTCAATTTTAATTATACTTTTTAGAAATGGTATAAAAAAAATCAAGTGCAGAGATGGATACACTGAGGCTCCCCTCATGAAAAGACTAGTGTTAAAATTTGTGAGAAAATATAATTGAAACTTTGCCCTTGAGTGGCCAACTTAGGGATTTAAGATCTGTTGCTTGAGAGTTACCTCCTAAAGACCTAGACAACTTTCAAGTATAAATACAAAATAAACTAATAATACGCTTTAATGAATAATGTCCAGATGCTTTCTGCACCAAGATTGATACTAACTGTATTAAAAATGTCCTAAAGTACATGGATAATGGCTATTAAAGAAATTATTGAGTTGACAGAAAAGATATTTGCAAATACACATGGATGTTACAGAAAAATTAAATGTAGGAAAAACAAATTGCTTTTAATGGTGAGCCTCAGCCTGTGGGCTGGAGTACCCAACCAGACTTGTTGACTCAAAACTGCAGAGGAGCAACTATGATACCACCAAACTCACACTAGACATGTAATGATTAGAAATGTCATTTAATTTCATTGATTCACCAGCGTGCCAGCACCTGACATGGCAAAGTTCCACTGTGTTAAACTTACCTTAGGAAAAACTCATCTTTTTTTGAAAAACAGAATTTGGCTGTCTTTGGCTCCCAACCATTGGAACCTGTTTTGTCTTCAGGATATAGGTTACCCTGAGGACAAACCAGGTTCCAATGGTTGGAAGTGTTCCACTGTGGAAGCACTGAGATGCCTTGAGTCACCCTGCTTTTTCCTCTGAGCTAAGCCAGAGTGATCTCCCTCAGTGTTAGAGCACCTTTTCTAGCCCCAGAACTTTTGTGGCTTCTTTACTCTCCCTTATGTTTCCAAATCAGTTAGGAGTGCAGACACCAGGCCTGGCCTTAGTGTCCTACCAGCACTCTCATCACTGTGAAAGCACCTCTCAGCCTTTCCTTGAGCCTCTTTCTGCCTCTCTCACACTCATGTGTAAAAGCCTGAGCCTTTTTAAAAAAGAAACTGCAGAACTAGCTCATTATGAGGCTGTTATCACCAATGATCCACTACCACCATTTGCGAGTAGCTACTTCTAAAAAAAACCCATACAGATTTCTGTTCCTCTTTCCTAAACAGTTTACTTTGCATTTGACTCCATTGAAATAACCTTTTTTTTCCACTCCCCATAACAGTACTCTGCCTTAGAAGCTATTCATGGTGAACTCAGAAAACATAATAAAAATTTTGTACCCTACTGAGGTAGCTGACATTGGGATCAAAACTAAACTTGCACAGAGCTTCCTGGCTCTGTGCAAAGCGAGCGAGGATAAATCTGGTTCTGTTCTGCTAATAAACAGATTACTCACACTTCAACACAGAAACAGAGCTTTAAAACTTTCTGAAATGGCTGCTGGGCAAGAATTACCTGAGTAAATTGCCAGTAAAGCTTCATTCTCTTGGCTTTGGCATAATTGCATTCAATGAGCCTGGGCCTGCTGTTCACATCCACCAGGCATCTGTTGTCATCATCGTCGATGGTGGGGCTCAGAACACCCACGTGGAGCTGCTGACTGCTTGTGTAATAAACATTCTGCAACAGGAAGCACAAACAGGATTTGTGGCCTCTACACAGAAGCAGCACTTTCACCCAAAAGCTAATGGCAAAGATAAATATGCTGAATGGCAGCAGGCTGACCCCATAGTGGCTTGGAAATGATCTCCTTTTATACAGGAAGCGACAAAACATTTTAAAAGTTGGTCTAAATTAACAATTAATTGCTTAAATATTGGTTAAGTATTTAAGAGGAAATATGCAAATACAAGTGATTATTGTCTCATCATGTGACTTTTTACTTCTGTTTTCCTTTCTGTTTCTGAGGGTCTTCAAAGAGGAACATAGACACCCTGGGATTGGCTTGAATACGACCATTAGACTATTTCATCTGAGGATAACACCTCACTGGAGAGGTAAAAACAGAGAACAGCAGCACAGGCGTTCAGAGCATCTCAGTCCTTTATAGGACAGGGAAAGATAAATTAAGTTTTCCGCAAACACATGCTAAAATCCACACTTGAAGCAGATACTATAGAGAAAAAAAAAGTTGTTAGCAACTGGTGACAGATGCAGTCATGAGAGAGAACAGAATGGCCACATTTCAAGGCATTTGTTCTCATTTCACACTTTATAAGTCAATACACACAGACACCAGAGACAAGGAAAAGGGACAGACACTGGCTGCTCTGTATTTCTAGCAAAGAAGGGCCCTCAAAGGCCTCAGGGATTACACCTGGGACCAAAGACATGAGTTTATCATGTTATACAAATTCCTTCTGCTCTGTTTGACTACAAAGATATGTGGAAGGTTTCTCTGGAAGAAAGAAAGGAAGGGGAAGGATGGAGGGGATATGTCCTCTTTCAGATTGGCAGGTTATGTGTTAGCCCAGGAAGGTAACACAGGATTATACCAGGACTGCCTGATTGCTAATCACAAAGAGAATTTATTTTGCTAAAATCAGACCTTTTGCTTGGAAGGACCATGAGAAAGATGAAATGGAAGCATCATGCTCCAGGTGTTAAGTCTGTGATAACTCAATGGTGGCAGAGTCACAACAGACAAGAGTGGACAGAAGCACCAAATTAATGCCCCTGCCATTTACTGTAGCTATTCTATTTGTAACAAAAGGGAAACTGGAAATTATGCTGGGTGTATTTGGGAATCTTTTTGGTGCCCAGATTTTCCTGGTATTTGTTCATTGTTGGTGTTGGAAATTGTTTTATGTGTGAGTGTTCTCCTTTGTGAACACTCTGGTAAAATAAGAGAGAAAGCAGAAAAGCAGAACAAGCCAGGTCTGATGAAAGATTTTGGAGCTTCCTGTAATAAATAAAAAAATAAAATAAAATTTTAAAAAATTGGAATGCTGTAAGTAGTCAGTTCAGGGACCGAATACAACCACAACAAATGGTGGTGTTCTGGGCGAGACTGTGTCCCCAGTTTACCCTTCTGTAACACTTCCAGGGCAGATGTCACCTGCCAGAGCTGCATTAAAATTAATTAATTTACCATTCATGGTTTAGACTAATCCAAGCTTTTGCCCCCTTAATGAAGTTTCATTGTTTTCACCCCACAGAAACAAAAACAAGCTTGAGCTGGCAGAAGTGAGGTGAGTGGCTGAAGTTTTAAGAGGTTGAACAGAGAAAAGTTGAATGATTTAGTCATGCCCTACTGGAGGAGAGCAGGGTAATACAAGGAACTGGCAGAGCACATTTCCAGAATGGATGGTTATGATTGAAGTAAGGATAGAAGTAAACTCTAAGAACTATAACAAGATCACTCTGCACCCACAACTCAGGTTATTAACATTCCTGCAAACAAAACTGATGCCTTAGAAAACTGTTAAACATTAAGAGTGCACTTTCTAGACAGGCCAAGAGCAACTATTTTAGACATGTATATGATCTATTTAGACTTTTTTCTTGGAGAAACTGAGGCAGTGACTGAGCAAGGCTAAAAGATCAAGATGATCTTCCAAAGGGATTGTTAGGACGCCCTACAGATGAACTTTTTGTTGCAGCTCGTTTACCACTTACCTGAAATTACTACTAGAAAACATAAAGGGAAATTGTCAGTTATTTAAACTTTTAACTAATAGGAAGGGATATTTAATTTCAGCATGCTGTCACTACAGAAAACATGATATAAGAACATAAAGGGGGGGTTGCATTTTTTTTCTTAATTATACAGGCTTGGCTGTAACTCTGAGAAGTGCTCTCTGTGGCTTAAGGTCTGCACAAAGAAAGCAGTGTGCCTGCAAACCCTCGTGGCTGAGCTGTTTCTATCAGCTCACACCCCTCAGCCTTTTGCAGCAAAGGCTGCAGTAATCATTTCACCTTCTGGAGGGACAGAACAAACCCAGTTCACATCACAGCTCTGCCAGCTTCTTCTGGTGTCAGTGCAGCCATGGCTCAGCCTGAACCGCCTTCTGGGCAGGAGCAGAGCCATGGCTCTGGCTGGAGGAACTACTCAATTGCTTGTTGGCAAAACTGTACAGAAGCACAACAATCAAACACAGATTCAATTAGCAGGTTGCTAATTAAGAGAGCCTACCGGCTAATATAACTGTGTTTTTCATTGTGGGCCAGTTGGAAACAGAGGTGAGAAATCCTGAATTCTCACCCAGTGTTGGGAAAGGCACCTTTCAGCTTGGTAAGTGGCACAAGCTCAAACTAAAACAGAACGTGGGAGGGTGGCAGCCTGTCCAGCAAGGCTCTTCCAAGACGTTGCTTTGCTTATCCAGTAATGTGGACAATATTTAACTGTTCTATGTATCATTACAAACATTTTAATCTCTTATACAATAAATCCATTTCTTATTTCACTTCAGAATTTAACACGTTGCACAACCTTGCAGCTCGACTGCTGTCTTTTTCTACTGGAGGAATAAAATTAAAACCACACAACTTCTAAAAATTCAATTTGAGCAGCATCTTAGCCAATAGGAAGGCACTGGTTTGTGTTGCACTTGGCCAGAAAACTTTTCTTAAAACCTACCAAGAGCCCCTGGTTCCTCTCCTCACTCTGAGACTTAACAGTCCCTGCACAGAGAGAACACAATAATAACTCTGTTGGGATGAAGGGAGGAGATCCATTTGGTAAAAGAGAGTTAACTAATACTGATTACTGTTCTAGTCTGAAACCTAAAGCCACTAAACATGAAACCATGGTAAAGCATCCCTTTAAACAGTTTCATATATTCGAAATACTTTAATTGCTTTCATACAAGACCTTCCTGTTTCTATTTGCTTATTTTCATTTTCCAAACTACTTTCTGAAGGTATGTTTTGGTTTTTTGGGGGGTTTTGTTTGGTATTTTGGGGTTTGTTTTATTTTGTTTAAGGATGATACACAAATTAGTTGTCTGGAGCAGGCCATAAGAGATTACATGAACTGAATTACCATCTCAAAATGTACATGTTAGCTATGCACACTCTGCCTTTTTTTTTGAACATATTTTACCTTGACCTTCAGGTAAAATATGGCCTTACAGATTAAAACCATGCTCATGCTTTAACATCCTGTAGCTGTATAAACACACAGCTTGCACTTGTCATTTAAACAAGCTGTTAAATACATCCTCCTTTAGGAGGATGCTTTTAAGAAGCATCAACAAGCACACAAGCTGTTTTGCAGTCCACTTCAGCACAAAATGGACAATTGAGGCACTCTTGTTTAAAACACTTGAAAAGATACAGGTGAAAAGCATTTCACTGGCACATTTGTTCTACAATATTGCAAACATTGCCATCAACTAACACAACAGGACAGAAATTCTGCAGTAATTCAGGGCAGTGATTTGTTGAACAACCCTCCAGTACTGTCCTAGAAGTCCAAATGACTGAACACTAAATATGAACTTCTGAATTGTTGGGGTAACTTTGAAATTTTTAGAACCTGGACTTTTCATTTGAGCTACAACAGCAAATGTCACAGCAGTGTTTGTTCAAGGGATTAAGCCTTAGACAAAAATTTATTTCGATCCACTGCAGTCAAGACACTTGCTGTATGCTGATTTACAGCATTCATTCCAAGTTCCTTAGCAAAACAAGCACAGATTTGCACATCACCATCAAACACATACTCCCGGAGGAGCTACTGAATTTCCACAGGAAGAATCCTGCTTGAATATTGGTACCAAAGCACCAGGTAACAACTCTCTTTGTCTGTAACAAAATAAGCCTCCTTACATTTCATTAGTCTGTTCTAGCCCACAGCATTATACCATCTTGTTTTTTCACTCCAGCAGCATTGATGTACAACTATGTCTCCTGGGCACCTGGCAGGGAGCACTTCTATTCAGGAAATCACTTAGCTTTGACAAAAGGCACTCACCTTCTCAAAAAGTGAAGCTGCAAGAATTCAGCACTACTGTCAGTGAGAAACTCTGTAAAAACCTGGGTAGGATTTGTGATCCACAAAGGTTCAGAGTCAATGTGTGCCCTGAGCCTTTGGCACTGCCGCCTCTCCTTCAAGCATTCTCCCACCACCATACAGGGACTAAACTCTTCCTGGACAATCTTCACCCAGACTGTAAAATGTGGGGGTTTCTTGTAAATTGTTTCCAGTATTTTTAATATCTGCTGAGAAACTTGGCTTGCAAATACCCTTTTATGCAACTGAAGGAACAATTAGTCTGTAGCTTTCTTGAATTTATTTTACCAGAAGTGTCCTATCTAAAGCCATCACTTCATTTCTGTTTGCTCTACCCAATAATCTGTCTATTCACATTAAGACAAGGAAACTGAGATTGGTATCACATAATTAAAACTAATTAAATCGTTCCCCAAATCCTCATATGAGGTGAAAGTGTGAGGTTTAGTCAAGGCATACTTGTTTTTGTTAAACAATTTATCTTTTTTTCTTAAGAAAAACATTTATTTGTCCTGGAAAAAGATATCTAAAGGACATTCAAAGGATTCATGAGAACATGAATGAGTGGTAGTTGAGAGCTGCACAGGATTCTCAGGAAATCATCATAATGACTAGGAACTATTAGAGAAAATTAGGTGTTTTAAATGTTCTTCACACATCCATTTCAGATGAACTTTTGCTCAATGTTATTTTTGCTCAATGCTATTTTTTTCTATTTAATATTCTAAGCTTAACATTTTCTAAGAGTTTGCTGCACTAAGAAAGCTTACAATATTGCCAAGAGCTGTATTCAGTACTGCTACTCAGACCAGCTCCAGAAGTAAGGAGAAGCAGCTTCACCCTTTATTTGTCATTGCACCAAGCCACACCTTGCTCATTTTTGGGGAATGCCAGGACTCTCCTCTCTCCTGATGCAATCTCATGGAGCAAATCAGCAGGGAAGAGAAAATTGAGAGTTTATACTTGGAGTCACAGTCTCCCCGAAATCTCAGTTGTTAAATTCATAACAAAGAGTCTTTTGGTTCTTCTTTTCCACCCATCTCCTCTGAGACAAATTCTGCTTTCAGCTGAAATCTTGACATATCACTTGCACAGCCCTCTCGCTGCTGAAGAGTTCATCCTCTGCTCAGCTCGTGCTCCCTGAAAAGCCCTGCAGAGTGCACACACAGGTGCCAGGGGGCATGGAGGGAGCACAGCACAAGGCAGAGCTGAGCAAGGAGGCTCAGAATCAGAAAATAACAGTTCGTGATGTATAAAGGTTTAGAGCTGAGATAATGTATATGGAACCTACATGTGCATGTAGAATACTTCCTTGCTGATATTAAAGATCGATGACAAGGTTTGGTTGCCTCTGTTTTACACAGGGGGATGATGCTAAGCACAATCCACAGAATTTCCTCCTGTACTTCAGCCTGGTCAGAGAGAGCCAGACCAAAAGGCTGGGACAGACCTCACTGTACAGACCAGCCACTCAGTCAGGGCCTGCCAAACTGAAAGGTGCTGCTGCTCTTTCTGAAAATCACCAACTTGATCACCTTGGCAGGTTTCCTGTAGGGCTGGAAGGATAATTTTGGTGCAACACTCGCATATCATGTAGCTGCATCGCAGTGGCACAGTGCAGAACACACCTAAACCTGCCACGGGACAAATTAAACCCAAGGTAATTCAGCCAACATTTTTTTGCCCAATGAAAATATTTCAAACACTTACCCAAGATAAAATCTGCACAATCCCCCATGATGCTGTAGAGTACAGGGGAGGGTAAATTAACTCTGCTTACTTGGACACAAATGCACAGCTTTGGCATTTTCAATGATGTCATGCAGAACTTCTGTCCTTGAGAAGTTTGCCCTAAAAGGTCAAATTGTGATTCCCATTGCAATTAACACTGAAATTCCACTGACTTTGAGTGTGATGGGATTCTTGGATCCAAGTTTGTTATTAAACTTTGAAAAGCCACCAGACTTCATAAAGACTTCAGAGCTGAAGTGGGTTGCCAGTTGCAGTAAATTATTCATAGGAGCTGGTTTATCATGTAGCAAAAAAATTACACTTAGATGTTCAACTTAACACAAGATGATTATCTGAAGGATAAATTGCCAACTCCCCACTGCAAGTTTAGAGCAGTACATACCAATTTTCAGGCTGAAAGCCATTTGTAATCCTTGTGGCAATGTTCCCAGATGAAATCATGCTGGAGACTGGTACATGTCTCTGCATTTATAATGAGCAAACTTAATGCTCACCACTAGCAGTATTTATTTGCTACTTTGCCTTTGGCATAATAACTGAGGGATAAGAAGCCTGATTCACCACTGCTTTATTCCATCTTTGAACCATATTTTTTTCCAAATGAATCCATGAAGTCATTTATTGTCTGGATTAATATATTAACATACTAAGTCCAAAGTCTCATAGCAGATTCATACTTGACTGTAACTCCAGCTAAGGAGCAGTCTGATGGATTCCAGTAAGTCCAGACTTAGCTCCCATTGCCTTTACTTGGCTGTTTGTATTGTTCCTGATTCCTATTCTGGCATTTCTTGCTACATAAATACATCAGAAAGAAAGAGCTTTCCAACCCTGATTAGAAAATGCCCAACAGAATCCAAGTGCATTCTGAACAACACAAACATATACATCACTAAGATAAAAATCAAGTGTTTTCCCATTTATTATTCATGTAGGAAGTGGCAGAGGAGAGAGGCTGTGCTGTCCTGTAGCAACAGCATCTCTGTGTCTTGTGCTGCCCTAAAACACTGCTGAGGAAGGAAATACAGGAGAACATGGGCTGAGAATTACAGAAAGTTACTCCTAAGCCAAAGGTCAACCCTCAGAATATTCACACTGGTTTTGGAGGCAGGTTTTCAGCCTGATGGTTCAACTTTAAAACCATTATGATGATACTTTATCCATGCTGAGGATCAATTAACTTTGAATCTTGCCTTAGTGAAGAGCTGACAGACAGCTCTGGTGTACCAAGTGTAGCAACACCTTAGCTTAGATTTTAATGGTATTAAAGTGAGATTCACTATTTCTCTTCAGTGTTTAGATTTGTCTCTACTGAATTAAGGCACCAGCATACTGATTATTTGACCTACTTGCTCTTCTTCATGTCCATGCACTAATTAGGACCTTAACTCCAGCAACAATATTTGATAGTAGTAAAACCAAGGTGCTCAGAAACCTTAAATAATACACTGTGGTGCTAGAAATACATGCTTAATATCACAAATATGTTAACATTTTGATAGAAAATAGACAGGTACTAAATGCCAGATCTTTTCTTTTTAATTTAAATTCATGAACTCATATTGCAGTGGAATACTTAATTCCAGTTTTGCCTACTTTGGTATTCTGCATTGGTTTTATTTTAAACAAGCAGACAAAAATCCTATTACTTAAGCTCCACTTTTTAAATTGAATAAAGCTGTCAATCATGGGGTTTATATATGCTCTCAGTATTTACTGCCATAGTTCTCCTAATTCTGGTAAGTACAGAATTAACAGGACCTGGATAAATTAAAATTTACTTGATTTGGTTCCTAATGTTTCTCTGGGTTTTGCTCTTTTCTCTGCACAAGATCTCTACATCTCTTCCACAAGACAAAAAAACCAAAACAAAACAAAACAAAAAAACCACAGGGCAGCAAAAAAAAAAAAAAAAAATCCAGACCCATTCTGGCATCTGTGTCCTGCTTTTTTAACAACATGTTGCCTTATGGCTTCTGTGACTTGGACCTATCTGCAGTTTCCTTCACCCTTTCCTACTAACCCCTCTTTAACCTTCACAGTTTTCTTTCTCCTAAAGAATCTCATGTCTTTCTTACCCTGTTTTCTTTTCCTTCAACACGTACTCCCCAGGAAACAAACAGCTTTTGTTTCCACACGCTGATGGACTGGTCTGTCCTTTAAAGCTGACTTCCAGGCAAATTAAAATCTGAGCTAGTTCACTGCCATCTGTGTATAAGCATTTGGTAACTCAGCATCAATAACTC
Source organism: Zonotrichia albicollis (assembly GCF_047830755.1). Classification (NCBI taxonomy): domain Eukaryota; kingdom Metazoa; phylum Chordata; class Aves; order Passeriformes; family Passerellidae; genus Zonotrichia; species Zonotrichia albicollis. The sequence goes on from NC_133824.1 coordinate 54,487,905, forward strand.
TAAAAGCAGGGCTTTTTACCTTTTCATAGCTAGACCTCCAGATTAGAATGGGCACAGTCATGTTCAGATAATTGTGTGTTTATATAATGCACATCTTCACCTTGAACCTCTTCCCAATCATCAAATCTTGCCATACAGCCTATTTTTCCTGCAATAAAATACAACTTTTCCACTTAAAGTTGACCCTTGCTGGTTTCCTCGCTCATGTCAAGATTCATGCCCACTTCAAATCCCTGAATGCTTCTTAATTTCGGTTTCCAAGCTACCTTTCTGAAAGGCAACATCTTTCCTCTTGTTCTGCTTTCCACACTGCTTAAACTCGCTTGTCTTCATTTTCAAAGCCCTTCTGAACCCTTCTCATGTTACTTATCAGCCAAGCAAGTATTACTAGCTTATGATCCAGCTCCTAATTGCCAGCCTTCACTGTTCTCTGCCCATTCCACAGAATTTCCCAAATGTTCAAAATTAAAATAATAAAACAGTAATTTAAATTTTTCTGATTAATCCAAGAATGCTCTGTCAGTACCCCCTAGCATTCCCTTCTCCTCTCTCCCAGGATCTCCTGTTTCTAATACTCTGTAGGCTTTGGCTCTTCAAGTCAAGGGTGTACTGAGTGTATCGAGTCAAGGTTTCAAGTCAAGGGTGTATTGAGAGTATCAAGTCAAGGTTTTATTCTGAGGTTGTAGAGGACTTGATATAAAAGACATCTGGGTAACTATTGGAGTGCTTAGAACTGCAATAATAAGTAATAATAAGCATAACAATAAAAAAGATGCAGTGCCAGGGATGTATCATGTAGCTTACCACTCTTCAGAACGTGGTTCTTCTAGCAGTATAACCTGAGAGTTTTCTAAAAAACAATTTGTTATTTCTACCAGTATTATGTTTTCTAAACTAAATTTGATGAATTTTTTTGTCTACAAGGGATAAATTAAGGCAAATTACAGCCAAATGCCACACCCTCTTAAGATGCTCTACAGTAAACACCTTGATCTCAAGGGTTTTGAAGTTCTTGCTTGTTTGTTTGAGGTTTTCAGTTGGCAGATTCATTTAGTTTTGCTTTGTAATCCAGCCCTGTCATGTTTAATTTTGTATGGCAGTGAGCAATGGCTGTGGATACAGAGGTCCTTTAATTCCTCTTGTGTTCCACAAGTGCTGTAATTTTTCATCATTTTGTGACAGGAACAAAGGCAGGTAGTTAATGTACAACTGTGGAAGAATCCCTAGCTCCCTAAAGGTATAGCTTTACACATAAGCCTATTCTTTCTCCTGGGTTCACTTAAAGGAATCACAAATCTGTTTCTAAGATCAGATGAGCCAGTCTCACCCATTCTTAGAATCATATCTGCATTTGATGTCAGTTTTCCAGAGGTACTATACTGACAGCAACACATGCAAATTCAAGAAAAAAGTTATCTAAAATGTAGTTACTTTTTGTGCTAAAGACCATAAAATAAAGACATAAAAACTTCTATATGGAAGTGAACACATTTTAACCTAAGTTGTTTAGTGACAATCTCTCTTTTGTTTTTTCTTTTTTAAACTACTAGCAAGGACATACTCTCCCCCCACAGAGACACCCCAAAGAACAATACAACCACAAGATTTCATCAGCCAGAGTTAAGTTTATAAAGTGACCCTCATGCAAGCACCTTTAAGAAGACAAACTGAAATGTCAAACCACCTGCAACCAAAGAATCCGCTTAGAGACTTCAGTTACAATGGCAATGCCAAAATTATTATGCAAATTAAAACTAAAATAATAACTTGGAACAACCCAGTGTGTCAGAGCACTTTGACAGAAGTGAAGCTTGGAAGTTTTCACCTAGTCCCATTAGCAGTGTTTCCTTCAGCAGCAGTTTTAACCTCCCACTTGACCTCCTAACCTCTCTGAAATAATTCTACTCTGAAAGTCTTATTATGGATATTATAAAAGTTGGAACATGACCCTTCTGGAGACCCACAGGATGAGAAGCACCAATGGTCTGGAGCACTACTGGGGTTCCAACACAGTGAGACAAAAGCCTCTGCAGTGCAGCAGAGGGCCTCAAACACCAAAACAAAAGGAATGAAAAAGAATTTCACTTCATTCAAGCACAAGAATGTGAGAGAAACTCAGCACAGATGCCCAGCAGTAACACAGACAATCTTCTTCAGTGTTTTGTCTCTCACCTGGTTTCAGGAATTGTCTTACAGCTGAGATACTGCCATCGGGGAACAACATCTTAAAGGGTTATTACTTGCAGGTACATTGTGCATTTCCATGCACAGAACACTCAGGGCTGCACTTTCAGTGACAAACAGCTGGTTTTGGATCAAGCTCCACCACTTGAGCTGCTCAGCGGGTACTTCTGTAGTCCTTTCCCAAGTTAGAATTAGTCACTTTTCAGAGTTAAACCTGGCACTATTTGCCTCAGGTTACCATGTCATACATGCCTACATTGACAGAAAAGACAAATGCTATACGGAGCCTAGTTTCACGCTCAGTAACATTATTTTTAATAAACTATAACAAATGAGATCTCTGTCAGGTTTAGCTGCATGCTTTGTCATAATATGAATAAAATTTCAGACGTCTGATGTCTGTGCTGTGATATGCTTTTCTTTAAATGACTTAACAGCCAACTTTACAACAGAGTATGGAAGAGACAGCTTGAATTCTGATGTTGCAGGCATGCCTGATAACCACCACAGCAAAGAGCACATTTACCATTTTTTGCTGATTATCTCTGTCATCAACAGATAAGCTTTTCTCTTCTGATAAAAGAACAAAGGCTTTCTTTCCCTTTGGGTTTGTGCTGTGGCTGTTCAGCAGGCAGGGGTGAGAGGGGCAGCTTGGTGCAGTCTCCCTTTCACAGAGAACAAAGGAAAGTTACTCTGTTCCCATCTGGGCGCACTCAGGAGTATTTTTCATCTTAAACCATGTTATGTCCATTAAGCTGAAGAAAATAATTTCTCCTATTTTAAATGGACAGCATCAAAATCCAAGCAAATCCTTAATCGCAGCAGCCTACAAAAAGTAAAAATATTATGCCTTAGCTGTAGATAATGTATTTCAAGTAATAAAGCCTATCACTTCAACTGATTTGTTTCACTCTTTACCGTTGCTCTCTCTCCATAGACTGACAGGAGCTCATGAAGTTTTATCCATCCCAACTGTATCCTAAAAGAAAATTTCTTCCCTGAAATACTTTTAAGCTTTCCAAGGCAAGTGGAAAAATATATGTGCCTTACTAGAATAGGCACTTTCCCTGCCTGCCAAATGCCTTGAAGGAGTGGCTCCACTGTTTTCAGGGTGACAGCAAATGACACTCAGAGAAAGAAGTCACACCTAAAATTTAAATGAGGATCCTGCACACTATGACCTCATGGAGAAGCTGCAGCTTCAATCCTGCCTGTGTTCATGAATAAATTGCCAAGTTCACAAGGCTCTGCAAGTCAGATTGAGATGTGTCTCAGGCTGGAATAGTGTGCTCATATCCCAGAGATGCCTCTTTTATTCTGCTCTTCTGGCACCCAAAAGAAGGGCAAAGAAAAGCATCACCTAATATATTTCTATCACTAAATATACTTTTTGTGCTAATGGCATTTTTAATGGAAAGATGGAAAAGAAGAATGCCCCTAGAAGCAGCTATACACCAAGATTTCTTACCATGAGTATTTAAGTCTTAAAAGATTTTCTGAACTAGGAACAAATAAACAAACAAAGCAGTTCAAAAAGCAGAAAACTGCTCTGATGTCAAGGAGGACATTAATTCAACTGCCTGAGCTGTGGGAGAATCCTCACTGTGCTTGGCTGAGCGAGCTTCACTTCTCTTACACCTGCAAATGTTCCCAACTCTGTGTTATGCCCTTTGCACAAACCAGGCTGTAAACCTTGGCAAGAAATGAAACTGCAGATACTGTGATATGCAAAGGCATGTTGCTTAATCATGCAAATGGTATGATATATCCCCCCATTTTCATTCATTTCATTTAATTTCATTTCTAGGCCACTCAGTCATGCAGTGGAGGCTAGATATCAACTCAGGGCTTCACAGGCTAAGCAGAAGAGGCTCAGATTTCTGACTAGCAGCTTATCAGATGGATGAGGCAGCAAAATAAAACCAACAGCTCTAAACCCAGGATGTTTAAATGACCTTCAAGTACAACACTGAATAGCTAAAATAGCTCTGCTAAGCTCCAGGCCCCGAGATACCACTGGGCTGTGACGCTGAGCTGCCTTCAGCACCAAAGACAAATTATGTCAGGTTTTTCCCTGCATTTTCTGCATGCCTTAGGAGGTTTTATTTTAATATCTGAAGTAGATTATCCCATAACAGTATCAACAGGACACAGATTTAAAGAAAATAAAAAGCCTGCTGTCTTGCTGTTTAGAATTAATACAAAAACTAGGCACATCAGTCACTCATAATTAAAAGTCACTGAATATTCACAATATAAATAATAGTTCTTTCAAGACTCTTTTAAGTAAATTAATTTTACAATATCCTTTTGATTGTTCTAAACCAACAACAATGCCTACTGTTAGCTTCTTAATTTGCATATGAATAGAAACACTAGTAAGGATTATTACAATTGTTTAGTGTACAATAAACTATTTAGTGATTTGTATTATTTTGTGCAGATTGTCCCTAAAGCTCAAATCTATGGCCCTACACAGGCACTCTAGAGCTAGATGTTCCCTCAGAGGGCAGGGGCATGCTCTAGAGAAATATTGGTTTGGGAGTTAATTAATAATTAGTGGAATGGAATTGTCCCCTCCTTCCCAGGGGACACTGGACCATGCCCACAACAGAGGGAATGCTGTGCTAGCTCACTGCCAAGGAGAGACAACACCACTGCAGTCCTGCCCCATGCATGCACCCCAAACTGTGCAGGGGGAGGACAGTGACCCTCTCAGTTCCTAGAGACAGCTCCAAGGCCCAGAGAGCCTGTGCAGGAGCTCGGGAAAGAAGCAGTTCACATCCTGTCCTTGTCCCAGCTGGGCTGTTATGACCTGTGATATGAAATGAGTGTGGCAAAACCCCAGAAGAGCAGAGCTAGGTTTGACCCCAAAGCACGCTAATTGTATCCAGCTTTTCCCCCCAACTGAACCAGACTGAAGTAAAGCATCAGATTTTTAGCCAACAAGCTGTTGGTCCAGATCTCCCCTAGCTACACACCTGGAGGAGCCAACTACAGTCAGCTGCAAGTTATTCCTTCAGCATGCTCCTTTCCAAGCCCACTGCTGTCAGCCTCTTAAGCAGAATCTCAGGGCAGAAATTTGTCAGTCTCCAGTACAACTCATCCTGTGACTTGCACCTGTCAGATTCACTGCAGGAACACAGTGGAACAGTTAAATTCACACCACCCACAGTCTTGATCATTCATTATGAAATCTCTTTGCATGCTTCAAGCCAACAGAGCCCTTTCCTCATGAACTAGATAGCATCAGTCCTAAAAAAAGGTGCCAGAAAATTTTGTTCCTTCAACAGTCATAGAACAATCTGGGAGATGAATGGGAAGCTGAGGTGACAGGCTACATCCTCATCTGAGATGCTGAAGAACACTGATGTACCTGATCCTGGCTCAGGGCTGAGCACTCTCTAAATAAAACTAACTTCACATTCTCCATGGCACATGGGGCACCAGATTTACTCTCCTGTTGCACAAAGTATCTCTCAGACGTTTTTGCAGCTGCTTTACACTTAAAGCCTGAATTAATTATTATTTAATTAAACTCACTTCATAGCTGTTACCCAGGAAGCATTTCATTAGGTACTGACTGAAATCTTTGGGCCAGGCTTGCTGAAATGAGAGCTTTGGTCACTGTCCTGTTATCCCAAAGCACCCAGAGTTTGTGCTTCATGATCAGCTGGGGGGCTTCATCCCCACTGCTATTTACATTGACTGACTGCTGCCACTGTTGGGTACTGAAGATGAAATATTTCATTGGGTTACTCTATTTGGTTAGAGTTACCTTATCTCTTTAATGATTGGTTTGCTCCTTTAAAGAAGTGTCAGAAATACCAGAGATTCTTTTATATCTATCTCGAGTCTTGGAGAGCTTTTAGCCTTTTGGGGATGGACCTGAGATCGTGGAACCTTTTTTCACCCCTGTCCAGACAATATTTGTCTTGGAGTTGGCAAATTTGGGAAGAGATTGAATTATTTTCCCACATATGGGACTCCTCTTGCCCAAGATGAACTGTGTTTCATCTGCATTTGTGGACAGAATAGGAAAATAAAGTATCATGAGATATTTTCCTTAAGCAGAGGAGTTGGACTAGATGAACTCCAGAGGTCCCTTCCCACCTCAAACATTCTGTGACTGTGGGAAATAGTTTCCCATAAGAACAAGGCTGAAAACTGCTGAAGAGCAACAAAGTTGGAGGGACAGGAAGAATCCTAAGAGGTAAATGTCTAATTAACAAAAAAAGTTAATCAGTATTGATGTTTAGAAGTCTAAGCAGTGCTAAAGAAGCTGAACCTGACACAGTATTTGTAGGTGGTGTTGTTTCTTCTTAGTGACCTTAACTACAGTGTTATCTCAGGGAATATTGATCAAATTACAGAATTCCTTCAAATTTATATGCAGCAAGCCGAGTCTGCAGAGGGCAGATTTAACTTACTTGAGAACACGTGCCATAGGATATTAGAAGATATCTGGAAGCCAGAAATGGGCACTCTGCAGGATACAGTTACTCCATAATCACTGGGTGTGCTGAAAGTGGGGAAATTCGGTGCCTCAGAGGGCTAACCATGTATGTCACACATCTGGCAGAATGACATGCAGCTCACTTGACAGCTCAGATTTAAATGTGCCTTGAGTGCTCAAGAGGGTCCCAAGAGTCTCAGTCTGTCTTTACACAGACACTCACAGTGACTCTCGTTACTATCATACTGAATTTAAAAATGCCATCTGGGGAAAAAAACAACATGCTCCAGAAAAGCTTAACACCACCCCCCCCCAAATTAATTCATAATTGCTAACAAGAATGAGGTTAAACTTGATGAGATGTTTAATTCAAGGCAGTAGGTGAAAGGACTAAGCGTTGTGACAGCACTGGACACAAATAAATTAAATTATGATTGATAATAATTTGATAATTGATCCAGCAGTGCAGACAGCACACAACCCCGAGATCAGCAGGTACCCAAAGTATGTCCCATATAAAGAAAACACATGCAGGCACAATTTAACAAAGGAAACCTTTTTAGCACACTGTATCCCTCTAATGCAATGGTATTTGATAATTTCTATTTGAACAATTGAAGATTTCCTCGCATAAACACACTTAAGGACAAGTAAAAATTTCAAGGATCTGTGTTAATATAAAAGAGAAGATCAAATTAAACCTGCAAACCAACATGAAATTTACAGCTCTGATTTACCATGATCTAATTCTTCTATACTGAGTTCTGTCCCTGCCCTTTTGGTTGCAGACCTCCATCCCAAAGGCAAAGCAGCACTATCTAAAAAATTCCAAGTTTAATGCAGTAACCTCAGTTTTATCTTTTTAAAGTATGTTATTATTACCAAAACTAGTGAGTTCATGAGCTGTGTTGCTATTTTTAATTTTCCAAACTGCCATTTTTGAGTCAGTCAATGCAGACTTCACAGTTTTAAGGCTAATTTGAGAGCTTGAAAGCACCAAAAATAACTGCTGAAATGGAATATGCATGCTGAACAAATCACTACGTCTTTAACACAGCAAGAGCAACAAAGCTCCAATGTCCACAATCAGTGCAGTTCCCAGCCAAAAAACCCCAAAGATAATTCTGTAGTAACATCAGAATTACTTTAATGCATTCCTCAGCTTTTCCACTTGATTGCTTTGAGCCTTTGTGGACAGCCAGCTGAGCAGACAGGCCTGGCATAACACAGCTATTGCTGTACCATTTGTGCAATCACACTTTAGGAGAAATAAAACAAAAAAAAAGAAAAGGAAAATTAATTCAAGAAATTCAACAACTGTTTTTAAAGCTATACAGAAAAACACATTAAACCCCTACCCACCAATTTATTTAAAGGCACACCATTATTCATCCACTGTAACAAGTGTTATTTCTGAACCCTCTCAACTGAACTGGAATTCCAAGAAGCCCTAGCTGCAATTGCCACTTGGCTGACATGTCAGCGGATTCATGAGCCAAAAAGAATCATCAGTTTTCCACTCTGCTCCCCCACATGCCACAAACTCCATATTTTCATGCCCTTACCTCTGAGTGCAATGATTTGTATTGTATTAAATTATAGTTTACAGAGTTGTGTCAGCTTTGATGATGCCCACAATTACTTCCTGTGATGGCCACTGACCTGCTCTGACAGGAATATGCACCATATTCCTAATGGGCATCCAAACAGATTTAATTTCTAGCCATTGGCTCTTGAAACCACCCTAGATTAAAATCTCCACTATCCCATATTTTCTTTGGGAGAAATACATCCACTTTGTAAATATATTCAGGTTTAGACTGAACTCAAATCTTGCTGAGAGCTAGTTTGATTGCTGATTTCAAGTAAATTATCTGACAAACACAGCTCCTTCCTTGGCTTCCAAATCAATGCAGGATTTCTTTTTTCAGAGTTACTCATAAATATTCAATCAACATTTTATGTGAACAAATAATTTCTGACATTCTCTGTTCCTCCCAATTGGACAAATGCTGGTTAATCAGCAGGACCAAAAAAAAGTCCCCCCATTCACAGAAACACACTGTGGATACAATCATTCCATAAAATTTCTGCAAATAACCACACTCTGTAAGTGCAGAACAATATCAGGGAGAACCCACGCTGAAGCTGAATTGCTGATCAGGATGTGAATGAAGGCTATGGAAGCAATATGGCTCATGTAATTACAGAGGGAGTTAAATGTGCTTTCATGGGAACTGAATTTGGCCCATGAATTTTAAATGAGCCAGTGGATGACTGCAATTAATGGACTGACATAATAAAGTTATCAATAAAACTAAAGTTACTATAAAGTGAATTTTCTATCTATTGTATTAACTACTTTCTCTTACAGTTAAAAACACAGTGTTAAGAATTTGAGAAAAAAAAATCTGACCTTCAGAGTTTCTGTTTGATGAGGTAACAAGAGACAGTGTAATATTAATCAAAATAATGTTTAAATTGACAACCATCCCACAATTACTACATCATCCATCTCCAAGTGCTCCACACGCACTCCAATAACTGTTAGTTTTATGCTGAATTTAGACTGTAAGCGACAATTGGTTTTAAAAACTGCTGATTGAACTGCCAATTTGCAATGAGAAGAGACATCTTTAAAATATGGATAACTCTAGTAATAGCTACATAATATCTCACTCTGATCTATTTCAAATTAATGCACTTACAAAATTTGAAATGCTCTCACAGCATTAGATTATGAGACTAGACTGCAGGTACCCAAAACAGCTGCTCTGTTTCTCCAAGAGTGTGAAATAAAACCATTTCCAAATTAGCAAAGGAAAGGCCTTCCCTTCTCTTATGGTTGTATTACATCATCTCACACAAGAAGTGCTCATTTGCAAAGTGGCTGAGGGAGAGCTTGGAGGGGGCAGCTTTGGGCCCCAAGATCAGGGCACCAACCACGCACAAGAAAGTGGCAGCAGCCCCAAAACCATGACACCTTGAGCATTTTGGGATAGTGGGCTTCAAAGCCCTTCAGCGCCAGCCCACAGCTCTGAATCCAAATCCAAAATCTAGCATCAGGCTTCTCATCTAGCAGCCCATCAATATTTCACCTCCACATTTTATGATATTTTAACCTGTTGAGATCAATTTGACCAAAAGTAGCCTTACAAAAAAATCACTTGTTATAGCATAGCATAAGAAAAAAAAGAAAAAGCCTGGAAATGTATGCATTTTTATTTTCTGTATGAGAACAGTTCTAAACTGTTGTATAATATTCAGGGCAACAACTCTAATCTCTTCTAAATTAAAAAAGTACAAGAGAGCTTGAAATGCTCTGATAATTTGAAATTCTTAAGCACTGAAGTTGCTCTCAACAGTTTGTTTCAATTACATTTTCAATGCAGGAGGTTTTTTATTACAGATATTCTGGGCAAATTGCCTTAAAATGTAAACTAGGGAAGAAAGCTCTTACAGTGACCATGAGAAGCTCAATAATAATTATTTGAATAATATAAAATTCAAAAAACCTATCAAAAGAGGGCATTACATAGCCGGGAAGTCAATTAATTTTATATTCTATTTGCCTTCTTCCTGCACCATTCCTCACCTATTTAACAAAATGCTGAATAAATTGCTTCTGGTCAAAGTATAAAGACAGCAGATATGTGCTCCTCTCCTTCCATATCAATAACAGACATAGCAACTGTGGACAAGATATCCAAGAAAGATAATAAAGATGGATTTAGTCATACAGAAAGGCAACAGAATTCAAGATGAAGAGAATAACCCAAAGGCTGAAAGGCAAATGCAACACCTAAGCAGTACAGAAAACAGGCAAGGTAACAATAACATGACACAGAAAACACAAAGTGAAAATATTTTATAAATTATTAAAATAAAATCTGATAGGAATTTTCTGTTATGTACGTTGTGAAGGCCGGTGGCCCTACAGACAAAGGGTCCATGATAGTTCCTTGGAGGGACAGACCCCAAATTGGAAAAATCTCCCCTGCTCAAGGCAACTGAGCAATCCTCTCCCAGGATGCTTTGCTGTGCATGCAAATGTACCCCAGTTCTGCCTCCTGGTTGGCCCGTTGGCCTCTCCGCACCTTTTTTCTTATACGTACATCCCCTAGAATGTTCTCCCTTCCCTGCTCACCCATTGGCGCCTTTTGCTGCAGTGCCCCGCCCCTTTACCCTATTGGCTGCCACCCCTTGTCCCGCCCCTGCCCCGCCCTGAGCCCTCAGCCCATTGGCCCTGATGCTCTGCTCCGCCCCCTGTGCCCCATATTTAACCCTGGACCCTCCATGGTCCTTTTGTTTTTGTCCCTGGCCCCTCTGTGCGTGGCTGGAATAAAGCTCCTCAGAACTCCAAACTGTGACAGTGGTCACAAGGGTCTTCAGGGTGAAGAGAGAGGCGAGAATGTTGATCTCATGTTCAGAAGGCTTGATATATTATTTTATGATATATATTACATTATACCTATACTAAAAAGAAATACAAGGAAAAGTTCTCAGAAGGCTAGCTAAGCTAAGAATAGAAAAGAATGAATAACAAAGGGCTGTGTCTCAGCAGAGAGCGAGTCCCTGCTCTGCCATGAGTTGTCAGTAAATCCACACATCCACAGGAGACCAATCACGGATCCAGCTGTTACATTCCACAGCAGCAGATAACCATTGTTTACATTTTGTTGCTGAGGCCACAGATTCTCAGAAGGGAGAAAAATCCTAAAGAAAGGATTTTTATGAAAGGATGTCTGTGACATCAAAAAAAGACTCTTCCCACTTCTTTGTCATTAGTGATCCTACAAGAGCTGCTGGAAGCATGTGCTGGAGTGATGGTGTGTGAGTGATGGTGGGGGTGTGTGAGTGATAGTGTGTGAGTGTGATGGTGAGTGAGGGATGATGTGTGTGTATTCTGGTGCCCCCGAGCGAGCGGCTGTCTTGCTGGATTGTCCTGGAAAGTCACAGCACCACTGCCTCTCGCTTGGCTGCCAATGGGCCAGTGGCTCACAACACTACAGCATCATCAATTAACCAGTTTTTCTTAAAAGCAAGAAACAAAAATCCTCCCAAAGACATCACACAGTGAGAAAGTCCCCAGTCTAAGCCATGTGGTCCAACAGACGGGAACAGATATGTTAACTGATGAATTGAATAATCCCACTGTCTCTCCACAGGAGCATCCTCTGTGGTCCAAGAGTGATGCTCGAGCACTCCACAAGCTCCCTCACTACTATGTTTTTGCTGATACAATGCATTATTCTCTTCTGCAGTAATGTGAGGAAAGCTGAGTTTATCAAGTCTAGGTAAATTCCATTCAGATTTTCTTGCCAGTTGAAGTTTCTATTATCTCTATAGAAATCCAGCTTTACTAGGCAAAAGCTGAGGAAGTGAATGTCTTTGATAGCATTTTCTGAGTACCCTTCTGACATTGCTTCTGATCAGCATCTGAAATTTTTCCTCCCATTAAAGGTTAACTTATGCCTCTATCTTTTCAGCACATCTTCTAATATATGGAAAATTGCACCAGTACCTCTACTGTAAAATATTAAATAGATCTGCTATCATAAAAGAGCTCTTAGCCATTCTCTAAGATGAGCATTTCCCTCTTATTTAGAAGAATGGATGAGTGAACAGATACAGCATATTGCAGACAACTGCTCTTATTCATCTTACATTTTGTGGTTAGGGGTTTTATTTGCTTTTTCAAACACGTCTTCTGTGCCACTGGCCAAGCTATCTTTGACTCTCCTGCTGCATCTATCTGCTTAAAGGAGCGTCATTTCTTAATCAGAAAAATACTTGGCCTTTTTTTTTTCTTAGAGCCTTCTTGGCTCTAAGTTCTGAAGTAATTCAAGTTCTTAATCCTCTTCCTCACAGCACGTAAAAGAATTCATTTTTTTTCACTTCAGGTCAGGTCCTGAAACCTCAACATCAAGATTAGGGCTTTAGCCAGATCACTAATTTCACCTTACAGTGGTATTTTCCTTTTTCATTATTCATGCTCACCTTTAGCAGTAAGCCTATACACTAGGGAAGAATACAGATTTCAGAAGCATATAAGACATTTTAAAGTTCTTTTTCATTCTAGACCATTCTGTTGAAACAAAGATAAAATTTCTTCAAAACAAAACCATTTCTCCAAGGCTACAAAAATTCTATATGCTTCCAAATGAGAAAATCGATGTTACTCTTAGGAAAAAAAAGATTATTTTTCAACTCTTTCATTTCACCATGGTTGGAGTTTCAATTCCAAGTGATCAGTTCTCTCAATTCTCACAGGTACACGCAATGTTTTCACACTATGGTTTTGAACACAAAAATAAATAAGCAGAAATATCCATTCCATTATTTTCAAATTGAGGGATGTAAAAAACATTCCCTCTGATACAGAATAATGCAGTTCTACAGCTTTTTCCCTCTGCTTTTGTTTTCAACCAGTGAAGTGTAACATACAAAAGACCTATCCCAGGTCTGCAAACCTGAAGAAGGACCTCTTGTGCTGATTCTTTTGAATTCCAGTGTCTTTTACCCTCTGAACAGAGAATGGCATTCATTATGTCTGATACTTTCATAAAATGAAGAGGCAAGTTGGTCTCTGTCCTATTAGTATAAAGACTCTTATTCAGTTGCAAAATAAGAGTGTGCAAATCTCTCAGACCCATCAGATCCACACTCAAAAGCTACAAATTCAAAACCACTGATCTTTACCTGCAATGAAAAACTCTCTTATTAAGGTTGGAAAAGACTTTTAAGATTGACTCCAACTGCAAAATTAATGCTACCACAGCAAGTACGGAAAAAAATCACTAATGGCAAAACGCTCAGTATAAAACTGCTCCAAACCCAGGAATCAGATTAACAGATTTTCCCTCTTTGCACTGAAGAAAATAATGAGAATTTGGCCAGAATCAAACTTAAGGAAAAAATACTTTAAAAAAAAGAAAGTATTATATAATATGAAATATCTTCATCCACAACACATCCCCAAGAAGAAAGCGTTGCACTGCCTATGCTAGGCAAATAAGGACCGGCTGGATTTGGAAGCCTTTGAAACTTTTCTGTAGCTCCCTGATGTACCTGATGTCATACATTCTAAAGAGGCTGCAGCTTTGAATTAATCTTCTCAGGTATACATAGGAAAACTCAACTTTGAAAAGGATTGCAAAAAACTAACACCAGATTTTGTTTCCCTTGCAAGCAAGGTCACAATTCCTATTAACTTTACCATGATCAAAACCAGGATTTATGCACTAAAAGAAATCAGCAGAAATATAAATAGACTTAATAAACTACTCAGCAGGAATGTCTTATATAAGACATTAATTGCTACAACAATTTACAGAATATGTTTAAAATAAAAAATATAATCTAATAATGCTGATAACCATGCTTGCCAGGCAGTTTCACTAACTCTCTATATTATGTTCTATTACCTGGGCATCTACCAAACCAAGAAACTTAGATTTGGCGGGGGAGGGAAGGCTATTTATTGTGGAAAAGCATCCTTGTTCCCAGAAATCAAGTATGTACATAAAAGTTTGAGTTAGGCCCAATGCTTAGATCATTCCACAAGAGTTCATAAAAAAGGCAAAGGACAACCTGTAGGACAACATCAGCTGGCAGTGCTGTCGGATGCTGCCCCTGGAAGAAGAGGAGCACATACCCTGGGAGTCAGAGTGCCCAGCCAGGCTGCCTCTCTGCATGGGAATAATGACAGACTCACGTTGGCTGGACAAACAGAGCAGTGTGCAAATCCCTCAGATCCACACTCAGAAGCTAAAAATTCAACACCATTGATCTTCACCTGCAATGAAAAACTCTCTCATTGAGTCTGGAAAAGAAGGTTCAGATCATCCAGTCCAACTGCAAACCCAACACTGCTACAGCAAGGACTTGCTCTGTTCACAGTCTGACTGCTCACTGAAAAAGTACCTGGCCCAGGATGGAACTGGATGGTTTGTACAGCTCAGGTCTGTACAGCTCAGTCGGTAGAGCATGAGACTCTTAATCTCAGGGTTGTGGCTTTGAGCCCCACGTTGGATGCCAGCTGTAAGACTGTCATGCCTGGCTGGGCTGTTCAGGTCCACTCTAGCTAGCTATGGACCCCAGCCCAGATGAAGGACAAAAGGCAAAAGACCAGAATTGCTCTTCCTCATGTACGGACAAATGTCCTCAGTTTATTGACTTGATGGGAGACACCAGATCAGGCAACATTCCAGACAGAAAAGAGCATCCCCTTCCCGCGGGGGGATTTTGAGCAGAGGGGAAGGGGGGCAGAGGAAGGGGGCAACAGCCAGCAGGACATGAGGAGGGGTGAGGAGAGGGGTAAAATAAACCACAGAGAGACCACCAACACTGACACTTGGGGGATGGGGGGGAAGGGAAAGATCATGTGTTGATGGGACACAAATCATGTGAACAGTGCAAATTAACACCCAAACAAACACCCAGTGCAAACAACTAAATAATTATTTAGCGCAATACAACAGGCCTCTGCGGGTCTGCACACATGAAAGGATCATCCTCAAGGAAGTGATGGCCCAGCTCAGCCTAATGTTACAAAGAAGTGGTGCTGTCAGGTCAGGCTGCCCTGTACACAGCTGCTGAACGCATCAAACATTTGCCTCAAGACAAACGTGAACAGCAACCCTGAGTTTTTGTATAACTGAGAGCTGTTCAGCAGCTGCTGTGCTCCCTTTTACTGCCTATAAAAGGCTGCCTGAAATGTTTTTATTGTAGACACTTCATTTTCAAGGCAGTGATTTTTCAACTCTGAAGGGCCAGTCATTGATCCATCTGCAGGTTTTGTTGTTTTCTCTCTTATTCCCTGACAGTCTGCATCTGTTGCATGTCAGGCCTTCTGGTAAACTATTTTCTTGCACTGAGTCTCAGTTTGCAATAATTATGTGTTTTACACACACACTTAACAAACTTTTAAATAACAGAAGATATTTTCTGAAATGTATGAAAAATATCTGTGTATGAACAATCACCATGCTAAGAGATTTGCTAGAAGAAAACAAAGCTTTTATAAAAATATATATTATAAACACTTTAAAAGAAGCATTCATGAACCATACAAAAAGAGTTTACAAGTTTCTGGGGGTTTTTTGCAACTACTCCCAGTACTTCAGACACTGTGCTTAGAATACATTATGCTTTGAGGTCAGAGTCCTGTACAGTGTGAACTGGCACAGCTTTGTGTGTGGCAGGACTCTCTTCCACTGCCTTGAGTGGAGATGCAATAATTCATACCAGGCAGAGCTGTAGTCACTGGTGTCAGTTCCACAATCCCTTACAAGAATATGAAATTATATAAATAGGAGTCCCTTCTCACCTGCATTTCTTTTCTAGTGATACTCCCAATTTAGTCTTCTGACCCTGGTCCTCTACCTGAATTCCTCAAAACCTAACTGGTTTCTATTGACTTTCACATTGCTGCATGAGCTTTGGGGTTTAACTGCTTATAAATTGAGAATTATAAGAGCCAGAAGCTATTGAACAAGGGAACAGAACTGCCCATTATCCCCTCAGTCACAAGCAATTTTCAAAGTAAATCTCTACTTAAAATATCACTTCATTGATTGATGCTACTTATTTATTATATAATAAAGTCTCTAATAATGTGGTATTTCATTCTCATAAAAGAATCTTTTAAACTATCACTCAGGAGCAGTTTTAATGCAAGTGACATGTTGTCATCAGCTTGCCTTCAAGATTACAAACCTGGTTAAACAGCAGTCTTCAACAACAACCAACCAGGCTCAGGCAGATCCCAGAACCAGGAATGCAGTCAGGCCTGGGGCATGTATTTACTGCAACTACAACAACCATCTTTTCCATGCAGAACAAGGGCACAGCAGGAAATAGATCTTCTAAGACCTAAATGTAGGACTGAATTGTTGCTTTACTTTAACAAGTTCAGGAATTAAACCACTACCGTTATCCCATTCTATATGAACCACATAAAAAAATAAACCTCAGCAAAACCCCCAGAGCCTCACATGAACTTTATGTTTTAGTTACTGTTTTGCCCGAACTGTTCTCCTGCCTTCACATTTATCTCCTCTCACTGCCACCTCATCTGTCAGTTTTCCTGATTCCCTTAATCATCACTCTGATGGGAAGCTGCTGTGTTTTCCCTCTGAGCTGATCTTATGTGATTAAAGGAACATGATTTCTACCATCACTAAACGGTGTATTAGGAGCCTGGTTTAACTCTTGTAGTTAGATATTTTACCATGCTGCATTTACTTTTTTGGCTGTTTCAAGAGTTGCAAAAGCCAGGTTTTGTCCAGCTGTGCTAAGCAGCTGCACCACAGGAGAGCCTTGATGTGGCAGGCTAACACAGACACTGAAAGCCCCTTACAGTGGCCAGCAGCACATCAGAGGTACCTAAACCACCTGATGACCTTGGTCTGTGCACATCTAACAGCTGCCTGGCACGGTGGTGGCTGGAGGTGTGATGGTGATGTTCCTGCAGATGAGCTGGGGAGTTGTGCCAACACTCTGTGCAGCTGTACAGATGGAGCAGAAATTACAGTGCTGGTTTGGGCAGAGACTGTCTAAAGGCAGGAGTGGAAAGATGTGATTCTTAGGGAGAAATACTCTTCAGCAAAAGAACTGGGAGGATGAGCCATGTTCAGATGCCACCACTTGGACAAGGATCCTCTCAGCAGAAACTCTAATTATCGGGGCAGCATTTTGTAATGAATTCATTCTTACCAAAGGTAAAGGAATAGCAATTCTTCACTTAAATTCATGTGAGTGCATTGCAGGATCATCACCGTTTTTGTTTTTTCCACCAGTCGAGCATTCAAAGTGCTCCACTCAGTGAATGGTACTGTAACTCCTGAAGTGTCCAAGATCCTGGGGACTGGGACAAAATACAGCTGCCACAGAAGGCACCCTCTGAACATGAAGGGAGGGTAGGAAACACACCTAAGCACAAATTGTAGTTTTTCAAATACCTTCTGTCTTTTCAGGCCCAGCCAAACACCATGCTGTGAGGAATTCTTTCCCATTAGTAGTATCAGAGGACTACAGTAATGGACAGATTATATTTTGATTTTCTATTCCACCTTAGTATTTAAGCACACATAAGATTTGCATCAGTTTATCTGTAGAATGGAAGTATGAAATAAACACAGTTACAAAGCATTCAAAGATACTTGCAGGAATGAACTGTGAATATGCCCATGCTACTGACAGTAGACACAGAGTGGACTGTGGAAAGGTTTGGAAATCTGAATCACAGAAGTTTTAGCATCACTAATCCTGATTCTATTTAAAATGAAATAGAAACACCACGGGAAAATACACTGCTGATCATTTAATTGCAATATTTTAGGATATTTTCTACTGTTTTTAATTATGAAGCTATACGTGATGTTTTGATACTGTCTAAAAATAAAACAAGTATGGAATTTTAATATCAGGTATGCAGTTCCCTTTTTACTGACTTTGATGACTTTCTTTCCTATATAAAACATATTAAAAGGAAACAGTAGCTGTACCTATGACTGTAAAACAATTCCTTGATGTCAAACATCTTATCTAAGCCACTTCTCATGCAAAAAGATGAGAATTCAAAAACATCTGAAAGCAGTTAGTGGAGGAAAAAAAAGAAGTTATCCAAGTTAGAAGAGAGGCTGTAGTAGTAACTAATAATAGCAACTTAACTACATGTGAGGGAGTGGTTCCTGGCAGTCAGATATATTATTGCACATCTAGATGCAAGTGTGCCAAGTGGTGGCAGCAATAAAACTGTAAATGGAATAGCTACAACAGAAAAACTTTGCATCTGAGCTAAGAACAGCATCACCCAAACACTCAACCAGCCAGTCCTGAATCAGGGCACTGATCTGTTTTGGTAAGGACTGCCAGGTGGAAAAAATAACAGCATTTCCCCACTACTAGAATAAAATAAACATCTTACCAGTATCTTTTGTGCTACTGGCAAGTTCACTAAGATTAAAAGGAATATTTATACAAACATTTCCAACATATAATAGAAAAAGTACATGGCTGGGCTGCAGCTCAGTTTAAGCAAGAGATGCAACATTGCAGTGGAAATCTCATAGGAGTATGCTAATTGATGTTCGTTCTTTCCCTCTTAATACCATAATCCCTAACACAGAAAAAGTCTAATTCTCTTTTGAAAAAGTTCTCTGTCATTACTGAGATCTTACCCAAACACAGGCTCTTTTGGATGTTGTTTTAACATTAGTTACAAAATGAAATACATAGTAATGAGGAGGAGACACCGCATTTTAATTATGAAGGAGCAGAGTCTTGTCTAGAAAAGCTCCCCTTGTCTCTTTCTCCTCACTCATTTGTTTGCTGCTATCTCATTTGTACAGAACTTGAGCTGACATTCAAAGGTAGTTCTTTATCTGGTGAATACTGACTGCACTGTGCTAATTGAAGTGACTTTTGTTATTGTTCGTTGTCTCTCAACTATAATTAAAGTTTCTAACTGGAATTTACAGGCATGCCTGCAGCGTAACTTTTAAGGTTAAGTAATCTGCTCATGTGTCTTTGACAACCATGTTCGAAGCCATGCAACATCATTTTTCCTGTCAAGATTTGCCTTGAAACCCTTTCACTTAAGCCCATGTACTTAGCTGGGGAGACACAGGTCTTAACCATCTTGTCTGCCAAGTCAGTAAATCCAGCTGTTATGTAGGAAGATGGAAAGGTTTTGGTAATTTGAGTCTTTGGCACATACTACAGTAACAGAACAACAGCAGAGAAGGAAAACAAGGAGATTTATATGAGGGGTTTTCACAAGAACAGGGTTTGGAATTTGACACAGCTGTATGGTGTGAAGAAGGTGGCTCTGCATTTCACATTTATGTAAATAACACAGTAAATAAAGTAAAAAAGCAGGCATCTTCAGATAATGCATGAATAAACTCTGAGTATACCTATGCATGTATGCAAAATGTTTTAAAATGCATTGCTTCATTCATATGACATATGCACAGTCTGCATAAGGATCAGAAATGAAAGCTTTCATCAGCAAATCTGGGTCAGTGCTGACTCTCATATTCCTTAAATTCTTTCAAAATTAATAAATCAACTTCCTTGTCAAAGCATTATTGTACCACAGCTTCTCAATTTACAGCAGAAATAATGCTGCCTCTATTTAAAAGAGCTACTAAACATCTTACCAAGGGTTTGTTGCAGGAAAACAATGACAGGTACACTGTGGTTCCTCCCACACAATCTGCTAACAGCAGCAGCAAAATCGGAGATCATTAGACAAACTAACCTGTGGTGTCATTCCATGGCAGATATACATGATTGGGATATTCTCTGTGTCTGGCCCTTGATCAAGGCACAAATCACTTTTCAGGGAATTCTGCAGCTGAAACAAACAGAAGGAAAAAGAAATCAAGCAAGTTTTATATGAGAAAAAGATGGTGTGATTACTTTCTTTTCTTTGAGAAAATAAATTGTATGTAGTTGAGGAAGGAAATATGGAAAATTAAAATATGTTACAGTGAAGATCTTGAACAGAAAGCATCTGGACTAAATACTTCCTGGCAGATAATCTAGCACCACTGATTTCAATAATGTTGCACAAAGTTTCAGGGAGGGTATATTTCAAAAAGCCTTCAGAGATAGCAATAATTTTTTGATATATGTTTTAAAAATATTTAGTCTCTGGTACACACTATAGAGAGAATCCTGCTGAGCAAGATAGATGAGGTATTAAATAGCTTTTAAGAATCTCTATGAGAATCTTCTGATTTCTGCAAATAATTCTAAAAACTGCTTTTTTCAGCTGACATTTCCTAACAGTGAGTTTCCTAACAGCTGAGTTTCCTAACAGTGAAGTGCTAAATTAATGAGCACAGATAGCTGGGAGGTTCAGAGTGTGAGGACAAAGATGTGGGCTGAATACCCATGGATGTGCATAAAGGTGTTCAGGGGTGTTAGAGTGGCTCAGAGAGCAGGAGACAACTGCCTGAAGGAGTGGAGATGTGGTTTGCAACCACCTGTAATTAGCTGGGCATTTCTGGTTTGATTTCTTTTGAGGAAACCAAATTAATATATTTAGAAAGGAAGCCTAGAGCTGCATGTAAGAAGAGTGGACAAATCAGAGGCTGAAGCCAGGCAGTGAATAAAGTCACAACCATCAACTCATCTCTACAAGACTTCCAACTCTAAACCTAACTCTAAATCCAGTAATGGATGCATCTCAATACTGGAGAGAAAATATGCATGAGGTATAAATACTGGCATTACTCTCAAAAATTAAAGCCTTGAGCATTACATAAAATCTTCTCTGTCAAAGCTTTCTACTTCTTATTCATAATGTCAGCATAGCCATGACTTTTATCACAAACAGATGCCTAAGCACCCCCTCTATCCAAACCAATGATAAATATCAGCCTTATTAATTCATGCCTGGGTCTATCGTTACCTGTGAGAAATGACCTCACACTTTAAAATTCCAAAGGTTTATTAAACCTTAACAAATACAACAACTGACTGAATAAAGAGAAAGCACAGCACTGGGAGTGTGGAACTAAACCACCACGTGCTCCCCCACAAAGTGGCTGGCTCCACCTTTACACCACTGGTGTTCCATCAGGTAGCCCTGGCCCTCCCAAAGTCTGTCAGTCAATTCTTCACTGTCCATCCTCTCTGTGAGAGGAATAGCAGATTTGTCTTTCCAAACAAGCTGTGGGTCTGCTGGTAGGTAAAACTAGCACTGGGAGATAAAAGAAACAATGGGAAGCATTCCACTGATTGATGGATGGAAAAAGAGATTTGCTTTTACAAATAAACTTTAGGATTGCTGATAAATGAAATTAGACATTGAAAGATGAAAGAAACAATGGGGTAGAAAACCCCCTAAATTCCATAAGAATTAAAAACTAAAAGGCAGGGTTGTACATTAGAGGGAAATCTTTGGTATCAGGCATATCGGGGAGTCTGAACCTCTCAAGTACCTCAGCCAATAGGGAATGAGAGAAGGGAAATATGGGAAATTGGGATAAAAAGGAGGCTGCTTCCTCCAAAAATTTGAAAGATCCCAGGAGAATGCCCTGTGGCCTCTCCCTTTATTCGATTAAAGTCAAAGGACTCCTCTGTCTCCTTTCTGGACATAAACCTCTGGTGTTTGTGGATTAATTTCCCTAACATTTTCAAAGCCTCTTCCATCAACTCCAATCCTAATGCTTGTCATGGTGTGAATGTTATAAACTTTTCCACAACAATTCCCATAACAAAGAAAGGAAAAAACCAGAAACAAAACAGCCACTGACCTGTTAACTAATACTGCTGTTTCAAAATCTGAGCCCCAGATTCTGAGGAACAATCCCTTTACAAAATCTAGTGGCTTTGTGGCAACCAACAATTAACCTGAGTAATGCAATTTTGGCCTACCAAGACGTAATTTTAAAAACAATACAAAATATAACAGACAATCCCTGTGCTGAAACCCAGAAATAATGATTGTTACACCGAATACAACAACTTTTGGCCCAGTGACATTGCTTTCTTCTAAATAGGAGGGTACTGCACAATTTAGAAAGAAGTTTGCTTTCCAAATATTTACTCTGCTTCCAGTCCCAAGCCTAGCTATATTCCACAGCATAAGCTAGACCTGAATGTTGCACCTATTTCCCTAACTCTCACAGAACACGAGGAAATGTAGGATTTAGGAAATAAATATATGGGATGTCTCTGTAAGTGCATATATCCTAGCCTTCACCCGCATTCTGACAGCTTTTTCAATTACTCAGGATTTTTAAAAATTGATGATAATGCTATAGTAGCAGTATCTATTTTCTAAAAAAATAAAAAAAAATGAAACCAGTTGATGAATGGAAGCATTTAGAGAATCAGAAAACAGCTGACGTGCTTTGAAATATCACACCTTTCTCTGTTGTAAGATGTGCAAGCAAACAGCAAAGCAGACACAAAAGATCAGACATCCAAGTGATTCTTTTACTAGAAGGATAGGAGCACTTAATCTTGTGTCATACAACAGTATTTTATAAAACAGTAAGCTGTGTATTTCACAATATGTGCCTTCTTTATCTGTTGTCATAGTTGTCCACTACTTTCTCTGTAATGGTACAAACAGGGCCTGCTCCTCACATCTCTCTCAGCTGATGATAATTATGTGTATTATTGGGCAGTACCTAAATCACAGGATCATAGAATGGCTTGGGTTGTGTTGAGGGTTGGGTTTCTTCTGTTCTTTCCTTCTTACCTGTGAAATTTCTTTCTACTGAGTTGCTAAGAAGCACTGATGGCTGGGAGCTTGAGAGGAACTCCTTTGGTTTTGGGGAGTTTCTCTGGGGGGCAGACAGAGATATCACGATGTGAAAAATGTGTATTTTACAATTGGCTTTTTGCAAATACTAAAATGATTATTGTATGTGTTATGTTAGAAAGTGATGCTGTATTAATTTTCCTAAGTAGTGTGTTAAATATAGTTTTAGGTTATAACATAGTGTTAAAATAAAAACTATCCTATGTAGGATACTTTTTCTAAAGAGAGGACTCGCACTGAGATAGCAGCCACAGGACACCTGAATCTTTCAGAGAAAGAGAATTTATTGCCCCATTATCAGAAGAAATGAACTTCCCGTCTCGCTTAGCCCTGAAGACACCATCAGATTCATAGGAAGAAGCTGACACTGCCCAGACAGAATCCTGTGTTTGAATGGAATTTATGCATCATGGATGAGGTGTATGAATATGCAACAGGTTATTGCTTTTAAGGGTTAATGCTCTGCTAACGTGGGTCCTTTTTCAGGCTTATTTTGCCCAGAAAAGGTACCTGGACTGCCCCAACTCTTTGTTTCTATTGTCTCATAAATTCTGATTGCCCAAACTATTATTACTCTAATTATATTGCTATTTTTATAACCATTTTATTACTATTAAACTTTTAAAATTTTAAAAACAAGTGATTGGCGTGCACCATGCAATCAAGCATGATTGCAACACACACAAGGGTACTACTGTCCCACAAGGAATGATGAGCCCACAATGCATGGATTTACCTGCCCTTTCTGTTGGATGCAAAGTGATTCTTGAACCTCTCTAGTGGTGCTCTACGTGGGTTAGCTATGTGAGATTGGGTTAACTTGGAATCTTAGTCTTTGATTGTGGTACCTGTTCTGGGGTGGATCAGGATTTCCCTAAAATGGCTAAGTCTAATAAGAGAAAGCATCAGCCCTTAACATTTGGATTTGATGATATTAAAGGTCTTTCTATCGTAAATGACTCCATGATTCTAAATTAAGATCTGGCTACAATCTTAAGAAGGTTGCAGTTGAAATACTGAGTCAATTTTGTGAATTACCCTGCTGCCACATACCTGCCAGCTCCAATGTGTCTGCAAAATCACACCTTGAGTATTTCTGTATGGAATGCAAGCCATGAAGCAAACAAACAAACAACAAAAAATCAGAGGGGAAGGTAATGCTCAGGACATCTCAGCACAAATGACAGCAGAGCAGCTGTCTCTGTCAACTCACCATATTATTTAACCAGTGACTCTAAACTGATCTGCTTCTTTTACTTGAGTCAGGCATTGTCTTCATTAATTACTTCCACTATTACACCTTTTTCCCCCATGTTTGCACAACGGGAAATGTAAACAGGATCCTTACCACCCCATAGGCGACGGTATCTGAGTACATTCTCATTTCTGGATACACGCTGACAAGATACCACCTAAAGGTCTTGCACTGGAGCTTTTTCCTTAGGGCCTTCCTCTCTGAAATATCACCAATATCAATTCCAGAGTCCTGCACAGGAAACAAAGGGCAGAAAAAGCCATAGAGACATCAGTGATACACTTCTGTGTAAACTACACACCCAGCACCTCCCTCACTGCAGAATCACAGAATTAACTGAGTTGGCAGGGACCCATCAGGATTATCGAGCCCAACCCCTGGCCCTGCAGAGCACCATCTCCAAGAGCCAAACATCATTTTGACTATGACAATAAACATATTTTTGTTGTGGAGTGAGTCTGTTACCCACACATACCCCAGAAGTGCCCCAGTTAAATATGATACAGTTCACCATGGCAGGGTCTCTTCCACAGTCTGCTTTGGGGAACGGCACTACTCCTGTTGACTCCAGTGGGGTTTAGATCCAGTTTCCAATGAATATAACTGATGTTCTCTAATTTCCTGGCACTTTCCAAATCCAAAAGGAATTGGCAGTAAGTAGCAAGTTGCCCTAGAAACATGGGCATTGCTGGTGTCCCACTGTGGCCTAATCAATAGTGTATGACACTTTCTGGCCATTTCTGAAGCCTGGATTACTGCTTGACTGCAAAATGGGAGCTCTGCTCACCTCTCTGAAATAGCACTTATTAAAGTTCTTTTGTAATGTAAAAGAAAAGTTGTTATTTTTGTTAAAAGCAATTGCTGAATATTCTCTCCCATAATTTTTATTCTCTTTTACATTTCTGGCTAACCTAGTTTCTACTTTTCATAAGAGCAGATCACAAAGCATGACTTTCATAAAGGCCCTGTATATAAAAATCAATAATTTATCACATCAAAATCGCACAGCAGAAATTTTTAGAGATGGATCTAAG
Source organism: Zonotrichia albicollis (assembly GCF_047830755.1). Taxonomy (NCBI): domain Eukaryota; kingdom Metazoa; phylum Chordata; class Aves; order Passeriformes; family Passerellidae; genus Zonotrichia; species Zonotrichia albicollis. Next base: position 54,513,125 of record NC_133824.1, read on the forward strand.
TGCAAATCTGTGGCTGCTCTTGACAGGAAGTAAAATGAGACATTTTGCTCCACGCTGTGCTCAATGAATTCTGCCTCAGAGCAAAACACAGGATAAATACATTTTCATAGGGAAATCTTATAATCTATCTCCTCAAACAACAGCCTTTACTGGGCCATGAAAACCCCAAAGATTTTGACAAGATTTTAAAAAAACACTGAAAGCACTGAATTTTCCTAGTTACACAAGAAAAAAGGAATCTGTATAAGTATCTATATTTCTGAGCTGCTGAAACAACCACTGCATCCCAAAGCACTGAATTAATGCTAATATGGAACAACTATATTTTATTATGGAAGCATTTTCTAACTAAAGTAAAATCGACTTCTACATTGGTAAAGAATGCTAAAAAGTAGGAAACAGTGATCTGGCATTCACAAATTAGACGTAACAATTTTAAAAATGGTGACTCCCCTTCTCAAGCCCTACATAATCTGTCAAACTTTATACAGAACTACTCCTAAAGTGGCAAAATTTTTCTGAATTTTGCAGCAAATGACTGAATAAAGAGGCTGTAGTGTGCTGAAAGACAATCAATGGATCTTGTGAACAAGATCCTGGGATCAAGTGCTAAATTGGTCCACTGCCTCCCAAATCCTTTCTCATGCAACCCTGAAGGCACCAGTGCCTGTTCCCTCACAACTCACAGTATAAGAAAGAGCATTAAGGGCCTCAGTAATCACATCCTTTCATGCAGCTGGAGAAGAAAAATAGCTCACATGTAGCACACTGGCTTTATCACCACCAATAAGAAAGTGTGTTCCCCAAAGCTGAGAATATGATGGGGAAAAAAACCCAACAAACAAAACCAGAAGCACAGGCAGAACACATGCAAAGCACAGTTCCTGATTCTGGGACTTGAAGAATCTTTCCTCTGGGTTTCAAGTGCTTTACTGAATCTATTTATCCAAGTGTCAATGATGCAGAAGTCACCATGGCAGCAGAGGTCTCCATTTGAAGCCCTCAGTACTTCAGAGAGAAGCCCACAGAGATCCCAAGAGGGCAGTCACAGCACAATGCAAAATGCACCTCACTCCTTTGGACTATTATTATTATTGTTATTATTATTATTATTCATGCCCAAAGACTAAAACCTTTGTAAACATCTGATTTATCAAAGATCTAGGAATTCTTCCATGGAAAAAATCAGGTCCCGTGTTTAACACTTTGGAATAACATATTTCATGGAAAGTCCTGACTATTGTAACTAAATACATTTCTATTACCTACATAGTCCATTACCAGTATTCATTAGCTTCCAGATAGAGAACTGTCCCTGTAATTGTCCAGCTGCAACTTACCTTTGCATCCTTTATTAATTTGTTCTCTAATTGCATTCATATCTCAAATTTGCACAAGATTAAGCAATACCACCATCACCTCTGGATGAATATGATGCAAATCAGTGTATAGTGCTGTACATCCTTGTTAGCAAAAGGAATTTCTAAATTTTGTGTTAATGTTTCGTTTGCAAGTCAAAAAATGAAAACTTGGATTAATCAATGAAGATGAACCAGTCTTCAAGAAAATAATTAACAATATGAAATAGAAACTGAAATGTAAATCTACCAGGCTATTCACAAATAAAATTCATCTGGGATTGCTTTGACCTAAAATAAGTAACCCTATCCTGTGCAGAAATGTCGTTATTCCTGTATGGGCTTCTGTGCAACTATTCAAAACAGGGACATGTAGAGGACAGTTTGGATTCCATGAACATGGAACTTTCAGAAAAGTCCTTTCCTATATCAGGTTATAGAGGATTTTTTTTCATGGTCATAGCAAATCATGTGGCTAATGCTGCAACCTAAAATAGGACAATGACTTCCCCACTTTGCCAAAATTATCTAGTTTTAATCACGAGAGATGCAAGAAGCTACTGAGAGCAGCTGAATCAACACCAGCTTTCATGTATTTAGCTGATTTTTTGTTTCTAACATTTTCTTCTAATTAAACTAAAGGAGAAGTACAGCATTTTATTTATTAACACATAAATTGCAGCAAAAGCAGTTTCTCTGAACTGTTGTCAAATTAGAGATATTTTATTAAAGAAAAGCTAATCCGCCCTTTAATTTAAGTCCAGACTTTGCTTTTGCTGTAATGATGACAGCTGTACTAAGTTAAACTCCAAATTCAATAGAACCATGCTTCCCAGCTTCTAGGTGGAAACAATCACCCAGATTCTCAGTAAGTAAAGTCCCCTAGCTCTGAGCCCTTCAGCACATCGCTGTTCACAGATTAAATACCATTGACTACAGAAATGAGGAACAGCTAAAATCAGACTGAACTCTGACCTTGGCCATCTGATATCATCTCTTCAATACAATGGACCAAGCAATACTCATCCATGGAAAAGAAATCAGGACAAACAGTCCAGTGGGGAGTCGCAGCAAGAATCTGCAACATGTCATGCCACCCACCAAGCCACCCTCGCTCTGATGTGAAATGCTTATCAGAAACCCCACACTTGCAGCAATAGATGTCAACACCCCCTGGCAGAGCTCTCCTCACAAATCTGATGGAATTATAGCTCTCTGTGATGGTAAATAGAAGACTAAAATTCAAATTAAGATGTGCAATGTAGATTTGATGGCTTTTCCCCACCGTATTTCTGCAGCTACTAGTTTAAAATATCCATGAAGAGTCATCAGTGAAGAGAATAAACTTGACAAAAAATTAATTTTTAAGGAACCTAAAGACAAAAAAAAATATTCTAGAATAAGAGACAACAACAATTCACATACCTTTATATGAATTCGTGTATGTATGGGTATATATCTTATGCCTGTATGTGAGACATAAATACATACATACATACAAATAAAACCCTACCAGAAAAAAATCAAAATTTAGGGTAGTAACTACTGTATTTGTGGGGTGCCCAGATGAAGGCAGGAATGATGAATCTGATTCCATGTTCTCAGAAGGCTAATTTCTTATTTTATGATACTATATTATATTAAAGAATACTATACTAAACTATACTAAAGAATATAAAGAATACAGAAAGGACACTTAGAGAAGTCTAAAAAGATAATAATGAAAACTCGTGACTCTTTCCAGAGCCCTGACACAGCTTGGCCCTGATTGGCCAAAGAGCCAGAACAACTCACATGAAACCAATGAAACAATCACCTGTTGGTAAATAATCTCCAAACATAATCCAAAGGAGCAAAATACAGGAGAAGCAAATCAGATAATTATTGTTTTCCTTTTTCTCTGAGGCTTCTCAGCTTCCCAGGAGAAGAATCTTGGGCAAAGGGATTTTTCCAGAAAATATGACTGTGACAAGTAACCAAAAGGAAAAGGATCTAAAGCTAAAGCTCAGATCTTTATGACTCACCTCCTGGGGTATGTTCCAGGCCATGTAGACATGGCTCTTAAACTCATCCATCCAGACCTCAGCCACTCTGAGCGCGTTCCTGCGGACATGAGCAGTCAGATCCTCCGTGTACGGTTTATGCGCTCGTTCGATGTGGGCAATCCTGGAGCAAGGCAGAACCTCAACGCTTCCTCCACACTGCCACACCTAACGGGGAAAAAGAAAAGGACATTCTGCTAGTGGCAGCTCCCTACAGCACTGCTGGCCTCCAGCAAACACACTGCAATTTTTTTTACTTCATTGTTACTAAGGACAATAACCACTCAAGACTTCTTGGACTACAAAGAGGTTGTGAGGGGAGGGTTATTACTTTGCCACACCATAAATTATTATTGCTACTTCACCTTACTACAGAGTTTCTACATTGCCAGTAGCCTCTCATCGCACTCTGCCTGGATCAATTCAGTTGTTTTCAGGATTATTAATAAAATTATTTATAGGGAATTCAAAATAATGACACCTGGTTCAAGTTTTAAGTCTTGCAAGACTTTTCCCTGAGGCTCTGCACAATCCATACCAGACCATACATGCACTACTCAGAATCATAATCTAGGCAGGTTGTCATTATAGGGAAACTAAGCCAACCAGCTTTTTAAGGCCACTGAAGTTTCACGTCCCATGAAGATGAGGAATATAAATGCACCTTATACTTTACTTTAAACATGGTTGAGAAAGGACCAGATCTAGTCCTTCTGAGGAGAGATGAAGACCAAGAGTGCCTAATGAAAATGCTGTGTGAACAATTTAATTAGAAACTACTCTTATTATAGTTTCTTTATTTAGGTTACTCTACCTGCTCAGTTAGATTTCAATTTTGCCCACTACCAAACTGAGCTAAAGTACACAATATTAATCATAATTACTGCTTTCATTTCTGATTTACTCTTTCTGCTTTCAACCAAAGAGAAAACCACTTTGGCAAACTTAAGAATCAGTGAAGTACATTAGTTATTTTACATAGCAGCCCTGTTTCTGTGTATCTTGTATCATGTAAGCTTCCTAACAAGATCAAGGCAGCCCATTCATCATGGTTGAGTGGATGCTGCTCAGGTGAAAGACCAGATGTACCCAAACTGTTTGGTTCTGCTGAACAAGTACCTGGGTGTCCCAGAGGCAGATGTACTCACTGAGAAGTGACAGAGTTTGCCTTATGATAACTGCCAGCAGAAACTCCTGAGGCTTGGTACCTCATGTGCCAAGAGAGCAAAACATGAGAGCAAGGGTGCTTCTTTCTTGTACCCTCATCCAGAGGGTCATTTTCTGGTCTCCCTCCTGGTGGCCAAGGATGTGGGCTGGAAAAACATTCTGTTCTGGAGCTGATCTCAGGCCCCTCAGATCTGTCCACCCCATAGGCATCTGCTCTACTAAGGAGGCACTTTGTTCAGTCATTCATTTTATATATTTAGACATCTGGCTTGAATACAGCATTTAGGCATTTGGCAGCTCCTGAGACCAGAAAATGTGGCATGAATTCAGAATGTTTACAAAGCTTTTTTCTGAACTGGTGCCTAATTGCATTCAGCATATGCTGGGAGAAGAGATAGAGCCCAGGTTTTCAGAGCTCTGTGGAAAGGGAGCTTGAACCCATGAACCTGCTGTACAGTCAAAAAGGGAGATGAAAAGACTTCAGCACATCTGTGTCACCAGCCTGGACGACATTAGAGTAAATAAACATAATCATTATCAAAATCAGGGCAAAACTGAGATGATCATAAATATTTAAAAATAAATATGCAACTGATCTGGCACAAAAATAAATAATCTGGAAACAAAATTGGTGTCCTGTCTTTCTAAATATCATATCAAGTGGGCAATCCAGTTTAACGATCTTACAAAAATTACAGTTCATCAAACATTTAATTATAAATGGTCCAGCTACACCTCCTAATAGAGATTAAATGTGAAGTTCCACCAGGCTGTGCTCACACAACGCCTGCTTCCAGTCCAAGTAATTTCTCAGTACAGCATGGACATCCAGCTATAAATTGTTTCAGAGTTACTCACTGTACACTGCCTAAATTAGTATCATAAAAGACAAGGAAGATGTAGAGATGGTCATAACTTAGCCCAGGACAGGGCAATTCACAATACACATGCACTGTGTACTCTGTCCTGCCTCTGCTCATTCCAACCAGGGATGGCCTTGAGCCAAGGCCAGCAAGGGAACACCAAATCTTTTGTGGGATTTTCAGAGCTAGGTCACAATGCTGTCTTGACAACAAGTTGAGCCAAAAAGTTCACAGTCTACAATAAGCTGAATTTCCAAGCAAATTTCTAGGAACTGAAATTTGGAAGAGCAGTGTCATGTATAATTTCAGCATTGATTCAGTTATCAGGAAACTATGATTTGACTTAATAATGAAGTGAGATGTGTTCAAAAAACAACCTGATCAAGTCCTTAACAGAGTTTGCAAATAAAAATTACCCACTACTTGAATAAACACCAACTAATCAATGCCAGTGGCCACTCCTTTCTCCCAGACACTGTCAGTCTCTGTTCTATTTTCAAAGAGTAATTAATTTCAATCAATTAATTAGCTATCAAAACAGAACTGCTAAGTTTCATTAAACAATTTCAAAATCATATTATTTCCAGACAAAAATTTCCTAAAATGCACAAAAATTAGCTACAGCACTCAACAAGGAGCGTGACCTTAGATGCAGGCTATGAAACCTTGCTGAGTGGAAGCAGAGGCAATGCTTTAAAAAGGCAGAAAATACAATCCTGACATGCTCAGCTGGTCACATCTGGGACAAGCCAATGTCCTTTCTCCCTCCCACTGTTCTTTGCCAGTGGGATTACAGTCCAGCAAGAAATCTCTTTTTTATCCAAACGTTCCATTGTATTTAGGGAGCGGTGAGTTGTTAAAAAAAAAAAAAACAAAAACACAATAGAAATGCAGGTAGCAGGCATTAAAGTAGGATTTTCAAATGAAATTATGCTCTCGTGGAATCTCATGGAAGTGAGGATTCCCAGCTGCCTAAAATATGTAAAATCTCCAGCCAAGGAATGAAGGGCTTTGCTATTCATACACTAAACACTACACTGAACTGCATGTGTGAATACTAAACAATAAACAATTAATTGCTGCAAAAACCATCAGGTTTTCTTTTCAATTCTTCCCTGATTATATTTTAAATAATGGAATTTCTTGCAGTTTCTTTCTCTTCTAGACCAAATGTCCACTTGAATCTGACCACTCCTACCTCCCCCATCTCTTTCACTCATTTACATTAATCCCTGGTGCTCTAATCATTGTGTTGGAGCTATTGTGGATAGCTGGATGGTTTTTCAAGAGAAAAACCTTGAGGTGGCATAAATCTCACATGAGAAGTGCACAGAAAATACTAATTAATTACTCTAACCAAATAACTTTCAGTCAGATACAATTTTTATGGTTTTTAAAAATTAGTATTTTAATACTAAGAAATACATTTTCTCAAAGACTCTACTCAGAGGGAAGCTGAGAAGCCTTTTAGAGTGGCCTGTTTTTCATCTAATAAAATTCCTGTAGACAAGAAGGAATAGCAGCTGAGGGGTTAGTTCCTCAAAACTTCACACACTTCCCCTGTGGATTTTGCAGCTATTTTTTGCTCTCATTAGCAATCTTTATTCAGGCTTTATCCACACTGAATAGCACCCTACTAGTTTTCCTGTACTGCTGTTTTATTTGATGGCTATAAACACATACAAAAGTTAAAAATCAGTAGAGCTTTTTCAAATTATCACCCATGGCTTCAGCAAGAAGTCTAAAGATAAGAAAACCATGTGGTTTGAAAGGCTTCAAAACCTTTTTCAAACCACATGGAATGGTCTGAAGTAAAATGTTATATTTCTGAGCATACTGTGGCTGCTATCAGTAATACTTAATGACTAATCTACTTGTACAAATTGCAAGGAAAACACTTGATTAATTTCCTAAACCATGGTTAAAAGGAAATTCAGCAACTTTGCCTATTGCCCACGAAGATAATTTACCTTTGAGGCAAGCAGTGGAAATTACCAGCAAAAATCTCAGTTTCCTCCCAAATCTTGAAATATACATATGCAGTTGTAAAAAATAACATATGCTTTCATCACTGTGACACAATAAACAGCAATTCACATGCCATGCTGTAAAAGCATCAATCGCAAAACTGTACCAGCAGGCCTCAGACTTTGCCTTAGAAAGTTTTGAAACGTTATCAGTGTGGTCAATGTATCTTTGGGAGTACTTTCCATGATTGCTGGAGTCCCAGATAGGCAAAATGTTTGCTTTACTCTGGAGGAATTTCCTGAGGTTCTGGTCCTGCTGGTTTACATAGCAAAAACAGTCTTTCAAGAAAAGAACACAGCCACTGGAGTTTCCCTTCCAAAGAGCTCTGAACCCACTTCAGTGCATTTTCAATGTTCCCTTCCAAGGCAGCCCGAGAAAGGGCTCTTTATTCTTAAATTTCCTTAGGAGGTACATATATTTGGTACAGCCCCAAGAAGGGCTTAGAGAGATTTCTCTTCTTGAAAACTTTCCTTGTTTCTTCATTGCTAGCTAGCAAAATTCCATTAAAAAATCCTAGGTCCAAAGGGACAGTAGCAGTGCCGAGGTGAACACTTACAGAGCTGAAAGACTAAAATCAGCATAGCCCATGATCTAAACTAAGCAAATCAAAGGAGATATGACAGGGACATTAAATGAGTACAGAGAACTTACTGGAGGGGAGGTGAGGGGGAAAGGAGGGGAAAACTCTCTTTTGCATCTTCAATTGTTGTGGCTTGTGGACAATCTGTCCACTCTAAGTACTTCATGCTGGTAATTTGCAGAATGTTTATTGGCACGTTGTTATAACTGTGGACCTAAATCTGGGAGTATTTCTGTTTACCAAGGTTAAAGCAGCACCTCAGAGTAAACAGAAAACAGGGAGAAAACAGGAGAGCAGCTTAAAAGCACGGAGAGGACACAGGTGGTGGCACAACAGCTGAGCTGTGAGCCCCCCTGTGCTGGAGAGGGACAGGACCTGAGCATGGGCAGTGCAGGGGGATGGCACAAGGGAGGCAGCCACAGGAGCAGGAACACACCAAGTGGCTGCTCAGAGCAACTTGTGAAGTCCTGAAAGCCCTGTCAGCCCTCACTCACTGCCACCAGGAGTCCCACAGCACTGCAGAGCCATGTGTCACTCACACTTTCCTACAGATACCCAAATCAATCTGCTAACAAGTTTTTTTAAGCAAATTCCATTCACATCTGGAAAACATCTTTCACTACATTATTCAGTAAATCCTCTCCAATTTCATTTAAATATATTTGAATTTGCATATTTAATGCAAACAATCGCAACTCTGAAGTTGATCCCTTTCTCGAATATTTAATTTATACTTCATTATAAAATGACATAACACTACTTCTTTATTAGAAGTTTCTTTTTATCTCTTTAATCACTGAGTGTTCTTTTTATGTTCTAGAACCTTAATCTAATAACAAAACCAAAAACCTACAAGTCATCAAGCAGTTGATTAGCATGCACTGCATTCATTAAATTTACACAGTGCGTGCAGTTTCTCCAAGAGCTGATGTGACCTTGTTTGATATCATCACCTCATTTGGACTGCAAACAAAAACCTCTTAATAATTAAGTGATTTCTCAAAAAACTGAAGTAATTTCTAGCTTCTGTGAAGGTTGAAAACTACAAAATTAGAAGTACTCATTAAAGATGCCCCAAAGTTAAAAAAACAGTCAGTGTAAATTAATTACTACTGTGGATACAAACTAATTAGTTACCAGCATCTTTGAAATATATTTTTAGGAACAATTTATTGTAAAAACTACTTTCAAATCTTGTCATCCTTTGTAATTACCATTAATTGTTTACTGATAATCAGTAATGAGCCTGATGTTTTAGAGACAAGTATAAGCTATTTTCATTTAATACCATAATCATTTTGAATCTGCTTTTTTATTTTGGTATCTTGACAGGTGACTGCAGAAAGGACAGAGAGAGCTGTCAGACACAAAGATCACTGAAATCAAGGTTCATATTTCTAGTTGCTATTAGTGGCTTTTCTATCACACCCTGGAAATTTTTGGATTGTCATGCACATTTGTTGGGTATCTGCCTCTGCAGAGCTGGAAACTATACCCACTGGGTGGAATATGTTAATATTTATTTAGGTAATATCGCCACTGAATTCAGATAACCTTTACTAAATATGTCTGATCATCACACAATCCTGTCATACTTTAAGGTAAACTTATTTATTTGTATAGAAGAACAACCTTTTTTCATAACCAAGCTGATAGTTTAATGTGAAACTCTAAGTAACCTACAAAAGCAGCCCCCCATACACAATCTAAAAGGCTTTTTAAAAGAAAAATAAAAGACTTTAACATAACTAGAGCTAAATATGTAAATTATCCCTTAAATCTAACTTTTGAAGTCATCATTAATTGCCTCACAGGCCTCATTTTACATTAATTGTGCCTTCATAAAACACTCTCATTGAAAACCTAATACATGTAAAGATTCTTCCCAAATTAAATTGTCATTACTTTTCTTCCTCTTTTAGCTAATTGCTTCATTATGTACTTTTTAAATTGTTTTGTTCTGCAGGGATTAATTTTGCATGTATCTTCATGAGCTATGAAACTGTTACAGTGTACTGCTGAACTGTGCATGGTGTGCTGCTGGTTTGAACTGTCGGAGCCGCTCTCCACCTGTGTCCCACCTGAGGTAACACGTGCCAAGGGTCACTTATGGCCCCATTCAGTTCTCTTCCAAGCATGTCCATCTCATTGCCAGGCACAGTAAATAACGCACACATCAATCACTACGTTGTCAAGTTTATGTTATCAACAGGAAGAAAAAGAAATCGCTTTTTGTCACAAAAGGAAAACCAGGATTGCCACTGGTTTAGTATTCATGGAGCAATGTACTGTGCTGGCCATCTTTTATGGCTTTACCTTTCTCTCCTTACCACAGCTGCACTTGGCCTGATCAGTCTTGTTAATCTTGCACTGTGCCTGAAGACCTGACCATAGAATACAACATGGGGCTGGGAGGGACCCATAAGGATCATCAAAGTTCAATTACTGGCCCTGCACAGGACACCACAAGAGTCATACCACGTGTCTGAGAGCATTGTCCAAACACTTCCTCAGCTCTGTCAGGCCTGGTGTGGTGACCACTTCCCTGGGGAGCCTGTTCCAGTGCCCAGCCACCCTCTGTTGTCATGGTTCTATTTTATGAAAAAATCCCTTTACCAGGATTTTCTCCTGAGGAGCTGCAACACCTCAGCAAAGAAATGTAAATAATAATTGTCTGATTGCTTGGAATGTGGTCTGGAGGTTGCTCACCAACAGGTGCATCTTTGATAGGTTCCATGTGAATTGTTTTTACTTAATGACCAATCCCAGTCCAGCTGTGTCAAGACTCTACTCAGTCATGGGTTTTTTATTATTCACTCTTTGCTTGCCTTCTGATGTCTTCTTTCTCTTTCTTTAGCATAGTTTTAATATATCATTTTCATATCATATAACATCATATCACAATATAATAAATCAGCCTTCTAAAATATATAGAGTCAGATTAATCTCTCACCTCATTTTGGAAACCCTCACATCAACACCACAATAATTAATAACCACCCTCTGTGAAGAAACTTTTCCTAATATCCAACCTAAACCTCCCTTGACTCAGCTTCAGGCCATTCCCTTGGGTTCTGGTGCTGGTCAGAGAAGAGGTCAGGCCTGCTCCTCCTCTTCCTCTCACGAGGAAATTGTAACTGCAGTGAGCATCAGTCTCCGCCCAGGCTGAACAGAACAAGTGCCCTCAGTCCCTCCTCACACAGCTTCCTCTCCAGACCCTTCATCATCTTCACTGCCCTTCTTTGGATGCTCTCTAACAGTTTAATGTCTCTTTTATATAGTAACACCCAAAACTGCCCCAGCACTCAAGGTGAGGCTGCTCCAGCTCAGAGCAGAGTGGGACAACCCCTCTCTTGCCTGGCTGGTGAGGCTGTGCCTGATGTCCCCAGGACAGGGCTGGCCCTCCTGGCTGTGCCTGATGTCCCCAGGACAGGGCTGGCCCTCCTGGCTGTGCTGATGTCCCCAGGACAGGGCTGGCTGTGCCTGATGTCCCCAGGACAGGGCTGGCTGTGCCTGATGCCCCCAGGACAGGGCTGGCCCTCCTGGCTGCAGGGCATTGCTGACCCACATTCAGTTTGCCATTGACCAGGACCACCAGGTCCCTTTCCACAGCACAAAAGCCCAAATTCTATCCGTATTATTAAAGACTGAGGCAAGAGCTCCTGAAGAATTCCCTGTTCAGCTAGGCTGGTCCTTTGCCTCACTCACTTGCCTTAACATATAAAGGTGTCTGGCCTTCACACCTGTGACCTGAACATGCTGGATCCATCCTGGTGAACCCATCTCAGTCATCTACTCACTTCTGTACTACCACAACAACCCCCTGCTCTCCCTCACTGGTCTTCCTCTAATCTTTGTTAGATACTAAATCAGTCTTGGAATATTGAAATATCTCAATGAAATTAAATTCTAGAGGAAAGCCACAAATATGGAATCTTCCCAGCTTAGGCCATGAAGACTTGGAATATAAGAAGGTACAGTGGCAATTACACTATGACTTGAAAGTGCAGGAGAGCATTAAACATGAGGCTAATAATGCACTAATTAACTTGCATCTCACCTGAGCCCATTAATAGGTGTGTATTGAGTTAAACTGTTTTACTATTTCCCATACCACTATAAATAACACTTTCCTCTCATAAAACATAAATATATATATATTACTTCCCAGTTGGTAATGTGCAACTACACATGCACAGTTGGTGAAAAAACACTTGTGAGAAATCTCCAAGTTCTTCCTCATCCTTCCTTGTAGGGTATAGTGATGTCCCATGTTAGCTGCTGCTGTAATACTTTTCTTTCCTGTGGGAGCAGCTAATAAAATGTTCTCTCCCCAGAAATAGCAAAACCACAAAACTGATTCACTGGTAATGTATAATTACACATGCTGTAGCTGCAGATTACCTGCTGAGGCATTCATAAGAACAGAGGGAAAAACAATTATTCCAATGTAGGAGTGACTGAAACCAGAGCAAGCCAAAAAAAACCCCAATAATGTCATGACTGGCAGAATTTGGAGGCATGGCAATTACTTATTTTGTTCTCAATAGAGCCTTTCTTTTTTTAACCTGTTGGAATTACAATCCTGTAAATAGAGAATTTTAGTCTGTGTCATCTTGGGATTCAAATTGTTGACACAGTGAGGTACTTTGCAAAACAAAATTAACCTCAGGAATATCCTGTGCACACAGATAAGCCACTGCTGGTTACACAGGGTGCCAGGCAAGTGCTTATGCCACACTTGCACTGCTAAGGAATTATTTTTGTCTTGGTGAAAGTGTGAGCTATGAAAAGCATTGGCTACATCTTGTAAGAAGTAACATTTGGTCATCTTTACAATTTTTTTCTTTCAGGCTTCAATCTAGAAATAGTCTCCTCTTAATTCACAACATGGATAAAAGCAAAATAAACTTCTCTCTATTGAAAGCTTTAATGCAAATTTAAAGAGAAATTATATTATATGAAAAAGCCGTATTTAAAAATTATCTCAGAGTAACAACTAAGGATATTTCTGGTTTTGGGCTTCTCAGCCCCTTCCCTTTACACATCACCAACCTTGCACTGTTGAGCAGCACTTGTGATCACGTACTGAGGATGTTTTCTGTAGAGCAAATCATTCCCTAGCGGCAAAGGATATTGGCCTTCTTACTGAAAACAAGCTAAAAACATGGCTTTAAGCCTACAAGAAGTGATGATAGCTGCCAGTGCAAGAATGGGGAACATCTTGATTAATTTTCCTGAAGCATATTTGGGGAAGATCTCCTCGTCCTCTTCAGCATTGTCCTGTGGGAGCAGCGGCGTTGTGCACGACCCCTCGGGTTCCCCACCCAGAGCTGTCTTTAATAATGGTCTTTTTAAAGGAGTCTCCTGGCCCCATTTATCACACTGGCACACCAGCCTGTCAATCTGCCTAACAAAACAGTTTGTGAGGCAGCAGGCTAAATCACTAACTGATTGACATTGAAGTTAACCCTGTATTTGAAAGAAGATCAAAGTTTCCTGAAGCAGAGGTGTTCAGAGGCAGCAGGAATGGGGCAGACCACTGTGCTGGCAGGGCCAAAGCACTGGTGAGCTGCTGCAGGAACTAGAACAAGAGCATGGCAAGGAGAAGGAGAAAATGTAACCCAGTGTAGCCTATGTGCTGTGAAACTTCACTTGAGCTTGAACACTGTTGGTGCAGTTTAACATTATCCTCATCCTAAACCCAAAACACAGCACCGTACCAACTTCTAGGAACAAAATTATCTCCACCCCAGCCATGCCCCGGACAGCTGTGCAAAGGCTTTCCTTAATAAAATCAGACATCTATTTACATGCAATAAAGTCACAGTTTCATGTCATTTATGGGCTGTGTTAGGAACACTGACAGGTAAAATTGCTGAAAACTTCCAGGTAAAGAGGAAAAAGGGCAAAATGTTCCCCCATAAATATGGAGATTTGGGGCCAAGTGTAAGTATCTTCACTTGCTTGTGATTAACAAAAAGAACACTATCCCAAGGGCAATATTATAAGAAAGATCTCAGGTGAGAAACAATCAGGATACACACACACTGTGGGGACTGGAAATGGCTGGAACATGTCAGCAGCCATCAGTTTCTAGCATCAAATGGGAGAGACTCACTTAACTAACACGTAATGAAAAATCATGATCCCAGAAGTATGTTGGGGGGGGGGAGTTAAAGAAAAGATAGGTAAGACCCAAAAATACATTAATAAACCCCAAACAAACAACAAACCAAGACGCAGCCCAAAACCAACAAACAAATAATAAACTCTGGAATTTAAAAACAATAGATCAGAGAGAGCCATGACAGACTTCACATCTCCTTGCTTTGCCACAGAGGGACCCTAATGTATGGAAAATACCCCAAAGAACACTGGGACTATTTTTTGCTCAAGTAACTAATTTATCCATCTCTATTCATTAACTGCATTCCTCCAGTTCTCCACCATCAGAAACAGCATGAGATTCACAAAAGGTCTCAGACAAGCCACCAGACTAGCAAGAAATGAAGCAATTAATTTCACTACAGGAATATATTGTACAAAAGCCGTGTGCCACACTCAGTCTAACTATAAATGCAATTTTCCTCCTGGGTCAGCTGATGTAAAGTCCTGATATACCATTTAGTTGGAACAAGACTCAATCCTTTTCCCTTAAATAGCTTTCACCTTCTAATAAATTTTCCTCTTACCCATTTAAGAGGGCCATTATATCCTTGAGAACACGAATTCATCTGCAAGCACAAAGTCTTTGTGACACAGAATTACTCTAAGTCAAAGCCTGGGCTTGCATTCCCATGACTCTGATGATGACTTAGTCTGGGACCTGAGGCAAATCACTGAGTATTTGTTAGGAAATCCCTAAGAATGGCACAAATAACATCTTGTAACAGATATTCCAAAGCTTTGTCAAGCATGTAGGCTGCTTTTAAAGACAAAAGAATTGCTACAGGGTTGCTTTTGATAGAAAATCTTCTTCTGACTTGAGTGGCAATTGGAAGAAGCCTTTAAGAAGCCTACTGCAAACTAGACATGAACCATCCAAAGCAGAATCAGACCGAATGCATCCAATTGATTGCAGAGGATTTGTAGGGTCTCCCATGGCCACAAGAACTGCTTGTGCAGGCACAAGCCAGAAGCTGAGCCCAAATGACACTGAGAAACACCAGCCTTACACTCACATTCTTTTAAGGCAGTTACCAACACAGCTCCTGCTTGGTCACATGGATAAAAATGGGATTCCAATCTGCCCTCTAAATGCAACCTGGTAATTTAAAAGCACACTTAAGTCCATTCAGTTGGGAATGATTGAACAAAAAAGAAGCACCACTCATTCTAACTTGATTTTATAAATATGATGCTTCTTCACAGTAAATGAATATTTTTAAACCCCAGTTAAAATGATTGAGCTGCTCAAAGAGGATTCTATTAAGTCTTGCATCAACCAGCCTGTCTTTTTTGTCTTATGAGGCAAATAAACAGATTTACAAGAAAACATTTGGTTGAAGAGTAAATAAAGAGTTTATTCTAAGAATCAAATGCATTCATGTTTTGAACTCATCTGCCAGCTTCTAGCTCAAGGCAAAATATTTCTATTAATATTTATTTAATAATATATGTTTAGTATTTTACAAATGCTGTTACAAATCCATAGACAAGGGTAAAAATCTTAGAAGTTAAAACAGTATTCGAAATCAGAGACCAAGAGAGCTGAGTAGCAGCTCGGAAACAAATTCAGAATCAAGAGAATAATCCTCCAAAGTCCTGTTCTCTGTGACTTGTTATGGTTTGCCAGCAATGGATCCTTCAAATACAATTTCCAATAGTTGGTGATTTTCTTGCACTCATATAACATAAATAACTAGATATTTGTGCAGATGATGAGGTGACAAACATAACTCCTGGGTGAGGATTGTGGGAAAAGTCTCCATTTGTCAGGGTCTAATTCCTCACAGAGGTTTTACATTCTCTGGAACAAAATCAGTGATATATGGACGTGGGACCATGCTCTACTCACTGTGTTTAAGATAAACAGGTAGCTCAAATGATTCCAACATGTGCTATTTCTGCAGTCAAAAATAAACTCTCCAGTTCCTCTAGATGTTTGCTCTTACAAGCTTTTGCATAAAATTTCCCTGGCAGGCCATTTTGGACAGACAGTGTCTGCTTGCCCATTATCCTGAATGATAATGCTTTTCACACAGCAGAATACTAGAAAAATCTAGATACTTCTTTAAAAAAAGGAAAATTACAATGAAAGAGGAGGTGCAGTGAGCCATGCATAGTCACAGATTGGAGAGCAAAAAAGGAAACATTATTTATGGCACTAATACTGTAATTATAACGTCGTTTTTGTAGAACAATGACTATTTTGGTTAAGGCACTCATCATCAGCCCCACAGGAGAAAGCAACACAAGTAATGTTCCAGTGCCTGACCACCCTCTCAGTGAAAAACCTTTTCCTGATATCCAACCCAAACCTTCTGTGACACAACTCGAGGCCATTCCCTTGGGTCCTGTCAGTGGCCCCCAGAGTGAAGAGAGCAGTGCCTGCACCTCTCCCTCCCCTGGTGAGGATATTGAAGACCACAATGAGGTCTCCCCTCACTGAGTCTCATCCTTGTATGATCTCAGACACACTGAGGATTGTGAGAAGAGCATTAATAAACTGTTAAACAATCTGTTTATTACAGCTCTGTGATTTGTTATCATACAGCCAGATCCAAGCCAGCATAAATTCAGATAAGGAAGCATATATTATGCTACCTTGCACACTACAATCTGTTACAGATGAAAGTTTTTTATGTAGGTCAGGCACTGCTTCCCTGGAGACAGAGAAAAAGCCGTAAGGAAATCAGAGCAGTGTCAGGCCTTATTTCAGTGATCCAGCATACTCCAAAATTTCAGTTATGCAGAGATTGTGTCTCTCTGGCCTTGTCTACCAATGTACCAACATCAACTCCTCCAAGGCCAAGTGCTGCAGACCAGACAGGGTACATCTCACGATGCAAACCGAGAGAAAACTCCTTGCACTCGCGAAAAAACAATAATTTTTTGTCAGTTGTAAAAAGAAGAGAAAAATCAAAGTGATGTTAATGTGTCCGTGTTCACAGGGGTTCTTGGATGGAGCAAGAGATGAGAATGTTGATTCCATGATCAGAAGACCTGATTTATTATTTTATTTTATATATATATATATATATAACATTATAACTATACTAAAAAGAAATAGAAAGAAAAGGTTTCGTCAGATGGCTAGCTAAGCTAAGAAAAGAATGATAACAAAGGCAGCTCTCAGATGCTGTCCAAGATAGCTCCGTCTTGATTGGCCATTAACTAATTATAAACATTCAAGATGGCCCAATCAAAAATCCACCTGTTGCATTCCACAGCAGCAGATAACCATTGTTTACATTCTTTTTCTGGGGCCTCAGCTTCCCAGAAGGGAAAATCCTAAAGAAAGGATTTTTAGTGAAAAAGATGTCTGTGACAATGTTAATTTTCAACTCATTGCAACACTGAGCTGCAAAGTAAGTTTTTGGGAGCAGAAGGCAGCTCTCTGACCCTTACAGTGGGAACAACAATGTTATTAAAAGAAGCAGTCTTGCATTTCTCCCTCCCTTTCCTTAAAAAAGTGCTCTGCTGTAGCTGAAAAAGGGTCTGTGCTTCTCTCTGGCTGAAAAAACTCTTTATCTCTAACAGGTGGAAAATAAAGAACTTCAAGAAACCAGAAATAAAAGAGTATTTTTTGTTATATCTTGCTGTCTCAGGAGATAATTCTATATTCTTACAGTAAGTTCCCTTTTTTTGCTATTGTACAACAGTATGCTTATATTCTGGCAACTAAAAGGCTCAAAACACAATGTTACCTCTCCCTCACATTTCCTAGCAGGGCTCAGAATTTAGTTTTATAAAACACCACACCATTTTTTCATTACAATTATCTACCTAGGAATTCCACTCTTATCAAAAACCTTAGAGATTCTCAAAGAGAACAGAAAGGTGTTTAACTGTGAAGAGATACAGAAAGAAGTACACAAATCACACACAATACTGCATTATAGTAAACAGGTGAAGAGTGTACAATGGAAAAAGAAAATATATGCACTTATGCACATTATGAATACCTTAATTCCCTTCTGTCTGGAAGGCAGCATAAATGCCTCTATATTCTACTTTTCTCCACAGTGATTTTCCAAATTTAAATAAAACAAGTAATCTAGAAAGGTTTTTCCCATCCCACCTGAGAGAAACTGTTCTTACTGAGTCTGGGACCACAGGTACGAAGGGAGATTTAGCTATCAACTCTGCAAAACTCTGTTAAAAGAACAATCCTAAATTCTATACATCTGCCCTTGTCCCAGATTAAGTTCTGTAAAGAGAGCTATTGCTCTTTTTTCACTCCTCTCTCCTGAAATAAATGTACATGTATGCAGAGCTGTGGATCTCCTTTTCCTGCCACCATCCATGTTTTGGACTGCTTTCCCCCTCTGCAATAAGAAGTAAGCTATATTTTAAATGTAAGCTACCAGTATTGGCTAATTGTTTTCCTTACCCTGATTCCAAGCTCCACATTTTCTCCTCCATACACTTCCATGCCTTCATCCAGTAATCCAATCTCTTGGAAGTATTCTCTGTCTACTATGAAGCATCCAATCAGTGCAGGACTTCTGGAAGAATAAATCATCAGCAACCAAAATTAGCAGATAAATTATGAAGAATTTTATTTTTCAGGCACAGATTGTATTTATCATTGCTAGGTAAAAGGATGCAGCAAAACAAATTCTTAAGAAAGTATTTCCCAAAGAGTTTTATTGAGCCTTGCCTTCTAACATTCCTAATTCTAAAGTGAAATGAGCACCATTGAAGGAAATTAGAGTCAAATTTCTGGACATAAATATTCACCAGAGCAGTAGGGATTTCAGTGCTAGTAGTGTGAGATCCAGGTGCCCCAGTTGTTTCTCTGTAGTCTCTGTCCTTGCTAAGTCCTCAAGTCTCTTGTCTGTGACAATTGCAAATGATACCCACTGATGTGCAGCTCTGTGTGTTTAGCCAGAAGCTAGGTTCGGCTAGAGCTAAAAACTTTTGTCTGTAAGCTTACCTAAAAAAAGAGATTATTTCTTGAATAGGACTGTCCAGATAAATTTTTTTAATAGAGAATCAAGAAAAGCCTGCCTTTACCAGCATAGCGTAACATTAGTCCATTACCCTGAGCCAAACCTAAACAAATCACATAGCTTTACTGGATCAGTAAACTCTCTATGTCATGGTGTGAACCAACCAATTTTTACTATACAGAGCCAATTTTAATCAGGTAAGAGTTCAGCCACAGAGGGTACAATTTCACCTTATGAGTAGAGAAGGATATAGAGTCATTTAGTCTTTTCATTCTTCTCCTACCTTATAATCCACAATGGCAAGAAATAAATATGTCTTTTCAGATTATTATGCTGATATCAGGCACTCTGGTAATGACAGGATATTAATTAGCAGTACAGAAGAAATCACCCTGCTTTTATGGAGAACACTCAAGCTACAGCTAGTGGACACATCTGCTTTCAAACAGATCATAGGCTGTCTTAATCACAAATTGTACAGTTCTACAGAAATCTATATATTAATGCCTCCAAGTGCTATAGTACCCATTTTATAACAATGAAAGACCATCTTTGATGTATTTATTAAGGAACAAAATAGCAGAAAACTTATGCTTCTTTTATGATAAGGTACTTTTGTCTTTGTTGTTGTTTTTAAGTATTTCTCAGTGCACCTGCTTCCCTTTGCTATAATTCTAAAGGAATAGTGGAGGCACGATAGAAACCATCCATCAATACACATGGCTTTGTTTGTTGGTGTGTTTGTTTTAATTATCCAACACACACATGCAGCATATTGCACTGAATTAAAAAATGTGCCAGGGAAAGAGCTAGGGAACAAACCTGAAATTCATAAAGTACACTCACTCCCCAGTCCTCATATGGAACAGAGTTTGGGGGTAAGATGGAAAAGTATATTCGCTCATCACTTTGTGGTTCACTACTTTTAATTTTAAAAATCATAATAATTACTTTATATAATTAATCACAATAGAATGGCTTGGGCTGGAAGGGACTTTAAAGATCATCTCATTCCAAACCCCAGCCATGAGCAGGTACATCTTCAAACAGATGAGGTTGCTCAGAGCCCCATTCAGCCTGGCTTTGAACACTTCCATGAATGGGACATCCACAACTTCCCTGGCAACCTGTTCCTGTGCCTCACCACCCTCACAGAAAAGAATTTCATCTCAATATCTAACATAACCCTGCCTTCTGTCAGTTTAAAGCTGTTCCCTCTTGTCCTGTCACTACCCACTTTTGTCCCTCACCAGTTTTCTTGGAATCACCATTTAGGTACTGGAAGGTGCTGTAAATCTCCCTGCAGCCTTTTCTTCTCCAGGCTGGACAACCCAAGCTCTCTCAACCTGTCTTCACAGGAACATTTTTATAGTGTCAACAGAGTTCATTAACAGCAATAACTATTTCTAATGATGTGGAAATTAACCCCTTTTTACATTTCTCTTTGGCAAACCTGTTAATTTTTATCTCCTGCTTTCCAATTCTAGGTTCTGTTCATAGGTCAGTGCAGTTCAGAGCGTGTTAAACTGACAGAACCTGAGAAATGCCTGCCTGCAAAGATAGCTACTGGATGAAGAATAGCTGCCAGTGCTGTTTGAGGTTCTGCTTTCAGGAGGCAAAAACAGCATTTGCACTTTCTTTCTGCAGGGAGCTGGAGCACAGGTACCAGTGACCTCCTTGGAATGAATGTGTGTCTACAAGAAAGGCCTGTAATCTCAGCAGAGCTGCTCAGTGGGTTCAGAGGGCACTTCTCCCCTCCCTGAGACAAAGGTTTTGTTCTGTACCAGTCTAACAACACTCTGGACATGGTAAGAAAGTAAAGAAAGTGCAGACCCAGACTGTCCCAAAGCAAGGACCCAGTACAGCCTTTGCTCACAGTGCCAGTGACCAGACATTAACTCCTGGGACACAGCACAGCTGTACACCTATGTGACAACATTAGAAAGAATACAGCTGTCTGATCAGCTCTGCTTATAAAATGGAACTGCAAAGAAAATTCCATTTCTGGCCTGTAAGCACTGAATTAGCAGGCAAGACATTTGGAGAATGGAGTGCTGCTGAGCAGCCCTGCCTACCATTCCACTTGGGCAGGAAACCTATTTAAAAAGATCTATAGAAAACAAAAGTTTCCTTTAAAAACATCTGCTGAAAACAAGAGTTTTCTTGATGACTGTGTAGGCATCAAGGACATTTAAGTATTCAAAGTTTACAGTCAGTAAAACCTATCACACAGCTGAGCCCACTTGCCCCCTGTCACACCCAGGAGAGCTTTTAGACACTGTAATCTAGTTATTTATTACCTTATTGGAGCAGTTGTGTTCTCCAGTTTCCACCAGGACTTAGGAGGGTTCAGATACCTGCACCACAGCTCCCAGTCAAACCCTTGTGCTGAGAGGGGATACTCCTCTATTTCAAAATTATCATACTTAATGTTATCGAATGATGGAGAAATTACTCTTTTTCTGTTTTCTTTTATCCTGGTGAGCACTGGTTCAGCCCTAAAAAAAAAGAAATACACTGTTAAGATTACACCAATGCAAGCATAGCACTGATGGAAATCATGGAGTAGTTTGGTTTGGAAGGAGCCCTTTAAGATTATTTAGTACACCACCAAATAAACAATATAGCAGCTAATGCTGCATTTTTCAGAAGGAGCAAAGTCTAAAGCTGTTACTCATTCAGAGCCCTTTCTGCTTTGAGATGGTGTTTTGACAGTGCAGGATTTGCCCCAAAATAATGCACTGCAGCATATTCTCTAGGATGCCCTGTTGTTAACCTTGATTTAAGCTGGTGGATGGAAGAAATGAGTATCTGCATATCATAGAGCATTTATACCCTTGCTACCAAGTAATGATAAACTTCAGGCTCTCAGCACTATCAAGGACATCAGGATCAGAGTTAATAATAGATCTATCCTAGAGACAGAAGCTCTTGCCTTTTTACCATCACTTTTACTTAAGGAGCAAGGGAGATATTAAATCCAGACTGAACACGTTAAACTACATTATTTTGGTTATGTTTACTTTTGCAGAGTGGCCAAAATAACGCTTCTTTGTTTACACTGCAGAACGTAAAAGATACAGAATATTTTTTAATGAAAGGAAGATACATTCACCCTCATGGGCAAAGGGCTACATTACTGGAGAAGATTTTTAATGTGCAGTTTGCTAATATGATTTAACTACCTTGTAATTAGATCAGCAGATTACTCAAACCATAAAAATGTATCGAGATCATATTACACAGCACAAACACGTTTTTCCTGCTTGTGTCCATGATTATGTCTGAATTTTCATTAAAAAGCTCAGAATTCTAACTCCCCCTCTAAATGCAAGAGGAATGCCCATCAGTAATTTAACAGCAGGTTGGAAAAGGTCCCTGGGTCAGAGAAATGGAAGGAGGCACATACCAGCCCACGTTGAATTCCACGTGGGCATCGAAGAGAGCGACGACCGGCGCTGTGGCTGCTCTCCAGCCGCTGACCCGCGAGCGGATCAGCCCCTCCTGCTTGCTGTGCCGGACAACCTTAATGAAACCAGGCTTGTGGGCATTCACCTCATCAACATACTTCTGCAGCTTCTCCTTGAGCTCCTCTGGAGAAGGGGAAGAATTAGGGGTTAGCAAGAAACGTCAGCTTGACAAGAGGTAAAAATCCGTTCTTTCTGTCGTAGATGAGCGATCCCCATCCGGGGAATAAAGTGCTCTCACTCCATGATTCCAGAAGGCTGAACAAATGCTGCATTAAGCTGTTTTATATTACACTAATACCATATTAAAACTATACTAAAGACATACTAAATGCTGCTAAAGAAAAACACATGACTGTCTGGAGACACTCACAAACTCAGCTTTGACCCAATTGGCCAATCAATCCAAACAACCCTTACTGGTGTCCAGCTAACAAATCACTTCTGGTAAACAATCTCCATTGCACATTCCACATGTTCCAAACAGGAGCAGCAACTAGAGATAAGAATTGTTTTCTCTTCTTCTCTGAGGTTTCTCACTGCCTTCCCCAGGAAAAATCCTGGGAGAGAGAATTCTATCTCTCTCTGTTCAGAGAATGTGAATACCACACTTTCAGTAAAACAGGAGTAGCCTTCACACAGCTACTCAGAATTCTCAAACAGTCAGTCTAAAAGGAGGCAAACTAAAAGGAGGAAAACAAAAAGGAGAAGGACCATGAATTATTTAGCAATAAAAAACTTCAGATATAACTATTTAGCCTACATGACTGCCATCAGAATCCTGGCACTGTTTAACAGTAACAAGCCACAAAATGAAGTGTCATAGCTACATAAGAGCATGTTATTTCACTGTAACAAAAAACAAAGCACCTGTCCTATATTGCCAGGAAAATAAATAAAAAGCCTAAGTATTTTCCATGAATCTTCTCTACCAATATTGCAAGGAAAAAAGAGAACTAAGAATAAAATGCATTATTTTTCTCTTTCCATTTTTCTTTCTAAACTTTGACAACTGGTTTGTCTCGACTAAAAAGTTCAACAACTTTTGCTCTTAGAACAAAGACCAGTAAAAGCTTTAGAGAAGAATCATTCCCAATTAAAATATAATAACTCTTAGATCCACAGCTGTTATCTCTCTGGTTTAAAGACCACTGCATGAGAAAATACAATATGTAGAGTATAAATATTGTGATCACAAATATTATTAACTGAAAGTAATGATCACTTTATTCTTTATTAGCATTCCTATGTTCTATTTACATTATGGTATCACTCAGAATTCCCTTTGGGACAATAAATTCGCTTCATTCTCAATCTCTCCACAAAACCAGGAATGCCTTTGCTGTGATGCAGAATAATGTTCCTGTGGCTATAATGCTATACTGGGCATTATCCAATCTGCATTAAAGTTTAGTGCTGACTGTGAAAACTTGAGCAAACCATTTAACTTCTCCTGAGGAACAGCACCAAACCTGCCTGAGTGCAGGAAGCATTTGGACAACCCCCCCAGATACATTCTCAAGAATTTTGGGGCGTCCTGCCATCGAGCCCCAGGCAGTTTGAGAATCTGAGAAATCAGCCTTTCACTCTGGGAGCTGGCCATCTCCAACAGATCTGGACAACCAGCATGCTGGAATGGCTAATGGCACAGAAAATTAAAAGCAAGCACGCTTTATGAGCCGTATTAAACGTTCATCCTTGGAAAGGAGGAGGGTGTGTGCTCTCTTGAGCTGACAGAACAACAGAGCTTATCAGGTACAAGTTCATCCTAAAGTTCATCCCTGTTTGCAAAGGCTCTTGGACATCCACCAGGTGTGATGCAGCTGGTTCCTCAGGCCTTGCAGGACTCTGCATGCCATGGACCTTTGAATCAATGAACTCTGCATGAACCGAGAATAGCACAGAAAAATCCTGATACTCACAGGTTTTCATAAAAACGAGAATTAAAAAGAAACAGTCTGCTGATCATGGCCATCACAACATTTAAACTGCAGCAATATTTTAGGAATTGACTGGATATATTCCCAAAATTTTCAACATTACATTGCCAATATCTATTCAATTTGTTTGTCTGTGACTGCATCACCTGGAATAAACAAAATGAGCCACTTACATAGCACAGAGCACTCTTCTATTTTGTATTAGACTTGCTGCTCATTGATCAATACACTTTTTCTCCTTTATGAAGTAAAAAAAACCCCACATTAATTTCTTTCATGCTTGTGCCAAACTACGTGTTCTTAGTGCTCACCCCCTAACAGAGATTTGTAGCAAGCACAGAACTATCAAACCAATCACTAGCTAACAGCACATTAAATTGAAAAGAAGACATTTATGTTACTGTAATTCCATGCACCTAAAAATAGCACAAACCCGGTCTCTATTCTCAAAATGCAACACTGCAGAGGATGAATATCAAAACATGAAGATTAAAGCTTTTTTCTTGGTGTGTCTGCTCACAGCTTTGCAATACCAGAGGCTTTATTTGCCACAACAATGCAGCATCACCACTGAGGATAAAACATGTGAAAGGAAAGCAGGCTCTAATCAAGGACTTGAAAATCAGTAGCCTTGACAGAGTCATTGCTCTCTCAGTCACTCCACTTCAGTAAGTGGGCTATTCTTACTCCTGCTTTATGCATTTCCTAATGTGGACTGACTTCAGAAGCTTGAGTAAACACAAAATCTATTTCATAGCTAGGTGTAGAATGGAAAGAGATGGAAATGGAACAGAACCCAAACCCTGGCTTGCCACCAGCATGACTTCAGCTGCACATCCGAGCTGTGACACTCACTAGGCAGCGCACGCTTCTGATTTTCTGGTTGCACTGCAGCTCTTTGCAAATGAAGTGGATGGCCTGAGAGCATCTCAGGGGAACCTGGGAGGCTTACCCGTGGTCAGTCAGCATGGAGGAACCATCCCCTGGGCTTCAGGATCACCACAGGACACAGAGCAGTAGTTTGCAGTCAGGCACTTTCGGGCCTTTGTTATGTAAAACAGATCAGCTTTGCTCTGCAAAGGCAGAGTGCTGAGCAGAGCATTATGTACGCCCTTTGTCTTACAAGACCTATTGGGCAGGTTCTCCCAGAAGAAAAGATAAAACTGTGAAAAAAATGGATTATTTTCACTCAGCCACAGGACAGAGACGACATGCTAATGAAGTTTAGAAAGTCACAATTTTGGAAAACACTTAAAGATGACTTAGCAAAAGAGCTGAGTCAGTTTTTTCCCCATGCATTCCATGTCTTCCTGAGTTTTACATGAGAAATCTGAGTTAAATTGTATTTGACAGTTTTAGAGCACCCAGTCCAACTGGCCTGAATGATGGGACTCTCCCCCCAGAACTATTCATGCAATTTGCTATGGCTCTGATGGTCTTCAGCAATATCATTTCAACCCAAGTTCTTTTTTTTTCCCCACTTCAAGATATGTTGCCTGAATAATAAAAAGGCTTCTTCATTAATTATTGTGCTTCACAGCTTTATGTCACCATAGAGAGAAGACAGGGAATAGGCAAATGTGTCATCTTCAATACACTGTTGATTCAGTGTCTAATTATAGAAACAAACAGGCTTATAAAGATAGATACATTAGCCTTTCAGTGCAGAATCTCTCATATAAGGACTCAATTTGACTAAGCTGAATGAGGCTCTGCAATTGGAATGAAAGAACAGCCATATATGGAATGGGAAAATGGCACTTGGAAATCTTGCACTCTACCACCTGTCTCTATATGGTACAGATGCCTGGAAAGCACAACACAACTCTCCTCGCAAATGTAGAAAATATAATTAGTGTGCCATAATTATGTTTAATATTAACATAATTAAGTTCAAACTCTTCTAAGAGGTTGTTTGTTTATTTTTAACAAATTGACAAAGATTTTGTTTGTCAAGTTCTCCTACTCAGTGTGACAAAGCAGTGCGAAAGGATTCACACAATTTTGCCTTCTTAGGAATCAGCAGAAACTAGACAGGATGGAGAAAGGAGCATGAGGAGTCAGAGGCATCAGCCACTCCATTTTCTAGAATGGAAAACCATCTACAGATCATGCTTTTCATCCAGCTGCATGAAGTGTGCTACCTTTTGTAAGCCTCTGTCCCCACTAAGCTGAGAAGTGAGCAGGCTCAATGCCCAGTGCTGTCAGGTGCCTCAGCCCCTCAGTGTCCTACAGCAGCTGTGGGTCTGGCCCCAGACTTCAAATTTCAAAGTAATGAATACAGACAGCCTTGCCATAAATAACAAATTACTGCCTCACAGTCATGGAGAAGGAGCTTAAAGAGCAGCTAATTAAGGGTAACTTTCAGGAACTTTCATTCTTTGCCATACTCCCACTCTGAGCGCTTGAATGAGCTTGCATCTCTCAGAAAAACCACGTTTATGAAGCCCCACTATGTTTGGCTGAGACATGCATTTTACTGACCTTTTTCTCAGCTGTAGCTTTGCCAAAAGAGCTAAAATAACAAATACATAAATAAAACAACACTCATAACATTCTGCATTTTCTAAAGCCTAAGAGTCCCTGCTGACTCTGGCCCAGCAATGCATGCTGCATTGCTACTGCCATCTCTGCAAACCTTGTGCTCTTCCTTTAGAGAAATATTTACTTTCATGTCACATGTCAAAGGCCTGGGACTTACCACGTCCCTCTCCACCTTGGCCCTTGGCACAAACATGGCTTCTTTTACTGTGAAGGGAAAGAATTACTTTTCAATACAGAACTAGGTTCAAATTAACAATTGTGCCAAAACCAGTGGATTGACGTGTTATATGAAAGGGGTAAAATCCTGCCAATTCATGTTTTAATCTCTGTGTGTTCACTGAGCTGCCTAGGCACACTCTGGTCCGCAGGTAAAGGAAAGTGTTGGACATTTCCTTGGATCATAAAGGACACTTTTAAAGGCAGATCATTACAGCACCTGCAAGAATACAGGAGGAGTTTATGCTTGCATTTGGAGCCAAAAGACCACTGGCCAGCTTGCTTCTGGCAAGGATCCCAGAGCCTTCCTGAATTCCCTGTGCAGCAGGTCAGAACAGGGAGGAGGGCAGGAGGGCAAAATAGCCACCTGGCACAGTTCAAGAAGTTGTTCCACCACAAGGGCTGCTGCCACCCTGGAAACCTCTGTCTCATCAGGTACATCTTACTTCTGCATGAAAGACCAGTAAATTGGCAAAAAAGACAGAATTCACACAAGCCAATTAATTATAAACCAAGATTTTTCTATCTTCTTTACCCAATTATTTTTGGCTCTAAGTCTTAGGAGCAGGAAGAGCTGCTTTTCCAACCTTAACATGTATTAACATAGCTAACTTACTTTCTGGCAAATAAAGAAAGCCTGTTGTAGCAGGTTGGCTGCAAAACCCCTCCTTTCTTCCCCCTAAGTCTCTCTGTAGGCAACCAGCCTGAATTCATGTAATAACTGGAATTCATGGCAGCAGCTAGGCATATAAGAGAACCTGTTTTGTTGCACTTTATCTAATAGGATATGTGGATTACATCACTTATTTCGTATGCAGCTCAGTGCTTCATCATTTTTATTTTTCTTACCTCTAGTCCCTTATCTGTCATGCTTAAGTGATCACCTCTCATCTGTGTAGCAGAAGCAGATAATTCCAAATGGAAAATATTTATAACCAGACAGAGGCATGTAATTTGTAATGCACATGTGTGCAGAGAATGTCTGCAGCAGAGGGTAACAAGGCTCAAGCAGATAAGGAGGGCCTGCTGTGCACACCTATTTAATAGCCCTGTGTTATCTGGTAATAGATAAACCACCCAGGGGAAATTACCAACATGATGCAAGGAATTGATCTGGACAGACATCAGAAACAAAAAAGCAGTGGAATCCTTCTCCTCCACTCCCATACCTAACTTGCACCGTTGACAGAGATGCATTGTCTAATCTCAGAAGTTAGGCTATTCTCATGTAAAGACAGAGTGTAATGAACTTTTACAGTCACAACCTTTGCATTCAGCAAGCCCAAGTCCCAGCTGCTGTCAGACCTCCTCAGGTCTACTAAGATAAATTGCCTACAACAACCTATTACAGCTCACATCTTGGATTACAAACCAAGGGTTTCTTTAGCACATGAACAGCACCCTTCTGCCACAGTAAAGGCAGGGAAAAGAAATGCATTTCCCCTCTTACCCCTATACACACACATCCTTTGAATTGCCCAGGAGAATCTATACAGAGGAATGGGAAGTTTTCAAGGGGTTTAATAGGGGCTGCTTTGATCCATTCTCAGCTCCTTCACAAACAATCCCTCTGCATTTCACTGAATCCGTGTGTAAGGTCCTAGGTATCCTACAGCGAAAGGACAACACATAGCAAATAAATCCACCTCAAAATAGCAATTAAACAGCTTCCAACAAAAAAACAGGCTTTGCAGAAGAAAACTGTGCCAGCAACTCTTCCATCAACCATCTAGCAGACATGTTCACTACTTAGGTTCATTTTGGTTTTTTCTAAAGGACATATATTTCCAATCCCAGCCATGAAAATGGGATGCCACACTTCAGATCATTAAGTCCTACATAGAAATATTGCTGTGTCTTAATAAATCCCAAAAAAGTATGCAAAGAACTATGAAAATTATCTTTTTGAAACTCTGATAGATCAACACTGTTATGGAGGAGAGGGATACAGAAGAAATAAATATTACAGCTGTTATTTTTTGTTACTACTAATCTTCTGTCTTTATTACAAGGGTTGTAAGTCCCTTTTATTTCCCTTATGTTATTTATTGAGTATTGTTTGAGTATATATCTGTTTTCACAGCACTCAACTCATGTAAGGGGCATCCCATCTTAGGGATCACCAAGCCCACATTATAGCAGCAGTCTCCCAACACTTTGCAAGAAAGAGACATAAATTGAGATGCCAGATGAATCTCCAAGGTGACAGCAGAAGTTGGAGAAGGGGAGGAATAGAACCTGGATCTCCTAAATCCCAGGGCTGCGCATAATCACCACACAACTTCCCTAAGGCTGTAATTCTGCATTTTGAGCTGTGGCCCATGTGGAGCCCTGAGAACTCGGATTCAGAGCAGAATCAAGGGCTCTTCCACATCCCTGTGCCAGAATTAAGAGGCAGCTGATATCTGGGATCTTGCTAATGTCAACAGAAATGCACTGCACCAAAGGAGCTGAACACTGCCCTTCCATCCCACCAACAATGGGAGACTCACATGCGCACCTCTGAGTACAGAGCAGGGCTTACTGAAGGAAAGTGCTAGCATTTAGAGAGGAAAAGAAAACAAATTTCCTCTCAGGTGAACATTCCAGCTCTTTAAGAGGCAAGGCAGGACTAATAAAAAGGCACAACATGTCTTTTCTTAGATTGCCAGTCAGGTGTGCACGTGTGGAACATGCAAACACAGCTGAACACAGAACACGGACTTGGCAGGAGCTGCCACACAGACATCAGAGGGACAGAGGCTGCCATCTATCCCTTCAGAGCCACACCTAGAATCCTAGAAAGGTGCTTAAATTTCAAAAGATCTTTAAACACAGAGCTAATTATATAAACTTAATGGCTCCACTCAATGTACAGATTGCTGGGTGCTTGAATTAATCCCAGCAGGAACACTGTCCCACTCCAGCTCCCAGTGCATGACTGCTTCCTGTTTAGGGGCTGTTACTGCATGGACCATGGCCACAATAATGTGACCACAATAACAGGCATTACTGCTGAAGTCAGATACTTCTGTCACATCTGATGCAAGAATCACTTCTGATGTGTATTTGGACACAGTAGTTTTAGAAGGGGGCTGGAGAGTGAGAGGCACAACAAGCACCAAGACCATGCATTAGAGCTGACACATTGATAATACACACTGTTGGAACAGCATCAGCCAAAATTCTGAGTTCATCATTTCACTCCTTAGTGTTCCTGGACTCATCTGAAAAATGACCTTTAAATGTTAAAAGAAGTGCTTGAGAAATGCATTCTAGTCCCAGCTGTCTCCAGTAATCCAAATGGCTTTTTTTTTTTTGAATATACAGCATTTAATTCTAAACTATTTCTTGGATGTGTGTGGAAAAATCACTATTCAGAAAAGAAACTAAATGCCTAAATAGAGCCAGATCAGATTGTATAAATCAAGAAAAAAACAATCTTAAGAGCACATTAGAAACCTCTGTACTTTCATAACCATAAAATGCAACAAGCTGCTCACTCTACTGTAAACTTGATAAACAATCCTGAAAATAATAATAATAATAAAATAATCCTGATAAATAATCCTGATTCCAAGAAACAGCATGGCACTTCATGTTGTGATAATAGATTCACAAGGAAAAAACACCCTGACAATTAAAACCCACTAGTCCAAGAGCAACTACTTTATTTCAGGAGCGTATTCTGAGGAAATTAGTCACAAAAGTTGCATTAGAAATAGAATATGCAAATACTCAGTTAGAATGGGATGAAACAGAGCTGCTAATATTCCTCTCTGGATCAAACCTCTCTCTGAGAACAGGACTGTAAAAGGAAGAGGAAACAAAGCAATCACCAAATACTTGCTGGAAGGGGACCTGTGGAATCCAATTCTTTAATAAAAACAGGTCCAAGTAAACAATACCAAGTAATATGCACTTTTAAATAGTTATTTAAAAGAATGACACAGAGCACTAAAAGGCTTTGATTTGAATAAATAGGACTTAGCCTTGCATACCATGTTGATTTTTATTAAAATCTTACTTGATATCATATATTATAATCTAACTTTATATGTGTTGCATACAATCCCTTCCCTGGGAGCAAACCAATATGCACAAAACCTGATTATACTATGAAAGTATTCTCAAGGGTCAGGACAGCAATAACACTATTTCACAGTGCCTTTTTCTTTATTTTAACCTTGCCCAAAAGTAGAGTTACATTTGGTAGTTTTTTTTTTTGACTGAATGACTCTTACTGTACCAGACAATTCCTAGACATCAGATGCAAACTGTTCTGTCCATATTCCAAGCCAGAAAGATTGATTTCTTGGCTACCAGTGATCACGTTGTGTGTGACCTGCTATTATCTTCTCCTTTCAATGGCTGCTTGCAGAATAATGCCATCCACACAGTAATAGCAATACAGCACCCAATCCACCAGGGAAAAATACAGCCTGCCTGGGCAGGAGGGCTCTTCTCAGCAGATGGGACTGGTTCACAAAAAGGACTTGTTTTCTATCAGCAGAGCTGCAGATACAAGATGTTTGTCACAGAGGATGTTTCTGAGAATAAAAATGAACGGAAATTATCCCAATCTGAGCAAATGTGGTTGTTATTCTAATAGCTAATATTCTAATAGTTATTCTAATATTCTCATAGAAATCTGTTAGCTAATAGCTAATACATCTCTGGCAATACAGGCAGAGTAGATAAGGTAATATGCTTTGCAGCTAAAAATTTTAAATGGGAAATACTGGAGGCACTGAAGTCAATGAGAACTTCTCAGAAAGCACTTATATGTATGGGGCCCCATATGGAACATCACACATAACATCACTGGAGTCAGCTCTCACATATCCTCTTATTTTTATCATACAGTCTTGAAAAATTCTGCCAAACACTATTTATTACCTGCACAGCCACCAAATCCTGCTCACCTGGCAAGGAGCAGGACCTGCCCCATCACCTTCTAAGCAAGCAACGATCTGCCTTCAGAGTGCACTTCCACTACAACCCTTTGAGGAATGTCACCTCAGAAACACTGCCAAGTTCATTTGGGACAACTTGGGAGACAGCTACTGTGCTACATAAGTCATGGCTTTTAAATCACATCATTTTGAAGAACTTGGAAGTTACAACTGCTCATTTTTGAAGTATGGATAAAATCCAAGTAGGTTTTATGCCTGTAAATCGTCCATTCAAGTTAGAAATTATTTGGTTAGAATACCATAAGAGCCACAAGGTTTGTTTCCATCTACAGATAGAAAAGTTTTTTGGAAGAAACAACTATGAACATTTTCAAATTAAAGCAACAAATTCTGTCTTGCTTCTTTCCTAGCATATTTGCTTACTCCTTAGGACTAACACAATAATGGGATGGTATTATTTGGTACCTGTGGAAAATCTCTAAATCCAGCACATGTGATTTCCAAGAAAACTGCTTATTACACTACTGTATCATCCACTGCTTCCTAAAAACCCGGAACTCCAAGTCTTAACACAATATCACAGAATTTGTATCTTTAAATATATCACCATGTTGCAAATTATTCCAAGCCTCTCATCAGTTATTAGAGAAAATTTCTTTGTAGGCACCTAATCATAATCAATCATTATTTCTAATTGTTATATTACAACTGCTTTTTATGGCCTGCCTTTTTGCATCAGAAACACGTGAAGGACAGCCGCAGCAATTCTTATGGTTTCAGACAAAAAGCCTAGGCATTAAAAATAAACTAGGTAGTAATTTGAACTAAAATTCAACATACCTTTTCAATTCAACACAGGAACAGCACTGATGTTAGCATCCTATTGCAATCTGGGAAAGGTTTGGTTAAATCCTGCTTAAGTGGGAGTATGTTATTTTAAAACTCAAGTAAGTTAATCTGGCTGTTAGCATGCCTCCCAGCAGGGTGGAAACCTTGCCTACATAAAACATGCACACACAAGAGTACACACCAGCCTTGCGCTTCCTGCACCCCAGAAGCAATTGGCAGTAGAGCCAATATTTTTTTTACATTATAAGCAGTAGAAGTGCAATTTCACTGTACTGAAGTGAGACAGTGTCCTGGTTCAGGGCAAATTTGGGAGAGAACCCCCAAAGGGACTCCTCTAGAAAAGCAGATTCAATCGGCCCCTCACCCAACCAGTTCGGGAGAAAATAACTCCTTGGAGAAAAGTGGAAAAAACCTGTTTATTAAAAATAATACAATAAAACCTAAACAATATTAAACAGTCAAACCCCTTGTTGCTCCAAGAGAGATGACTGTTTATTTCCTATTTTTTTTGTCATTTAATTTTAGCTCTTTACTTCAAAATTTACCTTCTGAAGCAAGGCTTGAACACCCATAGCCAAAACAGAGATACCCTTGTGACCCATCAGTCACTGCCCATTACGGACAACTCCAGATGTGTGAAACTGATTGTTTATGTGGAAAACTATGCACATGGACATATCCAGGCCCTCCCCCACCACATTTTTCAAACAGCTTCATTCTCTCAATAAACTGCAGCAAATTTAAATTACTTCCATAAGAGCTTCCAGCTTAATTTTTACTGACATTATTATTTTTTTACATCTTAAAATTCTGAATCCTGACATTGACATAAAATATTACTTGGGAAATTTAAAGGGTTTCTTTTTCAGGACATCTTTCTATGAAGGACTGTTAGCATTATGTGCTACCTGTATCTCATTCAGCCAGCTGTGATGTAGTCTATCTTTGCAGAAAACCTACCAGACTCCATTTATTATAGATATCCAAAGGCTTGAAACTACCTCCTATTCAATTCTTCCAGTATCCTGTTTGACCTTTCACTGTGAATAATGATTTTGCACAGATAATGGCTAATTTCCTTGCACTAGATTTTATTTGCAATGATTTGCAGTTTGATTTGCAGTATATCCACATTTTTCAGAATAGTTAATGCCTGACTTTTCACATTCAAACCCTTTAGCATCTTCAAAACAACGCTGCCTGAACAGCTAAATTTGTAATGGAGTTCCACGATTCAATTGCCTCCATCTATGAGCATTAAATCTCTACCTTGTCTGCATACTGCAATATGTTACATTGAAAACAACTTTGGACTGGGTAATGATCTCATTTTCCTACATAGCATTCATCTCAGTTAACTTCAGAGGGTTTGTACAGCTCTATTCTTATGTCACAGGAGGAGGTTGCTTCCATGGGTACTAAACTCAGAGTTATAATTAATATCCAAACCTTAAACATCCTGAGCAGCATTTATTCCACACAGCAATAGCAAGAAGCTCCTTGAGACATGTGGCTCTACCAACTCTGAGGCTCTCACATCACCCCCACTTTCTGAACCTGCTCTATGTTAAGTTAAAAATGTGGAAATTGTACCCTACACAGCAAACACAGCAATCCTACAGACACTGAGAGTGTTGAGTGGCCTAAACAAAGTGTAATTAATTTCTTCCTTGTATCTTCTGTATATATGATCCAGTATGCTTAAAGCAAGGTTCTGCTCATGGAAACAAGACTAATTAACATTATTTGAAAAAATCATGTTAAGCACTAACTTTCTGGTTTCATAGCAGTACCACATAGATAATCCAGCATTTTCCACAGAGGAGCTTGACATAAACAAAAAATCAAATGCAGCCACTTGCATTCTGCACAGTATTTCTACCGGAGAGGTTTAAAGATTCTTCAGAAGAGCTGCTTGAAAGCTGCTGTCAAAGGAACTGGCAGGGTTTGGTACCTGAGCTACAATAGCAGATAACGTGAAGAACGTGAACCATATGCTACAATTCCAATTAGGGAACTCAAATCAGGAAAATAAGTAACTCCAGTAAATGCCATAAGCATATGACAAAATGCCTGAAGAGGGAAACAAAAAGTGGTCACAGTTCAAATACTACAAATTGGAGACTAGTCAGTGTTCCTTTCACCACAGACAAATCAGGAGAAGCAGATAGTTTCCTAACATCTCTTTGAAAAACATGGCAGGTGAGGTTTTTTTCTTTTTTTCTGTTTTTTTATTACCATCCAGAAGAACAAAAAGCTCAAACCTACAGCAAAAGCAAATAACTCTCTGAAAAGCAAAAAGACTACCAGCATCTAACAAGAAATTATTTTCAGTCTTTTTGCTAAGCTGCGCATGAAAGCTTAAAAAAAAGCTTTTTTTATTTGCTATGTGAGTGAATCTTCTTGGTAGCTGAAAAGCTGACATGGTATGTGTTAATTGGAAGCATTTGTGAAAACTAATTAAAAGTGTAGTGCTGCAATCATGCTTCAGAAAAGGTTTTTTGTATCAAATCCTAATAAAGATTTGTTCATCTTGTACATGCCTTATTTAATCCCTTCAGGTGGATAAACAAAGAACATATCAGGGGTATCTTAGCAGAGAGGGAGTCAATCTAAAGACATCAATTAGGGAGCATGGTACTAGTTATCCCTGGATAAAACTCAAAAGCATGAATGTCCCTTTAATACTAAACCACACCACCACTGTTTTCATGTGACCATTCCCTAATGAATTCATCTCCCCCATTCTTTTGCTCTCATCAAGACTATCCTTGCCTAATGATGTGAAATAAACCTGATGTTTGATATGCACTAGAAATCACAAGTCCCTCCAGAACCAGCTGGGATCAAACATATGTAAAATTCATGAGCAGTTGGACGAGCTACATCTCCATTTCCTCTTGGCTGTGTCCACACATAACACCTATCCTTATGAAACAATGCCTTATTTTTCTCCACCCATCTGCTACTTTGGTTTTGGAACCCATTGATCCCATGGGTTTGACTTGCACTGTAATGAACAAAACTGCCACTGACACATTTTATGAAAATCCTTTCACTAGGATTTTTCTCCTGAGAAGCTGAGAGGCCTCAGAAACAAAATGTAAACAATAATTATCTGATTGCTTGGAATGTGGTTTGAAGGTTGCTTACCAACAGGTGCATCTTTGATTGGTCTCATGTGAATTGTTTTTACTTGACGAC
Source organism: Zonotrichia albicollis (assembly GCF_047830755.1). Taxonomy (NCBI): domain Eukaryota; kingdom Metazoa; phylum Chordata; class Aves; order Passeriformes; family Passerellidae; genus Zonotrichia; species Zonotrichia albicollis. Next base: position 54,549,398 of record NC_133824.1, read on the forward strand.
CAATCATGGTCCAGCTGTGCCAGACTCTCTGGTCAGTCACAAGATTTTATTATTCATTCCTTTCTAACCTTCTGATGTCTCCTTTCTCTTTCTTGGGCCATGGGATCAGGAGCAGCTTGGCTGAGCTCCTTGGGCCATGGCACCAAACCCCCTGAGCCAGTTCATGCACAGTTACCTCAGGTCTGCTGTTCTGTAACTGCAGTTCAATGCCAACACGGCATTCTTAGAATTCTACTAACTATTCTCTTTGAATCTGCATTTTAATAACCACAGTCTTTCAGTCGTATGAGAGGTTGCTCTGGAGCTCAATCCTTTTTAATTGTTGAAGAGAAGGCACTTTTACAACTCCCCGCATCTGGGCATCAGAAATAATTCTATGAATTAAGATGACAAGAGCAGCTTTGGTGAGAGCTATTCAGCATCTGAATTAAATAAATACAGTCAGTGAGGCTCAGCTGGGCTCATAAATCAAAAGTGATTATGTTTACATGCCAAAATGCAGTCAACACTTTTTAAAGTTTTAAACTTGTATTTCTGGCTTAAATTTTCAGTCACCTCAAACCTTTTTAACTAGTGTGAGAAAGATATTACTACGGTTGGAGATTTTGAAAGCTAACTGGGTGTGGTCTTGGGCGACTTGTTCTAGCTGACCCAGCTTTGAATAGGTGGATGGGACCAGAAGGTCTTCAGCGGTCACTTCTCACCTCAGACACACTGTGACACAGTTCACATCTGCCTTGGAGAGGACACATTCATTTCTTGTGATGTACACCTGCCTTCTGATAAAATAAACAGGCAGACACAGAACAGAAATTACAACACTGAGTAAATGGTTTGAGAGCAATACAGGAATGTGTCTGATTCGGCCCTTCTGTGAGCTTGCAACATTCAGTCATAATTTTACAGAATCTGATTTTGACAACAATATTTTTTTCAATTTCCTAGGTAAAATGAAACCCTGTCAAGAAATTAGGCACATTTTTCTGACACTGCAAGGCCAAGGTTTTTGAAACAGATGTCTGAAGCTTCACTTCATAGCCCTTGCTTAGGTCATTGAGTAGAAGTTTCCTGATTTTCACAGACCTGCAGAGACTAAACACTACAGCATCCAGTTGAACAAATGGGCTCACCAGTTGTGAAATAATGGGACAGAGTCTGTTTCATTGTTTATGAAACTCTGCCTACCAATGACTAAATAAAGTTATAAAACACTTCCACTTTAAATCCATGGAACAACAGTTAATAAATACCAATCAAGCTGTAGCTGTTCTGTGTCACAAGTCTTCCAACAGCAACAGTTTGATAAAGAAATTGAGCTTTGCAATTACTTGTTTGCAGATGGAAATGAGGAAGCATTAATGTGAAGGAATCTGGTGATCCTACGCACCACAGGCTGTTATGCAAAGAACAAGCTGTGAGCATTTTTATGTGAATTCTCCATACATAATTCAAACAGATTGCAGAGCCTGATGGCTTTTCTTCCATAAATAGGCATCTCTGTTTAAAAGTACATCTCAAAAAAATTTTTTCACGTGGACACAGTCAATGGTGACCAAATACTTTGAATATTACAACATGAGAGATACCAAAGGTACCTCCAGCTCTGCCTATTGGCAGAAGAACATTCACAGGACTGTTAAGGGCTTTCAGAGAATTAATTTTTTCATATTTGTCCAGGCCTCACAAAAAGTTGAGGTCAGACATTATTTACAGTAAAATTAAAATAAACCTACCAAATACAGAGAGAAGTTTCTACTGCTGGTTGCAACTCTGCCACCTTCCCTGTAACAGGAACAGCAGCTTCTGAAATGTTGTTAAGGCAGGTCAGAAACTATAAGAGGTTTCTTTGAATATGAAATCCCTGCCTGAATAAGCAATGAATGTTTATGAACTTCGCCTTAGTGCTCCTCTGTTAAAAACCCAAAAATGGGGGGTTTTAACTAAATGGATTTTGAGAGATCATCACGTCTTTCTTCTTGCCCCAACACAAAGAGAAATTTGTTACAATTAATCCTGACAGAAATTTGTCTCATCTCCTTTTAATTTTACTCAGCAAATATTTTCCCATGCTCCTTTTAGGTGGATCAAATGAAGCACACTATAAAGACAAATATATTAACAGTATACCTAAGTCTGTTGTCTGACACAGTTAAAAAGCAGAAACCCCAAACCTACAGTGATTAAGTTTGCATTTGAAACCATAAAAATAACTTTCTTCAGGTTAACCACTTACAAGAGCCATAAGCCATAAAACCATAAAGCTGGCATAAAAGACCTAAAACTCTTTCTGCAACTCTCCACTGACAACAATACCTTTTCCTCATAAATCTGAAGACCAAGAGCTACTCTTGAGTAACAAGCCCCTTTGAACATTCATAAATATTAACATATTTCTGACGGCAAAGTCATTGTAGCAACTTTGCTTTTCAAGCTGGTGTTTCCGGATGCCCCTGGGACAGGGGAAATGGAATGACAGATAACACTATCTCCCATCACCAAGCTGCAAGAGAATCCTCCCACGAGCAATGCTGGCTAGTCACAGCAGCAGCCTGGAGGGGGATGATAGCTTTAAGGATTTGGCAAGACACAGAGCTGGCTCTAAACCCTACACAGTCATCAGTAACATTTAAAAACTAGCTTTCATACAGAACACGGAAAAGCCATCCAAATTTGCTCACTGCCAAATCACTTGAAGACATTCAAAAAAAGAGCAGGGAACTAGTTTGAGAAAAAACGCTTCAAATACAAATCTGCAGGAGGAATACAGGGAAGGTGTTAGAATATAAAGCTATCAATTTCAATAAAAGAAGGAAAAATAAGTAATTTAAGTCTTAAAAGCCAAACTAGAAAAACATCAAGTATATCAAATCCCACCAAGGACACAACTGATTCAAGGAAAAGTATTTTACAGCACTTGAAAGAAATAAAATCAAAATTTACTACAGTCAGCTGATTAAGAATGAAACTAATCTACCATCTAAGACAAAAAGTCTACAATTGTCTTGTGATTTGCACTGAACTCCCTTCAGAAAGAAATTACTTTGATTATTTAATATATTCTTGATGTTAAAAGGAATAATAAGATGACAGCAATTTGTAACTTGCCTAATAAAGATTCCAGACAGTTGTCACAGTACATACAGTTCCCTGGATTTTAAACTTTTTTTCCATGTGTATAACCAATCTGTGATGAATTATTACTCTCTTTATGGAAGACAAGAGATTGAAGTCATTGTTCATGAATTCTGGTACCATATGATACAAATAATTTCACTGAATGTAATGGCATCAAGGAGGATGGGATCCATTATGCATCTAATGGCCCTATGGCACCTAAATCTAGGAATACTTCCCTGTTTCCATGTGGGAGCTTACAAAATAACACAAATCACACAAGTAATCAGGCTTAGAAAATATGCAACTGGCTGCATGATTAGGTGCTCATTCCATAATGCACAAAACAGAACAGTTCCAAAGGTTAGATACTTTTAAAAAGGAGACTAAATTTTAAGTGAGATTTTCTTGACCAGACTTGTTTCCATTTTAGCATCTGTGCCAGTAACAGCACATTAGCAAAAGAGCCTACTGAAAGAAATGCCAAGTAAACACATTGAGGAACCTGGAATCAGATGCCAGAGGCAGACCTGAGCAAGCAAAATAATTCCTCAAGTCTTCCCCAGTGGAGCTGTGACTTGGCAGACATTGGAGAGGCATTTATTTCCTACAGAGAAAGGCAGAATCATCCTGCATGGCCCCACCACCAGCCTGCTGTCACTCCTGCCTGTGCTGGGAGGGCTCACCCATTCCAAGCACTCCTGGTCCCGTCCAGCAGGCACTTCTGTGCACTTCACTCACACAAACAAAGTTTTGTCTCCTGGGGGAGAGGAAACAGTTGGAATCAGCATCGTGTTCAAGTATGTCTTGCGGAAGGTTTACAGAGAAATCTGACTAATTTTTTTTTTCCAGAAGAATGCCAGACAGGGCACTGGTGGTGCTTCATCCTACCAAACAGATGTGGAACTGTCAGGCACCTATGCAGGTACTCTCAGGATTACTGTACAGTACCTACAGTGACCGGCCAAAGATCTGTTCACTATTCCCTTCAAAACTGGCTATTTATTCTCTATAATTCATGTATTTCTCAGCTGTCACTAGTTAATCCCCTTTATGGATGCTACTGAGTTTCTGGGCTGAAGCTTAGTCAACACTGGTTCTGCTGGTAATAGGATGATGCAGGCAGTTTACTCATCAATTTCAACAGCATCTTTAATCAAATTATCCAAAACTCACAGAGAATGACCTTCCATTTCTAAAAGGACCCATTAAAAAATAGAAACATATTTATTTTATATTTACTTGTGCTTTTATAGGTCTTTATGAGACAGGAAACCACTAAACAAGTAACTGATTACACACGTAACTGCACGTGGCATCACGTTTAAAAAATACAGTTCAAAGGCAGAGGAAACACATTTACCCTGCCACAGCTATTTATATAAATCACAGGAATTCCTTCTGGAATGGGTATGTATGGCACAGAGAGAAATGCAGTTTCACACTGATATAAACCTTTAAAAATGACCAGAATCAGAAATCCACTTAGTTCAACTGGAGATGGGCAGATAGGGCGAGTTAAACCTGCAGAAAGCTTGGATCTGATAACCAGACAAACCTGCTGTGATTAAAAGTTTCTGAGTGTGGAAACTTAATTGAAATAAAATCCATCTCCAGCAGAGAGGTGGATTTTATTTCAGTTAAGAGAGATAACAGATTTGCTAACTCAGGTTGTATCTGGTATAAGCTAAGTGATCATTGTGCTACATTAAATGAATCACCCCACTACTGCTCTGTTAGGATGGGTAAAGACAGCCAGAATAGCAGTGGAGCAAAGTCCATCCAGAGAATTTAGAATTTTCTAGAAAACATTCTATATGAACTCTAAGCCACAGGGTGCACACAACACTGTGCAACACCATAAAAATTCATGCACTTTTTGAAATATGCTTTGTCATCAATCAGAGCCAAGTCTTGATGCATAAGATCCTGAGAGATAAATCATCCACTGCTGTTTTTCACGTTACTTTGATAACTTTGATAATCCAAACCCAGGAAGTCAAGCAAACTATTGAACATGCATCTTCTTTTATAATTCTACAAAAAAATTCCTTTATTTTCTTTCTTGCTGACCTGAAGCTGATTGAGCTATTATGCAGTAATGCACAGCTGATTAAACTCAGTGTGACATACTCTGAAGCAACAGGCAGATTTTTCTAGGGTACTTTCTATTATAAGGAAAGCTGATTAGACCTAAGTAATTTCTCTCACTGTTTCAAGTTCAGGGCCATAAAACGATGATAAGTTTAACAGACCATTATATTAAATCACCTTCCCTAAGGTTTTTCATTTTAGATACTTCCTAAATTTTGTGTGTTATTGAGACAGTGGTAAAAAGAGCAAATATTGGCCATGTTTAAGCTGTGCAGAGCTTGCAGTATGAATTACAGACCTCTGGAAGCGAGTCAGGCTCAGTTTTGCATTCCCCTTCCTGGCGGGCTCCGTTGGCTCTCAGATGGGTGCTCCAAGGAGCTGAAACTTCTGCTGAGAGCTGAGAGGTTCCAGTTTGCTCCATTTGGGAAGACAACACTCTCTTTCAGTGATGAACCACTTGTAATTCAAGGAGATGGGCTATGTGAGCTGACCTGACACCACTGAGGGACTGGATTTCCTTCATTCGGTGGTAACCCTCTCTGGACTAATTGTACAGCTTTATGGATAATATTTTCCCAGGTCACAAAAAAGAGCCTATTAATGAAAAATTAAGTCCTAGGACTCAGCACCTTTCAAGATTGGTCCACAAATTAGAAATAAAACTTTAAAGCTTTAGACATTTGGTAAGGATGGAGTACTGACATAAGGATAAAAAAAGTTATAGAAAAAATAAAAGTAAAAAAAACCTAAAACTTTTTAGTTGAAAAGCCCCCCTTTTTCCCCTTTTGTTTTCAAAAACAATTTTCAACTGAAAGCTTTCGTGTATCTAATCTTCTTTAGATTTAGTATTATGCTTAGTTTAATCTCAGCATCATTTGAGAAAGGCAGCACACCAGTACCAAGAGCTGCCTGTGATGGAAGCTTGAACACTAAAATTATTGCTCCTTTCTCACCTCAGGGACTATCACTACACACATCTGCAAAACCAACCAAAATCCCATTCCACAGCATGCAGTAAAGCAGTAATTTTGACTGCTTTGGACTGGATTTGCTGATCTGGCTCATGCATAAGTGCTCCTGCCCACATGATGTTTGGAGCTTTGCAGAGTACTCCAGGCTGCTCTATTTCCATCTGAGAGAGAAACACCGAGCAGTTCCCATGCTCAGTGTGTTTTCAGGAATATGAACTACCAACATTCCCTGCTATCAGACTCTTGCCAGAGCTCCTACTGGGGCATACAGTTATAGAGGCATTTAATTTCAGAAGAAGAGTAGATCAGTGAAAGTTTAGTTGGAGTTACATAAAATACTGCTCAGGGTCAACTGAGCATCAGGCAACCTGTAAAGTACTTCTGTATCACTGTGTACAACTGGTCTTTTCAGGCTTGTAAGGTAAAACTAAAGTACAAATTCTCTTATTTAATCTGAAATATTCTTCCTATGATCTATATGATCATTCTGTGCCCACATGTGATGATGCTCCTTTTAACAAGTCATTGAGGTTTCCTCTAACTTCATAATTTTGTGATGTTCTCCTCTGGGAGATGTAATTGCTGAAACATGGAGACACAGTAAATGAAAAGTTCCAAAGTCAGATGTTAGATGCTGCATACTTCAGATAGCTCTAGCACTGTGCAGATCTAGACAATTAAAAAAAATAAAAATTTTAAAAAGGCAAAATAACCTTGACTATTTCTGTTGCTCTTAGTCAGTCTTTGGGCTCCCCAGGAGAAGGGAATTCTGCACAAAGTCTTTGCTTCTCAGTCAAAAAAAGTCTCCCTTTCTTTTAACCAACTTACCTTTTTTTTTTTTCTTGGCTATGCTACAGCTGAATTTTTCTGGTGAAAAGCTTTCCTAAAGTCTATTTTCACATATTGGACTAATGCTCTGAGCTCAGATGCCATAAGATTTATCCCTAGAAGAACAGGAACTTTCAGAGTCTAGCAGGTCTCCCTCTGGGACACAAGGCATTCCAGAGGTTGTCATGGCACAGCTTCATTCAGTTCCTGCCCTTTTACACAACATTGTGCAACACAAACAGCATTATAAAAATTAAAGCTAATTGTGGAATACATTTTGCTAACAGAGTCACACAACTTTTGCCTCAACATTACTTGCACTTTATCAACTTGTGTGGGGGGGAAATTGGCAAAGAAAAAAAAAACCCATTTCTTTGGAAACAGAGATACCTGAAGAGAGAAAACCAGACCCAGTGCTACTCAGTTTCACTTGCATGCTCCAAACTGGTTGTCAAAGCCTATGAACTACCCACAAAGAAGTTTCAAGTGCACAAATATCACTGAAATGTAATCCTAGACATTTCATATAAGAAGCACACCATGGGGAGATGTTTCAAACCCATTGCCTGTACAGTAATAATACCACTAGAAGGCAGGGAATCACAGTCACTTATTTGACTTGGGAATGTGAATACATTTTTCAAGTTCTGACACTGCAGTCTTTCATGGTAATAAAAAACAGAAATCATTGTTTATTGGCTGGCAGACAAGTTGTCAACTTGTTTATTCGCTGGCAAATGAGTTGCAACTTGTTTCGCATTTTAGAAGACCTTGTTGTTCGCCTTCCACTTCACGTACATGAGCAAAGCTTGAGATTAGGAGCAACAGGTCAGAAGAAATAATTATTTCATAGCCCGTAAGACTGATAGATCATCTATTTAGCCACAGAAATATCTTGAGGCTTCCTTAAATTTCACCATAATTTGAATAGCTATGCAGATTTTTTTTTTCACTTTCATAAAACATTAATGCTGTTAACATCTCATTTCTTTTTTTTGTTTTTTACTTTATTTTTCCAATTATTTCTCTTTCTACTGTATGCAAATCTGCTGGTATTTGTACTGCTTGAAAAGATTGCTTCAAATAGAAGGTGGCAGCTTTTGAAACATTAAACAATGATTAGACAGGCACTGGGCCAAAGGAGTGTGTCAGTGAGGAGCAAAGGAACAATGCAGCAGCCAACACTGAGCATCTGGAGAAAACTGAAAGCACTTAGCAATTCCATCAAGGTTTTCCCTGCTGCCAAACAAAAACAACAATGATTCATGCTGCCATGTTATTTAGCATTCATCATGATTCTGAATTACTCAGTTGAAAGTTCACACTGCAGTGCAGACAAACCCCTTTAAATTTAATGAAAGACAATTTGTCCTTTGAGTTGGTACCAAAAAGCATCTACCATTGCTCTCAGATTACATTTGAAAGGAAACTAATAAGAAGAAAATAAAAATAAAACCAACATTTTATTCACAAACCCCATTGCAAAATGCCATAGGGATGTGGCAGAAGAATTCAGCTCCACACAGGTCCCCATTCAGACAGCCAGCAGAGTAAGATTTGCCCAGTAGTGTAGGAAATTGGCTGCAGAAGTTACCCAAAATCTAACAGACTCTAGACACTTGTGAAAATCAAAAAGACCATGAAGGGTGTTTATATTTTCAGCACATAACCTGTATCTCCATCCATACAAACTCATGCACTGCCAGACTCTCACAACAGAGTTCCACTAAGTGGTGATGACAACAACTCTGGTCACGGACGCCCAATGAAAACAAAACCTTTTGTTCCAAATAAACCACGTGACGAAAAACAAGTGGGAATTCTCATTCTCTCACAGTCTAACCCCTAAGTCCTCATTTTCCCTTTGTTATTCCATCATCAAAAATGAAAGTTTTAGCTTTTATTCGCATTCATCGCATTTTCCATAGGGTTTTAAACTGAGCTTCCCCAAAGTTTTCCCATACTGCTAGTTGAAGCACACTCCTTTAAATAGGTTGCTTTTCCAGGGTGAAAGGAAGGAACACCTTTTCAGTAACATCCCCAGAAATCACTAGCAGTGAGCAAGTAGAGTCAAGTAATTTAAAATTTGGCCATCGAATATACTTTGAAAACACTTTTAAAGAACTCAATGCCAAACATATCTACAGAAAAACAGGCCATAAGAAAAGCCAACATGAATTGGTTTAGTTCTTTTAGAATTCACATATCCTTTGTTAAAATGTTCTGTACTTGAACTTTACACTTAGAGTAGGTTCTACAATGCCTTTAAAGTATCTAGCAATGCCTATAAATATGCCTTTGTGTGGTGACCAAAGATTAATCTGTAATTTATTAATATATTTTGCTAACTGATTTTTATCATTTAGTGATATGCTTGAACACTCTTAAATACTTCTTCAGGCAAATCTCTTATCGTGTCTTGGATCCTTCAGCACATCAAGAATGTTGAGGTTCTATCACAAAGAAATTGAAGTGTTTGAAATTATCAGCTCTGGAAGGAAGTGTTACCACTATTTAAAGTTAAGAATTCAGCATTGATTCTGTGAAAGTTATCTTTTTATTCATTTTTCTTTTTAAGAAAAGTATGCTTGGGTTGAGAAAGTAAATCTAAATGAAGTTCATTTAAAAGGCAATTTTCATTTCTTAACTTTCTGTAGGACAAAATCCTTTAACTCCTTTGTCTGACATCACAGAGTATTTTCCCCACACCCTGCCAAACTCTTTCAATTATAAGTGCCATTCTTTTGATAAGGAAAGAAAAAGAAATCCTTTAAGAAGTCATTCAGGCTCATAAGAGCTTACATTACTAGAATATCTCAAATACAATTTCTATTGAAGACTCCATGGGAAAAGACGTCAAGAGGAAATAATCTGATCAAAGCACAGTATCTTACTGACATCAACAGATATTGGCACTTCTCTCACGAGTGTTTTCCCCTGCACCAAATCTATACCTGTGGCTGCTACTTGAATTTAGTGACATGTGCTTGAGAACATTATCAACAGAAACCATTCAAGCATTTCTGAAGGCAAAATAATCTGACAAATATGAGAGGAGGAAAAATGGGGAAAGAAAAAGGATTTGCAACCAAGCAATTTCTCAGAGCTCTCTAGAGATTAATTTTGAGGCTAAAATCACAGAGATGGTACTGAGAAGTGCACCAAGGCAGTATTTATGTGCTGGCATCCTCAGAGTCAGGATGCCAGCAGCCCAGAGCACCTGCAAGGCACACAGGGTGAATTCCTCATCACCACCAGCAGAGCTTAAACCAAGCCTGTTCTCAGTCAATGTGACTGCAGCCTTTAAGTGTGGTCACATTAGGCTTCTGAAGCACAGGTGATGCTATTTTCTGTTAGTTGACCCAAATAATTCTTCCAGAATACTCCAAAGTGCCAGCATGCAGCTATTTATCATCACCTAGAAACTGGAACTTATTCAATCTGTTTCAGGCTTTGCTATGGGCAGGAACATGAGTATGCCCACACTAAGGGCTGTGTCATGAGAGGGGTGGCAGGACAGGTGTGGGGATGAAGGATAAGAGCACCCTGACAGTGCATTGCACCACTTGTTATTCGAGGACACAGAAGATGGGGAAGAGAAGTGCAGCATGAACTGGCACACTGGGATTCAAGGCAAAACAGAGCCACCATAAAACGAGGCCAGTCCTCTCAGACTTTGTGTGCTGAATGTGACACAGGAAAAGGTATTCACCAGACTGCTACACTGCAAGGGGATGAGGACTCAACAAGCTAAATTACCTCACAGATGGAATAAGATAAGATGACCATACATTAATTTTGGCCCCTGTTGGCTAGGGAAGATTCAATTCATAGCATTATCTGAATGCTTGAGTCATAAAGCCTGATGTCAGGAGCCTGCAATAAAAGCTCTGCCCTGCACAGCTGCCCCCTGATGTGGACAGTGGTTCTGCCATCAGCTGGCACACACTGAAATGTTGCTTGTCCAGCCATACCAACAGACTGAACTATGGTGATTAAAATAACTGTTCTGCTGAAAGGCCACTTTGCCACTGCCACCTTTGGAGCACACAGAGCTTCCACAGAGGCAAATGGTCTCACAGCACTGGAACTCTCCTAATTGCCCAGAAAAGGAAGGCTAAGGACCTTGCACTGGAGTTATAAAGGAAGGAGACTGTGATGGTTCCCAACATGAAACTCCATGCTGGTTATCACACAGCTATAGTGACAAGGACACAAACCCAGAGCCTTGCCTCCAGAAAGGGATGCTCTCCCTGGTCCCTCATGGGATGGAATGTGAGTCCTGGAATCTGATGGACTACGAAGTTCAGGCATGGGGGAGTTAGGAAAGCTGCATGAAAAGAATACTTCATAATTGTTCTTAAATGAAAGCAAAAGAAAATGGAAAAACATGTATGAGAAGGAGGCAATGGATAGAGAAACGAAGAAAGCAGGAAATGATAAAAATATGCCCCAAAAAGGAAGGAACAGACTGCTACTGGGGGTGGAGGAAGGCAGGGAGGGATGATTCAGGCAGGAGTTAAATTACTGCAGCTAAAAGCAAGGGAAGGCTGAATGGTGAGATGGGGGAGATGGAGGAATGCAGTTTGTGAGAAACTGCAGTAAATACTGGGATGGAGGAAATTGAAGAGGCACAGGTACCCTGGAATTTGAGAACATGCAAAATGGAGGCCCCACCTGAAGGACACAAGCTCACAAAGAAGGATGAGTTGTAGGGATTGGGAGTGAGGAAGTAAGCATTCAAAAAGAGCAGACTGCCAGGGTAGAAGGAGTCCAAGGAAAGTGGCGGAGACAATAAAGACCAAGGAACAAGACCATCCCTGGATAAATAGAAGAATTAACACAGGAGGAGAAAAAGGTGTGAAGAGTTACAAAAAAAAAATTGAAAAAAAAGGCAACAACAACAAAAAAAACCCACCAAAAACCAAACAAAAACATGAACAAATTTTAAAACAAAACCAAACCAAACCCACCCTAAACTAACCAACCAATACACAAAACAAAACCCAAAAATTTTACATGGGGGCAGAACAATTGGGACAAATGGCCTTATTCATCAGCAGTGTGCTTCTCTTTTCTGCTCTGTTTCACACTTCATTTTGATATCCCACTCCACAACCTCTCCTCTTTAAAATGGGAATCAAATTCATTGTCACAAGGATTGACAAGTAAGAGGAGACAACAGTCCACAGCCAGTCCAGGACATCATCTTTAGGACCCAGCATCCTCACAAAAGTCTCACAGTCTATTTACATCAGTAGTTCATATTTTTTCCCACCAGAATTCTGAACTGCATGGCCAGGACATGGATAAGAAGAACATTATGCTCTAACTTCTGGTGGCAACTGGAACAGATGGCCAGAGGACAAGGGTTTGCCTCGGGTTATTTCCTTCTTCTGTCTTTCCAGATGCATCCACAGAAGCTGGCACGCCTCACTGCAGTCCCAGCAGCAGCACACAACATGTAGCAGCAGACATATGCTCAAAGAATTGCCTTCATTGATTCAAGTTGCAGCCCTAAACAGTACTAAAGTAAAATGCACAGTTTGTAACAATAGCCAATTTTTTTCTCAAATCCACACAGGAAGAGATTTCCTACTCTATACATAAAGATATGCTTTTTATCATTTGATTCCTAACCAGCACTGCACAGCCCTCTTTTCATGTCAATCCCCTGTCAACCCTTCTGAGAGCTTGCTTCTGTAAAGATGTGCAATAATGATTTCAGCAACAAGGTCATTAACTAATGCAGAGAATCAATCCAGGCAGATAAAGTAAAGCCTTCCTCATGCATAAACCACAGCCCAATAATGAATGCAGGTTTGCATAAACCTGGCCTGTTTCCTTGGTTTCAGATGTTTCTGTTTGTCTTGGCACTTTCCCAACATTCAGGTAAGGGAAGAACAAGAATCCAAACAGAGAGAAAGCAAGAGCAAAGGTTTTCCCCAGGAGATTGCTACCAACAGGCATTTCATAGCTGTATGATCTACAAGCTCAAACTATGCTGTGCTATGAAATCAAACATGCATCTGAACAGTAGTCTTGAGCTCATCACTGCTTTTGTAAAGGAACAAAAAAATCAGACAATCTTCTATTCCCAAATATCTCTTAAGAATTACCACAGAAATATAACTTTTAAATGAAAAGCTCTGGATGCTTCTGAAAAGTTTCCTTTCAGTCAGTGTTTTGAGGACAACCTCTCACAGGTGATATGGCTGCACCTGACCCACTTTTTACCAGTCTGTGCTAATTCTAAACACTGCAAGACATAAAATTCACATCCTTTGATATCCAGCATTACTACTGCAGTTCAATAGCTGCATTCATGGAAATCTCAGGACAAAATGACAATTATTACACTGAACATGTAAGAATATTTAATTCATAAGTAATGCTTCAAGGAAAAGGAAGGAACCTTGCAAAATCTGAGCCTCTACTGCAATATTATTAACTGTAATGTGAAATAAAAATGTCCTAGAGCATGATAATTACTGCTATAGTATGAAATTTTGCAAGGCATGCTCTGGACACACTAATGCCCACTGCCTCCCCACAAAGCTGAACTCATCATGGCTAAAAACCACCTTTTTTAGAGAGATTTCAAATCATCTGAAAATACCTTCAAGAGGTACTTTGTGATGCAGTGGTACTCAAAACCCAAACCAGGGCTCCAGTGGCACAGAAGGTCACCACCCTGTTCCCAGAGGGCAGGATGCCACAAACCAGGGGAAATAAAGCACAAATGCCAGTAGTTTACAGCTCAGGCCATGCTTCTAAATATGTTTCTGAGGTCTAATTAACCACCAGCAGTCATCGGTGTGGTCAATTTTTTTAAGCTTCTTCTCTGAAAATAAAAAAAAAAAAATCTGCTGCTTTTGAAGTAAAAAAAAAAATAAAATTATATTGCCAAATTGTAAACTCATATGTACCTTATCTCTGCAAAGCAAACAGCACTACTGAGGAGAATGAGAAAGATTTTGATCTAACACCTAAAATACAGTAAAACACCTGAAATCTGTGCAGTTACTTAGTCACCAACATGACTAAGACCCAAATGAGACACAAATAAACAACACTGATACTTTACTTATTTTAATAAAACTTCTGTTCTCATTATACAGGACACAGGTACTCACTGAAATGTGCCTTTCTTATCCTTCAATTAAATTAAATTCTACTACTAATGTACCTATCAGCATATATGAAACAATGCAGAGCAATGTCCATCAGAATTCCACCAGAAAAGATGATATGGTGAAATACACACATTAAGTCATGCAAACAGCTTTATTAAATAATCAAAATTTTAGGACCTACAAAATCTATTTTCGACTTTGAAATGGCACACGTTGGCCTTTTCACAGTTTTCTAAGTCCAAACACTTATTTTAAAAAAGGGAAACTTCACAGAGAGATTAATTGAGGTCTCCTGAAGCATAATTGGGAACTTGAAGAACTTTAGGGAAAGCCATAGATAATTTGCTTGACATCCCTTGAAGTACATGAAATAAAATGCTACAGCACATATTGTTCAAGACAAATGTACAGACTTTGGTCCTATACTTGAATTAATGGTTTCTGAAATCAGCCTTCTGGAATTGTTAAAAAAATCATCCAGTTCTTGCACTGCTCTTTTCCAAAATACAGGTCTACAGAAATTTGGGATTCATTAAAACATGCCCATCTGGACTCTGGTCTCACTTTTTCTTTCTATTCACTTCCCACAGTGTGATATTTCCTGCCTGTGAAGCCCATGGCTGTGGCACCACAAAAAAAGAAATCTTGCATCAAGTTAAGAGAAGCTGCCATCCCTGGCGAATGCTGCAGAGTAAAAATACCACTTTTAATTAGGATTCTGACAGATCCCTGTGAGAAGCAGAGCTGGAGCCCACTGCAAGCACAGACCAAGTGTTTGCCCCCTCAGGTATCATTACAGGGAAACCCAGAGTAACCCACTCATCTTACAAGCAGCAACACTTGCAAGCCAAAGAGCTACTAACAAAAAACACAGAATGATACTAAATAGAAAGGATTCATCTCAGCAGTGCTAGAAGGAAGGAAAAAATGGAAAATAGAATATTGTAAAAGGAAAAGTAAGTTTTAAAATAAATATTTCAAGATTTAAACTAATAGTGGGAAAGCCCATAAATCATCTTTACAATCTCTCCCATTCCAAACATCCATCAGCTCCAAATATATGCCTATTACCAGGTCTTCAGCATACATTATGGGATAAAGAGGACTGTAGAAATCTAATTTAATACTGCAGGGAAGAGATGCCAGAGAAAGGGTTAGAGGAGTAGCATAAAATCCTGCAGAGGATTGAATTTTTCTGTGAGACTAACTATAGCTCTGCACAGTATGATTTTGTATAAAATGACATATAACACCAAGCCAAGGCAGCCAAACCAAAGGTTACCTTCCTCTCAATTTCTGTCTCCCTGCTTGGGGCCAGGAACCCAAAGATTTAAGGCACTGGAGTGTAAGAAAGGCAAGCCTAAATAAAAGGCACAGCAAATCATAAAAATATTATACAGTACAGTAATAACAAAAAAATGCGACTGGACAGGTTTTACTGAAAGATAAAGTAGTTTCTGTGTTTTCTGTTCTATTTCAGGTATGAAATAATGAAAAATAATAATTTGGACAAGTCTGTAGAGCACAGTGCAAAGAGTGTCTGTTAGAGAGCTCATCACAGTGAGGACAGGCTCTCAGAATCACTGGTATTTGTGACATTGCTCTGCAATCTGCCCACTGCACTAACTGCCTGTAAACCATACAATATCAGACTCAAACTCTAGAAGCCATTTTTTCTCCACCAGACTACTTCTCTCCTTTTATGTCTGCTTTGTGACCAGTTTATCAATGTCCAGAGACCTCCTCAGGCCCTGCAGCACCAGCAGCTACTCAGATTCTTTGAGCTGCCATTTGAAAGGGGCAGGAATGGATTCACACATTCACAGCCAAGCCCACCAGTCGAAGCTGTGCTTCAATGTTGTGTTCTTTCTATCAAATTGTTAGGTGTTGCACAAGGGACAAGACAAAACTTAGGGCATAGGCCTACACCAAGTTGTTGTGTTTTGTGTGCACGTTGAATAGTCAGGATTGCAGCTTTTCTTTCATTCATAGTCAGCAGAAGAGGATAGGATGATGTGCATAGCCTGGGGGTTGGGAACTTACTTGCTTCCCAGTAAGTTTCTTCTCTGTACAAATCTGAGACACATTTGTGATCAGCAGCAAGTCACAGGATTAAGCTACAGGGATATAGCCAGATAACAGCAGTTGTGATGGCAAGGATAAGAGAAGCCCTTTGTTCAGCTTTTTCCTTCAACAAGATAAGTTCAGATTCTCCTTGTATTTTAGCAGCTCAGAATTAACCCTCCCAGCACAGCAGAATTTTTCTTTAAGTTCAGCATTCTGTGCTTATTAAAATTTCATCATAAAGTTCCTAGAAAATAAGACTTGCAAATAGTGCCCAGCACGGCCTCGCTGACAAATACCCTGGCAAGCACTGGACCATCAGAGACAGGCAGTGCAATCCTTGAGATCTTGGAGAACAACATCTGAGTACAGACAGCAGAGAAGCAGCAAGGTAAGTGCTGCTAATGAGGACAGGAGAACTGGAAATCTGAAGAAGTCTAAGAAACACAGAAAGGTATTTTATGCACAACATGTGGAATCATACAGTGGAAGTAGAAGTGCAGAAACCATATGAGCTTGAAAAACACTCTGAGGCACTAAGAGTAAAACTTGCTAGGTCTAATCTATTGCTACATTCAAAACTCTGCCTACCAGACTGTCAGAATTCAGGACATCCCTCTGTCTGTCCTGGATTGCCAGAACCCCTCCCAGGGGGCTCAGAGATCCTGGCACAGAGCCCAAGGCACCTGTGACTTTGATTATGACTCATGGAAAAAAATCACCAACCTTATATGAGGATCTGCAAGCCACAAAAGTCTAAGTAGAATAATTAATTAGCTTGCCACGGGGTGAAAAATAGATTTTTGGGGTTTTTAGAATGGGGGTTCAGGGGGCAAGATGGAGGAATCTGGATGTGTCCAGCCTTTCTCATTCTTCTTGGCCTCCATCTTCTCCTGTGATGTTGGCACTTTTGGATTGGTTTAGAGTAGAAGCTCACTGTCTAACATAGGTGATTGGCATTGGGAAGTAACTGTAAACATTGTATACGTAGTTCTCAGCATAAAAAGATAACATTGCCCTGAGAGCAGTCAATGTGCCTCTGTCTGACCTGCTGAATGGACCTTGGCAGGCCAGAGAAAGAATTTTATAGATAAGAAACAATAAACAACCTTGAGAACGAGAACTGAAGAGCTCTGACTCCTTCTTTGACCACCAGGCTGGGAAAAGAGATTTTCTAACACATCTTGGGGTCACTGTGACCAGCAGAAGTCCCCAGACCAGACACCTCAAACATTCCTTCTTTTGTACACACTTTTAAGCACGCCCCACTCGGGCAGAGTTCAAAACAGCCCAGCAAGAGTATGGGATGAAGAAGGGAGAAAACCCACCCATAACATCTGAAAGGCCAAAGGGATGAGCAAGAGCCAGAATTCCAGGCTTCTCTCCAACTCTCCAGCCTCAGGGCAGGGAGGGGGAAGAAGGAAAGCTCTTACCATTGTTACTGTTGTCATCAACGAGGATGATCTCCTTGAGCAGGTGAGCAGGGGTGCGGTCGATGGCCGAGTGGATGGAGCGCAGGATCACCGAGAGCGCCTCGTTAACGAAAATGAACACAATGCTGACCTCGGGGAGGCTCTCAGGAAACGTCAGGTTCCTGCACCTACAGGGAAAGGTTGAAGGAAAAGAAAATATGTAAGTTTTTGGCAGCCGCAATGCAAACGAAAACTATTTCAGAGAAATCTACTCCCGGTTGTAAGAACATATTAAAGATACAAAAAGAACATCCTGCTACTAAAGCTAAGACAGATGGTGCAGCCAGAAAAACCACATTAAAAAGTGGAAAACTTATCTGTAAGCACAGTCAAGGGGTTTAATCAGAAAGAGGAATAATCTCATAACATAGTGCATTTTTCTTTCCTTTTTCAAAAATAGATATTTCAGCCACATTCCAACTTGCTTATGGAAACAGCAGCATGGAAGTGCTGCCCACAACTTTAAAGCTCCTTAGTGTTTTATTGGGGTTTTTTCACCTCCTTCTTTCCAAAAAGGATTCAAATCTTTCAATTATATGAGTAGAAAGCTCTTTTACCACTTTACCTTTTTAAACTGTGAGCAAAATATTTGCTTTTCAATAAAGCCAGAACTTAATTGAGTAAAAGGAATTAATTATCTTCTGTGAAACTTTTAGTATTTTAATGCAATGTTTCTGATTTTTCCTCAGATTTGAAACTACTTACTAGGATGAAATCAGGCACAGGCTGACTCAAGCAGCATTTTTAGATAGATGGAAATTTGTAGATGGAAATGATTGATGTTAATGCTTTTGTCTGCCTCCTGACAACACTGAGTGGCTATCCTCTCCAGATGCCAGGGTTCACTACATCCAGGAACCCCTGAAAACTGTGGAAAGCATAACTAACAGCCAATGTTTGGCATACAGAAAGCACAGAGAAATTCAGTATTTTTACATAATGCTTGAATATGACTCCTTAACTAAATCTGTTCTTCAGTTCAAAGAGAAAAGTTCTTTTAGGATTTTGTATTTTAATTGGTGTAGCAAATAAATACAAAGAAGTATCGCAAAAGCATTCCTCTTCATGTGCTGTATGTTGTACAAAATTTAAGTTAAATCAAGATGATCAATTTATTTCTCTGCTTTTAAGGGTTCTGGAAAAAAGTGCATAGGACACATGACATCCAAGCCAACTGAGATAGCACAATATTCAAAATTCAGCTGATCAACCAATTTTCTTAATTCAGTCATTGGTTTGAAAGTGATGGAAATCACATTAAAGAAGTTATTTAATATTTTAGGTCCTTTTCTCTCTGTCACCATACAAAAGAGTTATAAGGACATATAAAACAGAAAATAGAGTCTAGAAAAAGTAGTGACAGTTCAAGTCTTAAAAAGTATACAGTATATTTTTTAATAACCTCGTTCATACACCTTTTAGAGACAAATATGAAACCTCATTGTTGCAGAGATTCACAGCTTTTTGTTCCATGGCATCAGTACCAGAGGGAAATATTTAAAATGGTGTTTGGATTTACTGATTCCCACTTGTGCCTTGATCTTCTGCAACACAAGACACCAAAACTTTCTTTCCCAAATCAGTTTGTATTTTGACTGGTGTTTTAATCCTCTGTTCATTGGTAAAACAGCTTTCAGCACCAGAATGAAAAGTTTTCTTTAAAGCATCCAGGAGTTGATTTTATGCAAAATAATGCACTACCATAAGAGACAAGGGGAGCTGAGTTTTTTTTCCAGAAGAGCAAGGCAACACTGCTTTTCTCTTTTAGCCAGTAGTGCAGGAGTTAAAACCTTCAGCCAGGACAGAGAGAGCATGAGTTCAATCTTCCCTGGTCTCCCCAGAGAGCCAGCCACTAGCCAGCTTGGTATGGTTATTTTCAGGCCCCCTTTTCAGGGTCATTTCACTTTCTGTGGAGCAATTAAACTAAGCTGGAGTGATACCAAGTCTCTCTAACCTTATGTTTAGGGTAAATCCCTCGGAGGAAGAACCTGCAGCATGGATGTTTATGCATTTTAAACCCTAAACTCCACTCTTCATGGCTATCACAAATCTAAATTATAATGCCACAAAAATTCTTGTGATCACTTTTTTCTCTCTTTTGCAAGATAATATTTATTATTTCCTTTTTACTAGTGACAATCTGCCGAAGAAATAAAGTCATTTTCACAGAGTCTACAAGTCAGGCGTCAGGGCAATTTTCTATGATGCCACAGAGTCACAGGATGGATGAGGTTGGAATGGGCCTTGGGAAGGCATCCTGTCCAAGCCTTCCTTCAGCAGAGTCCCCTAGAGCCAGCTGCCCAGGAACAGCATCTTCCTGCAACAGCATGTTCAATATTCAGACAGGGTTGGGATGCTTCCAATGAGGGAAACTCTACAACCTGTGCTGCAGCTTGTGCCCTTTGCCTCTGGGCAGCACTGAGAAGAGCCTGGCTCTGCCCTCTTTGCAGTCTCCCTTCAGATATTTACTTTAATTACATCCCCTCTGTTGGAGCTGTTCCCAAGATTCAGACCCCTGTAACCATGGAATAAACCTCTGGATATAACCCTCTGGCAGAATCCTCTCCTTTTTCTCTTCACCATCGTCTGAAGCTTTCTTCCTGAGATAAACGGAGTTCCTAACAAGCCTGGACTTGTTTAGTGCCCAGCTGCAACCACCAGCAAGCTAAAGGTGTCTCTGGGGTGATACACCACAGCTGCCGCCTTTGGCTCAGCAGCGAGGGTCAGACTGGCCCAGGCACAATCTAACTGGTAATATTGGGATTCATATTCCATTACCCTCTAAGCTTCCTCTTCTTTAGGCTAAACAGTCCCAACGCTACAGATACACACTGGGGTAATCACACATCCTCTGAACAGAGAGAGACATGGCTGTCCCAGGATTCTCCTGGGAAGCTGTGAGAAAGCTCAGAGAAAGAATTTTAAAACTATTATTATCTCTCTTTCTGTAACTGTCTGTCACTGTCATATTTTCTGAAAAATTCTCTTTGCCCAGAATTCTTTTCCTGAGCAGCTGAGAAGCCAAGAAGCCTCCGAGAGAAATGAAAACAATAATTATTTAATTGCTTCTCTTTGCTTTGCTGTTTTGTGGAATGTGCCTTAGACATTGTTCACCAACTGGTCATTGTTTGATTGGTTTCATGTGAATTGTTTTAACGTAATCACCAATCACCATCAGCTGGGTCAGAATCTCTGAGTCAGTCACAAGTTTTTATTATTCATACTTGTCAACCCTTCTATCTGTATCCTCCTCTTTCTTTAGTATAGTTTTAGTATAGTATTCTTAAATGTAATATCATAAAATAATAAATCAGCCTTCTGAGAACATAGAGTCAAATTTTCATCTTTTCCCTCATCCTGAAAACCTCACAAACACCACAACTGTTGTTTATAGATATGGTTCTCCAGCGTGTGCTATTCATAGTTCACCAAGAGTGTGAGAGAAGATTCTGAAAGGCCAATCAGGTCTTAGGGCCACCACTGTTTCCATAAGAACTGTACATTTCTAATAATAAAGTACCTTTTCATGCCTCCTGATGATGGAGTCTCTGTGTCACCTTTGGCTGTCCCCAGTACCCCTTTGGTGATAACACACCGATTTCACATCATCTTAGGGAGAAAAGATAGTTTCCACAACTGCCTCCTGTACCCTAGAGTGAATATTTTAACCTCTGAAACTGTTCCTTAAAAAAAGATCACCTTCAGTGATGAACAAGCTCTGCTTAAAACAATCTCTAAAAGCCCTGCCCAGATAACTGAGTAGGTGAAATAGCCATAAATTTACTTGGGCTGAGCACTGTCAAACCTGAGGCAAATCTTTGACAAATGTGAGTTTTAGGAACCATCAGGTTTAACTGGCACTTCACAGAAGGATTTCCAATGTGCATATTTCATGCTCAAAGTGGCTGCGAGACCTCTTTACTTATAATCACATAATAATTCTTAAATACTAACACTCAAAGTTTTCCTAAAGATGCTAAAATTATGACAGATCTAGGTCCTTGAAGAACAGACCTGTTCATGCCAAGTGGTGTGTACGCATCCAAATTTTGAAAATTTGTCTTCAAATAGACTATGAACTAGTTAACAGGTTTAAAGCTACTAAAATAATATTCAGTATTATCCTTTAAAGAACCTACAATGCTTGTTATTTTAGTGATGTGCTTGCAGCCGAAATGAAGAAAAATCAAATGGTCCAGCAAACAAATCTACAGCCAATGTATCTTTTATCTGTCTAACTTAGGCATGGTAATATTTGTTAGCTTCAGCCATAACAATGCACAAAGAAGATAAAATGATACTCTAGCAAAAAGTGAAACTCTGTCTGGTAAGATATGGTACCTGTTAAATAATTAGGAAAAACTGAGGGATTTTTGAAAATACTTTGAATAGCAATAAAAGTATATTGAAAATAGTTCAAAGAAGTTGCTTCCTTAAATACTGGTGTTTTTTCTCCTCTGTCAATTAAGCCGAGCTTGAGATAAATGTAAAATATAATATTGCAATCAACTAGTGACAAATTATATTCCAAAAAGGTTCTTGATGAAAAAACAGCCCTCAAAACACTGCTTCCCTGCCATAAATCCATGCATAAACTGACATGCTCAAACAAAATTTCTGCTTCTGCTGAGTCTTCCATCCATTTAAAACAAACTATTTGTATTGGTTTTCCCACCTGCATTCATTTACATCTTACATATTTTCAATTTTTTATCACTCTGGACAAAATTTTGTATTGCCGGCAACTTGTACAGACAAGAGAATGATTTCAATCCTGTGGATGCAATCTGATTCCCTTTTTGTACCACCATGTCTTAAAAGATAACTACAGATGACTTGAGGGAACAGAATTAGACTCCTGTTTTATCTAATTTCTTTAGTCTTTTCAAGAAGACTAATTTTCAAGGAGCGTAGATCCCTGAACTGAGTTCATGTTTTCTTTTTTTTTTTTCCCATTCAGATTCATTTATTATCTTTACTTTCAGCTCAAATTCACTTTTTGTTTCAGTGTGTCTATACTTTTTAGAAAAACACCTTTTCCTTTCTACATAATTTTTCCTATCAGCTGATGATGCTAAAAATGACCTACTTTTTTTTCTTTTTATTTAAACAAATCAGAATTAACTCAGCCCCAGATCCTGCACAGAATGTAAAGCGCTTGTGCTTCCACTGAATTTCAAATACAGATTCCAAACGGCATTTACAGCTGCAATAGTGAGTATTGCTTCAACAAAGCTAAAAATTACAGCCAGCAAAACCCACTCCACTCAATTACACTGGGCTAATAGCACTAAAGCAGCAGTTGCCATGGTTACCAGGAATTTAGAGAAACTCCTGGTGTTCTATTTCAAGCACAGCTCTGGTAAATGGAGAGCAGCATATATTATGAAGCTTCTTTCAAATATTTGTCCACAAGACAACTCTATTCCTCTATGCACTGTGATAATTCAATTTAGCCAGTCATTAGCCATTAAAATTAGTTTAGCATAACTATGCTTTAAAGCAGCAAAGCAAAATTCATTTCCTGTATTAATAACTTATCTCTGAGACTGTCTACAAATATGTACATAATTATGAACTCAAATTATTTTCTGCAAGCTTTGAAAAACTTTAACCAAGAGTATCAGATCAAACAATAGTACAACCCCATGTTTTTGGTTAGAAAATAAATTGTAGCATATATTCCACTTTTTTTTTTTGTTTGTTTTGATGGTTTTGGGGTTTTTTTGGTAGTTTTTTGTTTAATACAAGATGCAGTCAAGATGTTACTAAAAATGTTTGGGCTTAAAGTGTTGTTTTAGGAACAACACTTTAAGGAATAAGTATATGGGAGCAAGTTTTAGTTCCAACAAGGTAAGAATTTCTCAGAAGCACGAGCAGAAACAGAATTGTACTGGTAACATTTTGTCCACAGCCAAAATGGCCAACAGAAGTTCAAAATACATGGGAGTAAAACAAAACAAAACATTCTGGCATAAATGAAATAAGTAGCAGAAAAACTCTGGCAAAAGAACTGAGTATTGTAATGTCAGCAATGAAGAGAGATGGAAGACTGATTTGGTGATCAGAATCTGATTTATTGTGGGTCTCAAACATTTATATATACTATTTTAGTGGGGCTAGTAGCGTTTTACTACAATGATTGGGTTAATAATCACATAAAAAACTTACACATTTTAAACATCTGCTGGGAACCAATCTCATGGCAAAGGTGAGATGAGAAAGAAGAATCAGAGGTAGAGAGATAAGTAAAAGAGAGCATGAAACAGGACAGCAGGAAAGATTAGGTATTTAACAAGAATGCTGAATACTCTGGAAATTTTAGAAGTTCTGTCCAAAACAATACATTATATGTACTGTATGTACTTTGTGCTCTTTTTAAATGGCTCCTTCGAAACATCAAAACCAACAAGCAATATTAATGTTCTCTTTTACCATTAGCAACAAAAGAACTTGGTCAGAAATTAAGAAGGACCCATATCCATCACTAACTCAAACCCAGCAGAACAGAACTGTTTCACAGGGACGTGTGGGGACAAAGGTTTATGGAATGCAACTCTGGAGAAGCTGGTTTTTGGGGAGAAATACAGATTACATACAAATGCCCAGCCTGAACCTCACTATTTGAAATTACTGATTTTTCTTATATCAATAAAGGAAAAAAATATAGAAGTCTGATGCATGCCACATCCAGGATTGTGTTGCCACCATAAGACAAATGGACATTTTGGACAAGTGAACATCCATGAAAAACTTTTTTCCCAAACCACATCACTGTCCTCAACTAGCCAGTGTTTGATTTTTCTTCCTTGTAGTCCTATCTGCATTCAGGGGATCTCTTGCCTGCTCTGTTTGTGCCCACTTTATCACAAACCTAATTTTGCTGTCTTCAAGGCTTCTACCACTGTCCCTTGCCAAACTGAGCCTCTAAATAATCAGTTTAGGAGCAATGAATTGTTTAAAAGAAGTGCTTACAAAATAGCCAAAGCCCTTCTCTGCATCGGAAACAGGACCTCTCCTCTGCACTTTTCCAGATGACAAACTTTCAGCCAGGAAAAGGGCAAACCCACATGCTATACCATACTATTTGACAATCTCCAAAGAATTCAAACATCTGAGCTTTAAATGCTTCTTTTGCCTTCCACTCTTCCTGCCTTTGCTTCTCTCTTTTGCTTCTTTGCTTTCTTCCAGTCAGTTACACTGACTGAAAAGGTTGCTTTGCATTTACTGGCCAGGTTTCTTTGTATCAGTCTGTGCAGGAGCCAGACCCTTTGAAACAGCTCCTCTGCTGGGATCCTGCTGCAAACCTTCTTTCCTGCTATGCCTCCCTCGCTCATCGCATAATCTAAGAATATTACCTCCCTCTCCCATGCGTGCTTCAGCACAATGGATCAGACAACAAAAATTTACAAGCCAACTAAGTAGAATCTTAAGTATATCCACTCGAAAGGAGTTTGGGAGACAGTTTCAGGACCCCTGAATAACCTACATTGTTTCGATGAATTTGTGCATGAGCTTGTTTCATTCACATTTCACTCAAAACAAGCTTTGTGGGTACTGGCTGCCCTACTAAAAGTAATGAGCACAACAGAATTATGAATTCTGTTATAGAATTATTATAAACTGAACTATTACCCTCTGCTCCTGCATACAGCAAGGGCAACACTACCTTCCTAAGTGCTTCCAGGCTAATTAGAGTTATTTGTCAGTCTGTGATGTAGATAAGGCTAACAGATGCACAGAATGTGGGGAACAGCACAGCACCCAGCTTCAGCAGCACAAAATTAGGTCCTGGCAGAGACAGTACTCCACAGTAAACCCTGCACTGTCTACTGAGTATTGCAAAAACAGCCCACTTCACAGTGCAGTGATTACTTCAGGAGCCTAAAGTATCCAGGGCATCTCTTATTTGCTTCAAAGAGATTATTTTGGACTGTGCTGGGGACACCCTGTGCTAGCAGAAATACTCACAGTGGAAAGGAGCCGAATTCAGAATGGGACAGGAGGCTCATGGCTGCACAGAGGGTCAGAAACCACTCCGCAGTACCTAAAGCATGAGAAGGTCCTTCTGAAAGGTGTGGCAACTGCCACAGCTTGACCCAACTGCGCTCTGCTGGATGTTTCCAACCAATGTGATAATCTTTTTCTAGAGAGGCCAGAGTTCAGAGGCTTGGGCAGAGTGCACTGCCCTAACTGCTAAATGTGTTCTGCTGCCTCTTCATGCCACCCACGCTGAAGGACTGGGCAAGGCTGGATTTTTGCCCTCTCTTCCATCTGTGTTGCAGCTCCACAATCTCTAACTGTCCTCTTCTTTTGTCATGGAATTTAATGTTGACAATCTCAACCCTAGAGAATGCTGCGTGTTATAATTTGGTGTTATTACACAAGGGGAATGGCCTTTATCTCTGTAGAACCTTGTAAAGACACGCTGAGCTCCCCTGCTAAGATATGTAGATGTGAATTCTCAGAGCACTGCAGGCAGAAAGGTCAAAGCTGAGTCATACCAGTATGATATAAAGGACTAATATCACAATTTTGGCAGATCACTTAATTCTCCTGCTCTCATCTGGGGCTAACAACGTGTGAATTTCCTTAGGTTTCAGTTCTAAATATTGTTGTCCTCCCAAATTCCTGTACTCCATACGATAGGTTCTGAATACAGATGACAGACCAGCATTGAGCCCAGACAGAACTATGTGAGCTCTGCTCCTTTATCTACCTGTCACAAGCCTTTGCTGGGATGCCACTGCCATGCTGACTCTTGCACAATCACTGCTAAATCCAGGCTAATAAGCTTGGTTAGACCTTGGCTAACTGTGCCCAGGTACTGTGGTTATATCCAGGCTTTCATGCATTTCTAGTCAGAACAGAAATACCACAAGTGACTGATTCCAGCAAAGGTGGCTAACTTGGGCTCCATGTCACTTGCTGTAGGCTCTCTTCACACCACACTGTTCTTGGCCTTTAGGCTGTGCTGCTTGAGCCCAGTACCTGCCCAAGGATAATTTAAATACAGTTATACAGATGTGGGAAGTGACTTCTGCACCTGGCTTAAAAACCAGGTGCTAGAAATCCCAAAAATTGATTATTACACTGAGAACATACTTTCACAGGGTAGATTTTTTTTGCCCACAACATTCACGCATGTGCTCTCACACAAATGAGAATTTGCTTGTTGGGAGCAGGACTTCTCTTTTCAACAACAGGACTTAGAGAACACCTGTAGCTCTGCACTCCACAGGGTGCCGTAGCTACAGCAAACAGTTTGCATACTGCCTGACAACACAGTTCATTTTCCTCAGGGTCAGAACTTACTACATCCCAGTGTCTGAGTCTCTGCCTGCTCCCCAGCCTAAAGGGTGCAGGGAACCTGCCTGAGCTACCATTACTAAGCCATTATTTTGTATGTATGTGTCCTAAACATACTGTGATGTCTGTCATGTTTCTGGCAGACAGTCAGCAAAGGATCAAAACTTGCACAGGATTAGGCTCATGATTCATTTCTAACTAGAATTTATTTTACAATCCTGACCTTAATTTATTTTCAGCTACAGTAACATTTTCTCTATATTTTAAATTTCTAAAACACAGCGTTATAAAAAATTGATATTTAAATCATTCAGAAGAGTAATTTCAAAAGGCCTATAAGAACAGAAACATTTCTATCACTGATGTCTTGTTAAAAAGATTTCTTTTTCCTTCAGATCAGTCTACAATTAAAAAAAACAAAAAAGAGACTGTCCCTACAGGCATTGCTAAACTGATTCAACCAAAACACAAATACAATTGCACGGACTTTGATTTCTTCAAAGTCAGTATTACAGCAAATCTGCAACAAAAATATTTCTACAACGCAATATATAATAAAACATAGCATAGATACTGCTAAAGTGCTGCCTGGAATGGTGTTCATATATTTTTGCTATCATCAACTTAATGTGCAGCAAAATGCACTACTGCTTTAGTTATTAAAATGTTTGGTTAGAATAAGTGCATACAATCACGTCTGATTCACCAAGTACCCAGCACATTTATTTTAATGATTTCTTTTTTTAATGAGCTGCAAAAAAAGCAGTTTTCCCGCCACCTGCTTCTCCATCTCCAGAGCTGCTGATTGTTCAAAGCATCAGATATATCACCAATGCTTCAAAAAGTTTGAGCACTAGCTGTCTCTGTGAACAGTGCTGCCCAAACAGACCCCAGATGCGCTGAAGGGAAGACTGTTCCCTTTTCTGCTCCCATCCAACTCCCCAAGCCATTGTGGAATAACCCTGGATGTGTTCACCCTGCCTGGCAGGCATGATTGCCAGCAGAGACCTGCCCAAGGAGGATCCCTGGGCTTCCAGTGCTTGGCTCAAAGGTGTATTTCACCACTGAAACTCACCAGCTTCACCTGCCAAGTGACCTTAATCAGGCAGTTCTGTGCTTTCAAAGAGAGCAGCTCTTATTTAGCCAATTATCTGATAAAACTGAAAACTGGCATTAAAAGGTGCTTCTTTTAGCAAAAAAAAACCCACACCTGCTATCTAATGTCAATTGTAGGTGAGATAAAGCTTCCGACAGATGCTGAAGAAATGTTCATGAATACTTAGTGGGACTTTAACAGAACTGACTTTGGGCTCAGCAGTGCTTCAGAAGACAATTAAAAGGTACAGCATTCATCTGTTTGATAGAAATTACTCATTCTGGCTGTTACCTGTACCCAGACCTAGGAGGAAAGCCTTGCATGTGAAAAAGAGGTGGAAGGCCATAGTGTGGCCCTGTAGGTGGAGAAGAGCTGGAAGGCCACAGTGTGGGCCTGTGTTGTTATCATATTGTTGTTACCATATTTCTAGAGTCCCATACCTCCTGGGTGGTTTTCTCACAGCTCCTCAACTCAAAGGCCATGTTTCCCCACAGCTTCTTGACTCAAAGGCCATAATCTAACACAGCTCCTGGCTGCCACAGCTCCTTGATTCAATAGCCATACTTCTCCACAGCTCTTGGCTGTCTTATCTTCTGCAACTCTCAGGCTGCCTAATCTCTTCCACAGTTCTTGGATGCCACAGGTCTCAGCTGTCCTATCTTCTATCACGTCAGGGTCACCACTTGTTGTTATCATATTTCTAGAGTCCCATACCTTCTAGGTGGTTTTCTCACACACAACTCTTCACAACAGTGTTGCTCCTGCATCTTCATCAGGACTCCTCCAAGGCTCTCCCTGACCAGCCAGCCCACCCCCTTTTATCCCAGTTATCTTCATTAGCAACAGCTGCTGCCCAATTAAGGACATCACAGCTGCAGCCCATTTAGAACAACTAGGATCGGGGCAAGGTCTCTTACACAATACATGTACTTTACCAAGACTCATAGGCCACCTATACAATACATAGGTTTTACTATGGCTCAAAGGCCACCTATACAATACATACTAAGATTCAATGGCCACCTATAGGCCTGGAGGTGGAGAAGAGCTGGAAGGCCACAGTGTGGCCCTGTAGGTGGAGAAGAGCTGGAAGGGCACAAGGGCACAGTGTGGCCCTGTAGGTGGAGAAGAGCTGGAATGTAGTAAACCCCTCAGGTTTAGCCAGGGCCCCTTGGAGAATAGAATGCTGACACAGCAGCAAAGAAGTTTCCTGTCTCCAGGGACATCCGCCTTGTACCTTATCCCTATAGCCATGTAAGGCGATATTGTGTTAAACCCTACTATTGGTCACTTATGGTCACTCTAACACCTTTGCCATTGGTCAGGATTGGATCCAGGCCAAGGGTATAAAAGTAGCATACTGTACCCCTACTAACTCGGAAGAAGAAGAGCTGAGACCCTTCACGGACCCCTACAATAAAGCCATACCCGTGGAACAGCCAGCGCCTTCTGCTTCTCCTCTCTCTACCGTCTGCTGGAGCCTTAGGCCAAGGGAAAAGCTACCTAGCAAGCAAAGCTGAAATCACAAGAGCTGCCTAATCACTAAGAGCTGAATATCTCCCTGCTTGCTAGGGGCTAACCCACGGCCTTGGTCTGAGAGCGAGCTGGCTTCCAGCACCCAGTCCCCTTGGGGACTGAGCTCTGGAGCTGTAACAGCTTGCATAGGATAAGACCAAGCTAGGCTCATTTAAGTGGCGCCCAAACGTGTCGTCGGACCCTGGCCCCCAGGAGACAAGCGTCACCAGAGCATCGGAGCCTTTCAGGGCCTCCAGTTATTGCCGGTTTGGGAAGCCTCTCCTTCTGCGAAAGGACTTTTCGTTTTAGAAAATCTTCTCTGCGGAAGGCTCAATTCGACCCTCAACAATACATCTGGACGAGATAAAGTCTGAGGAGAATTGAGGAGCAGACTCCCTTCCACAGACCCCTGACCCCAAAGGACGTAAGTATTAAGTTTGCGCGCACACCTTTGGGTGCTCTGAAAACCTTTTTCGTTTTTTTCTTTTTTTTCTCGTTTTTCTGTGGAAAGGGCTTGAAAATCATGGGTACTTGTTTAAGCACTCTAAGACTAACAACACGTGAGAGAGAGTTATATTTAACCATTGTAGAAACCTTATCTGTTAACAACTTCACTTTTTCTAAAGGTAGTCTGTCAAAAAAGACTCTTAAAAAATTTGTATCTTGGATGGTGCTGAATTTCCCTGAAACTGATAAGACCACAATTACTGAAAATTCCTTTTGGGATACAGTTGGAAACACCATTTATATGTCTCAAACAAAACAGGACTTTTCTGTTACTAACTTCTTACCTTTATTTCATATAATAACAAAAACGATTGAAAAATCGAACTCTGAAAAAAGTTCCAAACTAACAGATCTTTCCTCTTCATATACTAATTGCGCTGATAAGATAACAGAGGAATGTGCCCTCCAGGCCACAGAGTCACTGGGCGCTGCAGAACTTACTGCAGAAACCACCTCGGAGGCAGAAGCCAAGCAGGCCGCCCCCACATTCCCCCCCCTCGCGGGACTCGCGCTGCCCAACTCCCCGTTTCCTGCAGCCCCTCACCTCGCCGGCTCCGTTTCCTTCCCGCGTCCGGCCTCGGGGGCCCCGTTCCCTGTCCTTGCCGCTGTACCCTCCACTGCGACCACCCCTCCCCCCGCGCCCGTGCTGCCGTTGCCTACCCCTGCGCCGCCGTTCCCCGCCCCCGGTTGCTCCGTCGCGGTACCCCCCGCTCCCGCTGCTGTCCCCGCCCTGCCCCCCGCTCCCCCCGCCGCGCCCGCCGCGTTCCCCGGTGCCGTTATCGCCGCCGCCCCCCCCAACCCTGCGCTGCTATCCTCCACCCCCGCGACCGCCCTCCCCTCCGTCACCGCCCCCGCTCCCGCTCCCACCGAGACCGCCCCGGCCCTCCCGCCCCCTCCTGCCACATTCCCGAGCCATGCCCACAACCTGTCCTCCTGCGCCGAGCCGCACACATGTGCAGTAACATCAGCTCACCCTACACCTGTCGTATCCCAAACCAGGGGTATTGCTTGCGCACCCCCAAACCCCCCAGGCGTGCATCCACAGCCCCCATACCCCCCCTGCCCCCACCCGTCCCTCCAACCCCTGACCCAACCCTCCTGCCACCCGAACGGATCAGAGACCACCTGCGGTGTCCCCCCCCCAACCCAATCCGGTCCCTGCTGCTCCAGGGCTACCCCTCACCCAACAACGCTAACTTCGGGCCAGTCACTGAAAAGGGTGAAAAATCCTTCTAAACGAAAGAAAAGGAATTCACGGGTAGCATGTGCCTCACAGTGTTCCTCAGACAATGAGAGCTCTTCTGATGAATCTGATTTTGATGCGATTAATATAGACCCATGGGCTCTTATTAAGATAGAAGCTACAAAGTCTGGGAACTGGGACCTAGCACAGAAAATCACAGCCTTTCCGGTCGAGTACAGGCAAGGAAGGAATGGTGGGGAATCTAATATCAAGGCATGGAAACCAATTTCTAATAAGGAACTGGTGCAATTGAGAAATATAGCCAAGGAACATGGACGTAGTTCACATATCTTTAGAAATTTCCTAGAAGCCATGTTCTCTGCACATGTCTTGCTTCCTCACGATGTAAAAAATATTTCACAATGCCTTCTGTCACCGGCAGAATATTTGTTATGGGATAGGCATTGGAAGAAACACTTAAAAACGTTATCAGATTCATATACTGCTGATGCTACTAAGACCAACTTCACAGTAGAACAATTGGCTGGTGAAGGAGATTTTCAAAAGCCAGCAGAACAAATGGAAACTCTGAATAAAGAAGCGCTGCAGGATGTAGCAATTGCAGCAAAAACCTCCTTGCTTCTTATGCAGGATGAGTCAATGCCAACAATGCATTTTTCTACTATAAAACAAGGCATTGAAGAAAGCTTTATAAAATTTGTGGACAGACTTAAAGATGCTTTGGAGAAACAAATAGAGAGTACTGAGGCAAGAAAGGAACTCTTATGTAAGCTTGCTTTCAGCAACTCAAATGAGAAATGCAAGGCCATTTTGAGGTCTTTAACTGTGGATACAGACCCTACTATAGAGCAAATGTTAGAATGCTGTACACGTCACATGTCCACTGAAAATACAGTGGCGCAAGCAGTTGCTAAGGGTATTGCTGAAGGAGTTTCTGGTGCATATGCAGTGATAACCTCTAAAGAACAAGCTAAATGCTATCACTGTGGAGAGCTAGGACATTATATAAAGGACTGTCCGGAAAGAACACCCCCCCGATACCATCGGAATTATAATCAAAGACCCCAACATCAGCAACGCTATCAATCGCGTCCTTTAAACTCCTTGAGGCGCCCGTCCGACCTTCGGGCGCAGAATACAAATCAAAGGCCACCAAGACCCAATCACGCACAAACCCAGGCTGCTCCAGACCCAAAGGAGAAGCCCCAACCCACGGGACAACCCAGAGGGGTACCCGCCGACAACTGGTAACTGCTTTGTCCATTGACTTTAATGATAAGAATGTTCACCGTGTTCCTACAGGAAAATATGGTCCTAAAGGGAGTCCTTCAGACATTTTAATTACAGGGGATTCGGTTAATACTCCGAAGGAAGTCTTCGTTGTTCCGGAAGTGCTGACAGTGCAGCCGGGACAAGAGATCCTCGTGCAGGTATACTGCATAGACTTACCATTTTTTCTTTCCAAAGGAACTCCAATAGCACAGGCATTTTTACTCCCAAAAAATCACAGGGAACAGATTCCTCTCAACCCTACAGCAATGTGGGCACAAGTCATGGGACCATCCAAGCCTACCATCGAGTGCGGCCTCTCCCACAAAGGAGAGAAGACCCACCTGCCAGGGATGCTGGACACTGGTGCAGATGTGACCATCATCGCCCGTTCAGATTGGCCAGCACACTGGGATCTACAACCTGTTGCAGGCATGATTTCCGGGATTGGTGGAACTACAGTATCCATGAGGAGCAAGAACAACATCCTGGTTGAAGGGCCAGAAGGCAAGCTGGCAACCATCCGTCCATTTGTGGTAAGGGCCCCCATTACCCTTTGGGGACGAGACATTTTATCCCAGTGGGGCGCTTCCCTACGTATTCCCATTCAGGATTTCTGACTGGGGCCACTGAGTTGAGCGCGCTGCCAGAAATACCCCGTCTTACCTGGAAAAGCCACAAGCCAATCTGGACTGAGCAGTGGCCCCTAAAGAAAGCCAAGCTGCGCGCCCTAAACGCCCTCGTGGAAGAACAGCTCAAAAAAGGCCACATAGTGGAGTCCGACAGCCCTTGGAACTCTCCAGTCTTCGTTCTACCAAAGCCAGGTACAAACAAGTGGAGACTTCTCCATGACCTTCGCAGAATCAACGAAGTCATCGAGGACATGGGCCCTCTTCAGCCTGGCTTGCCCTCTCCATCGATGCTGCCTAGAGACTGGACACTTGCTATCATAGACATTAAGGACTGTTTCTTCAGTATACCACTACATCCTGAAGATGCTCCACGGTTTGCCTTTTCCGTTCCCTCTATTAACAAGGAAGCTCCGCTCAAAAGATATCATTGGCGTTATCTTCCTCAGGGATTGAAAAACTCGCCAACTATTTGCCAGTGGTACGTGTCTCACATCCTGTCTCCCATTCGGAAATCATTTCCAGACGCCATCATTTATCACTATATGGATGACATTCTGGTGTGTGCTTCAGACAAAGCTTACTTGGACAAAACAATCAAAAAGACTGTTGAAGCCATTGAAAAGGCAGGAATGGAAATTCGTGAGGACAAAATTCAGTACACTGAGCCATGGACTTACCTTGGAGTCCAGATCCGGGAAAGAACTATCCTACCTCAGCAGATCGTCATCGACGACGACCCAAAAACCCTCAGGGACTTACACAGCCTGTGTGGATCCATCAACTGGGTACGTCCACTGCTAGGAATTACATCAGAAGACCTTGCTCCCTTGTTCAATCTTCTTCGTGGACCCAAGGAACTGGACTCTCCCTGCACTCTCACAGAGGAAGCCAGAGGTGCCATCATCAAAGTCCAGGAAGCCCTGTCTTCACGCAAAGCCCATCGCTACGAGCCTAGTCTGCCTTTCCAGTTCATCATCCTGGGAAAAGCACCCAGATTCCATGGACTGATCTTCCAATGGGACCCTCAGCTGCGAGATCCTTTGTTGATACTGGAATGGGTTTTTACAAGTAGCCAGCCCACAAAGACACTTACCACCTACCAGGAGATTATAGCACACTTAATAAAAAAGGCTAGGACTCGCCTTTGCTCCCTTTCAGGGTGTGATTTTGAATGCATATATTTGCCAATAACCCTTAAAGACTTTGAGGATTTGATCAAGACCAATGCGAGTCTACAGTTTGCTCTGGACAGTTATACGGGTCAAACTTCATCAGACATCCCAGAACACAAGCTTTTCAACCAGAATGAAACTTTCCATTTGATTCCAAAACGAATCCAAAGTAGAAATCCTCTCAAGGCTCTAACTCTATTTACAGATGGCTCAGGGTCATCCCACAAGTCGGTGATTACTTGGAGAGACCCCCAAACACAAGAATGGCAATCTGACGTAGAAACAGTAGAAGGATCGCCACAAATTGCAGAATTAGCAGCTGTTGTCAGAGCCTTTGAAAAATTTAAAAACGAGCCGTTCAATCTGGTCACAGATTCAGCTTATGTTGCGGGAATAGCTATGAGAGCGGAACATGCTCTTCTCAAAGAGGTCTCTAACCCAAAGTTATACCAATTGCTCTCTAAATTAATACAATTGATATCCCACAGAAAACAACCTTATCACATAATGCATGTAAGGTCTCACACGGACCTCCCAGGTGTTGTTGCAGAAGGCAACAGGAAAGCAGATGCATTAGCTATGGCAGCAGAAACTGCTAATGTTCCTAACATCTTTGCTCAGGCAAAACTGTCACACGAGTTCTTTCATCAAAACGTACCTGCCCTGATGAGAATGTTTAAGCTCTCAAAGGATCAGGCAAAAGCTATCGTGGCTACCTGTCCGAACTGTCAAAACTACCAGATACCATCAATGGGTACGGGAGTCAATCCCCGAGGTCTGAATAGCTGTCAGCTGTGGCAGACAGATGTAACTCACTTTGCACCTTTTGGAAGGTCAAAGTATGTGCATGTTTCGGTTGACACGTTCTCAGGAGCAGTGTTTGCATCATCACATGCAGGAGAAAAGACCATGCACACAATAAAACACTTTCTCCTCGCTTTTGCCACCCTGGGTGTACCAAAGGAGATTAAAACAGATAATGGGCCAGCCTATACCTCCCACAAGTTGAAGGAGTTCTTCAATGAATGGGGCATAGCACACAAGACGGGCATACCTGTAAACCCCACAGGACAATCCATCGTGGAAAGGACACATCAAACCCTCAAAAGAGTCCTCGAGCAACAGAACAGGAACACGAAAATCACATCTCCAGTGGAGAGACTTTGCAAGGCTCTCTATGTCATCAACTTCCTGAACTGCACAGCGTCAGAGCCTGACCCACCAATACTTCGCCACTTTGCAAACACCACAAAAGCAAAGCTCACGGAGAAACCACCCGTGCTCGTGAAAGATCCTGAAACACACCAAATCTCAGGGCCTCATCAGCTGATTACCTGGGGAAGAGGTTATGCATGCGTGCTACTACCATCAGGTCCAAGGTGGTACCCAGGAAAATACGTAAAACCATACTTAGGCACAGCGAACACTACTACAGACGAGGACAAGAATTCTCCTGAGGCAAACACAAGACCACCTCAAAACCAAACCAGCTCAGCCTGGAGACGAAGGCGTCGCCGAACACCCACAAACACAAGAACAGACCGCCCCATTACAAGGCAGCAGACAAAACAGAAAGTCAAA
The DNA here is from genome assembly GCF_047830755.1 of Zonotrichia albicollis. Taxonomy (NCBI): domain Eukaryota; kingdom Metazoa; phylum Chordata; class Aves; order Passeriformes; family Passerellidae; genus Zonotrichia; species Zonotrichia albicollis. The sequence goes on from NC_133824.1 coordinate 54,585,362, forward strand.
TAACAGTCTACTGTAATAGGCCACAGATAGCCTTAACACAAAAGTGTTCTCTGAATTATGTGTTATTACACTGTGTATTGTATAGTAAAAAGTATTATTCCCTTTCCCTAACCTTAAAACCTCATAACCTTCTACCCGCTCCTCCTCCTGTAGTGCAGCTTAGAAATTAAAAGAAAAAGGGGGGGAGGAGGGGAACACAGAAAAGAACAAGGCAGAAATCCCTCTCATCATAAAGATAACAAATTGTGCTTATATTCCCAATCAGAAGCCCTAATCCTGCCCAAAGATGAAAAATATCTCCGTCGGTGCTGTCCTCACCGCTGCCTGGATGCTCTACACCGTACCGCGTGCCTTCGGCTGGATTAGTCCTCAGCCTAGCCATAATGTTTGGGTAACCTTAGCAAAAACATTAAAACAAGACAATATGTGCTTGTCTATGGGAAGTATAGATAATCCACTTTCTACATGTCTAGTAGGAATCCCCTTTATAGCAGACGATTGGCCTGTCCAGAACTCAGAGGTTCTCCGCACCACAGGTAAGAGACCCAATGGGGCTGATACTTGGGATGAGTGGACAAAAATTCTGCCAGATGCTCGAGAGGAACCCCAAGAATTGGATCTATTGGGATCCTCCAAGGCCACATATTGTGTCAAATTTTACTATAGGCGTCCGAAAAATGATTGGCCAGAAATTGACCAACATAAAAACACATATCGAAAAGATGTATCACCAGTGAACAAAGCCTATAACCCTCATGATTGGTGCAATTACACTGCACGTGTAATTTCTGTGTCCTCTCTCCATCCCAAAGTATTACCCAAGGGAATGTTTCTCATCTGTGGTGACAGAGTATGGGCAGGGATCCCCTCCCGACTCCAGGGAGGTCCCTGTACTCTGGGAAAACTTTCTACCCTTACTCCAAACATCACCCTATTACATAATTGGAAAAAAGAAAGAGAATCAAAACGAGAAAAAAGGTCATACACTGAATTTGATGAAAATTGTGATCCGAGATTATACGATTGGAACAGACCAAAAAAGATTGCAGTCTCTCTGTTTTTACCCTGGATAGCTGCAGCTAAAGCCCTCGGTGAAATCAGTCACCTTGGGTGCTGGCTCAGTAAACAAGCTAATGCCACATCAGCAGCCCTGAGTGATCTCTTAAAAGAAGAAGAAACCACAAGACAAGCTTCACTCCAAAACCGAGCAGCAATCGACTTCCTGCTGCTTGCCCACGGACATGGATGTGAGGACTTCGAAGGAATGTGTTGCTTCAACCTCTCTTCACGTTCGGAATCCATCCATGCGAACATCCAGAAACTGAAAGATCTTGTGAAGGACTTGAAAGTAGAAAGAATCCCAGATTGGGTCAATGAAATTTTCGGGCAATGGGGACTAACAGGATGGACCGCATCTTTAGTTAAGGGATTGTTGTTGATTCTCCTTGTAATTTTTACAGTGTTAGTTATGTTCATGTGTCTTGTTCACTGTTTCAAAAGAACTCTCGCGAATGCATTTTTTGTAAAAACAGAAAGTGGAGTTGTAGTAAACCCCTCAGGTTTAGCCAGGGCCCCTTGGAGAATAGAATGCTGACACAGCAGCAAAGAAGTTTCCTGTCTCCAGGGACATCCGCCTTGTACCTTATCCCTATAGCCATGTAAGGCGATATTGTGTTAAACCCTACTATTGGTCACTTATGGTCACTCTAACACCTTTGCCATTGGTCAGGATTGGATCCAGGCCAAGGGTATAAAAGTAGCATACTGTACCCCTACTAACTCGGAAGAAGAAGAGCTGAGACCCTTCACGGACCCCTACAATAAAGCCATACCCGTGGAACAGCCAGCGCCTTCTGCTTCTCCTCTCTCTACCGTCTGCTGGAGCCTTAGGCCAAGGGAAAAGCTACCTAGCAAGCAAAGCTGAAATCACAAGAGCTGCCTAATCACTAAGAGCTGAATATCTCCCTGCTTGCTAGGGGCTAACCCACGGCCTTGGTCTGAGAGCGAGCTGGCTTCCAGCACCCAGTCCCCTTGGGGACTGAGCTCTGGAGCTGTAACAGCTTGCATAGGATAAGACCAAGCTAGGCCCATTTACTGGAAGGCCACAGTGTGGGCCCACAGGGGGAGAAGAGCTGGAAGGCTGCAGTGGGGCCCACAGGTGGTAAAGAAAGGCCACAGTGTGGGCCCACAGGGGATGAAGAGCTGGAAGGCCACAGTGTGGACTTTCAGGGAGGGCACCCCAGGACTCACGCGCTGGGCCGCAGGTCCGGCAGGGCCCTGTCCAGCGGCAGGCGGTCGCTCAGGTAGGCGTTGTAGCCGTAGTACTGGAACTGCTTCAGGGCCAGCCTCCTGTTCTCAGGGCTCAGCTCCTGCCCCCAGTGAGCAAAGAGAGACGAGTCCGTGAACGCTTCTGCAGGGCTGTCTTCCAATTTTGGTGGAGCTTCTACAAGAGACAAAGACAAAAGGAAACAGTAAGGATCTGCTATTTGAAAAAGTGTAACTTCAGCTCCACTTGCTGCCTGTAAGTCTTCCCATGACATGCCATCACATACTCTTGTGCAGGTGTAACTATTAGCACGTAAGGCTCAAAATTTAATAGTCAAATAAAGTTAGGTAGAAACAATTATTTTTTATCACAATCTGACTACAGGCCAGGACTGATAAATCTAAATGAATTAAATTTCAGAAGGAGCTTTATCAGAAAAGAATGCTATTTTGCTTTTATATACTAAGATGAAATATTTAATTTCAGCCTGGATTATCTTCCTAGGAAACGACTGAAGTTTTGAAGAGGAAAAAAAGAATCTGTACAGAGTGCACAAAACAGCTGCTGAAGTTTGTGTGTAAATTAAGTTCTTTAAAACTACATATTCAACACAGAGAAAATTCACTGTACTAGGCATCCATGTTTAAATAGCATACTAATTTCAGTAATGCAATAACCCTATGCTTCAGTTTACCAATCCAGCATATTTGAGTTTTCAGTCCATATTTAGGCGCATGCGATGATGCTACTGGGATCATCACTTTGTAGTATTTGCTTGATTAGAAAAGGTTTTCATTTCACAAGGCCACATCTCTGGCTGTTATGCCAAAACAAAGAGGAGAGGGAAAGATATACCTAGAATTCAATTTAAGAAGAGCTCCAGTACAATGAAATCACAGCATTCATTCTCAATGTTTAGTTGCTCAAAAAGTCTGTTCAAGATGTCTTGTGAGCTCTTTGTAAGTCACATCACATAATCTAACCAAGAGAAGCCCTTGTTTCTGTAAACACTTTACAATCCACAGCACACCAGATTTGTAAACAAGAGCCACACACACACACAATAAAAAATCTTTAACAGTGACCCAACCAAATGAAGAACTCTCCTTTCTAAAGGGCTGTACTTACAAACACAGAGACTTATGAAAATTAAAGTGAATCTTCTGAAAATCTGCCAATTGTCCCCAAAGTCCTCCTCAGCACCCAGAGCCACCTAAAGGCCTGAGAGCTGAATTAAACTTCATGGAAACACTTAAGGACAACAGTTTATGTACTAGCACAATATGCCATCAGAATCCCGACTTCCAAAGAATGCCAGGAAGCATCCTTTGATCTCCTACTAGAAAGAACCCAAAATGCAAAAACATAAAATGAGAAGACTAGGTTATTTGATTTGTTCGAGATGTTTTCCTTTTTCCTTCTGACAACACTGACAGGAAACTAATGGCACTCACTTCCTACACCATGTTCCAACCTCTGTAAACATGAAATGTTTCTTTACTTGTCAAAGTAATGTCTCCGAGCCTGAATTCGGGAATCAGCTCCAACTCTTCAAAGATGAAAGACAAACTAAACCCTCAGTCAAAAGATGAAACTACTCTGACAGGCCCTGCTACCACACACATAAATGTCTGAGAGAGGAGCTTGGCAACTACACAAGTTGGATAAACTCAGATCATTTTAGAGGGTCCTAACTTGAAAAAGGCAGGATAGCATTTGAATACCACTTTAAAAATCACAGCAGCATGGGAGGTCACAGATGTGTCTGTCTTTTCATGGATGAAGAGCCATCCCAGAAACAACTACCTTCACAGACTCACACATATATTGGATATATTGAATTTTATCTAATGATTTTGTGACTCTCTTGCTGTTTTCTGATTGAAAAAGTGCTCAGTAATCCAGGTTGTATCTCAGTTAAGATCTTCCAGTAATGGATATCTGTGAATTTAGTTTCCAAGCTCTATTAAACCACTTACCGAATGCAGTAACTTTTTGTATGCTAAGCAAACATGTTATTTCAATACATTGCTCTACAGGGGAAAAAAAAAAAATTAGCAGGAACTTCCAATTACAATTCCAATCAATGGAATTAACCTCACATCTCTGATGACAAAGCCTTTCTTTCCTTTATTTGGCTGAAAACTCTTGGGGGAAGCAACTTTCTTCAGCCAGTCTCTCACAAGTAATAAAAATAATGACGACAGACCATCAGCTGCCTTTTGACTGGTCAACAAGTGCATTTGATGCCTTATCCTCAGTAAACAGGTGATGGCCTGAGGCCAGGCCTGCTTCCCACTTGCTCCTGCAGGTACAGAATGATGGCAGGGAGCAGAGGCCCAAAGGTGACCCATGAGCAGTACTGCCTGAAGCAACACTAGGCAGGCACATTCATCTGCTCAGTTAGTACCAAAAAGGAAAGATCAGTGCCATTTCTCCTATGGGAAGAAAGCCTGCTGCCTGCAGCACATCACTGCAAATGTTATCTGGAGGTCCTCCCTATATTAACTTTACATACCATGCAAAACTGTATCCAGACACAAGCCTGATATTAACTCCTGGCAGACTGATTCCTTGCAGCTCAATCAATTAGTAGCAGATTTATTACACAGATGTCAGCTGGCTGCACACCTGGGCCAAAGAAGTCTCCTTCCAGAAGACTGGCTGTTCATGGTATCAGCCTGGAGTTGGTCACACACTGCTTACCTGAGCCAAAAACCCCACAGTTTTTTTCCGAAATCATCTGTCTCTCTTCAGCTCATACATTTCCTAGTTAAGCAATTAATGTTTATACAAATCCATTGCTTCATGTGATCTTTATGACTAGCTGCCAAGACAGAAATTCACTCTCCTCTTCCTATTGCTCATTCTATAAAATAAATCAGAGTCACCAAATCAAAAGATACCACTGAGATAATAAGGGATAGACATTTTGTTGTTTGAGTGCTGCTTTGTTCTACGACCTCTGAAGAAAGCAAATCTTTTATTTATTACCAATTAACACAATCAATTAATAACTTTGATTTAATCTCCATGAAAGCCTTTGAAACTCATTCAGAGAGACCCATTTTTCAGGTCCATTCAGATTTCAACATGTCTTCCTAAGGAAAGTTACCATGAGCAGGTTTACAATTAAGAGAAAGGATCAAGTCAGAAAGGGTTGCAAAAATAGTTGCAGAGACAGATTCAGACATGCTGTTTGTTCTCACAAGTACCTAAGTTTCATTTTGGTTCTATCCCATATTTGACTGCAGGTCTATTCACAAAAGCAGCAGTGTTTCACATCAAAGCTTTGCCATTGTGAAAACGCCTTCCTAGGAAACAAAACTGCTTTACAAAGCCTGCAGTGTAGCCTTATCTGCTGATTTCATTAAGTGGCAGTAACAAGAAGGTACATAGAGTAAGTCAGCACAACCACCCTGTCTGAAAAAACACCCCTGTGTCAGCTGAAGACATCAATAGCTGCACTAAATGATACATGCTCAGGTCGAACAGGCTGCTCACAAAAAGGAAAATGAGCTGGAAATGATGCCAGAGAGTAGGAGGAAAGGCTTTGATCATGATCTCCAGTGCCTGACCCTCTGATTTCCCAGCCCAGAGAGGAAGGAACAGGCCATGATTACAGAGGTGATGCCACAGCTGTGCCTTGCCGCACCGTGCAAGGCGGACTCATGACGTGCCTCTAAGCAGACCATCATGAAAGGCAAAACAAAGCTCAGCTCTCTCACGAGGCCAAATGGCCTCAATCTCTGGCTCTGGCTCCCAGCACTCAAAAGATCTATATTCTATTTCCTGCAGGCAGTAGCCTTTCAGCTTTCTGTGGAAGGAAGGAGCTTTTCATCCTTTTCCTCTACAGGTGCCCTTCATCTGTTCAGCAATCCATACCCTCTTGCCAGAGGCCATTCAGTGTGACAGGTAAAAATCCCAGACTGGCGTTGGATCACAGAGCCATGATACAGGGTTTAGAAGTGGAAAAACTTCACCTAAACTTTGTCACACAGCAAGATACACAGAGGAAAATCACACTTTTAAAATCTATTGTAATTCATGAAAACACTTTATCAGCATTCTCAAAAATTGCAGTTTGACAATTCCTGTCTTGCAAGGCTGCTCCCAAGCAGGACCCTGCTATAAATCCTGTATCAGATGAGTGAACCTCCAAATGAAAACATCCTTGTTTGCATGGTGTGGTGAAACACTGACAAGCAATAGCAGAAGCAGCTCATCAAGATGCACCACTGCATCAGCCATGGAGAAAAGTATACTCACAGGACAAAAATTGAAAGTTACAGTAACAGATCTTCCCTCAAAGAAGTTATTTTACTTATTCTCTCACCTCCCAAAAAAATCACAATACTGCTGGCAAGGTGTCAACATCAATATAGCTTTGTGCAAAAAAGTGAACTTCACTGTTTTGAATATTCAAGTCAAGTTAATTCCTCTTGGCATTCTAGTCTTGTTCCCAAAGAAATTACTTCAGCAGAAGTGCTCCTAAGAAAAAAAATGCAGTATCTAAGTGGGTTAAATCCTGCTACTGCTGCTTACTTACAGCTTAGTAAATCATACTGAAGTTGCCTGGGCTCCTCAGAGAGACTGACAGAGCCTGTCAGACTCTGTCTGCACAGATGACAGAGCAGCAGAGCCCTAATCTTAAGGAAAAAAAAAACCTGATTCGAACTCCATACAAAACACACAACCACCCTGAGAGGATTCAGTCCATATGCAGTCTTTGCACACCCCAGCACACTCTGTAGTCAGTGTAAACACTGGACAGATGTAAACACTGTAGACAGACAGGGAATGGGAAAAAACCCCAGCAAAAGAAAGGTGATCCTCTCCTCAACAGCTGTCAAGAAATCATGATAACACTATGAATAGTATACAGACAGAACTTTAATGATTGAACTGTGTATGACAGCACATATAGAAGGAAACGCCAAAACTCTCTCAATTTTAAAATTTTTTAGAACTTGAAACACAATTTATATGTTATTAATTTATATGCTATCTTGACTGCATTTTAAGCAGCCAGTACATGCACATAATGCTATAAGCTATTAGCATGCTACTAACATATATATTTTCATTTGTTTCTGTTAGGAGTTTTTTCTGATGAATAATCCCATGCTTGTTGTGCATATTAGGGTGGAAATTCAGTCCAGTTCTGCTGCATAGTGTAGGTGTGAAAGAAGGGATTACAAATGACCTCACACTGATAAATCACAGTTGTACTAATTACCAAAGAACAGCCTTGGCCTTAATGGATCACAGCTATGACTAATAAGGATAAGTGTGATAAAAGGGGTGGGTTGGCTGGTCAGGGAGAGCCTGGAGGAGGAAGAGGACCTAGAGGAAGAAGGAATGATCCAGAGAAACAAAACACAGAAGAGAGCTGCTGCTGCTCCAGAAGCTCTGCTGTGAGACCAAGCTGGGTCTGATGGAGTTAGAGCCTGCAGTCACAGTCGAGCTAGGTGAAGCCTGTGCTCAGAGCAGCAAGGAAATCCTTGCAGTCATGCTCCAGCAGGAATAGGCAGCAGTCAGAGTCTGTGTAGTCACTCAGGATGGCTAAGCTGTAAAGATGAATAAACCAGGCCCCTTTCCACGTTGTTAAATGAGCTCATTTCTACCCCTAACGAGAGGTCTGCTGCAACACTTGGCACCCAACAAGGACAGGCCTCCATGCAGAGGAGGTGGATGCTTCCTGCCCTGGCAGACTTTCATAACCCAACAGCTCCTAAAAAGTCATCTCACAAAAGTTACTTAACACCGAAGATGTCTGGAGATGACTCTCCAAACGTGCTCAGCGCTAGAGGGCAGTGCAAGAAACAGGAAAATTTGGGTCCTAAGAGAAATCTGAGGGGTTTGAGACTTCTAAAGAGCTTGTTAGAGAGCCGTCAGAACTACAAAACAATAAATTACTCATTAACCAGCAAATTCCATTATAGTGGTTATTTCCTATAGGTAAGAAAAATGAAATTTTTATTATGCTATTGAGTCAATGATAAACTGTTTGATGTGGGTGCACACAAACAACACTTTATAGGAATAAGGCCTTTATAAGGGCTCTATATTTTTTCTGTATGCACTCCATCTGGCCTGTTCTGATCTCAAAACACTATAAATCCTGGGCACTGTTTTTCCTACTAGATATGTTCTCACTACCAGCCTATTAAATTCCCCTTTAGCCATAACTGTGCCATGGATATGAATCAGGCCAGACAAATCCATGCATCATTCTGGCAAAGTTAACATCAAGTTACTACAAGCCTGGACAACTTGAAAACAGAGTAAAGGCTTCTAATTTACTGGAATGGGATTATCTAAAGAAATACACATTTGCAAGTACAACCCATTTCCCCTCAGATGAACACATTGAAAACTCTGATAGGTACCAATACTGCACTTTTAAGGCTTTCTGTATCCATTGACATCAATATTTTGTCAGGGACCAGTTTTGTTTTCTCCAATGTGTAAAAGGCGGATTTTCAAAAAACACACTATGAGGATATTAAAAACTAAGGAGTACCAAGTTCCAAGTCTTCCACTTTCTAAAACACAATTTTCAGCTTGTCCTAAGCAATACCTCTCTGCATGCCTTCTACTTGGAAACCAGATTTTAAGACAGTATCAATTCATTTAAAGCAACATATCATTTCTTAACTACAGACCTCCAAAATAAAGAGTGCTCAGAATAATTATTTATTGACTATAATTTGAAGGATTACCTTTATTGACTATAACTTAAAGTTTCATTAAAAGAAGTAGGTATTTAATGGCAAAGTTATTTTCCTCATTTCAAATAATTTTGTTCTTAAGGCCTTAACTTTAATCTGTAGGCAAACATACCACAATTTTTGGAATAACAGTCTAAAAATACAGTAATAATCTGCCAAAAACTGCCTGAAAATTGATTTGTTGATTTTTTTCAGTTGTGATACACAAATCCCAGTATCACAAACTGAAGTGTAAGTGCCCTGAACCAGCAGTGGTACCCATAAAGGAAAGAGAAGAATGAGATGGGCACAATTGCCTCCCTAATTTTTCAGACAAGCAGAGTGACAGCCTTGTTTCAGGTCGTGGTTGTAGTTAGGAGGAATAAAGCCCCCTGAAATGCTGATTAGATCAGATTGTCAAGGAAAATGCTAAACCAATTTAAGCCAATAATCTCTGATCTGTGCAATTTTGCAAGATTTACTTCACTGGCCTAAAATGTTTCCTGTCTTGGATAAAAAAGACATGTTATCATCACACATAACTGCCATTCTTTTAATTAATTGCGATAACATTTTCAAAATGCCCAGGAAATTTTATTATGGTGAACCCTATACAAATGAAAATAAGATACAAATTAAACACCAATTTTGCAAAACCAACAGTTTTTCATTAGGTTCATTGATTACACTGAGTATTTTTTCCACGTAAGATTGGAAGACAACAGAATTTCACAGATGAGAGACCAGTTAGCATCCTGGAAACAGAGCTGTGCCAAAAATTGAGATTGCTTCTACTTGATGCTGAGGCACAAAACTGAATTTCTAATGACGACTTTCCTTACTTCCTTATCACTGTGAAAGAAATAAATGGAAACAGAGGAGATCCACATATAAAGCACAGTTTGCAAAGGCAAGAGAATAAACCAGGCTCCACATTAGGGCTCGGGGTCTGAGACCTCTCAAAGACAAGCACAGGGAGTCCTCTGCAAGACAGAAGATAAGAAGGTTCACAATATTCCACTGATTGTAACTGCACGTGTTCCTAAATTTAGGCATCTGCTAATGGGCTTACTAAAAAAGGAAACTCATCTGCATTTAATGAATAGCAGCCCACATTTTTCTTGGGGATTAGTGGCGTTTGCATCAGTGCAGCTGAGAGGCTTTAAAAGCTCCCTGTGTTTTATATCCTAAACCCAGGTCTGTGTCACCTGGAGTAAACATGAAAGGCATTTAACTATTTTGAAAACCATTTTGCCAGGAGCTGTCAGGCTGTGACACAGCCAATTAGTCGTATACGTACAGCTTTTCTTTCTATACAGAACTGAGTAATCACACCAAAAGTAAAGTTCACACAAGGAAACAGAACTAACTCTCTTCCACAGTCACCCAACTCAAAGCACTGAAAATAGGCTTCCTCTTTCAGTAATCACACAAGCTGATATTTTTCTCTGCTTGCCAGGCTATACTGAGCTCCCTCAGATTAGTTCTACTTCAAAAATTTCCATTCAGCTCTTTCAGTCCTCTGAGGAATTTTGTTTGGCCACTTCTTCGCAAACACAGAAGTTTTAGAGAGCAACAGCTCCCTCACCCAAGGCATCCTTTCCTTTTTTCCTAAGCGCTCCCAACATTTGGACGTTGTGAGCTGCTCCACCCCTTCCACCAGCATGCTCTTCTGTAAAAGCATCTTCCATTCTCAGGTGCCACTGCCCTTGCCATGCTGAAAGCACTGGGTGTAGACAAATGCAGCAGCAGGAAGCAGGTGTATTTCAAAGTTTTGTAAACTACAATTAAAAATTAAAAAAGTCAACTAAGCATAACATAGCTTCTCCTCTTGGCAGAAAAACATGAAGGACAAATGAAAAGCATTCCCCCATCTTTGATACCAAGTAGGTGACTTGTGCTAATGTTAACATCAATAATACACTGAGCCTACCAAGATGTCCAGAATTCTCCTTGACATAGTAGGAAAAATTAAAGAAAATGCAATCAAATTAAGTTCTGTGGTTTCACAGGCATTTGGGTAAATGATGTGAGATGATACTTCAGCTTAATTTTGGAAATAGGACAGTGAGTCAAAAACATGCTGAAAGGAGACAACAAATCATGTGGACAAGCAGCAGTCTGCATCAAAAGAAGGCAAAGAGGAACTTCTAGATGGCACCCAGCAAATACTTTGGTTTGCTATTATTCTCAGCTCACTCTCTATCCTACAATGAGGAACTTGGAGAAATATCTATTACCCGAGAATTTTCCTCTATTGTCTTAATTTAAGAACAGCAAAAAATGGCTTCACACTTAGAGCATTCTGCATTGCCTTTGCAAATTTAAAAAGCAGAATAACTTTTAAAAAAATATTTTTGAAATTGCATTAGGTAGACTGTTCCTCTGCTTCAGTTATGTGAAGAATGGGAACATCTGGCTGGCTGGTTATTTCTGTTTTGGTTTTTTGGGTTTTCTTGTCTGATTTTTTTTTAAGTCATCATAGTCCAATCAGAATTTTAATTTAACAAAAGAAAAAAGAAAACCCCAACAAAAAAAAAAAAGACAAAAAATACCTCAAACCCAAAATACAGCTAGATTGGAGAATGAAACAAACTTAAAGCTAGAAATATAGTTTTAAACAGAAATAAGAAGCAAGAAGAAAAATGAGGAAGCCAAGAAAAACTGGACTTACTGCCAAAGTAGGAAGCTAAACTAAAATAATGGAAAATTTAATTTATTATGAAGGCTACAATAGGCAATTTAGTTAGTAATTTCTCATCAAAAGACTACATATTTCCCTGCAGATCTCTGTGACTTTAGTGTGAGAAGCATTATTGAAAGGATCTGAGATTCACAAATCAACCTCTTGCAAATGTGCTACAGAAGAAGAGAAGTAGAAACATCTTCTAAGGTTTTATATTTATTACCTCTCCTGCAACATAAACCAAAGTTATACTTTGGTAAAATTCAGACACATCTTTCTTCTTCCTGTCCTCACCCCACACCTGATGATGAGCTTCTGGTAAACCCACAAAGCAAAAAGGATAAGAGGAAAAAAAGCTCCATCCCTTACTGGCACATATTTTGGAGTTGTGCAAGAATTTTCTTGTATTTTTTAATAACCCTGTGTATCACGCATCCTGAAGAGAAAACCAACTTGTTCATTTTGTCCAAGATAAAAATCAAGACTCTTTGCTAAGAATCATTCCGGCCCTCAGCAGCACAGCATCCCAATTTAATCCAGGTCAAAGGAGCACTCTGCCTCTTGCCCTGCACCTACAGAAACACCCACATCTCGCTGAGTCTCTGTGTGCAGTGCTAAGAGGCACAGCTGCAGTGGCATCCATGGCAAAGCTGCTTAAGTGAGTGGGACACAAAGCAGTTCCTACTGATTTCTGGCAGGTAAAGGTCTAGGAGAGCATTTAAAATATTCTCCTAGAGGTAAAATTCTCATCTAAGCTATATTAAAATGGACAGGAGTAGAGATTGCTTTATATTTAAAAGCTGCAGAAGCATGCCACAGTTACATTTCATGTGCATTAAACAGAGGAGAGCACTTAGGAGATAGCTCATATACACATAATCCCAGAGAGGTGCTTACTAAGCCTAGCTGCTCTAAACTGAAACAGAATTATCCAGGAGTGTTAGCAAACATCAGCAAAATGCCTAAATAAAAAGGTAATTAAAACAGACTTTCACCAGTTTTGTATAATATCTTTAGTAGACAATCAGAGACTTTATTATTTATCATTATTGCTTGTAGTAGAGACTATTTAGGATAGATACCAGAATATATTCTGATAAAACAGCTCAGAACTGTGAGATATTTAATTTTGAATTTATACAGTGCTTTTAGGAATTGTTAAGCATGATACCAGATTTCATTAATCCCGAGGTCATGTCCAAAATGAGCAGTGTTTTTTTCATTTGCTCCACCTGCCCTGCAGGTGTTTGAAATCCACAGGGCTTGCAAATTAATTACTGATCAGTCATTGGGGTGGGATGGGCTAATCAAACTCCATTTGAAAAAGAAAAGAATGAAAAATTCATTTTACCATAAGAGTCAGGATATTAACTGCACAGTAGTAGTGAAGGAAGAAGTTCTAGAAGCAGTCAGCTCTGAACAGAAGACTAGGGAGAAGCTGCTGTCCCTTTGGAATAACTGTTCATCAATAAAACCAGTGATTTTCTATATTCAAAGTGCAAGTAATTTTCTCTAACAGCAAATGAAGTTTCTTAACCGTTTGTTTCCAATTAATCTTTGCTCCTGGAGAAAAGCTGCCCTTTAATACTTTGACACTTAAACACAGTTGGCAGTCAAGTAAAGGTAACAGCAGCAAAGGCTCCAGAAATTTTGTGAACAAATCCTAGCTTGAGGCAATGTCAGAGAATTAAATGTTTTACCTGGAAAATGGAGTATGGAATATTTTCATCCAATAAAAAGAAATAATTATGAGATTAATTGAAGCAAATTAGAAATCCGTAGGGGATTTCTCTGGCAGGAGAACTAAGGCTCATTGCCTTGGTCCTAACAAACAACTCCAAACCTCAGCCACAAGAAATTTCCCAGCCCCCCACAGTGCTACTTCACGTCCCTGGGGAAGGGGATTTGGTAAGCCTGCTGAGGAGGCAGAGCTTCTTCCATGAGCAGAGCCACCATTTGGCTGGAATTTTGTAATGCCTCTACTTACCTGTCCAACTGACTAAAATGCACCTATGCAATCCCTTTGCCTGTTTAGCCAATGGTCATGGTGTGACAGAGGTCAGCAGGTGCACAAGAGTTGGAGATTTTACTCCCAAGTTGCTTTTGCATGTTAAGTTCACTTACCACAAAAATATATCATTTGCATAATTAAGAGCTTAATGCTCCCAAGCAAGTTTTGGCTGGGTTACCCAGGGCCAAAAAACTTGCCAATGGATATTGAAACACTCCTGAAAGGAACAGACACTGACACCAAGGGAACTCCTACACCAGTTGGGCTCCATCCTAAGTTTTGGAAGAGCAGCCTGCTAAAAGGCTCAGCAGAGCAGTGTTTCTGACTGTTATCAGCATCTCTCTGCAGCTGCATCTCTGCCAATGTAGGAGTCTGAAAAGCACATGCAAGGAAACACTGATGAGATCTCACTCCTCCGTTATGATTTACATGAGAGTAGGCTGATCAGAATCAGATAATGGAGCAAAATCTTCTACGGTTTCTTCAATAAATGTTGTTACAGAAGGTTCTGTCCCTTCAGACATTTGCATCGATAACACTTCTTTGTTAATGCACTTTCCTGCCAAAGACCTAGCAAGCTGTGAAGGAAGGGGTGTCTGTTTTTCCATGACCACTTTTTTGGCTTCATTTACCACCAGGTTCTCCAATACTCCAAAAAGTGGAACCACAGATACCAGATTTCCACTCATTTAGGTCCTCAGCATCACCTAGAGTCAGTGGAAGATTTGTCATTTGTACTTTCCTGTATACTCCCCAGTCTAATTTTACAGTCTTCATAAAGCAAACTGTGCACAGCCAGCAGCACATCCTTTGGCCTCCCGTGGAGGATGATGGTTGAATTGGGAACTTAGACTAAGACTTAGGCTACTTTTCTCCTCTTCCTGCTCATAGCACCCTTCCACAGGGGTAAAGGAAAGAAGAGGATTTAGTTTTCTTCCTAAAATAATTCCTTGATTATCTCTGCACAGCTGAGCTCTCACAGAAAAGCCAGAACGTTTTCCCCATGGATCTCATTTTGCCATTGTAAAACAGGAATAGCAACACATCCCCTGCCTTGCAGGAGTATTAAAACAAAGCTACACTTCAGAGCTGCTCAGTACCAGCCATCACTGAAATGCTTACAAAACCAATAAAAATCTTCTTTCTTCTCATCAGCAAAGACATTAAAGATCAGCCACTTCTCACAAATTCCTGTGCATCAGCAGACAGGGGCTGCACCAGCCCCAATGTTCAATTGCTTGCTGTCCCACAGGAAGTTAATCCTGACAATGCTGGTTCTGCTGTTCCCAAGCCACCAGCCTCCAACGCTCCCTGCATTACAAGGAGCAGATGTTTATGTTACAATTCCATTTCCTTAACTAGTATCAGAGGATTGGTTTTCCGTGTAAGGAGATTTACTAGATTTTTCCAACCTCTTTAGAGTGTGGCTTGTGAGAAATATTAGATATTTCAGTAGCTCCATTTTCCCTGCAAAGAGTCATGTGGACTCAGATATTCGTTGTCTTACAGCCTGGTAAAAATCTGGTTCTGTGAACAATTGCTACCAAGAGGGTTTCCATTCCCAACTGACCCAATCATACAGCGGGTTAGAATATACTGCAGGCAAATAATTTTGTTCAGGCAAAATTCTTCCGTTAAACTGCATCTTTTAGCCCTAACAACACATGCACTTCTTTGCTTAATTACACAGCCTGCTTTGCCCCTCTCTTTTCCCATTCCCATTTTTGGGTTTTTTTGCTCAGAGGTATGCAAACCATCTGTGCAGTTAACATGGCCTAATGACTATCTGCAAATCTGTTTCCTGAAAGTGATTCTACAAAGCTGGGAGACCAAACAGTAAATAGGAGCAGCTACTAAGTGTTATGATTTATTCTTATGAAGCTAGAGCATTCAAAACTTCTCTGAAGTGTTCCTGAAAAGATACATACATTTTATTCTCATAACACTAGCACAGTGTGGAAACACATACTTATTTTATCACTTTTTTTTTTTTTTGTAAAATTCAAATGTTTGGGATAATGAAAGAAACTCCAGGGAATTGACATGCTGCATTTACATGCAGAGGAACATTCCAGAGCCAAAAGATACATCCTTGGCCCACAAAACACCAAAGCATGTTTACAGAGTCTCTGAAAATGTCTGTCTTCAAATTTTCACACTGTTTTCTCTTAGGTTGAATTTTGGGAATCTGGTTTAGAGATTTACATTAAATTCTTCTTGTTATTTTTTAAAATTAAAATAGTAAATGTACAAGGGTATACCTAAGTGAGATATTACTTATAAAGTCATACCACCAGGCAGAACTTAAGTAAACAGCACTAATTATACTACAGGAGAAACACTGACATAATCTGATTTGGAATACTGCTGATGTAACGAACAAGTGCAGCTTTTCAACCACAAACAAGTGCTGCAACTGGAGCAAAGACAAACTTTTGACCAAAGCCAAAACCTGTCCCATAAGAAGAGCCCCCTTTTCCACGTTTTGGGGGGAAAGAAAAAAACTAATTTAAATACACTCAACAGAATCATAAGAGTTTCTTATTAAAGGTATTTTCTTCTGGTAGCTCTCACATGCTGATGCTCACAGCTCCCAACAATTTAAAAAAGCCATGTTGTATAAATCTTCAAACTTCTTTAAAGCTTCTATTTCTAATTGTTAACATCAATCTCAGCATAACCCTGAGTATGAGCATATCTCTTAATATATTTCTTACAATATATTTTTGCCTCTGTAGAGAAGAGTAGAAGCAGAGGACAGGTAAGAGCAAGAAGAGGAAGTGTCACATTTATGAGGTGTCCCATGGCAGGGAGGAATGATGGACCTGACTACTCCATGTTCCCAGAAGGCTAATTTATTATTTTATGACACTGCATTATATTAAAGAATACTATACTAAACTATACTGAAGAATACAGAAAGAATACTTAGAGAGGACTAGAAAGATAATAATGAAAAATTTGTGACACTTTCCAGAGCCCCAACACAGCTTGACCCTGATTGGCCAATGAGTGACAACAACTCACATGAATCCAATGAAACAATCTCCTGTGGGTAAACAATCTCCAAACACATTCCAAAGCAGCAAAACATAGGAGAAGCAAATGAGATAATTATTGTTTTCCCTTTTCTCTGAGGCTTCTCAGCTTCCCAGGAGAAGAATCCTGGGCTAAGGGATTTTTCAGAAAATATGATGGCAACAAGCAAGTACTTTTATTATATTTCATCCAACCAGCAATGAAGAGTTACTGTGCAGAAAGCAGTAATTATGCAGGGGGAAAAAAAGTCAATGTAAATCTCTTTTCTCTTGGAATAAAAGGACACTTTACATACCACAGTTTTGCTCCTTGTTGTGTTTTCTGCAGTGACTACTCAGATCTTCTACTGGGGACCAATTCAGCCCTTGCTAATGTTTAATTTAAATACTAATTGCTAAACCACACTTTTGAAACAAACATTCCTTAATGGAGAAGATAAAACATACAGGAACATTGAAACAGTAATTCCAACGTTGTTTAAATATTTAAGGAAACTGAGTTATTCTTTCACAAGTATCAGTTACATGAACAGCTTCATATAAAATATATTCAAACTGTATAACTTACAAAATTATAATATATCTCTTCAAGAGGTAACAAGACATACTGGCAGAAGAAAACAGCATGGCAAACTAGGGAGGGATAACCCAAAACTTTGTTTCACTTGTGACTGGCTGATAGATTATTGTGTCTTGCCAATGCTTAACTGGATTTCTAAGGTCTAACTTTTAACATCATCATCTGTCTTTTAGCCATACTTGACAAAGAAAATTAATTCATTTGGATTTATGCAAGCTTCTTCACAGAATTTCAATGTATAAACATAGAATTCTATTTTTAAATTTAATATTTCCCATTAGAAGAGTGAGGAATGAGATTTTGTCATATTTGTCACATAATTCCATTTGATGTCATTCCTCTTTCAACGATTTCTATCTGCATAATTTAATAGTTCATTAACATATTACAGCCACTGAATCTCAAACAGCTGGTAATTATCATATTTCAGTATCTGTTAGCACCCACTTGCTAAGATCTTATTCTTCCCATCTTCCATCTGAATCACCTCCAGCCGATGGGGGAGAAAGTGCTATTAAAATTAAAACAGCAAGGCAGAAAACTTGCACGCTAAAAAGCAACACCCCAAATTTTCAGGAGGATGTTTCCAACCAACATAAATAGGTTTCTGTGCAGCTTTTAGTAATACTTTCTATATGCATTATTTAAAAACAACCATACAGGTTAAATTCTTGGGGCTTTTTTCTTCTCATGTTTTCAAACATTAAAAGAGTGTCTTCTCCTGTAAGGGAAATAGCTCTGTGTATCTAAAATCATTAGTATTTCTTTCATCTCAGATGCTACCCAGGTCATACTCTTAGTATTAAATAAAAACTGTATTTACATTGGAGCCAAGAGTATAAGCACAGTTAACTGAGCATGAAAAAACATATGGATCCCTCAGCCAGGAAATCAAGCTGCATTTTCTGCCTCTCCCCCATCTCATTTTCCCTCTCTTCTTCCTCAGAGTAGCTTCCAAACAAGTCAGTGTTAGAAGCTGAAATATTTATCCTATAGACTGTGAAAAACTAGTTTTGGGGGACTGAAGAGCCCACAAGGACATTTGCAATTTCCTTGTAATTGCTCTTGATTCTCCGTGATAAATCCAGGCAAAGTCAGGACTCTTTCCAAGGTCAGGAAGGCCACTGTACATTATTATTAAGATTAATGCCTATTTACACAAAGTCACATCTGATAATTTATTCCCTCAGATCAAGAAAGCAAATTACTCTGTAGACGATAAAAACTCCCTAAAATGTCTGCAATTTCTCTGTTTTCACAAAGAAGAACCTGACCCTCAGTCTTCATCTTAGCAACAAAAAAATCACGAGGGCCACGTGAATCTCCAGTTTCCATTTAATCAGTCTTTGATATGCAAACTTACAATTTTCACATCTTATTTTGCATTCAGTGCTTAATGAAAAATATCAGAATCTATCATGGTATTCTAATACTTCAGAAAATTTTGCTAGCTACACTTAAAAAATGTTATTTGGAATAGTAAAGGGTAGATACAGCAGAGCATTCCCACAATTTCTACACTGAAAATGTTTTTGTAATCAGTTAAAATTCATTGAAGCAAATATATTCATGCAGGCTTTTAGCTTACACGCAGATGAGATTAATTACTTGGATGAAAATTCAAAAACTTCTAGAAAGATCATTACTCTTTCTGTGAAATTAAATACCAAACTGTTCTCTTAATAAATGGAAGTCTCCACGAAAAGCCAATGAGAAACTATTGAATGAGAATTTAGATGAGCTTGGAGAATTCTGTCTTCAAGTTAGGGAAGCCGTTTGCATTCGTAATGGCCACCAGCACCATCAAGCTCAGCACTTAACGGGGGCAATCCAGCCTGGAAAACCAACTGGTAACTCAGAAGAAGCAGCTTTTAAGTCAGAAATGCTCTCTGGTGACACACTACTGATAATGGTTTTTATGTCAAGGGCCAGGAGAGATGCAAAACACGCAAAAGCCAGAGATTTTATCTGCAAGGTTGGACTATCAGATGTGCGCGGCACTCCCTACAATACAGAGGGGAACATTACTTGATTTTAGTAGTCACTGAGTGCAATTATCTATCCTCTACCCCACAAAAATTAAAGTGATCTATAGAATAAAGTATTAAAAGCATTTTCCATGGGTTTGACTACTCTACTTATGCTTCTTTTTAAGAGCCCATAAAGCAACTTGTGAAACTGTGGTCCCCCATGCTGAGCAACTTGGTGATGGTGCTGACACATCAGCTTACTAATTAGCACATGCTCTCCAATTGCAGCTATGCTTTGCTTCTTTTTAGAAGTCTTTGCCAATAGAAATCTTTCTATAGCTCTGTGATGTTCCTGATGCACAGTTAAAACCTTTACCATATTTATTACCTATCCTGAAGGCAATTCACAACAACAAGCTTTCTAAGGAGTATTAATGTCAATTGATACTGCTCAAGCCCTAACTCTGATTATAAAATTTTACTTGATGGACATGAAAAAAAAGTTTCCTCCTGTTTTAAAGCTTTGACATGGTAATTAGTAAGCAAAGCTCCACTACACAAGGTATGTTGTTACTTTTCTGTAGTTTCAGACAAGTATGTTTCCTTTCCAAAAGCAGAAAAGCTGCTTTTGCTGTCCTGACATTTCAGTGAAAAGTTCTCCCATTTTCTCCCCAGCTCTGAATAGGTTAGTAAGAAGCCTGTTCTCTCACGTGTGCTACAGAATCCTCATCCCACTGATCCCCCAGCTACTCTTCAGTTTGCAGATATGCTTTACGGTCACAATATTTGTTTTTAAACTCCCTTCTCCTCCCATCTGAACTTCTGTCCTCCACCTGAAGCTCATCTCTTTACAAACACTGCTCTGCCAACAGTCCTCTCTGGGGCACATATCACTATTTAGACTGGCTTTCTCATGGTTCTTTTCCTTGATTCTCCTGTCAGGTTTCCAGTCTCCTTTGCAATGATGCCTGTTCTCCCCTGAGGAGATCAGGATCTCATTTTGGTACCTGTACCTGCTTTGTACATCACTCAAAAACATAGCAGATGTAATTTATTGGAAAGAGTCAGGAGATTTCACAAAAACAATACAGGAAGATGATAAATCCTTTACTCCCAGGACTCTCAGACTAATCCAGCTTAGAGATCATTTCAGGTCAAAGAGAAGCCAAGGCTCAGTGTGTAAATTAAGGCAGAGAGACACACTGGCTTCTCTTTCCCGTCAGGCTCTGTCTCCTGCACGCGCTGTTTCCCCCAAAGGAGCCACCAGAGAAAACAGCTCTGCTGGGGGAGCTCAGTTCTTTTGCAGGCTCCTGCCATCTGCAGCTCCTCCTTCCAGGAACAGCAGTGCCTTAACTCCCACTGTAGCACGAGGACAAGGACAGGAGTGCCAGTGTGATGCCAGGGTCCCAGTTCTGCCCAGCTTACCGGAACATTTTGTTTTCACACATGGACAGAGATTCCAGGGTACCATTCTGAAAACAGTGCAGCTTGTTAAAATTCTCTGCCAAGTCCTGCAGGACATGCCAAACAAGACCCAGTATTGAATAAAATGTAGTGTTAAGAGCACTTGGTTTAAGAGCATTTTATGAGACCGGCTATCAATTGTGCTTACTTGCAAAAAGCTTTAAAATTTACTACTTTTACTGATTCAGAAGATGGGCAATGATCCATATTTTATTATCTGCTTATATTTTTGCATAGCCATCACTCTGGATAGCAAACAAAAGCTTTCAAGAAGGTCTTTTTTTGTTTCTTCTTTTCTTTTTTCTCGTCGGTCTTTTTTTTCAACCAAAAAAAGACCGACGAGCTGAGAAAAAGTGACAGCAGGATGAAGTTATTTTCCATGAGATACACCTGGCTTGTGAAGCTGATCACATCAATTTGGCAGGTGGGTGGAAGAAGCAGCCAATGCAGACAGATAACGTGTTACCTCTTCCAAACAATCTTGAAGGTCAACCAAATACCCAGGGTGATTTTGAGGTGTTGTGATAGCTGGTTAATCCTCCTGCAGGGAGCAACAGCAGTGAGCACAGCAGCAGGAGTGCTGGCAGAAGCCTTTAACAAGCAGCCTTGTTTTCAGAGATCACTAATTGACATGAGTGCAACCTGTGTAAGTCAGATTTGCTGGGCTGCATTCAGTCTGTAATCCTTTCAGCCATAATCCATCCATAATAACGCAAGTTTAGTGCTTTACCAAAACGTTTCACTTTCACACACAAAGCTGAAACCACTCATTAGCTGTAGCATTATTAAATCCTCACCGTTGAGTGACTTGTCAGGAATGCATTCTGGCAAGTGCTCTAAGGAGCAACAGATTCCAATGCTCCCTTAGAGTCTCAAGCATCAGGACAGATGTTCTCAGTTTCTCTTCATCAGATGTACACACCTGCTACCTCTGTACAGCTGAGCTGTACTTGTGCTCCTAATGACACCCACTGGGAGCTGGGAATGCACAGCCTCAGCCAGGATTCCCTACAGCAAAACAAAGACATTGATTTTCCAGTTCAGGCAATAGCAGGTTGCCTCAGCTTATTGCCCAGTTTCATCTTCAGCAAGGCATTTGCATCTTTACAGTTATCAACCTCTTCGCTCCATGGTATAAAATACCACTTTATTTTTCATTTGTAACAGAAGCTCTCTATGTCTCTAACATTTTGCTTATGGTTCTTTAGTGGTTAAAGCATCATTGATCAGGTGCTCAGTTAAAGAAAAACAGCTCTTTATTCTTTTCAAGATTTATTGTTTAAAACTACAGGTATGTTTGGCATGTGAGTCCCACACTCTAAGTGATCAAAACACAGAAGTGTCATTAGCCTCAAGGAGTAGAAAAAGTCTTCCAAAAAAATGAAGTCTGCAGCTGCTGCTGAACTGGCTCGTAATTAGCACGTGGCATTGGCATTAAGGCAATACATTTAAATCCTTTAAATAAATAATGCCTTTAATATGGTCCAGAAGAGGGATTTTTTGAATAAATTTTTTCTTGTTCCTATTATTTATGATGAAACACTAGCCTGGGACCAGAAATAGAGAAAAAATGCTGAAAGAGTAAATGAGATACAGCAACTGGAATGAAAGAGCCTCAAGCATAATGCAGCAGTACCTAGCCAAAAGCTCTCTTCTCAACCTGCTGCACTCTGCAAGGCTGTCAAAGCAAAATTTAACACCTTTAAGAAAAATCCAGGAGCACCCACCATACTCGATAATCAGTTTTTTAGTTGGTACAAAGTGTATTTATACATTTTTTGTAAATGCTAGATTTGTTTAAATGTTGTCAGCTGTAGTTATCAGAAGATCAGATGGAATAATAATAAAAAAAACCCCTCAAGAAAGATTACCATCATCACAGAGTTTACAAAATGGAAAGCGGGCTGTGAGTAGAGGGGGTTATAAATTTTACAATGTTTTTTTGATTTTTACACACTGAAGAATAACCTCAATCAGATTCCTTGCCTGCAAGGAACAGAAACTCTGGCTCTGCTCCCTGACAGCCACAGATGGTAATGGGCAGCCTGAGCTCAGCAAGCCTCCCTACAAATGGATTCCTGCAATCCTGACCCAGCCACTGCGTCTACGAGCTGCATCTTCTCCCAGATGCCTGCCCTTGGCCAGCAAATAAATGCTGAGCTTGCTCCTGCACCGCTGAAAATCCCTACCCAGCCAGCCTCAGAGATGCACAGCGCTGTTTGTCACACTGGAGTGGGATTCCAGTCCCGCCCATGCCATAACTGTGCACGCCCCACCCTCACTTCTCAAAATACCTTCCCACCTATGACACTCACATCTTTTTAAACTCCTCAGCATCCAAAGCATAACATTTAAATAATTTCCCATCCCCAGGAGAACACGCAGAATTTTCTGCTGTGATTTTTTTCAGACCATACCATAGAAATGGTGCTTCGAGCACTCTGCTAACAAGACATTTTTGCTTAATAAGGACCACATTATACACAGCCTTGCATTCTGCTCCAGCTGTGCCTCACCCAGGCCTCTGGGGTCAAGAAGAGAAAGTGAAGCATGACAGATTTAAGATATGCCCCTTCCCAAAGGAGCATAATCTATTCCATTATCAAAACAGATCAACACTCTAAAATAACAAATGTAGGACTAAGCTAGCAGAAATGCCTCTGAAACCTGAGCAGCTCAGAAGGTGCTTCCATTGTCTCCCTACCTGTCTTTTTGGTTTTTAATAACCATTCACAGCTCCAGACATGTTGACAACTTATTGAAAAGGATTTTTCTTCATAAAAGTTCTCATCACCAACTGTGTACCATCTTTATTACATTGGTACTGACATTTAACACTCAATAAATCTGCAGCCCTTCAGTGGAGCTCTGCCTGACAGTTAAACTCAGACTTCTTCTTTTCCTTATACTAGAGGCTTTCCAGGGACCAGGAGTCAGTTCCAGATCTGGCACTTAATTATCATGCAAGCCACTTGCTTATACTCCTTCCCACTGGCAAGATGAAGCAAGAAGAAAGGGCAGGGGAAAAAAAATTCCTAAGGGTCTTGCACAAAATTTCACAGCAGTTTTTCTCCCAGCACGCAAAACCAAACTGTGGCATTCCACTGAGCTGCAGTCTGTAACTTCCCCAAGAACAATCACTGCAAAGTGAGCGAGGAGTGACAGCTCTCCCAGCTACACCTTCTGGCACAAGCTCATCATGAGACTCGATGGGAAAGGGTCAGAGCATGCTGTTGATGGACAGCGTGTCACTGAAAATGGGGTGATGTGAGAACTCTGTTAAAAATTCCTGCACAGTTAAAAATTTTTAACTCAGTTAAAAATGTAAGCAACCCAGCGAGGTAGGAAAGGCAAAGCACCAGAGCATAATGGCTAGGGGGGTTCTGAAAGAAAGAAAGGACTTGTACCCTCCAGCTCAGAAACCTTCTACCCCAGGGGAACTGCTCAGATGTTTTCCAACTGGCAGCAGAACTCCTTCAAGTAGAGCACTTCACAGGGGTTTGCAGCAGGGCTCAAGTGCAAAGCACTTTGAATTCACTGAGCTATGACAAAAAAGAGAATTTGGTTGACTCACCTGAACTGGGAGCACACAGCTGACTCCAGCAGACGTTTTATTTATGTTACTGGTAACAGCTGACAGAATTATGTCCCAGAAGCAATTCCCTTCAACTGTTTTTATTTTCTAAGTGTCAAAAAATTAATTACAAGCAAGTCATTTGATCTACAGCAGATTTCCAGAAAAGCCAAAGAGCACAGATGCCTGAAACAAGGATCTGACCCTTTCAGAGGGCTGTCAAACCACCCCATCTCTCCAGGTAACCCTTCGTTAATACAGTCATACAAAAGTTACTAACCGGAAAGCCACACTTGTGGTTCTCATCTGCTGGAAACTGCCACTTCTCCAGCACCAGAAACAGCCTAATTCCCAGTAATTCTACAGATAACCTGACCCCTGCACATCACAGGTGAGAGTGAAGGAAGAGTGAAATGTGACAGCCGACATATTCCTTGGGATTAGCTTCCACTCCAACCTGGAAATGGAGCATATGGAGGGCTTCACATGCATGCAGTGTGTGATACATGGCAAAAGCCATTCTTGTTGGTTCTAGCTTTCTATTTCTTACCAATGTTTCTTTTAACCACAAACACTTAAATTGACAACTCCAGCTTTCCTTAAGAAAATAAAATTTCAGCCACTCTGACTGCAGAACAAATCTGCAAGTCCTAAAATGAGGTTAAAATATTGAAATGCATCATGGAAACTCAGTATTTTTAAATTATACCTTTCTTGGCCAATTTTGTGATTCAGATATTTGAGTTAAAATTGCTTAGACTTGATAATGTTGTATTTCTTAATTACAGTTTTTCATTTTGGCATACAACATGCTTACACTTTAATATCAAATTTTATTATACGGTGTCAAGAAATAAAATTTAACTCTACTCCTTCCAGAAGCCATTTTTAGCACAGAACTCAGCATTAATGTGCCATTACTGGGATGTAAAGCAGTCCCCTTCTTCCTTTGAGAGACTGTAATTCATTTCTTTAAACAAGAGCATGAATGCAACAAACAATTTTTGCGTACTGCAAACATTAAATGTTGTCATTTTGACTATTTACTCATTTGTCCATGACAGGTCTGCTTCAAAGAAACATTCCCAAACTTCAGTATGTCTCCATAATTGCCTCCTTCTCCCCTGCTCCTCCCCAGCAGTGCCAGCCCTCTCTTTAGCCGTATCTCCTACCTCAGGATAAGCACAGAAGGCCTCTTGTGGCAAGATCAACACTGCAATAATCTTTTTCTTCTCTCTGCCAGTCCCCATTTCATTTTAGTCAATACCTGAGTGCTCACAAAACATTTGACAAGAACACAGCCATTTTCCACCTGGTTCTTTGTCATTTGGGGCAGAGTAGGACAAACAGTTCCAGACAGACAGGACATGCTGTCTTGGAGGAGATAACATTCTGCTGGTGACTCAAACACCACCTTGGCAAGTAAACCAAAGGTATCCCACTCTTTTCCAGCCTTAATGGTTCTGTGATTCCCAAACTCAAACATTCCAAGTGTCATGGTTTGATGCTGGTGCAATGCCAGAGCCTGCATGAAAGTACATTCTCCCTGCATCTGCTGTGAAACATGACCAGGAATAGAGCAAAACAGGCTCCCACTTGTAAATAAAGAAGAGAAAACTTTATTAACCTTCAACTATATGTAAAAAGAAACAGACAAAAAGAATGAAAACCTTCCAAAAACATTCCTCCTCCCCCCACCAAATTTCCAACACATCCATCCCTCTGATCACCAACTCTCAAGTCCACCACTGTCGCAGACATTTTTTCATAGAAATCCTTTCTTTCACATTTGTCCATCTTCTGGGAAGCAGAGCCCCAGAAGAAAAATGTAAACAATTGTTATCAGCTGTTGTGAAATGTAGCAGGTGATCCTGTGATTGGCTCATCTTCCATGTTTCCAATTAAGGGCCAATTACAGGAGCAGCTCAGGGACAGATTCCCTGGACACAGAACTTTGTTATTCATTCTTTCTATTCTATTCTTAGCTTAGCAAGCCTCTGCAACCTCTCTCCTTATTCTTTTTAGTATAGTTATAATGTATCATATATTATATATCAATAAATCCAGCCTTCTGATCAAGAAACAAGATTCTCGTCCTTCTCTCACCATGGAGACCTCCTCAGGTCGCTTTAATACACCACCACCCTTTAGATAATCAATTCTCAGTTTATCAAGGAGTGAGGAGTCCCTCCTGTACCACAGCGTTCCCCTGGAAACACAGTTGAGACCTCGTGTGTTTCTATGTCACACGTGGCGCTGCCCAGAGAACATTTGCCATCGTGACATCTTCTTTCCATGCCCAGTGCTCTCACCACTGCACATGGACCAGAGCTGCTTCTAGGGTTTTCCTTTTAAGGATGCTTTGCCCAGTTCCAGGAAAAAGCACAGTCTCTCACGTTTGCGACACCTGTCCCCCCCAGTTCACCCCCTGGGGCCGAGGGGTCTCAGGAACAGAGATCTTCTCCCCCAGTGAAGATCGAGGGCACCAACCACCCTCCTCACCCATTGTCTCTGTCCATGCACTCTTTCACATCACATCACTGCACTCTCTTGGCTCCGAGCCATTGCCTCCCCCTAAATGCAGTCTCTGTGTCACAGGAAAAAAGGTTCTGTCCATGGCTATACAAGAAAAGTCCAGTCAAAGGCCACTCCATCACCTCCTCCCACCTAGGATTCTTCTCCACTTCTCTCATGGCCCATTTCCTTCTATCTCTCTTCTCATTAAGTTCCAGGAGGATCAGCATTTGTAAGGTTTCCATCATCCAAGAAAAGGGTTAAGGCTGCCTGATGACTCTCCACTGTTCCTCTACCCTTCCATCCTCAGGGGCCTTCACCTCCCTTCTCTGTCCAAGGCCTGGCCTACCTCACCCGGCCGCATGGCTTCCCCTCCATGGCCCAGCCCACAGCCGGGCAGGGCACCCTGTGGGCTGTTTCCTGTTTCCCTCACTGGAACCCTGGCAGTGTTGGGAATTTAGTTGACTGGAGAGACTGGAAAAGTACAAAACCGTGGCTAATTCCAAGACCTGCACCTGCATAGATAGCAGTGTCCTTGGGGCCTAGCTGTAGTAGGATAACAAACAGTGAAAGAGACATGAGAAAAGAGAGATTTAACCCCTAAGGAATGAGGAAGAGTTCATGGTATAGTTTAACCAATAGATTGCTTGGCTTACAGAATATTCATAAGCTTATTATTTGCTGTATAAGTGTTTGATACTTTCTTCAATAAACTGGACCTGAAGGACCTGAGGGACCGGGACCGGACCTGAGGGCCTGTGATGAACCATATGGTGTCCTGGTCCCCTTCCTTCGACATGGCAGTTCCCTGCTTTTAACCCCCTGTGTTCTCAGAGGCGTATCCATGTCCCCAGCAGCCACACCAGGTGCCAATATGCAAATCTGAGCACCACCCACTGGTTTGACCACAGCATCCCAAAAAACTCACTTCCTCTCAAACCACAACACCAACAGAACGGGATGTTTCACAGCATTCCAGTCCCAGCAATGGGAGCAGCTAACAGCTGGCTGAGATGGAGAGAGCAGCACTAAAGGCTGCCTAAGCCTTCAGGGATGTCTTTTTGATAACAGTCACACAAGCTTCCACCAGAGACACCGAGTCTGTGAACATGGCAATATTTCACCTTCCACTTCTTCTGACTCATATCCATGAGCTTGCTAAACAGCTTGTGGTTTTTCCCTGGGGTTCTACACAATATGCCTTTTTTTTTTTTGCTCTCTGGACTAGATAAATTGGGAAAAAAGATGGCCATTGCATAATTAATGCAGAATCACGTGCTGTCACACAAGTTAGCTCAAGATATGATAAAATGCTTTACATTGTTCATTTTCAGAGACAGAACTCGCCTTAAAACACAAGAGAAGATACCAAGCCACTGTGATGACATACTGTTAATAAAGTGTTCATTTAAGTGACTTTTCATTTTCCCTTATAAAAGAAAAGATCAGCAGATATATGTTTCAACAACACAAAATAATTCTTCATTAAAAAATCTTCCATGGATAGTTTGCCAGCATATAGAACAAGGCATTGTGGTAGAGTTATATTTGAAGCCTGGTAATCATAGAGATGAAGAGTACAAATAGATATTTATTGACACTCCTCACAGATAATAACATTACTTATTTTACTGATTCATCTTGCTATCATGCAAGGGGATTTCTTAACGCTAAAATTCAACATTTTATCAAAAGAGTAAGATACTGGGTATATTGAAGTTTTCCTATAAAAATCCAGAATTTCAACTACATACCTGGCACTTCAGATTACATTTTAACTTGGTTTTGATGGTCTCCACAGGATCATAGCCAAGTGCTAAATTTCATATTGCACACCAAGTTTTTTGAGGCAGTCATCATGAGGAAATCCAGCATTGTCAATTTTTAAATTTTATAAATTGTTACGGACTATGCAGCTTGGATTGGTTTTCCTGATTGGACTCCCCTCCCCAAGGATTACATAAATGAAACAAACCTTCAGGCTACATTCATGTTGCATCCGTTTTCTAAATGTCAAGTCTCTGATTAATTTCATTTTATCCAAAATGTGAACATGAAACACAAAGACCATTTAATCCACCATACACACAAAAAAAAGTTTAAATAAAAAATAAATGTAAGCCATTAATACTCTTGAAGTGAAAGGCACATCTGTGGAGTTTCTTTTTTAATGCAATATTTAAAGCAGTCTAGCAAATAAATAAACTGCTTTATACCTGTAACTCTGGCCTATCAGAAAACTTTAAATTATTGTAAGACAACCATGAATCACCAGAAAGAACTACATCTCTTGCTGAAATACATTCACTCATGCCACTCTTTCAAGGGTGAACCCCGAGCTGTAGAAGTTAAATTTTCCACAGTGCCAAAAAGATATTTAAACCTTCAACTGGAAGACTTGAAAAAGAAAAATCAGAGATTTAAAGTCTCATCCCACATGAGCACTTTGGCTACTGATTGGTTACCACTGGAAGAATCAACCTATTCTCAAGTAATTTTTTTAATGATAACTGGCAGAAACTCTTTGGAAGTTATTAAATGAAAAACTTGACAATCCCTGGAAGCGTCTGATAATGACAAAATTGACTTCTAGATAGCTTTGCTCATATAATTAACAATATTCAGAGGGAGGTGTCTTCGCAGATACCTCTATATCCATTTTAAAATAATGTTTAGCTCAGTGAAATAAATCTATTTTTAATCGGCAATGCTTTAAAAGCTAAATTGGAGCCAAAGTATGTAATGAAGAGATAAAACTCTCTGAATAAGAATCAAAATTAATACAAAGAAATTAAGTTTAATTGCTTGAGGAGAGGGAGCTATCTAACTTTATGAGATAGTTACAAAAGGCAAATCACAGTAGCTGCACAGAACTCTTTCTCAGAACCTGCTTTTCTTCTAATCTCAAATTTTCTGAGGACCCAAAGCAGAATTTCTGTAAATTTTCAGGCAACATATAAAACCTGATGCCTCCAAGTCAGATTTGATAGAAGCATTTAATTTAGCAATTATTATCTACTTTCCCAAGGACTGAAAATGCTGCTACAGGGTGCTCATGAGTGGCATAAATCAATTTAGGAAGTCTGTTAAACACCAGCACCTTTCCAATTACCCAGGAGAAGCAGCAAGGCTCTCCTTGAAAGGGACACAAATGTTCCTCTAAGCACACCATGACAGGTTAATTCTGTGTCTCTAATAAAGCTCTAATGTATATCTATGGATGACTGTTTACTATTTATATTGGATATGTACTGCCCTTAGTCCTTTGTTTTACTAAGTGTGAAAAATGTGTATTTTATTATTGGCTTTTGACAAATATTGAAATGAATATTATATGTGTTGTGACAGAAAGTAACGCTATATTAATTTTCTTAAATAGTGTGTTAAATACAGTTTTAGGTTATAACAAAATGTTAAAATAGAAACTGTGCCATGTAAGATACTTTTTTCTAAAGAAAGGACTCACACCTGATAGCAGCCACAGGACACCTGAATCTTTCAGAGATAGAGAATTTATTGCTCCATTAGCAGAAGAAATGAACTTCTTCCTGCCTCGCTCAGACATGAAGATGCTGTCAGGATTCAGAGGAAGAAACTGACACTGCCCAGACAGAATCCTGTGTTTGAATGGAATTTATGCATCATGGATGAGGTGTATGAATATGCAACAGGCTGTTGCTGTTAAGGGTTAATCCTCTGTTAACATGGGTCCATTTTCAGGCCTATTTTGCCCAGAAAAGGTACCCGGACTGTCTATAACTCTTTGTCTCTATTGTCTCATATTGTCCTAATACAAATTGTCCAAATTATTATTACTCTAAGTATATTGCTATTTTTATAACCATTTTATTACTATTAAACTTTTCAAAATGTTAAAAACAAGCAATGGGTGTTTTTCACGCCAAGAATTTGTAGAAGTTAAAATGTCCATGTTCTGAACATCACAGTGTTGAATCATAGAGGATGACTGGATCCAAATCCCACTGAAAGTATCAGGAAACTTTTTGGAGGTGTTGAGTCCTGAGAGAAATGCAAGGTGTGAATGCATGAGCTCTCTTCAGGTAAAAACCCACCAGTTGCCACCTCTGGGTGCTTTGAATTAGACTGTGCATTACCAGCTGACACCCTGCTAACACTGCAAGGCAGGATTTGTCACCACAGTCATGCCCTGCAAAGCTCCTCAGCCAAATTCTGAGTTACACCTTGCAGCCCAGCTCTGAACCAGCACCCCGAACTCAAGATTCCATTCAATGTAGGCTTTACTTCCATTTGAAAAAATGAATTTCTGTTCAGCTGCTGCCTTTGAAGCTTGTGAAAAACGCCAATCACTTGGTTTTTAAAATTTTTAAAAGTTTAATAGTAATAAAATGGTTAAAAAATAGTAACACAATTAGAGTAATAACAATTTGGGCAAATTTAATCAGGACAATATGAGACAATAAAAACAAAAAGTTATAGATGTCTGAGCAGTACAAACTCGAAAAAGGCCCCAGGTTAACAGAGGATTAACCCTTAAAAACAATAACCTGTTGCATATTCATACACCTCATCCATGATGCATAAATTCCATTCAAACACAGGATTCTGTCTGGTCAGTGTCAGCTTCTTCCTTCTAATCCTAACAGCGCCTTCAATGCGGGAAGAAGTTTGTTTCTTCTGATAAGAAGGCAATAAATTCCCTTTCTCTGAAAGATTCAGGTGTCCTGTGGCTGCTATCTCGCTGCAAGCCCTTTCTGTTCAACAAAGCATCTTACATAGCATAGTTTCTGTTTTAACAATTTTTACAGCCTAAAACTATATTTAACACAGTACTGAAGAGAATTAATACAGCATTACTTTCCTGCACAACACATATAATATTCATTTTAATATTTGCAAAAAGCCAATCATAAAATACATGCATTTTTCACAAGCTTAATTCAGCAACAGCTCTTGCGCTTTCTGAACGCACAGAGTCTTGCTCTGCCAGCAGCTTCACAGCTGCATGATGAAATTAATTAATCCAGACCACGCTGCCATTATTCAGAGCCACAATCACACAGCCCTTTACCAGCAGGGCAGCATTGCAGTCTCACAGCTCTGCCCTCCATCACAGCTGCTTTGCCACAGCAAATCCCCATTGCACTGGGTCAGACACCAAAGCACTGCCTGCAGTCTGACCAACATCCCCTCACAGGGCCAAAATTCAACTGGTGGGGAACAGCAACCGGGGGAGAACTAAGGGAATGTCACTGTCACTGTCACTGCAGAAACTTACCTGCCATACCTTCCTGCCCTACCACAGGAACCAGCCGTACCTCAAATCCCAGCTGGAACGATGGGAGAAAGGAAAATACTTAGAGTGAACACTCAAATGAATCAAATGTTGCCATTCAGTTCTTCTAAAATGTTACTGCTTTGCTTCAAAGGAATCTGAAATCTCACAAAATCAGAATATAAGGTGTTCTCAAAACCTTTCAGACAAAAAAATACCTCATTTTCAGTCAGCATGAACAGTACAGATGCATTAGTATGGATTAATCTTAAAGTATCAACAAGCAAGAAAAGGTGAACATGTTTTCAAAACACTGCTTCTGTGATAAAGTAGATATTCATAAATTTATACCTGGAGAGACAGGTACTTTCATAAATTAATTTATTTTCTGCAGCTTTTGTTTGTCTGCATAATCACATATTTCTTTCATTAGTGTTTTTAATTTTCCCATTTTGAATTGTTTTTCTTTTTTCCTCCTCTTTCCCAAATGTCTAAACAAAAAGGGAGATTTCTCTACCACTTGAGAAAGAGAAAATACTGGAATAAACCCCTGACAACATGAATTAAACTCTTAAGTTTTCTTTGACATATTTCTAGATAAAATATTAAAAGCATAAGAAAAGTATCTGTGACTTGAAAAGGAAGGAAAAATACTAGAACTAAAATGAAGTTAAAACACAATTACTTCATTTTCTTTTCCCATAACCTCAGCAGATAATTGATATTACCGATTTAAAAGCTTGAAATTTTATATGTTCCTCTTTTTATTCCTGCAATAATCCATTTGAAGGATGTTCAGCACGTTTTTTTTTTCTTTCCTCCATATACAGGCTGCTGCCAGAGACAGGACAACATAGCAGAAAAACCATTCCTGTGAGTAGCTCTATATTCATTATATAACACACATGTTATACCATGAATTATGCACTATGCAGTGCTCATTACACAACACACGTCTTACATAACAGAATATAACAGAATGGCAATTCCTGAAGCAGGTAATTATGAAATGTGACTTATTAATCAAAATCTGTGCAGCAAACTGACCCTATGAAATATGTGTGATTAGACATTCTTATAAAGTAAGAGAGTAAAAAGAAAATTGGAAAGAGAAACTTGATCTGCTTCTGCTTGGTAATCAACACATTTTTTGACTCCAAGGGTCAGATATGCCAAATCTGTAGCTGAAGTCCCAGATATTTTCATCAGGAGAAGGTCTGGCCAGGGAAACACAAGCCCCTTTGTTTCTCATGTAATGCTGGTCATGCAGAAATGAAACTCATCGCTTGTAGGTATTTGCAGGACTAAATTCAGAAAAGTAACCTTGTAGTTCTGTGTAATGGCCTGAAAGAGGCTAAATAAAAATTCACATACTTTCATCACTTTATCTGAAATGGGAGACCTGTTGGTGTGGAATGCTGAAGACATGAGTTACTACGTTTAATTAAATGTAGTAGTACCTCTGTTACTCTGAATTTTAGTGAGAGGGAAAGGATTAACTATTCATAACAGTGAGATATTTATTGATGGGACCCTCAGGAACAAATCAAAACAAACAGCTCTCTTTCCAGTTTTACACAAGATATCCTTTTGGATGTCTTTCTTGGTGAGCCTTTGCCAAAAGGTGAAAGTATGACAGGTATTGAAGAGGGTCATTAATACAACACTCGTGTGTGCCTTACATTCTTTGTAAGGAATTCACTTCGTGCATATTGCAAAATCTGAGCCCCCAATAGGCTGTAGAGAAAACTTCAACTCCTCCTTCTGTTTACAATACCTGAGGTTTGTTTATTGAAACCAAGATCAGTGTTCTCACCGTGATATGAAAAGTTCTCAAAACCTTCATATCTGTTCCCAGAACGGCCATCCGTTCCCAGAGCAGCCAAGGACAGAATATTTGCCTGTTATTAAGAAGACGGTCTGAGAATCTTGTTGTTTATATAAAAGGTGGCTGAGAACCTAATTATTTACAGAATCAAGCCTGGGAACCGCTGCTTTACAGCTGCCTTTTATTTTTCCCTTAGCTGAGTACCTTCATGGCCTCTTTCTTTAAGCCATGTTTGAACCAGGCTCTCCACACAGCACCTCACAAGGAGTGCCACTGACAGCAAAAATAAGATAGATTTCCAAGCCAAGCACATTTTGCTGAATTTCTGTGTCACTTTGGTGCGCTAGCGTTCAGCGACGTGCTTTCGTGCCTTGCTGCACACAACGTTCCCTGGGTCCAAAGAGAGGTTTAGTAACAACCTCTTAAGGATGCAAATGTGAGACACATCTTGTTTTCCAAGGGAAAACACCTCCTACTTGAACAGGAGCCCACTGGAGGACTCTCATGAATAAATCTCCTTATGGAAATCCCAAGGCTGTAGCTGGACCAACAGCAGCACCTTTCAGAGGTGGCATTTTAGTGAACCTTCCCTGTCCCCATGAGCTAAGAAATTCACAGAGCCAAAAACCCCCAGGAAGGGCAGTCACACAAATGTGCTGCTGGAGCTGTGTAAATAGCTTTCCATCCAGTGCCATTAAAAACAGTCATAAAACCCAGCTTATATTCCTGCAATATGCTTCCTTTCCCAGTTTAGGCTTGGTTTATACATTAAAGGTTGTTTTCTCTCAGGCAAACAGAGATGACTATCGGTTTTTTCATGGGACTCCACATGCCAAACACTTTATAGCCCAGGGACTTTATTACACACATCTTCCTGCCAGAATGTGAAATTACTGATCTGAGCTTTCTTTTCTTTTCTGCACTCACCAACCTCCATCTGAAAGAAATCCAACTACACAGTGCTTTGCTATAGTCAGTTTTTTTCTAGGATCCAAGTTCCTTGGATCCCATTTTCCAGCTGGGGTTTATTTTTAGTCCAGATGACTCTTGTTTTAGGAGTCACAATTTGCAAAGAGAGTTGGATCTAGTGTTTACTGTGGTTGGCATTAATTTCTCAGTGCAGAATTTTGTGTGGTACAGGACCATTTCTGAGGACAATGGAGGATTGCATTCACTGATGAAAACAGACACCTGATGAACCACTGGGGTTAAAAGGCCTGAAATTCATTCACATTCTGTTCAGCTTCAAACCTTTCATTGCCACAATTCCCAGCAAAATACCACAATGGAATCTACCCTGCTAGCCTAGGTTCCCATTATTATATTTTTTCCCATTATTATTATATTTTTTTCAAAACTTATTCTTTACCTCTCACTGCAGAGACAACCAGAAAGGTCTGGGGGATTTTTCTGTGAAAGATGATCATGAATTTTTCTCTTCAAAACATAGAGGGACTTTAAAACAGAAGATGTAAACTGATAGAACTGTCAGCTTCAAAGGACAGATGAATCCTATATTGCCCCTAGAAAGACTACCTGGGGCCAAGACTCAGGTGAATTCCCTTTAAAATACCCTTAACTGGCACAGAGCAGAACCTAAATTCTGGAAAAGTACACAGAGCATGGTGAGAGCCCATTCTAAGTGAATAGCAAATAACTGTGGAGTAAAAGGTTTTAAATGTGTTTACTCAAAGTGAGTTTATAACTGATTCTTGCTACACAAATTTGCAAAGTGAGTAGCCCATCAAAAATATGTCATTAATTTATTTTGAGAAATATTTATCCTATACACAAAAATTTATGTGACTGGTAGTTAAGACACACTGGTTGAAATGAAATAAAAACAATTCCAGTTGATTACTATCTTTATCTATGCCAATTAAGGATTTTGTATCATCCATTTTATTACAGACATCTGGATTTAACAAAGCTGTTGTCAGAGGCATTAAAATACTTTTCACCTTCCATAAAGAGATGTTTCAATAATAAATCAGACTCAAGGATACAAAGAGTACACATGAAATATAGCCTTTTGCATCCATGGAACTGTCCTGGGGCCACTTGTTCAGAACACTGATGTTGCTCTAGAAAAAAACCCAACTAATAAATTTCCTATCTTTTTCAATCTAAGCCTATTTTAACTCTTTTTACAGAGCACAGAGAAACCAGGGTGAACATTTTGTGTCTGAACTGATAGGTCAGAGTAGTGGTTGGTATCCAACTAAATGGCAAAAGGAAATGATGCATAAAGAAGAAAATTGTAATGCAGCCATGGATCACTTCTGACACTTTCAATTAAGGTTTTGTTTGGTTAAACACTTACAAGTTTTAATGAGTGGTTTTGCAAAAAATTAATTAAAATATTTCCACTTAAGTTGCCTGACTTCACAAAAACTCCCCCAAAAGCCTAAAACATCACATTTGTATTTGATTGTTTTCATACATTTTACTTTCAGATAACTGCACTCCAGAGCATTGCTAAACTCTGATGCTGAATCCTCTGCAAACTAAACTCTGCACAGAGTTCTTTTTATTAGGAACATTTGCATGTCAAGATCCTTAAATTTGCATTATTAACATATTTTTTAATAATTCTATTTCATGAAGGGAGGCTTATTCCATCTATAGAAACGCATCTAGTGAGAATTGAAAATCAACTTCCAAACTGAAAATCTCTCCATAATTAAAGCACAACATAAGTAAATCCCTAGGGTGAACTCCAGCATGGTAGTTTTGTCTGGTAATGCTCTCCTTCCTGGTATTTACTGAGAATGTGTGTTGCTATGATAGAGGAAAAAAATCAGCATATTTGTTCATACGCATTTTACAGCCCTGCTTGTAAAAACTCTGCATCTCTGAACGTGCTACTGTGAAAACTTCTGTCTTTCCTTGCAAAATAATTTTCATTCCTGCTACCCTTGAATTTATCAATTACCTTCCCACTGGAAGCTGCTGGGGGGGTGGGAAGGTGAAACACATTTTTATTTTTATTTTTATTTATTATTGGATGCTAGAATCCTTTCCCAATCACAGACTGGCTTGATGAGAGCCACCAGGAATGAAAATCAGCACAGATTACAGAGCTTGAAATAACTTTGCTTCAGAAAAGAAAAACAAATCTATCCCAAACCCACTACACACAGCAGGGCTGGCAATCCAGTTCATAGTGCTGCATCTCATGCTGCACTTCCTTGCTTTGGAGCCCACAAGTATTGACATTATTTGCCAGAACTCTAGAAAAAACTCTAAATTTCAAAATGTGCAATTATTGTATTTCAGTTTTTACACGAAAGAAAACAACACAACTTGCAGACAACCACTCCTAAGGAATTTCGCTATTTCAGTGTTTACAAACACTATTTCTTTTAATAAAGATTAATGTTCCTCTTGAACTTGCTCAGGAAATTTACCCAGGTTCCACTCCCTCATAAAACAGGAGATTTGAGTCATAACATAAATATTCCAACAGTTCTGCACTTCTTATTAAACAGCAATACATTTCCACAACATCTAAAACAAGAGTAATGGAGTACCTATTCTCACAAAAATGAAATATGCTTCAAAAACAATGACTTTGCTTTTATTCATTACAAGAAAAACTTTAAAACAGTTTAAATAGTGACCTATGTTATCATACTTTCCAATTAAACTCCTTTTAATATTTCTCAAACACAGCCTGGAGAATGTGCTTGTTGAAAAAGCAGGAATGTGCCTTTTCCCATTGAGAAACCTCAGTCACAGAGAAGTGCTAAATTACTTTGCAAAATCATAGATGTTAATATCTAGTGGGCAATTAATTTGATTTCCCAAGAAGCCTGTTCCCCGACTAAATTAATGTGCATGCATTTATGTTGTGCTGGACATTGGTCTGTCCTCTTAATCAGAATTAAACACAAGAGCTGAAGCCAAGGAGAAAAGGGGCTCTCTCTTGATGCTGTTAGTGCCATCACAGCTATTATGGACAAATAGCATCATTCTCATATTTCAGAGTCCCTGAGTGCTTCTGGGGAAAAGAGAGAACAAAAACCACAGAAAGGAGGAAAAAACCTCAAAATGTTCGCAGCTTTCACTGTGGACAACAAAAGGTTTTCACAGGAGACAGGGCCACTGTCTCTGTTTCCATTTTCATTCTCAGGAATAAATATTACAGAATTAATTCCTCCCCTAACTTTCAGCCTCCTGTTTCCAGCAAGGTTGATTCTGACCAGACATTGATGGAAAGCAGTTCAGACGCAGTGGAAATCATCTTCTAAGTCTACAAAACTTCTACAACCATCTTCAATAACTTGCTCTGTTTGGTGCTCTCTCTCCAAAACAGCCAATGTGTTACCTTTGTGCTGTTAGAAACTGATTTAATCTCTGTAACAATGCCTTCACTCAGCTTTGAAAGATCATTATTGAAGGCAGTTATTGCAGTACCAACCCCAGAAATACCATTAAAATATATCTATACATTTATTCATGCATAAAGGTTAATATTGGAACTCTTATTACCACAGTGTGCTGCTTTTCTAGTTAGAAATTTTAAAAATTTTATATATATATATAAAATATATATATTATTTTTATATATTATTTATATATACCTATTATTTTTATTTCTAAAATAGAAATATTATATATATTTAATATTATATATTTTATATACTTTATATATTATATATTGTATATAGGATATAAATATATTTTATATATTTATATATTATACATATAATATAATATAATATAATATAATATAATATAATATAATATAATATATTTATATTTATATTTATATCATATACAAATATAATATAAATATTTTATATTTATATGTATTATATATAATATACATAAATATAAAAACTTACTTGCTTAAGAGCTGCCTACAGAGGGAGTTTACAATCACTTTTTATTTACTTCTCAATAAAGTCCAGAATTCGAGCTACATGGTTATCATTTTGTGTCCTTTTTTCTCCTTTTAAGATAGGTTCCCAGACTAATATATCACACCATGTTTCCTGTTTCTGGGATGTATATTTAAAACAGCTTATTCACCATCAGCGCCAACATGCTGACATACCACAATATTTTTTTGCATGAAAAACACTACTTTGTCCCTTGCATTTATGCAACTAAGCAAGTTTAGGGTTTTTTTTTTTAAAGCAGAATTTTTGTTCATTCCTATTTCTCACAGAAATCTATTCTGAAACTTACCCAGCACAGCAATTCTATTTTAGCTGTTGGGGAAGATGAAACAAGAAAGCCTTATAAATATGATTGCCTGGCAAAAGATTTTGGGAATATGGAAACTATTAGCAAAATTGAAATGAAAGCAAGCTTTGAGATACCTCAGCTACTGAACAACAGGTGAATGTTTGACTGCTTCCATGTGAATTGTTTTTAATTAATGACCAATCACCATCAGCTGTGTTGGACTCTGAGGAGTCGGCCATGAGTTATTATTTCACTCTTGTTAAGCTTTCAAATGTATCCTTTCTCTTTCTTTGGTATAGTTTAGTATAGCATTCCTATAATATAATATCATATCATAATAAATCAGCCTTCTGAAAACAAAGGCAAAATCTCATCTCTCTTCTCATCCTGGGAAGCCTCACAAACACCACACACCTTCTACTGTAAAAAATAAAAATAAAAAGCTGCAGAAAGATTCCATGTATTACAATGGAGGCGGTCCTGCATGTCTCCTATTTACTT
Organism: Zonotrichia albicollis; assembly: GCF_047830755.1. Lineage (NCBI taxonomy): Eukaryota > Metazoa > Chordata > Aves > Passeriformes > Passerellidae > Zonotrichia > Zonotrichia albicollis. The sequence continues at coordinate 54,624,957 of NC_133824.1, forward strand.
CTATTGCCTAAACTTGTCTTACTATGGGTTTTCAATCCAAAAACACCTTATTACTTTTAAATTTACAAACAGGTCACAGAAGTCCCTATCTGCAGCACAAATCAATTATTCCACTATTTTGGTGGAGTTAAAAACATTCAAGAAATGCATCTTTTCTTCCAAAAACTGCACCACATCTCTGTATTATCAGCACACCAAATAAAATAAGCATTTGCTTTGTTTATCAGGAAAAAGGACTGTCCTAACTTTTTAAGTAGTGTGGTTTTAAATGTGACTCCTGACTGGACAGCAAACACCACATTAAGAGGTTCACAGGCTTTATGAATAAAGATTTTTATTTGTTTACATAAAATCTATTTCTTGCATGGAAAAGAACAGAAGTTGTCCTTTGTAAGAGTAACTAGAACTTCAAATTTCATGTCTGTACACAACTCTGCCACCTGAAAACTGGCTGCAGTGAGAATTAATGACCTTTTATAATATTGTGACCTATCACAGTGATGAAAAACAGACTGCCCATTTTATGATATTTTTTCATCTTTTCATTCATCCAACTCATTACATGGAAATACTCCAGTTATTCAAGGAACTACTGTCAGTTTGTTCAGTATGAAAAACATAACAGAAATACAACTTGTGTGCATCTAAGAAAATAGAATTGTTCCATCTTTTGTATTAGCAGAGGCAAGAAAAAAAATACAATTTCGGCAAAGTCACAATAACTTTAAACATTTACTTGGCCAAAATCTTGAAAAGGCATTCTTGTTGGCATGCCTTGGGGATGCTGGATGCTAAAACATCTCCACTGTGAACTTACAAAGATTTCAACTTGATAAATTGACTCATTCAAGGATTAAATACCCTCTCAACTCTGGGAATAACACACTTTCTCCAAAGTTAAACTCTAGTGAATATATTCTTCCTAAGTGTGACGTTATGTGCCTCACAGAAGTGAAATGCTGAATACTTTTCAGCAGCCTTTTCAAGACATTAACAGGTCTGGTGGAGGTGACAGCTCAGAGGAATCATCATGTAATCTAAAAAACACAATCATGACCCAAAACAGCTACATCAAGGTGCTAAAGGAAATTGCTCTCATTCTGTTTCCCAATACCAGTGGCCCAAGCAAGAAGCCCCAGTGAAAGCCAGTTACTGTTCTGAGAAACAGACCAGGTCTGGAAATTCAGATTTTGCTGAAGAGCTTTAGCACACACACTGCTGCTGGGTGAGCACTTGAGTGTCCCTGTGTCTCACAAGGCACATTATTTCAACTGTGGATTTACACACGTCTTCCCATCTTCAGTTCTCCAGCTTCACAGAGAGTGGAGACGTCATGAAATTACAAGTTTAAAGTAATCAGATAGGTTTTTAACAATCCTTATACGCCAACAAACTAATTAACACTCTGACTCTTTCCTTGGATTTCGCCTTCAAGTTTGAAGACTTCTTTCCCATGTGGACTGAAGAATGGATTACAGGGAGATGCACAGACATAAAAATGCTCAAATACATTCACATGGCACCTTCACATAAATATTACAACAGCCAGCACATCAATGGGTGAGTGATTTGTGAAGTGAGGCCAATCCTCTACACTAATTTCCGCAGCCCATTACCCACTCCTGTTTGTTATTATAATATCCAAGGCTCCCCACAGCACGCTGAATTTGCTGTTACAAGAAATATAAAGCCTGTGCTAATGGCACACAGAGCAAAGTAAGATGCAGGTCATGAGAAGGTGAAAAGAAAGTGAGGCCTGGGGAAAAGATCAGAAAGCACAAGCTCTTTTTGGCCTTATACTCAATAATCAGCCATTCTGAGAGCAGTGTATGTACAATATGTTGCTATCCACATCATCCAACCCCCCTGAAGTATCTTATATCACAGCTGGGAATAGCCAAACCCCAAAAATTGTATCCCAAAAGTCCTCTAAGAGCAAATGCTTGTTTTCTAAGAGACACTTAAGCACCTCTAATTGATCTGTCTCCCCGCATTGTTACTCTCAGCTTCTTGTTAAAATAGAAACTGTGCTATGTACTTTTTTTAAAGAGACTCCCAGCGAGATAGCAGCCACAGGACACCTAAATCTTTCAGAGAAAAAGACTTTATTGCTCTCTTTATCAAGTTCTTCCCATCTCACTCAGCCCTGAAGATTCAGAGGAAGAAGCTGACACTGCCCAGAGAGAATCCTGTGTTTGAATGGAATTTATGCATCATGGATGAGGTGTATGAATATGCAACAGGCTGTTGCCTTTAAGGGTTAATCCTCTGTTAATGTGTGTCCTTTTTCTGGGTTTATTTTGCCCAGAAAGAGGCACCCAGACTGTCTGTAACTCTTTGTTTCTATTGCCTCATATTGTCCTAATCCAAATTGTCCAAGTTATTATTACTCTAATTACATTGTTATTTTTATAACCATTTTATTACAATTAAACTTTTAAAATTCCAAAATCAAGTGATGGGCGTTTTTCACACTTCCCATGTCAGTTGTCTGGATAACCTTCTCCCAGAGAGAGAGGAAACTCCTGATTCCACCTCAGCAAGGGAGATCAGCGTGCCAGAAAAGCAGAGGCAGAGCAGAGAACAAGGGGAGAGCAAAAGAACCATGGAAGAACAAAGGGAAAACACCACAAGGTGCTTAAGAGAATGAGACATAAATCACACTGCAAAAAGGAAAAGGGAGGGCACACAGAAAGAAAAGCTTGTGAAGATCTCAGGCACTGACCTGAGGTGCATCTCCTGCAGCTACAGCTCACGGCACCCAATTCTGTGAAACCTTTCTACCCCTTGTCACTGCCTGCAGTGGGGACAAAGCCAGGCACAATTCTGATGCCTCCAGAAATGACACAAGTAGGGGCCCTTCAGCCATAGCAACTGCAAACAGAAAATGACTTTTGTTTAACCTTCTTTTTGTTTTTTCCTTTCTTGAATTCTTATTATGTTAAAAAAAAGAAGAGGAGAATAAAGTCTTTGAGGACACCCTCCTCCCCTGTAACAAACGATCTGACAATCAAGACACCCACTGCTCTGACTGGAAAAACACTCATTAATGATTTTCTGGATTGCAGGAGACAAAAAGATATTGCAGAAATAACTAACAGGCCAATTTAATTCCGTTGGATTTTAAAAAAAGTATATATGGATGCACAGGCATGTCTCTCAAAAAGCCATTATGCTTTTGGTAATTTCCTTCAAGGTTTTTGCTTTTTTAAACTATTTACTTTTGAAGACTATTACGATGCATGAAAGTAATTGCACTGGAGCCATTCTAATGGCTAGCCAGACATTCAATTCACCACAAACGAATTTACTCATTCCATTTCTTCATGGAAGGACAACAAAGCAGTAACTTTAATTTATGATATTATTCCAACATTTAACTTGCTTGGTACAATGTAACTGATGACCTTACACAGACCCACACTCCCCTATCCCTGCAATACATTACACTTCAATTGCACGCCCACAGGAATTTTTTAGGAGTTCTTTGTGTCTACAGGGTAAGGGCAGAAAGCCCCACTGCTCCTGACATTGCACAGGAGCTCTCTAACCTCACCCAGGTTTACACCAGTAACTCACAGTTTACACAAGTCTTTCCAAAATTTAATCCAGATTAGGTTTGTAAATTCTGCATCAAATTCAATTACACAAATATGTCAGGCTCTGCTTTAGAACAGAAAGCATTAAGGACTAAATTTGAATTTTAAAAAACCCACTTTTGACATTTACTTTGATCATTAAAAATTAGTCTTCAATCTGGATTTACTTACTCTAAGGTTAAAGCCTTTGCATCTTGCTATGTTTCTATCTAATGAACATACAATTACTCCTCATCATTAAACACAAAGGACAGTAAAACCAGCTTTTAATCTGGTTGGTTTTGTTTGTTTTTTTAATTAAAAAAAGACTTCAAGTCTCTGACTTGAAGAGACATTTCTAGTCACAGTGTCTAACCCCTTGGTAACCTGGGACATCAACACAGCAAACAAAAACATTTGACAAAAATCAACCTTGATCTCACAGGTTCACCCTGCAGAAAAAAGCTTCACAAACAATACCTTGCATGGCAAGCACATGGCTGTTCATGTGCCACTGGCCTGACAGCATGGATTAGGAGAAAACAAGATTAAACGAAAAGCCTGACTTGGATTTATTTCTCCCTGCTAGGATTCCAAATCCAATGCCAGTGCTGGAAAGAAAAAAACAAACTGAATTCTCTGCTGACCAACATTTCTTCAGTAAAACTGATAACTAGATTTTTATCACTGAGCATTTACACTGGGGGGGACACAGAAACAAAGAATCACCTCACCTAAACCAGACTGCTGGCCTTTGTCAACAGCCTCTTGTTCATTTTAATCAAGGACATCAGGGTGAACAGCTGATGATTTCTCTTCCTAAAGGAACAATTGGCAGCACCTGCAAAGGTGTTAACCCAGCACCTCTTTGAAAGTCACAGATGTAATGATGCAGAACTAGCTTGAGCAAAAATTCAACTAAAAAGTAACCCAGTATCACTATCATCTTCAGTTTACATGGATGTGGATATTCCCACTGCACCGTTAGCACTGGCAATGAAACCCACCAAAATCTCTTCCTAGCGTTTCAAAAATATCCCGCTTTGCTTGTAGCATTTCTCATTCTACATGTGAGAAAATTAAAATCAAAACCTAAGAAGGAGAGTAAAACAATGTCCATTTGCTGTTATTGTTGGTTTTACCCTGATCTGGGAAACAATCAATAATTTTCTGCTCTTACGTAGGACATTAGATCTCTCTTATTTTCACATGGATTCATTACCAGCAATTTTTCCTCCTGTTTAGTAAGCAACCAAATAGTGACAACCTTTTGTACAGCATCGGAGGTTTCTTAAATGCCATGTTTATAAATATTACCGCAGATACAAATTATTCTTGCCACCTGTCCCTTAAAATGTTAGGCTGCCCTTTAAATGTTTATTTTACCTGAAGTTCATCCATGTTGTGGAAGTTAATGAGCCTCCTGAAACTGCATCATAAATATCTCCCTCTCTGCAGCATTTCTTTTCTATGGGCAGTGTCTGGGGGACCTCTGTAAAGATCCATCAGATGTGGAAAGAGCCACAGCCTTTTGCCAATTTGTGCATCTTAAAAACAGAGTGAGAGTCCTTGCAGCAGCTGAATCCAAGGGGAGCTAGCACACAGATTGAGAAGTGACATTTCTCTCTCATGTTCAAAATACAAACAATAATAAGAAAGTAGAAGGGCATTTTAATTCCAGACCATCTGCCTGTGGGCAGGAACCCAGGCTGGTACAGGGAGCTCTCCCAAGCACACCTTTACAATTCCAGCCTGTTCATCACCTGTGCTTGTAAATTAATCAGGTTTCAGCACTGTTTTGCAGCAGACACCAAAAACCAGATTAGGACTGTGTGTAAACCTCTCTCTGGGTCAACTAATTGCCCTCACTTTCCTCCCTTCTGGAACAAAACCACAGAGACAGGTTTTGCTTTTAGGTTTTCTCTCTGAAGTCATATTCCTTTCACTACTATCACATGGGAATAATTACGCTAGGATTTGGTTCGGTGGATAGGAATCTTGAGGGTTTTGGTTTTTTTCCTGTGAAGAGCCATCTAGGGAAACTAATTGTAAAGAACTGTTTTGATAACATGATTTAATGGGAATAACGATTACAGTTTTAGACTTTGTTATTGTATTTTGCATTCCAGCTTTGCCAGACATCTTTCCTGTAGGCTGTTTGAGAATATGGACATAGCACTCATCAGGGGGTGAGCAACCTCCCAGCATCAGACACCTCCAAACAAGCACAGAACTAAGCTGCTGAGAGGAGCACTCATTAGCAACACTCCTTTTGGAAAGCAAGAGGAAAAGGGAGATAAAGAGAAGTTCAGACATTTTGACATAACTTTGGAAATAAACACAAAACCAGTGGTTAGAGAGAGGACACAGTCTCCAGCTACGTCAGGGAAGGTACAGGTTGGACTTCAGGAAAAAATTTTTCACCAAAAGAATAATAAAGCACTGGAACGCTCTTCCCAGGGAGGTGGTGGAATCACCATCTCTGGATGTGTTTAAAAAAAAGGATGAACATGGCACTTGGGGATCCCACACCTGTGACCCCACCTGCCAAAGCGCACAGCCCAGCCTCCGAGCCAACTGCACTGTGCTGAGAACACAGGACAAAGTCATAACATCACAAAGTCAGTTTTCTTCCCCTCCACAAAGTATACAAGGAAGCAAACAGATTTGCTGAAGGGCAAATAGAGAAGGGAATCAGGAGAGTTGCACAGCTACCAGTGACAGGAATCTCTATTCATTTAAAGAGGCCATTTGGCAATAGCTTAAATCCAAAGCTTCCACTGCAGCCCCTGTATGAATTAATTCGGTAATACACAGAAAAGAGTGGGTGTGCATTTGTGTGAGACTGAGTGAAATAGGGGAATAAATGCAGATAGCCTGACCTGCGAGATGCGATCACTGTCTATTTTTAAGAGCATTTACAGAAGGGGAATTGAGGATACCATATTAAATGAGTAAGTCTACTAAATCTGATAGCCCTGCTTGTACAGTGGTAACGCCTGTACCCACTCAGCCCAACTTAAATCCAAGACTGTTCCTTTTTTATTAGAAAAGAGAATAAATAAAAAGTATTCTGACTTGCCACGCCACTGCTAGATCATCATTTGGCTCTGAATTTGAACTATTTACCACAGCCCACCATGAAATATCATTACAGCGTTTTAGGTCTAACCAGCTTGGGTATGAAAGGTATCTCCATGCAGGGGTACATCCTGGTAAGCACAGCGAAGGACCCCCAAGCTGCATTATATCCAGGGAACTGCAAGGAATTCTGACCAGGAAGATTAGGGCGTGTTTACCATTGAAAGTTCTCCTGGCTTGGAGCACACAGTGCTGCTGGGTGAGGAACAGGTCCTGCACTTTCTATATTTATGCTCAAAGTGTAGGAATTTCAGAAGAACAAGCAGAAAAAGGGTATATTCAAGCCACAAGAAGTTCATTGTTCCTCACAACTCTTTGGCTAAATTTTTCTTGGTCCTTGAGATTAGTGTAATCCTTGTTTTAATCTAGATCTGGTTAGAAACAGTTAACAACAACAGAGAAATTATATTGCTGAAAAATGCACTGCTGTTTTGTAAGCTAAAAATAAGTTTTACTGTGAGAGACTCCATAAATAAATACTAAGACCCTCTTAAGCCCCCATTCAAGTACATTTTGTGGGAGCTGAGTAAGACTACAATACAGAAACAATCTGGTCTGTCAGCCTGTGAATAACAACACTTAAGTGCTCCATCTTCTGCACCTCATGAGCACTTCACAGAGGTCACTGTGTCCAGGGTGTCCTTCTCACCCAGCTCACATCCCTTGCTAGGGATCTGCCCACACGTTTGCATTCCATGTAACATGTTAATCCAGAAAAACAACAAAAATGTGGAATGCATTAAAAAAAGTAATAAAAATATGTATTTTGAGTAGGCCCTTGATGTTACAAGCTGCTTTTTCTTAGTGACAGTTACTCTTAGCTGATTTCTCCACTTCTAACATTGCTGCCAAATCACTGACAAGGACTTGCAGGAAAGAATAATGAAACAGAGAGAGAAAAAGCAAGGCATATGCTGAGGTTATACCAGATCTTATGTTATTTCTTGTGACTTCCCAGACTGAGGAAAGATTTCAGTAACACATAATTGCTCTAACAATTGTTCTACATTATTAAAAGAAGGCAGTTTTTAAGTGACACACGGTATACACAGAATCACAGAGAGGAGCAGCTACACACTAAATTAATAAATGCCATTTATTCATTGTTGTCTAGGCCTGTCCAAAAAGCTCTTCAATAGCAGCCTCATAAGCTACTCACACAGTCAAAGTCCAAATGCGCTCAGCTCTATCTCAGAATGAAAATCATTAAATATTTTACTAGATCAAGGCAGGCCTAGATCAAAGCTAATTATTGAAACACCTTTATTTCAATCTTCTGTAACAAGTTACTTTCTGCAGTGCTGCTACCAGAGGTTGCCCGGACCATTCTGGGAGAAGAGCCACAGGTTCTGTTGGCAGGTTTGTCTGAAGGTGTTCCAGGATATGGGTTTGAAGGTTTTCTAATGCTTTCCAACATCTCACTTATCTCACCTGGGATATCAGATGACAGCCACAATAATGTTTGGGGGTTTTTCACAGAACTGTGACATTCTTTCCTCTCAGGCTAACAAATCTACAGGCCAAGAGCCAGCAGTGTCTTCCTTCACAGGTGCCCATACTCAATGAGAACAGACCCCCAATGTGCAGGAGGAGAGCAAAGCTGGCATTGCAACAGGAGCACGAGAAAGATCTCTGAATGCAAAGCTTGTGACCCCCAGAATCACACATTCCCTGCTCCCAGGCTCCCACCTTGTGTCCAGGAATGAAGGGCAGCACATTACTGATATCAGCCTAAGGCACATGGAATGACATCACCAGCATTTTCCTGCAGGCCTGCCTGACTCCTCAATCACCTCGCTTGTTACTTGGTTTGCTATTTGTAAAATTTAATGGACATGTAGATGAAATATGTATGAGGGCATCACACAGCAAAATCAAAGCCTCTAGCAGGCTCTGGCTTCTGAACAGGCATTCATCTTCCCTACAGGAAAGCTTTCAGGTGCATGGAGCTTTATCTTCCCCTCTGTAGTGAAATCTCACTACAGAGATGTTAAGAACAAAAAAAAAAACAACAAAAAAAGAAAACAACAACAACAAAACACCCCCACAAAAGCAAAACAAAAAAACACCAAAAAAAAAAAACCAACAAGAAAAAACCCCACACCAAATAAAAAAACCCCCTAACAGTTTTATTAGTTTTCTGGCTGATCTTTTTAGCAAATATATTTTCAACCTTTGTGTCAGAGTGCAGGTTATATGAAAACAGTATGCGAAGAAATGTAATTTTGAGAAACAAAGAATCCTAAAAGCCAAAGCCATAAAAAAGTCATTTAAAATAACAGTCTAACAACACCTAGGAGAGTCTGCACCTTAACTTCATTTACTCTTCACTCCTAAGCCTTAAAGAAATTTGAGACACACAATTCTGACAGAGAAAGAGTACCTTGTGTGTATTCAAGAGCCACTGAAAGAAGAATATAATTTTTATGTAAAATAAAGCATCATCAAAAAAGTCACACTGACGAGTGAGTCACCCTGTTTTGCATGCTATCTTTAGCTATCAATGCTACCATTGCCTATATAATGAAAGATATAATGTCAAGGAATTCATTTAAATGAGTGTGTCTGAACAAAATGGGGATAGGTACAGATCAGATGCACATGTCACAGCGATGGAAAAGTGACCAGAAAAGCCCAGATAAAATTGTTTCTACATTATTTTCACAACTTAACATGAACTAGACCAGTGATGTGCATTTTTACTGTCTGTTAGCCAGGCTGTCAAATCTGTCCAATACATCACTGACTCTGAGGAAAAGACCTGGCAGAAGGAATGCCTGGCTTTGGAAGTGTTTGCCCAGCATGGTAAGGAGCAGGAGAACATACTGATACAGGGGAAATGGAGGAGGTGGGCATGGAAAATTAAACATTAAACACTGAGACCTCACCTATCTCAGTAAATCCATGGGGAGAAAATGCTTGAAGTTTCAGAAGAGAATGGAAAACACTATCATGCATGCTTGACCTGCTCTTGTTTATGGCTGCTGCTCAAGACAGGACATCTTTTATTTGATCCAGTACTGTTAGGTACTAAAAAGTGGTGTAACAGGAAAACAGACTGGAGAGATGCTACAAAGACCACCATACCACTGCCTACTAAAAGTACAAACCACATGGAACACAACAGTTTATTAAAATGCACTTCTACATGTAATGAAACTTGGTGGCAACATGACAAACCTGAACTGGCCTCAGTTTGTCACCATCTGAAGTGACAGATAAGACAGGGTTCTGTGGGCTAAAGGGATTGCTGAAAGGAATTGCGCACATAGTCAGACCAATAATAAAGCAGTCTCTAATATCAAATATGAGCTGCATAATAAAGTCCAAGTTTGGCTTTTATTTTAAACTGAATGCTCATCATCTCCAGCAACATCCCCATTCTCCTCCTGTTTGCTTCTCTCTCCCACGTCTCTTGTTGATACACTTTGGCTTCAGCCTAACTGAAGACAGTCTATCCATCAAAAGGGCTCTCCTATTTCCATCTGTAAAGGAAACTGAAGACCCGAGGCGGTGTTAATTCATTTTAATTCATGTTGGTGTACAGAAGGCAATGAAATTGGCAGAGGAACAGGGCATCACTCTAACACACAGGGAGCTTTGCTGCCACTGGCTTCAAATGAGGATTCTTTTCCTTTTGGGAGCCTTGTGTTCACAGCACTTCTAACTTCAGTGTTCTACAGTTTGCTTTACTGCTCACAGAAAAGTCCAGGTTCATGTTCCCTCAGCTCTCACTCTGGTTTGGCATTTTTATATCCTGAGAAACAGGTACAAATATTAGTCAGGGAAGAACACTGTTTTGTCTCTGATCAGAATGTTAAAAGACAATTTACAGCAGAAACACTATGGTGGTATCCCTTAAAGCACATCACAGCAAAGCTGTGTTTTCAGGGGCTAAGGAAAAAGAAAATCTTCCTGCTACCTGTCTTGGTTTTCTTCATAACATACCAAAGATTCGAAGTAACTCCATTCTAAATTTAGCTGCTTTGACAATGCTGTTGATGCCACATCTCTTCTTGCTTTGGTGATATTCTTAGAAAGTTAGAGATGTTGCCAATTTGCCTAATTTCTTATATAACAGGGCAAAAATTAAGGACTCCTTTAACCTCATCTGTCTTTGCAAAACTACATCAATTTACACTGACTAAATTTGACTTTCAACTCAGCACTGCTCTCATATAGTTCTCAGATTTCTGAACAGATTTTCTTATGAATATTTTCAAAATTTCATTAAGTTTCCCGTCCTTACTATTCTTCACATCTCATCTGTGCTGTATCACTAGGATATTATCAAGCAGAATTAGATTCCAACAGCTTGACATTAATGTATCATCACAAAACGTTCCCAGACCTGGTGTTGCTGACCCTACTCTCCAGGTAAAATCAAATGAGAGTTGCATAGCAGAGGGGAATTAGGCTTGCAATCTCAGTGCAACAACAACAAAAATTCATATTTTCTTTGCCATTCTGAGTTCTGAGATGTGTGTACAAGTAATCTTTAGGAGCAGATCCCCCAGAAAACCATTTTCCAGTCCTCCAGCACACAAGGTCTGAAAAATAACATGGCTAAAGAGAACTTGTCTGATTTGCCTCCTAAACACAATGTGCTCTTGTTTTTCTTCACTCCCACTCCAGTTCCACACAAAACTTTTTCTTTCTAGCAGCATAAAATGAGTACATCTTTTTCTGTCGTACATGGAATTTTTAGCATACTTTTAAATAATTGAGCGGAAAGGGGAATATTACATGGCTTGTTCATTTATTGCCAGTTTTTAACTTGCTCTTTCTTTTCTGAATATCCTCCATACACCTGCCTGAAGTATGTACAAGAAATCACAGAAGGAAAAAATTGGTTCCTTTTCAGATCTCAAGTCTATCCTCTGCTATACTGTCATTTTTTAACACTTAAAAGAAAAGAAAAAGTGTTTTGAAAGTAAAAAGAGATGTCTGCTGTTGGAAAGCAAGAAGCACCCACGTGGTCAAACTAAGCAATATTTGTTTATGAAAAGCTAATACAATCAGAAGAGTTGTTTGCCATGTGAAGAAAATGACAGACACAAAGCTTTGAAAGCAGTCTTATTAAAGGCCCAGAATGCCTCATACAATCAGAGGGAGAAGGACTGCAAGAAGCTTAAAACCAGAAAAAAGGTGAGTGGATTCTAGGTAACACTGACAGCTTGAAGGTTATCAGTATTTCCAAAAGAAAATTCCTCATCTCACTTCACTTAGTGTCACCCATGACCAAATGCAATAAGAAATAAACCAAACTTTGCACTAATCTTTCACCCTCCCTCCCCTTCCCTGATACAGGGGTCTCCTCCAGCCAGGTCTTATGAGCTCTTGGAGACCTGTATCACACACCCAAGATAGCTCAGCTTCCCCAGATGGCATCAAATCAGCAGGATGGCTCCTGTGGTAGTGTTGGAAACAGAAAAGTTTTAATAAAAGGCAAAATAACAAAGCTCTTTACAGAGAAAAGCAGAGCCGGGGCAATAGGCTCTTGCTCCTGGTCAAACACCTCACAGAAGCCATTATTTTCTTTGTTCTCTTCTTTTTCCAGTAAATTGCTCAGGTGGGACTTTTTGGCTCCTGTCCAATCAGCTATCCTTAAGTTTGAGGTGAAGTTCCCCGGGTCCTATGAGGTGTCTTTTGACCTAATTGAGGAGAGAAACTTCTGGGCTTTTTTCCTTTTCAAGAAGACAAAGGATAGCTCCGTCCAACCCCATGGCTGCTCCGATGTGGCATTCACATTCTCTGAAAGATCCCTTTTTTCTCCTGGGAAGCTGAGAAGCCTCAGAGAAAAGGAAAACAACTATTACCTCATTTGCTTCTCCTGTGTTTTGCTCATATGGAATGTGTTTGGAGATTGTTTCATTGGATTCTGCTGTGAGTTGTTTTCACTCTTTGGCCAATCGGGGCCAAGCTGTGTCAGGACTCTGGAGAGAGTCAGGAGTTTTCATTATTATCTTTTTAGCCTTCTGTAAGTATCCTTTAGTATAGTTTAGTATAGCAGTCTTTAATACAATATAGTGTCATAAAATAATATAAAATAATTCCTCATCATTCCTCCCGGCCATGGGGATCCCTGCAAATACAGCACCCCAACACCAGTCCCTGTGGCTAGTCACCCTCAAATACACACAGAGATAAAAAACCTCTGGGCATTTACACATCACTTCAGCAGCACAAAGCACTTCTACAAACAGCAGTTGTGCCCCTGCGACAGAGCTGGGAATTTACAAACAACCTATTAGCCCTCTGTGTGGATACACTGAGAAAAGAGTGAGTTCTGCAAAATCCTTATGACAATACAGAAGTCAAGAATGAATTCAGAGCATAATGAAGCCACAAAAAAAAAAATTCCAAGATCACAGTAACTGCATTTACTTGAAGCAGCTGCTGTCGAGCTCCTCAGCTGAAATTAAAAAGTGATAAGAAATTATTATGAAACTTAGAAGGGAAAATTCTCATGGTTTAGGGTAATTTTAAGACTCATTTGTTGCCTACAATATAATCTTGAGCAGGATTATTCCACATATTTTGCAATTTGAAAATATTCAAGACAGCAACTTTCCTCAGCCTCCTGATTATTTCATCAGCAGCATCTCCTGGTGTATTTGAGATATTTGTGCTGCAGCTCCTCCAAAGCAAAGCAATGCACATGACCAAAGGATGTGGATCCAACCATGCCTCAGCTTCCCATGTTCCTGTCTCCAGCTGACTGCTGCTAAGGAATGAAACATCAGACCTTGCAATGAGAACTCCAAAGCTGTTTTCAAACTCAGGGCTACCTCTGCAGGGTTTTTTTCATCCTCTCAGCAAGTGCCTTACTCTCTCTGCAAGTGGGCATTCAGTGCTTTTACTGACCATAGAGCAATTAGGACATATTTATACAACCAATCTGCTTTAGTTTTCTGAAAGGGAAGGACAGGGATAACAGGTGAGGAAAGAAGTGAATACTGCCCTTGTCAAAATTTCTCTTTTTTTTCCCCCCAAAGCAATGAAAAAAACATTCTTTCAGAAAAATATGGGGTTGAGCCAACAAATATAGCATTTGCATAATAAGTCCCAGCAGGCTGCACACTACAGAGTAAATTACTATTGGGAAATACTCCATATAGATGGTAATTTTTCTGGATACTCTCTACAGAACAACTCAAAAGTAGAGATGCATAAATGTTGTCATTATTCATAGAAATTATGTATACATCTCCACAGATGAAAAGAAACGCAAGGAAATACATGAAAAATGTGCATATTATGGGGAAAAACATTCTATGTTTATACAAATATAATCTAATATCTGTATAGTACACTTGTGCAATATATGTATTAAAATTATATGTAAATATTTAGAGATGCACCATATATAGGTGCATTATAAATTAAATATAAGTCAAATCTGTGGGTAATATGATGAAAATTGATGTGACATCACAGTGCTACAAACAGTTGTTTTCCAGGCAAAAGCCAGGCAGGTAAAAGGCACCAAGCCCCAAGAAGCCTTAAAAAAAAAAAAAAGTACATTTTTTCACACCATCCTATTAGATTAGCAGCGTGAAAAACTGCAAATAGAGAAAAGGTTGAATATAGAAATCAATAATTTTTGTCAAAACAATAAGGAGAGAAGTAGAGCTGCAGCTCCTTGTTTTAACTCAGACATTCTGCTGTCAGTGTCCAGTGACACTGAAAACAAGGATTGACTTGTCTTCCTCAGCCCTGTCAAAGACTGGCTGTATTTTACCTAATCCCACTGCAAACCTTTGGGAAACATGCTTACAGCACCTCTTTTTGCAACTCAAAGTCTGAGAGAGTCAGCTTTCCAGCAAGTCAAAGGGATTACAGTGTAATTCATCAGAATATCTAATAAATAAATATAAAAAAAAATAAACCACACATTCCTTCTTTAGGCCTGCAGTGTGAATTTATAAATATTTTCCATTATAGTTATCACAAAACATCATCAGCCTCAAGCTCAAAGCACAGATTCAGTCACCACATGACAAAACAGTTCAGGAGTCCAGATGGAGTTTTCCACTCCATTTTCTCTCTGAGCAGTACCTTGACAGTAGGTGCTGCCTAGCATGGCCACTTTAATTCCTGTTAGAATCTCATGCAACTCCAAAGACTTCTCAACGACTTGTGAGAAAATCTTTTATGCATGTAAATCTCAAGGATCAGTCTGAACACGGCTCCAAATTTACACTCATCATATCTGGGAAGACTCTCATCTCTGGAACTGTGGAGGGAAATGCAAAGACCCTGTCACCCTTCCCACCGCCCTCTGAAAAATCCAACAAACCCATCCTGACATTTTCAATTAATCCCCTCTTTGCTCAGAAGCTGAAAAACCACCAGTCATAATCCAGTCGGGAGTTTACTACTAGTCTTCAAATGCAGACTGTGGGAGCTTTTGGGAGCTCTCTAATCCTTAGCTGAGAGTCAAATATTACTTGAGTGAAAAAATAAGCTGATTTTCATCTTACTAATTACTTACCAGAAATTTTGTCCAAAACCCAATGCCACTGGATGTGCGCTAAAATTTTTATAGAAGCTGAATAGTTGGGATTTTTGTTTGCTTTGTACTGAAATTTTCATGATCCAGAACTGAAAAAAGTTAAATAGTAATGTCTGGCAAGAAAAACATCACCTCTTTTGCAGGAAGTTCCTTTTTTTGCTCTAACTTCAAAGTCTACCATCTAATATTTCAAATAAATACAGTAAGAAGAATCCAACATCCTAACTACTACTCCTTTACAGATGTTGAACACAAAGAATTGGTCTAATCATTTAAAACTAATTTTAAAAAAAAAAATCACAGCTGCAGCCCATCAAGAACAACAGGGGCTTATCAAGGCAAGGCCTATATACAGGTATTCAAGTACAATACAGATATTTTACTAGGACTCCTACTATATTTCCCCCTTTCCTTTTTCTTACAGCGACAGGTTTTACATATTTTACTTACAATTATACAATACATATATTTTCCCAGCTCTCGACTGTACAATACAATACAACTAGGACCCCTACTATAGGGAAGTGACAGCAAGGCAGGGCAGAGCCAAGCTGAAAAAGCAGACTGAACAATTCCAGCCTTAGCCTGTTAGGAACACATTTCAGACTGCAGCAAAACCCAGGAGCTGTCAGTGCTCACTGTTGTGGATCGAGCTGCAAAGCTTAGCCAGGAATTGGGTTGGAGTTACATAAACCCTAATTCAGAAAGGATTTCAGCTCATTGTCTGCTCCAGCTAACACAATTACAGAAGCAGCTTTGTCAATACACTGCAAAGATTTATTCTTTGCAAATGTTCCTGCTTCATTTACAACCGGACGGGAATTAGGACAGAGACAAATGATGCCCACTGTGCGGGCAAAGCTTCCAAAGGAGATGAGCAGTGGGGAGGAGTTTGGGTTCCTGCTGACACACCACGGATGGCAGGGGAGTGAACCCTCCCAAACACAATGGGGAAAAGGAAAAGCACATGCTGCTTCCCCAGGAGAGGTCAGCAATTGCTGCGTTGACTGAAATGAAGGGGTTATACAGCATAACTTTGTAAAGATTTTAGTTAAAGCTGCTTTAAAATTCTGCAATAACTGGCCAGTCACCTTAAACCACAGAAGCATTTCAAGCAACTGACTGATTAAAAAGGCATGAAGAACAAAGAATCCCTATGACAGCCTCATCTTCCATTGGTTTGCATGTATCAGGAGCGTGCAGCTACACATAAAGCATCTCAGGAAAAGCTCTGGGCTCTGACATTATGATCTGCTGGCCAGCTCACCTTCTTTAACACTGTGAAAAAGGCGTGTTTTATTTTTTTTTTTGGCTTTTTGCAAATATTTAAATGAATATTATATGTGTTATGTTACAAAGTTATGCTGTATTAATTTTCTTAAGAAGAGTGTTAAATATAGCTTTAAGTTATAACAAAATGTTAAAATAGAAACTATGCTATGTAAGATACTTTTTTAAAGAGAGGACTTGCTATGAGATAGTAGCCACAGGACACCTGAATCTTTCAGAGAAAGGGCATTTATTGCTCCATTATCAGGAGAAATGAACTTCTTCCTGCCTTGCTTAGCCCTGAAGACACCCTCAGGATTATGAGGAAGAAGCTGACACTGCCCAGACAGAATCCTGTGTTTGAATGGAATTTATGCATCATGGATGAGGTGTATGAATATGCAACAGGCTGTTGCTGTTAAGGGTTAATCCTCTGTTAACATGGGTCCTTTTTTGGACTTATTTTGCCCAGAAAAGGTATCTGGACTGTCCATAACTCTTGGTTTCTATTGTCTCATATTGTCCTAATCCAAATTGTCCAAACTATTATTACTCTAATTATATTGCTATTTTTATAACCATTTTATTACTATTAAACTTTTAAAATGTTAAAAATAAGTGATTGGCGTTTTTCAACAACATCCACATACCTACTAGCCCACAGAAAAGCTGTCTCACCACCACTGAGTGGGAGAAGGATCAATCTCAACTTTAGCATGTGTTACTGGACTTTGTATGACAAAACTCAAGTTCTCCACCTCTCACTTGTTCAAGATCCTGTTTATTCCAGAAGTTGGATTCTGCCTGTTCTGAGTTACACAGACAAGAGCTTTGGATAAATCTTTCAGAATTAGATAAGGTGTTAAGCCAAATAACTTTGATACTCAATAGATATAAATACTCAAATCCATAATTCTGTTCCATCTCACATAGGTTGTTTAAAAGCTATTTGGACTAGGAGAGAAGTACTTGTAGTGTTTTATGGAAATGTACAATTGACTCATAGTCACAGGGTTTGCCTGATGGAAGAGACATCTGGAGCAGAATTTTGTTAAGTAGGTTGTGTTAAAAGTTTAAAAAATATACCTGAAAATATAATTTATATCCTTTCAAACTATAGGGGCTGAATCAGGATTCAAATACCTTCAACCTTTGGCACATCTGAAACACACAGCATTGCTATTTCTAGATACTTCCAAGTGCTGCTGGTGTTCTACACATTTTCACACACCTGTGGAAGACACAGGAATCATTAACTAACACAGAGTGCTGGGTAGGACAGGAGCTGCTCACAGCAGCCTGCCTTCAAGTTTCACATCTGTTACATTCCAATAACTGACAGGCATGAAAAACCACCTGGCATGTCTCTCATTTGGGGTGGGATATGCTGCAGGAACACACTCACTCTTACAAAATGCATCAACACATTCACAACAGGGCTCTTGAGGATTCTTCCTCAAAATGTAAGACACTTTAACTGTAGGTGAATCAGTATTCACATAGTAGACTGTATAATTACAAATAAAGTCTCTCACTCTCCAGTACTGGTCATAACACCACAAAGAGATTTGCCTGTAGCATGCAGCAAAATCCTGTTTAGTCATTACATCTTTTGTGGTATTTTCTGGGTTCCCTCATGGCAGGAAGGAAATGATGGATCTGACTCCATGTTCTTAGAAGGCTAATTTATTATTATTATCTATATTATATTAAAGAATGCTATACTAAAACTACACTAAAGAATTGAGAAAGGATACAGACAGAAGGCTTAACAAGATACCACTGAAAAACTCCTGACTCTCCAGAGCCTCGACACAACTGGACAGTGATTGGTCATTAAGTAAAAGCAATTCACATGAAACCAAACAAACACTCACCTGTTGGATAAACACTCTCCAAACCACATTCCAAAGCAGGAAAACACAGGAGAAGTGAACCAGATAATATTGTTTTCATTTTTCTCTGAGGCTTCTCAGATTTCCAAGAGAAAAAAATCCGGCAAAGGGATCTTTCAGAAAAGGTGACAGTGACAATCTTTCCTGCTCTTTTCCAGCCAATACCAGATTTAACAGACTTCTGAGCAGCCAGAAGACTTGAAGGGTCTGAGTGGCAGTGTGAAAACACAGAACTGAGAGAAGAGGCAGCAGCTGACCAAAGTAATGGCACACCAGTGGGTCCCTTCAGGGTATCACAGAGGAATTTAGCATTCTCTCATGAAACAAGCCAAAGCTGCACAGGTGGGGATTTTAGGCAGACAGATCGAGGACTTTAAGAGTTCATGGCAGAACACACATGCAAACCTGAACACAGTCTTTCTGTCATCTCCTGAACCAATCTTCGGGGTTCTGTTTTTGGATCTTTGAAATTCTTCAGAGGAAGGGGGAAGAAAATGGGAATTCCCTGGATACCTCTGAGAAAAACAGAATGACATGTAAGGCAGCTGTGGGAGTATTAGCAAATCCTGAGAATAAAGAAAAAAAATAAAGAAAAAGTACACATTACTTTGAGCCTTAGAAGAGTCTGGATTTAACTCAGAAGAAAGAAGGGAGAGGGCTCCCAGTCACTGTAATGAAATGCTACACTAACTGAACTGCAAAGCCATGAAAATTGGTTTCTGTTCACATCACATCACACTAAATGTGCATTTCACCAAGGGATGAAGTTCAGGTGCTTAATATACAAAGCAATGGCATTTTTTGAAATTATATCTGTACACTGTCTACTCAATTTTAACACAATTTCACTACCTTGAAAGGCAGCACAAAAGGAGAGTAACACCTTGAAAAAACTAATGTGTTCAAAACATGAGTAAAATATCTTCAGAGAGGAACAAAGCTCTGACTGCATTTTAATTTCAATATTCCTCTATGACCTGTGGTGTCAGGCACATGAACATACTCCAGGTATATGATGCAGCTTTTTAGTAGCAAACTACTCCAGTGCTAAAAAGCATAATAAAAGAAATCTGTTAGTAGTAAGTAACCATGAGAAAAGTGTTGGTAAGAAAAAAACCAAATCTTCAGAATAAAGATTTGAGAAAGTAAACTCTTCTTTCAGAAATAAGAACGTACGTTTCTCGGAATGCCACAATGATGATGGAAGTTTTAGGATACCAGGTTTTCTGGCAGAAAAGGCCTTATAAATAAATGGGAGACGATCACTGAACTGTGGACGATGGAGTTCTGGGGCATGGCAGCCATTCATTAAGCTACCAGAAGTCAGGTTTTCCATTCAAGTAGGGCAGCCTTTAGGATCAAGCTGTTTGAATTTACTCTCAGAAATGTTAACCTCAGTGCTTACGGGTGTCACAGCTATTTTGAAATAGGGATCAGCAGTGCCCAGAGATAACACCAGTGCAGAATAAACACCTGCCAGCTAAACTGACAGCTCTTCCAAGAGGCCTCTGGACACCAATCCCACAAGAGCCAACAGCAGCTGAGTTAAGCTGGAGGTTCACAAATTGACCAAGTGAAGAACTTCCTCTCTCAGCCTGAAGGCTCACTGCCCACAAGGTTTAGGAAAGCAAATTATATTATTATTATTTTATTATTAATTATGTATTATATTATATATAAATATAATATGTTATATAATGTGCTACAATATGATATTATATTATTATAATAAAATACAATAATATATAATATATGATACAAAATATATAATATATTCTATAGAATATATATTATATAATATAGAATATAATATAAATTATAATTATATACAACCAAATTCCTGCAGTTTGCAAGTAATTTTTCACATAAACCAAGCAAGAATCTCCAGATCACATCCTAAATGGAATTACTGCAGGCATCTCATCAGCCATGCCAGTATGCAAACTGCAGTCAGGACTCAGGCAGCACAGTGTTATTGCTACATCAGCAGCCTCCACAGTCAGCATGGCTTTTCTAAGCAAACAGAGACACAAATGGGAGGTGGTGTCACTTGGTTGATCCCAGTGGTGTGACTGCCAAACTAAGCAGTGACAGGTATGGATTTCCTGTATCCATCTCAAAATATACCAGCCTGTGAATCCACAGAGAAGGGCACAGCCCAAATTCATAACCTTTCAGTGGTACTGTGCTGTGGTGGTGTTGGGGTCCCCACGACAAGGTGAGAGATGAGAATTTAACTCCAAGTTCTCAGAAGGCTGTATTATTATTTTATATTATATTATATTAAAATAAATTATATACTAAAACTATACTAAAGAAGGAGAAAGGAGACTTCAGAAGGCTGGACAAGAATGAATAATAAAAAACCATGACTGACCAGAGTCTGACACAGCTGGACTGGGATTGGCATTAATTAAAAACAATTCACATGGCACCAATCAAAGATGCACCTGTTGGTGAGCAACAGGCAGACCACATTCCAAGCAATCAGATAATTATTGTTTGCATTTCTTTTCTGAGGCTTCTCAGGAGAAAAGTCCTGGTGAAGGGATTTTTCAGGAAATATCATGGGGACAGTACTGAGTAACTTGGTGCAAAGCAGTCACATTCCCATGCAGTGAATCCAAGTGTTCTGAACTTCCCCTTAGCATTTTTAACTAAATAAATAGTGACATCAAATTAAAAAAAAAAATCAGTTTGAACTAAATGAGCAAATCTTGTACAAAATCATAACATGGAAGTGACAGGATTAGGGCAGCAGTCCCTGCCCTCTAATCCTCTTTGTTAATCAGTTCCTTCACCACAGGTAAAATGAGGCCCCACTTCTTCAATCAACTCTTCTGAGACACCACTCACTATCTACTTAAATATTTAGTCAGAGCTATTGAGTTTTACAAAGGTAAAAGGGTTAGAGGGCAGCAGAGAGGTTAGCTGCAAGGTGCTGGGGCAAAATTCAAGTATTCCAGAAATTACTACCAAAGTAAGATAAATGTACAAAGAAATAATGTCTTTAAGCCAAATTAATGCCATTTTGTTTATCTTTTTAAACAAATCAAGCTTCTAAATTACACACTGCCTCTTCTGTTTCTCTACTATTCCCTCATATCATTTAGATTGTAAAAAACCATTAGCTTGAGCCCAACCTAATACTGCCAAGTCCACAACTAAACCACGTGTCTGTGATATGTAAATCCAGTAGTCAGTGCAATGATACTGGACCTGGGACACTGCAAAGAGGTGCAAGACAGGAAACAAAGGATTTCTTAGTATGGGAACAAGCAAGAGACAATGCAGGGCAGATACAGAATGCTTTAAAAATCCGAAACAGGGTTTTTGCCTTCCTCTATGACACAGATATTTAAATGCAGAGTGAGCCACTTGAAACCCTCCCTCACTCCTAGCCTTCAGCCCACCAGCTGGCAAAAGAAATTCCTCATCATGCACCAGGAATCCTAACCAACATGGACATAAAACAAGGGGCAGCAGTGTTTTGTCACTCTGCTTATGAAGGAAAGCGCAATATTGTCGCTGGCTTTATTTAATCTGGCAACATAAAAAAGCATGACTGGAAAAGTCCGGAGCCTTCCTTGTTATTCCTGCCCACCCATAATGACAGGAAATGACCTGGAACACCACCCAAAAAGGACTAAACAAGGTTGCCTTGGCAGGGAATGCAATTTCCTTATGTAACCAAAGCAAAAGCTGAATATTTAGGCTCACTCCGTTATCCTGAGGTACTCTAGCACAGGTACAGTGGGGCACACATCCACCCTTTAATGAAAGTAAATCCCAAAGCATGGCTTTTCTTTGGGGAAATAGAAAACAGCTCATCCAGCTGTTTAAACACACCTATGGTACGTGAGGGTTAACTTCCTTTTGCTTTCTCATCTCCTGCTCTGCAGGTTTGTTGATTCTGGTAAATTAGGACTCAAAAGCAATGCTGGATAATGTGGGCAAAATATGCAGCTGTTTTAGGAACCTGAGATAATTTCAGTAATAACAGCTTACATTTATTTATAAAAGTATACCTGCAGAAAAAAATCCTACATAGAAAAACAAATGCTGCTGTGCTATTACTGCCTACTTTCTTATGGCTTGGTTACAGCAGTCAAAAATATCCACTGTAAGGGTGGAACAACATCAACTGCAAAAACCCTACACAGGAAAAACATTCTGTGTTTCTAATAGGTTGCTATGGAAATATTTTTTCTTTTTTAATATGGAAGCAGCTTCACACACCCAAGCAGAAGATTGGTTGCTCAGACATTACTTTGAGAAGCTTCCTCCATTTACAGAAGGGTAATAGGCTAAAACCCTAATTTAAAAAAAAATCCCCCCAAAACCTCTTGTAAGTTGATATGAATAAATACAAGTCTAAATTGACAACTGGGAAAATAAAGCAGGTGAAGACATAAGTTAGATCCCAGGAAAAAAAATAGAATTTCATCAGTCAGAAGTTCACAGATTCCTACCAAACTGCAGAAGTTCACAATAAAAAAATTCTCAGCTCAGTGCAAACTGTGCATTTCAAGGTTAGGTTCTCAAAAAAAAAAATGGAAAATCAGATAACTCACCTTGGCAGGAATCATTTCTTTGACTGAGAGTACTTCAGCAATGCTCAGATACATGCAGAAGATTTAGAAAGCAATAACAAAACAAGCCCACTTCAGTACAATTATGGTTTCACAACACAGGATAGCTCAAAGGTGGAGGGATGTGACAGCAATTAAATGTACCAAGCCCAGAGCGCAGAGACTCAGATTCAATTTGCAGCACTTTCACAGACACCCTCAGGCACACATCTGCCCCCATCCATCTCTGCTCCCCAGCAGAAAAAGTGCAGTGAACAGCACCTTCCCATTCCAGGGCAGGGCTGTGAGGGCAAACACTGCAAACATGAGAGACACCCAGACATCACAGCAGTGGGATGTTGTTATAAATAAGAAGCTTGACTAGGCCAATATTCAAACAGCAATCAATTTATTATTTAATATGGTGAAGTAGGAGCAATACAGCGCTGGGTACAGTGGGGGAAATTTTCCCTCCAACTGCACACCCATAGTTGAGGCTTACAGGTATTTACAGGGGTACTCATCAGCTTTCTCAGCAGTTTCTATTCCCAATTTTTACTCCTCAGCAGTTTCTATTCCCAATGTTTACATCACAATTCTATACACTATTGTGATTTAGTTTTTCTCAGGATATATCCCAAAAGGAATATTCCCAGGTAGTGGTGGTCTGGTTTCCAAAAGAAGAAACACGAATCCCATCTGGTGAGGTCCAGCTCCCCAGATGTGGGTCAAACCCTTTAATTGCAGAGACTCTAAATCTCATAACAGTGATGTCCAGCTTCCCTTTGGTCAAAACTATTAATCCTTGATTGATGTTCATCTTCCTTTCTCAAGCTGCTTTTCTCTGTTAAGGCCTGAGATTAGCAAGTTTCTTTTATATATATTCCAAAGCTATAGTTTCAAGGATACATGCAATATTCTAAAATTATACTCCAAAAGGTTATTATTGCAGAACTCTTTAAGGATTAGCTACAAGCAAAGAGTAACATCCTTAACACTTTAATTCAAATGCTCCTAAATCAACCAAGGTTAATTGCGGACAAAAGATAGGTTCAAAGGCCTTCTTCCATGCTTTACTTTCCTCAGTTATTATTAGAATTTGTCTTTATAACTGTCCCATGGTTGGTTTCCACACATATCACAATCAAAAATACACACACTGCCTGCATGTACCTGACACAAAACACAACTTTGTATTTCACACAGTGAACAGCACCTTCCCATTCCAGGGCAAGGAAGGTTATGAGGACAAACACACTGCAAACATGAGAGGCACCCAGAGATCACTGAACAGCACCTTCCCATTCCAGGGCAGGGCTGTGAGGATAAACACACTGCAAACATGTGAGGCACCCAGAATCACAGCAGTGGGAGCAAACACATCCCCAGGCTGGCAGAGGAGTCAGTGCTGTGCACACACAGCTCCTCTCCTTCTTCCTACACCTCTAACAGCTGAGCAACACCGTGCCTCAAAAAACAGGGCACAATTCCACATTGTCCAAGTTTCCAGCATCTCCTGAATTACTCTGGACAGTCCCACTGCAGGGGAATATAACCAACTACCTGTCCTGGTGCAGGGCAAATTTGAGAGAGAACCCCCAAGGGGCTCCTCAAGGAAAGCAGATTTATTTCACCCCTCGCCCAACTGGTCTGGGAGAAAATAGCTCCTTGGAGAAAAGTGGAAAAACCCTGTTTATTAAACAATAAAACCTAAATAATATTAAACAATCAAAGCCCTTGCTGCTCCAAGAGAGATGACAGACTGAGAAAGTCCCTCCCCAGGTTGCAGCTCAGCTCCCTCAGGCTCTGCTCAGTCCCTCAGTGCCGGAAATGTCGCGGGCCAGGCCCGGCCTGGTGGGCCTCAGGTGTAGCTGCCGGTGCTGCCCTGGGTGTTCAGGCCAGAGCAGGTTAAACAGGGCCAAAGAAAAGGGAAAAAACCCCACAGCCCAGGGAACTTCTTTGCCTCAGCTGGCTAAACTAACTAAAGCAAAGGAGAACTCTGTCCTGCTGTCTGTCCATCTGCAGACAACACAGTCCAGGAGCAGTAATGTGGAGGAGTGAGTGCATTGTCTGAAAATAAACTGTGCTTCTTCTCTGCCCCCTTCACTCTCTGGAACAAGGCTTAAAGGTGCAAAACTTATTATTCAGCATAAACAGAACAGACAGATTGGGAATAAAGCATCATAAAGTCAACCCAGGAGACCACCTCACAGCCATGTACTGTGAACCGGCTGTTGGCCATGCTCCTCTGCCAGCACTTGCTACCCCACAGAGCCCAGATTCCTCAGCTCTGGAGACATCCCCTGCCTCCCCCATCCCTGCTGAAGGCAGAGTGACATCCACAGCAGTCAGGGACCATTACTTCTTCAGCTACTGCCTCCAAATCTGCTCTTCCACAACGCAGCCCTGTCTCCTTTCAGCTAACCTGAACGTGGTAGACCAAGCACAGCTGCACTTGCTGCTGACAGATGCCAGGAAAGCTTGTCACCCAGAAGTGACAAGAATCTTCCTGCATTCTCCCTTCAGCCAGTCTGCAAGCCTATGGGAGTGCATATTTAATACCTGTTAAAGGCTTTTTAGGAGTTACCCAACAGGAACAAGGTCAAAATCCTTATCAAGGATCCTGTCTGTGGTATTTTCGAGGTCTCCCATGGCAGGACGGAAATGATGGATCTGACTCCATGTTCTTAGAAGGCTAATTTATTATTTTATGTACTTATATTAAAGAATGCTATACTAAAACTATACTAAAGAATAGAGAAAGGATGCTTACAGAAGGCTTGGCAAGATACAAATTAAAAACTCATGACTCTCCAGAGTCTCAATACAGCTGGACTGTGATTGGTCATAAAGTCAAAACAATTCACATGAAACCAATCAAACAATCACCTGTTGGTAAACAATCTCCAACCACATTCCGAATCAGCAAAACACAGGAGAAGCAAATCAGATAATTATTGTTTTCATTTCTCTCTGAGGCTTCACTGCTTCCCAGGAGTAGAAATCCTGGCAAAGGGATTTTTCAGAAAATATGACAGTGACACTGTCTTATCTACTAGTGAAAGATATTTTCTTTTGATGACTCCTTCCCACCCTTCACTGGTGGTGTGGAACAATGGAACAAATACAATGGAAAAATACCAAGATTTCAATGGGAAACAAGAAACACCCCACTCATATACTTACGGAACATATGGACCTTTTTTTCAAAGCCATTCAGAGATATCTGATGATATAGCTACTATGAAGCCTACTACATTAAACACCTTTTTCACTTGCCTTTTCTCATTAGAAATGGAAAACCTGCACTAAGAGAACAACTGCATCAAATTCCAACACAGATTAGGAAAAGGAGGCAGTGCTTTTGGAAAAGTCAAGTACTGCCTTTTCTTGTTCAAATTACTGCAGACACATGCAAGATTTAAATTTGAATGTGAAGACATATCAGAGGCAATATATTAATGATTCCTTAACAGCTAGCACATTTCAAATCAAAACACTGGAAAAATATGTATGTGGTATCCCAATTATACAGAGCTGTCACCCCAGTAATCCCTGAAAGCAAAGGACTTTGGCAAATGAAAATGCAAAAGGTGCAGGAGGGCAGAAGGGAGATCCTTTCAATTCAGGGCAGTGCTTGCAGAAGTTTGAATGTGACTGTCAGAGGAGCTGCCTATCAGTATAAATGTCACTGCTGCAATCAAACATCCCCAAAAGGCAGAACTCAAGACTCAACTTGCCTCAAAGTACTTCACAACTAAACCACAACCACCTGAAACATCTGCTTCACCACAGGAACAACTGCAAAAGGTGTTATGGGTCTGATTTATAAACTGTATTGTTCCACCCCTTTTTTCCTAATTATCACTTTCCTACAAGGTACTTACAAGCTTTTCTTGCTGTTAAGTAGCAAACCCAAAAGTCAGTGGCAGAACTGGCATGTCTAAGATCTGTTCCAGCACTTGTTGAACTACACAGAAGAATTCTTTTCATTCTTGAATAAAAATTTTTGATGACTGAAATTCACTGTAAGTTAGCAACTTTTAAAAGGTAATTTAAGCAGAGTACAGAGATCATGCAGCAGAAAAATCCATGCAGGAGACTGTGCAGCATTTTCAAAGAGCAGCTCACTTTTTAAAGCTCCAATGTATTCATTTTTAAGGAGCAGAAGTCTTGGTGATTTAACAGGCATTATGCACTCCAAAGAAGGTACATCTCTACCAGAGCTGGCTGAAAAAATGAAGTGCCTTAAATAGATTCCAATTACATGAAATGAACCACTAGGTCTCCTCAACTTTGTCATTTTCCCTCAAGATCTAATATCTCAGTAAATCCAAAGACAGGCCTGAAAGAAATGGTACAGTACATATTTTTGACAAATAACACCGTATTAGCATGTCCTTTAGCCATATGTATCTTGAAATTGATTGCTGGTTGAATACAAACTAAATACATCCTCCTAGCACTGGCAAACTGCAATGCACACTCTCCTGTAGCAAACCAAGACCACACAAAGGGATCTCTTGTAATTGAAGACATCACTGCTTTAAAATTTTGTTCAAGGCCTTGGTGCTAATTCCTACAGAAGATTTTTGTCATAAAACTTTCCATATCTCTCAGAGGTAAAACCTGCAGGTTTTTTATGATCAACTAAAGGAAACCTAAATCCCAAAAGTAAGAGTCTTTCAAGTTAAATTTTTTTCAGATACTGAGCTGCTTTCTCATCTCAGCTGTCTCTTTCTACCTTTCATATAATGGGGTTGGTACTAATACCTAAACACGGTTCATAGAGCAATTGTTTATTCTGTAAACATGGTTTACACTCACATATATAATTTGTTTTCACCCCAGACTGACTGTTAGGCTGAAATAGTATTTTTCACGGAATAAAAAATTCTAATAAATTCAAATGAAGAATGACTAAAATGTTTGACTCTACAGCAGCCAGCAGCTCCTGGCTGCAGTACAAAACTCAGCAGCTACTGGCACTGCAGAACAAAAGTTTGTCTAGTCCTAATTCTTTAACTCTCCTTATTTTAAAGAGCTTATTCTGGCCAAATTAAGGGACATTTTAAAATGAAATAATGTTCCATACAACAATTCTGGAGAGCAGATGCAGTAGGAGTGATGTGCTGTGCTTCTGTTCACTGTAGCTTTTTTTACAAGTTTCCACTGCAGATCTGTCCCCTGAGATCAGGAGGATGCTCCACTTTCCAGCCTCTTTTGCTGAGATTCAGAGTTTACCTTCACTACAGGAAGATTTGAAGCTGCACTGCAGCTGAGAGAGATGTCCCACTGAGAGGTGGATTAGTCCTGGAGCTTTGAGCCATGCCTTCCAAAGCAGGAAGAGGAAAAGAAATCTGTACACCTATACATTCACATATTTCGAATAACAAGTGTCAGCACTCACAGTAAAATTTAGAATGATTCCACGGACTAATGTTACACAATATGGACAACTTAATTTTTAAATTTTGCCCTGAAATTTACTCTGTGGTTCCCAGTTGAAACAAAATTATTTGCTAAGCATTTAAGTTTAAGGGAGTTTCACTCTGTTGCTTGTAGGGTAAGGTTATGTGAAAATACAAATTTTAGCTGGCAGTGACCAGATGTAAGAGGATTTGTAAGGAGACTGAGAGGAAGTGGAACGTTGAGTGATACATCCAGAAGCACAAATTTAAATGTAGGGAATTCCAAATCAAATATCTACTGCACAATTCTTATTTTTTTCCTGTTAATTATTCAGAGATGCCAGACAGGATAGTATAATGTCAACCTTAATTTACATGTAACTTAACACAAACTTATGCTCCCAAATTCAATGTGTACCTATGGCAGGAAGGGATCCTCAACTCAAACTTTATACGACCTTCAATTTCTTTCTTCTACTTTACAATTCAAATCACTTAACCTACATTTAATCTGCAATTATTTCCGTTAATTGTTCACTGCTTAATAAATCGAGATCATTCTGTTTTGAATGTTCATAAATAAAATATTCATGTATTCTGTACAAAGGAAAGCATTTCTTAGGTTTAGCGCTGTACAATGTTCCCCTTATACAGAAAGGTACTCATATTTATATGCAATTTCCTATTACTTCACGAAAAGCAACTGCTTTAAAACTACAAATTAAAAGACCATTCTTTGGGGATGACAGGGATACTTTAATTGAAAGACTTGCAAGGCCAGACCCCAAGAAGACCATGCACAAAGACAGGAAAATGCAGTGTTTAAAGAAAACTGTCATTGCTAAGTCCTGGCTGTTACTAAAGTAATACTTGGATATAATCTATATATTGCAGCATGTAGAGATTTAACTGATTTGCACTCCAGCAATAGCAAGTTTTGGCAGACACTAACTGGGGACATTTGTTTTATTACAAGCACAATTAGGACCCAGGTTTTATTTTTGTGCAATCTTAGCTGCCAGAAGAAAAGTGCCAATTTAGTTAGTAAGAGTAGTGGCATTTTGCAATCAAATTTCCTTTAAAAAAATATACGTAGCCATACCTTTCTTCCCCTTGGCATCATTAAAAATCAATACCATAAAAATAGTCACACCTCTCAAGCTTTGAATTATTTCCTTAGAGAAGCCACACCCTTCCCAAGCCCATTCTACAAATGGGAAGGATTTGATTTTACAGTTTGCCAAAATTGCGGTATCTAAATAAACCTGATTTTCTCAGCTCATGCCTTGCTTGTTTAATTAAGTGAGGGGTCTGGAAAGGGCACGGGTTTCAAACTAGAACTGCTTTTACTTTGTCCATAGGGGAATTCATTAGATTTGAACATCAGCTGGAAACTCAGAATTTGTACTTGCTTGCAGGTGTTGCTGGGATAAAAACTTCAAGGGCTTATCATCCATGAATACCTGCAGGCACTGACAGCTAGCCAGCAGGACTTGCTGGAAGGGTGAAGAACAAAAGCAGGAGGAAAAGTGCAGAAGACATTAATCTAGAGAAAATCCCAGGAGACAAGGTCAGTGCATCGGTCACTGTCTGCCTGAGGTGAGAAATTCAATAAAGGCAGAGCCCTGTAAATCTCCTGATGAATCTTGGTAACATCTTTCATTTCAATAACAACTTTTATGGCTGGCAGAAGGTAAAACACTTTGTGATAAGCAGCTCTTGGAATGTCCCAGACAACTGCAGTTGCCAGCCTCAAAAAAACCCCAGAAACAGCTGTTGCCTTGAAATGTCTACCAAAATTTGGCGATTCAACAGGATTTTCCTAGAAAAGCCCCAACTGTGCAGATTAACTTTTTAACACAAGCTGTTTACTTGTATCACAATACTCTCAAGAGTCCCTGTCACATTTTGGGACAATTTTATTGTGCCATGTATGGCCACATAGGTGAAGAGTCCTTAATTCCATAGGCAAAGGGCATAATATATTCCTGGACAAAAAACTTTTACTACCAGTTTCTTCCACGCAGAGCTCAGGAAGAGCCTGTGCTGCTCCAGCACCACCAAACCAAGAAATTCAACAAATGCTCCTTATCAGAAGTAGAATTTAAACAATATCGTTCACTCCTAACCATCATGGCTGATCTAATGGTGTTAAGAGTCTGGAACACCATGAACTGAACTAATTCTGTACTGAAGGAAAAAAAATGTCAAAGGCTGCAAACTCACAGGAGTTTTAGACTGGACTTTTGATGGCAATCACTGAACAATCACCTGCCCTGCAGCCACACATAAAAAGCTCATAGAAGAGTCTAAAACTTAATTAGAATGACATCATTTTCTGATGTCCATAAATAAAATATTCTTATCAGATAATGAATGAATCCTATAACCAGGAAAAATCTTTATGAGATAACATACCATATGCTGTTTCACACACGGTTTAAGCACCCTAATTAGTATCTTACATATAATGAGCAGCAACTGATTTACTCTTTGTATACAACCACGGTTAAGTGGACAGAACCAACCAGCTTTAATTTGCCTGATGCCTCAAATTATGCATCCATTTAACTTTAAGATGCACAATGTGCACAAGTCTTGTGCTTGTTTGCCTTTTTTTGCTCTGCCTTGAATCTTCCCTTTTTATGCCATGCCGTTCTAGAAGTAAATAAATATACTGAATAAAATTAATTTGACACAGGAAAAAAACTTTAAAAGGTGTCCTCAGAGAAATAAGAAGAAAAATACGAAAGGTAAGTATTTAATATAAAAGCACTAAGGTGAGACCTGCATGACCTTCAGACTCTCTCCTGTCAGGAACACATCAAAACCTGTAAGGTAACAAGACAGGTAACAAGCTGTGACAACCTGCTGGCATCTATGCATAACATTATGCTATTCTAAAGCACAGGGTTATTTATATTCATCTTGCCATTACCCAGTCCAGCTCATTAGGCTGTTTTTTCTGCAGATGAAGAACACACAGATACCCAGGGCTTGCGTTAAACCCAGGCTTCCTAAGTGGCAGCCTAGCGCTGTAACCACCAGTGTGCTGATTTAATGAGGATTTCAGCCCAGCAGGGAGAAGCCCAGCCTGGCTGTGCAGGGGCTGGTGCAGCCCAGGGCAGGGCTGGCCCTGGCAGCCTGGCCAGGGTGGGTCTGGTCAGCACAGGCACAGAGAGCACAGCCCAGCCCCTCCTGGCACGTCCCCAGCTGTGGAGGAGACTCAGATTTATTTCTTCTTGATCTCCAGAGAGCTGGAGACTATTTGAAGAATTTTAAACTATGCTTCTAGTTCAGCTTCTACACAGCTGCTTCTAGTTCATCTTTGTTTTGTGGGGGCTCATCCTCCCTAAAAACCAATATGCACATTTAAGTACTGGCATATGGCACAGGCTTTAAGAACAGACGCCCTTTTGGATCTCCAGTGGGTAAGGGATGACACACAAAATATTAAAATTACCTTAAAAGAGGTTCAGGTTACCTGGGAAACAGTTCATACTTCTTTTATTTTTTCAAATCTTGGACTTAAGATAAATTCTTTAAAAATCAAACCATTCCATAATCTTTAGATGACAAATTCCTTCTAACTGGCAGCATTTGAAAGTATTCCTTTTGCTCTCATTTTGTTTCCCTGCCTTCACTTTTTAATGAAATGAAGAAATCCTTCAGTGTTTGTGAAAGCCACCAGATCAGTAGCCCTGGAGAACCAAGCCTAATTAAATTGTTTTCAGAACGTGTGCCTTCCTTTTCCCATTAGACAAACAGAGGCTGGCAACCACCCAAGCTGCACTGAGGGTACCCTAAAAGCCAACATCCACTTCCCACTGAAGCCAAGGGTCTCAATCCCTCGTGCTTTCCATTTTCACTTCTCCAACACTATCAGAGTAGGTAATTTCCTGACCAGGAGAAAATATCCCCTTGGTATGGGAAATGCCCTTCAGCTCCAAGCCACAGAGTGCAGCAGGTCCTGCAGCACCACAGGCAAAACCCTTCCCGTTCTTGTAACTTCCACAAGAAAGAACAAAACACAACAAATCCTTCCTGACCATGACTGCTTCTTTATAATGCTAGGATTTTATTAAGATAAGCTGTAACCCAACTGCAAACTTGTAACAGGCTATGCTGAGGTGACCCTGCCACTACTGTAATACTTCAGGATCAAGAGGAAAACAGGAAAAAGTCAGAACTTGTGACGTGTTATCTCTGTGATGCTGCACTGAAATCTGCACAAAAGAACCCAATCTCATATTCCCAGTCCCCAGTGGAAGCAGCAGCCTAAAGGAAAAGCTAGAACTGAAGCACTGCTATAAATTGGATTTTAGTACTCATAATGGCTTGTCACTCAAAATTCCCAAATGGCAGCAGACATAATTTCCTGAATTTGTATATATAAATTAATATCTTCAGTCTGCACAGAAACACCTTGTTTGCTTACTAGCCTCCTGCCTTATCTATTAGTTTCTGCATTGCTACAACTGTGCACAATACATTCTAAGTCTACTGTTTTACTTAAATGAGCCTGAGCAGCCCAAGTAAAAGGCTCAATACAATGAAGATTTAACTACCATTGAAACAGGGGATTATTATAAATACAACCAGAACAAAGAGCCAGTATGTCAATGTATTTATGTACATATTCACAAATACAACAGACAATGGTATTCGTGCTAAAATACTGAGATAAACATCTTGGGACTGAATTTATTTTAACAGTGTATTTTAACCTCATATTTGGCTGATGCAGCCAACCTAAAAGGGCCACAGCACCTCATAAGAAGAGCTAATGTATAAGATGACACACAACAAAATACTGGTTTAGCAGAGAAGAAACACCAGGCTTTTTTGCTTGCTAAAAGACATAGCTTAAAAACAGCCAACCTCATTCACATAATTAACTCTACTGATTTCAAGAGATTTAGACTGACAAACCATGACAGTGGGGCTGATCTCATCTAACTGTAAATACTCACAGGGTGGATATCTGCACGTGGGTGAGTCAGCTTAAGCTCCTTTTACAGCAGGGACCTGCATGCGGGTTATTAAGCTCCAGTCCCTCTATGCTGTGGTGTTATGAGAGTCCCCATGACAAGGTGAGAGATCAGAATTTAACTTCCAAGTTCTCAGAAGGCTGATTTATTATATTACATTATATTAAAAGAAAGTATATACTAAAAAGAAGAGAGAAAAGATACATCAGGAGGCTAGGAAAGAATGATAATAAAAACCCATGACAGACCAAAGAGCATGACACAGCTGGCTGTGATTGGTCATTAATTAAAAACAATTCACATGGAACCTATCAAAGATGCACCTGTTGGTGAGCAACCTCCAGACCACATTCAAGCAATCAGATAATTATTGTTTACATTTCTTTTCTGAGGCCTCTCAGCTTCTCAGGAGATAAACCCTGGCAAAGGGATTTTTCAGAAAATATCATGGTGACACCTCCACTGTTTGTGGAGAGAAGCAGGTGCTTCCATGGAGAAATGAAATGTTCTACACTGGGCTGAGTGGAGAGAAGCAGGTGCTTCCATGGAGAAATGAAATGTTCTAGACTGGGCTGAGTGGAGCCTTTACAGGGAGCCTTGACACAAACCTTCCATCAGCTAAATCCCTCTCCCATTTTCTTTAATGGTCACAAAAGGGAAAGGAAGTGAAAACCAGAGTGTTGCTCAAGATTTAAGGCAAAACAATTAAGTAAAGTGCAGAGTCCTTTTTCATTATGAACAAAGGCATCTCTGAGCAGGAAGAAAGATAATCAGAGCTCACAACAGACCTATGAATATCTTTATTGAAAGTACGCACTTTGTGCATGCTCCTGCTCTTTGTCATTCTGCAGAAGAAAGACTGTTGCTGTTTCAGAAGAGTTCCTGTAAAGCACTGATTTAAAATAAGCAATTTAAAATTATCATGCAAGATAGCTACCCAAGTGAGGCAAAACAGTCAAATGTTAGTGAGGCACAAAGTCACCCAAACCACCAATCAGAATTAATTTGAAATAGTTACATTTAAAAACACACTTCCTTTAAAAATTAAGTTCTTGTTTTTTCTTTTTTCTTTGAAAACAATAATATTTTTTTTATCATTTCTATGACTTTTCCTCATCTTGTATGCTTTCATGCAAAAGCAAACCACTTAGGACAGCATCCAGAAGATTTGCACAAGGAATTAGCAAGAGACCCAAGTACATTTAATTGTCACTGGAGTATTATTACAAAACTTGGCTTTATGACAGGTTTCAGTTTCACAGAAACTTCCAGAAGAAATGTAAAAGACTGCAGAGGAACAGGAGCAACACTGAGACTTCCTTGACCTCCCTCTTTCTGGACACACCATAAGATGTGGAAATTGAGATAACTACTCAGTTTAATTGCTGATGATCTTAATTCAACATTTGCCCACAACAGCAAATCCCCATGAACCTCACGCACAAGTGACAGAGGGGGAAATGTGAAATGCCCAGAACTGCTCTGTGCACTGCTCCCAGCCACAAACAGTGACCCTGCCACACGCATTCGAGGCACAAGTTCAACTCAGAAGTCAACTCCAGACCAAGCACACCTTTTAAAATAAATCCTGCCCCTCGACAAGTCTAAGGGAGCAGACTCTTGGCCAAGTTTGTGCATTCAGGGTGGGCTTAATTTTCCCCTCAAGTTGCGATCAACAGAAAAACCTCAGGCAAAATTCTAAAAGTTACCACAGTAAAACTACTGAATCAGTAAATGCACTAGGAAGAAAGCAAGCTTCTAGCATATGTTTTTCTCTGTTTTGTTGTACAAATACCTTTGTGTGGGGCATTTGCATTGTTATCTTATTGTACTTCATATTTCTAGAGTCCCATACCTTCTGGGTGGTTTTCTCACAAGCAGCTCTTCACAGCAGTTTCTGGGCGGTTTTCTCACAATCAGCTCTTCACAGCAGCACTGCTCCTGCTGCTTCATCAGGGCTCCTTCCAGGCTCTCCCTGACCAGCCAGCCCACCCCCTTTTATCCCAGTTATCTTCATTAGCCACAGCTGCTGCCCAATTAAGGACATCACAGCTGCAGCCCATCTAGAACAACTAGGATTGGGGCAAGGCCACTTATACAATACATAGATTTTACTAGGACTCCTACCATACCCCTCAGCAAGTCCAAGGGAGCAGACTCTTGGCCAAGTTTGTGCATTTGGTGTGGGTTTAATTTTTCCCTCAAGTTGTGATCAACGGAAAAGCCTCAGGCAAAATTCTAGAAGTTATCACAGTAAAACTACTGACTCAGTAAATGTACTAGGAAGAACACAAGCTTCTAGTGTATGTTTTTCTCTTTTTTGTTGTACAAATACCTTTGTGTGGGGGATTTGTTTCCCCCTTCTTCTTCTCAGCTGCTTAAGGAAATAAATATATAGAAAAGCTGCACTGAAATTCTCTCTCAAGATGGCTATTTCATAAAAATGTTTTTCAAAGTTTACCTTGGACCTTTTTTTGCAAGGGAATAAATGCATTTTTCCCAAGGTGAATAATTAACATATGCCCTCTCCATCTTCACTAGCACACAGGGATAAGCTGAACTCATCAATTTGACTGCCATAATAAATTTTAATGTTCTGAACACGCATTTTCTTACTCTTATATGACTGAGGGGAAAAAAAAAAACCACCAAAAAACTTGTAAGAAGAAAATACTACACATTCATAACAGTCTGGAATATACATGCAGTGCCATGGCACTGTCTGGCTGTTTTCACTGTGAACGTGGTGCAGAGAATGGGAGGGGTTTAGCCACAATGACAACTTGTGACAGTGAGAGGGATGACAGGAGAAAAATGCTAAAACAGAGTAGGATGCAGCAGTTTAGCTTTGCAAGATCCAACTAAGGAAAAAGCATAATTTTACTTTAAAAAATATTTTAATGTATCTGTTTTGTTTTCTGTTCAATGTTTATGCTACACATTTATTGACTTTGAATTTGCTTTTCTGCTATTTGATGAGAACAGATGTTATTTTCTCCCAACTTCTTGACACCTGTAACTGTCAAAATTCCCCATGCTCATTTAATTATCATCCAACAAGAAGGATTTAGTCAAGCAATTTACTTAGAAGGGCCAATTCAAAATAAGATACCCTTTTCACTGCTATTAAAGTAAATTCAAGGAGTCCTGTTTATTTCATTCATTGGAATGTTTGGCTCTGTCTTTTAGATTAAAAAAATAAAAATGCAACTTTATGTAGTCACCTAAGACAGCAGGGATAACACTGGGAGTAAAAAGCCCAACCTGAAGGAATTTGCACATTTAAATTTCCCACCTTTCAGTTACAGTTTTTTAAAGGGAAGTCTTGCACCCCCACTTGCACAAACATAATTTCCCCACTGGTAATTATTGTTATTGATACTTGAGACCTGAGCATGGTGTTTTAGCCACACCAAGCAGGATGTGTTTTCAAGACATCTCATGTTGAGCAGTCTTTTTGTTTTAGCTTGCCTTTGCAGCTCTAAACCCAAAATGTGAACTAAAATGGATTGACTAGAGATAGGAAGGAGGTTGCAGTAAAGCAATTAGGATTTGGTTGAAAATTTAAATACTGTAATCCACTGCAGCAATGCCATGTGGCAGAATGTGCTTGAGGCCCAGTGCAGAGCATGATGATGTTTTCCCCTTTCCTTTCTTTTTCCCCTGTTAGTTAACATAATTAATATCTTATGTTTTCTAGGAGTTGTTTCCTGCCCCTTCCATCATTACCTTGATTATTTAAAACTTGTGCACCTGTGTTGTTCTAAGTTAGGAGTTTTCAGTTGGGGGACTTTGGGAACTTGCAGATAATAGTTAAGAAAAGATAAGTTTGGCCATGGGATGTGTGTTACAAATGTGCAGGGGCTCCTATGCTGCCTATGTCTTTGAAAGAGATTTCTGAAAACTAAGTGACTGCTGAAAAGGTCTTTGCTAAACTCTGTAAGCAGCCAAATTTCAGTGAGTGCTTACAGTGCAAAACACCATAAGGGGGAATGAAAGTTCAATTTTCTCTAGCAACTTGATCCACTTTACTAAAAAGCCCCACAAGGTACGGTTAGTCTCCTTCTGTTCTTGTTATAACTTGCTTTCCAGAAATGTGGAAGCAGCCAGTTGGCCAACATGCTTCCTTTCTGCTTTCTCAAGAATGCCATTCTTTGACTGCCTCAGCCTTGGATCCCCACATAGAATTGTAAGAAGGGCTCCAGGGTCTGAATGCAAGTTATTTCCAGCTGTTCAGTGTGGGCAACTTCTTGAATGACTTTGTTTGTTGATATATACATTTTAAATTTGCTCTTGATTGCTGTGACATGGTTTAGGCACTGCCTCTTACCTGACACAAAAAGTGCAGTCAAATCATTCGTGTGAGTAAAAACCTTAAAATTAGAAATTATGACAAATGACACAGCTGTCAGAGAAGCAGAATTTCAGTAAAATGTTTTTTAAAAACTTGTAATTCCCATTTCTATAGGTCTCTTAGATAGGTTTTGATTTTTTTTTTTTCTGTAAGTTACTTTGAAGACTCCAGTGCTTAATCTCCTTTAGTGTGTATTACCTTTCCAAGAAAAAAAATTAAATTGCTGGAGGCATACCTCAGAATTTTCCCACAGGGAACTGGAGGTAAAACACCAGCTAATAGAAATTCTGAGGAATTCATCCAATACATTTTAGTTATTATGTAATTGCTTAAAATTATTACCAGTAATGTTGGTGTTAAAAGGAGGAATCAGATACCTGCTGGGTTATGTCATAAGTTTTCTGGGTTTTATTTCTGAATCTGAATTATTAAGAAAGCAATCTGTCTACCTTTCTAGTAGCTTCAGAACCTAGCAGTCAAATAATCAGAGGTTAAAAATCTTGGAAATAACTACATCCATATCAGTCTCCTCCAGCTAATAGAGGGAGACACTGTAGGTACTCTCTTGTGCCAGTTGAAAAGCTGCATTTTTTAATATTCCCTGTCAGACAATGTGCATGGGAAAGAACACTCACCTGTTCCCAGCAATTTCCTGAACACTGCAAAATTTTCAAAAGTGCTTGCATTAACCCCAGAACTAAGTCCAAAGGAAAACTGATATTATCTGCTCTTGTTCTCAGTGATCTGATTTATTTAATCATGTCCCAGGTCCTTCCTAAGCTTTTGGGAAGAATTTCTGAGCAGAAATGGGACTGTTTGTTCTACTAAGATGACTGCCAGGTCCTGGTCTGTGCTGTGTTTCATTTTCCATCATTTAAACTGAATCCTGATTGCAGATGGATGAGAAACTGGGGCACAGCAAAATTAGCAGCAGTATTAGTAAACGAGGCAGAAAGTGTCCTTTGCTATTTCCAGATACCATGCAGAAGATCCATGTGCTCAGCTTGGTGGGATCACATGGGCTTTCAAAAGAGGCTGGGAGCAGGAAACAGAGCAGCTGTTGGAATTCAGCATCTCTGGGAATGGGACAGGGAAGCATGAAGATGGGTCCTCACCACTCCAGTCTTCATTTCGGGAGCCAGCTGTCCCATTTGCAAGGATCAAACAATGTAAAATAAATGAAAACAAGAGGGAAAATTGCCAGGTTGCATGTGCACACTTGCAGAGCTTGGGAGCCTCAGTCAGTGGGAGGGGCTGAGCTTTTGACACGTTTTGGACTTTTTTATTACAAGCTTGGCAATGTCAAAACATATACCATCCTAGTGGGATAGATAAAGTTTTCAATGTTTGAGGAGGGTAAAATCCTCAAAAATCTGAAGATTTTTCCAGTTTGCTCAGCATGTGTGGTAGCCTCCTATAAGAAATGAGCATTTTACAGCAGAGGGTGGTGGTTTTGCATCCTTCAGAGCACTGACTGCACCACTTCAGTTAGCCAGTTGAATTTTGCCCTTCTGGGGGCACCTGAACTTGAAAACAAATAGTCAGTAAAGTTCTTTGCCCCTGAGCAGCAGGAGGTAAGAATGTCAGCGAGACCTGCTGGTGGCCAAGCTGCAGTTAAGAATTTTGGTGAACTATTCCCTGACATCTCTATTTTCTAATTATTCTTAAACTAATGGCAGATTTCCAAGACATAAGATCATTATTGCTACTGGGTTGATCAGTTACAGAAAAGGTGAGTGTCTGGTGGAAACCTGCCTGTTGGAATAGCTGGGATACAGAGTAGTTCTTGCAGTGAATGGTCCTGCCTCCTTTGGATATTACTGGTGGGGATGATTTTTCTTCCATTCTGGCACAGGTGACACATTGAACTTGCTGAGCTGATAAATATCCCTAAACAAAAGCTTCAGTGCTTACTGTTCTAGAAGGAGTCTTGTCAAATTCAATCAGTCATTATATTTACATGGCAAATTGTTTTGGGGATATATCATAATCAGCATGTGTATGGATATTTTTCTGAAACAAAGCACAGAAACTTAACATTGTTTGGAACCCTTTGCAACAAACAGAGTGGCTAAAGGAATGTTTGCAGCAGGAAGATAAATGTTGTCACATTTTTAATAAGTGTGGGTTTTTTCTTCCATAGTGAAAATTCTTTTGCTGTTTTTGCTGGGAATCTTCTTTGTCAGAGCACATATTTATCTCCTCTTGTTGAGGCTCAATTTATATGCTAAATGCTTTGGTAAAATGCCAGCTGACCCTGTGACAATTTTGTGCACATTGGGACCGGGGCCCTTATGGTGTTTGTTTCTGTCACTAGTTTGGATGAAATTCCTTTTCTTGCTTTGCACTGCACAGGGAATGCTGCCTTATACTTTTACATTTGTGAAGAAGAAATAAAGATGTACAAGGAAGGCACTGTGTTTCTTTTTGGGAACAGATTTTTATGGTGCAGATGTAGTTTCAACCCCCTTTTTGAAATTGTGTGCTATTTCAAGGTGGCAGAGCAGGCACATTTGCAGGTTTACCATGTTGAGTTCAGGAAGAAAAAAAACAATTGTGCAGTTTGACCTAGCAAGGGAAATTGTGATAGTCCATCAGTTGGTGCTGTCAGCTCTGTGCCTTATATTACCTTGGCAAAATTTCAGTTAGCAGGCTTCTGTAGAGTTATGGACTGTCTTGACAATAACTGAAACTTGTAAAAAAATCTTATTTGATGACTACAGCATAGTTGCTTTGTAAAGCATATATTTTCTGTGGTTTTCTGTAATGTAATTTAATGCTGTAACAAATGTTTTATTCCTTGTTAGAACATTCCCAAATGAAGTATGAAAATTTACTGTAGAGGCAACAAAGTCATTAAGAACTGTAGTAGTACTGTACAAGAACAAGAACTCCTGTCCATTATGCTGAGCTGATACTTTCACAGTAAAACCTGTTTTAATTCATGCTTTAGTAAGAGCTGTCTAGCAGCTTATTGACAGAAGCCAATTGTTTTTCTTTTAAAATTTCACTTTCATTAAATTCTTTACTCACGGATTACAAAAAACCCTCAAACAACAAAACCAAACCACAACCCTCAAACCAATGTAATCACTTAAATCTTTCTGCAGAAGAACAATAAAGACAATTCTGGTAGGTAACTAGGAATATTTTGTGAATTATTACAAGCTTCAAACACAACACTGTAAGGAACTACAGTTTAGAAATTCACGAGTTTAGCATTAATTTGATAGAGTAATGACAGATATGAGTGATATAAATAGAAATTCTTGTGTGTGAATACAAAACCTCTGAAACCCCACATTTGCCAATTTTTAAGGCATATGTGATCTTAATGTATCTTATTGATTGGTTTTTCAACCATGAAGCTCTGTTTAATTATGTACAGATTATTATATACATCTTTCTCCAGGAATCTCCAGTTTCTTATGTGTGTTTGGAAGCAAAACCTGTTCCCTTCCTCCCCTGCCTCTGAAAACCTGAAACCCTGGCCCCTGTGCCTTTGCCTAAGCTGGTGTTTACTCAGAGCTGCAGTGCAACCTATACAAGAGCTGAGTTGCCATTTACTCTGTTAATATCTTAGTTTCATTGAGCTTGTGCAAATGGCCTCAGTGCCATGAACACTCTCCTTCTAATGGAATATTTTGAGTATTGATTCTTGGGCTGCGTTCATTGCATACCTTAAGGTACAAACCAAGTCAGGGCCAGCTCTTTGTGCTCCAGGTTTACTTCAGAAGTGCTTCTGTACAGGTCAGAAAAAGGGTTCCAAGGCAAGTTGCCTACCCCTAAGTTTCACTGAGTTTTAGGTGCTGTCTCTTTCAAGAGAACACGAATAGTTCTGGGGTTTGAAATGAAATTCCCTTTCCTCAGTAACCACAGTTGTGTTTTCTCTCATAAACATTGAACGTAAAGATGGGATTTTGGAGAAGTCCTTTTCCTCTAGTATTTGAGTAGCCTGAGCTGTGAACCACAAACCTCTTGCCATAAAAACTCTCTTTTTTTGTTATTAAAAGTCTGATTTCTGTGGACAAAGTCATAAGTTTAGGACAAAGATTTTCTTTTTAATGGGAGAAGGAGTCTTCACTCGGTAGGAAAAACTGTGCTGAGTATTATGGGCCTCAGAGTCATCTACCATGAAACTTTTTGGTCAAAAGTGTTCCTGAAAACTGATCCTGGCAAGAAAACCTCTGTGTCCCACCTTGGCAATCCTCCACAGTCGGTAGGACTGGTCTCTGTGGCAGACATGGCTGCAAAATTCTTTTTGGGCAAGGCTATTTGGAATTTTTGATGATGGTAATGGCTCCCACAAGGAGCCAGCAATTTTAATAGAGGCTTTACTAAAACATGAGTTTAATTAATGGGAATCCACATTTTGTACATCCATCTCCTCTTCCACACATAGATTTTCCCACAATGACTCTTTAGAATAGAAGCATTCAAGATTTGCATGTTTGATTTTTCTGATCTTGAGAATATGTGCTGCCTCAGATTAATGTCCCAATTGCCTTCTAAAAGTTACTTAATTATATTTTTTTTCCTTGTTTTGGAGCTGGAAGTTTTCCAGACAAAATATTATATTTTCTGAATTGCATAGTACTGTACTCTTTTCTTAATCCTAATGACTCCTGCAGTCCTACTGGCTTGGTCTGTAAAGCCACAGTCAGCATGAGTGACACTGGGATAATCTGCTTCACTATGCATTTTGATAGAAATTAATTCCACCCTGACCCTGTTGTTTTTCCATCTGTAGCCTGTTCCTTGTTTTGAAAACTATGGCTGGAGCACTTACTGTTGAGTTTTTAGGAGTACAGAAATGCCATTGAGCTGCCAGCTCAGCACAAGCCTGAAAAACAGACAGTCAGTAGGGAATACATTGGTTCATATTTGACACACTATAATAATTACATTATCTTTCACACTAGTGAATACTTTGATTTTCCTTTCCCTTGCCCATCTTCATGCTTCAGACCCAGGGCTTGCAGGGGATAAGGAAAAGAGCAGCTCCACAGATGTGAGGTGAGGAAGGGCCTCCCTACCCGAACCCAGGGTGGCCTGTGGGTAATGCAGGGCACAATTCTGGGGCAGCAGAGGGGACAGGGAGAGTGAGTCCCTGCTTTTCATCCTGCTCTGACAGATCATTCTGCTCCTTCCCCAGCCCCACAGAGCCTCAGATCTATGAGCTCCTGCAGCATGGCCATGACATCAATTTATGGGAGTCCAGCAGAGGTAAGATTTTAGGGCAAGGACTTGGTATTGTACTTGCAGGGAGCCCCATGGCAGGAAGGAATGATGGATCTGACTCCATGTTCTCAGAAGGCTAATTTATTATTGTATGGTACTATATTATATTAAAGAATGCTATACTAAACTGTACTAAAGAATACAGAAAGGATACTTACAGAAGGCTAAAAAGATAATAACGAAAACTCCTGACTCTTTCCAGAGCCCCGACACAGCTTGGTCCTGATTGGCCAAAGAGCCAAAACAACTCACATGAATCCAATGAAACAATCACCTGTGGGTAAACAATCTCCAAACACATTCCACATGAGCACAACACAGGAGAAGCAAATGAGGTAATAATTGCTTTCCTTTTCTCTGAGGCTTCTCAGCTTCCCAGGAGAAAAATCCTGGGCAAAGGGGTTTTTCAGAGAATGTGAATGTGACAGATTTGAATCCAATCACACTGAGAACTCAGTCCAGGGGCTCTCTGTTACATTCTTTCTGTGGGAAGAATGCAGTCTAAAAAATAATTAAATATCTATCAATATCTTAAGGTTTTAAAGGTAAGGAAAAAAATCTTATGACAGAACAGTCATACCCAGCACTGCCTGGTTTTCACTTTCAAATAAAAACCTTATATCTTTCTTTTAGTAACAGAAAGAGTGTAAATGTACAGCGCCTTCAGAGATGACTTTACTCCTTAAAATTGGTCTTAACTGGACAGTTAGAAATGATAATCCAGTTGCTGGAGAAACAAATACCCAGAAATATCTTCCACTGAATCTGTGCCAGCACAAAGAGCACACTGAATAATTTCTTCTCGCTGTTCCTTCTTTCCCTTAACAGATAAACAAAGTTTTTAAGGAAGTTACATGGCATTCTTACCTGGCAAAAGCCAGGTTAAATGCACAAGGTTTTTGTCTTAACCTGCCAAGAAACATTCCCTGTGGCTGACCCAACACTTCAAACACGCTGAGAGTTCTTGTTCCTGCAAGCATTCTGTTCTGAACTTCAGGGCAGCCACTCTCAGCCCAACAGCCGCTCACACAAATACAGGAAAATACAGGAATCAGAAAATCATTGATGAGTAGAACTCAGCATAATCCAAAAAAAAAATCACTCTCCATGGCCACCCCAGTTTTGTATTTACCACCTTCATATTTTAGCAACACTTGGGGTACGGGGATTACTCTGTAATTAACCCATGGAGTTAATGACTGCAGTTAAGGTATTTATTTCCCTGCTGACAGACGTGCACAGGGTGCTTTGGGCCGAGGGGCTGCTTATCCACCAGTCCCTAGAAAAGGGATACAGGTGGTGAGCACACGGCCACGTGGGACAGGGTTTGTAATTACACTTTTGCACCACATCTCCTCGTACCTCTCTGCTTTTTTGCCAGACAACATCTCTCTCCCCATAGCGTGAAGACAGCACTGGTATTTCACCAGGTATTGCAACCTTTTGCCTGCCTTTGTTTTCCTCTTCATCTCAGAACACAAACA
The DNA here is from genome assembly GCF_047830755.1 of Zonotrichia albicollis. Classification (NCBI taxonomy): domain Eukaryota; kingdom Metazoa; phylum Chordata; class Aves; order Passeriformes; family Passerellidae; genus Zonotrichia; species Zonotrichia albicollis. The sequence continues at coordinate 54,669,410 of NC_133824.1, forward strand.
GAAACAGTCCTTGAAGTATATTTAGACTAAACTTTTTTTTAAATGTTAATTTTCAGGAATGTTGCCAATTCACTTTTAGCAGATGGTTTGCTATTTAATGTCTCTAGGCAGGCAGAAAAGCTTTAATCAATAGAATCAAAAGAAATGTTGAGAAATTACAAGCAATTTTACAAAATCAAAGGCATTTCCTACATATTGTCAAGCAGACAAAAATATATTGACAAGTTGTTACTGCAAGGAGCTGAGGAATGCTTCCCACATTACAACACTGAATTTCCTTTAACATGTTCTCCAATCTCCAGGTTTCCTCATAACAAGGCATTTTACCCTGTCATAAATTTAGAAATTCTCCAAGAGCAGCTTAATTAAGAAAAACCGCATCCAGGGCTGAGCAATTAAAAACCTACCCTCAACAGCTGGCAGTGCCCACATACAAAGCTTTACCTCTGCTTACTTCTTTGAACAAGAAATCAGTGGTGTGGTTCCCATTTCCCTGGGGGCCAGTATTCCACCTGCACCTGCAGTCAGCCAGGAAAAGAGGCAAAACAGGCAGGGATCGGCCCAGCCACCAGCTATCACTGAGTTACTGCAGAGAGCACTGAGAGCTGCCTGGAAACCTGATTCCAACACTCTTCAGGCAATACTTCCATCCTCTGCTCTGCCAGGCTGCACTGCCTGCTCCCGCTGCTGCCACACTCAGAGATTCTGCAAACACACTCCCATGTGCTCTAACCAAGCTCTTGCTTTTGTGAAAAATGCCTATTTTATGATTGGCTTTTGGCAAATATTAAAATGAATATTATATGTGTTATGTTAGAAAGTGATGCTGTATTAATTTTCTTAAGTAGGGTGTTAAATATAGTTTTAGGTTATACCATAATGTTAAAATAGAAACTATGCAGGATACTTTTTTTTCAAGAAAGGACTCACACCTGATAACAGCCACAGGACACCTGAATATTTTAGAGATAGAGAATTTATTGCTCCATTATCAGAACAAACAAACTTCTTCCTGCCTTGGTCAGCCATGAAGATGCCGTCAGGATTCAGAGGAAGAAGCTGACACTGCCCAGACAGAATCCTGTGTTTGAATGGAATTTATGCATCATGGATGAGGTGTATGAATATGCAACAGGTTACTGCTTTTAAGGGTTAATCCTCTGTTATCGTGGGTCCTTTTTTGGACTTATTTTGCCCAGAAAAGGTACCCAGACTGTCTGTAACTCTTTGTTTCTATTGTCTCATATTGCCCTAATCCTTATTGTCCAAAATTATTATTACTCTAATTATATTACTATTTTTATGACCATTTTATTACTATTAAACTTTTAAAATGTTAAAAACAAGTGATGGGCATTTTTCACACTTTGGTGCTTGCATTACCTTTCACAAACTCTTTCATGTAAGCCCCTGTCAGGCAATAGCAGAGCCCCTTCCTACCTCCCAGACAAGACATATGGATCCTTAGCTCAACCATATTTTCAGAGAGAGATATGATATAGAAAATATTTTAGATATTTAACATTTCCATATTCATGTACATGCAAAATTTTGTATTTAAATCAGTATTTAAATGAGAGTAATAGAATGAGCACTGTGAAGGTGCTTTAAACAAATTTTGTATCTTTTTATGTAAGAAAGACATAAGCTGTGCTGAAAACTCGTGTGTTGATAGAATTGCACTTATACGAAGTGTAACAATGAACCAATGAGATTTAAATATTTCTATACCAAAACCATTCCTGTTACAATGGGAGCAAGTGGGAATGATATGTATCCAAATGTCTTGTGTTGTCATCTTGTTGCAGCTTTCTCCAGTGTTGCAGCTTTCAGTGCCTAAATTCCCAAATGATCTTGGCACTGTGTACAAGTTTACACATCCCTTTGGAACTTGTGTTTGGGTTTTCCTACTGCTGGCTTGTTTGGTTTATGTGTAACAGTTTTGCATTCATTTTAAACTTGTACAGCTTTATGGCCACGTGAAAACATTACCTGAAATACCTCATTCTGTTACATCTCAGTTTAATGATGTCATAAATCCTTTATGGCTGACATCATGTTGTAAAGTCACAGAGTTCTAACTCTGAAAAAGCAGGATCAAAACAACAATGCACAATTATAATATTTAAGACCAACAGCATCACAATTTTGGTTCCAGGCCCAGTATTTTGCTTATAATAGTCTGGCTGCACGCAAAAAAAAAAATTCTTACTTCATTAAAGGTGCTACACATGTTTTATAAGATCCATACAAGCTAAAGCAAATAGATTTAAGTCTTTAATTTTTGAAGATTTGGGGTTAATTAACAAGAAAATATTTTTAGCAATCTACTGGATGTGAAATTGGTTTTGAGAGTGGCAGGAAAGCAAAAGGCTTTCAGAAGAGAATCAAAAATGGTGCATCACTTCTTTCCACTCCATGGAAACTCACTAGCACTAGTTTCATCAGTTTCAATAAAACCAGTGCAAAATCCAGAGTTTCTACTCAATAACTGCAAATTCATATCAACTAAGAAAGGATAAAACATTCAGGTATTCTTGTGCAGCCTGTAGCTTTTGCTGTACTTTTCTGCCCCTTCACCCTCCTTGTCCTTCAAACTGTTAAATGTGAACACATCTAATCAGAAATTCCACAGAAATTACAGCATACTACTCCCACACCCTTCACTTGAGCAACTTAAAATATTCCTGTTAGCACAAGCAGAAGAGGGAAAGGCTGGCATAACATGATCATTCCATATACAGCTGGTAAAATTACAAATACCTCAGAGAAAGACAAATACAGAGAACAAAGTTATTTTAAAAATGGTTCTGTGCTCAGTTCTGCAAGCCCTTTTTATTCTGTGCACAGAGAAATCCCAGAAGATGTTTTCTCCAACCCTAATTTCAATGCAATGATAATCCTGTAATGGATGAGTACAGACTCACTGAGTCTGCAGTGCTTGAAAAGTTTATCTGACAAGTTTTACTTTTACCTCCAGCATGCCAAATCTTCTTGCAAAGCCTCTGGCAAGTCATGACTTGATGCAAAAAGAAAAGCTTCAAAGCAATTTGAATCCACCATGAAAGCAGGGACAGGTAATTCTCTGCATTAGTTGGATGATTCATGAAAGAGATCTTTAGCTAGATTCAGATTACATATGAGCAAGTAACACAGTCTAAAAATCTTCATTATCTCCCTAAAATGAAGGCTGGAATGATCATTTATCTCTGAAGGAAAAAGCCCACAGAAATACTTTTTTTTTCTTATACTCTTCAGACAGCTGCTTATAGAAATCCTATTTTCTCAGAGATCACCTGTGACAGCTCTAATAAAAGAAAAATTCAAACATACACGTTTAAAATATGGGGTTTGATTTAGGAGATGGGAAATGCCAAAACCAAAACTGCAACAGGATTTCCACACCCTACTGACATTACTAACACCAGGTCACTGAGCTCCTGAATTTTTAGCATAAAAGCAGAGATTTAGGCAGCTCTGTGATATTTAAGATGGGCTAATTAAAATCTGCATGTTGGGAGAGTTATCTGAGCTCATACTTCAGGGTTCATGTCAGCCTCAAATTTGTGTCTCTGGCAGACGTGGCTACTGCAGCACACCTCAGCATCTCCTGGGGGGAAGAAGGGACCTTGTGTGTGATTCTTCTGAGCAGCTCCAGCAGCCAAATCTGCCACCAACAGTCTGTAAAAGTGGGGCCAAAGCAGTTCTCTCTATGCCCCTCCTCTGCCCTGCTCCTGCAGGCCTCATCCATAGGGGTGAAGGCTCCAAGTCAGGGCTTCCACTACACATTCACATGTGTAGTGATCACTGATCCACAATGATCACAGGACAGCTGGGATTCCTTTCAGCTGCCACAGCCCTGTTGTCATAGAAATAATACATTTTAAAAAATCTCATGCTTTTAAAACACAACTGAAGTAGCGAATATAGCAAGAATCCCTCACAGACTTGAGAAGACACATTGGCATTTTAAAGACCGAGAACTTCAAGGCAGCAGCTTGGACCTTCCACCTTCATATTCTAAAACAGAAATCAGAATATTCTCATATTCTGATTAATATTTTGTTAATTTTCAAAGCACTGGAGAACTGTAATAACAACCATCAGGTTTGCAGCTCCTAAACATCTCTGCCATTCCTTCAGAAAACTGAGGGTATCATGTTAAAAACAGAAATACAAAACAGCAGTTGACCAGAGAAAAACTGTGTAGAAAACAGAAACAAAACGTTGTTTCACAGAGAATATATCTGCACTGCACAACCATAGAATAGATTTAGATATATACAGGTATATAGATTTAGGTACATAGCACCAGGAAGTCAAAGCATTAAGATTCATGTACCTGAGAATTTCAGTGTCTATGCAGAGTATCTGTCCACACTAATCCAGTAGCTTGTTAGTGAGCTGTTTATCATGTTCCTAAAAGGAAGGAGCCCAGAAGTTTCTAAAGAGGCTATAGATAGCACTGCAAGGCCAAGGGCAGCACAGAAAACTGCCTCTGGAGATAGGTAAATGGAAAATAATACAGCAGACCAATAAAAAGGGATTTGCCTCAGAGGAATGAAGTTAGTTTTCACAATATGAAGTTAGTTGTCACTTTTGCACTAGTCAGAAATTAAACTTCAATTATTTTGTTAATTGTGGACCAGTAAATCCCCTCACTGCTCTGGACTCGGGGACAATCCCAAGACACCAGAGAGCCCAGTCTCCAATCTCCAGGCCAGTTGTGGCTGACAACATAATCTTATGGCTGCAGGCATTGAGAACAGCCATTAAGCAGCTCCAGAGGATTCATGTCCCATTGTGTCCCTTTCCACATTCCATACTGTATTAATAGCTGAGAATCAAGGTCCTGGGCTGTTCCTAAGACAAACAAGGATCCCCCATTACCCTCAGGAGGCAGCTAAGCCATCTTCAAACTGCCACAGCTGTCTCAACATTTGAGCCCAATGTTTGCTTTTTAAAATCACCATAGATTTTCTTTATACATCATGTCTCTAAGAGTCAAATAGATAACATCAGCTCACCCCACCACTCCCCACACTCACGCACACTTTCACAGGGTGACATTGATGACAAGACCTTTCTGTTGAAGGCAGAATTAAAGTAAACTGCTTCTGTGTATTGTCACAAGCAGTGGAGCAATGTTGGGTGGAGACTGGCAAAAACTGCCTTATGTGATGCCAGAAAGAGTGAGAGTCCAGCACCAAGCTCATCTCACACATTACACACAATTCCCAGCAGCTGTGTGTAGGTCTTGCTTTATGTTTCTTTTCAGATGTATTTACCTCTGTTCTGGTCATACAGATAAAAATCACTCGTTAGTACTGAAGTGGGCACCACAAGCTGGCAGGAAAACCCTCAGCTGGAACCCCTGCACAGCTGCAGGCTGCTCGTGCCAACCTGAGCAACACAGCCCAAAGTGACACCAGAGTGGCACAAATGAAGCACCGGGTGCAGCACCTGGAGCAGAACAGCTCTCTCCATCCCTTCTCAGCCCATCCATCCTCTGCTCAAACACTGCACTGAAAACCCCCCTCCTTCCACAAAGGCTGGGCCACTATGCAGAGATAACAAATGTCAACAAAAACGATATTTTTCAGAGAAAAATGCAAACTTTTCTAGCTTAGCAATGAGGGAATTTGTGGAGGTCATGGAAGTCATCGCTCCGCTCCTGATTAATTTTTTTACCCTTCTGTTGAAGACTTCTTTCATGTGAACTACAGAAATTGTCAGGACTGAAGGAAAAGGAATCCAGATCAATTCCCTTCCCAACTACAAAGCTATCATTCACCAAATAAAACTTTCCTTACTTCTATCAAAAGAAACAATCTCAAATCTGCCATGCCATTCCCATTGTATAAACCTCAAGAAACAGAGCAACCCAGATGACAATCAGAAAAATGGAAAACAAGTTTGAAAAAAGAAACCTCATTCTGAAGAAAACAGAATAATTCAATATCCACCAATGAAATCCAGTTACCTTAATAAGGCCAAACTAGCACTCCTCAGTTTTGCCCACTGCATCCTAACCCCAGTGACATAAATCCTCAGTGGAAGAACTGGCAAGAATGCAATTAGGAGGGAGCTGAAGATATTCAAAGAGCAAAAAAGTTAATTTAATAACAGTAATAACACACAATCAAGGTGTAGTCAACAGAATCAATATTAAGTCTTCAGTAGATTGTCCTTGAAATACCTACACCTCCAGTGTTGCTTGAAAATTTACAGCAAATTAAGTCTTCCAACTGAAATAACTATATTAAGGTTTCTTTGGTGTGCTCATCCCTAAGCATGGAAGAACATGAAAGTTAAATCCCAATTAATCTGCACTGACATGCAGCCATCTAGGAAGACTTGAGAAGTCACAGTCTAAAGAGGAAAAATAATGGGATTAATCCTGTCTCTCTTACATATGCAAGTAGCTGCTTCCATTGCTATTAACTGCATTGGGACAGCAGATCTCTGTGCTTGTTCAGAGACAGGGAATTCAGAGCCCTCTGCAGTGGAGCAAGAGCTGAGCGTTCCCAGGGCTCCTGCCTGCTGCTCATTTGTTTCTCAGAAGAATAAATATGTTGCAACATATAGTGATAAACATGCCTAATTGCTTTTGAGCTTGAGGGAAATAAGCTGAGGGGATTTAGCCATTAATTATTCCCAAAAGGGAAGTACCTCAGAAGTAAGAGACATGGTGGAGTGGCCATTTGAATCCTGGTGAGCTGGCTTTATGGAACCCAGCTAGAGTTAGTTAGCCAGGCTGCAAAAGACAGAAGACATCCTACTTTGTGTTTGAGATCAAGAAATAAAGGGTAGATAAGAAATGTGACATTTACTTACTCAAATTTTCCCAGGCTAAAATTAAGAATGTGGACTGCCCTAGTCCCCAAGCTCAAAATATGCAGCTTCTGAGAGCAAATCATTTCATCCTAACACCTGACCCAGGGACAGAATGAATGCCACAGTGGAGACATCTCCCTTGCCCAGCTGACCACAGACAGTGATCAGATATCCAGCTGTGGGATAGCTAATATTAGCTCAAGTAAATCCACACAGCAAATCATTCTAAGCAGCAGAATGAAAGACAATGTAAACAGCTCTTTTCTCACAAATTTCCCCAAGTCCATACAGAGCCTGATATGCCACTGATAAGAACAGACACAGCAGCTTGCAAGGATGGAGGACCAAAGTCCTGCTGGGACACAGACATCTTAGTCAACATCCATCAACCTTAAAAATTCAGCTAGTCCAGAAATGAACTGTGTGTTACAGCTTCAATTCAGATCTATCCTCTGTCTTTACTGTTTAGTAAATCTGCTTAGTCCAAGGGCTTGGGAGGAAGAATAGGTGAGGGCAAGGAAGCAAGTTCATGTCATAAACCTCACAGTCTATAACCTTTTAAGATAATTACACAACAAAAACATCATCTGATTAAAACTAGGAAGGCTGAAAAATACTAAAATGACATTGAGTAATAAGACAGGATGATGTGCAGTGGTGTTTTGAGTGATAGGGGTTTAATCATAGCTTAGTTTTTCAAGGAAAATTAAACTATGAACTACGATGGCCTAAAGTGAGGCTGTAGAAAATGACACAATTCTCCCCTCTAGATATTGTTTTTCACTTTGTCACTGATACAAACTATCAGATTAAGAGCAGCTTGCCCACTCCCCTGATCTTCCAACTGTACATATGATTTAGGATGAGTTTTTGGTGTCAGAGTCAATGCATGATGCATTATTAAGATGAAGGATATGTTGTGATCTGTCTGAAGCACTCTTGTACTGATTTTAATAACCTGAGAGTGTCTGGGGTTTCTTGAGCCACTTTGGTGTTTGTGAACTCAACAGAACACAGTTTTTCTACCCCATTTAACACTTGTTAACCTCAGCCCTCTAAGGTATACTTTCTGGGAATAGAGCTCAGTGCTACTCGCAGTCCATGTGCCACAGACCTCTGTCAGGCTTGCAAAGGGCTGCATTTTGCATCAAGCTACCCATCTGGTCCTTTACTCAGTTTCTTTCACACACATAAACACAACTAATCTCCACAAAACACCATCCTGTCTGCAGCCTCCAAAGGAGGTGGGAACTAGAAGTTTCTCTCAGTGGGCTGCGTGCTAGCATGGAGCATATGCCTCCTACTGAAGAGAATCTCCTTGGGACTGGTTGTGGAGCACTCAGATGTGATCAACACCACAATCTCACCACACACTGCCACAGAAAATCCTGCAGGTTGCCATCACTGCCAAAAGGTAAAGTCACTTGGCCAAAACCATCTTGTGTGCTGAGTCTGGCCACAAGCCAGGAGCTCAGGATTCCCAGGGTTCAGGCAGCTCAAGTTTCAGCATCCAGCTTTAGCTCCACAAGCTTCTTTCTGTGCCCTGGGATTTCCCTGTCCATACCATTCCTTCCGAACACCACGCAAACCAGCTTTGATTTCCTCTGAACCTCTCTTGTCTGGAAATCTCTTTTCAGTCTGATACTTTTCTTGCCGTGAAAATGTCTTTTTAAAACACATACTTTAAAAGGGTTTTTTATGAAGGCATATCCTATTTCTTCTCATTTCCAGGACACTTGATAGAATATTACAAGATTGCAATTTATATGCTAAAGGAATTCCCAGATGGCATCTAATCAAACAATCAGAAAGCAAATTAAAATGAAATATTAGTGTAACCCCACGTGTAAAATGCAGCAGCTATAGCTCTCTGGCATTTGCAGGATATCCTATGGAATGTAATTCTATTACCTGTGCTAACATCATGCCTGTTGGGCATTGCAGAACATCTGAGCTACTGAGACCTCTGTCTGACACAAAAAAGAAGTGGTCCAAGGAAAAGTTTAATAGCAAACTACAGATAACCCTTATAACCATGTCTACAACCATTACAGCAGCTGGTTTACTCCATTTCTGGCAACAACTCTCAAACATGTCATTTCTTAAAGCTGGCCTTCAATTTCAAATCAAACCCAGTCAAGCTTGGGATATTTATTTCAATAACTTCAGTGAGTTTTGCACCATGACCCAGAATTCACAGTATCTCACAGTTCTGAACAAAATCTGATTAAAGTAAGACCCTATTGTGCAGTATCTGCCACAGGAATTCCTGTGAGTACCCCAGTTATAATTATTTGGCAAATAAAAGTACAGAAAACCCACTCTGAGCTAAGGATCTGTGACTTTTATTTCATTCATTTATCTTAAACACTAAGTAGTTTCAATAAGGCATGAGAAGCTTGTAAAGCTTTTATTTTAATACCCTAATATTTTAGTACTTATCACCAAACTGTTCACTCAGTTAATTTAGAAAGACCCTCTTCAACTTTAAAAGAAGCATTATTTGAGGGAAAAAAACATCTCGTTTGGCTTATAGATAATGACCAAAAACAAAAGCTTATGCTCTAATCCATGCTATACCCTCCCCTGATTTAAGTGAACCTTTTCTCTACTACTCTAAGAACTAGTGACCAAAGGCACCAATATGGTTAATTTCTTTGAAAACAGTCAGTTTCCTTGAAAATAAACAAGGCTATTTGAGTTTCACACCAACAAACATGAAGCAGTCCAGCCTCATACGGGAAGTCAATTAACTTTGCCTACCTTGTTCTTAGCCAGAGCCTTTTGGAAAATCCCTGCCTTCATATGTGCTTCCACAGTGCACTCCACTGGCACACAGACAAGAATACATTTGCTTTTAAAAATCCATTTCAGGAATCAAGACAAACTTAAGGACTGTATGATAAAACTTGAAGAAGCTGCTGTAACCCATTCTCCAGAGAAAAAAAGGGGAAAAAATTATAAAAGCAGCATTTACTTTGAACAAGATGAGAAGACTATCTGAGATACGAGTGCACATACAGAATGAATGATGATAAGCCATATTTAGAAAGATATTAACACAAGTCAAAGGAAAGTAGCTGGGCTTTAATAGCACTACAAAGTTAAGTGCATTGACAAGCAGGGAAGCCCAGCACACCTGGGGCTACCCAGCCCGCTCGCTCCATTTGCTTCATATTCCCACAAGACCAGTTGGTCAAAGCTGCTTGGAAGTGAGCAAGGGTTTTTGCACCTTCATCACATGGTCTACTCTTCTTCTTCAGGTTTAGGAGAGACTAGAACTGGGGTTTGAGTGTTTGGTGGAGGTTATACAGAAGTGGAGAAAGATGGTTCATCTAGATTTTGTACAGGTTCTCACCTACCCCCAAGCCTCATCACCAACCAATTCACTTGGCAGGCTGAGAGAGAGACGGTGTGATGCCATGCAGATGATGAAAGTATAAAGGAAGACACTAAAGATCCCCCAGTAAAGCAGAAGTCATGTAAAATCCCAAACTCATAGGAAATAATCATATTCTCTCCCAGTGCCTCCCCACTTCAACCCTCCTCCCAGGGCACCCATTACAAGGCAATCAAATTAAAAGGCATTACATAAAGAGAGATCGCCCCAGTTATAACCCCAAGAGGCTCCCGGCACCACAGCGGCACTAAGGGAAAACCTTCATAACCCCAAGGAACACAGAGACTCAGCACGGATTAGCAGAGCCGGGCTTAAAGGGGGAGGAGAATAAGAATTCCACTAGCAGCAAACCATTTTGAAAAATAACAAATAGAAATTAAAAATAAAAATATTTTAAAATAAATAAACAGCAGGACGAGAAGCGGCTCTTGGCTCCGAGCCCCCCGGCGGAGCCCTGTTCGAGGAAGGCAAGGCAGGAGCTGAGGGCGGCTCCAGGCCGAGCCCCGCGGGCGGGGGCGGCTCCCGCAGGGCCCCCGGCTCCGGGAGGCTCCTCCGGCCATCCCGCACGCTCCGGGCTGGCTCCGCCGATCGCGACAGACACGACAGACATACACACACACGGCGGGAGGGGATGGAGCCGCACACGGCGGGCGGAGAGGGCGAGCAAGCGGGGGTGAGGTGGTACCTTGGATGTGCTGCTTGATGACATTTTCCAAATGGTCCAGCCTTTCTATAATCCTTAAAGTGTCCCCTTTGTCTTCCTCTAACTTTTTTTCTGAGATCGGCTCCTGCACTTTCACATAAACACTGGCAATGTAGTTGGTGACCCAGCCCACGTACAGCAGGCAGACGATGTTAGTCATTCCACTCAAAATCACGCAAGTGGACACTAAAGTTTTGGTTTTCCTGGTGCACACCATCCTGAGATCCCTCCATATAGCTCCAGAAATCCTGTGATCCAGAAAACAAAAATAAGCTGCGACGAATAAAAATCCTTTTCCCCCTTTCCCCGAAACGGAGACCACTCCGAAGTCAGTAAATTTCCATGCAAAAAGTTCTCCGATCCACAGAATAAAAAATACTTGTCGCCTACCTAGGAGGAGCGGTGGGGGCAGGGAGGGCTGAGAATTAGAATCCCGGCTTTGAGCACATGAAAATCGCGGAAAGTTTGCGATGGCAGCGCCGAGAGCAGACAGCGAGGCGTGCCCGCCGCCCGGCTGCCCGCTGCCCTCAGGCACCGCCCCCGGCCCCGGGCATCACGGACGCGGCCAGCCCAGCGCCCGAGCCTGGCAAACTTTGTTCCCAGCGCCGCCGCTTCCCATCGCCACCGGCCGCGGCGGAGCCCGGGCGCCGGGAGAGCCTGCCGGGGAGCGGGGCTGGCCCGGGACTGACAGCGCCCGGCTCCAATGGCAGCGGCGCTGCGCGGGGCCGCGGGGCGGGGATGCGGCGGGGCCCACCTGCTCCTCGCTCTGCACCGAGCGGCGCCGCGGCCGGCACGCCGCCTCCCTCCTTCTCTCCCTGCCTCCCTCCCTCCCTGCCGTGCCCGGGGCTGGCTGCACAGGATCCCCAGCCTGGAGCAGCAGAGGCGGCAGCCGCCGGTGCCGTTCGCTGCGAGAGCAGCGCTGCCGCCGCTCGCACCCAGAGGCGTCCATTTGCCTGAGCGGTGAAAACGGAGACGTGCCTTGGGCTCCCAGCGACCCCCCAGCACTGCGATGTGTTCGGCTTTGAGCCTCTCGGCGGGCCCGCTCCCCGCCGAGGTTGGGCTGGCAATGCCGAATGGTTGCGCGCATCCGCACCGGCAGCCCCGTATCCGTCCGTTCATCGCCTCCCCCAGCTCCGGAGGGACACGCTCTAGCCGAGAACATCCAGAATTAGCTTCAGTATCAGGGGCAGAATCAGTAACTCACAATTTAGTTCAGCATACCCTGCTGCTTTCCTCTTTTCACCTCATATTTTACATTATTTTTGAAAGCACATTAAAAAGCCAAATTCCTCTCAATATGAAATCTCACGCATTTGAGAGAAGGCACATGATTAATCTTTTCCATTCCTATTAAATAGGGACTTTTGTTCTATATGAGATCATTTTCTTTTGATAGTTTCACGACAGAAATATAACCAGCATATCCAGTATTAGAAACAATGAAGCACGTGTTAATTAACATTCTAAAATTATTTTAAATGCTTATCCAATGAAAGCAAGAATATCAAATGTTGCGGATTGACTGCGCTGTGTAGTCACGCTCCAGAACTGATTGTGCCACCAGGGTTTGCCAGTGTGCAGAAAGCCCAGCAAGGTGCTAGGACGTACTGCTCTGAAGCATAAACATGTGAGTGCCCAAACTCTTCAACAGCTCCAATGTACACTGCAACATCTTAAGGGAAATAAAAGCAGATGATTTGTCTTAGGTCTTCGGGTTGTTATTTTTAAATAAATTTCAAGCAAGACCCAGTATTCAAGAGAGAAGGCTGCCAAACTGTCCTGCCAAAAGGCAGAATGATTTCTTCCTTTCCATCAGTTGGTACTCCATAGAAACAGTAAAAATGATGAGTACTCAGACAAATACAAACCAGCACCAACAGAAGCTGCAGTCAGCCCTGCCAACAAAGCTGAAAAAACAAACTGCCCTCTCAGCCTTCTGAGCCGCTCTGAAAACTAACTGAAATTTTGGCCAGTTTAAAAGTAACACTAGAAGAGCTGAGCCCAAGATAACTCCCTTGTAAATTAGAATATATAACACAAGGTATTTGAATTAGAAAACAATATTTACATTTTAAGGAAAATTTTTTTCAATAATACAGGGAAGTTTGCCGGACAAAGCAGTCAATGAGCAAGTTCAAGCTTTGTAAAAGACAAAACACTGACAGAATATATTAGAACAGTTCCACCCTCTAAGTCAGTCAATCCACTTGGTCTGCAATAAATGTTTGTCTACACTATCGTTTATTTTCCTATTTCCTGTCTTTGTGTAACACTTCAGAAGCTTTGCTTCTGGTAGCAACTGAGTGCTATGGCTGAAGCCTTTAATAATAATGTTACCTAGACTTCCTTTAATCTTTGTAAACCCTGCCTGCAGTCACAAACTACAAATTCCTCAGCAATTTAGGCAGAATCCAGGACTTAGCCTGGGACTTCGCAATTTAAAGCACAACTTACCTGAAATCAGACCAAGTAAGGGATGAGTAACAAGCATTAATAAGTCATAATTGCCATGGAAATGTATAAAAACCTAAGCACTCACTGCTTTTATAACCAAATATGAACATTAGTACTTCTTATTAATGACTGTAAGCACATCCATAAGTGATACAAGCATTTGATAATAATAAAAATGATAAAAAAAGATAATTGATTAACCTACAGTAACTATTCATAGTTCTTTAGCCTTTTGTTCCCATCAGCTCTCTGATAATGTTTAAAATACATTTTCATTTATAAGCACATTCTCCTACTGCCAAAGCTGCACTCCTGTCTCCTAACTTGAGCCTCGATTTTACTGAAGCTACTCTTAATACTGACTTAATAGCAAAGCCTCCAGATGCTTTGATACACACCAAAAAAACAAATTCTTGCTTTCCTGCCTGTGGTAATAATATTCTAAACAGGTCTCTTTAAAGGTCTTCCTTTATTGGTTTATATGAAGTTGGAAGCATCTAAGTGTATGCCATTTAGAAATTGGTTGGTTTTGTAATTTTGATTTATTGTTTAGTATTACAGTCCAGATGAGACCCCTTTGTGTGACATATTACATAAATACATAAGCAGTCCACTTCAATAATTTAATGGGAACAAAAACAGGAAAAGGAACAATAGGAGAATAGAAATGCTGCCAGCCTCACATTATAGTCAGGGAGAAAATTAGGTGGTAAAACCCTGAAATGTTTCTTTTTTGAACATTTAAATTATAGGGGAACACAAGGTCTATGAAATATTTTTGCTTAAATGAAAGTGGTATTTTCTGCTTCAGATATTTAAGCTTGAGGCAGTACAATCTACTGTGCAGGTTATTAAAATATGTGTCCTGATTTTATCCTTGTCCTGATACTGCTGTGCTATGTCATGCTATGCAAATTATAATATTATATTATAATATTATAATATTTTATATTTTATATTTTTATTTTTTATATTTTATTGTATTTTTATTTCAACATAATTATTTCACATTTCTTAAAAAAGGTATGTATTACAAGCCTTAATGCAGATTTCCCCCAACTACACTGCTGTAATAGGGCACCATTTCAATCAGTGTTGAGGAAATATTAACCTCACAATCTAGTAAATAATGCAAGATAAGTGGCAGCTGTAAAGTGACCTATAAGTAATTCAGTTAGTGCTTCTTACTTATCATTACAATTCATGGAAGTGAAATGTTTAAGAACTGCATTTTTATTGCAGCATTTTAATGCAGGTTAAAACATTTTTATGTCTAAGATGGTGCTTGAAACATCAGAACCAAAAATACTTACTAAATTTTATAAGAACAAGTTTCTTACACCTCATTAGAAATCAGTGGAAAAGCTTAACTTTTAAACTTTATTTTTATCACATTCTATTGAGATTCTTAGCTGCAATCCTATTAGTTTGTGGAGATATAATCTTCATTATTATCTAGTCTGAGGAGATTTTCTTCTATTTCTTCCCTCTCACCCATGGTTATCACATCTTTTGTTTGAAAAGGTGATAAAAAATTCCAAAGACACTCACTAAGCAACACAGCATTTTACATTGTGGAGAGAGATGACTAAATAAATTTAGGAAAGTCTGAATTACTCTGAGAAGGTAATTTTTTGGAAGCTCTGATGTCTGAGCTTGCACACACAAATCAAGACCTGTACATCTCAAGCAGAGATTACCCCTTCTGCAGATGAGATCTTTCCAACAATTCAAAATATAAAACTGGGGTTTTAGCCCTCAAAAGAGGCAGCTTTCTCTGTTTTGAAGATAAAGGTCAGGTGTTTGGTCCCCAGGGAAGTGATCTGATGATCTTTGGAATCTATTGTCCCTAGTCATTATTAACACTGATTTTAAACTGATCTGAAACTTCTATTAAACCACAAAAAGACATATGCAGGAAACGCTTAGATGCCTTTGCATTTTCTGGAGCTGGGTTTTGGAGTCAGGGATTTGGTAAGTGGATGTTGTCAGATAATTGATAGGAACGGAATGCAAAACAAAAAGAAAGGAAGAAAATTTGGAAAAAAGCTGAATGAATGAAAAGTAGGATGGAGAAAGACAAGAGAAAAACAAAAACTACTTTTCCTTGTTATGCTGGGACACATTCTCATTATCCTTATCCTCTGGCATTTTTTTCTTTGTCTCTCTCTTGCCTTCTTTGGGTCATATCTGCTCTGTCCTTTTACTATTATTCCCTGTCATCTTTTCCATTCCTCATTTAAAAATCACCACATTGAAGTTCAACTAGTTTTTTTACACATTGCCCTGTGTAACATTTTTAGCAATCACCAGCTCATTTAGGGCATGCAGGACTCCTCATTTTTCACTGCTTTGCAAAGACTGCTCAGCAAAGCACCAACTACAGCAAAACTCAGCTCCACATGGCCACTGCAGCCTCCTGAGGAGGAGAGTGAATTTGTGCTGACCAGAGACATCCAAAGGCATTCACATAACTAACATCCATGAGTCACAGAGGCACTGAGCTTGGAAAACATCTACAGGATGATTAAACTAAAAAGCACATGGGTGAGTGTTGTCTTCTTCATCACCAGATTCATGGCTTAGAAGGCATTTTCCCTCTCCCTGATACAGCTGCTATAAAATTTATGTCTGTATTTTCTGTTTTCAGATGCCATTTTCCATTCTCAGTGTTTGCCAAGCTTATCTTGTCCATTTGTCTTTCCAAAATGTTTTTCTATCAAAACCATCAAAAATCACTTCATACTGTAATTGATCTCTGCTATGCTGCTGTACTAGCTAGTTTTATGTGCTGGCGTGATTTAGTTTTTTCTGGCAGCACTACACTGAACCATTTTTTGCCTCAAAACTATCAGTTAATCCATCTCAAGTGACTCGTGTGTGACCAGCAATTCACCAGCAGGAGTAAAAGATGCAACATATGGTCCTTTGTGAGTGGCATGTCTACAGTTTCTCAGAGAAGCATTATGTTCCATTCTCCTCAAAGCTGTCATATGTCTACACCCTACCCCTCCAATGACAACCTTGTCCTCAAGCAACTTTAAGTCTCTTCATTTTGGAGTGTTAAACTTTGGAAACAATTGAAACAGATTTCCAGAGATTGCAGCCCACTCACTTTCTGAATCTTTCTATATTGAGATTAAGGGAAGGAAAAAAAAAAAAAAAAGAAAGTAGTAAATGCAGAATAATTTTTACACCTAGAAATCTTGGCTTTCTCAAACAATTCCTCAATGCTGTTTTATTTCTATCTTTAACTATAGTAATACAAAGTCAAACAAGAGCTGAGGCAGCCAAATATCCTATTTCTAAATACTGTCAGGCTCTGAATATTGAGGGACAAGAATAGTAAGAATAGCCCTCTTGCCAGGCTTTGCCTGGAAAAGCTTCAACACATTTAATGGCTTAAAGGCTGTCTGTGTCAGTGGTTGCATGTGATTGGTTACACTAGCTGTGCAAGCAATGACAAATTCACAAAGTTCTGAACCAGTACTTTCTCATATTCCAAAGAAACATGAACATATTGTGCAGGCCTATCTCAGACCCCCTTCTTAGATGGCTCTTGGCCAATGTGAGTCTCATATATGCAGCCCCTTCTCACATGACACGACTCCATACTTCAATTATTTTCTGTAATTTTGCTGTTTCATCAGCTTGTCATTCAGGGTCATGGCTTCTCCCACCTTTTGCGGCTGGCTTTAGAAGTTATTAAGGCTATGGTGTCCTCACTATTTACACGCTTGTCTGATCACATCTACGTATGCTGAACAATGCAGATCCCAACCTCCCCTGCCCATGACTGTCTTCTCTTTGGAAACTGATGATTTCTTCCTATTCTTTGTCCTTTCTGTCTTAATCAGTTTTTAATGCATGAATGGAGCTTATCCTTAAGCATAGTGGAGGAAAAACTCCTAGGAAGGCTTTGCAGCCCAAGTACCAATTAAATCCAGCATCAACTGTCATCATTATCCATATTCTCTGATGTCTCAAAAAAAATCTGTAAATATGTGGAAAGTGACTTCCTTCAATTGCTCATTAGGTAATTAATTTTCTAGACAGAAATTCCTTAAAAGAAGCCTAAGAATCTTCAATACTCCTTTTCCTCCCATTCCTGCAAGACTGGGGGATTATTTCTTCCAAATTCTTTCTTTTCTGAAGGCTTGGATCTTCATACTGTTTCAGAGGAATTGACACTGAAAAGCATTCATGAGCATTATGCCAGAGTAAAGAGAGTTAATGAAACCACTACTGAGGATTAGAAAGGTAGAACCTCAGCAGTGACTGTAAATTCAAAACAGAGATCAGAGAAAATGGAGCATAAAAGTAATTGTCCTTTTTAATTCAAATTCATGGTTAGAAAGAATTAATTACTTCTGTAGGTTGAGTTTATTGTTCAACCAGAAATTAAAAAAAAAATTGTATGATTCTGCTTTATTGGTATAATGTAAGGTAGGACAGACACCACTGAAGGACAGTGCTGGTGAAATCAATTGGTTTAACTCTTCCATTTCCCAATCAACATTATCCAAATCATTTTAAAGATGAGATTTGGCCAGCTGTCCTTTAGCCAGTGGTTAGAGTAAATGCACAAAGGCCTCCATTAATGCTCTTTTGCCCAATTTACATCTAATTATGTAATTTAGCTTAAACATGAGTTTCTACAATTTGAGACTATTGGAATGATTTTCTGTATGACACTTTTCATCAGATACTGCAGCCACAGCTTAAGCAAACAAACAATTCATCTTAAAACACCTAGAGTATGTTACTAATTAATTCTTTTCCTTAAGTAGATGAAAAGGCTTTGGATGTGTTTTTGTTTGGTTGGTTTTTAAAGGATTTGGTGACATCCAGAAATTATCTTTTCTCTGATCTGTTCGCTGCATAAAAAGCACAACCACCAGCACCATCCTGAAACACAAAAGAAAGTCCTTGTGCCATTTTTAAACAAAACTGACTCCACAGCAAGAAAACTTCCACTCCAGTTTGGTATTTTATCAGCTCTCACGGTATGAGAGGAGATTGAAGGCTTTATTTGGCCTGGAATATACCACACTGCTCCAAGAATGTCTAACAAAACACCTGTGCCCTACTGCAGAGTTGCTCCGATGAACTGCAGAAGGAATGGTCATGCAATGCTGACAGTTCAGGTTAATATAACCCCTTGTACTAGGTCTGACTGAGGTAAAGGCCACAGCCCTCTCAGAGCTGTGATTGGCATTAGTAGCTGCGCAGGTGTTGATAACAGACCAGTATTTTGCCCACTGCCAAACAGCACTGACCCGAATTAGCCAAAGGGATATTCCATACCATACGACTTCAGCTCAGATATATAAGGTGTGGGAGAGGAGGAAGAGAGGAAATTCATGATTCCACAACCTTTGCCTCCCAGAGAAACCATTATGCATGCTGGGGCCCTGCTTCCCAGGAAGGGTCCAAACATCGCTGCCAATGGGAAGTAGGGGTTGACCTTTTTTACCTTAGTTTATGCACACACAGATTCTTGCTAATTGCTTTCTTTCTCTAATAAAACTGCCTTATCTCAAGCTGCTGGTTGTCCTTCATATTACTCTCTCCCCTATCCTATTGGGAAGGGGAGTGATAGAACGACTTAGTGGGCACTTGGCACCCAGCCAAGGTCGAGCGACTACACCCCTTCACCTCATGGTTTTGTGGATTAGTTTGCCCTTACGTTGCCACAGATTTTAAGAAAAATGCAAACATACACTGAGGTCTCCCCTGAGTCTCTGTGGTGTTACATTTCAGTTAAATGGTTTGTGTTGTTATCTCGCTGTATTTCATATTTCTAAAGTCCCATACTGTCGCAATCATATTTCTAAAGTCTCGTGCATTCTCAGCGATATTTCTTGGGGGCAGTTCTTCACAGCACAGACTTCTTCTTCTGCTCATTGCTGCTTCTTAGTCAAAGCTCCTTCCAGGCTCTCCCTGATTGGCCAAGCCCACCCCTTTTTATCACAGTTATCTTCACTGGCTACAGCTGCAGCCCAGTTAAGGACATCACAGCTGCAGCCCATCAAGAACAACCAGGGCTTATCAGGGCAAGGCCTATATACAGATATTCAAATACAATACAGATATTCAAATACAATACAGATATTCAAATACAATACAGATATTTCACTAGGACTCCTACTATATTTCCCCCTTCTCATTTACTTACAGAAACAGGTTTTACATAGACATATTTACATACTATACAATACATACCTTTCACTGTGACTCAAAGACCACCTATATTTCCCCAACACAACACATACATTTCCCCATAACTCAAAGGCCATGTACAACACACACAGCTCCTTGCTCAAAGGCCTTATTTCTCACAGCTCCTTGATTCATTAGCCACGCTTCTCCGCAGCTCTAGGCTGCCCTATCTTCTGCAACTCTCAGACAGCCTAATCTCTTCCACAGCTCTTGGCTACCACAGCTCTCAGCTGTCCTATCTTCTATCGCGTCAGGGTCACCAATTGTTTTTATCTCATTGTATTTCATATTTCTGAAGTCCCATACTGTCACAATCATATTTCTAAAGTCTCGCACCTTCTCAGCGATATTTCTTGGGGGCAGTTCTTCACAGCACAAACACCTTCTGCTCATTGCCGCTTCTTAGCCAGGGTTCCTTCCAGGATCTCCCTGACTGGCCAAGCCCGCCCCCTTTTATCCCAGTTCTCTTCACTGGCTACAGCTGCAGCCCAATGAAGGACATCACAGCTGCAGCCCATCAAGAACAACTGGGGCTTATCAGGGCAAGGCCTATATACAGATAATCAAATACAATACAGATATTTTACTAGGACTCCTACTATACGTTTGCTCTGTCTCACCCCTCAAAAATGTAGGGTTCCAAGCCTCCCCTGCAGTATCATGGAACTCTCATGCCATTGGCCCAAGTCTGATTCCATGCCCACTTAGAATCTCCCTGTTAAGCTGTGCAGGGGAGACGAGATTCTCTCTTGCCCCTTGGCTCTCTTGGCCTTGGCTCTCCCTCTCTCCCCCTCCCTCCTCCTTCCCCCTTCTCCCTCAGAAGTCATGCTGCTCCCAGGGGTGGAACCCCCAGTAAACCCTCATCTAATGAGCACGCTCAGAAGCCATGTGGAGTCTCCTTGCCTGCCTGCTACTACCAGTGAACACACAGCTTAGGGGGCCCCGGAGACTCCCCAGGGACCCCTCAAAAGGAGCTGCAACAAGTCTCCTCCAGCTGAACACACTAAGTGCCCTCAGCCACTCTTCATATAGCTTCCCAGAGCTCCACAGCCTGCTCTGCTCCTGACGCAGTACCTCAAATATAGCATGTCCGCCATAAAGCCCCAGCCGTGGGCAGCTCTGTCCTTCCCACTGGGCTCTGTGTCCAGCTCAAGGTTCCTCCTGTGCCAGCAACACTTGCTCCAGCAGCTGCTGCCACAAGCACTGGCCATATCAGTGCCATTGCTGGTCCGGCTAAGACAGGGCCACACTTCACTGAGCACCAATTCCTAGATCTTGGTGCAAAATCACTGCACTCCAAATCTCAACTGAAGATACTACGATCATTGGGATTTGTTATACTCCTGTTTGTTGCACACCTGTCTAAATGATTTATATCAGGAAGATAGTGTGTGGAGCCATATCTAAGTGTGTGTTCCATGCTTGAAAAATTTCTTAAAAAGTGTCTCAGCTGACTATGTGGGCTCATTCTCTCACTGGAATTATTCTCTAGGCATGTATCACAATGTAGAAAGCACACAGAGCAGGTGTAATTTTGGAGTACATTCTTCTCTGCTTTGAAGGCTCTAGGACTGGAGGGGCCCTGCAGATTGTCCTGCTGCCACAGCAGCCCTGGCCTACAAGTGCCTTGCATGTGCTGCTCCGAGTGCATCTTCAAAGGGCAGGCTGTGCTTCCTGAAAAGCTCTCCCGGAACAAATCATCGGCTACTTCCCAAACTCAGACTATTTCCCAATCAATTTCTTGACCTTTCCTCTTGTACCAACTGTCTCTAACATGAATCAGCAAGCCTTTCCTGTGCTGCTGCTTTCTTCTTTCATGGACAGATAGAAAGAATCAGGAGAGGAGCCCCTCTGAATGTCCTAAGGGTTGAGCAGCCCTCATTAGAACAGCTTCCTCTGCTGTCGGCACGTCATTAAAAGACTTATGCCAGGTGGGCCAAGGACAAAGGAGAGCAGAGGCAAAGCAAAGGGGTTTGAAGGTGTGTCAGGGGATGTTTTGGTTGGACGTTAGGAAGATCGTTTCCCCAGAGGAGGCAGCCCGGTTTTGGAATAGGCTCCCCATGTCAGGAGGCGGTGTTCAAGGAAACCCTGGGCGTGGCACTCAGTGCTCTGCTCCAGGGGCAAGGCTGGGCGTGGGCCCCAGGGTGGACTCTGTGACCTCAGCAGGCTCTTGCAAGCCCATGGATGGGGAACTTTGTGACATCACAGCCTTTGGGGCGAGCCCAATGGCTGGCAACTGTCCCTGGGCCCGTGGCCGAGGCCAGAGCGTGGGCTGAACTGGTGTGGCAGCGACGTGCCCAGCGTGTGCAGAGGCGGAAGCTGGTCCTACAGCAGCAGCATGGCCGGCCAGGGCTTCTCCATAGTCCTGCAGCTCTGCGTGCTCCTGCTCCTGGCTGGAAGGCTCGACCCTTCCAGCCGTCTCGAGGGGGACGCTGTCCTTCCCGAGGAGCTGGAGCAGCAGCTCACGGGCCCAGAGCCCAGCCCCTGGGATGCGCTGCAGCTGCTCCCCTACATCTGCTCAGCCCTGAACGTGCTGCTCGGTGCCGTGTTCCTGGCACGCTGCCTTGGCAGGGGGCTCAGGAGAGGCTGGGCACAGGTGAGGGATGGGCTGGGACACCTATGGCCAGGAGCCCCCTGTGCCTCGTGCCAAGGTGGTGTCGGGCCAGGCCTGAGAGCCTGGACGGTGCAGCAAAGCCGGGCAGGCCCCAGGGCGCCTGGGCCTCCTGCCCAGCCCTGTGGCCAAGGCCCCGAGGCACAGGGGCTCGGCCCCTGCGCAGCCGTGGGGCCCACGCTGATCCCCTGGGAGCCGCGGCCGCCCCTCTTGTTCCTGCAGCCTCTGCCCAGACCGGCCCGGCCCGGCGCGCGTCTCTCAAGCAGAGGCCGCAGCCAGAGCCACGGGGCTCATCCCCTGCCCTCCTTGTGCTCTGTCTCGCAGGAGAAGCACCGCAGAGCCTCAGCCTCTGCACGCAGCTGCTGCCGGGGCCACTGCTGCTGCTGCCAGCAGCTGCTGCGGCTGCTCACGGACAACCGTGCCCTGATGGAGCTCTGCCTGCAGCACCGCCCTGCACACAAGGCACTGCCCAGAGAGAGGAGCCAAAGGAGATGGGCACTTTGGAAGGCGAGGAGAGTCCGCTTCTGCCCTCGACCTCTTCTCACAGGCTCCAGCCCCGCTCTGGGCTAGCGGCACATGGGAGGGAATGCATCACCAGTGCCCACACCGGGAACTGGGACATTCCCAACCGTAGCTGTGCTAAAGGCCCTCAATTTTAGTTGTCATTTTTAGGAAAGGTTTTACTTCGATGTTGCAGGTTGTCTAGATTAAGATAGCAGATGTTTTTTAGGCCATGAGGTCCGAGTACATAGGTGTAGTTAGGCCCTCGTAGTTAGGTGTCGTTAGACTCTAGTAGTTAGGTGTAATTAGACCCTAGTATTGAGGTGTAGTTAGGGTGCTAGTAGTTTTTCCCTCTGTTAGTTGTAGCTTTTAAGAGTCTTAAAGTTCAATAAAGATCAAGTTGTCCATGAACTGCTGTGGTTTTTTCATTTTTCACATGACATTGTATGCAGCAAATAATGGCTTTGCACAAGAATAATAATGGTTCTTTGGCCGGCCAAGGATTCTCCATGCTCCTGCAGCTCTGCATGCTCCTGCTCCTGGCTGGAAGGCTCAACCCTTCCAGCCATCTCAAGGGGGACGGTGTCCTTCCCGAGGAGCTGGAGAAATCCTAAGAAGGTTCGGCCGGTTCCTCTGGGTTAAGAGAGCTGTGGCCATACATACTCTTCTGCTCTGCAACTCTCACACTCCTTGCAAGTTCTTCCCTGGGATACCCATGCTCTCTGCTCTTCAGCAGAATAAATCAAATGCACGCCTTCCATCATAGCGCTACACAAAGGTGTGCAAGTATTGACTTAATGCAGTTCCGTTTCTATGAATTCAACCCTATTTTCAGTAACTTTCAGAGACAAGTTCTGTCTTCTTTCAGTGCCATTCTCCTATGAAGGCTTTAGGAATCGAGGCGCCTGCAGATTGTCCTGCTGCCACCGCAGCCCTGGCCTAGAATTGCCTTGCATGTGCTGCTCCAAGTGCATCTTCAAAGGGCAGGCTGTGCTTCCTGAAAAGCCCTCCCAGAACAAATCATCGGCTACTTTCCAGCCTGCCTATTTCTCAGTCTGTTTCTTGACCTTTCCCTCTTGTACCAACTGTCTCTAACATGAATCAGCAAGCCTTTCCTGTGCTGCTGCTTTCTTCTTTCATGGACAGATAGAAAGAATCAGGAGAGGAGCCCCTCTGAATGTCCTAAAAGTTGAGCAGCACTCATTGGCACAGAATCCTCTGCTGCCAGCACCTCAGTGCCAGACTTCTACCAGGTGCGCAAGGACAAGGGAGAGCAGAGGCAAAGCAAAAGGATCTCAAAGAGTGCATGGGGAATGGTTTCGTTGGACATGAGGAAGACCTTTTTCCCAGAAAGGGCCGTCAGGTTTCGGAACATACTCCCCATGTCAAGGGGAGGTGTTGAAGGAAACCCTGGTCGTGGCACTCAGTGCTCTGCTCCTGGTACCAGGCGGGGCCTGGGCCCCAGGCTGGACCCTGCACCTTCAGCAGGCTCTTGCAAGCCCATGGATGGGGAGTTTTTGTGACATCACAGCCTTTGGGGCCAGCCCAATGTCTGGCAACTGTCCCTGGGCCTGTGGCCGAGGCCAGAGCGTGGGCTGAACTGGTGTGGCAGCGACGTGCCCAGCGTGTGCAGAGGCGGCAGCTGGTCCTACAGCAGCAGCATGGCCGGCCAGGGCTTCTCCATGGTCCTGCAGCTCTGCGTGCTCCTGCTCCTGGCTGGAAGGCTCGACCCTTCCAGCCGTCTCGAGGGGGACGCTGTCCTTCCCGAGGAGCTGGAGCAGCAGCTCACGGGCCCAGAGCCCAGCCCCTGGGATGCGCTGCAGCTGCTCCTCTACATCTGCTCAGCCCTGAACATGCTGCTCGGTGCCGTGTTCCTGGCACGCTGCTTTGGCAGGGGGCTCAGGAGAGGCTGGGCACAGGTGAGGGATGGGCTGGGGAAGCTGTGGCCAGGAGCCCCCTGTGCCTCGGGCCAAGGTGGTGTCGGGCCAGGCCTGAGAGCCGGCACGGGGCAGCAAAGCCAGACAGGCCCCGGGGCTCCTGGGCCTCCTGCCCAGCCCTGTGGCCAAGCCCCCGAGGCACAGGGGCTCGGCCCCTGCGCAGCCGTGGGGCCCACGCTGAGCCCCTGGGAGCCGCGGCCGCCCCTCTTGTTCCTGCGGCCTCTGCTCGGCCTGGCCCGGCCCAGCGCGCGCCTCTCCCGCAGAGGCGGCAGCCAGAGCCACGGGGCTCATCCCCTGCCCTCCTTTTGATCTGTCTCGCAGGAGAAGCACCGCAGAGCCTCAGCCTCTGCACGCAGCTGCTGCCGGGGCCACTGCTGCTGCCAGCAGCTGCTGCAGCTGCTCACGGACAACCGTGCCCTGATGGAGCTCTGCCTGCAGCACCACCCTGCACACAAGGCACTGCCCAGAGAGAGGAGCCAAAGGAGATGGGCCCTTTCGAAGGGGAGAAGAGTCCGCTTCTGCCCTCGGCCTCGTCTCGCAGGCTCCAGCCCCGCTCTGGCCTAGCGGCACATGGGAGGGAATGTATGACCAGTGCCCACGTCGGGCACTGGGACGTTCCCAACCACAGCTGTGCTAAAGGCCCTCAATTTTAGTTGTCATTTTTAGGAAAGTTTTTACTTCAAAGTTGTAGGTTGTCTAGATTAAGATAGTTGATGTTTTTTAGGCAATGGAATCCTAGTACATAGGTGTAGTTAGGCCCTCGTAGTTAGGTGTAGTTAGACTCTAGTAGTTAGGTGTAATTAGACCCTAGTAGTGAGGTGTAGTGATGGTGCTAGTAGTTTTTCCCTCTGTTAGTTGTAGCTTTTAAGAGTCTTAAAGTCGAATAAAGATCAGGTTGTCCATAAAGTGCTGTGGTGTTTTTGTTTTTCACATGACATTGTATGCAGCCAATAATGGCTTTGCACAGGAATAATAATGATTTTTTGGCCGGCCGAGGATTCCCCATGTTCCTGCAGCTGTGTGTGCTACTGCTCCTGGCTGGAAAGCTCCACCCTTCCAGCCGTCTCGAGGGGTATGCTGTCCTTCCCGAGGAGCTGGAGCAGCAGCTCACGGGCCCAGAGACCAGCCCCTGGGATGCGCTGCAGCTGCTGCCCTGCATCTGCTCAGCCCTAAACATGCTGCTCGGTGCCGTGTTCCTGGCACGCTGCCTTGGCAGGTGGCTCAGGAGAGGCTGGGCACAGGTGAGGGATGGGCTGGGGAAGCTGTGGCCAGGAGCCCCCTGTGCCTCAGGCCAAGGTGGTGTCGGGCCAGGCCTGAGAGCCGGCACGGTGCAGCAATGCCGGGCAGGCCCCGGGTCTCCTGGGCCTCCTGCCCAGCCCTGTGGCCAAGGCCCCGAGGCACAGGGGGCTCGGCCCCTGCGCAGCCGTGGGGCCCACGCTGAGCCCCTGGGAGCCGCAGCCGCCCCTATTGTTCCTGCGACCTCTGCCCGGCCTGGCCCGGCCCGGCGTGCGTCTCTCCCGCAGAGGCCCCAGCCAGAGCCACGGGGCTCATCCCCTGCCCTCCTTGTGCTCTGTCTCGCAGGAGAAGCCCCGCAGAGCCTCAGCCTCTGCATGCAGCTGATGCCGTGGTGGCTGCTCACGGACAACCGTGCCCTGATGGAGCTCTGCCTGCAGCACCGCCCTGCACACAAGGCACTGCCCAGAGAGAGGAGCCAAAGGAGATGGGCCCTTTGGAAGGGGAGGACAGTCCGCTTCTGCCCTCGGCCTCTTCTCGCAGGCTCCAGCCCCGCTCTGGGCTAGCGGCACATGGGAGGGAATGCATCACCAGTGCCCACGTCAGGCACTGGGATGTTCCCAACCATAGCTGTGCTAAAGCCCTTCAATTTTAGTTGTCATTTTTAGGAAAGTTTTTACTTGGAAGTTGTAGTTTCTCAAATTTAAGATAGTCGATGTTTTTTAGGGAATGGGATCCTAGTAGTTTGGTGTAGTTAGACTCTAGTAGTTAGGTGTAGTTATGGTGCTAGTAGTTTTTCTCTCCGTTAGTTGTAGCTTTTAAGAGTCTTAAAGTTCAATAAAGATCAGGTTTTCCATACACTGCCACAGTCTTTTGCTGTTCCACACGAGACATGATGCTCCCATTGCACTGGAGCTCCACACAAGTTCTCATGCACCAACATAGTGCTCCTTCCAAAAGGGTTTCCTTTGGTTTAAAAAATAAAGAGTGATGCTTATAGAAGTTTTCACAGGAATAGAAAACAAAGTCCTCAGAGGAAGCCTTGGATGAGAGCCAAGAGTTTCTTCAAAAACCACTGTGATACAACCAAGTGGAGATCAGCCCATTTGGAACTCATAACGTTCTGGGAATGTCTCAAGCCGCATAGGTCTCCGTGTTTTAGAAGTGAAGAGGAGAATATTTCAAAGCATAAGCTTCACAAAACTGAATGAGTTCATTTTCAAAAAAAGTCTTTTACTAATTATATAGTAAAAAAACAGTGGAAATTTTTTCAAATCTGACATGCAGTCACATGCAGACTCATTCCTTACTAAAGAACAATATGCCCTGTGGTGCACATGGGACTGACATGAACAAACTCTTCTGCTCTGCAACTCTCACACTCCTTGCAATTTCTTCCCTGGGACACCCATGCTCTCTGCTCTTCAGCTGAACAAATCGTGCACACCCCTTCCATCACAGAGCTGCTCAAAGATGTGCAAGTGTTGACTTAAAGAGTCAACAGAGCAGCAGCAATGGAGTTCCATTTCTATGCAGTCCCCTCTATTTGGAAACATTCAGAGACAAATTCTATCTGGTTTCAGTGCCATTCTCCTCTGCTTTGAAGGCTCTAGAACTGGAGGGGGCCTGCAGATTGTCCTGATGCCACTGCAGCCCTGGCCTAGAAGTGCCTTGCATGTGCTGCTCCAAGTGCATCTTCAAAGGGCAGGCTGTGCTTCCTGAAAAGCCCTCCCAGAACAAATCATCGGCTACTTCCCAGCTTGTCTATTTCTTGCTCTATTTCTTGACCTTTCCTCTTGTGCCAACTGTCTGTGACATGAATCAGCAGGACTTTCCTGAGCTGCTGCTTTCTTTTTCATGGACAGATAGAAAGAAGCAGGAGAAGAGCCTCTCTGAATGTCCTAAGGGTTGAGCAGCACTCATTGGCACAGAATCCTCTGCTGCCAGCACCGCAGTGCCAGACTTCTACCAGGTGCGCAAGGACAAGGGAGAGCAGAGGCAAAGCAAAAGGATCTCAAAGAGTGCATGGGGAATGGTTTCGTTGGACATGAGGAAGACCTTTTTCCCAGAAAGGGCCGTCAGGTTTCGGAACATACTCCCCATGTCAAGGGGAGGTGTTGAAGGAAACCCTGGTCGTGGCACTCAGTGCTCTGCTCCTGGTACCAGGCGGGGCCTGGGCCCCAGGCTGGACCCTGCACCTTCAGCAGGCTCTTGCAAGCCCATGGATGGGGAGTTTTTGTGACATCACAGCCTTTGGGGCCAGCCCAATGTCTGGCAACTGTCCCTGGGCCTGTGGCCGAGGCCAGAGCGTGGGCTGAACTGGTGTGGCAGCGACGTGCCCAGCGTGTGCAGAGGCGGCAGCTGGTCCTACAGCAGCAGCATGGCCGGCCAGGGCTTCTCCATGGTCCTGCAGCTCTGCGTGCTCCTGCTCCTGGCTGGAAGGCTCGACCCTTCCAGCCGTCTCGAGGGGGACGCTGTCCTTCCCGAGGAGCTGGAGCAGCAGCTCACGGGCCCAGAGCCCAGCCCCTGGGATGCGCTGCAGCTGCTCCTCTACATCTGCTCAGCCCTGAACATGCTGCTCGGTGCCGTGTTCCTGGCACGCTGCTTTGGCAGGGGGCTCAGGAGAGGCTGGGCACAGGTGAGGGATGGGCTGGGGAAGCTGTGGCCAGGAGCCCCCTGTGCCTCGGGCCAAGGTGGTGTCGGGCCAGGCCTGAGAGCCGGCACGGGGCAGCAAAGCCAGACAGGCCCCGGGGCTCCTGGGCCTCCTGCCCAGCCCTGTGGCCAAGCCCCCGAGGCACAGGGGCTCGGCCCCTGCGCAGCCGTGGGGCCCACGCTGAGCCCCTGGGAGCCGCGGCCGCCCCTCTTGTTCCTGCGGCCTCTGCTCGGCCTGGCCCGGCCCAGCGCGCGCCTCTCCCGCAGAGGCGGCAGCCAGAGCCACGGGGCTCATCCCCTGCCCTCCTTTTGATCTGTCTCGCAGGAGAAGCACCGCAGAGCCTCAGCCTCTGCACGCAGCTGCTGCCGGGGCCACTGCTGCTGCCAGCAGCTGCTGCAGCTGCTCACGGACAACCGTGCCCTGATGGAGCTCTGCCTGCAGCACCACCCTGCACACAAGGCACTGCCCAGAGAGAGGAGCCAAAGGAGATGGGCCCTTTCGAAGGGGAGAAGAGTCCGCTTCTGCCCTCGGCCTCGTCTCGCAGGCTCCAGCCCCGCTCTGGCCTAGCGGCACATGGGAGGGAATGTATGACCAGTGCCCACGTCGGGCACTGGGACGTTCCCAACCACAGCTGTGCTAAAGGCCCTCAATTTTAGTTGTCATTTTTAGGAAAGTTTTTACTTCGAAGTTGTAGGTTGTCTAGATTAAGATAGTTGATGTTTTTTAGGCAATGGAATCCTAGTACATAGGTGTAGTTAGGCCCTCATAGTTAGGTGTAGTTAGACTCTAGTAGTTAGGTGTAATTAGACCCTAGTAGTGAGGTGTAGTGATGGTGCTAGTAGTTTTTCCCTCTGTTAGTTGTAGCTTTTAAGAGTCTTAAAGTCGAATAAAGATCAGGTTGTCCATAAAGTGCTGTGGTGTTTTTGTTTTTCACATGACATTGTATGCAGCCAATAATGGCTTTGCACAGGAATAATAATGATTTTTTGGCCGGCCGAGGATTCCCCATGTTCCTGCAGCTGTGTGTGCTACTGCTCCTGGCTGGAAAGCTCCACCCTTCCAGCCGTCTCGAGGGGTATGCTGTCCTTCCCGAGGAGCTGGAGCAGCAGCTCACGGGCCCAGAGACCAGCCCCTGGGATGCGCTGCAGCTGCTCCCCTACATCTGCTCAGCCCTGAACGTGCTGCTCGGTGCCGTGTTCCTGGCACGCTGCCTTGGCAGGGGGCTCAGGAGAGGCTGGGCACAGGTGAGGGATGGGCTGGGACACCTGAGGCCAGGAGCCCCCTGTGCCTCAGGCCAAGGTGGTGTCGGGCCAGGCCTGAGAGCCAGCACGGGGCAGCAACGCCGGACAGGCCTCGGGGCTCCTGGGCCTCCTGCCCAGCCCTGTGGCCAAGGCCCCGAGGCACAGGGGCTCGGCCCCTGCACAGCCGTGGGGCCCACGCTGAGCCCCTGGGAGCCGCAGCCGCCCCTATTGTTTCTGCAGCCCCAGCCCGGCCTGGCCCGGCCCGGCGCGTGTCTCTCCCACAGAGGCCGCATCCAGAGCCACGGGGCTCATCCCCTGCCCGCCTTGTGCTCTGTCCCGCAGGAGAAGCACCGCAGAGCCTCAGCCTCTGCACGCAGCTGCTGCCGGGGCCGCTGCTGCTGCCAGCAGCTGCTGCGGCTGCTCACGGACAACCGTGCCCTGATGGAGCTCTGCCTGCAGCACCGCCCTGCACACAAGGCACTGCTCAGAGAGAGGAGCCAAAGGAGATGGGCACTTTGGAAGGGGAGAAGAGTCCGCTTCTGCCCTCGGCCTCGTCTCGCAGGCTCCAGCCCCGCTCTGGCCTAGCGGCACGTGGGAGGGAATGCATCACCAGTGCCCACATCGGGCACTGGGACATTCCCAACCGTAGCAGTGCTAAAGCCCCTCAATTTAGTTGTCGATTTTAGGAAAGTTTTTACATCAAAGTTGTAGGTTGTCTAGTTTAAGATAGTTGATATTTTTTAGGCAATGGGATCCTCGTATTTGGGTGTAGTTAGATTCTAGTAGTTAGGTGTAGTTAGGGCGCTAGTAGTTAGGTTTGCTTAGACTCCAGTAATGAGGTGTAGTTAGGGTGCTAGTAGATTTTCCCTCTGTTAGTTGTAGCTTTTAAGAGTCTTAAAGTCCAATAAAGATCAGGTTTTCCATAAACTCCTGCGGTTATTTGGTGTTTCACCTCACATGGTGTGGCAGCGAATAATGGCTTTGCACAGGAATAATAATGGTTTCTTGGCCGGCCGAGGCTTCTCCCTGCTCCTTCAGCTCTGCGTGCTCCTGCTCCTGGCTGGAAGGCTCGACCCTTCAAGCCGTCTCAAGGGGGACGCTGTCCTTCCCGAGGAGCTGGAGCAGCAGCTCACGGGCCCAGAGCCCAGCCCCAGGGATGCACTGCAGCTGCTGCCCTGCATCTGCTCAGCCCTGAACATGCTGCTCGGTGCCGTGTTCCTGGCACGCTGCCTTGGCAGGTGGCTCAGGAGAGGCTGGGCACAGGTGAAGGATGGGCTGGGGAAGCTGTGGCCAGGAGCCCCCTGTGCCTCAGGCCAAGGTGGTGTCGGGCCAGGCCTGAGAGCCGGCACGGTGCAGCAATGCCGGGCAGGCCCCGGGTCTCCTGGGCCTCCTGCCCAGCCCTGTGGCCAAGGCCCCGAGGCACAGGGGGCTCGGCCCCTGCGCAGCCGTGGGGCCCACGCTGAGCCCCTGGGAGCCGCGGCCGCCCCTATTGTTCCTGCGACCTCTGCCCGGCCTGGCCCGGCCCGGCGTGCGTCTCTCCCGCAGAGGCCCCAGCCAGAGCCACGGGGCTCATCCCCTGCCCTCCTTGTGCTCTGTCTCGCAGGAGAAGCCCCGCAGAGCCTCAGCCTCTGCACGCAGCTGATGCCGTGGTGGCTGCTCACGGACAACCGTGCCCTGATGGAGCTCTGCCTGCAGCACCGCCCTGCATACAAGGCACTGCCCAGAGAGAGGAGCCAAAGGAGATGGGCCCTTTGGAAGGGGAGGACAGTCCGCTTCTGCCCTCGGCCTCTTCTCGCAGGCTCCAGCCCCGCTCTGGGCTAGCGGCACGTGGGAGGGAATGCATCACCAGTGCCCACGTCAGGCATTGGGATGTTCCCAACCATAGCTGTGCTAAAGCCCTTCAATTTTAGTTGTCATTTTTAGGAAAGTTTTTACTTGGAAGTTGTAGTTTCTCAAATTTAAGACAGTCGATGTTTTTTAGGGAATGGGATCCTAGTAGTTTGGTGTAGTTAGACTCTAGTAGTTAGGTGTAGTTATGGTGCTAGTAGTTTTTCTCTCCGTTAGTTGTAGCTTTTAAGAGTCTTAAAGTTCAATAAAGATCAGGTTTTCCATACACTGCCACAGTCTTTTGCTGTTCCACACGAGACATGATGCTCCCATTGCACTGGAGCTCCACACAAGTTCTCATGCACCAACATAGTGCTCCTTCCAAAAGGGTTTCCTTTGGTTTAAAAAATAAAGAGTGATGCTTATAGAAGTTTTCACAGGAATAGAAAACAAAGTCCTCAGAGGAAGCCTTGGATGAGAGCCAAGAGTTTCTTCAAAAACCACTGTGATACAACCAAGTGGAGATCAGCCCATTTGGAACTCATAACGTTCTGGGAATGTCTCAAGCCGGATAGGTCTCCGTGTTTTAGAAGTGAAGAGGAGAATATTTCAAAGCATAAGCTTCACAAAACTGAATGAGTTCATTTTCAAAAAAAGTCTTTTACTAATTATATAGTAAAAAAAAAGTGGAAATTTTTTCAAATCTGACATGCAGTCACATGCAGACTCATTCCTTACTAAAGAACAATATGCCCTGTGGTGCACATGGGACTGACATGAACAAACTCTTCTGCTCTGCAACTCTCACACTCCTTGCAATTTCTTCCCTGGGACACCCATGCTCTCTGCTCTTCAGCTGAACAAATCGTGCACACCCCTTCCATCACAGAGCTGCTCAAAGATGTGCAAGTGTTGACTTAAAGAGTCAACAGAGCAGCAGCAATGGAGTTCCATTTCTATGCAGTCCCCTCTATTTGGAAACATTCAGAGACAAATTCTATCTGGTTTCAGTGCCATTCTCCTCTGCTTTGAAGGCTCTAGAACTGGAGGGGGCCTGCAGATTGTCCTGATGCCACTGCAGCCCTGGCCTAGAAGTGCCTTGCATGTGCTGCTCCAAGTGCATCTTCAAAGGGCAGGCTGTGCTTCCTGAAAAGCCCTCCCAGAACAAATCATCGGCTACTTCCCAGCTTGTCTATTTCTTGCTCTATTTCTTGACCTTTCCTCTTGTGCCAACTGTCTGTGACATGAATCAGCAGGACTTTCCTGAGCTGCTGCTTTCTTTTTCATGGACAGATAGAAAGAAGCAGGAGAAGAGCCTCTCTGAATGTCCTAAGGGTTGAGCAGCACTCATTGGCACAGAATCCTCTGCTGCCAGCACCGCAGTGCCAGACTTCTACCAGGTGCGCAAGGACAAGGGAGAGCAGAGGCAAAGCAAAAGGATCTCAAAGAGTGCATGGGGAATGGTTTCGTTGGACATGAGGAAGACCTTTTTCCCAGAAAGGGCCGTCAGGTTTCGGAACATACTCCCCATGTCAAGGGGAGGTGTTGAAGGAAACCCTGGTCGTGGCACTCAGTGCTCTGCTCCTGGTACCAGGCGGGGCCTGGGCCCCAGGCTGGACCCTGCACCTTCAGCAGGCTCTTGCAAGCCCATGGATGGGGAGTTTTTGTGACATCACAGCCTTTGGGGCCAGCCCAATGTCTGGCAACTGTCCCTGGGCCTGTGGCCGAGGCCAGAGCGTGGGCTGAACTGGTGTGGCAGCGACGTGCCCAGCGTGTGCAGAGGCGGCAGCTGGTCCTACAGCAGCAGCATGGCCGGCCAGGGCTTCTCCATGGTCCTGCAGCTCTGCGTGCTCCTGCTCCTGGCTGGAAGGCTCGACCCTTCCAGCCGTCTCGAGGGGGACGCTGTCCTTCCCGAGGAGCTGGAGCAGCAGCTCACGGGCCCAGAGCCCAGCCCCTGGGATGCGCTGCAGCTGCTCCTCTACATCTGCTCAGCCCTGAACATGCTGCTCGGTGCCGTGTTCCTGGCACGCTGCTTTGGCAGGGGGCTCAGGAGAGGCTGGGCACAGGTGAGGGATGGGCTGGGGAAGCTGTGGCCAGGAGCCCCCTGTGCCTCGGGCCAAGGTGGTGTCGGGCCAGGCCTGAGAGCCGGCACGGGGCAGCAAAGCCAGACAGGCCCCGGGGCTCCTGGGCCTCCTGCCCAGCCCTGTGGCCAAGCCCCCGAGGCACAGGGGCTCGGCCCCTGCGCAGCCGTGGGGCCCACGCTGAGCCCCTGGGAGCCGCGGCCGCCCCTCTTGTTCCTGCGGCCTCTGCTCGGCCTGGCCCGGCCCAGCGCGCGCCTCTCCCGCAGAGGCGGCAGCCAGAGCCACGGGGCTCATCCCCTGCCCTCCTTTTGATCTGTCTCGCAGGAGAAGCACCGCAGAGCCTCAGCCTCTGCACGCAGCTGCTGCCGGGGCCACTGCTGCTGCCAGCAGCTGCTGCAGCTGCTCACGGACAACCGTGCCCTGATGGAGCTCTGCCTGCAGCACCACCCTGCACACAAGGCACTGCCCAGAGAGAGGAGCCAAAGGAGATGGGCCCTTTCGAAGGGGAGAAGAGTCCGCTTCTGCCCTCGGCCTCGTCTCGCAGGCTCCAGCCCCGCTCTGGCCTAGCGGCACATGGGAGGGAATGTATGACCAGTGCCCACGTCGGGCACTGGGACGTTCCCAACCACAGCTGTGCTAAAGGCCCTCAATTTTAGTTGTCATTTTTAGGAAAGTTTTTACTTCGAAGTTGTAGGTTGTCTAGATTAAGATAGTTGATGTTTTTTAGGCAATGGAATCCTAGTACATAGGTGTAGTTAGGCCCTCATAGTTAGGTGTAGTTAGACTCTAGTAGTTAGGTGTAATTAGACCCTAGTAGTGAGGTGTAGTGATGGTGCTAGTAGTTTTTCCCTCTGTTAGTTGTAGCTTTTAAGAGTCTTAAAGTCGAATAAAGATCAGGTTGTCCATAAAGTGCTGTGGTGTTTTTGTTTTTCACATGACATTGTATGCAGCCAATAATGGCTTTGCACAGGAATAATAATGATTTTTTGGCCGGCCGAGGATTCCCCATGTTCCTGCAGCTGTGTGTGCTACTGCTCCTGGCTGGAAAGCTCCACCCTTCCAGCCGTCTCGAGGGGTATGCTGTCCTTCCCGAGGAGCTGGAGCAGCAGCTCACGGGCCCAGAGACCAGCCCCTGGGATGCGCTGCAGCTGCTCCC
Organism: Zonotrichia albicollis; assembly: GCF_047830755.1. Lineage (NCBI taxonomy): Eukaryota > Metazoa > Chordata > Aves > Passeriformes > Passerellidae > Zonotrichia > Zonotrichia albicollis. Next base: position 54,704,266 of record NC_133824.1, read on the forward strand.
CTACATCTGCTCAGCCCTGAACGTGCTGCTCGGTGCCGTGTTCCTGGCACGCTGCCTTGGCAGGGGGCTCAGGAGAGGCTGGGCACAGGTGAGGGATGGGCTGGGACACCTGAGGCCAGGAGCCCCCTGTGCCTCAGGCCAAGGTGGTGTCGGGCCAGGCCTGAGAGCCAGCACGGGGCAGCAACGCCGGACAGGCCTCGGGGCTCCTGGGCCTCCTGCCCAGCCCTGTGGCCAAGGCCCCGAGGCACAGGGGCTCGGCCCCTGCACAGCCGTGGGGCCCACGCTGAGCCCCTGGGAGCCGCAGCCGCCCCTATTGTTTCTGCAGCCCCAGCCCGGCCTGGCCCGGCCCGGCGCGTGTCTCTCCCACAGAGGCCGCATCCAGAGCCACGGGGCTCATCCCCTGCCCGCCTTGTGCTCTGTCCCGCAGGAGAAGCACCGCAGAGCCTCAGCCTCTGCACGCAGCTGCTGCCGGGGCCGCTGCTGCTGCCAGCAGCTGCTGCGGCTGCTCACGGACAACCGTGCCCTGATGGAGCTCTGCCTGCAGCACCGCCCTGCACACAAGGCACTGCTCAGAGAGAGGAGCCAAAGGAGATGGGCACTTTGGAAGGGGAGAAGAGTCCGCTTCTGCCCTCGGCCTCGTCTCGCAGGCTCCAGCCCCGCTCTGGCCTAGCGGCACGTGGGAGGGAATGCATCACCAGTGCCCACATCGGGCACTGGGACATTCCCAACCGTAGCAGTGCTAAAGCCCCTCAATTTAGTTGTCGATTTTAGGAAAGTTTTTACATCAAAGTTGTAGGTTGTCTAGTTTAAGATAGTTGATATTTTTTAGGCAATGGGATCCTCGTATTTGGGTGTAGTTAGATTCTAGTAGTTAGGTGTAGTTAGGGCGCTAGTAGTTAGGTTTGCTTAGACTCCAGTAATGAGGTGTAGTTAGGGTGCTAGTAGATTTTCCCTCTGTTAGTTGTAGCTTTTAAGAGTCTTAAAGTCCAATAAAGATCAGGTTTTCCATAAACTCCTGCGGTTATTTGGTGTTTCACCTCACATGGTGTGGCAGCGAATAATGGCTTTGCACAGGAATAATAATGGTTTCTTGGCCGGCCGAGGCTTCTCCCTGCTCCTTCAGCTCTGCGTGCTCCTGCTCCTGGCTGGAAGGCTCGACCCTTCCAGCCGTCTCAAGGGGGACGCTGTCCTTCCCGAGGAGCTGGAGCAGCAGCTCACGGGCCCAGAGCCCAGCCCCAGGGATGCACTGCAGCTGCTGCCCTGCATCTGCTCAGCCCTGAACATGCTGCTCGGTGCCGTGTTCCTGGCACGCTGCCTTGGCAGGTGGCTCAGGAGAGGCTGGGCACAGGTGAAGGATGGGCTGGGGAAGCTGTGGCCAGGAGCCCCCTGTGCCTCAGGCCAAGGTGGTGTCGGGCCAGGCCTGAGAGCCGGCACGGTGCAGCAATGCCGGGCAGGCCCCGGGTCTCCTGGGCCTCCTGCCCAGCCCTGTGGCCAAGGCCCCGAGGCACAGGGGGCTCGGCCCCTGCGCAGCCGTGGGGCCCACGCTGAGCCCCTGGGAGCCGCGGCCGCCCCTATTGTTCCTGCGACCTCTGCCCGGCCTGGCCCGGCCCGGCGTGCGTCTCTCCCGCAGAGGCCCCAGCCAGAGCCACGGGGCTCATCCCCTGCCCTCCTTGTGCTCTGTCTCGCAGGAGAAGCCCCGCAGAGCCTCAGCCTCTGCACGCAGCTGATGCCGTGGTGGCTGCTCACGGACAACCGTGCCCTGATGGAGCTCTGCCTGCAGCACCGCCCTGCATACAAGGCACTGCCCAGAGAGAGGAGCCAAAGGAGATGGGCCCTTTGGAAGGGGAGGACAGTCCGCTTCTGCCCTCGGCCTCTTCTCGCAGGCTCCAGCCCCGCTCTGGGCTAGCGGCACGTGGGAGGGAATGCATCACCAGTGCCCACGTCAGGCATTGGGATGTTCCCAACCATAGCTGTGCTAAAGCCCTTCAATTTTAGTTGTCATTTTTAGGAAAGTTTTTACTTGGAAGTTGTAGTTTCTCAAATTTAAGACAGTCGATGTTTTTTAGGGAATGGGATCCTAGTAGTTTGGTGTAGTTAGACTCTAGTAGTTAGGTGTAGTTATGGTGCTAGTAGTTTTTCTCTCCGTTAGTTGTAGCTTTTAAGAGTCTTAAAGTTCAATAAAGATCAGGTTTTCCATACACTGCCACAGTCTTTTGCTGTTCCACACGAGACATGATGCTCCCATTGCACTGGAGCTCCACACAAGTTCTCATGCACCAACATAGTGCTCCTTCCAAAAGGGTTTCCTTTGGTTTAAAAAATAAAGAGTGATGCTTATAGAAGTTTTCACAGGAATAGAAAACAAAGTCCTCAGAGGAAGCCTTGGATGAGAGCCAAGAGTTTCTTCAAAAACCACTGTGATACAACCAAGTGGAGATCAGCCCATTTGGAACTCATAACGTTCTGGGAATGTCTCAAGCCGCATAGGTCTCCGTGTTTTAGAAGTGAAGAGGAGAATATTTCAAAGCATAAGCTTCACAAAACTGAATGAGTTCATTTTCAAAAAAAGTCTTTTACTAATTATATAGTAAAAAAAAAGTGGAAATTTTTTCAAATCTGACATGCAGTCACATGCAGACTCATTCCTTACTAAAGAACAATATGCCCTGTGGTGCACATGGGACTGACATGAACAAACTCTTCTGCTCTGCAACTCTCACACTCCTTGCAATTTCTTCCCTGGGACACCCATGCTCTCTGCTCTTCAGCTGAACAAATCGTGCACACCCCTTCCATCACAGAGCTGCTCAAAGATGTGCAAGTGTTGACTTAAAGAGTCAACAGAGCAGCAGCAATGGAGTTCCATTTCTATGCAGTCCCCTCTATTTGGAAACATTCAGAGACAAATTCTATCTGGTTTCAGTGCCATTCTCCTCTGCTTTGAAGGCTCTAGAACTGGAGGGGGCCTGCAGATTGTCCTGATGCCACTGCAGCCCTGGCCTAGAAGTGCCTTGCATGTGCTGCTCCAAGTGCATCTTCAAAGGGCAGGCTGTGCTTCCTGAAAAGCCCTCCCAGAACAAATCATCGGCTACTTCCCAGCTTGTCTATTTCTTGCTCTATTTCTTGACCTTTCCTCTTGTGCCAACTGTCTGTGACATGAATCAGCAGGACTTTCCTGAGCTGCTGCTTTCTTTTTCATGGACAGATAGAAAGAAGCAGGAGAAGAGCCTCTCTGAATGTCCTAAGGGTTGAGCAGCACTCATTGGCACAGAATCCTCTGCTGCCAGCACCGCAGTGCCAGACTTCTACCAGGTGCGCAAGGACAAGGGAGAGCAGAGGCAAAGCAAAAGGATCTCAAAGAGTGCATGGGGAATGGTTTCGTTGGACATGAGGAAGACCTTTTTCCCAGAAAGGGCCGTCAGGTTTCGGAACATACTCCCCATGTCAAGGGGAGGTGTTGAAGGAAACCCTGGTCGTGGCACTCAGTGCTCTGCTCCTGGTACCAGGCGGGGCCTGGGCCCCAGGCTGGACCCTGCACCTTCAGCAGGCTCTTGCAAGCCCATGGATGGGGAGTTTTTGTGACATCACAGCCTTTGGGGCCAGCCCAATGTCTGGCAACTGTCCCTGGGCCTGTGGCCGAGGCCAGAGCGTGGGCTGAACTGGTGTGGCAGCGACGTGCCCAGCGTGTGCAGAGGCGGCAGCTGGTCCTACAGCAGCAGCATGGCCGGCCAGGGCTTCTCCATGGTCCTGCAGCTCTGCGTGCTCCTGCTCCTGGCTGGAAGGCTCGACCCTTCCAGCCGTCTCGAGGGGGACGCTGTCCTTCCCGAGGAGCTGGAGCAGCAGCTCACGGGCCCAGAGCCCAGCCCCTGGGATGCGCTGCAGCTGCTCCTCTACATCTGCTCAGCCCTGAACATGCTGCTCGGTGCCGTGTTCCTGGCACGCTGCTTTGGCAGGGGGCTCAGGAGAGGCTGGGCACAGGTGAGGGATGGGCTGGGGAAGCTGTGGCCAGGAGCCCCCTGTGCCTCGGGCCAAGGTGGTGTCGGGCCAGGCCTGAGAGCCGGCACGGGGCAGCAAAGCCAGACAGGCCCCGGGGCTCCTGGGCCTCCTGCCCAGCCCTGTGGCCAAGCCCCCGAGGCACAGGGGCTCGGCCCCTGCGCAGCCGTGGGGCCCACGCTGAGCCCCTGGGAGCCGCGGCCGCCCCTCTTGTTCCTGCGGCCTCTGCTCGGCCTGGCCCGGCCCAGCGCGCGCCTCTCCCGCAGAGGCGGCAGCCAGAGCCACGGGGCTCATCCCCTGCCCTCCTTTTGATCTGTCTCGCAGGAGAAGCACCGCAGAGCCTCAGCCTCTGCACGCAGCTGCTGCCGGGGCCACTGCTGCTGCCAGCAGCTGCTGCAGCTGCTCACGGACAACCGTGCCCTGATGGAGCTCTGCCTGCAGCACCACCCTGCACACAAGGCACTGCCCAGAGAGAGGAGCCAAAGGAGATGGGCCCTTTCGAAGGGGAGAAGAGTCCGCTTCTGCCCTCGGCCTCGTCTCGCAGGCTCCAGCCCCGCTCTGGCCTAGCGGCACATGGGAGGGAATGTATGACCAGTGCCCACGTCGGGCACTGGGACGTTCCCAACCACAGCTGTGCTAAAGGCCCTCAATTTTAGTTGTCATTTTTAGGAAAGTTTTTACTTCAAAGTTGTAGGTTGTCTAGATTAAGATAGTTGATGTTTTTTAGGCAATGGAATCCTAGTACATAGGTGTAGTTAGGCCCTCGTAGTTAGGTGTAGTTAGACTCTAGTAGTTAGGTGTAATTAGACCCTAGTAGTGAGGTGTAGTGATGGTGCTAGTAGTTTTTCCCTCTGTTAGTTGTAGCTTTTAAGAGTCTTAAAGTCGAATAAAGATCAGGTTGTCCATAAAGTGCTGTGGTGTTTTTGTTTTTCACATGACATTGTATGCAGCCAATAATGGCTTTGCACAGGAATAATAATGATTTTTTGGCCGGCCGAGGATTCCCCATGTTCCTGCAGCTGTGTGTGCTACTGCTCCTGGCTGGAAAGCTCCACCCTTCCAGCCGTCTCGAGGGGTATGCTGTCCTTCCCGAGGAGCTGGAGCAGCAGCTCACGGGCCCAGAGACCAGCCCCTGGGATGCGCTGCAGCTGCTCCCCTACATCTGCTCAGCCCTGAACGTGCTGCTCGGTGCCGTGTTCCTGGCACGCTGCCTTGGCAGGGGGCTCAGGAGAGGCTGGGCACAGGTGAGGGATGGGCTGGGACACCTGAGGCCAGGAGCCCCCTGTGCCTCAGGCCAAGGTGGTGTCGGGCCAGGCCTGAGAGCCAGCACGGGGCAGCAACGCCGGACAGGCCTCGGGGCTCCTGGGCCTCCTGCCCAGCCCTGTGGCCAAGGCCCCGAGGCACAGGGGCTCGGCCCCTGCACAGCCGTGGGGCCCACGCTGAGCCCCTGGGAGCCGCAGCCGCCCCTATTGTTTCTGCAGCCCCAGCCCGGCCTGGCCCGGCCCGGCGCGTGTCTCTCCCACAGAGGCCGCATCCAGAGCCACGGGGCTCATCCCCTGCCCGCCTTGTGCTCTGTCCCGCAGGAGAAGCACCGCAGAGCCTCAGCCTCTGCACGCAGCTGCTGCCGGGGCCGCTGCTGCTGCCAGCAGCTGCTGCGGCTGCTCACGGACAACCGTGCCCTGATGGAGCTCTGCCTGCAGCACCGCCCTGCACACAAGGCACTGCTCAGAGAGAGGAGCCAAAGGAGATGGGCACTTTGGAAGGGGAGAAGAGTCCGCTTCTGCCCTCGGCCTCGTCTCGCAGGCTCCAGCCCCGCTCTGGCCTAGCGGCACGTGGGAGGGAATGCATCACCAGTGCCCACATCGGGCACTGGGACATTCCCAACCGTAGCAGTGCTAAAGCCCCTCAATTTAGTTGTCGATTTTAGGAAAGTTTTTACATCAAAGTTGTAGGTTGTCTAGTTTAAGATAGTTGATATTTTTTAGGCAATGGGATCCTCGTATTTGGGTGTAGTTAGATTCTAGTAGTTAGGTGTAGTTAGGGCGCTAGTAGTTAGGTTTGCTTAGACTCCAGTAATGAGGTGTAGTTAGGGTGCTAGTAGATTTTCCCTCTGTTAGTTGTAGCTTTTAAGAGTCTTAAAGTCCAATAAAGATCAGGTTTTCCATAAACTCCTGCGGTTATTTGGTGTTTCACCTCACATGGTGTGGCAGCGAATAATGGCTTTGCACAGGAATAATAATGGTTTCTTGGCCGGCCGAGGCTTCTCCCTGCTCCTTCAGCTCTGCGTGCTCCTGCTCCTGGCTGGAAGGCTCGACCCTTCCAGCCGTCTCAAGGGGGACGCTGTCCTTCCCGAGGAGCTGGAGCAGCAGCTCACGGGCCCAGAGCCCAGCCCCAGGGATGCACTGCAGCTGCTGCCCTGCATCTGCTCAGCCCTGAACATGCTGCTCGGTGCCGTGTTCCTGGCACGCTGCCTTGGCAGGTGGCTCAGGAGAGGCTGGGCACAGGTGAAGGATGGGCTGGGGAAGCTGTGGCCAGGAGCCCCCTGTGCCTCAGGCCAAGGTGGTGTCGGGCCAGGCCTGAGAGCCGGCACGGTGCAGCAATGCCGGGCAGGCCCCGGGTCTCCTGGGCCTCCTGCCCAGCCCTGTGGCCAAGGCCCCGAGGCACAGGGGGCTCGGCCCCTGCGCAGCCGTGGGGCCCACGCTGAGCCCCTGGGAGCCGCGGCCGCCCCTATTGTTCCTGCGACCTCTGCCCGGCCTGGCCCGGCCCGGCGTGCGTCTCTCCCGCAGAGGCCCCAGCCAGAGCCACGGGGCTCATCCCCTGCCCTCCTTGTGCTCTGTCTCGCAGGAGAAGCCCCGCAGAGCCTCAGCCTCTGCACGCAGCTGATGCCGTGGTGGCTGCTCACGGACAACCGTGCCCTGATGGAGCTCTGCCTGCAGCACCGCCCTGCATACAAGGCACTGCCCAGAGAGAGGAGCCAAAGGAGATGGGCCCTTTGGAAGGGGAGGACAGTCCGCTTCTGCCCTCGGCCTCTTCTCGCAGGCTCCAGCCCCGCTCTGGGCTAGCGGCACGTGGGAGGGAATGCATCACCAGTGCCCACGTCAGGCATTGGGATGTTCCCAACCATAGCTGTGCTAAAGCCCTTCAATTTTAGTTGTCATTTTTAGGAAAGTTTTTACTTGGAAGTTGTAGTTTCTCAAATTTAAGACAGTCGATGTTTTTTAGGGAATGGGATCCTAGTAGTTTGGTGTAGTTAGACTCTAGTAGTTAGGTGTAGTTATGGTGCTAGTAGTTTTTCTCTCCGTTAGTTGTAGCTTTTAAGAGTCTTAAAGTTCAATAAAGATCAGGTTTTCCATACACTGCCACAGTCTTTTGCTGTTCCACACGAGACATGATGCTCCCATTGCACTGGAGCTCCACACAAGTTCTCATGCACCAACATAGTGCTCCTTCCAAAAGGGTTTCCTTTGGTTTAAAAAATAAAGAGTGATGCTTATAGAAGTTTTCACAGGAATAGAAAACAAAGTCCTCAGAGGAAGCCTTGGATGAGAGCCAAGAGTTTCTTCAAAAACCACTGTGATACAACCAAGTGGAGATCAGCCCATTTGGAACTCATAACGTTCTGGGAATGTCTCAAGCCGCATAGGTCTCCGTGTTTTAGAAGTGAAGAGGAGAATATTTCAAAGCATAAGCTTCACAAAACTGAATGAGTTCATTTTCAAAAAAAGTCTTTTACTAATTATATAGTAAAAAAAAAGTGGAAATTTTTTCAAATCTGACATGCAGTCACATGCAGACTCATTCCTTACTAAAGAACAATATGCCCTGTGGTGCACATGGGACTGACATGAACAAACTCTTCTGCTCTGCAACTCTCACACTCCTTGCAATTTCTTCCCTGGGACACCCATGCTCTCTGCTCTTCAGCTGAACAAATCGTGCACACCCCTTCCATCACAGAGCTGCTCAAAGATGTGCAAGTGTTGACTTAAAGAGTCAACAGAGCAGCAGCAATGGAGTTCCATTTCTATGCAGTCCCCTCTATTTGGAAACATTCAGAGACAAATTCTATCTGGTTTCAGTGCCATTCTCCTCTGCTTTGAAGGCTCTAGAACTGGAGGGGGCCTGCAGATTGTCCTGATGCCACTGCAGCCCTGGCCTAGAAGTGCCTTGCATGTGCTGCTCCAAGTGCATCTTCAAAGGGCAGGCTGTGCTTCCTGAAAAGCCCTCCCAGAACAAATCATCGGCTACTTCCCAGCTTGTCTATTTCTTGCTCTATTTCTTGACCTTTCCTCTTGTGCCAACTGTCTGTGACATGAATCAGCAGGACTTTCCTGAGCTGCTGCTTTCTTTTTCATGGACAGATAGAAAGAAGCAGGAGAAGAGCCTCTCTGAATGTCCTAAGGGTTGAGCAGCACTCATTGGCACAGAATCCTCTGCTGCCAGCACCGCAGTGCCAGACTTCTACCAGGTGCGCAAGGACAAGGGAGAGCAGAGGCAAAGCAAAAGGATCTCAAAGAGTGCATGGGGAATGGTTTCGTTGGACATGAGGAAGACCTTTTTCCCAGAAAGGGCCGTCAGGTTTCGGAACATACTCCCCATGTCAAGGGGAGGTGTTGAAGGAAACCCTGGTCGTGGCACTCAGTGCTCTGCTCCTGGTACCAGGCGGGGCCTGGGCCCCAGGCTGGACCCTGCACCTTCAGCAGGCTCTTGCAAGCCCATGGATGGGGAGTTTTTGTGACATCACAGCCTTTGGGGCCAGCCCAATGTCTGGCAACTGTCCCTGGGCCTGTGGCCGAGGCCAGAGCGTGGGCTGAACTGGTGTGGCAGCGACGTGCCCAGCGTGTGCAGAGGCGGCAGCTGGTCCTACAGCAGCAGCATGGCCGGCCAGGGCTTCTCCATGGTCCTGCAGCTCTGCGTGCTCCTGCTCCTGGCTGGAAGGCTCGACCCTTCCAGCCGTCTCGAGGGGGACGCTGTCCTTCCCGAGGAGCTGGAGCAGCAGCTCACGGGCCCAGAGCCCAGCCCCTGGGATGCGCTGCAGCTGCTCCTCTACATCTGCTCAGCCCTGAACATGCTGCTCGGTGCCGTGTTCCTGGCACGCTGCTTTGGCAGGGGGCTCAGGAGAGGCTGGGCACAGGTGAGGGATGGGCTGGGGAAGCTGTGGCCAGGAGCCCCCTGTGCCTCGGGCCAAGGTGGTGTCGGGCCAGGCCTGAGAGCCGGCACGGGGCAGCAAAGCCAGACAGGCCCCGGGGCTCCTGGGCCTCCTGCCCAGCCCTGTGGCCAAGCCCCCGAGGCACAGGGGCTCGGCCCCTGCGCAGCCGTGGGGCCCACGCTGAGCCCCTGGGAGCCGCGGCCGCCCCTCTTGTTCCTGCGGCCTCTGCTCGGCCTGGCCCGGCCCAGCGCGCGCCTCTCCCGCAGAGGCGGCAGCCAGAGCCACGGGGCTCATCCCCTGCCCTCCTTTTGATCTGTCTCGCAGGAGAAGCACCGCAGAGCCTCAGCCTCTGCACGCAGCTGCTGCCGGGGCCACTGCTGCTGCCAGCAGCTGCTGCAGCTGCTCACGGACAACCGTGCCCTGATGGAGCTCTGCCTGCAGCACCACCCTGCACACAAGGCACTGCCCAGAGAGAGGAGCCAAAGGAGATGGGCCCTTTCGAAGGGGAGAAGAGTCCGCTTCTGCCCTCGGCCTCGTCTCGCAGGCTCCAGCCCCGCTCTGGCCTAGCGGCACATGGGAGGGAATGTATGACCAGTGCCCACGTCGGGCACTGGGACGTTCCCAACCACAGCTGTGCTAAAGGCCCTCAATTTTAGTTGTCATTTTTAGGAAAGTTTTTACTTCGAAGTTGTAGGTTGTCTAGATTAAGATAGTTGATGTTTTTTAGGCAATGGAATCCTAGTACATAGGTGTAGTTAGGCCCTCATAGTTAGGTGTAGTTAGACTCTAGTAGTTAGGTGTAATTAGACCCTAGTAGTGAGGTGTAGTGATGGTGCTAGTAGTTTTTCCCTCTGTTAGTTGTAGCTTTTAAGAGTCTTAAAGTCGAATAAAGATCAGGTTGTCCATAAAGTGCTGTGGTGTTTTTGTTTTTCACATGACATTGTATGCAGCCAATAATGGCTTTGCACAGGAATAATAATGATTTTTTGGCCGGCCGAGGATTCCCCATGTTCCTGCAGCTGTGTGTGCTACTGCTCCTGGCTGGAAAGCTCCACCCTTCCAGCCGTCTCGAGGGGTATGCTGTCCTTCCCGAGGAGCTGGAGCAGCAGCTCACGGGCCCAGAGACCAGCCCCTGGGATGCGCTGCAGCTGCTCCCCTACATCTGCTCAGCCCTGAACGTGCTGCTCGGTGCCGTGTTCCTGGCACGCTGCCTTGGCAGGGGGCTCAGGAGAGGCTGGGCACAGGTGAGGGATGGGCTGGGACACCTGAGGCCAGGAGCCCCCTGTGCCTCAGGCCAAGGTGGTGTCGGGCCAGGCCTGAGAGCCAGCACGGGGCAGCAACGCCGGACAGGCCTCGGGGCTCCTGGGCCTCCTGCCCAGCCCTGTGGCCAAGGCCCCGAGGCACAGGGGCTCGGCCCCTGCACAGCCGTGGGGCCCACGCTGAGCCCCTGGGAGCCGCAGCCGCCCCTATTGTTTCTGCAGCCCCAGCCCGGCCTGGCCCGGCCCGGCGCGTGTCTCTCCCACAGAGGCCGCATCCAGAGCCACGGGGCTCATCCCCTGCCCGCCTTGTGCTCTGTCCCGCAGGAGAAGCACCGCAGAGCCTCAGCCTCTGCACGCAGCTGCTGCCGGGGCCGCTGCTGCTGCCAGCAGCTGCTGCGGCTGCTCACGGACAACTGTGCCCTGATGGAGCTCTGCCTGCAGCACCGCCCTGCACACAAGGCACTGCTCAGAGAGAGGAGCCAAAGGAGATGGGCACTTTGGAAGGGGAGAAGAGTCCGCTTCTGCCCTCGGCCTCGTCTCGCAGGCTCCAGCCCCGCTCTGGCCTAGCGGCACGTGGGAGGGAATGCATCACCAGTGCCCACATCGGGCACTGGGACATTCCCAACCGTAGCAGTGCTAAAGCCCCTCAATTTAGTTGTCGATTTTAGGAAAGTTTTTACATCAAAGTTGTAGGTTGTCTAGTTTAAGATAGTTGATATTTTTTAGGCAATGGGATCCTCGTATTTGGGTGTAGTTAGATTCTAGTAGTTAGGTGTAGTTAGGGCGCTAGTAGTTAGGTTTGCTTAGACTCCAGTAATGAGGTGTAGTTAGGGTGCTAGTAGATTTTCCCTCTGTTAGTTGTAGCTTTTAAGAGTCTTAAAGTCCAATAAAGATCAGGTTTTCCATAAACTCCTGCGGTTATTTGGTGTTTCACCTCACATGGTGTGGCAGCGAATAATGGCTTTGCACAGGAATAATAATGGTTTCTTGGCCGGCCGAGGCTTCTCCCTGCTCCTTCAGCTCTGCGTGCTCCTGCTCCTGGCTGGAAGGCTCGACCCTTCCAGCCGTCTCAAGGGGGACGCTGTCCTTCCCGAGGAGCTGGAGCAGCAGCTCACGGGCCCAGAGCCCAGCCCCAGGGATGCACTGCAGCTGCTGCCCTGCATCTGCTCAGCCCTGAACATGCTGCTCGGTGCCGTGTTCCTGGCACGCTGCCTTGGCAGGTGGCTCAGGAGAGGCTGGGCACAGGTGAAGGATGGGCTGGGGAAGCTGTGGCCAGGAGCCCCCTGTGCCTCAGGCCAAGGTGGTGTCGGGCCAGGCCTGAGAGCCGGCACGGTGCAGCAATGCCGGGCAGGCCCCGGGTCTCCTGGGCCTCCTGCCCAGCCCTGTGGCCAAGGCCCCGAGGCACAGGGGGCTCGGCCCCTGCGCAGCCGTGGGGCCCACGCTGAGCCCCTGGGAGCCGCGGCCGCCCCTATTGTTCCTGCGACCTCTGCCCGGCCTGGCCCGGCCCGGCGTGCGTCTCTCCCGCAGAGGCCCCAGCCAGAGCCACGGGGCTCATCCCCTGCCCTCCTTGTGCTCTGTCTCGCAGGAGAAGCCCCGCAGAGCCTCAGCCTCTGCACGCAGCTGATGCCGTGGTGGCTGCTCACGGACAACCGTGCCCTGATGGAGCTCTGCCTGCAGCACCGCCCTGCACACAAGGCACTGCCCAGAGAGAGGAGCCAAAGGAGATGGGCCCTTTGGAAGGGGAGGACAGTCCGCTTCTGCCCTCGGCCTCTTCTCGCAGGCTCCAGCCCCGCTCTGGGCTAGCGGCACGTGGGAGGGAATGCATCACCAGTGCCCACGTCAGGCATTGGGATGTTCCCAACCATAGCTGTGCTAAAGCCCTTCAATTTTAGTTGTCATTTTTAGGAAAGTTTTTACTTGGAAGTTGTAGTTTCTCAAATTTAAGACAGTCGATGTTTTTTAGGGAATGGGATCCTAGTAGTTTGGTGTAGTTAGACTCTAGTAGTTAGGTGTAGTTATGGTGCTAGTAGTTTTTCTCTCCGTTAGTTGTAGCTTTTAAGAGTCTTAAAGTTCAATAAAGATCAGGTTTTCCATACACTGCCACAGTCTTTTGCTGTTCCACACGAGACATGATGCTCCCATTGCACTGGAGCTCCACACAAGTTCTCATGCACCAACATAGTGCTCCTTCCAAAAGGGTTTCCTTTGGTTTAAAAAATAAAGAGTGATGCCTTTAGAAGTTTTCACAGGAATAGAAAACAAAGTCCTCAGAGGAAGCCTTGGATGAGAGCCAAGAGTTTCTTCAAAAACCACTGTGATACAACCAAGTGGAGATCAGCCCATTTGGAACTCATAACGTTCTGGGAATGTCTCAAGCCGCATAGGTCTCCGTGTTTTAGAAGTGAAGAGGAGAATATTTCAAAGCATAAGCTTCACAAAACTGAATGAGTTCATTTTCAAAAAAAGTCTTTTACTAATTATATAGTAAAAAAAAAGTGGAAATTTTTTCAAATCTGACATGCAGTCACATGCAGACTCATTCCTTACTAAAGAACAATATGCCCTGTGGTGCACATGGGACTGACATGAACAAACTCTTCTGCTCTGCAACTCTCACACTCCTTGCAATTTCTTCCCTGGGACACCCATGCTCTCTGCTCTTCAGCTGAACAAATCGTGCACACCCCTTCCATCACAGAGCTGCTCAAAGATGTGCAAGTGTTGACTTAAAGAGTCAACAGAGCAGCAGCAATGGAGTTCCATTTCTATGCAGTCCCCTCTATTTGGAAACATTCAGAGACAAATTCTATCTGGTTTCAGTGCCATTCTCCTCTGCTTTGAAGGCTCTAGAACTGGAGGGGGCCTGCAGATTGTCCTGATGCCACTGCAGCCCTGGCCTAGAAGTGCCTTGCATGTGCTGCTCCAAGTGCATCTTCAAAGGGCAGGCTGTGCTTCCTGAAAAGCCCTCCCAGAACAAATCATCGGCTACTTCCCAGCTTGTCTATTTCTTGCTCTATTTCTTGACCTTTCCTCTTGTGCCAACTGTCTGTGACATGAATCAGCAGGACTTTCCTGAGCTGCTGCTTTCTTTTTCATGGACAGATAGAAAGAAGCAGGAGAAGAGCCTCTCTGAATGTCCTAAGGGTTGAGCAGCACTCATTGGCACAGAATCCTCTGCTGCCAGCACCGCAGTGCCAGACTTCTACCAGGTGCGCAAGGACAAGGGAGAGCAGAGGCAAAGCAAAAGGATCTCAAAGAGTGCATGGGGAATGGTTTCGTTGGACATGAGGAAGACCTTTTTCCCAGAAAGGGCCGTCAGGTTTCGGAACATACTCCCCATGTCAAGGGGAGGTGTTGAAGGAAACCCTGGTCGTGGCACTCAGTGCTCTGCTCCTGGTACCAGGCGGGGCCTGGGCCCCAGGCTGGACCCTGCACCTTCAGCAGGCTCTTGCAAGCCCATGGATGGGGAGTTTTTGTGACATCACAGCCTTTGGGGCCAGCCCAATGTCTGGCAACTGTCCCTGGGCCTGTGGCCGAGGCCAGAGCGTGGGCTGAACTGGTGTGGCAGCGACGTGCCCAGCGTGTGCAGAGGCGGCAGCTGGTCCTACAGCAGCAGCATGGCCGGCCAGGGCTTCTCCATGGTCCTGCAGCTCTGCGTGCTCCTGCTCCTGGCTGGAAGGCTCGACCCTTCCAGCCGTCTCGAGGGGGACGCTGTCCTTCCCGAGGAGCTGGAGCAGCAGCTCACGGGCCCAGAGCCCAGCCCCTGGGATGCGCTGCAGCTGCTCCTCTACATCTGCTCAGCCCTGAACATGCTGCTCGGTGCCGTGTTCCTGGCACGCTGCTTTGGCAGGGGGCTCAGGAGAGGCTGGGCACAGGTGAGGGATGGGCTGGGGAAGCTGTGGCCAGGAGCCTCCTGTGCCTCGGGCCAAGGTGGTGTCGGGCCAGGCCTGAGAGCCGGCACGGGGCAGCAAAGCCAGACAGGCCCCGGGGCTCCTGGGCCTCCTGCCCAGCCCTTTGGCCAAGCCCCCGAGGCACAGGGGCTCGGCCCCTGCGCAGCCGTGGGGCCCACGCTGAGCCCCTGGGAGCCGCGGCCACCCCTCTTGTTCCTGCGGCCTCTGCTCGGCCTGGCCCGGCCCAGCGCGCGCCTCTCCCGCAGAGGCGGCAGCCAGAGCCACGGGGCTCATCCCCTGCCCTCCTTTTGATCTGTCTCGCAGGAGAAGCACCGCAGAGCCTCAGCCTCTGCACGCAGCTGCTGCCGGGGCCACTGCTGCTGCCAGCAGCTGCTGCAGCTGCTCACGGACAACCGTGCCCTGATGGAGCTCTGCCTGCAGCACCACCCTGCACACAAGGCACTGCCCAGAGAGAGGAGCCAAAGGAGATGGGCCCTTTCGAAGGGGAGAAGAGTCCGCTTCTGCCCTCGGCCTCGTCTCGCAGGCTCCAGCCCCGCTCTGGCCTAGCGGCACATGGGAGGGAATGTATGACCAGTGCCCACGTCGGGCACTGGGACGTTCCCAACCACAGCTGTGCTAAAGGCCCTCAATTTTAGTTGTCATTTTTAGGAAAGTTTTTACTTCAAAGTTGTAGGTTGTCTAGATTAAGATAGTTGATGTTTTTTAGGCAATGGAATCCTAGTACATAGGTGTAGTTAGGCCCTCGTAGTTAGGTGTAGTTAGACTCTAGTAGTTAGGTGTAATTAGACCCTAGTAGTGAGGTGTAGTGATGGTGCTAGTAGTTTTTCCCTCTGTTAGTTGTAGCTTTTAAGAGTCTTAAAGTCGAATAAAGATCAGGTTGTCCATAAAGTGCTGTGGTGTTTTTGTTTTTCACATGACGTTGTATGCAGCCAATAATGGCTTTGCACAGGAATAATAATGATTTTTTGGCCGGCCGAGGATTCCCCATGTTCCTGCAGCTGTGTGTGCTACTGCTCCTGGCTGGAAAGCTCCACCCTTCCAGCCGTCTCGAGGGGTATGCTGTCCTTCCCGAGGAGCTGGAGCAGCAGCTCACGGGCCCAGAGACCAGCCCCTGGGATGTGCTGCAGCTGCTCCCCTACATCTGCTCAGCCCTGAACGTGCTGCTCGGTGCCGTGTTCCTGGCATGCTGCCTTGGCAGGGGGCTCAGGAGAGGCTGGGCACAGGTGAGGGATGGGCTGGGACACCTGAGGCCAGGAGCCCCCTGTGCCTCAGGCCAAGGTGGTGTCGGGCCAGGCCTGAGAGCCGGCACGGGGCAGCAACGCCGGACAGGCCTCGGGGCTCCTGCCCAGCCCTGTGGCCAAGGCCCCGAGGCACAGGGGCTCGGCCCCTGCACAGCCGTGGGGCCCACGCTGAGCCCCTGGGAGCCGCAGCCGCCCCTATTGTTTCTGCAGCCCCAGCCCGGCCTGGCCCGGCCCGTGTCTCTCCCACAGAGGCCGCATCCAGAGCCACGGGGCTCATCCCCTGCCCGCCTTGTGCTCTGTCCCGCAGGAGAAGCACCGCAGAGCCTCAGCCTCTGCACGCAGCTGCTGCCGGGGCCGCTGCTGCTGCCAGCAGCTGCTGCGGCTGCTCACGGACAACCGTGCCCTGATGGAGCTCTGCCTGCAGCACCGCCCTGCACACAAGGCACTGCTCAGAGAGAGGAGCCAAAGGAGATGGGCACTTTGGAAGGGGAGAAGAGTCCGCTTCTGCCCTCGGCCTCGTCTCGCAGGCTCCAGCCCCGCTCTGGCCTAGCGGCACGTGGGAGGGAATGCATCACCAGTGCCCACGTCGGGCACTGGGACGTTCCAACCGTAGCTGTGCTAAGGACCCTCAATTTCATTTGTCATTTTTAGGAATGTTTTTACTTTGAACTTGTAGGTTGTCTAGTTTAAGATACTTGATGTTTTTTAGGCAATGGGATCCTAGTAGTTAGGTGTAGTTAGGCCCTCGTAGTTAGGTGTAGTTATACCCTAGTACTTAGGTGTAGGTAGACCCTTGTAGTTAGGTGTAGTTAGGGTGCTAGTAGTTTTTCCCTCTGTTAGTTTTAGCTTTTTAGAATCTAGAAGTTCAATAAAGATCAGGTTTTCCATATATTGCCATGGTCTTACGCTGTTCCACATGAGACGTGATGCTCCCATTGCACTGGAGCTCCACACAAGTTCTCATGTGCCAACATAGTGCTCCTTCCAAAAGGGTTTCCTTTGGTTGAAAAAATAAAGAATAATGCTTATAGAAGTTTTCACAGGAATAGAAAAGAAGTCCTCAGAGGAAGCCTTGAATGTGAGACAAGAGTTTCTCCTCTATGATACCACCGGAGATTAACCCACTCGGAACTTACAACATTCTGGGAATGTCTCAAGTCGGCTAGAATTCCAGATTCTAGAAGTGAAGAGGAGAGTATTTCAAAGCATAAGCGTCAAAAAACTGATTGAATTCACTTTCAAAAAAAGCCTTTTACTGATTATATAGTAAAAAAAAAGTGGAAATTTTTTCAAATCTGCCATGCAGTCACATGCAGACTCATTCCTTACTAAAGAACAATATGCCCTGTGGTGCACATGGGAGTAACATGAACAAACTCTTCTGCTGTGCAACTCTCACACTCCTTACGATTTCTTCCCTGGGACACCCATGCTCTCTGCTCTTCAGCTGAACAAATCGTGCACACCCCTTCCATCACAGAGCGGCTCAAAAATGTGCAAGTGTTGACTTAAAGAATCAACAGAGCAGCAGTAATGGAATTCCGCTTCTATGCAGTCCCCTCTTTTGGAAACATTCAGAGACAAGTTCTGTCTGGTTTCAGTGCCATTCTCCTCTGCTTTGAAGGCTCTAGGACTGGAGGGGGCCTGCAGATTGTCCTGATGCCACCGCAGCCCTGGCCTAGAAGTGCCTTGCATGTGCTGCTCCAAGTGCATCTTCAAAGGGCAGGCTGTGCTTCCTGAAAAGCCCTCCCAGAACAAATCATCGGCTACTTTCCAGCCTGTCTATTTCTTGCTCTATTTCTTGACCTTTCCTCTTGTACCAACTGTCTGTGACATGAGCCAGCAGGCCTTTCCTGAGCTGCTGCTTTCTTCTTTCATGATCATATAGAAAGCCCATTCGGAATTTACAGTTTTCTAGATATGTCCCAAGTCGGGTAGAACTCCAGGTTTTAGAAGTGCCAAGGAGAATATTTCAAAGCATAAGCTTCAAACAACTTACAAAATTTTTTTCCATATAAATTCTTGTTTGGAAAAGAAAAAAAAGTTTAAAACATTTTACTTTTTTATCTCCCAAGAAATCCCAACCTGACTCTTTTCCTTCCTACAGAATAACATTCCTTGTGGTGTACATGGTAGTCAAATGCAAATACTCTTTTGCTCTGCAACTCCCATTGTCCTTCAGTTTTGTTTTTTTTTTCTGTGGTATGCTCTGGCTTTTTGGTATTCAGCAAAACTAATCTAGCACTAAGGATTTAGAAACAAGATGCTGTTACATAATTTGGAATATTTCCAGTCTAGGAACTGGTTTCACACATATTCAGGTCTAGGCTCCAGCTGCAGCATTCTTTACAGCTTAATTTACAGCTTGAATTTTTATCATCACAACACACACACACACAATCCACAGCTTCTTTAGGCCAAAGAAAAGCTACAAAATGCATTTTTAACAGGCACCCAGCAGTTCACTAAGCCACAGCTTTCACTCTAATGATCACACAACAAGATTATAAAAATGCCAAGGCTTTTTTTGACAGGAAGACTGCAAGGGAGAATTTTTTTTAAATGTGCTGAACTGATTTTACCCTTCCTTGTATTGTCTTTTCTAGTGAAGAATAAACAGGACTCACATGGTCATTACTGCTACCCGTTTGTTCATTGCCAATTTCAATACCGGATACCAGAAAAGTACCAAATTGTTTATTCCTTTTTTGGTCTTAAGTAGCCTGCACACCAAGAAAAATACTTTTTTTTAATATATATATAGAATCTTTTATACAGTTCAAGACAGGAAAGGGTATGAATTTCTATTTGCGTCTCTAAGTTCAGCACACAGCATGTTCACTCACAGAATAATAACCACCAGGCAGCAAAATTTCAACATCATCTAAAGAAACATCAGCTTAATTGCCTTATGTAGTTATTCCAGTTTACCTTTCTGTTCTTCATGCTATTTGCTTTATCATTGCTGGAACAGTCTCTTCTGCCCCATAGAAAACTTCCTTAAAAACATGACTGGGTCTTGGAGTCTAGAACAGAATGTGTGAGCTCAAGAAAACTTTTGGAATCCTTGCTGTTATTGAAACACTCAACACCAAATGTTTAAATGATAAAGTCAACTGCAGGGTGGCTTTACTATGGAAATTTCATTAATAAAAGATATTCAGAAGCCCTAGTTTATCCCATTGAAGCTACACAGTTCAGAAAAGTTACAAGACCACACAGGCTTAAGAGTAATGTGCAATCTATTTAAATTGTTCCACGCCTCTTCCTCAGAACTTCTCAGTTGCTCATTTTCACCTACCCAGTTTTATGGCCTTGGTTTTGTTAGGTAATTTCCTCCATAGGATTACATTCCACTGGCCTCTTGCCAAAAGGGACTAGAAGAGATGAAATCTTCAGCCATCCACAGAGCAGTGTAGCTGAAATACATCTTCAGGCAACTGCAGTCTGACATCTATGAACAGCACTGTGCTAAACACAAATTTCACTAAACATTGCTTGGATGGTGTTTCTACCTAGCTGTTGATAAAAATGTGCAATATAGACTGTAAAGTGTGGAAATCACAGCAGACACTGTTCCTCTGTAGATTGTAAATAATACAGTTATTTTAGCATCAGAAATTCTGCCCAAGGCTCATGTTATTTACAGCAACTTCAAGCTTTCCCCTGCAGGGCCTGCCTCAACAAGCTTCTGTGTCTTTCACTAGGGTGTTAGAAGGTTCTGCTGCAAATGGTTTAGAAACAAAGTTTTTAACTCTGAGAATTGATGTCAGTTTTAGGCAGGTCCTCCTCCTGCATCTGGACTTCTCAGCTCAAATCTTTCAGGAAAAAAAGACACAGAACGAGGATTCACATCGTGATTTGTATGATAAGCAACCCATAAAAACAACACTGTAACCTTTTGCAGTGAAATTGAAAGAGGAAAGGGTAGACTGAAGGTGGGGAAAAGATTTTTGGGAAAAGATAGGAAAACAACCTGTAAGCAAAGGGAAATTACAAGGTACAATAAAAATGGTACATTTAGTATAAAGTGTTCACCTGTAGCACAAGATACAACTCTATGCTTTGGTTTTTGCTCTAAAGGGAAGGAAAGACCACAGGTGGACTAAAGAGAAGCATCTAATCTGATGTTTATTTCCTGGTGATATTAATTTATTTTGCTTCTTGCTGTAAAAGACTTGGGGGGAAAAAAAACTCAACCATGTTTCAATGTAGCTTGCAGCTCAAGCAATTTCCACCAGTTTTAACTAAGATTTATCTATCATATGCCAAGCATCATTTCATTACAATGCTGTGTTCTGAGGATGACTCATCAGTCAAATAATATTTCTGTGAAATATCTGCAGAACTCAGTGATGCCAGGCTGCAGAACACACTGCTAGCTGTTAAGGGCAGTACTAATTCCAGTTGCAATTTTTGATTATAGGAAAAATGGGTAGGCATAATTTGGGAGTTATTTCCATTGGGATTTTCATTAAACAGGACCTTCTGTGTGCTATGCAAACTCAGAACAAGTTCATAATTTACCATTTCTATCCATAGAAGTTTTCATGCTTGTAAGTGCACTTTGACACATTCTGATAGTTAAATGGCGTTGGAAACACTCTGCATACAGCAATAAGGTGATCTTGGTGTTTTGAAGTAGGACATCTGTTTAGGAACACATTTTATGGCCAATTTGTGGCAAAGAGAAGAATTCATGAAATAGGCAAGGATTCTTTTACTGTCCTAGCAACTTAGAGTTCTTCTATTTTTCAGAAAAGTCAAACTGATATCATGTACCATCATCAAAGTTCCATTTCAAGGTACTTTTTACAAGGCCTGAACAGAAAAGTTCAATGTCCCTAACCTTCAAGGCCAAAATAAATGCCAAGCCCCTAAGAAAATTGTTCTAAAAAGTGAGCCAGTCCTCCCAGACTTATTTTTTTTTTCTTTGTTATTGAGAGTTGTAGAAAATAACTTCCCTTGATTTGGGAGGGGAAGTGTTTGTTGGCTTTTGTTATTTTCTTAAAGCAAACTAACTTAATGGCTATGACAAACACAAAAGGAGGAGTAAAAGTAAAGCACCACCAGCTTCCTTCATTAAAGTGTGTTTTCCACTTCACTGTGTCTGGTAAGAGAGCCCAGAAATATCTCTACAATCCAGCAATGCTGCATTATTTTGTTTTGTTTAAATGAGGCAACACACTCCATTTCAGCAGCAAGAAAAGATTCTTTCTTTGCTGCAGTGAGGGCAGGTGCAGAAAATAGTTTCCATTAGTTCACAGATTCAAATTTTATCTCCATCACTGTCACAGAGAGACAAAACATCAATTGTTGGTCAAAGGGTAGAGAATATTTGTACAACAGGGAGCAGAAAATATTTCAAACTAATTCATGTCTACCATAAAGAAGATACCAATTTATACAAATCATGTTTTTTAGAAAAATGTAGAGATACAAATATGGCTAAAATAATCACGTTATTTCCTTAAAAAATATTATCTTTGGGCAACATCAAGACAAATAGGATTAATAACTTATTGAGAAATATTAGTTTCCTTTCAACATAGATGAAAAGCTTTAGTCTCTAATCTGACTTTAAAGCCTTTGCCTAAAAACTAAATATGTTTCCCCTTCCCTCCCTGTCTGCTGCACAGACAGGCTTTTTTTTGTGGAAAAAAAAGCATTTTTATTTAAAGAAAAAAAAATCAATATATTATTTGATTACGTAACTCAGAGTATATATTATTTGATTTGTAACTCAGAGTTCATTCTAATTATGTGGTACTTCTAATGCTGTGTTACTTCTAAATTCTTGACATTCTTAGAGTAAAATACAAAGAAACCAGTCAAAAAACATACACACTTCCAGTAAAAAAGAATCTGTGGACTAATTTAGAAAAAAATAATCCAAGAGTCTGTTCTCAACCCTGTAGGATATTAATAAGGCTTTTTGAAACTGCAGTAAATCTGTCATGCTTTTAAAAACAAAACTAAGCAACACGGTTAGAAAGGGGAAAAACTCCCACACTTTCCTGTAGCTCAAAGCCTAAGCTTTTAAAAAAGAACTGAAACATTTACTTTCAACCTTTAAGCCAGATTTAATAAATACCAAAAGTCAAGACGTAAGACATCACATAATTCATATCCATCTTCATGAACTAAAGTCAGAGAATCTTTCATACAGATCAGATAAAAAGTTCTTGCCCTATTAGAGAACATTACCAAATTGAACACATCTTGTGTTTCCTTGCTTTGTTTCTTGGATAAGAAGCTGAATTATGGATTCCTTTATAGCAATACAGCTACTCCAATCCACACATGGGGTCACCTAAGAGAGCAGGTGTTCCTCCATAAGCTAAGAAGAAGTTTAAAAAACAAAAGGGCAAAGCTTCCCCAGGTTTTAGACCAGAATTTAGGAAACACTGAACCTTGATAGTACAGTGGAAAAATACACAAAATCCATCACTGCCACTTCGGCACATAGTTTTCAAAAAAATGTGGAAGCCCAGGCAGAGAGGGTAAGACTGAACAGTTTGTGAGGCTAACACAGCTGTTAACCTGAATGGACTTTGGGCAGTGGATTCCTTCCCCCTCTGCTCTCGGAGTCTCTGTGGTCGAGATGACCCCGAGGTGTTAGAAAGTCTCTTTTTCCCAGCTCCGCAATCAAAGAAGTCGTCAGGATTCTTTGGCTGTGGTTCTCAAGGTTGTTTATTTTCTGTTATCTATAACATTCTTTCTCTGACCTGCTGAGGCAGGTTGGGTTGTGGCACACTGCATGCCCCTGAGGCAGTGTTAGGTTTTTATACTACAAACTACATTTGCTTTATTTACAACACTTTTCCAATACTGATCACCTATGTCAGATAGTCTGTCTGTACCCTAAACCAATCCAAAATCCCACCATCCCAGCAGAAGATGGAGGACAAGAAGAAGAAGCACAGGACACACCCAGATTCCTCCATCTTGCCTCTTGAACCCCCATTCTAAAAACCCCAAAATTCTACTTTTCCACCCTGTGGTACATTCACTATCATTCTATTCAAACCCTTGTGGCTTGTAACTCTTCACACAAAGTTGGTAATTGTTTCCATGGGCTAAAATCAAAGGCACAGGTGTCTTTGGCTCCATACCAAGGTCTCCTACATAAATAAATCTTTGACTGTACTCCGCTTACTATGGGAATGATACCCCAGATTAATATATGCTACAGTAGTATTATTAAATGTTAGGAATTTTTTTATAAAAAGAGTTCTGACACCAAAAGTGTAAAGATTTAGAGTTGGCAAACGAAAAAAAAAAATTGCGCTTAGAGATTGTGTTTTTAGTTGTCCTTCAAGAAGATGAGGATTTCCCCTCAAAGTCCTTCTCTCTCTCATTTTCATTGTCCATTTTCCCCACCATCACCATAAAGAATTCCTGCAATGTTTTACAACTTTTAACAAGTTAGGCATCTAAATCAGATAAAACCCAACTGTAATAAAATACTACACCAAGTGAAGACAAATAATAAAACCAGGGAAAACCTCTCAAACTCTGCAAGTACAATTATCTCTCTATTTTAATTCATAGGGTAGGAGAACCACTGAGTTTACCACAAATGTCACATCCTAACCTCTATCACTGGCAGGAGAAATCTAGAACCCTGACTGAAGTCTTGCTAGATGCCATCACCAAAAGCAGAATTTTTTTCCTTCTTACTAAATAAATATCTGGAAGAGTTGAAAGAGAACACAGATGGAGGCAAAAGGAGGCTTAACACCACTAATTCACGCATCATGCTGCTGGGCCTTGCATCTCACCAGACTGCTTTCCTTGAATGCATCTGCATCAGAGACCAACAGTTTCATTAACTGCTCAAAGCTGGCTGGTTTGGAACATGAAATATTTGGCAAAACTGTAAATTAGGGGGTGCATATTTACACATTTTTCTTTGAGGGAAGCAGAGCTCATTCATAAAGAAACTTAATGGACAGTAAATTTTATGATATCAGTTAAAGAAAAATAAAATTCAGACATAGCTGACAGATCAAGTATGAAGAAGTAAGTTCTGCAATCACTTAGCTGGAAAATTTCTGTTCAGGACAGGTTTGTCCTCCAGTGGTTATGAGATAGTGTGAAAAGGTGAAGACTTACCTTTCCCAAAGGGCAGTTTCCACTAACTGTGTGTAAACATGAAATCCATGAGCACTGTCTGGAAACACTGCTACTTCTCTCTCCTAGTTACAGCTGGAGCTGGAAAGTTTTCTTATTGCAGACTAACACAATTGTCAGATAGTTAGAGAACTGCAATATTGTTAAACCTGAGGTTGCTCAGAAACACCAAGAACCTATTTCAGTGAAATGCCCTCTCATAGCAAGCCTTTCACGTCACAGATAGTACATAAAAAACTAAGAGTCACAATTTCCATCTTTCTTTTGTGCCATGAATGTACACCTTCCACAGCTATTACTCCCCCTCAAGTACAAAAATGAGAACTTACAGAACTTTAGAAGTTTAACATTTAAGTCACAAAATGAAAACCAGCTTCTCCTATCTTTTATTGCATTTAATATTCTGCACATTCAGGCAACAATGCAGTAATTTTTACTTTTGTCTGCCCCAGAGAATACTTGTGCTTTGAGCACCCAGAGTGCAGAACTGGACCAAGGGATCTAGAATATCCAGCTTTACATTCCTTAAACCAGTTTCAGATACACAGTAAGGACTGAAGGACTGACCCTGGCTGACAAACCGGTATAGCTTAACTCAGTTTTCTTCACTTGAGAGAGAACTTGCAGAAGAAAAACTTTGCCCTCCTTATGTAAAAGAAATAGAAAGATGAACATATGTTGGGGGGCTTGAGTTTTTTCTGTTCTTTCCTTATTACCTGTGGAATTTCTTCCCACTGAGTTCCAAAGAAGGACTGCTGGCTGAGTGCTTGAGACAGGCTGGGAGAGGGAACTCCTCTGGTTTTTTGGGAGTTTCTCTGGGGTGGGGGAGGCAGAGATACCACAAGAATGAGGGCAGGTAAAAAGAGACAGGGTTGGGGGCAGCCCTCTCATGCTGCTGGGCTTTGCAGGAGGCCGGTCAGACCTGCAGCTTGGGGAAGGGAGCTCGCTGCCACCACTATCGCTGCCTGGGGCTGTGAACAAATCACCAACAGGACAGGACTGCTGGGAACGTGCCTTGAGCTGCTTTATTTTCCAGCATCACTCTCCTTACATGGTTATGGCAATGGGAAGATGCTATCAGCTCACATCCCAGGCGGCAGACCAAGAACTTAATGTTACAACTCACTTTGTAAGTTTTTTGCCCAATCAGACAAAGCAAAAGCACATTGACAGTAGTTCTATCCAACCACTGTAAGCACACGTACCTTTGGTTAAACAATGCTTGCTTATTTCAAATACAATATCTGTTTGTAAGCCTTAAAACACAATGCACAGAGCTCCATTATTAAGCTTAGAACTTCCTAACATCTGGCTAGATAAACTTTTCTGTAGTTTAGGGAGTTATTCTAGACAAGTGTTATTACATAGACCATTGTTCTATTTGTCTGCTTCTTACATAATTTTTCTGCTGACCAATCTCATGGCTACTGCTTAGCTCTAATCCCAGTTCTGCTATCTCTGAGGCCTGCCTTTGGCAGCTTTCCCAAAACGCTCTGATTTTATGGATTTCCACAACCACCATAACGCAGTGGGGACCCTTTCTTCTGCTGCTGGTCTCCGCACGCCCCAGCCCTGCCAGGACATCCTGCATGTTCCAGCTATTGCTGTGGAGCTTTGATACATCTCATCCACCACCTCAGGATTTCTGCTCATCCCTGCCGTTCCAGCCTGCTGCTTTTCAGAGTCCTGTTGGGGCACAGGCATTGGCTGCCCTGGGGTTTCTGGAGCGAAGCCTCTCCTCCATCCCTCCCTGCCTCAGCCCAGCTGCCATTGCCATGTGCTCCCCCAGCCCGCCCCTCAGCGCCCCCTGCAGCCCCGGGGGAATCACTGCACCTGCCCTGCCCGCTGGGAGCCACCAGCGCCCCTGCTGGCCGTGCCCGGTTCTGTTTGGTGTTAGGGCCGGGGCTGCTGTTGTTTGTTTGCTTTATTATATATACCAGTAAAGAACTGTTATTCCTATTCCCATATCTTTGCCTGAGAGCCCTTCGATTTCAAAACTCTAATAATTCAGGGGGAAGGGTGTGGGGGGGATAGAATGTAAGAAAATAAAGTTAGTGCAGAAGGCAATCTCACCCCTGAGGAGCTGTAGCTGTACTAATCACCAAAGATTAGGAACAGGCCTGCCCTTAACAGGCCACAACTGTGTCCAGTGAGGATGAGCGCTATAAAAGAGTGGGTTAGCTGATTGAGAAGGGAGCAGGAGTTTGTTGGCTGTGCTGTGAGGAGATGTCCATGAGAAATCACCAAGGATGTATGGAACTTTTGGAATAAAATGACAACAGAGGGGGTTTACATTCTCCATTCCAAGGGAGGCTTTCTGCCTTCCCTAGCAGACACCTGTCTTGTAAACCAAGACAACATGTCACTCAGATAAGATTTCACTCATGTTAGATTTCTCAGTATTTAAGACTCCCCCCACTTCTTCCCTTTACAGTTTATTTCTGACAGGCAAAAAAAAAAAAAAAAGACAGTTAAGGATGTCAGATTCACAGGACAAGAAAAAAAATACTGTCGTTTTTTCAGTATTGTGAAGTCACTGTGATACAGAGATGACCTGTAACACAATCAAAATTGCAAAGAGAACTTTTCTCTGAGAGAAAATTTGCATTGTGCAGAGGAACACTTCAGTGGCTCCAGTCAACCTTAGTGCACTCAAGTACAGGATTCTGTGACTTACACTCTGCTAGTTTTGGTAAGTGATTTATAAATGCACTGATCATGACGTGGAACATTTGTTCATGGTCTCATTAGAATACTTTCAGGATTTGACTGGTGTTGTCATCTTATTAAGATTTTAGAAAAAAAAATATCTTCTGTAATTGTTAATACAAAAAGTCTTTGAGACACCTTCCTTGCAGACAATAATGGGATAAAACATCCCAACTTCCCTGCCCTCTAGAATGTAATTTTGTGTTTATGTATCTAAGGGGATCTGATACTGCCATCAAGATCCAGTTTCATCTCTGAACCTGCCAAAGAAAACCTAGATTACAGAAAATATTTGAAATAAAATGGAAAAAAAACCCGCAAACTAAAAAACCTACCAACCAATCACTCAGTAAAGCACAGGATGGCGTCAACACATATTCAATGTCAATGCCTTTCTTAATTCCTGACTGGACTGACATTCAGAGTCCAGAGCAGTGTACACATCTGCCTTTTGTCTTAAAGAGGATGTCACCACACCAGTCTTTAGAAAGGCAAGAGACAAGACCTGCCCCTGCTGTCCCAAAGGCTTCTGTCCACAAGAACCATCTGCGTTGTGCTACTGCTTCACAAGGAAGGTTTCAGGCAAATTCAGCTCTTGGCAAGACAGCCATAGCTGACAAATGCAAAATCAGCACAGGCTGCTGCCTCACCCATCCCTCACACCCTGAATTATTCAGGTTTTGGCATTATGATATGGTAATGACTGAGGTCTATGCATGCACCTTCACTCATCATCAGGCAACACTCAAGTCCACTGTGGTGAACTTAAACAAAAGCCGCCTGTTCACAGGATGGGGTGGAAGTGATGGGACAGGAGAGCTTTACCTAAGCATGGGATGTATCTAAGATATATCTGCAATTTAAGGCAGTGAAACAGTTTCCCCTCCTCCAAGCTGGGAAAGTCTTATCAAAAGATTTTGCCTTTGAAACCAATAAATTGAAAAAAATTACTACTTAGCAGCCAACCATTAAAAGACAATTACACACTGACAAGCAAGCTGGTAGCATTTCCTCGCCACTTTTATACAAAAATGAAAACAGAAACTCAAAGAAATTCTCCATTATTATTTTGGTGCACCCTTTTATTAACAGACATTTTCTTCAGCAGGTACTAAATGTGATAAATGTCATATTCTCAAGTTACTGAGGGCTGCTTTTGCATCACTTTCAGACTAAGTTCAACTGATTGTTGGGCAGATGGTGCAAAAGAACACATAACATGTTCTCAGTCTGACTGATATAGATTATAGTTTCAAAGCAGTGATTGAAGCACTTTGATATACCATTTCCTCATCCTCCACCATCAGACAGGAAAGTTTCCTTAGTTACACTGATGCTGTCTCCTCAGTAAATTGTGTTCCAATTATTATGCAAGCCATGGAAGTCTATTTTAAGAGTCTTTGCTTTTATTACAGTGCATATGGAGGAGGTTTTCTCCTGACACTTGAATAATCTGTCTTCACCTAGCAGGTGTGTTTTCCTTTCAGATTTTTTTAAATAACCTCCTGAAAAATAATCAGGGAGATTGAAAGGGAACAAACTAGAATTCTGCTGACAGGCATATGTGCTGTGTTTAACAGCACCCAAGAACAGTGCCATGCTAAAAAAAGCACTAAACCCGCACTTATGGCAGAGCAAGTGAATCAAGTGAGACCCTCCACACATTTCCTTTTCAGGTCAGCACACAGCTCCCTTCCTCTAATGGTAATACTGTAAGAGTTGAAGCCACCTTGGTGTCACTCACCACCCCAGCTAGAACCAGCTCCTGGCTGCAGAAATCCTCTAAAGTCAGAGCAACACAGGTGCGAGACTTCACTGCCTGGGGGAACACAGATACCACCAGACAGATGTTCCTGCTTCAGACATGCAGTGAAATAAATCTTGCCACAAGCAGCCCACGTGCATTCTTCAGGACCTTTAGAAGCATCTGTCAGGCTTTTTTCTAGCAAGCATCTTGGAAGCAATGAACAGGTTGCAGCTGAAGAAACGCTTCAAGAAGCGTTGGCAAGGTGTGGCAAACACCTTGAGAGAGAATCCTTGACCACTACCAAGTTTGGAGGCTTCTTGTTCAAAACACAACTCATTGAGTGGTCCTTTTCCAAATCCTCTGCAACTGGATGGTTCAGACTGGCAAAAACTTGAAAGCAGAAAAAAGAAAGGTGAGCTGAGAAATCCCTGTCAAAAGGTGAGCTTAGCTGGGGTAAATGAATATACCTCAGTCTTATATGAATCTAAGCCAATTCAATGAGATTCATTTAAAATAATCTCCCTTTAAGCTTTATGACAAACTGTGACCTCCAGGCCTTGCTTCAGTAGCTGGTTCAAGTAGGCTGAATAAGGAGAAAAATCCATAAATTATTTGATTTTTCTAGCTCAGAGCTTTGGCCATGTGCCCAGTGAGCTCTTAATTATTTTAAGTCATTCAGCCACAGCAAGGAGAATACCTCCTCATTAATAAAAACTAGGTGTTTAAGTGCCAGTTTAGAGTGTAACGAAGGACAGAATATCTCCAGTTTGCTGACAGAAATAAAACCTGGAATCTGGCCTTTGCTCCTCCTCTGAGCACAATCAGGATGATCTCATCAATACCCAGAACTATGAGACTGAGACTTTCTGCAGTGCCTGGTGACCATTACTGTCAGCAGAACTAACAGATGGGGAGCAGTTCACTGAGAACTTGGGCAACAGCAGGAATCTCTCACAGGGAATCCTGGAATTATGTTCATGCTTGGTATTTTGTTCCAGTGTTGAGTGGTTAAAAATCTGTGGGTATTTTGCACATTGCAGACCTTCCCACTTCTCTGTTTTGTGCCAGATTTCAAATGACCAAATGCCAGTGGCAACACAGGATTCCTTCTCCTCAAGTTTGGGCACAATTTATTTGGCGACTGTGTGTAGTATCATAGAACAGTTAAGGTTGAAGAAGACCCCACAGATGATCAGGTCCATCTGCTAATCCAGCCCTGCCATGTTCACCATCCTCATGTTTTTTGAGAACTTCCAGGGCTGGTGATTCCCCCACTTCCCTGGGCAGCCTGTTGCAATGCCTGACAACCCTTTTGTTGAAGAAATTTTCCCTAATATCCAGCCTGAACTTTCGCTGGCACAACCTGAGGCCATTTCCTCTCATCCCATCACTTGTTACCTGGGAGAAAAAACCAACCCACCTGGCTCCATTATCCTGCAGAGGGTGATAAGGTCTTCCCCAAGCCTCCTTTTCTCCAGATTAAACAAGCCCAGCTCCCTCACCTGCTTGTCTGAGTTGTAAAGGGGAGGGACACAAAATTAGCCTCCTTCCAGAGGGAGTCTTAGGTGATTCCTGGGTGCAGTGTTTGCACCTTGCTCCTCATACCTAATCTGGTGGCTAGAAGCCTGTTGTCTTCTATTTCACAGGAGTGTACAACAATAAAAACATCCCCATGTTTTAAGGGAACGAAGCCAACATGGAACGAACAGGCCACAGGGCTTTCAGATTTCAGTGCTCAAGGAAAGGCATGACCAGAGAAGAATTTAGGCAAGCAAAGAATACAGTAACTCCATGTTCTGAAGATTTAAGGAGTTTTACAGTATGACTTTTAGCTAAAGGTAAGAACTTTAACACTCACTGCATTTTCATTGCTATCATTAGCTGAAATACATGACAGAAACAGCAGGTGCATTCTCCAGAAGGACTCATTAGCTGACACAAAGATAAAACCCAATTGCAGCTGAAACATCCACTTGAAGAGACAGCGCTGGTCACATAAAACACCCAGGCACCTGTAAGAGGGTCCACTTTAAGAATGCTTGGTCTAAAAGTGAAGATTGCTAGCCGTTATGTTCTCCATACTTCAGACAACTGCAATTTCCTTTAATGAAGAAAAGCTTCCCTTCACCTCCTGCTAAAAAGATCCCCAAAGATATGTTAATTTTTCTTTAATGTATTATCTTTTCCATCACCACAGCTGTCTTGTCTGCCTTTTTCTCAAGGACTGATGCAATTGCAAATACTTTCCTGCATCCCATGATAGATTTTATTAATGACATCAAATGGTTTCATGCTTTGCCTCGTTATTAAGTTCTGTGCTGGTAGCGGATATGGCATTCCTTTGTGTAAGTTCTGTAATTTTTCTGAGTTTTGATAAGGCCATTAATCACAAGACAACTATGCTGATCCAGACCATGCTGGTGTCCAAGACAACACTGCAATAACCACTATAACCATTCTCCCTTGCCTAACACCTGTAGAGATTTTCTCTTTTTAATAAATATGGGAGAAGAGGAGGACTAAACTAACATGACTGTGTTTCAGTAAAATTTTCTCAAATAATTGGGATAGGGCTGACCTTATGAACTCGGCTCATTATGTGGGATTTGACCTCAAATTCTTGTGACTTCACTGCAAGTTGAAAACATTCAACATCTGCCAATACTCAGACTTAAATGATGCAAAGTACTAGAAAATTCATAGTTAAAAGAGAATAAAAATAGCACTGAAATCTTTGCTCCTCAGTAGCCTGACACCGAAAACCTTCTGCTGACTGCAAGCATTAGGTCTCCCTGCATTTGCTACCCAAATCCTGGTTTCTCTCAAAA
This sequence comes from Zonotrichia albicollis, assembly GCF_047830755.1. Taxonomy (NCBI): domain Eukaryota; kingdom Metazoa; phylum Chordata; class Aves; order Passeriformes; family Passerellidae; genus Zonotrichia; species Zonotrichia albicollis. Next base: position 54,735,239 of record NC_133824.1, read on the forward strand.
TAGCTGCTGACAGGTCAACATCTAAAGAAATCACCCTGACAAAGAACACAATTGAGCAGCATTTGGCAGGCTGCTGGCCTCATTTCTCTCTTAATTTTTTAGGTTTTGCACCATTCTGTCTGGGTACTGAGAATTACTGAGATGTGCACTTCAAAATTATGTTTTTCCCCACAGAGGTCACATAAATGCCTCTATGCACATCCATATATAAAGCAGAGGCACTGTGTTACATAGAAACCAAAAAAAGAAGAAAAAAAGAGGAATGTAGAATTGCAGGGGGGAAAAGGCACATACTGAATCCATGTCCTTCTTGTTGCCAAGCTTTGCTTCTTTTGTAGCACCTCCAGCCACCTCCTTTATTTGGGATGCCTGAAGTACAGAGGTCACCTATCCCAGGATAAAGCACACGCAGCACTCCAGAGGATTCAAGGTGTTAACTGCAGCAGGGTACAAAGGAGCCCCTGGCATTACCCCTGCACACAGCCAGCCTGCTGAGGAGGCTGTCTGAGCAGGGCAGTGAAGCTCCTGGGAGCCTGACTCCTTCCCTGAGTCCTCCCACTAAGTGTTTAACACCTTGGGCTTGAGCAAGGTGTTTAACTCTGTTTAACTTCATACCTGTCCTCTGCAGCAGCCGACAGCAAATAACCCACAGAGAGCGCGTATAGAGCACACCACAAAGGTTTTCTTTCTCCACGATATTCTCCCAGCCCACAGAGATTTAGGATCAGCTGAATTCCTGAGTCAAAGGCTGTGCTCCTGTGTCCTACAGCCCTGACTGAATCTCCCAGAAATACAGGGAATTGTTAAAGTAACCTGGAAGTTAGACACGCCCCAAACCTTGACAAATGAGCTGAGGAACACGCACAGAGTGGTTTTTTCCTCTTTATTTCCGTTTCTTTCTCCCGACCTTCCACCCTTTGACGCCTCTGGCTCTATTAAAGGACAGTCAGAGGACATCTCTGACTGACCACCTCGGGCACCTCTCTTCCATTATAGATTATCTGGTTATCCCTTGTTCAGAGGACAAGGTCTAGGGCAGACACATGTGGCTGAATGCAGGAGCTGCCTACTTCAGGCTGTGCATGCAGCTCTGCTTTTAGAGCTAGCACCTGTCTAACCCAACAAGCAGTGAGCTCAGGAGGGCTCCTGGCAGACAGTTCAGCTCTGAGTTGACCATGCATGAGAGCCAAGGCACAGGAGAGGGTGAGACTGTGTTGTGCTGAGCAGCAACAAAAGTCACAGCAGTGAAAAACTCGGCTTCTGTGGAACCCTGCAGACAGGACTGCTCTGTAACCTGGATGCTTTCTCATGTGCTATCATGAAGAAAACAAGCTCACCCCATCCGTGGGTGGTACAAATCACAGGTGATCTCAGGTGCTGTCTTACAAATAAAGCTAATAATTGACGTTTTTGGATGTGAAAAAGTCTGGGTTTGCAGGTACAGAGTCAGCTATGGCTTTGCAACAAGACAAGAAGTGCACTCATCATGTTCATCTATCACACAAGTGTGTAACAGTCAAGTGATTTTAGGGCTCTCTTATGGAGTATTACAGCTTAGCGTGCCTGGAATCAGGCAATATAATTTCCCAAGTTTCAACAAATTCCATTAGTTACCCCACATTTAATTTTTCTTAAGAAACTTGCTAATGCCAGTCAATTTCAGAAGTCTCCAGATAGCCAGCTTTGGTTTTGTGAGGGAGAAAGAAAATATGTTTGCTTTGCTGTACAACAAAGTTTACTCTTAAATCACTTTTTAACTATTAATAGGATTCCCATATAACAGTGTTAAACACCTAGTGTTTAATAGTACAGTAGTAGAAATAGAGCTCTTTCCTGGCTCTCTGATGGCTGTGATTCACATCCCAGGCAGCCCAAAGTATATTAGCTGTGTGACTGAAAACAGGTTTAGGTGTTCTGCCCATAAATGAATAAAAGCATGTCCTTCATGCAGCATTTCACGAAGCTCTCTCTGGTCAAGTGCAGGTGACACTATGATAGAATTAAGTTACACTAAGAGTAGAGGATCCAAAAGAGAGGGACAGGAGTCACCTGGAACTTGATGCCAAAGGAGTGGATAGAACACACCAGGGAAGAATTCTGATCCAAACATCTCCCTATTCTTTGTGGGAAACTTCAGTGAAACTATTAGAATGCAAGCCTATATATAATTGGATACAGTAACTGGAAAACAAACTTAAAAGATGGTATGTGCAAATGTCCCAGAAATACAGGAAATTATTACAGTAGCCCGGAATGTAGAGAAGGCCCAGCCCTTGACAACTGCTAGGTTAAGCAGAATCAAGACATGCTGTATATTGTTATCCTCTGGAACGTTAACCTTGCTAAGCCCTCACACATTTTGGAAATCTGCCCATCAGTTATGGAATTCATCCTTTCATAACAGCAACAACATCTAAAATGAGCATAACTTTTATTTAGAGCAGTAAGAAGTGTAAGTGATAGCAGAGCTCTCTTTCTGGAAGCCAGACCACCAAAAACCACACCAAATCAAGCAGAGATTACAATGACTGATCCTCCTCTCACTTCCCTTTCAGAATAATAAAACCTGTGTTGTTTAGAACCATTTCTTAAATTTGAGAAAGGGAAGGTTAAGAACAGACATCAGAAACCTTTTCAGTTGCAAGACCCCATCCCCAAACCCACACAACCCATGAATAAACCCAAGAGGATCAAGCAGTGCCAGAACATGCAAGTGCTAGAACATACTTTTGTGAAAATGAGCCAAATTTATCTGAGCATAAGCTAGAATTAGAAAAATAGCAGATGGCAAATTGCAGCACCACTGAAATTCCAACAGCTTGTTTTGAAATGTTAATTCTTAAAATAAGGCTTCAGAGTTGAAACAGGATTCTCTAGAGATCCAGGAAACTTGTTTCAGACACAGGAACTCAGATTGTTGTCAAAACTTGACTGGACATTATTAGCCAGTTGCAGTTTTTTATGTTCTCCTCACATCAGAGGGCTGTTCTAGGTGTTCCTCTGGCAGTCATAATTGGGAACCTTTAAGGTATTCTCAGTTTAGACCAGTTACTCCTGCCAGGCTTGAAGGAAAGCCTCACACCCTCTTTCCCAGCCCTGTCATTCTGCTCTGAAGCCAGCTCTATTTCAGATGCAGTAACTTCATAATCCTCTGGCCACTCTGCTGTGGGTCCTTACACTGGGGAGCAAATTCCCCCACAGAGACTAAGGTGCATTATTTTCCCTTTTAGGTCAGAGCTACATTAATGAAAAGGAAAAGAACTAAAATCCTGGGTTTAGTGTCCTTGGCAGAGTGAATGAAGCCAAATTCCCGGTAGGCTTCCTGCTTATGCTGAACCCCTGATTCACACTGTGCACCCATTTTCCTTGCTTTCCTGAGAGAAACAAACCAGTTTTGGGAGTGAGGGGCAGAACCTCGCCTTCCATCCCTTTCTTCTCTCCTAAGCCCATTCAAGAATTAAAAGCAAACAGGACAGATGTTCTTTTGTCCTCCAGGAAATGCTTTTCTCCCCATACTACCACCAGACAAATCCAGGATACTCCAAAAGCCACCCTGCTATTCCCACGCCCTTGTGGAAGGACAAACAACACAGCAGAGCCTTGCTTTGAAGCTGCCAGCCAGGACTCTGCATGGCTCAGAGGAAATGAAGCACTTGAGCTATCAATCCCTCCCAAAGCAGCCTGCTTACAGCTCCAGGGGAAGAGGAACTCAGGGAATGAAAGGCAGGAGCCAGAGGCAGGAGCTCAGGCGGGTTTGCTGGGAGCACAGAGCCTCACCCCACTGCCCCACTCGCAGAAAAACCCTGGCTACTAACAAATCAGGAACAGAATATAAAAGCAAAACAACTCCCCTTTAGGGACTGATCTCACCGCCCACAGAATTCATCCTCATCACCTACCAGCAACTTCCCTGGTGCTGCAGCTGCCCCCTCTCCTGGGAAACCGGTGTAGTTCCACCATTCTGAGTCAAAAACATCCCTCAAGGCAACACCTCCACCAGCCACCTTTCCCAAGGCCACACTTCTTTTTGGAGCAAAACTGAGAAGCAGCTGAGACCAGCCCTTCTTCCAGAAGGTTCTGGCCAGGTGGGCTCAGCCCTTTGCCCAGCTGCCAGTGCTCCCTGGCACAGGTGCTGGCACTTAGCTGGATGGCTCCAATCAGGCACAGCTTGATTTAACGAGCTGCAAGGGAAGGCAAATACCAAGTTGTTTAATAAGGTGATTTTATTTCTCATGGGTAGTTGCTGAGGCCAGAGCTGTGAGCACCCACAAATGGTCTTATAGAGACCACAGAGCCTGCCCATATGGACTTAGGAACATGGTAGCACTGCTTCCAGGAGCTGGCACAGGAGAGTTTTCAGGCTTTCCTCCTTGAATTTCCTGCTGTTCTAGCCCCATACCAGACTCTATAAATAATTATTTGTATGTGTACTCTCTCCTTTTTTTATGTTTCACTGTAGAGGTGTATTTATCATAGTCAGTATTTCTTAAGGCACAGCTGTTTCAGCTGACACTGATCAAGGCTAACATTGAAGTCAGGTCACAATTTACATTACAAACACTGATTTCTGGAATCTTACTACCCTTGCATAAAAATGTCCTGCAAGCGGAAATAAAGCTCTGTGGGAAAAAAAAAAATTAGAACTAAAATATTAAAGAATAAAAACAGTGACACAGTTTTGCACCTACTAACACTGTTTTTATGAACCTGTTTTCACTTTTCAGCAGCCAGCAATCTGACCCTTTAAAGCTCATATTTTCTCAGTGCAAAACAAAGCAGAGCCATGCAGATGATGTCCAGGTGCCCACTAGAAGGGACTGGCAGCTGCAGCCAAAGCCTGGTGGCCACCAGGACAGGACAGTTTGTACTGGTTAAACAAACATGCTAATGAAGGTTTGCTTTAGAAAAAATGAGAAACATTTGAGCACCCTGAATATTAAATCCTCATTTAATGATGGGAAGTGGTGTGTTTCTTTCCAACATCCAGGCACAGTGCCACAGTTTCAACAAGCTGCTTAATTTTCTCTCTAATGCCTAAATCTATGTGATGGATATATGGTGCCATATCACCCTCAGCTGGGAATTGCCTGAACTTTATTGTTTTCTGTCACAGTGTGGATGCTCTTCCAATGTTTCAGTGATTGTAAAAGATCAGTAAAGAAGGACTACTTTGAAAGTCTTTGAAAAGGAAAAAAATCCATGAGGGAAATTCAAGCAACAGTAAACCTGAGACCTGTTGTGCAGCACAAAACATTTAATGAGAAGCAGAAGCAGCCTTTCAACTGTGACAAATAATGAGATGCCACTGCAGGACCACTGCTGGAAGACATTTAAGAGGACATCAGAAAAGTGAGTGCTCAGCTTTCGGGAAGCATTTTGTTCCCAGAGTCCCATCCTTGTGGATCAATAGAGTATTTATTGTTGGCAGTGATTATGAGTTACTGCTGATGCTGTTACATGGACACCTCAAAGGCATTTTCATCAGTCTTTCCTTCTCAATTAAAGTTGGTGTGCAAAGGCTGTGGTCCAAATTCAACAGGAACATAAACAGCACAGCACTTTTAACATTTTAATGATGAACTGAGACCTTTGGGGTGATTTCATCCCATCCTTGAGGCCAGTGCTGGCCCACGGGGCAGTGCCACTCTGCCTACAGGACATTGCCACCCCTGCTCTGGTTCTAATGGCAACGTTTGTCAACTGACCTGGCAGGAACTTTTTATTTGGTCAAGTTTTACCCCAATGCAGTGTAAATGGCAGAAGTAGCTTACAGGAGATGAGTGGGATAGTAAATATTTCAACAGGAGAATGCAGAAAACTTGAAACTGAATATTCTTGATCCTAATTGGTAACAGAGACTCGGATGCTGCCTTTAAACTGGATGGACAAGTGAACTGAGAGTGAAACAAGCCTCTGTTCCTCAGTGTCTCTTTGGTGCTGCCCACCTCCCTTGTGCTTCTGGAGGGTTGTGCCTGTGGGAAAGACAGGAAAATATATAACTTTGCATCAGCTTTGACTTGGTAGGAGTGCCATGGTGTTTAAACAGTTTTTCACATGAATAATGGCTGGAGCTTCAGTGGCTCCTGACCAGGACTGGGTTAGGTGGCAGCCACAGTCTCACAGGAGAAAGCCCTCATGAAAAGCCTCTGAGTGCATGAACCTGTTCTCTCAGCTGCTGAATTTCTTCTGTTTTGTCTCTTGCTGTCCTCAAGGTTATTCAGCTCCTCTTTATCACACTGCAATTCTCTTGCACAGTAACAATGTTTCCCAGCTGTATTCCAACAGGGGGTTTCATTAGCAAACTCTTCATAATTTCAGAGAGGTCATTAATGAAAGCCTCTTGTGTTTGGCCCCAGGCAGATTCCTTGAAGATCTCTAGTAGTCAAACTCCCTCTAGTCTCATAACTACTCCTAAAGAGGTGCCAGCCTCACCTCACATCCTCAAATCCTTCTTCATAATACCCAGTGTGTGATTTATCTTAATCTGCTAAGCACTGGATTAATAGTGCATTGTAATGTTATAATGAGCCACTTGCAGAAAGGTATGGATTTCTTAAAATGCAGCATTTCTATCCGAAAGCAAGCAGGAAAAAGTTGATGCCCTAGGAAAATAACATCTTATGAGAGGACTAGAAGAGAAAACATTTGTATTCTATCAGAATCAGACAAAACAATATGAGCTGACCTGAAATATAGTGGTCCCAGTAAAAGCCACACACTGATCCTAGCAACATCAAAGAGGCAGCAAAAGGCTCATTATTCATTTATCAGGAAATAGTAAAGAAAGGAAATGGTTGGTTTTTTTCCAAGAAGCAGAAATCTTGATGTGTCACACACTTTTGTTAAAATACAACAATGGATGAACATTAATTAACTCGTAAAATGCACTGATCAAAGGGAACGTTTCATTACTGCCCAAAATAAAACAAAAGGCCTCTTTAGGCTTGTGTGGCATGCCAGATAATCAGCACAGCCACCCACCAACTTGGCCAGCTGAAGAGAGGACTATTCACCAGCCAGAACCACCGATGGAGGGAAGCACCAATTTTGGTCCAGTCACCACCTGGATCTTGCAGCATGGACAGGAGTTCTCATGGCAGGGTGAATCACTGAAACCCTGGAATGAGTCAGGCATCAGAACACTTAGTGAGGGACAATTATCAAACAAATGGGATACACCTCATTGAACCAACTTAATTGAACAGCTACAGGAGCTGGCAGGGATCCTCAGTTCTTGTGTTGCTTCCTGATGCTGTTAGATCAGGATCTTCTTTCCTCCCGTTCTCCTCCACTCCCTCATCACTGTTCACTCACTCACCTTACAGTGCACAACCTGTTTCCTCTGTCCAGTCCAGAATTCTGTCACATCCGCCTTGGCACCAAGCCTTATTTCTTGCTCCTTCTGCCATCTGACCAGTTTCCTTTTTCTGTTTTGTTTCATTTTTAAACTCCTGGCAAATTTTTAACTCCTTTATTCTCTACTATACTTAAAATTATGTTAGCTTGATAAAATACCATCAACTCATAGTCACAGGATTTGGTCTTCTTTCTAATCTGATGTCTAAAAGGTGTCTGGCAAGTTTATTTGGGGCATGCAATCCTGAAAAGCACTGTTTATGTTGGATAAATTAATAAGTAACCCAAGCCAAACACAGCTGTATGCCAAAATTACATTGGAAGCTTTATTTGATCTGTTATTTCATATACTATATAAACATATATGCACCTGAGAATAAGATAAAACATGCAAATTACTATTCAAAAAAATTTTTAAAGCTAAAACATTATGAAGAATTCAGTACCATTAAGCTAAGATTTCTTAAATATGAAAATTCATATTCTTGAATATGAACATCAGGAATTTCTTTAAAATTTCTTAATAAGAAATAAGAGCAATTTACAAGGGCATGAAAAGTACAGCCAAGAATCAATGAATTAGGAGATTCCAGGATTAAAACTGCACAAATTCATTATGATCTACAACTTTACTGCATGCACAGGCACTATTTCTTCTATGTGAGCTGTGCTTTATTCAGATTGCTCTCTTATTGACCCGCTCTCCACTATTTGATTTGGTTCTTACTCGTTCACTGGGCAAAAGCCAGCCGTGTACTCAGCACACAATGTTCCATCGCTGCTTTAGAGGAGCAGTATTGGCTTCGGTGGGTATGAATCTTGTCTGCCTGCTGTAAGGAGCATGAAATCTACAGAACAGCTTTGCCCTAAAACTCTGTGACTGAGCTGATACTGTTGACACCTACGGAGAAGAATCTTACAGAAAACAAGAGTGTTATTTAAGGAAGATATCAGCATTACTGTGCTTTAACTGAAACAGCTCAGTGCACAAACATTTCTGGTGGAAGTGATGACACTGAGGTGACACTTTCCAGAAGAGCTCTAGAACCAGACTGTTTATTGCTCTAAACCACATTAAAATTACTGGATAGACACTAGACAGCTAAGGCTCTTTGTCTGAATTAAGCTTTGAGTGACTGGCACCAGATACCCTTGACCAGCAATTCCTTCTGATATTACAACTATGGTATAATACCAGACTTTTACTAAGAAATCTAAGAGATCCTTTTATTTATGCTTTCACTCATTCACATTCTTAAGCCAGGAACTTCTTATTTCTAAATAAACAAACATGCTTCAATATCTGAAAGCCAATATAAAATTATCATCTTTGGTGACATGTGATGAAAAAATCAAATCAGGTTTTTTCTCATCTTTCTCACATAGCAGGGGTCACTCCCCAGGATTTTTACCTCATTAAGAGATTGAAAATAACTCTGACATTCAGCTCTGTCTTTATTGGCAATGTTTTTATTTAACAAAAGTGTACATACCCATTTGTTAAGAATGCTTGAGTTGGGTAATAATAATAATAATAATAATAATAATAATAATAATAATAATAATAATAATAATAATGTCATGAATACAACACAGGGGTGCATTGTGTCCATGTTAAATATATTCATAAGGCCCTATATAACAATCAGCACGTTTGTAGATGCTGCACACTCCATTGTCTCCAAAAATCCATTTTTAATTTATAAGATACTGTTTGGAAGTGGGTTCTGTTTGCACGAAAGGCTGTGCTCTGTAGATCTCTGTGTGTGCTCAGAGCTGAGGGTCAGCCTGGAGCATCCAGACAATCCTGTTTACTAATTCATGGAGTGTTTCACAGCGTGCCACAAGGACACAACAGGAGTACTCTCACTTCTTGGTATTCTGCAGGGGTGGAGAGTTTATTGGATTTTCCTCAGTCACCTGTCACACCTTAAGCATTTCTAGATCATTAATGATCAATGGATCCATTTAGATAAGAATAATAATGCAGACAACTGAAAAACACCCAGGCTTCCTGGAAGGCTTGTGGTCACAGTCACAAATGAATTCCCTGTTCAGCCCTCCTGAGGAATAACTGCTGTTGGAAGAGCACATTTGGGAATGCCAGAGATGCTAGCTTTGATGATACCCTGATAACTGCAGTGTAATATTTGGGTTGTTTGTTCAAACACTGCACAATTATGCTGCCTTTAAATTTATCATTTTTACTGAGATTCTGAGCTCTGTTTAGACCTTATGACCTCATTGTATATTTAGTTACTACAGCAGCCTCTACAGTTACAAAAGTAAAAATGTTCTCTGTTCAAGAGCTTCCTTCTCAGTTTTGGGAATCATTCCTAAGCCCAAAGCAGGAAATACCCAAGATCCAGGAACACAGAGCTCTTATTGTCCATACATGTGAAGTCATGTTCCATCTCTGCTTCATGTTCCCACCCCTTCTGCCCATCCTCTGTGCTTGCTGTGTGTGTGCAGTGATGAAGGTTTGGAGTGAGATGGGAAAGAAGCAGGCTGCACTTTGATATCCTGGGAAATCAGCTGTGTGTGGGAAGGACAGTCCTGACAGCCCCAGAGAGGAATCTTCTCCCTGTGTTACACACACTCCCTGTTCCTGCACATGCCACATGCACTTCATGGAGCCCCAGGTGTGTCCCCAGCCACCCTCCCAGCTGCTCTGCTGCCTCCTGTGAGGGGACATTCACTGTCTGTCTCTCATTCCCTTTGCTGTCTGTCTGTCTGTGGCCACCCAGCCCTTTCTCTCCACAGCTGTGTGTCCCTTGTGAGGCAGTCACAGGCACCTCAGGCCAATTCAGGCAACCAAAAGACTGGCTGGAAAACTCAGATTGCTCTGATTTCCCATGTTTCTCCAAGTCTGATGGAAATCTTTTCCTCCAACACTTTATCTACATGATCTTAATTTCAATTACCAGGATTATCATCTCTTGAAGGATGGCACTCAGACTCATGGTCCATCCTTTCCAGCATCCTTCCTAGAGCCATTTCTGTGCACAGGACAGACTTCTGCAATATTCCTGCTTTTCTCATACTGAAATAATTTTGACCTTCTAAAATTATTTTTCTTCCCTATCCTGTGCAAGGTGCTCCTCAAACTCTTTCTTTACCCTCCTAATGTCCTGGTTACATTTGATCTGCCACATGGAGTTTCCTGCTCTATTCTGAAGGACAAAATTCCCATTACAAATGCCAGTCCTTCCTACATGAAAATCACCCTAATTCTCTATTTAGTCCTGTAGGGATTTTGCTGGACCACTCTGATTTCTTTTCAAATTTCAGCACAGTTTGTCTTGAATGCTAACACAGGATTTCTCAGAAGTGTCTTGGCTACCTTGCTCTTTAGCCTGCTCCCTTCCTTACTCCTTTTTTCTTCCTTTTCACCACTGGCCACATTAGTATGCAGTTCCCTGTCTTTAGATTGAACACTCTTGTTCTGGATTTGTTTGTTGAGTCTCTCCTGCTGCAGGGTTAAGCCTGATCATCCTGCAGTTGCTATTGGATCAGCTCTCCCATGTGCTTCTCGAGCTGGTCCTGGGCACCTCTCAGGACCAAAGTCAGGGCAGGGATTTTCTGGGATTGCACACCACTTGTTTCAGGAAAGCAGCTCCAAAAATTGTATTTCTATGTCCTGTCATAGGTGATGAGGCATTCATTCTGTTGGTAGCTGATACACCCCATATTAATAACTGCTCTGACTTTGTAGGTGCTCTAAACTCTATCCTCTATCTATATTCTGACTGAGAGTGGGGATAATTAAACAATCATTACATTTTTATTATTACAGTGGGATACTTCCAAACAGAGGGATTTCAGACTGCTTTTGGGTTTTTGTGTTTTGTTTGGGTTGTTTTGTTTTGTTTGGGGTTTTTTGTTTGGTTGGTTGGTTTTTGTTCTTTTTTTGGTTTTGGGAGGGGGAGTGGTTTGGGTTTTTTCCCAACAACAATAATTTCATTTGATTACACTGCATTTTAGACTCCAAAACCACTGCCAGCCCTTTGCATGCACATCCGGTTTTGTCAATTTGTATAAAGCTGATAGGTTGGGAACATTGCATCCACCAATTCCCCTCTTTCTGCAAGGTCTCTGAGCTGCCTCTCCCATCACATGAAGCCAAGCACCCTGGTTCTCCCATGTCCCTTTCCATGCTTCCAGCCCTGCCAAGGTTTGCCTTGGTCTGTTGCCCCTGCACTGGACGCTGATTTACCTTCCCTGCTCACTGCACTTGTGGCACTTTCTTTGCATCTTTTTAGACATGCACTGAACATTATCCAGGGGCATTCTGGGGATCACAGCCCTCTGGCAACTGTGCTCCCCTGCATCTGTCAGCTTCCTCACACTTCATAGCAGTTTTTTATGTTTTCAGGGTCGTCAGCCTGGCTCTTTTTTATCCAAGGTTTCAACCCTTCCTTCCCGTTCTCCCTCTTCTGAAAAATTCCCATTTTCTAATGTATATAAATCTCTTGTGCCAGTATCCAAACTAAATAATTTCTAACTGAATATTATGTTATTTTCTGTTCATGAACAGCAACTGATCATCATCTTCTTAAGAACTCCCCCTTCTATTACAGATTAGACTGCTACCAGAGCACAGAATTTCTAAAGTGTTTTTATTTTATGAAAGGTTATTAACAGGCAGCTGCTAGATTATTAGCAGGCAGCTCAAGTATTCTGCTTATCCAGACAGTAACAGCACTAACACTGTAATGCAAGCTTCTCCCATGCAGTCCTATTTATTTATTTCCATCGAGGCCAGGAGAAATTCCAATAGGGAAAAGGGATTGTAATGAGTTTCATGAAGCCTCATTCATGCCAAGCTGTTACAGATAATGATTCAGAGAGGGAGAAAAGGATATGGGGCAGCATCCAGAAGCTGGTGAGCAATAAGGTGTTAAACCACCAATGCTTGTTTGCAAAGTTCAGATAAATACCAGGCAAAAACCAATGTTCCCTGACACTTCAGCTTCACCCTGCAGGGTGCCAAACACAGCCCAGCAAGTGTGTACAGGGGGGAGATCAGCTCTGCTCTGCTCGGCACTGGGGTGGCATCATCTCGACTCCTGGGGGCAGTTTTGGGGTGCTGCAGTATAGAAAGGACATTGATGTGTTAGAGAATGTCCAAAGGAGGCCACGAGGGTGGAGAAGGGTCTGGAGGGGAAGCCTTATGAGGAAAATCTGAGGTCTCTGGGCTTTTTCAGCCTTGTGAAAACCCAGGACACACAGGGAATATTTCTGTGTCTGCTCTGGGTGCCCTGACCCCCAGGGCAGCACTGACTCTGACCCCCATCCATGGAGAAAGTTTCCCAGACTTCAGGATAGACTGGAACCCACAAAAGTGTGAAATAGATTGTAGGGAGCAGTGTGGGTGTATCACTGGGTGAGAAATTGAGGGTTTGGGGTTTTTAGTACATTGTGGATGGAAGCAAGATGGAGGGCACAGGGTGTCAGCCCGGGTTTCTTCTTCATGCTTCTTCTTCCTTCTTCTCCATGGGTTTGGGTGGCATTTTGTAATTGGGCAGAAACATCCCCATTGCAGCTCTTTGGGATCAGTTATTGGGTTAAAAGGGAAAATAATCCAGGTGTCAGTTCTTAATTGGATAGTTTAGTCTTAAAAGCCCTTGTACCAAGAGATTGTTGGCCATTTTGTGCCTTCTAATGAAAAGCTGCAGAACTCACAGCAGTGAGGCTGTTTCACTGATAAGAAATAATAAACACCTGAGTCTGAACATGAATTACTGTCTCAAGTGCCTTCAATCCAGACACAGAGAAACCCACAACTGGAACCCCCACACAGCCTGGAGAAGACTGAGGGGACACCTCATGGTGCTCCTCAACACCCTCACAAGGGGAAGAGTGGCAGGCACTGATCTCTTCACCAGTGACAGGACACAAAGAAATGGCCTGAAGTGGAAGAAAAAGAAGAGCATCCCATCCCAATAATGGCCTATTAAGAGCAGAGCAGATACATTTTTAGCTGCTGTTAACATGCCCATTCTCATTTGGACCCTGAATTCTGAACTCACAGGCACGCTGAGCATTGGGAAGCCTGTTAAGGTACAGCATCTATACAAAGCCAGGCCACAAAGAGTAATGGCATGTAGTCAACAGCAATTTGACTTTAAAACAATAATCCTGTATCTGCACCTCTTGAAAGAATGAGCCCTCCTACAGCTAGAACAGGCAAGTCATTTTGCCTTCCTTCACTTTGTTTTGTGGAGTTGTTCACCAAACCATGTACAGTGGCATATTTATGATGTGAAAGGTATCTGACAAAAATCACCTATTGAACAGAAGGTGCAGCATTCTAAAATGTCCAGGCACTTCCCAGAGCTGCTCAATCACATGGTAACTGCCACAGGCTGGATGAACACCAGGAATGAATAAATTCATGATCCACATCTGCACCATTTGCGGTTTCGAGTCTGTGTTGCAATATAAAAAGGATTTCCATAGCAGCCAGATACAATCAATGGAAACAAGTAAAGCAGAGCTGCAGAAGGTGTTCTGAAAGAGGGGTCAGAGTTAATGGTCTCAGCTTCATGTCAGAGAAATGAGGCCTCCATCACACCTGCAGCTGGCAGTAAACTGAGAATCAGAATGGGGAAAGGGTAAACAAAACATTGATTGCACTGCCTGGTGTGACAAGCACATTACTCTTCACAGGATTATGCCACAGATTCCATGACAACAATAAGAACTAAGATACTTATAACTTTGAAAGCAAGCCTCTGTCTTAATGCCACAGTTTGCATTCACAGGCCAAGGACAATTCCAAAAAGTTTTGCACGGAGGTACCTCAGGGGTTTAAGGAATTAGGCTTGATTCATGTGTGAGCTGCAATGGGACAATGTCTCTGAAAATGGCCTTTTCCAGGCTGGTGACTGCCAGCAGTGCTGGGTGGCTGAGCAGGGTGAAACCTGGGGCACAGGAAGAGTGCTCAGTTTGGAAGCAGTTACTGATCCAGAACACTAAACTAGTCATAGCCTGAGCCACTTCCCTCCCAGCACCACACATGTCATGGAAAAGGAGCTTGGTGAGTCAGCCATTTCTCAGTTCTGTATGGCCTGCACATAGCAGGCCTGACTTTAGCATCACACCCATACATCAGAAAGGGAGAATTTCCTTGGATGTGCATGTATTGATTCAAAGAATGAAATTAATGTCTTAGACTTTAATGAGCTGAAGGGCTCAGTGCAGTTTTCAGTCATTCTGCAATATCCATTTTATTCTCAATAAGCAACTCTCAGTCTCTCAAAATTAAGTCGTTCTACCCAGATTTAGATCTCTTGCATATCCCTCAAAATCCAAGCGTGGTGTGCATGCTGTCTGCCCTGGAACTGTTAGTAGCATTAAGAATCACTGATATTCACTACCCTGGGCTTTTTCACATATGTCTTCCCAACATCTTTCTTTGCCCAGCCAAACACTGTCATTTTTTATCCACAGTGACACAATGCCACCACTCGCCCTTTCCCTCAGTCCCATCACCTTCTCTCTGTAGTCTCCAGCATTCCCACAGCTGGGAGGTGAGCTCAAGCCAATCAAACATCCAAATATATCAACTGATTTTTAAAATTTTTCTTTCATCTGTACAGTACATATTGCACATAAGCTGAGGCCAGCACAAAGAAAGCAACAGACATGAAGTTGTCAAGGCTAAATTCTTTCAGTCTAGAGAAATTATGGCAAAGAGGTGGGCCTAAATATTTAATGGGAGCAAATAATATATAAATGGAGCTCTTGTGACTGGACAGTGTTAAGTTCTCACTGTGCAAATGGTAATGCTAAGAAAGTAAAAGACTTTGTTTCCATAGTAGAATAGGTGGCAAAAGATGCAACTCTTCACACACCATGGACTTCTGACAGTTTCACTGGTGTTGTGGTTGCACAGGCACACGAGAACCTGGCAGGTTTTTACAATATAGTAGAATAGGGCTTCTTATGTTTGATATTCAATGAAAAGGAACAATTATATAATTCACTTCACAGTGTACAGAGAGTCAGCTTAGGACAGACAGAGCAGCTGAGTGAAGAGGCAGAACAGAAGAGGGTTTAAAAACAGCTCTCTCTGAAGATGCATTTTGATGTGGTGAAATGAGACACATTCAGAATTCATAACCATTGAATCACAGAATACTTTGTGTTAGAAGGGACCTTTAAAGCTCATCTAACCTCCACCCCTGCAATGAGCAGGGACATCTTCCCTTAGCTCAGGCTGCTCAGAGCCCCTTCCAAGATGGCCTGGAGTGTTTTCAGGTGTGGGGCATCCTCCCCCTCTCTGTGCCACCCATGCCAGTTTCACTGCCCTCCTTGTGCAACATTTCCCAGGTCCTGTCCCCACAGACCCTCATTAAATGTCAGTTCCCATTGTCCTCACAAGCCCTCTGTAAGCATTGAAAGGCGCAATGAGGCCTCCCAAGAACCTTCTCCTCTCCAGGCCGAACAACCCCAGCCCCTTCAGCCTTTCCTCACAGAAGAGGTGCTCCAGCCTCTGATCATTTCTGTGGCCCTTTTCTGAACTTGCTCCATCAGCTCCACATGTCCCATGGTGAGGAGCTTGTCCAGGTCCCTGTGGGGGGACCATCCTGTCCCTCAGGTGTTCATGGTGGTCTGAGGTGTCCCAGGCCTCCAGACTCAGCTTGGTCTGAGGTGTCCCAGGCCTCCAGAGCTGCCCTGGCTCCCACTGGCTGTGTCCTTGGTGCAGATCCCAAACACACTTGGTGGAAATACCAGACCCCTGATGGACACTTCTTGTCATCCATCTCCCTATGGATAGAATCATGCAGCCAATTCCTCATCCCCACAACAGTCCATCCATCAGATCCATACCTATCCAACAGAGAGACAGAAGTGAAGAGAGCAAATACTTCATAATACCATGACTCTACAGATTGTTTTATTGTTCAGAGCTGGCTACTCTAAGTTAGACAAAATTTTATTCATGTTCCTGATTTTCAAAAGTGCTGGGAATTTTCCTGCTATCCCCAAAAGAGTTTCTCTAAATAAGGACAAGACTGAGTTGGATCTGAAAGCCAAGCAAGACTTGTTAAGAGGTGCAGCAGTACAAAACATCACTTTATTCCACCCAGACTTGACTTTTCCTCCTCGAGGTGCTTTTCTTCTCTTCCATCTTCCTCATTCATCAGTGTGTACATGCAGAGTGCATCTTGAAACACCTAAATTTTTATCAGAATCTGCTTTCACCTTACACAGAGCAAACAGGCACACTGCCTGTGTCTTGAATGGCTGCCTGGACAAGGGAACTGCAGGAGACACAGCCCAACCTGTCTGGACACCAGGAGATGCCCCTGCTTGTCCTCTGCAATATCCCAGCTGCACTGCTGAGAACAGCTCTCACCTGAGCACGCAGATTTGTCTGAGAATGAACAGGAAAATATTAGGGAAGAAAATTATGTGGCAAATGTAAATGAAAGACCAACAACTAAGTCTCTAACTACAAAACCAGGAAAATAGTTATGCACATTATGTTGACTTGTTCCCTTCAGTGCTACTGCAGAAGTCAAACACAAGTTCTTACTAAATTTTTTTAAAATTCTACGTAGGCATGAAAGGATTCATCCTGGCATTATGATAAATGATGAAACATAAAATTAGCATAAACTTATTTATATGAGGAACACTGCTGACAGAGTACATGCTTCTTCATTTTATTTTTTCACGTTCCTTCTTTCCAAGACACTCAGCCAGTTCTCCCATCAATTACACCCATACAAAAGAAGAATAACTTCAATAAAGCTTGTACAAATTCATCATCCTAACAAAGAGGCAATGTGTATTAATAAGCTGATTTTGACAAAACCACTAGCTCAGAATAATAAAATTTAACCCCAAACTTATCTATATTGTCTAAGGAGAAGACTGCTAGTCTGAAAACAGCACAGTGTGTATGATTCTTTCTACTTGGGTGTGCAAAACCACTTGTGTTAACAGGAAGAATCTGGCTGTGTTTGTTCAGTTGAGGATAACAATAAGGGATCTTTGTTCTGCTGTATCTGGGCTATCCCCTGTTTGAAACCAAGCTCCAACAAGAACTTTGCTTTCTCAGAGCCTGACACTGTTCTGCAGCTTGCAACTAAAGGCTGGAACTCTCGTGCATGGTGCAGTGAACTCCACCTGCAGCGTTCAGGTAACCCCACTGCTGTCTGGTTTAGGGGGAAAAAAAAGGTCTAACACTGCTTAAACCTGTGGTCACATAACAGAGCAACTTATGCACCACACACAGAAGTCTCAAGACAATTCTGAAAAGAATTGCCTTGACACTTTTATTTCAGAAGTAAGGATGCACTCAAGGAAAGATGAGCAAATCCCAGAGTATGGCTATCAGATAATTTAAACACTGGTTAAATAAACTCTGTGTAGCTCCCCAAAATATTTGTTTTCAGTTTTCTTTCCTTCTGGTAATTAAAATTTTAAAAGCCTAACATGGTCATTTTTCTAAAGAAAGATGTCTTTTACATCTTGAACAGTACTGCAGCTATTTTGTTATACAGCAATGTTAAAGAACCCAAACAAACAAGTTAAATATTGAATCAGCAAGTGACAGCTCTTCAAAAATATTCTCATTGAAGTTGCTCAGAGCACCAGTATCAGGTTTCATGTTTTGAAAATTAGGTTACAGGGAAAGCTTCCTCCCTCTTACCATATCCTTGAGGACCTGTGAATGCTATTGTGGGTGGCAGTGTGTTGGCAAAGCAAATGTCAGCAAGCTGCCTCCCCTCACACAAGTGATTGATTTATCAGTTTAATAGAGCTGTAAATCGAGAAAAATGTTCCTCAAGCCTGAACAGTGAACCACAAGGAAATAATAGACAACAAGCTGTGATGCAGAATTGGAAATGTAAGTATTTGTGATGTACAGCATATGTTACATTTTCCTGTCAGGAGCCCACAGAAAATCTGACCACTCTGATTTCCAGCTACAGTGACTCTGCCCTTGAATTCCAGCAGCAGAGCCTCACAGCATTAATGTTGGATGCCCTTGCTTTCATCTGTAGGGAGCACCCACGTGGCTTTTATTACATTTTTGTTCAATTTAAAAGAGAAAGAAGCCAGTACAAAGGAGCTAAAAACAGCTCTACAATACACTGAACCTAGCAAGGAATCTCCAGCCATAAAGCAAAAAAATATTCTTTGCAATCACTTAGTGCTTCCCTATTTACAGAATCAAGAGAGTTTCTAATGTCTGTAATTGTTTGTGCAAGACATAAAATGCTGGCAATGTGTATAATGCCCAAAAGATCCCTTAAGTATTGTCCTCACTCCATCTAAATACATCAATGTCATACCACCTGCCTTTTTTTTTTCCCCTTTGCAAAATACAGTTTCTGACATATCCTGCCATTTTGTCTAGAATTTCTCCTTCCTTCTTCCCATTTCTGCAAATTTCACAGGACATTTGCTGTTTAACTCTGCTGTGCTGGGACAGGAGAGATGGGATCCTGCAGCAGGAGAGCTGCACCAGCCCTGAGCCTGGGAACGTCTGCAGGGCAGGAAAATCTCCCTGCCACAAATTCAGCTCTCACTCATGAGCAATCATTTGTCTGTAGGGCAAAAAACACTTTAAAAGAAAAACCTCAAAACCTCAGCCATGGCCTAAGGATCTGAGATTCTGGTTTTAAGAGGTGTTAAAATTGGATAATTCAATTTTAAGATGAGGTGGGAAGAGTTCAGTTTTAGACAAGTATTCCAGTTACCCGAAAACATGATTTTGATGCATTTTTTTTCCTCCAGGTTTGCTTCAACACTGAGACAAATATGAGTTTTCCATTGGAAGTAACAACAGGTTTTCATTCAAGAAGGTAGGGGGTAGATTTCAACACAAAGACGGTTAAATTTTTGTGTGCGTAAAAAGCTAATTGTTCTAAGTCTGTGCCACTGGAACAGCAGACCCCTATTCCATCTTTCACTAAATGCTGGCAAATGCAGCCAACAGAAGACCAAATACTCTCAGAGGTTCAGCAATGTCCCTGGAGATGCTCAAATCCTTCCCAGGGAGCTGTGCCTTTGCAAACAAGCCAGGCACATCTTCTGCAACCTTGTCTGCAGCCCAGGGGAAATAAAAGGACACCAACCACATGGGACTGGCCTCACAACACAGCTCTTTTGTTCTCCTGGCTGCTTTTGTGTTAAAAGCAGTGGTTGTCCTCCCTGTCTCTGTTGGAAGCACCAAGAGCTCTCTGCAGCGCAGCCTCTGCCCCATCTCCTGCTGCAAGGCAGGAGCAAGGAGACAAAAACTCAGGGAAATGCAGTGAGGGAAAAGTGGCCTCCTCCTGCCAGCACATCATCCAACCAATGGCCTGTCTGAATCCCACAGGGCCTTCTCCATGCTGGCCTTCATCAGCTTTGGCTAATCCCCTGAACCTCTGGGAGGGCTTTAATGCGCTCAGCTGTGGCCACTGCAACTTTTCTCCGTGGTTCCAAGCCCCTTGTCCCTCCTGCCACAATCTGGAGAGATTATTAAATTATTATTTTATTTTTAAAATATTTATTTATTTGATATTTTACTAATTTTATTGACTTAATATTTTAAATATAATAAGGGTATTTAATTAGAATTCTGAGCTCTGGACTCACCAGAAATACTGATCAAATAATGCTGATCTGCTTCACAGGAATTTCTTTTCACTACTGAACAAACAAATGCAAGAGCTTCCCCAGCGCCTGTTACACCCATGGAAGTCAGCAGCCTCCTGTATTTAAAAGCAATCCAGCCTATTTCTGAAGTGCTAAAGTGCTTCTTTCTTCTTCTGACGGCCTAGGAACTTACCTGTGTGCAATGTCTGTCTATTGGATAGGTGTTTAACATGCATTAAACTGGAGGAGCAAACACTGCACCCTGGTCCTTGCTGATTTTGCCTCAGTGTTTTTCTTGCCTTGCCTTTCTTTGTTAGAATTCAGTCAGCAGGCTGTACCCCCAGCCTTTCTTTGTTGGAAAATAATCAGCTAAAAATTAGTTTTTACACAGGGGACATAAATAGGATCAACTTCAGTGAGAAGACTACATCCCATGAAATTAAACTTATTTACTTGCTTCAGTCTTTTAAAGTATTGTAGCAGCAAATATTCAAGTGTTGGTGCAGGAAATGATCTGCCAAGCAGGGAGGGAGCTGCTGACTCACAGGGCCACTTGGAATCAGAATCTCAGTGTAACTTGCATTAAATTCCCTAGTTTCTCAGACTTTCGTCTCAGGAGCACATTTAAAAGTAATTAGTTTATGAACTTGAAAGGAAAGAGAAACCCAGGTAATTCTAGAGTCATATTTACCATTAAATTCAACACTTGTTCAGAAAAATATAGTTTTCCTGAACTGACTGACACCCTGGTTAGCTTATCACAAACTTAAAATCTCATTTTAGCTTGAAAAATCAAACTTGCTGAGCCAAGCCAATAAATAATGCTGTTCAGCATGGGCAATAAATAACCAATTTAGCTGCTTTCCAAATCCATTTACAAGTAATCCTGCAGACATTAAGCAGTTTCATAACTGATACCTAATGGCCACATAATCATATATTTATTAGAGCTAATAATTCCTGTTATGCTGGTAAATGGACAAGCATGGTTCATCACATCCCTAATGGTGTCTTTATGGAGTCTTTGAGAAACAACCATGGGCAAGGATATATCTCGAGCTGTTTCCTCTTTCTGAGGCCCCCTTCATGCTGCTTGAGCTGGCAATTTCACATACAAGTCCTTTCTGTTTAATTTCTAGAGAACGTTCCTTGGTATTGATTGTGTCAAGATCTCATTTTCCCCCTGCTGCTCACTGAAACTTCTTTAAAAACGCTCAAAAACCCTCCCCACTTAAGCTTCTCTTCATTTATCACAAAGTGGAATGAAGAGCACTTTAAAAACAAAATTCACAGGCTTGTGGGCATTTGGCTAACACATTGAGTGTCAGGAGTACAGATGGGAAGATGGATTTTTGCCTGCCATCCTCTGCTGTTCCAGCTGTGTGCACCCCATGGCACCAGAGTGACACCCTGGTCCCTGAGAGCAGCAAAAGTGACTCAGCATCCTCGTCTGGTGACTGTGAAGGGAATTATCACAGCTTTTACTGACAAGGCACAGAGAGGATGTGAGGAAGAAACAATTCTACATCAGTGCCAGCAGCAATGGAGATGGCTCGCTTAATCTGCCAGCAGCCCGAGGTAGGGAATGTCACTAAAAACTCACCTTAATAATATTGCATTTGGAGGCAAAGCCCTGTCAGTCAGCAGTCTCATTTATAGCTTCATCTAATCTAAGGCTGAGGAAAAGCTTTATTAAAAGCAGCTGACAGTATCATTCCCTTCCTTGCCAGCAGCTCAGCCTGGATCCGTGTCTGTCGCGGACACACGGACACCTCCTCACCTGGGACAGCGCGTTCCAAGGAACAGAGCTGCACCAGGGCTGCCCACACCTCTCCTCCTCCTGCTTCCCCTCACTGCCTCTCACAGCCCCTTACAGCAGCAGCAGCATCGAGCCAAAATGTAGAATTTCAGGCCTGTTCACCCCTTGCTGAAATAACCCCAAGGGTTGGCTCAGGCTCGCACCCTCCCTGCTCCCAGCCACACTCCCACAGGGAATGCTCCTCTCACTCAGCAGCACCAGGGTGGCACTGCCAGGCTGGCAGCACCCAGCCTGGGCTCCCTGCACTGCCCCGGTGGATTTTGGTATGGGGCTGACCTAGCCCCTCCTGTCCTCGTTGGTTGTTTTATTTCATATTTCTAGCATCCCATACTGTCACAACCATATTTCTAAAGTCCCGTACCTTCTCAGCGATATTTTTTGGGGGCAGTTCTTCACAGCACAGACTACTACTACTACTACTTCTTCTGCTGCTTCTTCTTCTGCTTGTTGCTGCTCCTTAGTCAGGGCTCCTTCCAGGCTCTCCCTGACTGGCCAAGCCCACCCCCTTTTATCCCAGTTATCTTCATTAGCCACAGCTGCTGCCCATCAAGAACAACCTGGGCTTATCAGGGCAAGGCCTATATACAGATATTCCAATACAATACAGGTATTTTACTAGCACTCCTACTATATTTCCGCCCTTTTCTTACAGAGACAGGTTATATATATTCTACTTACAATTATACAATACACACATTTTCCCACCTCTTGACTGTACAATACAATACAACTAGGACTCCTACTATAATTGGTCACAAATCTAAGGAATTCAGTGGAGAAAGATGTCCTCGATTGTTGGAACCCAGGGCACCAGGAATGTTTGTCTGCACTGCCCAACTGAAACTTAAATAATCTTTTTTATTTATTTTTATTGAAATGGGTTTTCTCTCTACTCAGGAAATGTGTGAAGAACTTCCCATTGGAACACAGAGTACGATCCATAAAGGATTCTCTGGGGTATCATGTGCTGGAGAAACATTGTGTGCAGACAAGCAAGGCAGAGTTCTCAGTGAACCTCTGTGGGTGCCAGGTGTTAGAGAGCTTGCAAGGGTCTTCAGGGTGACGAGACTAGAGAGACGAGAATGTTGACTTCATGATCAGAAGGCTTGATTTATTATTTTATTATATATATATTACATTATAACTATGCTAAAAAGAATAGAGAGAAAGTTCTCAGAAGGCTAGCTAAGCTAAGAATAGAAAAGGAATGAATAACAAAGGAGCTCTCTCCAACTCTGTCCCAGAGAGAGCTCGCTCTTTGGCTCTTAATTGTACACATCCAACATGGGCCAATCACAGGTGCACCTGTTGCATTCCACAACAGCAGATAACCATTGTTTACATTCTTTTTCTGGGGCCTCAGCTTCCCAAAAGGAAAAATCCTAAAGAAAGGATTTTTATGAAAAGATGTTGGTGACAGTCAGGGGCCAGTGCCCAGCATTGACTGCATCACACCTGGGACACACAGAGAACAGAGCACAAGGGGCTGCCTCAGGTGTCCAGCTGCTTTGCACCTAGGAACCAGAAAGGGAATTTGAGGGCAAGCAGAAAAGGGACATTTCTCCTTTGTAATCGATCTTCTTCCCATCATTGTGGAAACCCAGGGCACACAGAGAATATTTCTCTCTCTGCTTTGGGGTGCCCTGACCCCCAGGGCAGCACTGACTCTGACCCTCATCCATGGAGAAAGTTTCCCAGACTTCAAGATAAACTGGAACCCACAAAAGTGTGCAATAGATTATAGAGAGCAGTGTAGGTGTGTCACTGGGTGAGAAATTGAGGTTTTGGGGTTTTCAGTATGTTGCAGATGGCAGCAGGATGGAGGGCACAGGGTGTCATCCTGGGTTTCTTCTTCATGCTGCTTCTTCCTTCTTCTCCATGGGTTTGGGTGGCATTTTGTAATTGGGCAGAAACGTCCCCATTGCAGCTCTGTGGGATCAGTTTTTGGGTTAAAAGGGGAAATAATCCAGGTGTCAGTTCTTAATTGGATAGTTCAGTCTTAAAAGCCCTTGTACCAAGAGATTGTTGGCCATTTTGTGCCTTCTAATGAAAAGCTGCTGAACTCACAGCAGTGAGACTGTTTTACTGATAAGAAATAATAAACACCTGAGTCTGAACATGAATTACTGTCTCAAGTGCCTTCAATCCAGACCCAGAGAAACCCACAGCTGGAACCCCACACTCCATGTTCTTTTCTGTCTTGGCAAGGCAAGTAGGAATAAAGATTCCCTGCCCCTTCTTTTTGCCCAGCTAAAAGCCAAAATGGGATTTTGGCTTCCCAGTCTTTGCCAGACAATGTCACTGTGGAGGAGAAAAGCAGCTTTTCTAGGGCAGGACATGGGTTTGCCCTCACTGTTCAAGCTGCCCTGATTTTGATCTGAGCACATCTGAGCTGATTTTGGGAAGGATATCTGCCCAAGAGAAGAAACTGCCTAAGCTAGAGCAGAGTGAGGCCTTGGTTTACACATTCAATTTAGTTCAAGCTACTTTTTAATTAATGGTGTTTAAAAATTAACAGTGATTGAAATATCAGAAGCTTTTAAATAAAAAATACAATTATATTAGCACTAATAAATACAGCTGACAGATGAACAAGGATGTGAGCTGCATGGCAGACAAGGACCTCTCCAAGTCCAAAATTTCTGTGATGTGATAGTAAGATGGTGGTTTGTGACTAGTGTGTATTTTCAATAAAAAATTCCCCTTTTGTTTTAAGGAACAATGCTTCTTTAAAAGGTGATTCCAGAGTTTCTCACCAAAAATGTTTCTTATGAGCTGAATTAATTTTTGCTGACCTTAACAAATAGTCATCAGTCACCCAAAACATGTCCCCCAGAGAATCAAACAGCCAGCAAAACTTCACATAGCTCTAGAATTTATGTGTTTGAAGGATGCATTAAGTATTTCAAACAATTTCTGGGATGTTTTAGACCATAAAGTCTGCTTTCAACTGTCATAGATCATTGGCTCTGCTTTACAAGAAACATTGTTTAACAGGTTTATAACTTGCCTATAAAAATGTAAGCTTTAGCTCCAGGCTAAAGCTCAGTATAAAAAGGTCTCAGCTAAAGGGTAATTTTTTTCATTACAACTTTTTCCTGCTTTGTTTAGCTTTTAAAATTAGAGCTGCTTCCAAAAACTCCTCTTTCACTGCAGGATTATCACCAATACTGGGGGTTGATTTATGCTCTAAACTGCAGGGAAGGGGAAAGTAACCCAGATTTAGAAAAAACATCACAAAACTGTCAGCAACTGAACACCCCAAAAATGCTGGAACTATGAAGTTTTACATGGTCAGGGTTTCAGATTTTTAGGATAATGTGCTGGAACATATTCTTGAATGAGCTGTGACATAGTGTGCACTTCAGACCATGCAAAAGGATGTAAGATAATTAATATATTACCATTTCAGAATGGGGCATCTGTGACAGAGTGCTCCATCAATGCACCTCTGCACTGTTGAAAGTCTGGGGTTCCTCAAGACCTGGAAAAGAAGCAGCTAAAGCTGTTTGGTCTGTTCCTTTCAACCAATGCAAAGTCTCAGGCTCATCCCAGTGAGTGTGGCTTGGGCAAGCTCAGGGGTAATTTAACATTCTCAGGAGCAGAAAACATTCAGCCTAATGAAAATCAGTGAAGTCAGGTCCAGGGCAAGCAAAGTTCAACATAAAAATGAGGTCATTTTTATGTTCAATTATTTGGCTCATAAAAGCCAAAGAGGTGTTAATGCCTAGGGAAGGATAGGAATTATTAATATAAAGTTAGATGAAACTACCATAAAGAGACAGCACTGGGATTTGTTGGGTTTTCCCCTAACAAGGGCAGAAGGGGCATTGTTGGGAAAAGTGGCCAAAAAAATGCTTTTTCCCCAGTCTTCAACAGAGTGAGTCAAATTGCTGTGTTTTGCTGAGTTTCTGGTCAAAATGAAGGGTGTGAACACTCCTTGGAGAATTTTGCCTCAGAGACCCTGAGCTCAGAGCTCTGCTCTGGCTGTAACCCCCCCATCCATGTCCATTTCCAGCAGAGCCTTTGGGACCCCCTGTTCTCTCACTGCCCCATTGTTCTGGGCATACAGGGTAGAGTTACACCTCCTAGCAACATCAGACGTGTTGCTTCAGCTTTTAGGAGACCCAGAGAAAGCTCTCCTATTTCCAATGGTTATGTAAATACTTCAAATCCTGACCAGCTTCCTGCCCTGAAAGCCTCAGAAGGTGGTTTATGCTTCTTTCAGGATCCTGTGCTCACAGGGGCCACAGCTACAAGCTGCTTTTTATATACCCTACAGCCGGATTTTTCTGATGTTCACTGCTGGCCCTGGGAGGCTTGGCAGCCCATCCATACCATGACCAGGAGTTATATTAAAAGAAAATGATATAATAAAACATATAAAATAATAAATCAGCCGTCTGAAACACAGAGTCAAGATTCTCATCTCTTCCCTCGTCCTGGGACCCCTGCAAACACCACCACAACTGAGTACATCTTATTTTGCCCAGTATGCTCCAAAAATCCCACAATCAAATCATAATAATACCACAAAATCCTGTGGGTGGTATGCAAAGGAAAAAACTTCAGGAAGGGGATACCAGCACAGGCTCTGTTTGTACTAATGTGAACTGAGACCCACACTAAAGAAATTACTCATAGGACACACTCAAGGACCTGGGAGAGGTTGTAATACTGAGTCTAATTTTGGAAACCCTTCATGATTTGTATCCTCTTTCAATGCCAGTGGAAATAATGAATGGCAATAGCAGGTGCACCAGGAGTCCTGGCAGCTGTGACCTTTAGGAGAGGGACCTGGGATTTGCAGATGACAAAACTCACTGCAAGCACATCACACCACACTGAGCTGCTGATTTTCAGGCTCACTAAGATTTAGTGGAACACACCAGCCCATACACCAACAGTCCAGCACCCACAGGAGGGGAAGTTTCACTAACAAATATCCCAGTCTGCAATTTTCACCAGGAATTCCTGAGACCTGTCATGTTAACCAGTATGATGTAAACTCATAATATTTTTCTGCATGGGACTCATCAGCATTACACATTGCAAATCTAATACCAAGGCTTTTTCCTTGCACACAGACAGAGCAGAAATATGAAAATGATGCAGAAGTGGACCACCTGATACTGAAGTCCAGTGCAATTACAGGCTTCTGGAAAGGAAAATTAATTGAGGCACTGATGGAAGAACTCGCATTTTTGCTGCTTTCCTTTTGAAGGCATTTACCTAACTCACATATCCACTTCTCTTGTAATTCCCCTTTCCTCATAAAAGTAAAAAATAAACCTTGGAGGCATCCCATTTGTGAGCTGAGACATCAGCTTTCACCATGCACCTAAAGTACATTTGTGTACCTGCAGATGTACATTAAAAAAGCAAACTTTCATTTAGGAATTAGTTATTACCTGCACATAGACATACAGGATGCCGATTGATTTCTGCAAGCAATATGAACAATAAGTTAGGTCTGGGCTGGATAAGCAATGCAGCACATTGAGCCAGACATCTCTGAAGCAGTTTGAGAACTTTATCTGTCCCCATTTCATTTTAAAACTGTTGTTCTAGCTCTCCCAGCTTCATCTCTGACCTTTCTGGGACCTGGAGATGGAGACATGCTTGAATTGCTGGGATTTTTTTTTTTTTGTCCCACAAAATGCTGTGTTTTTCTTGACATGTGTGGACATTATGTGGGGTAGTATTAGTTGTGGGTTTCTCTGGGTCTGGACTGAAGGCACTTGAGACAATAATTCATGTTCCAGACTCAGGTGTTTATTATTTCTTATCAGTAAAACAGCCCCACTGCTGTGAGTTCTGCAGCTTTTCATTAGAAGGCACAGAATGGCCAGTTTCTCTGCCTTCATAATATATCACTGTAATGTTTTATTTACAGCAGAATTTGTTCCAGAGACCAGTGACTAAAATACGCTGTAGGCTAAGGTCATAAATTTTCAGATCTCATCCCATAAGTTTTAAGATGCTAAGTACATTAAATTTTTAATTGAAAAGTAACTCAACTGCAATGTCATAACTTGAAAAGTCCAGAAACCTTATGAAGTCCAGCTTGCATTCACTTATACTAAAAACATAACGCATATACTATTTTTATACTAAAAACAGAGCTCTACATATTTGTATAAATGTCTGAATTTGCCTCCAGTTACTCTCAGACTTCTCTTTTCTTCCAGTTAAGTAAATTCACTCCCACCTTCAAGCCTGAAAGAAGTCCCAGAAGAGCAGGTAGCCCCTGGGCCAGAGGCCTCCCTCTGCCCTCAGCACTTTTTGCATCACATCCTGGAAGCGCCTTGTTGATAGAAAACTTCATTTGTCACTAGAGTGGCCCATAGGCTTCTAGAACCAAAGTTTTATTAAACAAACACAAAACCCCCCATGATTTAATTTTCACATTCATAAGGGATATAATTTTTCATATGTTAAGGCCTTTTAAAGGTCATTTGTATATATTTTTTAAAATCCAATTTATATCACCTTGAATACTGAGTAAATATACATGTAACAAGAACATATGCTGGCTTTTAATCAGCAAAATATTTAATAAGCATGGTCCTAACTTTGTCCAATAAGCCTGAAACTGTTTTAATGAATCAAATCTAGATTTAATCTGACCCAAACTTTATTCAAGGATTTACAATAGTGAAAATCTCTGGGTATATAAGAAGCAGAAAAAGTTTTTGTTACCTTTAACTGATATTTGCCTGTAAAAATATTCGGTATCATGGCTCCTCGGCTCTAGAATAGTAAGGAAACATTCCTGTAACAATGCTTCCAGAATGGAATGAATAATGCTCAGCATTTAATAATTCCCACCATTTAATAAACAATGGATAACCCTTAATCCTGATTTGAATGCAGGACAGAAAAATCCCATGGGAGCCCAGTCTGATCCTATTCATTAAGGAGCAGGATCTGCTCTCCTTGGAGATGGGTTTGCTCCTTGATGTGTCTCTCTGACTACAGGTGCAGGAGCTGTCTCTGCACTGACTGCGCTATGCAAACACAAAAATAACACTGCTCAGCCCAAGCCAGCACACAGATCATTTCTATTTTACCTCAAATCAGCCCCACAACAACAAAAGAAAGTTTTTCTCCCACCCCCCTTCAGCTCCGTTTGCCTTGTTCCATGAGATCAATTGGCAAGCAGGGGTTGCTACAAATACAGACCACAGCACAACCTTATTTTCTTCCCTTCATAGCAATTCAAAAGACCAAAAAGCTATGGCCCACAAAGGCCTTATTAATTTCCTTTATTGATTGAAATGTAAGACACAAGGTGCCTCACAGCTCCTGAGCCACACAACAACAAAACAAGTAATGAAAAACACAGTAATGAAATAAAAGAAATTATGAAAAGTAAAGTTAGAGATCAATATGCTGCTTTTCTGAAAGACTGTGCTCAGCTTTAAAAACAGACATTGTTTGTGCTGAATGTTTGATTAGCTATAGATCACTAAAGAAGGATTCCAGACCATCTGGAGTCTATTCTGTAAGCTGATCTGGAAACCTCTAGCTCAAAAATAGTCCCTGTGTGAAGGCACAAACTGACATAGCACAACCTCATCAGCAAGTCTCTGGAATATATTTCAGATAAAAATATGCCATCTTCATCTCCTGGGAAACCTGAGATGAAAAATAAAATAGCCCAAAATACCAAAGTACTGGAGACAATTGGAGAAGCAAGGCATTGTTTGTTAAAGGAGCAACAAGAGGAAGGGTAATACCAAAAGGCCTGACGAGCAGCTTTAGCTGCTAAACATTAAAAGATGCAATTATTCAACAATGTCAGATAATCACCCAGATGATAAATACACATCTGCTGAGCTTTAACAAGGAGCTTAAAATAAAACTTGCAGTGTAGCAGAGGAACAGAAGCCCCCATTGCACTGGGAGGATACAGAAATTGGAGCATCACACAAACACTGAACAAAAGCTGTCTTAAAATAGAACTTGGAATGGTGCCATAGTTAATAGCTATAAATACAGAACATGCTGGTGTATTAAACATGGTTTTTAAATACAGCTTTAATCAGAGCAGAAAAGAAAGGCAAGTCTTGACAAAGATTTTGGTCACCATCAGCAGGGTGAAGAAAACAGAAATCATTCTAGACAGTGACTAGTGAAATACTTTTATTTTTATATTTAACTCAGGTTGGGTCAGACTAAAAGGCTTCCTCCCTGTTTCTATACCAAGAATAGAACAATTAGCAGGTGTGTCTTGGAAGGAGAAACCAGTCAGTGACAAGACTTGAATTACAGTCAAGTGGTGCAGCATCTCCAAGGGCAAACAGCAAATAATATTCTGGATGTGAGAGAAGAAAGAGGTCCTTACCAAGCAGTTGACAATCAGCCTGCATAAGAGATCTTTGCCCCTAAGAATCAGGGGAAGCCTTTCCAGAGTGAATTTCCTGGATTTTAATAAAGATAGTATCCTGGGAATCTAAAGAATAGGACTGGAATCAGAATTTGGTTCATTTTTTACATCCAGAAGGGTTTCCAGAAATGAAAATTAATAAAAAAAAAAGCTATAAAATATGAACTGTCTGAGTATTTATTATTTTATGATACTATATTATATTAAAGAATACTAAAGAAAACTATAAAGAATGCAGAATGGATACTTACAGAAGGTTAAAAAGATGATAATAAAAACTCCTGACTCTTTCCAGAGCCCTGACACAGCTTGGCCCTGATTGGCCATTGAGTGAAAACAACTCACAACAGAATCCAATGAAACAATCACCTGTGTGTAAACAATCTCCAAACACATTCCATGTGAGCACAACACAGGAGAAGCAAATGAGATAAGAATTGTTTTCCTTTTTCTCTGAGGCTTCTCAGATTCCCAGGAGGAAAAACCTGGGGAAGGGATTTTTTCAGAGAATGTGAAGAGAAGGTTTTACTCAGCACTTACAGGTGTGCCACAACTTGACAGCTATACAATTTACCCTCCCCAACAGAGGACAAAAGGCACTTATGTCCCATTATCCTCACCAAATCCTGGCCTAAGATTGTAGAAACACTGAAATTTCTATTTTGCTGCAAAAAAGCAAACTCAAAGTTGACTAATTTTTTCCTTCTTTTTAAAAGGATCTTGGTGCTTGAATTAGGGCCCGCTTCTATTCTGCAAAAGAAAAAACAGTTCTTATCTCATTTGCTGCTCCTATTGTTGTGCTCGTGTGGAATGTGTTGGAAGATTGTTTATCTGGAGGAATTTGTCAATTGGATTCTGCTGAGGATTGTTTTGTTTCCTTGGTCAGTTGGAAAAAGCTGTGTCCTGACTGTCTGGTTTTTCCTGTTTCAATGATAGATAGATGAAAAGTACATTTATCCTAGGAAAACTTTTAGTACTCTCATTTAATCTTAGCATTCCCTCAATTCACCTTTTTTTCCTTAAGATATGATCCAAACCCTACTATACTTAATAGAAGAAGTTTTCATTGACCTCAGCAAGCTTTGAATCAGGCCTGTAAATTAGAGTCTGACCCCTTTCACAGAATTTATTATCTTTACAGCCTATCCTTGCAAAATTAGGACACTGTGGGCTCCATGCTTTACAATTCTTAAAATAACTGCCAACAGATAGTGCAAACCATGCTGTTCATTTCAGGATATCCTTGAAGTCTGGTTATTTGTCTAATTTTACTCCAGCAGACCTCTTGGTCCTGATCAAGCTTCCTTCATCTCAGTGGTTCTAGGCCACCTGTCTTGCTGTCAGGTCAGGAAGCTCAGGCATGAGAGAAAAGGATGGAACTGCTTGGCCACCTAATCTCATATGAATAATTTAAAATAGAGTTTTTAAAAGTAAGTTTTTCTTGTACAATATGAAAGGAAGCACAAGATGAATGGTTAGCAGCAGCCATCCTTGACTATTACAATGTGGAGCATGTAGTAAATATTTAGATAATATATACATTCACATGCAGAGAGAACAAATGGTTTGAAGCAGAACTGATGACCCCCAGGACAGGGGATATCCTGTGGTTCCCTCAGATGACAGTGGCAGCCCTTCAGGGGAAACACCAAACCCAACCAAACCCAACCAAACCCAACCAAACCCAACCAAACCCAACCAAACCCAACCAAACCCAACCAAACCCAACCAAACCCAACCAAACCCAACCAAACCCAACCAAACCCAACCAAACCCAACCAAACCCAACCAAACCCAACCAAACCCAACCAAACCCAACCAAACCCAACCAAACCCAACCAAACCCAACCAAACCCAACCCCTGTGGATCACCTGGCTCAGCCTTTTCCACTTTGCAATGAGCAAATTCCTCTTCAGCTGCACCTCCCAGCCACAGTGCTCAGTGCCAAGGGAAAAGGTATGTGACTGAAGAAACATCACATTCTGTTTACAGCCATCAGTGCCAGATGTCTGACCAGATCAGAGGAGAGAATGCTGAACCACATTCCAGTAACTCACAGGCAATCCTACTGTGGGTCATCCTCACTGAATCACAGGATTACAGCCCACTGTCACACCTGTAAGGACACTCAGAAAGAGGTGTTCTGATTTAGCAGCATTTTAAACGCTCTGTTTGGAGGCCCAAGTCCACACACAGGGAGGCAGTGAAAAGTCAAGGGTAGCAAATTCCTGTTTTTCTGTATTTTAAGACTGGCAGAGGAGCAGGAAGCCTTTATGTCACCCACACCATCTCCCCAGACAGCTTTGCAGCACTCTCATTCAACCAAACCTTTTACCATTAATATCATGTAGGTCTTGGGGGAAAATGTAGACAGAGACAAAAAATGTTTCTAAACTTTTCACAGAAAGGGACAAAGAATAGTTAACTATTTGTTGTTTGAGAAGCTATTTGACTGGTGTATTTAATCATTCTATAGGATCAATTTCTATCAGGAAAATAAAATGCTTCACTGGACCCCAGGTGACACAATAAGAGAACTCAGGTTTTATTTGCATCTCTTTGCAAGTGACTGACCAGTCAGGGTGATTTTGTTGTTCTTTCCTACTCTGCTTTGCCACAACTGCAGAGATTTCCATTGTTCTGAGCTTTCAGAGGGTTGCAGTGAGTTTCTCTATTGGAGGCTCCCTCCTGGTGCCTCTAGGCTTCCCACAATGTTTCCTAAAAAACAGACCTGATTTTAATTAAGGGAGGTAAAGAAAGAGCCCAGATGCTCAGCAGTCTCACAGGTCCCTGCTCAAATCTCGTGTCAGAGCAAACCCAGTGGCAACAAAGCATTGGCCTCATGCTGAACCAGAATTATTCATTCCAGAGGGAGGGAAACACTCTGGGTTCACTGGGGTTTGGGATGCAGTTTGCTCCCCTGGCAGCTCCTTCAGCTACAAAACCACATTTACTAAAAGCTCCAGAGATATCCTGGATGGATCTTCTTTCCAACATGATTTATTTTGCCTGCTCTTTTGAAAGGCTCTAGCTAAGACAGTCAAAAGTGACCTAGAAGCTGATGCAGCTGTTTAGCCCCTGAATAACTTGTGGTTAATTACAAATATATATAACTAACACAAGCACTGTGATAAACTGGTGTACTGTTGGAATTCACACAGAAATCATTACTTACACCTTTCCTAGAAGTAGAACAAGAGCAGGAGAATGATCACATTGAAAATAAACGGAGTCAAGTTTTCTAGGCAGTCCTGACAGCTGTCTATTAGTGGGGGTTTACTGCAATGAATGCATGGAATTAATCCAGAATTTAACATTCATGCTAGTTTACATCTGTTTACGAGTCCTGCTTCCTATTCAATTGAGTAGCAGGACTCTTTTCTCACATCAGCCAGGAATATCATTATTAACTGATAACAACTTCAATTTGCAAATTACTTAAATCTAATGGGGCTATATTTCATTACCATACTGGCTGTAATTCCAAGCCAACATTCATTAGTGACATAGTTCCATTTTAATGCATTGCTGAGAAGTTATTTATAATACCCTAAATATTTGACTATGAAAGAAATGTGCCCTTTTGGCTAGGAAAAAGGTAAGGAAAAACCCAACACCACTGTGTAAAGAAATGAAAAGCTGAATTCAGGACTTCCTTGCTTACAATCACGTAGAACATATAATTAAAGAGCTACATGCCCAGACAAAGTTCTACACAGCAAGGAGGTATTCTTCCCCTTACATATCTGCTTCCTCACCATATCAAGAGCATACTTAGCCAAAACCTGTTCTTCTCTTCCCACTTTCAAGGCCTAAAGAGGCAATTACGGCAGCACATTATTAATTCATTTCCAACCTGTGCCACACAAACATCTGGGTCAGAACTCTTTTTCCACAGCACCAGGCAACAGGAGCGCAGCACATCCTTCCACAGAGCTGTCACAAACCCAGTGCTTCTCCAAGTGACACAATGCCCTGTGTAAGGAGCACAAGGACACAGGAATTGTGCTGGCATCTGTAGGGACAGCAGCAGATCCACCCACAATAAACCCAAGCTGAACAGCTCTGGGGAGTTCACCATTATTTGCGGCTCCATTGCATTTGCAGACTGGATGTGCAGCTGCCTTCAGGACCAACTTCCTGAAGAAGTTATATTCCTCACAGGGATTAAAGTTTGTGCCTTAACCCGGAGTCTGAAATGTGTCCAGCTGTTTTTCAAATTGGATTTTTGTCTGTCAGCCTGATTCCAGTCCTAGAACAGATCAATGTTATAGTCCATTGCTTCCATTTTCTTCTCTCCCCTTGTGCGGACAGCTCCTGTTTTCCACCTTTAATTGCATCTTTGTGGATTAATGCTCTCCAGCTCAGACCTGGTTCCTCTCTGCAGCAGAAGAAGATCAAGGCTTATCTGGTTAGTCACTCCCACCTGAGAGAGTTACCTGACAGCAAGAAGGCAGCAAATATAAACACAATGTGCATAATCTCTTTCAAGCAGACCCTTTTCCAAAAATTATTTTAGATAAGCACAGCAAGTGAAGTTGCACAAGTTTTTCTTAGCTGGGTCACTGCCCATGAACTGTTAGGAAGCAACCCTGGCAATTTACTTTGAATAAGCCTTGGCAAATAGTCAGGAACACTCAAAAATCTCATGGAATGCCAGAGGCTCTTTTCCATTTCCTGTATTTGGGACACTTCACACCTTCCAGAGGATGCTTATTTAAGCATAAGACATCACCTCAAACTGCTTTATCAGGAGCCAACCATTCAGAGACTGAGACTTCAGTCCCAGAATTCTGCTACCAACAAAGTATGAGCCAGGAATTCTGAGCTCAGGTATTCATTCAGTAACAATTTTAACTCCAGCAAATGCTCAAATCCACCAGAATCCAGAGGGGAATTGTTTGCAACTCACCATGGTAACAGTGCACCAAGGCCAGCTATAAAAATTCACCCCTCTCCAATAAATGATTTTCCTACAGGAATAAACAGTATCAACAACTACTTTTGCTTCTAATACAGATGTCATTACCATGCTTTGGAAATGGTGTGGAGGTAATTTGTGGTATTTTGTTGTTGGGGTTTTGGGGGTGGTGGATTTTTGATTGGTTGGTTTTGTTTTTGTGGGGTTTTTTTTGTTTGTTTGGGTTTTTAAATTTTTTCCTTTTAAATTTTTACATTTTTATTTCTGTGCCAAACCAAAACACTGAAGAGCTCTTTGTGCAGCCCCTGTACAAGCCAAGCCTGCTCCCATCAATGCCAACAGAAGCCTCACAATTGACTTCCAGGGAGAAGAGCATATATTACTGTTGTTAAGCACAGTAATATTTGTCTCACCTTCACCCATGTCAACCTCTTAAAAGGTTCATATTTATGGGCAACAGTAGCATTAACCTGTCATTTGATTTCCCACTTGATCCTGCGCACACACTGAGGCAAAGAGCAGCACTGAGGTGTGTGGGTAATGACTCCCCTGGATAAATCCATGCATATTTTACATTACAGGGTGACCCTTGCAGCTTGGGCTCCTTTTTTTCCCCACAAAAAGTGATTTGCATCAGGCTGGCTTCCTTCCAGATGGAGACCAGGAAGGGCCCAGGGAGGTTCCCACAGGACACCCCCAACATTCCAATGGCCTCAGTGTGACATTTTGAGTGCCATTATGCAAGACAAAGCCATCCTTCAGCAAGGACAGCTGCACAGCATTAGCACTTTGTTCTTATCTGAGCCACAGTATGATTTTTAGTTCATTTAGGTTGAAGTAGGAGGCAAGGAAAGCATCTGAGTCCCATCACAGTAGGCACTACACACCTGCTATGCATTTCTGAGTCTTGCTGCTCTGAATCCTCATGTTATCTCCCAGCTTCACCTTACACTTCTGATGTAGTCATTTATTGCAAGAGCATTTCTAGGCTAGCCCATTTCTTTCTAATGGAACAGCTCAGATAAAAGCAATAAACAGGCTCAGGAATTGAATCCTTTCCTGCATCTCTACAGAGATTGCTGCAAGCTGCATGTTCAAAATGAATTGCAGTGATGCAGTTCAAGCATGTTTAAAGTAATGAGCCATTCATTCCCAGGTATGGGGCTTTGGCAGGTAAGGCAAATAAAACAACTTCTCTGGTTTGCCAGGGAAATGGCTGAGCAACATTTGATTCTTTCCTGCCTAGAATCCATGTCTTCTGATGGCACTGAAGGGAGCAGCTTCTGTTTGCCTGTGCTCTCTCAGGTGGGCTGTGGCGCTGCTTGGCCCTTCCACCACTTCCACAGCAGGTGTTCCACACTGATTTCTGCTCTCTGTGCACTCCCACAGGATCCAAGAATTTGATCCAAAACTTCTGGCAATGCAGGCTTCAGTTAATGCAACTGCTTCACAAACAATGGGCTCTGCCCTTGTGGCTGCTCGTCAGTCCCTGGCTACCCCTGCTCCCTTTATTCCCTGCTGGTGCCCACCACGGGCTCTGACTCACCTGATGGGTTTGTGATTCAATGGTTTTCTCTCCCAAATGCATTGCTGCTCTGAAGCACCTTGTGCACACATATTCCACATGAATATGGGCCCCTTCCCTGCTCACCAGGGACAGCTACACAGTTATCTCTGCCATCAGCCCCAGTCTCAGCTCCCGCCCCACATCTGACAGCTCTTCAGAGAGGAGCTTGATAATCCTCACATTCCAGGCACCCCTTCCAACAGCAACTACTCTGACTGGAGTTGTGGAACTCAGAAATGCCTTTTATAATTACCAAACAACTTTTGCTGCTGCAGCACAGGTTCTGCTGTGAACCCTCACAGGGTTATCCACAGCAGCATCAGGATTTCATCTCCTGCATGAACAAATCCAGCCTTGTGTCCCGTTCAGAGCCCCATGGCACTGCTGGTGCCATGGTCTCAGCTTGCCCCCACAGCAGGCACAGCTGCACATCAGGAGTTCCTCAGACCACACAATTTGTGATTTTTATAAAGATCATGAATGCAAAGTATGGAAACAGATATAGAACTGCTGAATGGAGAGCACAAAAACACCATTGCTTTTCCCCCATCTCTGCCTAAATTACACCATGCTGGAAGGCAGCAACACTGGCAGAGCTGGTATTGCCCTATCAGTATCTGCAATCTCCTATCCAACACTCAAATACCACTTCACACCTCAAAAATTAACTCTGTACTGACACAGGCTATTAACAAATTAATAGGACTTCAGGCCATTCATCAACAGTCACACAAACTCTGCTTTAATTAATGAGCCATTCTTACCATTCATGTTATGTTCACTGTCCTTAATGTTCAAACATCTCAATAGAAGCAGATTTCAAAAGTAATTAATATTCAAGTAGCTCAAAGACCTAAATTTGCATATTAATCGTTGCTTTCTAAGTCACATGGAAAGGTATTTGAAAGGCTGGGCTCTGATCCTGTTAAAATAAAAGTGTTAGAATTATTAGATTTTCAAAACCTTTTGGGCAATGGTTCTAAGATCACAGACCCTCTTTTTGCTTCTCCCATGATAACTCTGGGTCCTTCAATGAGAACTGGGACTTGAAAGAGTTTGATTCTGTTCCTGGTGCAGTCCTAGGAACCAGACTGAGGGTGCACAGCCTGGAGTGATGCACAGCAAAGAAATGCCTGAAATGGCTGAGTTTTCAAAGCAAGACTAAGTACATCCAGGGTTAAAGCACAACGCTGATTTTGCTGCTTTGTGATTGTAGCAGAGACATTTCCTAGCAGAATTACCTTGATTCCCTCCCATCACCCTGGAGTCCTAAACCATGTAGTATTTGTTAAATTAAAATAGAGAACAACACCCATTCTATCCATGCATACACACACAGCAGCTGAAATGCACTCACAGCCTCTGATGTGTATCTTTAACACAAAAGCTAAAAACCCCTTCAGACATCCCACAGAAATACAGAACAAACATTTAGCAGCACTGGAGGTCTCTCACAGCCAGGGAGCCACAGGGAAGCAGCTGAACCAAGTCCAGGAACTGAACTTTATTTTTCCCTGCTCTTGTGTTTTATGAGGTAAAGATCCCAACAGTCTCTGCCAGGGTAAACAAGGATGAGAGGGTGGGAGAGAGGAGACAAATCCTTACTGCCCTCAAATCTGCCAACTGCACAGCAGATGGCATTGCCAAGCATGGGTGGAAAACATAAACAGGATCATTAA
The DNA here is from genome assembly GCF_047830755.1 of Zonotrichia albicollis. Classification (NCBI taxonomy): domain Eukaryota; kingdom Metazoa; phylum Chordata; class Aves; order Passeriformes; family Passerellidae; genus Zonotrichia; species Zonotrichia albicollis. The sequence goes on from NC_133824.1 coordinate 54,773,577, forward strand.
GATTTCCCATAGGAATAACAGTATGGCATGCTCAGACTCCCATCTTTGTTCCTAGCAAAGAAACAAACAAACAAACTCAACAAATGTAATGATGAAAAAAAAAGGTACAGTGGAAAGACAGGAAAAAAAGTTATTATTCAATCCTTCAGGTAATTAGTGACAATCATCAACTAAGATAATTGATTAAAAGCAAAAGTTTAACAACGGTCCCTAATCCATTTAAATATACAAGAACATCCTAGGGAATCATATAGCTCCTTCCTTAAATTCATCAAGATCTATTTTCAAATCCTGTGCTCTTTAGCCTTCTGCTCTACTTCAAAGTTAGTTTCATAATTTCAGTAGTGCTGTTTACAAATTCAGTTGCAGTGGAGAACTAGCCATGAAAACACTGGACAGAGCACAGAATCCCAGCTCTGCTATCCTTACTGATGGCTTTGTTTAAGAACATTCAATAGCAGAGAATAGTGGAAATCTATGAACTTTATTATCATCGTTTTTCAAACCAAAAGAGGCATTTCATTACCACCAGGATTTCACCCATGGCTTCCAAACACAAGGTGACAAGACTAAAAATGTTTTCTGGAAAAATACTCTAAAAAGGCACCTCAGAAAGCACAGAATGTTATAGAGGAAATGTAGGTAGCGTTAAACAAAACTTCCCCCCTTCCTCTTCAAGAACTTCACTGGCTGCCTTTTCCAGACATCAGCCCAATCCAAATAACCCCAGACTTTCCCATCACATCTCCTCTAGCAGGCCAGCCAGGCACAGTTCTCAGCCTGACTCCTTCCCCTGAAGTGGACAGTGTTACCTCAGTTTTCCATCCTCATTGTTGTATACCAGCCTTACCTTCAGCTCTAGTGCTGCTTCTCATTTCCTGTTCCCTAAATGAAGAGAAAATTAGGTTCTCAGTGCACATCCCAAATCCTATCTTCTTTCTTTCCTGCCAAAAATAACTCATTTCAGCAAGCTCTCTGCAATCATCACACCACTCAGATTTAGCAGGGCTGTTTTTATAGCCTGTTTAAACAATATATTTGATGGCGTCCCATCTGCAGCTGGTCTGAACCAAACCAGAAATACTCACACAATATTTGTTAAGCTACTGTCTCCGCAGTTAGAAACAAACTCTGCAACACACGTGGCATTTCCTTCAGAACCCCTTCCCTGCTCATTTCAAATGCTTAACAAATACTCAGCTAAAGTTAGACACCAAGATTTGCAAAAAGCAAGATTTGCTATGGAGGCAGAACGCCTTCAAAATCTTTGAAATAAATTTAAAAGAACCAAGTCAAGTTTTTTGTTCCACCACAGCATTTCTGGCTACTCTGAAGCTGCATTTCACCTGCAAAGGAACAAATCAGAACATAACCCACTGCCATTGAGCAGCATATTCAGAGCTGAGCTAACATGGGAAACCGATGGAAACGATCTTCAGGAGCAATGAATGGTTAAAAACCACCACTTTGTACTCCACACAAATATCAAGTGCCTTTTGTCGGGACCCTGCTAGTAAATCTTAACTCAGTGTGTTAGCATTAAGGCAGAATTTCAGGTTTTTTATATTGCAAAAGGTATTGGGGATTTCCTTGAGCAATCTCTGAGCTAATGCCATCCATACCTTCCACCAATGCATGTTACTCATTCAAGAGAAACTCTAAATGTGCTACAGCCTTCTTACACCCACCCATTTTTCAGCAAGGCATTAGCATGTCATTGAGATTGCTGCAAGAAATCTCTGTTACAATGGAAGTTATCTCAGATACTGCATGCTTTGGTTTGGGGAGTTTTTACTCTTTCAGAAAAACACAACTAAAGGCTTTAGGCTCACAGCAGCTGTTAGAGCTTGTTTGTAAAACACAGTCAAGGTTTCTGTTTCTCAGTAGATTTTTCTTCGAGTCTTACCCCACATTTTCTCCACAAAACCTGCTGCCTGCTAACTTTTGCTGCTGGCAGTGCCATCAATATACATCACTTGCACAGGTCTCTCCTCCCCTCTGAGACTGGAATTACAAAAGCTCTTCCTGCATATATAGCTCTGTGTCTTGCAGAGAAGTTCTCAGAGCCCACATCTCGTTTTGGTTTCAATAATTTTCAATCACATCTGACCTTGCTGAGCATGCTGTTGGCAATGGTGGAAATAACACAGCTTTCCATACTCAGTGCAGGACACAAACATCTTTTTCTCTTCTGGCTGCCCCTTCTGCTGCAAACAGTTCTGCTTTTCAGCTTTTGCTCTTGTACAGGGCTTTTACAAGGAAAGCAAGAAACAACTGCCCCCAGAACATTGAAATGCACATTTATTGCATTCATATTGCTGTTATATTATTGAAAAGTCCCATACCTTATGAGCAGCTCTTCTCAGCAGTGTTGTCCCTACTGCTTCATCAGAACTCCTCCAAGGCTCTCCCTGACCAGGAAGCCCACCCCTTTTATCCCAGTTATCTTCATTAGCCACAGCTGCCACCCAATTAAGGACATCACAGCTGTAGCCCATTTAGAACAATTAGAACTGGGGCAACACCACTTATACAATACATAGATTTCACAGGGACTCCTACTACATTTCCCCTTTTCTTTTACTATCAGATATTCAAATACAACATATACATTACCCCACAATACACGTTTTTACCCCAACACAATACATACCTTTCACTGTGACTCAAAGGCCACATTAAAATACATACATTTTCCCATGACTCAAAGGCCACACACAAAGCTCCTTACTCAAAGGCCATGTTCTTCACAGCTCTTGGCTGTCACAGCTACTTGACTCAAAAGCTATGTTCTTCTACAGCTCTTGGCTGTCTTATCCACATCTTCTGGCTCAAAGGCCAGCCACAGCTCTTGGCTGCCTTATCTCTGCAAACTATCACGTTGGGGTCACCACTTATTGCATTCATATTGCTGTTATATTATTGTAGAGTCCTGTGCCTTATGAGCAGCTCTTCATAGCAGTGTTGCTCCTGCATCTTCATCAGGGCTCCTCAAAGGCTCTCCCTGACCAGCCAGCCCACCCCCTTTTATCCCAGTTATCTTCATTAGCCACAGCTGCTGCCCAATTAACGACATCACAGCTGCAGCCCATCAAGAACAACTAGGATTGGGGCAAGCCCACTTATACAATACATAGATTTTACAGGGACTCCTACTACACACATTCTTTTCTCAGCCTACTTATATGAAGTGTTAGGATACTGTCAGGGGTTTTATCTCTATTTTGTTACCTGTGAGAAGGTTCATTGCAAGTGTCTTTCCTTGCCAGGTATGTTTATAATGCTGGATTTCTGTGCCAGCCCAGCCACAGCCATGAAACCATTGCATTCAAATGTGCAGCTCCTGTTCCTGCTGCAGTTCCTCACTGCACAGCTTCCACAGAGGCCTGCAGGCAAGTGGAACAAAACAATCTGCTCTTCCCCAGCACTGTGTGGAGTCCTAAACAACCTGGATGGGTCAGGGGATCTTAACACTTCTCCCAGGTAAGCTCACATTTTAAAACTCCCTACATTTCCAGTCTATATTCCCATATATTCTGTCCACTCTTTCCATTACTCAGGATTTCTGCAGAAGCTCCTGTCTTCACTCAGCCTTTCTCCTAGCTTCATTTTTATCTGCAAACTACAACTTTTAATTTACCTTTCTTTTTATTCTAAGACCCCTCAGCTTCTTCTTCAACATCTCCAAACTTACTGTAGTTTGTAATATTTTTTTTATTTTCACTTTGCTGCATCTCCTTCAACTGTGCAGTGGAATGCATGCACCTACAATCTTTCACCTGCCAGGCATGATGAACTCTGAATAGATATTTCATATATAATTTTTTATCAAATATCTCACTTGTCACCTTAAAGGATGTCTGGTTTTACAGCTCTGATATAGCAAGGCATGCACCATAAAGGCATGGAACTCATATGTTAGCAAGGCTTGGAACTCACATTCCCTGGAAAGGTCTTCCACAGCCCAAAAACCTCTGTTTTGCTTAATTTGTTACAAGTTACTCCTGAATAAGCACCCCAAATGTCTGAGGACTTCCAAAGAGGATTACATATTCTTCTACATTAACAGCTGAGCATTTTACACTAATACCATGGCTTTTGGGCTTTATTTAACTCTCCCCCATCTCCCAATGGCAGAATAATACCAAATTTCTTCTTAGCAATACTGTGTAAAGCATAACATTTATTAATTTATTGTGCTACTTTCCAGGCAAGCCAATCTAATAGACAATGCTTGGGACTAAGCAATATGTAATGTAACTATCACACATATTACCCCTTAAAAATTCATGTACAGCAAACAGAACAGACACTCATCTCAAACATGCCAGTATAAAACCTTTGCAAACATTAGCTTGTGTTTTTCTGGTATTTTTTCAGCTTTAAGTTTATTCCACATCTGTTATAGCAGAATGAGAAAGTGGAATGTGGCCCAAGGACTACTTCTGACAAATCCTTTCCTTTATTAGTAGAAACAATGTTATTCACCATAGAGCATATGTTCCTTTAATTATGTTTTTGAGCAAAAGTATTAATGACATTTTGGCCATATGTCTAGTTATTCTTCTCAGAGTAAGCCTGGGGATTTTTGGTACATATAATGGTCAGAAACTTTAATTAAAAGTTTGAGATTTCAGCATCTCTTATTTACAGTAAAATAGAAGCCAAATGCAGACCCATCCAATGATTTTGAGCAGTACTCAGCTACTCAAAATCATTTTCATGGTTTTCCAACATTCCAGCATTATGTAGGCTTTTGAAGAATCTATTTTCCAATGGTGCACCTTTATCAGGATATGAATAAATGGAATTTCACATGTTTACCTCTGTCTATCCTTGTAATTCCAACACAAATCCTTAAAGCATGGGGAAATAAAATGGGATGGAAATTTGAAACAGAACATTCCACTGGTTTTGAGGGAGAAGTAAATTTTGTAATCTGGTCATCGTCAACAGTGTCTTTGCAAATTCTTTCATGACTGAAGCAAGGTATTGAAAAAGGAAATACTCCTAATTATTTCTATGTTTCTTCTGAAAATTCTAGACAATCAACATAGCTTTCAAGAGTCAAGCAACTACCAAGACATTATATGAAAATTGCACACATGGATTATAATATAAACTTGGATTAGCATTATTCTAGCAATGAAAATAAATAGGCCATACTAAAATCAAGTATAAAGCAAAAATTCAGCATTTCCTTAAACCATCTGATATCTATATTGTCCTCTTTACCTGCTTTTGTATTGCATCCTCTGAATAACCAGAGAGAATATGTTACCTGTACTTTCTTTTATATCCACAGCTTCCTCCCTTCAGCAATCTTAGAAAATGCGTTCAAAGCCACAGAAGCAAATAATGCTGGTGGTAAATTTGTTTTTTGGGAGGCTGTACTGTGAATTGCTGAAGATGAGGAGAGCTGCACCAATAAAAATCCCCAGCTACATTAAAGAACAAATTAAAGACTCGGGTCATGATTTCAGTTTGGTAAATTTTAAACATATGAATTTTGATATCTCTGAACATTAAGTCCAACACCTGGAGCTGTTAGAAAGTTATATACTTGCAGACTAAACCTGCCTTAATCCTAGAAGTGCAAACAAACCTGTCAATAAAACCATATCTTATGCATGGTGGATTTTGAGAAAGTGAAAGAAAAGGTAAGAACTTCCTTTTGTGCTCAACATAAAAGCTTTCAAGTCAATGAAAATACAAGACTTTAAATATTTTCTTATTTAAGTATTATTGCACACCAGACAATATTCCCTTGAAATAATAACAGTTGCTATCCAGAATAGCAAAGAACATCTTCATTACTATAAAAGAGGCATGTCTCCAGGCTGTCATGAAAAATGCTCTCATGATTTAAAAATGAAAATGGTTTTGTTAGTGGAAAATCTGAACAAAGATATAAAACAACCATATGAATTAGAAAGTATTGGTCTTCAGCTCATAACTCATGCGTAAAATCAAAATCAAAATGGTAATTAAAAAAAAAAACAACAAAAAATTATCTATAGCCTTGGGAAGCCCAACTTCATCCAAAGAGCACAGTGAGGATTCCTGTATTTCCAAGCTTTTTATTACTAATGGGTAAGGCCAGATTGGTAGACCTGGTTTTAGAATCTGGAACAAACTTGATCTAATTCTTTCAGAAGTTAATCAATGCTGCCCTAAAATAAAATAAAGTTAACTGAAGGTCAATACTTCTAATGGCTCAAACAGCAGCTCTTCCATCATTCCTGATTATTTATATGGGGCGGGGAAAAAATATTAAAAACCCCATTAAAACCCCAACTTTAATGGCCTTTCTTTTCTCCTGTTTTTATGTTCTTACCCTAAAATTCTGATTCAGCTATTGACTTCAGGGAGAGTAGGATCAAGCCTTGAATGAATAAAAACACTCAGTGGACATGGAGGGAAATATGTGTCAATCTGAAACTAAATTTCTGTGAGATACTTCTGCTTAGTGCATTTGAAACAATCAAATGTTGCTGCTGAAACCTCAGGACTGCAAATACAGTATTAACTAGAGTCACAGTAATAATGACATAGTTTCAACACAATTCATAATTTTCATCATGAACACAGCAGCAAATGAATGAAATCCATCCAGGCCTGTGTCTGATGCTGATCTACAAGTCCAGCTAACACAAATGAGCAAAGCTAACAGAGTTTCTTTCACATACTCGATAAAAGGGAAATATTCAAATTGGTGATGTTATTCCCCGAAGTGATGCTGCCATCTTGTGAGGGAAAGGCTTAAATCCACTTTTATTTTCATTCCTGAGATGTATCCACAGTGACTGGAGATCTGACAGAGTGGAGAGGACAGGCATCCCTGGCCAGGAATTAAGGATTCTTCAAACCTGCTCACCCTTGGTGGAACAGAATATTCAAATTGTAGTGGGACATTCAAAACAAAGAGAACTTGCATTTCAGGTGGAAATAAATGAAAGCAGAGGAACCACGGGCAGGTCATGCTAAAAACTGGTGAACTCCACCTCCCTTCTTCTAAATTCCACTGTGCAGTTGGTACCTTGTGCTGCTAGACTGGGAAACCCAAGCAAATTTTAAAAATGCCTTTTGCATGGCCAGATATTCCATCCATCCAGCAGCCCTTGACATTAGGGATCAAGGGACAGGGTACAGCTAAAGTGAACAAAGCAATTTCTTGAGTGTTTCACCAAATAACACACCACTGTCATTCTAATTCTGATATAATATGTTACATTCTTCTGAATCTTTGTATTCTAATTCTCCATACTCTCATTCAAATGCACACACACCAGATTTCAAGACAAGAACTAGAAGCTCCTACAGTTGGATTGAATTTCACAGCATGGGCTAAAGAAACTGACTGCTGTTAAATCTAGAGTGAAATTTCCCAACAATGCTTCTGCAACTGAAACTGTCACTTCAAGTGTTGCATGCACTCAGCATGAATCTGTTTTGGAAAAGAAATAAAGTAGCTTCACTATGATCAAAATATTCTGACTTCATATTTGTGAATGGAATATTTAAATCTTCTTTTTCCACATTTATAACATGTAATGCAGAAAATACAATTTTATAACGTTTCATTTCTTGAAAGCAATTAGAACATGTATTGTATTCTAGAGGCCATACACCACAGAGTCTGTGTACATTCAGTTTTCACATGGGCGTGCAGAGAAATGTCCCTAAAATTAATTTTATTAGCACACCTAAAGGTTTATTGTTGTTAGAAAAAAAAAATCCACCTGCTCCTCTTGACTGCAAAATCCAGGTTTTCTGCAAACCCTGCATCCTGCTATTTGGGTTTAGAGTTGTAGCTCTAAGCAGTGACCTCTCTGCTCTCCCAATATACAAACTTGTAATGTTACAAGAAGGTATTTTAATAATCCCTCACAGGTGTTACTGAAATGAATCTGTTCCTTTGCAGTTGGAGCAGCTGGTGAGGAAACAGTGCCCACCACACTGTTAGATTTTATTCCTGCTCTGTCACAGGCTGTTACAGCTCTGGGTCTTCATTCATTCCTCTGGAAAAAGAGTGGAAACCACCATCGTGCCGTGTCTTTGAACAGCACAGCTATTCACACAGAAGTAAAATATTTTGGAATCTCTGAAAGAAAGGACTACAGCCTCAATTATCAGGCATTTTGGCAGTTTCCAGTTGCCAACTATTTTTGTGGTGTTGTGAGGGTCCTCAGGACAAGGTGAGAGATGAGAATTTGACTCCAAGTTCTCAGAAGGCTGATTTATTATTTTATGATATTATAAAAGATTATATACTAAAACTATACTAAAGAAAATAAAGGGGACATCAGAAGGCTGGACAAGAATGAATAATAAAAACCCGTGACTGACCAGAGAGTCTGACACAGCTGGCTGTGATTGTTCATTAATTAAAAACAATTCACAAGGTACCAATCCAAGATGCACCTGTTGGTGAGCAACCTCCAGACCACATTCCAAGCAATCAGATAATTATTTTTTTGCATTTCTTTTCTGAGGCTTCTCAGCTTCTCAGGAGATAAATCCTGCTGAGGGGATTTTTCAGAAAATATCATGGTTACAAACTATGTGTAATGCATTCATTAGCTTGCAGCACACCCCACATGCATGGTGTGAGCCAAGAACACTGTTTTCTCTCTGCTGCTCCTTCAGAAGGGCTGGCGGAAGAGGGGAAGTTCTACCCCAGGCTTTCCAAAGAACAGTTCTTCACTGGGAAACTGTAAACCAGACAATCTGGCCCTACCTAATTATAAAACGTTTTTGTTTCTTGACTTAACAGCAAGATCTGCTCCTTGTAATTACTTGGAAGAGCACTGAGTCAAGAGATACATTCTACTGCCTCCTCTGTAAAACTCGTGGCCTTTTATTCACCACAACAATGGCCCTGAATTTTATTTTTAATTCAATATGCTTAGTGAGTCTGGAGTCTCTACACTCTATATTCAATTATCTAATCTGAAATCACAGCCTAAAATAAACTGTGTTAATCAGAGATTAGAATATGTTGTACTTCTCCTCCATCTGCAAAACTGTGGTGGACTTTGGGCAAGAGCCTCTGAATCCTTTGATGCTCCACATGCCCACGTTAATTCCTGTAAATATGAATGTTCCTGGCCTGAGAGAGGAGCAGGAAAGGGGAAAGGATGATGTGACCCACACTCACAAGCCAAACCCTCTCATTGTGTTTCCTGGTACTGGTTACCCAGATGACAAATGGAGCTTTTTAATTTGCTGGAGTCTGAGAACTCTTTGAAAAATGGACTCAGGAGATGTATCTGTTTCACTGGGAAAGCAACCTTACACTGCCAGCATGCAGGTGTCCCTTCAAAGCTCAGGGGCCTTGGTTTTAATGTGATTTATCTCTGTATCTCACCTCAGAACATTGGTCTGCCCTCAGGTATTTCACCTCTCCCTCACACCTGAACTTTGCTGTTTTGAACCCATTAAAATTTAAAATTAAAAAAAAAAAACCCCAACAGATGCATTAGAGCAGTGAAATACAGAGGACATGTTTGCAAGGGTGGTGCGTACACACTGTTATTCCTCCAACACATGAAAAACCATAAAACCCATCCAGCAGACCAAGCAAGGACATCTCCAGAGTCACCAAATGCCCCGTGGGGACTGAGTGACAGAGCCTGGGGTCACTGTGGGGACTGAGTGACAGAGATTGGGGTCACTGTGGGGTCTCAGAGCCTGGGGACACTGTGGGCACTCAGTGACAGAGCCTGGGGTCACTGTGGGCACTCGGTGACAGAGACTGGGGTCACTGTGGGGACTGAGTGACAGAGATTGGGGTCACTGTGGGCACTCAGAGCCTGGGGTCACTGTGGGGATGCAGTGACAAAGCCTGGGGACACTGTGGGGTCTCAGAGACAGAGATTGGGGTCACTGTGGGCACTCAGAGACAGAACCTGGAGACACTGTGGGGACTCTGACAGAGCCTGGGGACACTGTGGGGACTGAGTGACAGAGCCTGGGGTCACTGTGGGGATGCAGTGACAGAGCCTGGGGACACTGTGGGCACTCGGTGACAGAGCCTGGGGACACTGTGGGGACTCAGTGACAGAGCCTGGGGTCACTGTGGGGACTGAGTGACAGAGCCTGGGGACACTGTGGGGACTCGGGGACAGAGCCTGGGGTCACTGTGGGGACTCAGAACCTGGGGACACTGTGGGGATGCAGTGACGGAGCCTGGGGGTCACCGTGTCCCCACAGCCCCTGTGCAGCCCTGGCCACCCAGGCAGCCACAGCCAGAGCCTCCTGCAGGGCCCAGGAACAGCTCTGGCCACCTGGACAACCCAAATTCTGCTCCAAAGCATGCCAGCAGTTTGGGAACCAGAACAAGAACCAAGTGGTCTGGATCTCTGAGCTCCCCTGAGCTGATCTGAGCTTCCTACAAGAATCCTCATGTAAGAAAAGCCTTTTCTTGGCAAGCAGTGAATATTCACACCTCTATTTGAAGTGCAAAGGAGGTGAAAAGACTGAGGTACTTCCACAGTTGCAAAATTCTACTTCCGTCTTCTTTTTAAAGCCTTTTTTTTCCTTTCTTCTTTTGAAGGAGTGTCAGTTGTGGCTACAAGTTCATGGGGAAGATGTACAGAAGTATCTCCAGCTGAGCTGAGCCAAGTCCCCAACATAGCTGCAGCGAGATGATCATTATCGGTACCTGCAACCACCATGAATATTCAGATTTTAACCCCCTGGGTCCCTTCTTCTAAATGGACTTCTTTACAGAAAAGTTCTGTCAGCAAAATGAAAGATCACTTTCTCAAACTTGAGGAGTTCTTACCAAAAAAAAAAAAAAAAAAAAAAAAGAAAAAAAATTTAGTATGAGAATGTTTAGAATGAGAATGTTTCTAAGCATTTTTCAGTAATGCAATTCAGCAACTTAAAATATCCATGTGAGTTAAGATATAGCTCCCTCCTCAGCCAAACATGACTAAATAGGAGACATCTTGTTCCCTCTGATTCACAAAGTACATCCTGAGAATACTGTGGTGAAAACTTTCTATGCATTTATTATCTGATGAGTTATATGTGATGAAACTGTTTTTAGCTGTTTATACGAGTATGGTAAGGGATGCAGAATTCTAAACATTTCCAGGACAGTTTCTGGAAAAAAGGTTATTTCCTGAATGAACAGCTAAGGATTCAGACCTATTCAGGGTACAGTTGGCCCTCCCTCAAAAAATTAAACCAAAATACTAAGTGCTTCACCTTGCAGGTCTAATATATTGCAAACATCAATTAAAGAACGGCTACTTACCTCAACTGAGGCTTTAAGAGAGATATTTTCCTTTATAATGTCCACAATTGTCAATGCTACACACAACCAATATCGCTACTTAAAATATTATTGTCCAAAATGAGATTTAAGAAAAGCAGCAGACATTAAAGAAAACAAAACACAAAGAAAAGTTACCAAAGAAAGACAATTTTATTTTAATCACAAGGCTGCTCAAACCCATTAATTTCTAGAATAAATTACCTTCACCTGAACTGTTCATCATACTTAAGCTTGTACTGGTTAAACGACTTTCTTTTTATTAATTTCTTCTTTGGTTATCATTCCTGGCTGCAGTAATTATTTCTGCACAGCAAATAAACACACAACAACACATGCAGTGAAATAATTACAGAGAAGCTAAAAATTAATGGAACCTTTCACCACAGAAGCAAAGGAAAAAGGAGTCCCAAATTACGTGGAATTTTGGGAAATGCAGGATTTCACTTGCAGAACTTCTCTATAACAGCAGGAAGCCTTCAAAAAGGGTAACCCATCCAGCAGAAAGTCCAAAACCCAAAGCAGTGGTGCTGAGGTCCTCTTGTGTTTTATAGAACATCTGAATAACAAGTTCTTAGATGAAAAGACAGGGCAAGATTAAGAAAAGGGCAGCCTACCACTGTTCTGTTGGAGCTATGCCTTAAATATTTAATGAGGTTACATCTGAAGGTTTAAAAAAGAATGTATGAGTGATGCAGATTGCTAGATGAAGGAGAAGGATCGTGTTCCCTGCATAGAAATGCAATACTGAATTTTACATTAATACAGGGCTTTCTAGAAAATATAGAAGAAGCACTAAAGAACTTTATTTAAATAACTGCATTATTTAAATCAAAACCGAGTAGGAATTCTTTTGATGAAGAAGAAACTAATTTGCCATGAAAGATTAACAAGACAAGTAAAATATTTTCCCAATACTTACGCTATTTTTGGACTAGTATTTTTTGTAAATAGCCAGAACACACAGCATTTCTGTGACATTCTATGAACTCCTTTCAATTTGATAGCTCCAAATCCAACACTCAGTTCAACCTTCTGCCTCTCTTTTTCTTGTCTCCCAACACAACCAACTGCACAGAGATTTGCTAGGTGTTCCTTGAAAATAAACACATTCCTAAAACAGCCTAAACATGACCTACAGTGAGTTATTGCAGGAGTTCACAGATGCCCAGGATGAACACTTGTCACAGTACCAAGGACAATTCCTTCAGAAAAGAACAGCACAAAGGTTTTTCTGTAATGCTCACCTTTCTTTCCAGTTACCAGAACCTAACATTAACATTGAAACATGGTTGTTGAGCTTGAGTTATTCAGCTAGAACCTAATTAAACTATCCCCAGCTCAGAAATTAGAAAAAGAGTATATTCTTCTAAGACACCCTAACTGGCTGATGTTGTACGATGGAGCACAGAGGTCTCTGGATGTTATTGTGCAGAAGGCTTGGGGAGAACACAGACCTCAATAAGATAAATCAAACATTCTTTATCTCTGCTAGAGGTGTAATAATTTCAACGTAAGGGCACACTTCTTTACAATCCACTCACTATCTTCTGCTATACTGAAATAAATCAGCCCTCGCAACTGCCAGTGGATCCATGTAAATACATTCCTTGTGGTTTGCTTAGCAGTGGAACACAAAGATGTTTTAGTCTTATTAAATTCCTGGTGGGTTTGGGTTTTTTTCACCCTGTTTTCTGGCACTGGATTCATGTCTGGTGTTCTGGAAAACCCAGCATCTGAGTAAAGAAACAAGATTAATGTAGCAGCATCTGATCATAACATTAAATATTTATTACTTGGTGAAATCACGATTTTCCCTTTCCTGTGACAACACTACACCTGCAGGAAGACGTTTAATTGGTCCAAATATTTACACATGCTTAGAAAATATGTGGAAATGTTACCAGCATCTCCTAGTGGGGAAAGCACTCATTATCATCCCTTCTAATTGTGCAAGGCAAAGGGAGGCCAGCTGGCTGAGTCAGCCTGCAGGTATTTCTGTGGATGCTCTCTGCTTGCATTGCTCACTCCCTTGCTGGCAAATTCCTCTTCCCCATCTCACTGTCAGGCTGAGAAACCTGACTCTCTTCACCACACTTTTCTCTGCTCAAAGAACTTTAGGAAAATTTGTAAAATACCTCTACATCATGGGGGAACGGAGAGGTAAGGGCAGTGGGCAAGGCTTTCAACTTCTAGGTGTGTCTATTAAAGTTAGCTTACTGAATAAATAAAAATATTGGCAGAAGCAGCTTCTGGGTTTAAAAAGTTCTGGTCTGTGCTCCAAAGCACCACATTTACCCAGTTCCCAAGAGTCTGTGATGTTAGGAAAATTAATCCACAAACGCCAGAGGTTTATGTCCAAAAAGGAGGCAGAGGAGTCCTTTTGCTTTATTCGAATAAAGGGAGAGGCCGTGGGGCATTTCCCTGGGATCCCTCAGATTTTTGGAGGATGAAGCCTCCTTTTTATCCCAATTTCCCATATTTCCCTTCTCTCATTCCCCATTTCTGAGGTACTTGAGAGGCACAGACTTCCCAAAACACCTGATACCAGAGATTTTCCTCTAACGGATAACCCTCCTTTTAATTTTTAATTCTTACAGAATTTAGGAGTTTGTCTTCCCCATTGTTTCTTTCATCTTTCAATGCCTCATTTCATTTCTCAGCAAACCTAAAGCTTATTTGTAAAAGCAAATTTCCATTCTTTTTCCATTCATCAACAGTGGAATCCTTCCCATTGTTTCTTTTATCTCCCAGTCTAGTTTTACCTACCAGGTTGTTTGGAAGGACAAATCTGCTATTCCTCTCAGAGACAATCTCCCTTACCCCATGGGCTTCCCTGAATGCAGGCCCTGAGCTCCAAGCTGCCATTGCCAGTGCTGTCAGGCTGGGTGACAAAAGGGACACTGTGCTGTGCACAGATGTTTATCCCAGTGCCACTGGCTCCCAGTAAACAGCCAACAGAGAGTCCTTATGCAATTTCCTGCTCTCCTTAAAGCTCGCTCCAATTCCAGCCCCAAAGCAGCTCCCAGCAGAGCCACAGAGCTGGGCTGCCTCTGTGTGCCTTATACCAGGCTCAGCTTTTCAGCAACAAGACTATTGTGAAATAGAAAGGACACAGAGATTGATTTATTTCGCTTGATATTAAAGTTTTAGCGTTTTTATAATAGATTTTTTTAACCAAGCTTTCTCAATTGTCGCCGTCTAATGCAGTATCAGGAAGTAGCTTTGTTGCTTTTGCTTTTCTGTCCTATAAAAGCACCTGGGTAATTGTTTTGGTTCTTCCCAGAATGTCTTTGGGTACAAAAACAATACAAAAAAGCAGCTGGACAGTGTCCTGCTTGTTCTTTTGAAGCTGCTGATTCCTTCTATGATCCCCATCATGGCTATCCATGCATTTTCCCAGGGACACAGATCTCATCTGTAGAGATCACATTTCACTTTCTCTTTTTCTCACTTTGTCTCTCGTTATTTTCCAAACATTTTGGATTTGCCTTTCACCTTGCCACGTCCGTTTCTGGGCGGTTCTTTATCATCACGTTAACCTTCAAATTTACATAACTTAAGCAAGTTTAGTTCCTTCTTCCAGGTTTGTCATCGACATTTTTTCATAAAAATCCTTTCTTTGGGATTTTTCCCCTTCTGGCAAGCTGAGGCCCCAGAAGAAGAATGCAAGCAATGGTTATCTGCTGCTGTGGAATGTAACAGGTGCATCTGTGATTGGCCCATGTTCCATGTTTACAATTAAGAGCCAATCAAGGGACCAAGCTCTCTGGGACAGATTCACAGAGAGCTCCCTTGTTGATATTCATTCCGATTCTATTCTTAGCTCAGCAGCTTCTGAACTTCTCTCTCTATTCCTATTAGTATAGTCATAATGTATTATATATCATAAATTAATAAATCCAGCCTTCTGATCATGAAGCCAAGAGTCTCATCTGTCTCTCTCACCCTGAAGACCCTTGCAAAGCCATGTAACACAGGTTTAACTGGGAGAGCTTAGGAAAAGAGAGAAGTCTTGAAATGATTGTGAAAAAAAATCTAGTATATACAGTAATTTGCAAAATTTGAGGTGTCATAAGTGGCATCATGCATGGTAAAGACTAATGTTCACATGCATCTATGTGATGCTGTTCCCACACTTTCCACATTTGAAATTTCCATTTCTTTTCGTGCTCACTGAGCACAAGGAAACATAGCTAAATATGCTGTTAGAGCACACTATTAAATTTAAATGGTCTCCCTGCAGACCCTAAGAAATGTGAATCTGTTCACATCAAACCTCTTAGCACAGTGATAGAGGAAGGTCTAACTGTGCTCTCCAGAAAACCTTGGGTTGCTGGTTCCTTTAAGGACATCAAGGCACGTTATAAATTCAAAGAAGAAAAAACATCAAGCTGCAGTTCACATTTCACAAAAGGATTCTAATATCTAACTTCTTCTAATGTACAGATACACCCAGTTTACAGCAGAAGACATTGTCTGAGTTACTCTCAGTTTTGAAAACCAGAAATTTCATTCTCTGGGTAGCAGCACTCATCACTACTCTAATTATCTCAGGATTTGTGTACTTGATACAAAACTCTAAGCTCAACTATTCCAGCTGTGACACTGTGGACTTAGATGTTTGCTAAGTAGAAATAAATAATGCAAATAGGCAAAGGGACTTCCCTTTTAGAAAGGCAAGAAAAATCAAAATTGCTAATGAAATCTAAGTGGATATTCCAAATCATAAACCTCAGCTATTTCCAAGATTCAAAGCTGCAGCAACACTGAACATCTCATGTACCTAAACAATAAATTACAGACTGCTGTGATGTACTGCAGCAAACAGTCAAGGGAACAACAGGACTAAACATAACCTTGTATTCAAAATCAAACTTCTCACCCTCAAGCCTCAAGGCTTTAGACAGATGAGGTAGAAGTGCGTGCCTTGGGTTTGAATTTCATATCTCTCTCTCTAGTTCTGCCTGTGGATGTCCCCCAGCTATTGCAGTTTTAACCAGATTTCTCCAAACTGCATATTAGTACCAAACTAACTCTGGTTGAAACACCACCTTACCCAACTACTGTTTTACAACACAACAGTGCCCAGAAAAATGGCATTAAGCAATCCAAGTGAACTGAGCGGCACCATTCTCAGTCATAGGATGGAATTAAAATAGCCAGAGCAGCACTAGTAACTACTCTGAAATCTCAATAAATAATCACTTTGATTAAAGATTTTTAAAAATTGCACGTCCACTTTAATTCTTAATGCTTTCATTTTTCCCCCTTTCTCAAATAAAAAGAAAAAAAACAGTTAAATATTTCATCCTGAGGTAGTGCCATGGTTTAAGCAGCCAAAGGACCAGAATCAGATTAGCAGTGAGGCTTTGAGAATCATTTCTTATGCCATAAATTTATTTCCAAAAATTAAATCACAAAAGCATCTTCAAAACACCTTTGTATGAACATTATTTTTGTTCATTTCAACGTAGGAATTCTTGGTTTCATTACCTGTCACAAAAAGCTGCCCTTTCAGTTTTCAAAGTGCTGTTACAGCCAAGGACTGTACATAAGGACTCCTCTAAAGACACTGTTAAATCTACTTTGGCTGTACAGAAATGTGGCAATCAAAGAGGAAAAAAGTCCTTGGATGTGACAGGAACCACCATCCATCCCCAGGCTGCCAGGAATATGGGTGTTATCATGAGGCAGTCAGCCCAAGCTTCATTTACCTCTTCATGCCTGAAATGTGTACTGCAGTAGTGCCATCCTGGGTAAATTCAAAAACACGAAAGTGAATAGCATGGAGATACAAAAAGCAGATTAACAAAAGACAAACTACACTTTCAGCCTGTCTCTGAAGGAAGAGGCTAAGGGAGTAGCCATAAAATAAGGAAGAATAGACTGAGGAATGATCAGGGTATTAGCAGAAAATCTGCAGTTAGAAAAACATGTTATCATCATGCTTTCATATTTCTTAGAATTCAGAGGTCAGAAGAGATAAAAACCCTAAAAGACAAATACATCTGCTTTGATTATCTTTGTTTATAACTTCTTGGGCAGCAGGGATAAAAAGCCTCTGACAGTCTGAGGCTTGCATTTTCCCCATTTGGGAACCCTGCCAGACTTCAAAAGGACAAACCTGCCATACAGCCCAGGTCTGGGATGCAGAGCAGGATGGGAGCTTTATTGTGTGTGCAAGTTTTCTTGTAGGCAGAAACAAACCTAGAACATCAAAAAGTTGATGTAAGATTACTCTAAACCTAGTAAAGAGCATTCCCATCAGCAAGACTGGAATCTGGTTCCCTCTAAGTATTTGCATTGCTGGTGGTATCAAAAGCACAGCTCTAGTACATGTAAGAATTTAAAATTGCTCGGGGCTGCTTAACAGAAATCTTTTATTCCCATAAGGAACACAAAGGCAGCTTCTATGCAAAGGCACACATTTCCAGCACAAGGAAGGACACAGATTAATTCCGTATGTAAAGCACTGTGGCAAATACTGCAGTGGCCAGCCTGTGATTACATCTCTGAGCCTGGCACTGAGACCCTGCTGATTCATGCACCCCTGCATGCCATGGATGCACACCCCATGCAGCTAATGGCTGCACATTAGTAACCAGCCACCCCAAAACCCCAAGGAGCCCTCTTCCTTTAACAACTGCACAGAAAAGAATGCTCTGCTGAGGACTTAAATCTCAGGAGAGGATTTGGACTCAGTCCAGATTACCTGGAACTTATGTGGATACCTCTGCAAGATGTGCTTACATCCAACAGGCCCAATTAAGAAGCCTGGTTTAAACCACAGGTGAGAGGTAAATGGGTATGCATCTAACTTGAAATAGCCAGTACAATTCACTGCAAATGAGTAACAATATTGAAAGAAATCTATTTCCCATACTAACAGCCAACACAAGATTCCAATTCTGCAGCCAAGCCTTCTAATCCAAATGTTGAAGAAACAACTGCTCTCCAGACACATCTATTCACAAACGCAATGATGACAAGTAAGAACAGTAGTTACAACTTTTTTTTTATTTATCCCATGTTAATTCAGTTCAATCAACAGATAAATTACAAACAAATTACAAATCTGACAGAAGAAGAATCCATTAAAAAGAATTAAAATTCAGATACATGTGACAAAAATTACTGCTTTCAGAAACTACATTCTCTCAACACTCTTACCACCCATGCTTTGCTCTACTCTTCCAGCCAGAAGAGACTCCCAGCACCACGGGATCAGTGCACACCCCACACTCTGACAGCTACTGACAGTCAGGGCTGAGTACAAACCACAACACCCAGGAGCATTTCCCTGTCTGTGACCAAAGTGAGAGAGACATTTCAAAGGGCATTTCACCAACGTCAGGATACTCTGTACACAAGTCCCTGCCCTGGCTGACTCATGCTGTGTCCACACTGGCATTCCCTGCACTTGTCCTGTGACAACATTCCCCCTGCCAGAGCTCCAGTGCTGGCAGCTGACATTTGAAATGCTATGCAAGACCTCTGGCAGCTCCCTTTGCTGCTGCCAAAGGTAAAGCTACGTTAATTAATGCAAGAAGGAGATCAGCCAGCCCCACAGCAGAGTGGCCCTTAAAGCCCCAGAAGGCTGCAGATGTTCAGGACACGCACAGCACGTTGCAAAACAAGGACAAGGTTGAGCTTGGAGAGCCACAGAGCCAGCAGCTGGTTTTAGACCAAGCCTCCCACCAGCTATGCAGAGACTGCCTAAAAGCTGCTTTAGCAAGGTCTCAGCACAGCCTGCTCCAAGGCCTGGCATGAGGAATGAGGGCAGATGACAAGCACCTCCCGTCCCATCAGAGATCCTAAACCAGCTAGGAAATAACCAGGTCCAGCCCAGCACTCCTCAAAGCACAAAGTTCCTCCCACCACCAGTGGAATGAAATTATCTGAGAGCACAGAGCAAAGCAGAGAGTGGTGTCAGCACTGAGAGGAAGCACCAATCCAGCAGAAACGGGGAGATGGTGACAGTCCCCACCTGCCCTCCAGCCCTGCCCAGTCAAGAGGCTGGCAGGTCTGCACTGCTGGGCACATCACAGCAAATCCTGCTGCACCTACTGCCCTGGCACTCCATGCCATGGGATTTGAGACATTCTAGAGGTGCCTTTTCTTCCCTCTTCTCAGTGAGGGGATGGGGTGGAGCCCAGGCAGCCGTGAGGTGTCTTCACACCGATTATCATGACACCTTACAAAGAAAAGGTGAAGAAAACAACTTTGATGCAGGGCAAGGCCACCTAGGAACCCAACTCTGGGAGGATGGAATGTTCTCTATGTGCTGGGGCATGCTGAGGATGGGAAACCACTTCCTGCTTGCCCAAAGAGCTGCAAGCAGCATAATTAGCACTCACTGGGAATATTACACGTCACTGAAGGGTCACTGGGAGCCCCTGGTGCAAACCCCAGCTATGAAATTCCCCAGGAGCCAAGGGCAGCTGGAAATACCTTGAGTGTCCATACTGAGAGCTCCTGAGTACCGAGGGCACGCTGCATCCAGCCTCTTGTTCACTGCTGCCTTTGTGTCCCAGGCTGACTCTGCAACAGCAATTCCTCACATGCAGCAAGTGTTAACTCAGTGCTTTCAAATACACAGCGAGCTCTTTTTGAACCTCCAAAGTAACTGAACCATGTTGATGACTAGTTTATTGTCATGGTATGAATTCAAGGCAGCTCTCCTTCCTTCTTGCTTTCCCATGGGCAATATCTGTATCTGCAGACAGACAGTTCACTTTTGCAATTCAGATTTCAGAAGAATTGTGGAAAAATAATTACATTTTCCTGATGCCTCCATATTTTCCTGTTAACTGCAAGCAGCAGGGAAGGCTCAGGCAATTCTATTTCCCAGGTTCTGAAGTTTTCTGTTAGTGTCCTTCAGAGGAAGAAAGGCAAAACCACAATGCTGAAAATTTTAAGCCAAGCTGGTAAAAGAATTCCGTGTTAAAAAAGGAATACACGGTCCTGCAAAACTCTCTGCAGTATTTCTACTTCTATTTACAACTGTCATTTGAGTTCCAAACTCTTGTGGGAATTCCTACATTAGATTAGTGCTATCATGGAAAAGACAACTAACTTCCTAAGCCAGTATCTGAACACTTGGGTCTTGAAAGTAGAGTAATAAGATAATCTTTAACAAAAATGTTAATGAATCTAGGCTGCTGATTTATAATTAATTAAAATAATCCCCTACTGGTTTTGATCAAAAAGATCTTGGCATGAAATACCACGCCAGAGGAGAGAAAAGCACTTGCCTGTTCATGAAGATTATGGCAGAAAACACTCCTTAGGAACTGCAGAACACAATGTTTAGCACTGAACATAAACAATTTTTTTCCTTAATCTCATGATGTTTCACTTCAGAGGGCTGCTTATCTACCTATTACAACCACAAGACCTGCAAGATTGGTCCCTCTAAAGCAAAATAATACTATTTCCATAGTATATCTCCCATTTTATGGTTTAATTTTCCCCACCATTCTCAACTCTTTCAAATTAATTCTTTACTTCCTAAAATTCTGCTTCAAAATATTAATCTTCAAACACAAAAGTCTATATGGGGGTTTTAAAATACATAGAAAATAATTTTAAAAATTTTTATCTTTAGTGTCTTGATTCAAGTACTTAGCACATTCAAGAAACAGTCTACAGTACTGAAATATAGAAGCATTTTAATAGATACAGAATAATTTAAAATAATTAGTGTTCTTTTTTCAAAGACCTTTATTTGCTCTTTAGCCTTTTATTGATCTGTTTCATACTTAAGGAGCTAAAATCAAAGAGCTTATTATCTAGTTAAAAGGGCATTTAAAGATGCTGAGCTCCATAATTTTCTCTTTTTTACTTCTACTAATTCTATTTATTCTTCCTATTAGTTCTCCCCTCCATCCATACAAGGGCTGAATTTACTGATTATGTTTTTAACTTTCCTTATTGAAAGGACTGGATGGTACAGGCAGATTTTCAGAGAAATACTCCAAATTTTGCTGTGCAATTGGGGAAAAGCGACTTGAGGCTCAAACTGCAAAGTAAATCAGCAGTGCAATGACCTGCTGGACTGTGATATCCTGAACTTTCACACATCTCTTCTATCAGCAGATGTGGAATTGCCAAAGACTGAAAAGGGAAGAGGCCTTGAGCTGTATTTTCTGAGAGTGCTGACAGTGCAGACGAGCTCTGCCAGGGCTGGGATATTTGGGGGAAATGGCAGCACCTTGCCAAGGACTGCAAACTTCAGCTTTAGGGGTTTTGAGAATTTGGGGATTTTTCGGGTTTTTTTAGTTGGTTGGTGGGAAGGAGATTTTTTGTGGTTTTTTTGGTTGGGTGTTTTTAACAGGACAATACAGAAAAAACCAAGCAAGTTGGCTCTACCTCTAAACCAGGCCATGGATGTCCCACTGACAGCCTATCTGAAAAACCAAAACCAGGAGTTTCAGAGAGGACATCCCAAATCCATGGCATTAATCGACACAATCCTCTTTCCATGTCAGAGAGGTAGGCTAACATTCCTTTGGGAGAGACATCAGTTTACAGCATCTAACTGCACACAGGAAAGAGCTAGATGGCAGCATCCATTTCATTCTCAGAACTTTCTTCACAACTTTATTAATTATTTGTCAAATCTTGGGACAAGGTTCAGTGACTCCTTACAGACAAGGAGGAATGATAAGTGCACAATCTTTAAGGAGGTATCCCATTCCTACAGACTAATTTACAACTTCAGCATCCTTTAAAATAGAGGTTTGCTATTTCCTTCAGCACATTGACATTGCGTAACTGTATTTCCATTATTCCAGTGCATACATTTGTGTGACAAGCATTGGACTGACTGAAAACAGACACACTGCAGCATTTGTGACTCTCATTAATGTGTCTGAGCAAGTTTGACAATCAACAGCCCAACAAATTTACCTGTACCTGCAAATCCAGAATCAACTGCAGTCTGAGGCATCAGTTTTTCTCCTTCAACATTAATAACAAGTTAAACCTGTGCTGCATTAAATGAGCCTTTATGTAAGGCCAGGATTCTCTTCATGAAACTCAAATACTGAATATTCCTCTTTAAGAAGTCTCACATAAAGAGATTAAATGTTGTAGCATCCACAAATTACAAAAGCTGCTGCAGATTTAATTATTAACTAGACATTATTACTCCATTAAAGATGTTTTATGCACACATGCTACACTGGACGTTTGCACAGTTTTAAATGTTGACAGGAGGATCTAACAAAGTATTTATTAAAAAACAACTCTAGCAGGCACATATTTATGGTAGCTACCTCTTTATTGTAACAGAACAATATGTTTCAAAAAGTCATTGAGTTGTGCAGCTTTTTCTTTTGTTATGCACAAACAGCAGCAAAAACAAACATGTAAGATCATCCCATTTTAGAGAGTCAAAAGAACTTGCCAAAGTAACATCTCTGAAAGCTTCTTGTCCCTGAATTCTGGATTCCTTACAACCCAGAGGAAGAATCCTCCAAGTCTGAGAGGTTTTGTGGGGTGTGAGTGCACAACACAGCTGATACGCATGAGTAAAACATCTCTTTTCACAATTACAGGAGTTCGTTCATTTCACACTGCCTTTCCCATCAAAACCCCTACTATTTTAGATATTTTTCTTCCTCTTGTAGAGGGGCAGCTCTACAAAACCCCGTGCTAACATGAAGTAACATTAACAGCAAGGGACTCGCAGGTTCCTGTCTCAGTACTTGATTTTATCATAATAGAGCTCAAAGGTCTAAGATGAGGGGCTTTCAGGTCCAACATGTTTCAAACCCACAGGGCAAGAGCTCCTGTGCCAAAGAACCCTCTGACCTTTACAAGATAAACAACTTGAACCCATGAAGTTACATAATGCAAAACAGAAATATACTTAAAAACTGCTTTAAGTTTTTCAATGAGAGGATTGTCTGTGTTTTACTCAAGGAGCAAAAATTTAAGAAAAAACAAATAAACCACAACAAAGCCAGAAATATAGCATTTCCACAGCACACTTAAAAGATGAAAATAAAACCACTGATGATATTTACAGAAATTACCATTTTGAAGCCTTTTTTTAAAGTATTAATATAGTATATGAATAGAAACACTAACAACATATCCTAATTCTAAAAGCTGCCGCTTATCTCTGAGAAAGCAGAGGAACCTGACAAGTTACACACTTTGAACACGAAAAGGGAGTTATCAAATCAATCTCCAGTACAACGGGTTTCAAAAATCACCCCAAACTCCAAAACTTCATGGACACAAACCAAAACCTATCCTCAGTACTCCATTTTTCCACAAGAGGACACTAAAATAATAAGAAAAACAGTTGTGCAGAAATGTACAGCTACCAAATAGCATAGTTCATTAGCCAAGGAGAAAGCTTTTCACTTACAAACTATTTTGCAGTGAAGTAGACATCAACTACATTCCCTCTAAGTGTGCGTTTTAGTTATTCTAGTATTTTGGCTTTTAGTGTGTTTTAGGTGGCACAAAAAACCAGATATAGTTCAGATTGTTGTGGACAAAACCCAAATTAAGCAACGCCACAGAAACAGCCTTGCACTCCGTTTGAAAACGAGCTATCAACATTGGATTTACAGCGAGCACATGCTGAACTCCATCGCATGACTTCAAGGAACAGCTTCTGGGCACCACTACGGGCCCGCATGCCAGCGGGAGCGGGCTGTGCTTACGCGTCCCCTCCAGCTGGCACCAGCACCGTAACGGGGCGAGGGAATCGCACGGAGAGAGCCTCCAGTGTCCGCCAGGGGCGGCCGGGGAGCTGCGAGGGCACGGAGCTCGTGTGGCGGGGCCTGGCGCTCCGAGCGCGCCCATGGCCGGGTGCTGACGAGCTCCGAGACTGGCCCCGAGCCCCGCTCCCTGAGCGCCTCCGGCCGGCCCCGAGCCCCGCTCCCTGAGCGCCCCCGGCCGGCCCCGAGCCCCGCTCCCTGAGCGCCCGGGTCGGCCCCGAGCCCCGCTCCCTGAGCACCCCCGGCCGGCCCCGAGCCCCGCTCCCTGATCACGCCCGGCCGGCCCCGAGCCCCGCTCCCTGAGCGCCCCCGGCCGGCCCTGAGCCCCGCTCCCTGAGCTCGCCCGGCCGTCCCGGCTCCAAGTGCGCCCTCGGCCATGTGCCGACGAGCCCCGAGCGGCCGCTGGGGCAGTGGCCCCGACGCGCTCCCTCCCCGCTCGCCTCCCGCTGCTGCATTTGCGCGGCCTCAATTAGCTTAGAAAACAGCTCTGAGATCATCCAGGCCACCCCATGAGCGACCAGCCCCGCGGCACGTGCAGTCTTTCCCTAAATAAGTCCGCAGACGGCGCCCACTCCATTTATTGCCTCCCTGCTCCCCCGCAGGCCCCATGGCGCTCCCCAGAGCAGGATAACGTGACGGGGTTATCCCGGCGCCACGGATAACCCGTGCGCGGGGCAGCTCTAGCCCGGCCGCCCACGGAGGCTCCGCGTTGCGGCTCCGACACCGCCCCTCGTGCTCGGTGAACACCGCGCGACTCGGCCGGGCCGGGCAGCGGCAGCAAGGCCGGGAGCGGGACCCGCCGCGGCCGGGCCGAGGGCGATGAGCGCGGCGGAACGCAGCGAGCCCGGGGTGGGGCGACTCTCGCGAGACCCGCGCCGGCGGCCATTTTGCCATGGATTGGCGGCGGGGCGGGGCCGCGGCGCTGCCCGCGGGAGCGGAGGAGGTGGAAGCGGAGGAAGAGGAGGAGGAGGTGGAAGAGGAAGAAGAAGAAGAGGAGCAGGAGGAGGAGAAGAAGGGGGAGGATGAGCCGCGGGCGTCCCCCCGCCTCCCGCTGCTGCTGACGACGGCGCTCGGTTCAGCCTGCTGCGGGCTCCGCGCCGCGCCGCCGGCCATGGTGCCCAGCGAGGAGAACCAGCTCGTCCCCAAGGAGGTGAGGCGGGAGATGGAGGCGGCGGCGGCGAGCAGGAGGCCCGGGACACCGGCGCCGCCCGAGGAGGGAGTGGAGGAGGCCCGGCCCGGCCCGGCCTGGCCTGGCTCGGCTCCGCTCCCTCGGTGCGCGGCCTGGCGGGCGCGGGCCTGTCTTTGTGCGGGCCCGGGGATGACGGTGGAGCGCGGGTGAAGGGGCTGGCCAGGGCAGGAGGAGGAGGCTGGAGCTGAGCCCGGGCTGCGCAGGGCCCCGGGCGGCCCCAGGGCTGCACCTGTCCGTGCCGCGGCATGCGGGGAGCCCGGCCTGCGCGGCGGGGCCCGGCCGGGCCGCTCCGGTGTCACGGGGCTGGAGGCAGCGGGGCCGCTCCTGCCGGCCCGCGGGGCTGCAGCTGAGGGGCCTGGATGGGAGCCGGCCCCGGGAACCGGCGGGTCTCGGCCGAGGGGCCGGGAGCAGGGCAGGACGGGCGGCAGTGCCCGCGGTGTTTGCCGGGGGGAACGGGTCGAGCAGCGGCTTGTTTGCTCTGCTCTGGGCCCCTCGTCTCTCCGCTGCTGTAGGAGAAGGGGAAAGGCTTGTTTTTGGCCATAGGCTGGAGATAAGAGCCCGAGAAAAAGAGGAAGGCGAAGCCTCTGTCCTGCAGCGATAGGCGAATGACACGTGTCAAGTTGGAGCGATACCGTGCAGAGGAAGGAGTTCAAGTGATGGCATAAAATGTTTGGAAGCAGCTGCTGGTAGAGTAGTATCAGCAGAAACTTTGTTTCCTGAGCAGGTACACGTTTTGCCAACTTTTCTGACAGTTTTGCAGTTCTGATCAATTACTCAAAGCCTTGCCGGAGTTTTCATCGAACGTCAGTGTTTGTTACATTTACCTGTTCCGTCGTGTGTTCTTACGGGAAGCTTTGTCAGGCAAGGGCTCCGTTTTGGTGGGGCTTAGCAAAATAAGGTGCTGAGCCTTAAATGGTATTCTCGAGTAGAACTGGGAAGCAAATAACAACACTGAATATTAGAAACAATTTTTCGTGCATGTAAACACAGGGCATATGTAGGAAAAAGGTAGCTTTACCTCGTGTCCTTACTTGAAATACTAAGGTATAAAAGACTTTATTTTGTCTTTTACAGGAAAGTGAAATCTCCAGAAACTTAAAAAGAGATGGAATGTAGTAGCTAATGTACTTGAATATTAACTTCTAACAAAAATCTTCACAAATATAAAACTAGGCCAGAAGACAGAGTAGCTGATATACTTAAAGATTTAATTTTAAAACCAAAGAAACAGATAAGGGATAGTGGCAGGAGAAACATTGTGGCAGCAGCTGTAGAGAAGTGGAATAGACAAGATATTAATAAAAGCAGCTAGCCAAGGCTGTGTCTTTAGTTATATGTATTAATAGTATCCCCCTTGGCTTTAGAGTTGTATTCAGAATATGCTTATGATTCAGCTGTGTATTTTTAACTGACTCATTGGAGGAGCCTTTTGAATGTACTTTTATCTGTAGGGGGGGAAGTGTGGGGAAAGGAAGACGAATCTTATGTGATTATAGCTATGGGTATCTTAAACAAACAGTGTGAAATCTATAAACTTTGTACATTGATAGTGCTAACGGGAGGAGTTGTTTTTTCTCAGCAAGTTTTGTCAAGTTCTTTGTTGTGTCTCTAAATGAAACTGAAGAGAATATTAGTGAAATCAAATTGAGAAGGAAAAGAGATGAACTACTTGTGTTAAATCCATCTGGTTATATCTATATATATGTTGTAACAGAAGTTTATCTTCAACTTTTCCAGTGTTTTTCAGTATAACCTCATTTTTTTAGTGATAGGGAATTTTAGCATGCTACACTGCAGCATTCCCATTAAGTCCTTCTGAGATTCATTACTAGTCCCATTGCCGAGCACGCTGAGCTATGAGTAAACAGAATTCCCCAAGTCTCTGAGTTCTCAACAGCCTGCTCCTAAATATTCCTGCAATGCCCCTAGGAGCAGTTGGAGGCTGAGCAGATCGTTGGGAGTTTCAGCTGTGCCCTCCAGGGATGGATAGAGGAGCACAGTTGATGTTTTGTCCCTTCCTGGTGGGCTGGCTGGTGTCCCTTGTGCAGCTTCAGAGATTTCAGCTGGGCTCTGCACCAGCCTGTGCTGAAGATGAGCACACAGCCAGAGCTGCCTTGGCATTCCAGTGTGCAGGAACGAGAAGAAATGTAATGAGTTTGCTTTAGGCTGGTTTAGGGAATGACTAATCACCCAAAGCAGTGGATGGGAAGAGGATTTTGGTTCTTGTCTACAAGTTAGTGATGCCGTGGTAGATAAGTGGTGGGAGGTGTCTCTAACTCTGCCAGTCTCTGTGTGGTGGAGGGGAAGGATGAGTATTAAGTTGATTATGAGTCTTGATTTTGTGTTTTTATCCATATTTTTATATATTAAGAGGAGCTCAGGCTGCTGTTTGCAAAGTAGAATTGCTGGGATGTTTTCATTAGGTTTTGTAAGTAGTACTATGCTTTCATGGATACAAAGGTTCATCTTTTATTAGTCCCTTATGGAAGGTTTTCTTTTGGACCTTGCATAGCTTCAGCTGCATCTCTGAAGTCCAAGTAATCAGGGCCTTGTCATTTTCTCTTGCTCATAACTTTGAGACAAAGTTCTTTTTCCTTTGGAGGAGATGTATGAAAGCAGTTTCTAATAGATCAGTGTTGGGATTTCTTTTTGCATGAAGGATTTTGGCTGGGCTATGCAGGTGCTTGGTGAGTTCACTCTTGCATCCCTGCAGCTGCCCAGTGCTTTCCCAGCTGTGCCTGCAATGGTGGGACCATCATTCCCTGTGAGAATCCCTGTTCTCTGCTTCTGGGGCTCAGTCTAAACTGCTCCCTGTTCCCTTTCCTTCCTTCTCCTCATCCTCAGTTACTTCGCTTTCTTCATCTAAAAGATGAAAAGATTCAATTCAGTTTCCTTTTATATTCAATAAAAAGAAGTCACTGAGTAAAAAGTGTTCATTGCTGCACCCTGGTAGCAAAATTTGAGCATGTTCTATAAAATTTGCTGTATTAATAGGTGTGGATTTTTACCCAGGAACCCTGGGAAGGGAGGGTGAATAGTATGAGTTAGATAAATATGAAAATAAGAAAATGCTGCTATCAGATGGGAGAACATTTCTATGGCTCTCAGTGTTTCTTACAGGAAAAGTTGACTTGAAACTTATTTTGGGAAAATCTACCTCAAATAGAAAATAATAAAATACTCTTGCCAACACAGTTGGTGAGAAAGGTGCCTATGTGTGTTTACTGGTAATGTAAGTGAACTTTACAGAGATTTATCTTGAAAATCAAGATGTATGAGAACTTAGTGAGTATTGCTCATAATATGAGAAGTGTGTTCTGCTATGAGATTTTTGAAGTGTTTGTGCTACTGATTAAATAAATGCTGTGCAGATGCTTTTCAACATGTTCTAGCATGAACTATCTAAAAAGTACACCTGTCAGAATAAATAAATAAAAAATATTAAATATATACTTGCTGCCATTAAATTGACCAAGGTGGTGTGAGTTCTCTCAGCTCACTAATGGGAGTCTTTTCATCCCTGCACTAATGAGTCCATTTTAATCATCTGCACTGAACAAATCAAATGTGTCTCTTGATGGGTATCATTCTGACTTCCTCATTAGAAGAGCAGGAATCTGATTAAGATATTTTGCAATTCTCTTTAGCAAAGGGATGCTGTTCTTGTCAGTGCTGATGACATCCTTGTTTTTTCTTTCCATGTATCAAAAGATTCTACAAGTGGTTACAGCTTGCATAATTTATCCTGCTTTCCATCTCAAAACATAAAGGAATGGTTGTGACAACTAGAGAAACTGACTAATTCATTGACTGAGCAGCAATTTTGGAAATCAAATTTAGGAAACAAACAGAAAATCCACAGGGAAGTTCACCAAATAATTTGTTCCTTGCAAACAGACACTTTCTGAATGATGCTCATGTAGATATTGAGTTTGGTGAATAAAGCTTGGAGTAGAATTCCAGAGCTGCTTTTTTTCCAGCCATGGGGCTTCCCAGTGAGCGTTCCCTTTGCCTTGCTGTCAGCTGGGTGTTTCATCTGGGCATGGAAAGATGATCAGGACAGGGAAGTATCAGCACCTCTCAATGAGCTGATGAAATGGTTTTGCCTGAGAGGTACCAGTGCCTGATGGGCACTGCAGCCTCAGGCTGGAAGTGCTGCTGGTGGAAGTTACTGCCCTGGAGAATAATCTGACAACTAAATAACTCAATCCTTCTTTTATTCCCTGCAGTGATACATTTTGAACATCATCACAAACAATAAATGCCATTTTATGTCATTACTGTTTTGTGCGTCACTGGTGATTAAAATTTCACATTCAAAAGCATCAGTAGTGAAAATATTTTTTGGTGCCATTTTCTGTTCTTTTTAAAGCCTGTGGATATAATCAAGGCAGCCTTGCATTATAGTTTTAAAATGTTAGTTGTCCAATCACATAGTGATTAAAATTATTATTGTGCTGCCTCTTTTTCTAACAGAATGTAGTGATATCAATATAAGATTAAAACTTGTGGTGATTTACTGAAATAAACTAATACCTTGAATTTGGGCTACCTTTGAATCACATGTTTCAGTCTTGTCAGAATTAAATGGGAGTGGGGGAAGTGTTTTGTTCTAAACCTTCCCCCACCAGTACATTACAACTGGTACTGCAATGCACTGTATTATGTACAAATGCTCATATATATTCATAAATGCTCATAAATATTCACAGCTTCATTTCTTGTTTGAAAATATGTTGAGTTTTATCTAAGGGAATAAAGGTGAAAGCTACGTTTGTAGAAAATGGAGTGATTGAGTTACATGTACATATTCAGCTTTTTTATCCAGTTTGAAAAAGTTTTTTTTAATTCCTTTTTGAACATTTAAAGCTGCTCTTTTACACTTCACCCTTTAAGATTTAATGTGGCATACCTTTGGCTGGGCTGCCATTTATCATCTTGTTGTTTTCTTGTCTTGACTGAAATATTCACAAAACAATGCCACTAGTTACTAAAGAACTGATAATTTAAGTCACAGAATTTTTTTTGTGGAGCTCTGATAAAATAACAATGAACTTGACCACAGTTTTAGGCACTGTGACATGCTGGGATTTTTATTTTCTTTGGTTTTTGCAATGCTTGGCAAGTAGTCAGCTTGCTCTGAGCAAATGCTCTTGCACAGCATTGGCAGATGAAATAATTTCTAAAAAGGATGTTGTGCATGTTCTAAAAATACTGAGGGGTGAAATTGGTACAGATCATTTGATTCAATATAATTGTTGAGATTGTGATCACAAGGGTGCTTTAGGTGCTTCCGAAAAATGGCAACAGATTATTTTTAGATTGGCATTTCTGTGAATAGCTTAGAGCTGGGTATGGTGCTGCAGTTCAGGTGTAGCTTCTCAATGAGCACATGGGATGGAAGCTGCCTCAGTAACACCAGCAAGTGTGCATTGCTGAATGCTCTGCTTTTGCAGCTTCATGAGAAATATGTTTGATATAGCATGAAAGTTTTCCCAGTAAAATAATGTCTGAAGACGTAAACAGCATTTTCTGAAGAAGTTTGGCAGTGTTCTACAGGAGCTGAAGGAATGGAAGGCAGCCATGCTCACTGATTGAGAGAGCTGTTAAAGAATTAAAAACTTTGCCTGCAGTCGTGTTTTAATGTCTGAACTGGATTTTAATTTTTTAGCATACGTGTCTGTTGGTGATTTTGTAGGGAAGTAAACTTTCATTTCAAAATTCTCCATGAAGAGAAAGCTCTTCTGAGTACTTTATGCTAATATTGCATTTGTAATTCAATCCAGCAGAAAGTTCTCCAGAATAGGAGCAGCAAAGGAAAATGTTTCCATAAAATTCATACTTTTTTAGAAGAAATGAAGGGCGAGTTCATCCACTACTTCTGCAACTCTCAGTAAGAAACAAATATTGGAAGTATTGAGCAATATATAAAAGTGTAGTAAGTGTCTTGGGCATTCTCATATCCCCATTTTTAGCTTGTTTGGCTTTTGTTTTTTAAGGAAAACCAAGGAGCATGCTGATCAGGAAGGTGGAGAGAAGTTACAAGCCAAGGAAGTTCTATAAAAATGAGGCTGTTTCAGATCTGAGTGTAAAGGTTACACTGTAATAAATGTAGAGAGTCTGGCAGATAGATTGTGAATGTAGAGAACTTCATTGACATTTAATTCTCACAATTATTTTAGTGTGGTTACAAAACCCTTTGCAAGTTCAACTTGGGTCAGAGGAAAGAAAATAGGATCAGCTGAAATTAAAACTTTTAAGAGTAAGAGAGTGAAATACAATGTCTAGTGGTTAAGAGGTAACTATAGATATATAAACTATTCTTTGTTACCCCTGAAGAAAACTTTGTTTGTTCTTGTGTGATCTGCAGGTATGACCAGGGAATATTTGCACACTTTTTTTATTGACAGCTGCTTTGTTTGACTTTTTTTAGGGGAAGTAATTTATCTTGAATCACCTTCATTTGCTATATTTAAAAGACCATAAGGAGATAAGTGTAAGAAGACCTGTTCTTCAGGATGTCCTTAGTAAGACATATTTAAAGTCTTGCTTTAAATATGAAAAATACATTCTGTAAAACTGAAAAGTGGATCTTTAGGTCTTTAGTTCAGCCCTCCCAAGACATGTGTTCCCTTACACTATATTTTTTCTATAGTCTGGATTTTGCCTGAAATCTCCCCAGGTGTAATGAAGATTTCAGAGATGAGAACAAAGTATGTTGTTGAGGTACTCACAAACCTGATCCTTCAAAATCAGTCAGATTCAAGATTAAATGATTGTACCTAATGGTTGTTCAGATTTTTTTTTGCTTCAGGAAACATTCCAACATACAAGTTAACAGCTCAAAATTGCTCTATTACGACATCCTGGGATCTGTGTTTTAAGAAGTGTGTTCAATTTGCCACAAGTGTGCTATTAAATACATCTTTTTAAGTGTTTTGGTTCATGTAGTACTTGAATATCTGTAAGTAAAAGAAAAGGGGGAAATATAGTACTGAATATCTGTATATAGGCCTTGCCCTGGTAGGTCCCAGTTGTTCTACATGGGCTGCCCTGTGATGTCCTCAATTGGGCAGCAGCTGTGGCTAATGAAGATAACTGGGATAAAAGGGGGTGGGCTGGTTGGTCAGGGAGAGCCTTGGAGGAGCCCTGACTGAGAAGCAGGAACAGCACTGCTGTGAAGAGCTGCTGGTGAGAAAACCACCCAGAAAGTGTGGGACTCTAGAAATATGATAACAACAGGTTCAGGCACTGTAACAGGATTCTAAGTTCCCTGTTCTCTCATTAAACACTGGGCTGTGGCAAAGCACCTGTGTTGAGTAACAAACACCTCAGTGCTCTGACAGGATTCGTTTAGAACCTGTATTTCAAAAAGAAGGTGCTGCTTTCCTCAGAGATAAAGCCCAGTGTGAGTCTGAGGGCACCTGCTCAATGCCTCCTTCATGATGAGAACCTTCATCATCCTGTGTTCCCCTGCCCTGGCTGTACCAGGGAAGTTGGCCTCTGAAAGAGCTTCCTTGGGCTTGGAAACAACCATGGAGCATGAGTGGCTCTGCTGGGGTGGAAGGGGTTGTAGGCACCCTCTGGAGTCTGGGGTTCAAAAGCACAGGGTAGAAGGAGGGGGAATGGTACCCCAGTTCTCACTGACTCTTCTCCCCTTATTTGCTGTCTGTTGGAAAGATCTTTGATCTTTGCATTTTCTGCAGGAATCAGTGCTACCAGCATGTATCCAGTGTGGCATTTAATGGATTGGACCTCTTGAAATAGGTGGGAAAATTCCTAAATTATGGTTGTGGGTTCTCAGGGAGCTGATTTGATAGTATTTGGTTGTTGCTGAGAGAGAAAGGAACATTCAGACACTGACAATGGTTCAGCTGAACAGAAGCTTGTTTCAACTGTGATTATATTTCAGAAGTAAGGGTACACATGCAGACTACTTGTGTGTCATTGAAAGTTCCAGATTTCACTTATCCTTGTAATTGCTGGAAATGTGCATCCAGTCATTTACAGCACCTGGAATGTGCACCCCAGAGTTTGCCCAGCAGTAGTCACTCACGTGCACTTCATGTGGGAGTCTGAAGTTGCTGAAGCTGCATTGGGTTTGAGAATTGCTGTCTTGGGCTTAATCATCCAAGTAATTCTGTGAACGTGAGCTTGATGTCTGCTGCTTCCTACTGATCTCTTTGTCTTTCTTTGTACTGCAGTGATTTGTGAGAATTAAATATGGGGTGTGGACATTGAGAGTCTTCTCTAGTGGTGATCTTTCTAAGTCTCAATAAGCCACTAAATTTACTTGGCAGTAAAACTTCACACATCTATTAGTTCAACTCTTGACCTGGAATTTGGAAATATTGGGTAGAATCTGTATGAAGTTTTACCTTAGCTTTAGGTTTTGCTTTCAGTCTCTAAAGTAATATAGTAGGAGTGCTAGTAAAATACCTGTATTGTATTTGAATATCTGTATATAGGCCTTGCCCTGATAAGCCCTGGTTGTTCTTGATGGGCAGCAGCTGTGGCTAATGAAGATAACTGGGATAAAAGGGGGTGGGCTTGGCCAGTCAGGGAGAGCCTGGAGGGAGCCCTGACTGAGAAGCAGCAACAACACTGCTGTGAAGAGCTGTGAGTGAGAAAACCACCCAGAAGGTATGGGACTCTAGAAACATGATAACAACAATATGAATACAACAAAGTATTTTAATAAAAATGAAGCTGGAGTTAAAATAGTGAAATGCTTCTATAGAATTTTAATTAACTCAGTGATTCAGGGCTGAAAAATAGCAAGCCACATCTAAATGCAGTGTTAAAACCACTGCAGTTGTACATTTGAATATTGTTGTGACAGATCTAGTAACACTCTATTTTTATTGTTCCTTTATTTTCAACAAATACAGAACCTATATGGTCTAAGCAAATGTCTGTCTTGCAGATGGCACTAATAACAATGCTGCCTTTGTATATACAGAAATACACCAACAACATGCTTTATGCTCTGCAACTTGCAGGTGAAGATCTTTCATGGAAGAAAGATGAAATATATTTTAGAAAGGTACATGGGGTATGAATTCTTGTGTAGCATGGCCCTCTAGAATGTGCACCCAGGTCAGACTTGTGTGTTGATTGCATGTTCCTATTGTAAATTGTCTTTTTTAAGTCTGGCCTAATAGCCAGAAATCTTATACGTGCAGGTTTATCATTATCACCTTTCTAGAAATGGAGCAGTGTACAGGGCCATAGAATGGTGTGGGCTGGGAAGGACCTTAAATTTCATCTAGCTCCAGTCTCTTGCCATGGGCAGGAACACCTTCCACTAGAGCTGGTCACTCAGGGCCCCATCCTATAGTAGGAGTCCTAGTAAAATATGTGTATTGTATGAGTGGCCTTGCCCTGATCCTGGTTGTTCTAGATGGGCTGCAGCTGTGATGTCCTTAATTGGGCAGCAGCTGTGGCTAATGAAGATAACTGGGATAAAAGGGGGTGGGCTGGCTGGTCAGGGAGAGCCCTGGAGGAGCCCTGATGATGATGCAGGAGCAGCCCTGCTGTGAAGGGCTGCGTGTGAGAAAACCACCCAGAAGGTATTGGGCTCTAGAAATATGATAACAACACCATCCAGACTGGCTGTGAGTGCTTCCAGGGATGGGGCATTCCACAGCTTCCCTGGGTAAACTGTGCCAGTGCCTCACCACCCCTGTGTAAATGAGTTCTTCCATATATCCAGTCTAAATTTGCCCTTTCAATGTGAACCCCTTACTCCTTGTCTCACCACTACAGTTCCTGATGAGCAGTTGCTCTCTGGTTTCCATGTATGCCCTTCAGATGCTGCTGTTATGAGGTCTTTGTGTAACTTTCTCTTCTCCAGGCTGAACAGCCCTGTCAGCCTTTGTAGGGGAGGCACCTGAGTCCTCTTAGCAACTTCATGTCCTGCTCTGGACTTGCTTCAACAGCTCCATGTCCTCCTTGTGCTGTGGGCACCAGAAATGTCCCCAGCACTTGGGGTGGGGGCTCAGGAGGGCAGAGTGGAGGAGTGACCTGCTGCTCACTCTCCATTTGATGCAGCCCAGTGTACTTTTGGCTTTCTGGGCTGCTGGCTCACACTGCTGGCTCATGGCAAGTTTTTCATCAGCCATCACCCCCAAGTCCTTCTCCTCAGGGCTGCTCTCAGTCACTTCTCTGCACAGCCTCTAGGTGTGTTTGGCACAGTCCCAACTCACGTGTAGGACCTTGCACTTTGCTTTGTTGAAATTCATCAGGGTCACACAGCCCCCCCTCTCAAGCTGTCAGTGTCTCTCAGGATGGCATTTTTCCATCCAACATGTTGACAGCACCACCCAGCTTATTGTCATCAGCAGGCTTGCTGAGGATGCTCTCCATCCCACAGGATTCCCAGCCTCAGCAAGATGGAGTGACTTGGGATCAAAGTGTCAGTGTTTCAATTTTTTTTTTAAATTACAATTAACACTTGAAATTACAATTTCAAATATTTGTTGACCAAAATATTAGTCTGAGAAGACTGATGTGCTAAAATAATAGTGGGATTTTGTGAATTATAGCTTTAATTAAGAGTCTACAGTTAATTTGCCCTTTAGGTCCTTATGCAGTTGAGGGTCCGTTTGTTTTCCTAAGCCACTGGTGTACTGTGTCACACTTTGGCAAAGTTGCAGCATGGAGCTTTGAGAACTTCTCACTGGATAGATGTGCTTGCTAGCTGAGCAGTTGCTCTTATGAGGAAAAGGCAGTAAGGTGTTCCTGCATTTGCCTGTGAATAGTGTGTATGTTCATTTAAAAGCCTTGAACTGTGTAGTTAATTGCCTGTTGATTTTGTGAGGTGTAATAAGAAATTGGCTTGGTGCATTCCAGAATAACTTTTATGAGGGTAAAAAGTTCTATAGAAGACCTTTGGTCTCTTAATTGTACCTTAAATGTGTTTCCATGCTGAGAGGAGCTTTTTTGTAAAATGCAGAATTGCACTAGTGGTTATTATAAAGTTTATTTGGAGTGTGAGTGAACACTTTAATTGAAAAGTAGAGAATGAATTGAAAAAGTAGAGAATTTGAGAGATGGACACATCCTTGTGATTTGAGCAAGGCCGAGTGCTGTGTCCTGCACTTGGGTCACAACCCCATGCTTTGCTGCAGGCTTTGGGGAGCCTGGCTGGAAGAGGAGCTGGGGGTGCTGATTGCCAGCAGCTGGAAGTGCCCAGGTGGGCAGTGCCACCCTGGCCTGTATCAGCAGGAGTGTCCCCAGCAGGCCAGGGCAGTGGCACAGAAATATTGTCCCCAGCAGGCCAGGGCAGTGGCTGTCCCCTGTGCTGGGCACTGCTGAGGCCAGGCCTCGAGTGCCGTGTCCAGCTCTGGGCCCCTCAGTTCTGGAAGGACACTGAGGGGCTGCAGTGGAGCTGGGAGGGTCTGGAGGGTAAAAACCCTGGGAGAAGCTGTTGAGGGAGCTGGGGATGTTCAGCCTGGAGCAAAGGAGGCTCAGAGGTGACCTTATCACTCTCTGGAACTGCCTGACCAAGAGGATGGAGCAAGGTGGGGATCAGCCTCTCCTCCCAGCTGTGACAGGATGAGAGGACACGGCCTCAAGCTGCATCAGGGCAGGGTCAGGTTGGACATCAGCAGGAATTGCTCCACAGAAAGGATTGTCCAGCATTGCCCAGGGAGGTGGTGGAGTCCCCATCCCTGGAGGTGGAGATGAAACAACAGGATGTGGCACTTGGTGACATGGTAATAGTCAGTTAAAGGTTGGACTCAGTGATCTTGGAAGTCTTTTCCAACCTAAATGGTTTTGTGGTTCTGTGATTTGTCTTGTCTAAGAAGCTCTCAGTTACTTCTAAAATTTCTGAACATCATATAAACAGTATAATTTATAAATCTGATTTGTTTGATCTGTTACATGGAATTTGTTTAGTGAAGTAGCTCTTGAAAATCTTCCAGCAGACCTTAACTGAAAAAACAAGAGCTGATAACCCAGCACAGGAATGTTTTTATAAAATAAGCAACCTGTAGATCTGTGATAGCTGGAGCCTGTCCTCCCCTTGCACCCTCTGCTGTGTGCACAAAGTCAAATAGCACACTACAAAATTACCTGTGCCCTGTGTGTACCAGACTTGGATTGCCTCTCTCTGGAGAGAACAAATTCAGGCTGAAGTCAGGGGTCTTTGGAGTCCCTGATTAGGAGGAAAATTTTTTGTCTTAATTAAGTCCTTGACACAGGGCAATGCATTTGATAACAATGATAAAATTACAAATCAGCAGTTTCAGATTGGTGGTTCTGGGGCTCCATTAACCTTTGTGTCATTTTAACAAAATGTATATGGCTTTTGATTAAGAGCAGGTAAAACCAGTAGGCAGCAAAACATTTAAATTGTGTCATTTAAATCTGAAATCTCTCAAATCTGAAATTACAGACTGATGTGTAAAGGAAACTGCTAGACACAGTCTTGTCATATTAAGACTTCCAAACTGGATCTTCAGTATGTGAAGAAAAAAATGATGCTTTGTGTGTCATCCTGCTGGGAAATTAAATGCAGTAGTCTAATTTGGGCTAATTTTGTAGGTCATTTGGTGGGGCAAACAGGGCATGTCAGTAAAGATTTGTCAGGGCTTTTTTGTTTTGGTAATCTTTACCGAGGGCACAGTTGAAGGAATTTGGAGAAAATCAGTGATGTTATGAGCATCTTCATTCTCACTTCCTGTTTTTCCTTTCTGGAGAAATACAAAGTGCACTGCTTGAGATTCAGAAACTGGTTCATTTGATGTTTAGTCAGAAAACAATTGTGTGCAGTCAGTGTTTGTTGTTGAAGTTTTGATGATCCATCAGAGATACCAAGGCAAGATCTCTTTAAGAGTGGTAGAAATAAAATCAATAACTTCATCTCTTTACTACCTTCAGCTGCATACTTAAAAATGGGCTCATAATAATAAACCTTCCCTACAGGAAATAATTTAGGCAGGAAAGAATAGTTTCATATGAAACTGGACAGCTTCATACTTTATAAATAAATACATAAACTGAACTGCAGGGTTATATGCTAATCCTACCCTTGAATCATTTGAGGTAAGATATTTACCTCTGTCTGTGGCATATTTTAAAGATAATCAAGGAAAGTGTTAATATGAATTTGTATCTTGAATTGTTATTTACATTTTCTTATCCATTCACTTCTTTCTTTAGGAGATGTAGACTGTGTATTACAACTTAACTGACATTGTAACATTGCTCCTATGATAATTTAAATATTAAAATAGGCTATTCCTTCTTGAGTTACTCTGTGATTTGTATTTCCAAACTCAGTAATGATTTTTTTAATAGTATAAAATAACTGAAAGGTGTAAATTGACTTTTATTATGACTTGTTAATTTTGTTTTTATATACTGTAGGATGTGTTTTGGAGTTGCAGACAGAGTATCTTTGCTGAAATGAAGAAGAAGTTTGCACAGGTAGACAGATGAAATCAGCTTTATGAAATGATAACCAAGAAATATAGCAGCAGCATGATGCTGTAGCTTCTGTTTATTTTAACTTGAGCATGAGCTATTGACACTAAACTCTGTGCATGTTCTTGAATACAAAGATGTACATATGCAATTCAGTCTAAGTGGTAGCTTCAAACTGAGTATGTGTTGTTATGCTTTTACACTGGTGTGTGAGGCTTTGGCTGTCTCTATCTGTGTTTAAAAAAGTCATTGTTTTGCTCTCAAAATATATCAGATTATGTAATGGCTTCAGTTAATTTCTGTGTTCCTGTTGTGGATTTGGTTTGATAACAGCCTGTCAGAATAGCTGAGGCATCTATCACTCACCAGTCTTGCTTTTCACACTATTTCTGTAGTAAAGTAGCCCCACACAAGGTGTTGCATTGTCTCCTAGTTCAGTGGTGTGTGTGAATGCTCTTGGTGAGTAGAGTTGGGCTGAGGTTTTTTTTTGCTTTATCTGTTTACTCCTAACAACTTGAAGTGGTGACAGTGTGAATGAATGACAGCTTAATACCCTTGGCTATACTGACCCTGAGTTAGAGCAGTTCAGTCTGTCAGAATTACATCTGTGAAGAAGAAAGAGGATTTGTGTGACGTGCTACATCCAGCAACCCAACCAGCAAATCTTCTGTAATCGTCTGTAATTTGTTCCCTTAATGTTATTTCCATCCCTCAGATACTGTGTGCCTAATTATTTTCTGTGGCAACTCTACTGCAAGTCACAACTGATTGACCATGCAGGGTGGGAGGAGTTCCCTTCCCAGGGAGGAGGGAGTCACTGCTGGTTATGTAAAGGCAGGAGCACAAGGAATTGAGTCTGCAGTGGAGAACTGCTCATGGCATGGTTATACACAGTTACATCGAGTTACAGCATCAATACAAAATCAGCGTGGGATAATTAAATCCAAATTACCTTGTGGTTTCTGAGATGAGCCTGTGTGAACAGTAGTAAATAGCTCTTAACCCCCCTGCAGAGTTCTGTATGGGAGGGTGGGCTCCCACCCACAGCCAGCCTTCACCATTGCTGAGGCACCTGTGTGTAAGTATGGGTTGGTCTTCCAAGTTTATTGGGTCTTAGCTGCTGCTCACCTTCTCAAAAAAAACCCAAAAAAGGACCACTGAACAAGCTTTACCTTCTCTTCCGAAGCACACAGTTAATGAGAGAACTTGATTTTTCAGCAAAAAAGAAAAAAAACCACCAACAAAATAAAAAAGATGCTGTACTGGGAAATTTCAAGGGAGGAGCCTAGGAGAAGAAATCACTGGTGAAATTTAATTTTAGTCTATTCAAGTACAGCACTATGTGTCCCTGTGGGTGCAGTAGATGAAAGTGAGAATATACTATGTCAAAACTACTTTGATTTCCAAACTCTGTTTTCTTCTTAATGTGTGGTTAATGTTTCAGGAATAGTTTTCTGTGTCTTCTTGGAAAGTAGTTCATAAATGTAAAATTCTCCCATAAAGATGAAATATATGAAGTGTTACAGATTTGCTGCAAATAACACTTTGAATCTTTTTGAGCATGCAGTTAATGAAGGCTTCCACACAGGATATTTCATTTAATAAACCTAAAGAAATGAGACTCAAGTCTTTAAAAAAAATCCCAATCAAAAGCAAACTAATGTCATTCAGATTTGATCTAGGGTGGTTTTATTTGTCTCCCTCTAATAACTTTTTTGTGATGCTGATAGGAATAGATGCTGCAGTCAGCTAACATTTTATTCTATCCCTGTGTGAACACTGCCAGCAGATCTTGCAATCCCCTGGAATGAAGGCATTAGCTGGAATGTCCATGTTCCTTTTCCGTGGGTTTGGTGATGTAAGAGCTCTCAAAAGGGGCTGCACCACTTTGGTGGTGCTCATCTGTGTTGAGGGGCTGGGTGTGTAGAAACACAGGGGATTCTGAAGATGTTCAAATCTGCTTTGCAGTTCTCTATTCTCTAGAAGCTGCCTGTGATGTTTGGCTGAGAGTTTGGGCATGAATGTAATTATTGCCATTTGTTGTTCTTGTCCACTGAGAATGGTGATAGCACCACACGTGGTTTTTTGCCTTTTTGGGTGCTGTGGCCTTTATCCACGTGCTGAGATTTGGGCACTTTGACAATGCATTACTAATGCTTCTGTGTGTGACAGCTTGAAAAGGCTGAGTACCTGAAGGACTAATTCCTTTTACTTACCTGATCCTTTCCTATGAGATGTGTATTTAAATATCAGTTGTTCTACAGTTTTCGATAATTAAGATAATTGATTGTGCTTAGATTTTTGACCTGCTCGGTTTTCAGTATTGGCAAAATGCTGTTTTTCTTGACTTACTGGGTTCAGAAACTTTTATTATTATTCCATTACCACTTTCATTCAAGATCATTATTGTTTTGATTTCAGATACATTGAAGTTTCTATTTAAACTCCCTTTACTTTGTTCAGTAGCCATTTGTCAGTGTTGATTTTCTTACTTTGTTCAGAAGTCTATCAGTCTATCTTTGTTCAGAAGAATCTCCTGCGACTCAGACAGTTGTGGAGTTAGTAGGAAGTTGGTGGCTCGATTATGAAACTTTTTGTTTAGTGGGCAGCTTCCAAGGTTGCTTGGAAGCTTGCAAATTTTCTGGGTTGCATTCTTGAAAGTCACAAAAGGTATATTCTGCCTCGGCAGGATGAAGTGATGACTTGGAAGTCTGTTCCTGATTTTGAAGGAGTCTCCTATGCGCTTGCTAGCTGGAGATCTGTGTGGAACCTGAGCGGTTTCTCTGGCCCCACACCAGAACAAATTCCTTCTTGTTCTATAAAAATGAAGCTTGTCTTTATAGATTATTTTCTGAAGTGAGCATGAGAAAATGAAGAACCTTCCAGTTTTGAACAAAGTCCAGTTTTAGGAACCTTAGTTTTTAAAAGTACACTACATTTTATTGGTGAAGTCTCATTTTGATTTTTCAGTTAAGCTCCTCAACGTTGCTGCTGTTGCTCCTGACTTGCTGTGTGCTGTGATTGCAGGCAGAATGTGCTGCTGAGGAGCCCAGGGTGCTTTGTATAATCCAGGACACCACCAACTCGAGGACGGTGAACGAGCGCGTCACGCTGAACCTGCCCGCCTCCACCCCGCTGCGGCGCCTCTTCGCCGACGTGGCTGCCAAAGTGGGCTACGAGAACGGCTCCTTCCACCTGGTGTGGGGCAACGGGGACACTGCCACTGCCACGGTAGGGACTGAGCCTGCTGCCCCTCTGGGCTCTGAGAGCTGCTCAGTGCAGAAAACCTCCTTCTGTGCTGGTGAATTCCTGTGATGTTTGGTTACAGTACAGCAACCTCCTTCTCTGTGCTGGTGAATTCCTGTGATGTTTGGTTACAGTACAGCAACCTCCTTCTCTGTGCTGGTGAATTCCTGTAGTGTTTGGTTACAGCACAGCAAACCTCCTTTGGTGCTGGTGAATTCCTGTGATGTTTGGTTACAGCACAGCCAGCCTCCTTCTCTGGTGCTATTGAATTCCTGTAACGTTTGGTTACAGCACAGCAAACCTCCTTCTCTGGTGTTATTGAATTCCTGTGATGTTTGGTTACAGCACAGCAAACCTCCTTTGGTGCTGGTGAATTTCTGTGATGTTTGGTTACAGTGCAAAAAACCTCCTTTGGTGCTGGTGAATTCCTGTAATGTTTGGTTACGGCACAGCAAACCTCCTTCTCTGTGCTGGTGAATTCCCGTAACGTTTTCCTGCTGTGGTGATTTGGCTGAATTTTAGTCTCAAAGTGTGCTCTTTAATGATCTATCTGTTTAATCATTAAACAAAAACTAATATGATCATTCAGATGCAATATTCGTTTTTGTTATCAGTATGTATTTTTAATAATAATACCATGATAAATAGTCTCAATTTCCTCTAGTCTTGTTTGAGAAATACTTTCTTCTCAGCAGCAGCGTGTTGTATAGTGAGTCCTGATGTTTCTTAGACCTGTTTGAATACATTACATTAAAAAAATTATTTATATCACTCCTATGCTTTATTGTAAATCAGTGTTGATTTTAGTTAATATTATTTCTATAGATGCATCTAGAAAACTTTCTGTGTTAAGAAATAGACATTAGTCTGTTTCAGGTCAGGTTTATGCCTGCTGAAAGTAATTTTCTTCCTCTTTTAAAGAAAAAAGTGTCGGCATGCTGTGGATTTCACTGGATAATGTGATGTTTACAAGAAACTTACAGGCTGGCTCCTGAATAGATTAACCAGCTGTTAAGATTAACTAACTGCATCAGACTGTAATGTTTCTTAAACTGTTTGCAAGTTATTTCAGTACTGATGATGTGTTTTGTTTACTGGATAATTATTTATTTTCACGTGGTCTTGCTGTGTCAGCAACCACATCAAGCAATGTACTTGGATGGAATCTGTTAATTGCATATAGATCTGTTTCTAAAAAATGTTGTTTCTGTTGTTTTACTCTTTTTTAGCAGACTCCAATAGATCAGAACAGTGACAAAACCATTCTTGATGCTGGTTTTGAGCCAGGGAAGAAGAACTTCCTGCATTTGACAGACAAGGATGGTGAGCAGCCTCATGTAATGCAGGTAAAATCTTCACTCAGCTGCATAACCCAGTGTTGTGGGAGAGGTGTGTGTTCTCTGTAGTGCTTGTCTGAGATTAGAACACCAAATAAAACTGGGCTGAATATTTCTTCCTAAGCTTCTTTGGGAACCTTCTCAACAACTTTGACTATATTTTCATCTATGTTCACATTTCTCCTGAGTGGGATCAATTCCATTAGTAATGATTTGCTGTCATTCTGTTCATGCTTGTCAGTATTTATGTGATGTTTGCTGCAAGCAATTTTCTAAATCTAAAGTTATATAATTAATTAATCTTTGATACATTCAGAGATAAGTCTTAACAATACATATTTAATCATATATCCAATCCCTTTCCTCTGGGTATTTGAAAGCAATGTTTGGCCTTTTTGGCAGAATTCTCAGAAATGGCAACCCTGCATTGACAGCAGTGAGCTGCTTCCACATTTATCTTTATGGAAAAATTAATAAATAAAAAAAATTATAGAAGAAGAGTCAGCAGAGTTGCTAGAAGCCACTGTTTGCCATAACAAAGACTTGGAAATTTTCTGTTTCTCAAATACATGATGCACAATACTACAGTATCCTCAAATCAAGGGTTGGATAGACTAGTGATATATTAAGATTTATTGCTTAGCTCTTGTATCAGCATAATGCTGGCTTACTTAGCCTTTTGTTGTGGAGTTTAATTACCTGAAAAAGGGGGGAGAAACCCCATGTGTAAATAATTGTGCTCAAGATCAGAATTTAGAAATGGTTCTGGAAGAGTAAAGGAGTGAAATTTGTGTGTCTGGAAAAAATCTTATTCTGTATTGCAGTGCTGAAAACTTGAGGCACAGGAGATGCTGAATTGCCAGCTTGCTTGTTGTGTACATTGTAATAGCATATTTGGTTGTGCAGTGTTCCAAAGGACCTGTCTTTCTGCCAGTGCTAAAGAACAATGTGTCAAGGGCTTGACCATTTGGAAGGCAGAACTAAAGTTACACTGTGTATCTGCAATGTTGAAAAAATTGTGTGATGTGCCTAAGCAAAATTGGTTTGTTAGCCAGGAGAGAAAAGCAGCTCTCATAGGTACTTGAGTAAAAATGTTTTGTTTAACTTGTGCACGCCATGGGTGTGTTTGTGTTTCAGGAGGAGTCAGGTTCAACAGAGGATGGTGCACAGGAGAGATTTATAGGCCCCCTTCCCAGAGAAGGCTCCATTGGATGTACCCATGACTATGTCAGTCAAAGCTATTCTTATTCTTCAGTCCTGAGCAAATCAGAGACAG
This sequence comes from Zonotrichia albicollis, assembly GCF_047830755.1. Lineage (NCBI taxonomy): Eukaryota > Metazoa > Chordata > Aves > Passeriformes > Passerellidae > Zonotrichia > Zonotrichia albicollis. Next base: position 54,818,086 of record NC_133824.1, read on the forward strand.
GTATTGTGTTCTCCCTTGTAAAGGCAATGCTAGTTTGTAATTATTTTAGCACATTTTCAAATAGCAGCACTTCAAGATTTTTTTTTTAATAAATTGCAATTTATTTTAAAAATACCCACATCACTGCTACATTTTTTATTCATGTTTTTTATGATATTCTCCCATCCCTTTAGAAATGGAAGAACTGTGTTCCATCCTTTCCTTACGTGGGACAGGGTAGCTCAGACTCTGTCAGGGTGCTCTTTTGCAGTGCTGCTCATCCCCAGTTCACAGTCAGGGCTGGAGCAGCAGTGCCAGCTCCCAGCTGAGGGAGGACTGGATTCCCTGTCACTGGAGGGGCTCCTGCCACATCCCTGCTTGGCCAGAGCATTCCTGCCAGGGCTGCAGCTTTCTGTGTCTCCAGGGAGAGGAGGTTTCCCTCTTGGAGAGGCTCCTCTGCATCCCTGGGAGGCTGCTCTGCAGGGCAGGAGGAGACAGCACATTACACTCAAGGTGCTGAGCAGCCACTAAACTGACACTCTGTTGCATACTTCTTACCTATTTAAGGCTTTTTGGCAAATAACAAAGTTTATCTGCCTTTTTGTTCATTTAATAAAACTGAAGAGATTATTTATATAGAGTAATAAATAAAATACAAATGTTCTGATTCAGTCTCTTCACAGAAAATGCCTGTGTGTGAAGTAGCTGCCTTTTCATTACTAGTATGATACTGAGATTATTTTTTTTCGAGGATTTTGGGAGTATAAACAAGCATTTTAAATTCCTTTATTATATGATGCTTCAGTATATGCTCCTTGCTTATCAGCTGTTGCTAATATTGCATATTTTGGAGAAAATCTTAATATTACAGCTTAGATTAGTATAAGTAAACAATTTCATTTTCAGCTAGTAAAAATGACTGGTTTAGTAGTTCAGTTAGTTTTTTTTAATTAGTTATTTAAGGGGGAAGGGTTTAGAATAGTAGTGCTGTGTGGGCACTTGGGATGTTTTTTTTTTCTGATTTGAAAACAATAATAAAACCTGTGCAGATGCATATTATAATAATATTATTATTAGGATACTTTTAGCAGACATAAAGCAATAAGCAAGCTGATACACAATTGATTCTTAGAAAATTCTAGTTTATTTTGTAAAATATTTAAATCTAGTATTATTTATAATTATGTACATCCCCATTAGTGTAGTATTCAGCATTAAATATTGTTTTTTAATGTGATCAAAGAACATCTTCATGTCATTCAGGAGAACTATTATTCTCTGTTGCTTTCAGAAGTTATAGCATTCCCTTCATTTATAGTGTAAATAACAATAAATAACAAGAGATGAATGCAGTTCTTAACACTATCACTATCACAGAATTGTTTTCTTGTCAAGTGTTTAACTCTTGAATTGATGTGCCATCTTTTTGCATTATTTCCATCTCATTATTCTCATATTTTTAGGTTATGTGGGGCTGGTAAATCAAGCAATGACTTGCTACTTGAACAGCCTTCTGCAAACACTTTTCATGACTCCTGAATTTAGAAATGCATTGTATAAGTGAGTATATAGAATCAACAACTTCTTAAATTTGTACTGGTTCATATTGGTAGGAGACCCTTTGGAATTTCACTTGTCAAAATTTCCTTGCTTGGAAATCAAAATGAAGGTCAAGCTGAATAGATTTATAAATTATATCTGCTTAAAAGCTTCAGCTTTTAAGTAAAATATAAGTTACTGGTTGTGGCATGGACGCTTTTTAAAGAATCTTGAAAACATCAAACTGAAGGTTAAATTTGATGCTAAGTGCAGTTCATGTTTGTACAGTGAATGTCTTCAAAATTTTTGGTTTTATGTTTATGCATTTGAAGAGTATCATTGCCACTTACTGCAGAAATGGAAAGCAACTGCATTTGACTTCTCCCAAGAAAGAGAGCTGCAGTTAACCTGTGATATGGCAGACCTGAAATGTAGTAAATGTTGATTTAATGCTTTTTTTGGGTCATGTTTTCAAAGCAGTTTTATTTTTCAAATATCTTGTGTTCCAAATAGGTGGGAATTTGAGGAATCTGAAGAGGATCCTGAGAGGAGTATCCCCTACCAGCTACAAAGACTGTTTGTTTTACTGCAGACCAGCAAAAAAAGGGCAATTGAAACAACAGATGTTACCCGGAGTTTTGGATGGGACAGCAGTGAAGGTAATGTGCAGCTGGTAATCTGCTCTGGTTTGCTTCAGCTGCTGCCTGCTAGGGGCTGAACTGCTGTTCATGGGGGAAAATACCAGAATAATTAAGAGTAATTAATAGAATCGACTTTTTCAGTGGAAACAAAATAGCCTACATGGATACTTAATATTGCAGTGTGTTTGATTGTTAGGGAAATGGCATCTGTGAGTTTTAGGCTGTTAACATAAAAAGCATTATTTTTTTGTAATTAAACTGTCATTACACATGTAAATGGTTTCTAAAAAAGTAATTCTTTGTGGGAAACTTGCTTTTGTTTTGAATCACGAATGTCAGATGCCCATATTGCATTTATGGAGCTACCCATATTATTGTCTACTTCAAATCAAGCACTGTGTGTGTCTTTTTTACTCTTGTGTGGAGTAATTTTGCTCCATCACCTGTTGATGTTTCCATCAGCACATGATGATAAGTGGGAAGTTGGGTTTTGGAGAATCAGTGCGAAGTGGGACAGAAATCAGAAGCAGTTTGTTTTACACCAGAGTACATCAGCAGTTCTGTATTTTTCACATGGTCTTGCTTGTGTACACAGTTCTTGTTTATGTATAAACACAGTGAGCAAGCTGGTTGCTGATTTTTCTGGCTTCCATTGAGAGGCAGCTGCCTGTGGAATTGAGCACTGGCCCAGTAGTCAATAGGTAGCAGTGTAGGTACACACTTGAACTAATGAGTAGTTTTTTAGGAAGCATTCTTAGGCTACAGTCAATATTGGGACTTAAAACATCTCCTGTTTTAACTAATAATAACTTCAATTTTTAACAGCATGGCAGCAGCATGATGTGCAGGAGCTTTGTAGAGTCATGTTTGATGCTTTGGAGCAGAAATGGAAGCAAACGGAGCAGGTAAGCTTGGAAAAACTCTCTTCATTCAGTGGTACAGTATTGTGGGCATTTGTTGGGTTTTCTAATGATTGTAAAAATCATTTACTAAATTTTAAATACCAGCTTATTGAAAATCTGGTAGTTCTCAGTTCTCTGGTTTCTTGCAATAAGCTACTGTGATGTTTGACTTTCAAGAGTGTGTTGCATCTGTTTTCCTCCCCCAATTAAAAGTAGAATATTTGGAATATATATATAATCTGGAATATTATACTCAGTCTTTATTTGAAGCACAGAAAGTGACTGTAACTTCCTTGCTGTCAGTATTTATTAGGCTTTTTTGTGGCCTCTAGAAGCTCAAGCTCTCCCTTCTTAATGCAGGAGAAAGTTAGGAATATAATCCTGGCACAGGATACATTCTGATAATGGCCACCTTCTTGTAGGCCAGTTTTGGTCAATAGGAGTAATTGGAAGTTGTCTCTGGAAACACAGGGAAGGGCTGCAGGCTCAGTGTTAACAATGTCTGCAAGATCAGGCTCGTTTTAAAATTCAGTTTGGTGCTTCTGTACTCACTTAAGGCATGACTATTAAGGACACTGAAACTTATGTAACATCATTTAAGAAGCTTGTTTGATACATGTTTTGGGCAGGGCAAAGTAAGAATTCAGGAGATGGATGTCCTGCTGGGGAATAGTGTTTTAAATGTGTAGCCATGCAATTAAGATTGAATTGACAAGAATGTATTTCCTTGTAAAACCAAAGAAATAGACTATTGGTCATTTTTTTTTTTTTTAAATCCCTGTTGCTGCATCTGTTTGTTTCAGGCTGATCTTATAAATCAACTGTACCAAGGCAAACTGAAGGATTATGTGAGGTGCCTGGAGTGTGGCTATGAAGGCTGGAGAATCGACACGTACCTGGATATCCCTCTGGTCATCCGGCCCTATGGCTCCAGCCAGGCGTTTGCTAGCGTGGTGTGTACTATTATGGTCCTAATAGTGCATCCATACACACATAGAGTACATAATGCCCCAGTGGTAGAATTGGTTCCCTGGTAAGTATCATCCTAGATACTCCATCTTGGGGTGTTCGTCTTTGTGCAGTGAACCAGCTAGCAAGTTCTAGAAGATTTTTCTTTTTTTTGCCTTTTTGGTTTATTTTTTGTTTTGGTTTTTTTTTATTTTTCTTTTGCCCTTCGATGAGTCCTACTGGTGCATGTATAAGGGGAGGGGAAATGCAACTTTATTGCCTTAGGGCTGCAGTAATCAGTTATTTTCTTCCTGATAAAATCTTCAGCATTTACTTGAGAGATTTTTATGAGATCACAAAGTTTTATTTGGGTTGGTTTTTTTTACTGGCACATCTGCTAAATTTTATAGCTTTATTGAAAGTGTTAGTGAAAGAACAGAACATTGACATAAAATTTTTACTTTAATTGCCATGTTGTTGCTGTGCTTTTTAAAGGTTTAGATACCAAATACTTTTAATAAGCAATTTGATGATGATTCAAAAATCTTGTTCTACATCAATGTTTGTAATCTCTTTTGCTCCAGCTTTACTGATGCTGGCAAGCATAACTATTGCTTAGTAAGTCTGTGGAAGTTCTTTTGTTTGAGTTTTTCCACCCTGAAAAAAAAATATTACAAGCTGTGAAATTCCACAGTACACTATGGATCGAGTTGTGAGAAGGAATAAGAATGAATCAAACAAATCCTGCAGTAAAGGTTGTTTTAAACAAACACTTGTGTAATTGGCTTGTTTATTAAACTTCAAGTATTTTGCCTTCTGTATTTAGTGTGCTGGCAATATTTTTAAAGCACTAATAGTCCATAATTCTTAACGGTAATTCTGTTAAGAATTGTTAGAATTATTTTAAACTATAGTATAGCTTCAATGTACTTCATACTTGGAAACTTTAAATATCAGTGTTGAGAAGTAGTAAAGGTGAGGGACATTGATCTTGTGAAAAGAATTCAAGTTAGTAATGTCCTTTGAATTCTTCTTAAGATCAAAATTTTCTGGAACTGTCCAGCTAATGGAAGCTGTCTTAATACAGATTGATATTTTATACAGATGGCTTCCCTTTTCATCTTTTAACCCTAATTTCTAGCAGTATTCCCTGAACTAAATTTTGTCATTTTTATTCAATAACTAGATTTTTATGATCTATTAAAAAGAATGAAAACTATTCAGTTTATATAGTTTAATTCTGCATTTAACAATGCATTTTTCATATGTCTTAAATGGAAAGGTTTTTTTCCTTCAATGGACAAGTCTGTAATGCAATGCTAAAAAAAGACTTTGTCTGTTTCTAAAAACAAAACTTGAATGAATAAGGACTTAGAGTTCAGATTAGTTTTAATAGTACATGATATTTTTCCTTTCAGTCAGCATTTACTGGGTTTACTACATTGAGGAACGTAGTTTTAAGATTTTTGTTACACAATCTACATGGTTGCAGCTTGTATTGATACTTCAATTTTTGAGCTTTTTCAATTCCTATTCTGATTACATTCAGTTGATTCTCCTCCCTGCATATGTATGAACAATAGCAGATGTCATTTTTAGTTCTGTAGTCTTCAGCAGTGGGGAGATATGGAGGATACTTGCTTTTGGAGAAGGGAAAAATCGCCTGTTTCTAAATGGAATTCTCTGAAGGTAGTATCCTCCATTGATCCATAGATGATGTGATTCAGTAGGTGTAGGTAAAAGGGTCTGAGAGATCAAAAACTTGACACATGCGCTAATAGGGCTTATGGAAGGGAATGGAAAACTTTTTAGACCTTGCTAGTCAGCTCCTGAGGGAACTTGCAGCAGGCGACACAACCCAAGATAGGGGATCTAAGGAGGATACTACCTTCAAAGAACTCTAGTTAGAGGTAAGTGATTTTCCATTACTTTCCAATAAGAGAGAATGGATGGATGAGCCTTGAATTAGGTTAATCTGTAGAATGCCATTTAAAGAGCATCATCCCACTGTTTGACATTGTGTATTACCAAAGAAATGCAGATACTTGAAATGTTGCATTAATTTATATGTATATTACTTCTCAATGCATGGGGACATTGAAGAACTGGGAAAGGATAATGTCATGCTTTTTTATTTCCTGCTGTGAACTAATTCTGAAATTCTTCAGTGTGGTCTAAGGTTTGCATTTAGAATTGTTTTGATTTTCCACTCTATCCCCCAACTCCATGTAGCATAGCTGCAAACTCACTAGGGCAGCTCTGGGGCATTGAGATGTTGTCAGTGTGTGCCTCAAGATGGTTTCTGAAAAAGCACTTATGTAATCTAATCTGCATTGTTCAAGGGTATGGTGTCAAAAACCCCTGAATCAGGCTTTTCTTGAGGTCAGTAGAAATCCAGACATAAAAACATTTCAGGGAGGTAAACAGGAGCAACAATTCACCTTCTGATTTTCATAGGTACGAGTGTCTTTTTGAATTTAACAGCACTAGGCATAAGCTGAAATGTTTTGCAGTAAAAAAAATATTTTGCAGGATGAACAGTGGAGAGAAAGACGCAACTGGGAACTAGCAGTGATGCTGAAATTATGATACTAAAACAGTGCGAGTTGATTTGCAATACCAGAAAACTAGTAATGATCTAAGTATTCTGGATATGTGGATGTGTAGCCAATGCAGTTGTGTTTTGTTAAGTATTGTTAGTTTTCAAGATATTATTTTGTACCATAGCTTCTCTTTTGAGAATGTAAGTATGTGTACAAGTAGTCCTTCTTAGGGCAGAAATTACTTTGAACTTTCTGTGAACTTACTTTGTGGTGTCCTTGCCAAACTGTTGAAGGCAGAATATGGATGATGTGATAATTCCTTCTTTGTTTTTAAGGCTAGATCAGTAACAACGAGGTCTTGTATTTTTCATGGAACATACTCTTTGAGCACAGGAAAACTGATGACCTCTGAAAACCTGAGATGGCAGTTAGTTTCTAGCTTTTTCCAACAGCAGTTTCACCTAAATGCCACTTGTGTGAGGCTTCATAAAGGTCCTACTCCTCCTATTCACAGGTTTTACAAATTTACACATTTATGATAGCTTGCAGTAGGGCACTTGTCCAACTACTAACTAGATCATGAGGCATTTTTATGGAGGGGTAAGTTCTCTGCAGTGCCTCTCTTAAGCCAGACAATAATTAGGTTGAGTTGTTACAGCATTTTAGTGTGCTAAGTGATAGAGATCTCAGAATATTAAAAACTGAATACACTCAGAACTTGGCTGGACAAGGCTCTGAGCAATAAGTCTAAAGTTTGACCTGATTTGAGCAAGGGATTAGGATCAGATGATCTCCAGAAACTTCTTTCAGCCTGTATTGTTCTTTTGATTCTTTGAACTAGAAGGAAGTTTAAATAGCTTTTGTCACCCTAATCTGTAGCTTGATCACTTAAGCTTTATTTTGAAGTGTGTGTGTAGGGGATTTTGGAAATGCTCAGTGACTCCAAAGGCAGATAAGAGCTGCCACGTTGAAGGTAACTGCTGAGGTAACGCTGGCTTTGGTGGCACTGCAGGGCAGGGATGTGAGCTGTGAAGGGCTGTGCAGCTTGGCAGCTTTGCCCTGGTTTTGCTGAGTAAACTGTCAGAGCACAGAGCAGTGAACTACACTAGAGCAGGAAGTGTATTAAGAAACCTCCTAATCAGCAGAACTACCCTTGGTGTAAAGATTATGTAAGAGGGAAGAGAGTCAGCCTGAGGAGCAGCAATGATGATTATCCAAGGATTGAAAAATACATGGCTATATATATATATAGAGCTCAAAAGGAATGGGGGTCCCAGGAGCTTCAATCAGGCCTTTCAAAGCACAGCTCACTATGTGAGTGCTAAGCAGTGAAACTCAAGAGTGATGTAATGATGCTTCATTGCCTTCTCGGGTCTAAAGCATCATCACTTCTTGCCTTATGTAAAAATTTGTAGGGTGTTTCCTTGTTAAATTGCACATCACATGAGTCTGCATAAGCATTACACAATAATTTATGTCCCATCCTCCATATATTCCCATTTGTATTCGTGTTGATACGTGAGCTGCAGCTTTTTTCTTACACTTGAAATATATTTTTCTTGCCTTAATTGGCATTTGGCTCACAAGACAGTTCTGTCACTGATGATGATGTCATCATGTGATGTTTTCTTGTTGGCCATTAACTTTTTTGCTTTTGCTGAAATAGCTATGAATAATAATCAAAATACAGCAATTCATTTTTTCTGCTTTCTTTTTAAGCAGGTTCTAACTTTAGTCTTTTTTCTTACATTTTAGACTGAGATTCCTCACATTTCAGTACATAATCTTACTAAACACTAGCTGTCTGTAGCCCTGGAGTAAAAAGCAACTCAGCTTCTGTAGCATTTAGGAAGTAAAGACATAGACAGCAGCTCAATTCACACTCTAAAATGTTTTCATATGTCTGGGGAGTCTCTGCCCAAGAGCTGTGATTTCACACTCTTCAAAAGCCTTTCTGGCTGGCTCAAAAAATGGGAAACTGAACTGACTGCCTTCACTGTACAGTTGTTTTATGGAGTTTGGTAGGTCCTTCGTTTGGGAATAGTTGTCACCTGGAATAGAGTCCATTTTTTAAAAGTCCTTTCTCCTAGAATAGCAACAGAGCTTTTGGAAAATACTTGCTTTGTTGTTCTTGCTGATTGCCTTCATTCTTGGAAAGAAGGGAAGAGAGAAGAACTGAGGGCTTTTGTGAAGAACTTGGCATATCCTTGATTTGTTCCCAAAGTGGGATTTGCCAAACAACATGATTTAGATACCAGTCATAGGTTCTTTGCCAGCCATGTTACGACTGCTGAGTTTACTCTGCCCAATTAAGCCCCTTACTCAGAACTTCACAGGAACAGCTACAGACCTTCATTAACAGATGATGATTTTAAAAAATGATGGCAAAAAAAATTGTATTTGCTTTCACCTCCATGGCTGAACCGAGAACTTCTGCCTTCCACTTGGAGTTCAGAAGCCCAGAGCCTATTGGCTTGCAAGCTGACTGGATTATAGGTTTTAATCTTGAACATCTCTGGGTGAAATTCTTCAGTGAGCCCATCTCATACTCCTGGTGAATTCTGTTTGAACAAGTTGGTTCTCGAGTATTTACACCTTAATGTGCAGTGTCATTGCTGCAAATTGTGTCAGTTTGGTTGTATTTTGAATATTGATTGCTGTAGTGAGGAGCAAAATAGAAATGATTGAAGTCCTGGGTGTGAGCATTAGTGACAGAACTTGTGGGGTTTTTTGAACTACCCCAAACTAGGCAGCTGTCAGAAGACAAAATTCCAGTTATTGCTTAGCTGCCTCATAAGGTTTAGCTAGGAAACTACTTCTGTCTTTATAGGAGATGACCTTATCTGATTCTCACTCCTTTGGGAGCAAAACTCAAATACTCTTCCCTCTGTCCTCTCCCCAGCTTTCACTTAAAAATAGGATCTTCAAATGTAGTTTCCTGACTCTTGGTAGAACCAGGACTAAGGCTGTCCTTATGCAGGGCATTGAGAAACTGAGTCACATTTTTTTCTGCTGCTTCCTCTTCCCCCTCTAAATACCAGATTGGCTCTTTTGAGAAAAACCCCTTTAGAAATGCAGAAGAATCATCTCAAAATTCTGGGAGAACAAGAACAAGGCAGGGTTTAAAAATAAGCTCGTTTTCACAGCAGATGACTTTACAGACACGACTAAATGTGATGTGCAAGGTAACAGGAGTAAATGTAGCTATTGAACCAAAGACAGTTGGGATTCCTCAAATATTGAATGAGATACAATTGACAGTAATTGTGATTTTGCTGGGTAGAAATATTGATTTCTGGTTATGTTTACCTAGATATTGTGTCTGTACCAAAGTTTGTCAATCAAATTTTGGTGATAGATTTAAATTAATTATTTGTATGTGTTTGCAGTCTCATTGCAAATTTATACCTGCATAGTAAACACTGTTTAAAAATGGGGTAACATGTTTTTATTCTTAGGAAGAAGCACTGCATGCTTTCATTCAGCCTGAGATCCTTGATGGCCCAAATCAGTACTTTTGTGAGCGATGTAAGAAGAAATGTGATGCAAGAAAGGTAAAGATTAGTCAAATGATTTGCAAAAATTACTTTTAATAAATACCAGTCCTGCTAACAGGGACATAATCTTGTCCTTGTGTCGCTCAGGGCCTGCGGTTCTTGCACTTTCCGTACCTGCTGACGTTGCAGCTGAAGAGATTTGACTTTGATTATACCACAATGCACAGGATTAAACTCAATGATCGCATGACTTTTCCAGAGGAGTTGGACATGAGTGTCTTTATTGATGTTGAAGATGAGGTAAGGTATTTGTTTGCAGAGAAAAGCATTTAACTTCCTTCAAGTTTCTCATTCAGAAAATCAAAATTCTAGTCTTATAAACCCATTTTAACAATATTATTCATCTACATATAATGTTCTTTAGCCATGCTAGTGCTGTAATTTGAAGATTTTAAGTCTGCCCATATGGATTTTTTTTTTAATATTGCAAACAAACATGTTCTCTGTAGTTGGGGTTCCTGCTTCCATGAGGAAGCTCTTTCAGATTTCTTACATCTTCAATAGACAAATTTAAAGACATGAGTTTCAGGGCTTCTATATATACTCCAATTCCAGAAGAGAAGATTTATCTGAAACTTGTGTCTGAATTGTGTTGGTCATAAGAGGTGATGTAAAGTTTCAAAACTTTGAATATTGAAGTTAGTCCAGAAATCATTAATAGTTAATTTCTTCCTTCTCAATCAGCATGTAGTTAGTGTATACTGTAGAAATAAGATTTTAAAATTTTTATTTTTTCCCATCAGTCTTCTGGCTTTTTACTTTTCGGGTTTTACCAAAATTCACGTTGTGCTCTTACATTCACCTAGAAGTATTTACTGTGCATTTTGCATGGAAGACCAAAGTAATTTCTCTAATTTCATTCCTGAAAACATTTGTTGGCTTGCCCTGATGTAAGAGAAATACTGCCTGGATGTGCATATGGAGAGGCTTTTCTGGCTCTCTACAAACCCTTGTCTTAGGAAGGATCCCATGTAGACAATTTGATACCTCTCAGAGTGGGATAAATAACAATGAAGATTGATCTGGGAGGACAGAACTCAGATAAAATTAAGGACTGTCAGAAAATCAAAACAATTATCCAGAGGCAAGAGGATCAGGTAAGAGATGAGTATTCTGAGTGAGCTGCATTCACAGTGTTGGTGGCACCATGCTGTTAAGCTGGCAGAACACTAATCAGTCTTACTGTAATACCTTGGCTCAGTCCAGTGAGTTGAAATGGAAAAAAGAGTCTTTGGTTGTGACTGAAAATATTTTCAGTCAGTTTTGATTAGCAGGGCCACATCACAACAGATTTGTTTTTTGGTATCAGACTTCCAGGTACTGAACTGGGATACTGGTGAGTGGAATAGTCTAGTAACAAATATAACTTGGCCAAGTCTGAGAGCTCCTAATTACTGTTCAGTTGCACACAAACCCCAGGAACACTGAAGAGGTGGACTGAAGACAACAACAGAAACAAGTGTGTTCTTGGTGCTGAATTACAGAGGTCTCTATAGTTTTTGAGGAATTTGATTGCTTCATAGAGTGGATTTTTTCATTTCACAAGCACTGTTATTTCCTGTTCCATGTAACTTTGAATGTTGTAAAATGTCTTATTTTTAAGAAGTCTCCTCAGACTGAGAGTTGCACTGATAGTGGAGCTGAAAATGAAGGCAGTTGCCACAGTGATCAGATGAGCAATGATTTTTCTAATGATGATGGAGTTGATGAAGGAATCTGCCTGGAAAGCAATAGTGCAGCAGAGAGGATCTCCAAAGCTGGCAGTGAAAAGGTATGGGAAGCCTGGCTGGTAGAAGGGTGGGCAGGAGGCTGCAAGGGGGACCCAGCTGGAAGGGCTGACCTGCATTCACCACCAGGGCATTCCATGCCAGATTCCCTCTGGGCACCAGCGTGCTCTGCAGGAAATCTGGGGCCTTTCCAAGGTTGCTGTTGTTCAGAGACTGGGGGTGTGCTGAGGAATGCCTTTGCATCACTGCACTATTAATTTTTTCTATGTTTCCTTTATCTATTAAACTGTCATTGTCTCCAAGTAGTTCCCACTTTTGCTCTTCTGATTTTTCTCCACCATCCCACTTGAGGGGAGTAGTGATTGACTGGCTGGAGGGATGCTTTGTTCTTGGCTGGGGTCCACCCACCACAAATGTAAATGATAAATATATAATTCATTCTGACATTGAAGGTGAGGTGAGAGGTTGGAAGTGTGTGAGTTTATTTGAATTTTCAAAAATTGACATTACAACAAAGGAAAAAATTCAACTGATTTGGAGGTCACCTGAGATACATAAGAGTCTTCCCAGCTTGTCAGACTGAGAATTTCCAATAACTTATTTTGCCAGCAGAGCCTTTAACTGAAGATCTGTTTTGCCTTGTGAGCAGTGGTTTTACTTGTGGCCAGCTGTCAAAGGTCTACCAGAGTTAGCTGCAAAGTAGTAGAAGACAATTGGGAAGTTTTGATTAATTTTATAGATGAAGCCAAGGGTCTAAATGTTAAATATTCCTTCAGTCATCTTAATATAAAGGAATTAAATAGCAAGTCAGTCCAGAATAGCAGCCATCCTGCTGTGGGAAATCAGGGTTGGTAGAGATTGCTGATGAACTTGGTTGAGTTTTCATGGAAAATGTTGACCTTTATGGTAATGTCTACAATATGTACTTCATGTATTGTTGTTCAGTGAATTCATTTGAAGTTAGGCCACTAGCTTTCATTCAGTCTTGGTAGAAAGCTTTTTGGCTTCATCTGGTGCTTTTGTAAAGTAACAGTTTTAAAGGCTGACTTGCATGTTAATCTTCACATCTGGCCCTGTTTGTGTTTACCTTGAACCATTTGAGAGGGTGTTTTTGGTATATGTTCCAAATACTGTCAGTCTTAGTTGGAAATGATGAAAAAATTAATTCTAGTCACTTGACTGGAACAAGACCAGAATATTTTATGTGTCTGTAATGCAAGTGGGATGTCCAAGTATTGGCCAGTTGTTTCTTACTGCTTGTTCTCAAGGCAAACAAGCTGTCAAGCCAAGCTTTTTGGTTTGGATATCTTAATAATGGATGTGGGATATGCTGAGAGCATACAGTGTTTCTTCTACATAGTCTAAAAATATCCTTGTAACACTTGTGAATCAGTGTTATTCAGTTTTATTTTTTAATTTATATGCAGCAGTGAAGGCATGTGCTCAGTGCCCCCTATTTCTATCCATTTATCTATGGAAAAAAAAAGGGTGTAAAGCATCAAGTGTGGAGAGGGGTGATAGCAACTAGGCCTAAGCTTTGTAGCTACAAACTGCTGAGTAAAGTTTAGCATAGCAGAGCCTGGTTTTGTTCAGTGCCTATTGCATTAATTAATCTCTATTACACAAATCCACTCTTTGCATCCAACTGTTTACATATCTGGGTTTGTGTCCATTTTTTGAATTTTTTTAAAATTACCATTTGCTTTGCTTTTCTTCAGTGGGTACATTTCACACCTTTTTCTTCTCTCCACAGAGTTCTTTGCTGTATGAGCTCTTTTCTGTCATGGTTCATTCTGGAAGTGCTGCTGGTGGCCATTATTATGCCTGTATAAAATCTTTTAGTGATGATCAGTGGTACAGCTTTAATGATCAGCATGTTAGCAAGGTAAAAATAGTAATCTTTGTTATGTTTTCTACTCATAAATGGACCAATAAGTTTCTGTTTTGTGGTTTTCCTCTTAGCTGCCCATAAAACCCAGTTTCATTATACATATTTCAAGTATTTCCTTGATTTCATCATCTCCTAATGTCCTGCCATATGCATATGTTTCACTCATCAGCTAAACTGATTTCTAGTGGTTTGGAGAGTCTTTATTTATGTATCTATGTATTTCTGTGTGGTGGGGAAAGGAGTGTTTCTCCTTGGCAGTGGTGGTGGGATGGTTCCTAAAGAAGCTGTCATTCATGTACAGACCAGGCTGTATTTCAAATTTTGTCTTCTGTACATGTGAAGAGCATTTCTTGCTTAGAGAAGTGTTTGTAGATCTGTTGCAGTCCAGACTGTGCTGTTAAACCTGTCCAGCTGATGGAGGTGTTGCAGCTATCATCCATAGGTACTACTGCAATCAGGAAACTTGGTCTCTTTCTCTAAGTTCCCACTTTAAAAATAAAAAAGTATGTTTGCATTCATTGTAAAATGGAGAGCCAAATCGCTTTGAAATTGTTTTTGGAAGTCAGCAAATAAGCAAAAATAAATTATTAATATAGTGTGTTGTGTAATGCCATGTTTCCTTGTGAGAATAAATGCATCTCGATTGCTGCAAGTTTCTCAAATAATCATTACATTGATTTTCTGTTAGATAACTCAGGAAGATATTAAGAAAACATATGGAGGATCTTCTGGAAGCAGAGGATATTATTCCAGTGCTTTTGCTAGGTTAGTATTACTGTGATGTTACTTTTCTTTCTGGTAGTGTTTTAGTGTAATGCTATGAATGGCCAAGGTGCATATGCCTAACATGTTACATTAAAAGTATTAGCAGATGCTTCAGGTAGTTGTAAGAAGTACCCTGACTGCTGTTTCAGATCATTAAAATAGTGTGATATTTATTTTTGAAAATCATTCTTGGTTAGTGTGTGACTTAGATATGATATAGCTCCTTACTGAAAGATAAAGAAACCAGAGCAGCTTCTGAAGCCAATATTGTCTCCTGGGTGATAAATTCACTGTCTCTTCTCTTCCCCCAGCTCAACAAATGCTTACATGCTGATATACAGACTGAAAGATCCAACAAGAAATGCAAGTAAGTTCAACAGCTGTATTTGCAAAAGGTGTTCTTTTTTTTTTAACTTAAATGTTGCATGTTGTGGTTTTGTTTGTTGTTATGAAACAATGTCATAAAGTACACTAGCCTGCACGAAGTGCAGTATTTATTTTATCATAATATAGATGGTACCTTGAGACTTTTATTATCAACTAATTCACTTTCTGGAAGAGTATTTGCACTTATTGTAAAAATGGATTAAGTGCAGTCATCAGCTTCAGTATATTTACTTCAGAAAAGCTTTACTGGTACTGGAATTTTTTGCTACTGTTGTCTTCTTGTGTTGCTGATAACATAAGCAAGGGGAATAAAAGACTGACTTCAGTATAATTTAAATAATTTAAAAGAGAACAGGGCATGGTGTAGTGGGAAATTTCTGTGGAAAAAGAGTGGGGTGAAAAGGCAAGAAAGATAACTCAAATATACCTGTAATGCCTAAAGGTGGAAAAACTATTTTTTAAAAACTATTGCTTTGTTTTTACTGGCAGAGTTTCTTGAGGCACATGAATATCCAGAGCACATTAAACAATTGGTACAGAAAGAGAGAGAATTAGAAGAACAAGAAAAGAGGCAACGTGAAATTGAACGCAACACGTGCAAGGTTAGAATTTCTGCTGGACTGAGTAACAACACATTGCTAGTGGGAAATGTTTCTACAGTAAATAGTGATTTTTTTACTACAGTTCAAGGGCTCCTTTGTGATAAATGTTTGCACTAACAATTCTTTTAAACGAATTGCACACCTGTTGGAAAGCTGTACATAGTGCAGGCATCTGTTAGAGGCATTCACCAGACATTTTTGTTGAATTAATGTATTACATGTGGATTTGAATTTGTATTAAAACCAAAACAACTTAGCACTTATTTTAAGCAAAATTACGTACAAAGAACGTGTAATGCTGCACATTGTGTTTTGTACTGTTAAATCTTTTCATATTGTGACCCTTCACTTTGTGCAATGTTATTATTTCTTAAACTAATTCTAAATAGTTACTTGGCAAAAAGAGCAGAATTTTTTCAAACCCTAGATTTAATGGCAAAGAAAATTGGATCTCAGTGCCTTACAAGCATGGCAGTCAGCTGCTCTATCTATGAATTAAGTCATTTTCTGAGGAAGTTCTCTCATTGCAAAATGTGTAACTCTCCATGCGAAAAAGGAATTTCACATTCATTGTTCATGTGTGCATTTGGCTTTGGAGCATTTTTGCTCACTGCCTGTGCCCACAAGATGTTCTGGTTACAGAAGCTGTACCCTAGCTGGGAGAAAGATTCAGATGCACACAAATCCCTCATGTGCCTTTGACATATAAGGAAACTATCCCACAGCTGAAGCAGAGCTAAAGGTGTATTTCGTATGGATATGGTGTTTTCAACTTCAATGGAAAGACATTTGAAAATGCCTTCATGATAATTTTTCTTCCTTTTGTATTGCATAGATTAAATTATTCTGCATGCATCCTACCAAGCAAATAATGATGGAGAACAAATTGGAAGTTCATAAGGACAGAACGCTGAAGGAAGCTGTGGAAATAGCTTACAAGGTATACCATGTGTAACAGAATAGTTAAATTGTTTGTGGTGATTTCTGCTTTGTGTCTTCAGATTTTTAATTTGTAATACTGTGGGGGTGTTTGAGAGGGCTTGGCTGTGGGTATTTTTTGGGGGGTTGGTTTTGGAGGCTGCTTCTTGGGAAGTTCTGTGTACTGGGGTTTTTGGTTCTGTTGTTTTTAAAGGTGTTCTAGTTTGCCATTATTGACAAAGTTTTCTACCAGTAGCCATCAGCTGATTGCTGATGGGAGTGATGCAGCCTGCCCTTGTAGAAGGCAGTATGATCTGGCATACCCTTATTTTAAACTCAGACAGTGAGAGTTGCTGTTAACTCACTATGGCCTCAGCAAATTGAAAGAATTCTGAACACTTTTATTGGCATTGCAGTAAAAAACCTTGTATTAGATACATAATAACAGAGTTCTTGAGAATCTTCCTGGGTAGCTAATTCAGTAACAGGAATGAACACCAAGGCCTGTTTGATCTCTGCCTTCCTCAAACAGGTGGGGGCTGAAGACATCAATTTTTGCTCACCTACTTGTACTCTTTGCTTCTTGCTGTGTATGTTTTTGGCTAGGAGAGCACCAGCAAGGCACTTGCATATTTGGGGTGTGCTGACATCTTCTTGAGATGCACAGTTAGTGGATGTGACTCCCTCCAGCCTCTAAGATGCCATCTGGTAGACATGATAGGCAATGTGTTCCTCTGAAAATACTTCTGGGAAATGTCTTCATGTGCTTCTGTACATACTTTTCAAAATTCCTTCTTTTCTGCATTTTCATGCAGGCTTCTACTTGAATTTGGAAACATGTATATATATTGCATGTATAAATGCATATATAACATGTATCTATATTGCAAAATATCTGTGATGTGTTTTCTAAAACCACAATGGCTGTTGTGAATTCAAGGGGTTCCTGGGTGTACACACAGTGAGGTATTTCTAGCTTGCAGGGTAAGAACTAAACTCAGAGCTAAGCTGTTGCTGATGTTAGGGGGGTTCTGTGTGTGCACATTGCAGCTGATGGATTTAGAAGAGGCTGTTCCCTTGAGCTGCTGTCGCCTTGTCAAATATGATGAGTTCCACGATTACTTGGAGCGCTCGTACGAAGGAGAAGAGGATACCCCAATGGGTTTGTTACTTGGAGGGGTCAAGTCAACCTACATGTTTGACTTACTGTTGGAAACAAGAAGGCCTGACCAAGTTTTCCAGTGCTATAAACCTGGTGGTAAGAGATATAATTGTAATATATGCTTTTAGTCTATCCTTATCTATATTGTGTGATGGCACAAACACAGAGCTGTAAAACAGCTTCAGTGTGAGGTGTTGCAAGAAAAAAAAACCTAGATTTTACAGTCAATATTCAGAACTACATAATGTCCTGTGCTGCTGACTTTGCTTCTAGTTGAAGCAGGTCTGAGGTATACTAAAATTTGTCAAACTGGAAGGATTTTTCTTTTTTGGTATTAAGTTTGATCAAAAATGTAATTCTGAAATTGGACTGCTTTTTGAGTTTTCACTATTTGTATTTAATGCAGCCCCTTAATTATTACATCAGACAAACATTCATGTGTTTTCTTTGTCTGTTGAATTTTCTCTGTGTATATATGTGACTTTGTTTTCTTTTTTTCTCCTTCCTGCAGAGGTCATGGTAAAGGTTCATGTAGTCGACCTGAAGACTGAATGTGTTGCTCCTCCAATAAGTGTGCGAGCTTATTTGAATCAAACGGTGTCAGAGTTTAAACAGCTCATTTCAAAGGTACTTTACAGTCCTTATGGACTTATGTTACAGAGTTTTCATTTGTTGTTGCTGTCAAGTGTCATAATTTCCATACTTCAAATGAGAGCCTGCACCTCTTGCAGACCATGCTGTGAGTCCTGTCCAGCAGGGTTCAGTTAGAAGCTCAGCTTAGAAGCTGAGTTTGTGCATGTGCTCACTCCTGCTGAGAGCAGCAGGCTGCTTCTTGCTTCCATGCAGAGTTAGTACCTTCAGCATCCTCACTGAGAGTCCAGCTGGTGACACAACTAATGAGCTGTTACCACACAACTGAACCTAAGTGTAACTTCCCCCCAGCTTTAGCATTTGACACCCAACATCCAAAGCTGTCCACGTCCACATTACAATCCTTTTCTTCCCAGTAGCCCCGTGTTACCAAGATGCAAATTGATTTTTACATGGTTTGAAACCCAGGGACATTACTGCTTCCATTGCATTGGAAGACAGAGATTGAATTTGCACATTTCTGTATAAAATAATTCAGTAGTTGGTGTAAGTTCATAGTATTTGTTATAAAATATGATTCCAGGAATTTGAGTTCAGTCTTAAGAATTAAGTGAATACTGTGCAAAACCTGTTGTTCAAGAATATTTTTAGTTATATTTTTAGTTTTCAGTTGGTTCATACATTAAAGATAAGACCATTGTCATAAATGATTTTCCAGTTTTCTGCAAAGCCAGGCCATTTTATGCTTCTGACCTTTTGGAAATACTGACACTTGCTACATATTAAAGGGTGGAGGAAAGGCACTGGGACTGAACAGGTTTGGGAGATCTTCCCCCTGTGTTCTCTTTTGCCATTTCCAAGTTGATGAACAAACCTGCTCCTTTCCCAGTGAATAATCCCAGAAATGCAGCAGCTTTCCTTTCCCAGTGAATAATCCCAGAAATGCAGCAGCTTTTTCAATTTTGAAGGCATTTGTGATGCCCATGTTCTGTCCCTGTCCCTGTCCTGCTTTAGGCCACACACCTGCCCGCTGAAACCATGCGGGTGGTGCTGGAGCGCTGCTACAACGACCTGCGGCTGCTGAACGTCTCCAGCAAAACTCTGAAAGCTGAAGGCTTCTTTAGAAGCAACAAGGTACCTCCTCTGCTTTTTGAATTGTTCATTCCTTGTGTTTGTGGTTCCCTGTTGTGTTATAAAAGGCATGGACAAGAATTGATAATGGATAAGTGTCCTGGATTTTGCTCTGTAGTGTGTGGGTTTCTGTGCCTGCTACAGTGGTGCTGGTGAATACTCTAGGCAGTTTATGAAACAAAATGTGCATAGGAGAGAGTGGACTGAGGATCAGACATGTGGCTGTTGCTCTGGTTCAGATGATGCTGAGCTTAACAGCCTTGTGAAGAACACTGTTAAAAGTCAAGCGTTCTTAGGGAGCAAACTATGAAACCTGCTGTGGATGTGTTTGCTAAAAACACCTGAACAACTCTACCTGCTCTTAGTATTATTAAACTTCTTAAGAAACAAATATCAAAACCAAAAGCAAGGTTTCATTGGGTTTCTATCCTGAATTCAGTAGTTTTCAATGTGAAGATTCCCCCTGGACAATTTACATTATTTTTTCGAAAAAGACTTTTAATAAATATTTCCAGTAATAATTGCATGATGCACTCAGAAGAAGAGTAACTTAGCACTCAAATAACTTTAACATTTTAAATGCATACATTGCCCTTTTTTACTGCTGTAGAAATAGCCCATCTTTTAGCACATTTTGCACATCCTCTGTCTCTGATGTTGAAGCTCAATGTTAAATCATCTTGATGAAGGAAGATTAAGGAAGACATGGATGGCTCACAGCTGAGCAGAACAGTGGCACTGAGTTGCTATTCAGTTACTTAGAGGCCTTTCTCAATCAATGTTGCTACAACATGGAGCCCTTTGACAAAGGGAAGAGAGCCATTTAATTTGCACTATTGTTGAACATGTATACATTTACAGCTTCTTATGACACTGTACTAGAAAGCAAAGACACAGTGTGCTGCAGTGGTGGGTCTCATTGCTGCCATAACAGTGCTGTGCACGTGGAGTGATCCATGAATCCACTTCTGGATGTGTTTCCTGCAGCTTGTCAGTCTGCTTACAGTTCACTGCAGTCTTAAACATGGTTATGAAAACAAGGAAAAGTGAAATCATTATTATACTGCAGACTCCTTGGTCTGTCTTTTTCTAAGCGTGTATTTTAACATTTTGATAAAAGGTGATGTTTCTTGATGGCATTATTTCTAATGTGTGCTCAACCCCGTGTTTGCTGTTGTTGCATTTATTTAAAAGAACACTACATGGTCCAACACTTGTTTCCTGTTCAGGTGTTCATTGAAAGCTCCGAGACCTCAGACCGCCACGTGACGTACACGGACTCGCAGCTGTGGAAGCTTCTGGATCGCCACGCAAACACCATCAGACTGTACGTGTCACTGCCAGAGCAGGCTCCTGGCTCTCAGCTCCGACGGGCCCTCTATCAGAAGTCTGCTGGGGCTGCAGGCAACTTGGAGGAACCTTGTGAAAGAGTAAAAGGACCTGTAGGTAATATGAAATCCGTAGAGGCGATTTTGGAAGAAAGCACTGAAAAACTTAAAAGCTTGTCCCTGCAGCAACAGCAGCAGCAGGAGGGAGATAATGGAGACAGCAGCAAAAGCACAGAAGCCAGTGATTTTGAAAACATTGAGTCACCTTTAAATGAAATAGACTCTTCAGCATCAGCAGAAAACAGAGAACTTGACAACCAAATTCAGGTTTCTGATCCAGAGAATCTGCAGTCCGAGGAGCGGTCGGACTCGGATGTCAACAACGACAGGAGCACGAGTTCGGTGGACAGTGACATCCTCAGCTCCAGCCACAGCAGTGACACTCTGTGCAACGTGGACAATGCCCCCCTGCCCCTGGCCAACGGGCTGGATTCCCACAGCATCACCAGCAGCCGGCGCTCAAAGGCCAATCAGGGCAAGAAGGAAACCTGGGACACAGCAGAAGAGGATTCTGGAACAGACAGTGAATATGATGAAAGTGGCAAGAGCAGAGGAGAAGCACAGTATATGTACTTTAAATCAGAGCCCTACACTGCAGAGGAGGGTTCAGGAGAAGGGCAAAAATGTATGTATTCTTTTTTAAGTGTCTTAAAAGAATTCTATGGGTTTTACTACTTAATTTATGTGCTGTGTTAAATAAGTCTAATGGCAGCATTGAAAAACTTGATTATAATGTCAAATTATAGCTAATGGAAGTGCTGACAGGATGTGATGTTCAGCAAAAATCTATTTTGATTTTATTATAAGTGATTACATATTTGAAAAGTGTCTTGCTCTTTTGTTTCTAAGAAAATGAACCTCTGCTTAAGTGTATGGATGGTGTTCCCTGGAGAGCAAGCTGAGCTGCCTTCTAGTGAAAGGATCATAGTTGCATCTGCTGCTGCTGATTCACCTGTTTCAGAATGCACTTATTTAATGTGGTTAAAACAGCATATTTCTGTTACCATTTAGGCTAACAAACCTGAAAAGCCTTAGTCATTTGACTGTAAAGATAATTCAAATATACTTGATATTGATGATTTAATTCACTAACTGAAATACAGTGGGTACAGTGGTTCATATGGCTGACATGAAAGTATCCAAACAAGTGCAGTATAAGAGCCTAAGTGGTATATAATTGTCATAGAAAATAAATAATTTCAACAACACTCTGTACCTGCATGTGCTTTATAACTAACAGAATAATAATAGAAGAATAATAGGATGTAAGATAAATATTTTCAAAGGCAAAGGCTTTCATGTCAATCCAGAAATCTGATTGTAATAATAATAGATAAGGAAGAGTTTCTCACAGAGAAATTGATTTGCATCTACTGAAGCTTTGATAAAATGACTCCTTTAGCTTGGAATGGTCTTTGTTCAGGGCTAATTCTGAACTGCTTTCATTTTTCCCTGTTCTGTTTTGGTTGGTCTAGTTGGATTCAGGAACTACTTGTTTGTGGTGATTTTGATGTTATCATAGTACACATAACAATTATCCTGAGGGGAAAGCTTGCTTTTATTTTTAATATAATTCAAATAATTTATTTGTTCACTTCAGTATTCTGGATAATTTATTCTAGAGTGTCGTGAAGTTACATAATCGTGATATAGTTTGTAGTGTAGTACAAATTTCATGTATTAAGAAAAACAATTTCTAAAGGTAAACTATTCCCTTTACATTCCAGAATTTAATGTTACTATAGTTTTTCCTTAATTACAACATTATTCCATGAAAAAGTCCCTTAATCTGGATTTGAGCTTGTCTTGTGATAGCCTGTGGCCTTCCAGAACACAGAATTGACCTTTTTAATGCTGAAAGCCTGGAAGGAATATAGAAGGGGTTGGGTGGCCTGTGCCCAGCCAGTCCCAGCACCAAAGCAGCTCCCTGTCCTATGAGGCAGAGAAAGCTGGAGGAGGATTTAGCAGTTGCTCCATGGAATTCTGCTTGTTTTCTCAACTGCTGTGTCCCCCAGAAATATCTGCCCATAACCACTTAAAATATAGAAAAGTTTTTAAAGGTTATGATAACATCATTAGATAAAGTGTAAATGTAGCCAGTAACCATAATTCAGGCTTTTCAGTACTCTTGCTGCAAGTGCTAACTCTGAATATATGGAAATTGTATGTGAGTGTTTTTTTTGTTGTAGCAAGGTGTTTCATATCATTTTTATCTTTATTTTTGCTTAGGGCTGATGGTGCATGTTGATAAAAGAATTACACTGTCTGCCTTCAAGCAACACTTGGAGCCTTTTGTTGGAGTTCCATCTTCTCACTTCAAAGTCTTTAGAGTCTATGCCAGCAATCAAGAGTTTGAGAGTGTTCGGCTGAATGAGACCCTTTCATCATTTTCTGATGACAATAAGGTTGTTTAGAAGTTATTTTGAATCATTGAAAGTATATTGGTACAATATAGATAAAGTTAATTTGTAACAGGTGAAAGAATTCTTTTTGGTCTTGGTAGCCCGTTACAAAACACAATTCTGATTTTGATACCAGTTCTAACAGATACTCCTTTTGCATTCTAGATAACTATTAGACTTGGAAGAGCCCTTAAGAAGGGTGAATACAGAGTCAAAGTCTATCAACTCTTGGTAAATGAGCCTGAGGTAAGGCATTGGATGTTTCAATGCTGATTCATGAAAATATTGGTGTGTGCCTTGGCCGAGGTTTTGCTTCGAAATCTTGGGAAAAAATGAAACTCCTTTTCTTCATATTTCTCCACAAGGGATATAGAAAGGATTTAGAGAGGAAGTTAAGAGATTGTTTCTGTTCCAAGTAAGCAGTTGGAATGTGATTTACACTGTCTCTCAAGTGTCTCTGTTTCTGTAGTGTAAATGGAGGACAAGTGAATTGTTCCTTTGTTTCCCTTAAATGTGTGACAGTCATGTAGCCTTCTCTCCAAAGAAGAAACTGTTTGCTTGTGGCTGTGGTTTCCAGTGATGCTGAACTGATCTAATTCATCCCATTCATGTGCTGCAGATAGTGCTGGTCAGGAGGGTTATCTGGATAATGGTCCCTCTGCATAAGGCAAGGCTGAAACAAAAGTGCCTCCTGCAGTAAGGCAGCTCATAAGCTTGTTACATCTTCTGGGACCTGAAAAATACAGAAGTGGTTATATAGATTGTGGACTGGATAGATTGCAGTCTTTACAAGTTGACTTTGTATGCACTTCAATTTTATTTTTTGGACAAAAATGCAGATGTATTAATAATGGATAAGAGACTAAGCTGAACTGCTAAAGCAAGGAAGAAGATAAATTTAAAAGTAACTTCCATGGATGGAGCTGTCTCTGATCATGAAAGCCAAGCAAATGGCATTTTTATGATGATGTGGCTTATTTAATTTGAAAGCTCCTTTGCCATTGTGTGGAATGTGAATGTGATGGTTAGCATTAACAGCACAGGCAGGCAGAGGGTTGGAGTGTCCTGCCAAAGGGCTGCTGCTACACTAATTAGTTCCACCCCATATTAGTGAATTCATTGCCTGCCTTGTTAACAAGAAGCTTGCTGAACTTTTTGCCATGTGGATGGGACTGGTCACAAGGCATAAACAGCGGTACAGTTTTCTGTTTGAAAGAATTCTGTCCTTTATCTCTTTTTATTTATGTTCACAGCCATGCAAGTTTCTTCTAGATGCAGTTTTTGCTAAAGGAATGACTGTCCGACAGTCCAAAGAGGAGCTGCTTCCTCAGCTTCGAGAACAGTGTGGCCTAGACTTGACAATTGACAGGTAAACCTGATGAAATATCATTTTAAAACGTGTTTGGGGATTTCTTTCCTCTTGTGAAGAAAGAAAATAATGAAAGAAGCAGAAATAAATTGCTGTGGTCTTTGAGTCAGTTTGTGAATACAAACACTAATTCAGCAATTCTTTACTTTCATCTCACACAAAATGAATTCTGTAGGGGATAACATTGACATAGAATTGCCTGCAATATATCTGCAGCTTGAGATCTCTCTAATGATGATTTCCTTCAGAAAGGGAGATATTAAGTTTTTAAAAAAGCCACCCGCTCTCTACATGCAAGCCCAGCACAGATCACTGCAGCAAACTGCTTGTGCAGCATCACTGTGTGTGTGCACAGCACTGATCTGGGCTGTCTGCCCTTTACCATAATTGGGTAATCCCTAATTAGGAAATGGTTTTCTTCCTTTAAATCCCTACATATTTCCTGCATTGAACAAGTGCAATACAGAATTGTTTCCCTTGTGTTTGTGGATGATTCAGCACTAAGCCAGCAGTGACACCCTGCTGTCAGGATTTCTTCTGAACGTTGAACTTGTTCCTGTTAAACTTCACCAAGCCTTGAATCAATGAGTTGTAGTATTTCAGTTTTGTCAGAAAATACTCAGTTTTGATCTCTGCCAGTGCTAAGTGTTCATGAGCAGATAGAAACTCACTGGGGTTTTTTGTGATGTATTTATAGGTTTCGCCTACGAAAGAAAACCTGGAAGAATCCAGGCACTGTGTTTCTGGATTATCATATCTATGAAGAAGATATCAATATTTCCAGCAACTGGGAGGTCTTCTTAGAAATACTTGATGGTAATGATTTATTTTTAAATTAGTATTAGTGATGACTAGGTAGCTGAAATATGTGCATGCAGATACATAATGCATTTGTATAATTTAAGTTGGCACAGCAGTTCAGTCATTTAGTAATTTTCAGACAGGATTGAAAACACTTCTGTCAAGGAATTTGGAACCAAAGCTTCTGTTCATCAAAAGAATTTTGGAATCAAAGATTAGAGAGCAGAATGTTTCTGAAATTCTGCTTAAATATAATTTAAATTATGCCATTTCTTAAGCATTCCTTTGCATATACACTTAAAATTTTGATTCTGAATTCAAAAGTAATTTAAGGGTAAGAAAAATAGGCCATGCTCTTTGGCCTCTAGATTAACAGGTACTGCAGTTATTGTATAGATGAGGAATGTGAATTCCATTCACTCAGGAATTTTCTTCCTAGGCATACCTGGTTTAAGAAGTCTCACTTAGCTCCTAGTCAAGTATTTTGGGAGCTGTGTTCAATTCTGGTATTTTCAGTTTTAATAGAATTATGCCAATGAATGTATCAAAATTTGAAATGAACCTGGAGATTCAGGAAGCCTGCAGATTCCTATGGACATATGTATCAGCTCCTGCTGTAGTTCAGACTTTACAGTTCAAAATTTTTATTAAAAAATTTTGTTCAGCTCCTGCTGTACTGTTTCTGTAGTGAGTAGGTCTTGGAGATACAGCTTCAGACACTGGAGCCCACCTAACTCACCTTGCAGATCACAGGGCTTCCAAGTGTTCTGCAAGTTTCCACCAAAACAAGCATGTAATGTTAGACATAAATGTCTAATCCTCATGTTCTGCATGCTAGATGATAAAATTATAGGCTAATTAAAAATAAAAAATCAATCAGCCCTTGGATATCATTTCTGCTTATCTAATTGTAATATAAACAGTATTGTTCCATCAGCCAGAGACAGCTCTGAAACCTGGAACAAGGTATAAAAAGGCTGGAGGCAGCATATACTAAAACTCTTGAAGGTGGTGGGTGAAAAGATTATTTCAGTAACAAGTGTAGAATTGGTGAGGGAAATCTAGAAGTGAAAAGGGAAAAGCTTATTTTGGTAAAGGAGGTGAAGCACATGAAGGAATACCAGATAGCTGAGGAAGGGCTTGTGCAGATGCCAGATCTGGAGTCAGCCTCTGGTTAGGGGGATAAATCTGCCATGGATAACTGAGCTGGGCTTTATGGCAACTGCCCTATGGCTTCAAAGAGATTCTGCCCATGAAAAATTCATTCATAGGAGCTGGTAACAGAAAATTTCAACTAAATCATAGTCCTTTCCTCTTCCCCTTTTTCACAAGTGAACTGCTTGCAGCACGCTGGGTTACTTGATTTGTGCATGTATCTCTAGGGCAGTCTTCCATATTAAAGTATCTTTAAGCTATGCTCTAATTTAAAATAGGATATTTTGCAGTGTTAATACAAAAAATTTCTCTTTCTTCGCTAGGAGTAGAAAAGATGAAATCCATGTCACAACTTGCTGTTTTATCAAGACGATGGAGGCCGTCAGAGATGAAATTAGATTCTTTCCAGGAAGTAGTACTAGAAAGCAGCAGTGTTGAAGAACTAAAAGAGAAGGTAAAATGTGTAATATGATGCAAGTTTCTTGTGATGACCAAGAGCCTTATTGATGTTCTCTGGTGGGAAGCACAAGGGTGTCACAACCCCAAAAATCTTGTTGCATGGTGATTATTTTTCCCTGGGAACTGATAACCTATCCCATCCCATTACCAAACCACATATTTCTTAGTTTCACCTAATGATCTGGTCTGAAAGTATCTGAGTGAATACATGCAAAAAACAGAAGTC
The DNA here is from genome assembly GCF_047830755.1 of Zonotrichia albicollis. Classification (NCBI taxonomy): domain Eukaryota; kingdom Metazoa; phylum Chordata; class Aves; order Passeriformes; family Passerellidae; genus Zonotrichia; species Zonotrichia albicollis. The sequence continues at coordinate 54,845,169 of NC_133824.1, forward strand.
ACATCTTGAAGTTTAAGCAGCTTAATAGCACCTTTGTCCCTTATAAAACACACATGAAAGAAAAGCTGAGCTATTGCCCCAAAAGAAAAGAAAAGAAAGAAAAGCTGAGCTATTGCCTCTTGGTGTTTTTTCAAGCTCATGTTTTGTTATTCCAAAATACCAAACCTTTCAGCCTCCTCTTATTTGAATTTGACAACTGTTGCTGTATCAAGTAGGCTGAACTATGTTTTGGTTGGAAAGAAGTGTGGCTGTGGTATTGTTTGGTTTTACTCAAGGTCAGGGTGATCTAACAGGTAAGCAGACCTGTGTCATGCCAGCAGAAATCTGAAACTGTTTTGTTAATTCAATGTATCACAGGATTCCACACTTGGAGAAATGTTTATTTGTACATGGCAATACCCAATTGTTAGGAGGCCATCTTGGATGTTGAGGCCAGTAAAAATGGTGGTGTCAGTGACCCTGAGAATTCATAAATTAGGGGTGGTAGTTCACAGGCTGGGTTTGTGTTGTACAGATTAAGCTATGGGCTGCTTTCTTGCATTCCTCAGGTAGAAATGAAGTCATAACTACAGGTTCTTGCATGCAGTCAAGAATTCCTCCTCACTTGTGTCTGAAGAAGGAGTTGGCTGCCTTGTTTTCTTGCCTTAAGAATTGATGTGCAGGGAGCAATTTTCTTTCTTAAAGTTCTGGTAGGAGTGCAGGTGTGTGCAGGTGGGTTTAGCCATGCATACATTCCAGCTGTGCCTCTCCCAGATTGACTGGATAACACCTTCCATGTGGCACAGGGTTACACTTGAGGCACTTGGTCTCTCTGTATCTTGGAACTTGAATGTTATGAATTAATTGTTTCTATGAACTTTTTTTGTCTCCCCTTTAGTATTAAGAGAAGTGTGATGAAATACTGTCACAGCAAGCGTCACTTGTGACACACTGGTAACGTCAGAAATGTTAAGAATGTGTACTTGTCACTTCAGTTTTGTGCATTGGAGGACTTGCAGATAATTCCACTTCTAGACTTGGCAGCTGTTCACTTTATGTAGTCACTGTAATGTTGCTTTGGAATAGTATTAAATCTACCATTTCTCTTCACAGCTAAGTGAAATAAGTGGAATACCCTTAGAAAACATTGAATTTGCAAAGGTAAGTAAAATTTTATGGTTTTTTACCCTTTAATAGCACAGATGTGTGATTGAGTTTTATTGTATTCACTGAGTAATTGCTTTTTTCAGGGTAGAGGAACCTTTCCCTGTGACATTTCCATACTAGAGATTCATCAAGACTTGGACTGGAATCCAAAAGTATCTACATTGAATGTCTGGCCCCTGTACATTTGTGATGATGGTGCAGTAATATTTTATAGGTATGTATTTCATTACAGTATAATAAACAGTGCAAAAAAACCTCCTGTGGTTAACATTTGTGGGGTGATGTAATGGACAGGAACATAAAATACTCTTTGTTACCTTAAAGAAAAGGTTTGAAACATTCAGCTGAAATATTTGTGCTCCTCAGCTTCCTAAAAGCCTGAATATTAATTAAGGTTAAGAAGACAAGAACTGTGTCTTTTTACTCAATCCTCCCTCCTGAACCACTGAAATTAAAGCTAGTTGTTATGCTTGAGTGTGTATCTGGATTTAATTTCTTAAAATAGAACCATATCCCGTGTGGAGTTAGTGAGAGTCTTGCTGTAGGTTTTGGAGAGCAAGGATTTTATTGTCTGAGTTTATTCCTTTGAGAAATTAGTATGGATTCTTTTTAAAAAGCCTGTTATGCTAAAAATTCTGTTAATGTGGGAAATGTTGATCAGCTGAGGGCAGGAGTTGAGGACTGAGAGCTTGAATATTGTCATTCTCCTAAACTTGGTGGGGCAGCCTCATGGACACATTGCTGTGGAAATTTGCATAATTGCATGTGAGGTGGGGAAAACCAGCTGGTTAATAATGTGCTGGTCCTGACGAAAATGACCTGGGAGAACATCTGGTGAGGGCTGGCTGTCACTGCTTCCAGCTGTTGGCACTGAGACCAAAAGCAAAGCAGAGCTGAGGTTGTCTGTAAAGAACAGGAGTAATGTAAGGGAGATGGAGGAGCATGGGCTTGTTTCTTGCCCTGGTTTGTAGTCAGGCAGAACACTGAATGTTTCTGCTGGAAAAGCAGGTTTGGACACATTGCCTGTTCCTGCAGAATAAAGCAATCCCTAAGAAATATTATGCTTAGCTGTGGTTTTTATTAAGTTGCTCCAAGCTGAAAAAAAACCCCAGAAGTCTACTTGTGGTTACTGTATTGATCTGAATTTGAACATATGTTTACATTTTAGGGATAAAACTGAAGAATTAATGGAATTAACAGATGAGCAAAGAAATGAACTGATGAAAAAAGAAAGCAGCAGACTCCAGAAAACTGGACACCGGGTAACCTACTCTCCCCGTAAAGAAAAAGCACTAAAAATTTATCTGGATGGAGCACCAAATAAAGATTTGACTCAAGACTGATACTTGCTATAGCATTTTCCCTGGGGAATTTTTTTTGTTTCCAATCAAAAGGTTCACTACTACTGTGTAGTGCCATTACGGCAGGACATTCATTAGGTGTAAAGCGCTGACACCAGCACAGCCGGGCGGGGCCGGCCGCAGGCAGCGCCCGCTGGCCACCGTGGGACTTGGAATCATGTTGTGCACTAGAGTCACATGTACTGTAAAGCTAAAAGGGATGTGCAAATAAAAGATTAGAACTCAAAAGTGGGCGGGGAGGGAAACGAGTGGAAATTGTTGAGGACAGTGTGCACATAGTAGCTAGTGAAACTAGCCTCCAACAGGATACTCATAGCTTAATAATAAAAGCTGTGCAAAGGCCATGAAAGAATCCTTTTCTCTGTTTGTTTCACTGATACACGCATTACCTCATCAGAGAGTCTGGAGTAGATGTTAACTCATTGGTTCTAGGACAGCGGCGGGGAAGGGCCGGGCGTGGGAGTGCTGCAAGTGTCAGGTTTTAGAATATTCTTCCATAAAACAGGGGGTCAGAGAGTGCCTGCAGGAAGCTGCTGGCAGGCCTTGTTTGTTTGCAGAAGTGCTGTTGTAAGGTAAAGTGGTTTTTAATAGGTTACCGATGAGCAGCTCTAGTGTATTGCGTTCAATGTGTAAATAAAATCTGCCCTATCCATTTACCAGAACTGCAGTTCAGCTATTTACCATGCTATTCTTTACACATATCAACATTCATTGTGTACATTTGGAAGTATAGTTGCCTATTTAAATTTGTATTCATTTTATGTTTGACGATGCTGGGTACTTTAGGGTTGTACTTCCCCTTGTTAATGAAGTTTCTGTTCTGTTCTGCTACTTTTTGTACATTTTGTTTTTAAGACTATTACAAGTTTGCATCTTCTCCACCTGCTGAAAGTCGGTTTATTTTTTCCCAGAGTTGATTCCATAGCTCTATGTAGTCAAATATTGGGGCAACCTCTTAACACCTCAACGTACGAACTCGGTAGTTCAGGCTGTGGTGCAAAGACTGATGCAGTCAACATGATTTCATTGCAAAGCCTAGGAACAGCAAGTTTTTGCTTTGGTCCATAAAGATCAATAGAGAACAATTCTCCATAGTTTTTGGAAAAACCACCTAATTTATAACAATCAAAAGATTTTGGTAAACTTTTTCATGCCAGATGCTGTTTACAACAATGAACATGCCAATAAAACATTTGTTCATTCTGTTGTGTTATTTTAATCATTAAATGCTGTGTGTTTTATTTTAAAAATTATGGAATTGTTTCATGGAAATACAGACTTCCCAAGGCAGTGGTGGAATTGCAAGGCTGTGTGTTTGTGTGTACGTGCACACCCCATCCATGTACAGAGTGTGGCAGGAACTGGTTCATGGCCTGGCTGCTGCTCCTCTTTACATTCACACCACACTTTGCTTCAACTCTGAGTTTCCTTTCCCAGAACTCAATTTCTCACCAGTGGAACCTCCAAGTTCCAAGTATGACTGGCAGCTAAATTCTGCTCCAGTGGGCAAGGGATGTTCAGTAACAGAACCTTCAGTTCTTCCTTGCAGCAACCTAAAAACGCTGAGGGCTGTGGCAGCTGGGGAAGCAGGCACGGCACAGAGGCATTCCCTAAAAACGTGGGGGATGTGGCAGCTGGGGAAGCAGGCATTGCCCAGAGGCATTCCCTAAAAACGCTGAGGGCTGGGGAAGCAGGCACTGCAGAGGCATTCCCTAAAAATGCTGAGGGCTGTGGCAGCTGGGGAAGCAGGCATTGCCCAGAGGCATTCCCTAAAAACGCTGAGGGATGTGGCAGCTGGGGAAGCAGGCATTGCCCAGAGGCATTCCCTAAAAACGTGTGGGATGTGGCAGCTGGGGAAGCAGGCACTGCAGAGGCATTCCCTCATTATTCCTCTGTGTACTGGGCTGTGCTGCCTCTTGGCCAACACAGGTGAGGTTGGAAGTGGGGGCAAAGGGAGCAGAGAGGGAAATGCCATCCCCTGGGTAGGGAACTTCACTGAACTACCAATTACTACAGGTAGAGACTGGTAAAGCATCCTTAGAGCTTTTGGAAGAGAGAAATGGATCAAGAATTTTCCTCAAACTCAGGTATTTGGAGAGGCAAAAATGTAGAGATCAAATCTGGGGATGGCAGCACCAAGAACCTGAAAGGAGAATAGTGTCCTTAAGAGGGCAGCATTTACAGAGTTACTGCTCTCATGGATGTGGTTTGAAACAGGAAAATAAAAGTGGCATTTAATTCCTTCTCTTTGGGGAGAAGGGGCTGTCTAAAGCACAAAGTAATAATAATAATAATTTTATTAGGGATAGAAAGGGAGGGTAGACCCAGTGAACTCTCAGAGATGATGTCTGTGTGTGTGTGTGTTGGTGTGAGAATGGGTTGTAGAATCCTTAAACCACAACTAAGATAGTTACAATGAAATATTATCCTCCCTGTTTATAATGATAATGGCTATTCATTATTAATTTTGAGACCCAAGGAATTTATTGAAAAGCCTTCTTACACCAGAAGTGGGGAAAGCTGTGCAGGTTGGTAGCACAGTCCTACACCTGCTCTGGTTACTGGTGGTCTGCTGTCCCAAACTAGACATGAGTAATTGGGATTATCTGGGAAGAAGCACCATGGAAAGTTCCTTGGCTGGACCCTCACATCTTGTTTTACCATGTGCAACAACAGATGGAGAAATCTAGCAGAAAACCATTAATAGTGGAGGAGCCATGGTAGCAAAGTGGTGAGACAGCTGGGAGCTGGGGAAGTTTGGGGGGGTCAGATTTTACTCTTAGCTGGCTATTGATTTTTTAAATCGATGACCTTTTAAGATCGTAAAAATAATCACATCTTGTAACATGCACAGATTTGTGCCTTTGAAGTATATTAAAAATACAATTCTAAAGAAAAAAATTTAAATTCCTTTAAAAATTCCTTAAAATTTATGACTGCAACAGTGTCAGAGAAGATGGTTCTTTCCCCAGAGAAATAAAACAGCTCTGAACATCCATACTCAAAGATCACTTGTATAGTTTCTAGTAACTTGAAATAATTGATGCTTGTGTGTGTTTTTTAATGAGTACAAGTACAAAGAAGTTTATTTCTGACATACAAGAGGAAAGTACAAATCCAGAAGAGCACTCCCACGGTTCCCATTTGGCAGAAGGTTTGAAGGCAGGCACTGAATGAATTCCACAGCAGCATGAACTCCACAGGGACATGCAGGTTTGGTGCACAGAGAAGGATGCTCCTTGAAGACCTTGTTTATTGCACTTCTATCCAGTAGTGTGTGTTCAGGGTTCATACAAGCAAGGTACTAAACAAAAAATAAACCTAGAAATAACTAACTAAACTGGAGCTTTGGGCTTTAGATTTCATCTCCCAAAACCAGCTCCTGAGCTGCCTCAGGCTCAGCCTTCCAACCTGCTTGGTCCTCCAGGCTTTCTAATTCTCTCTGCACCTCCTGGATGACACTGCTTTCCTCATAATCAGAGAGGAGATCTTGAGGGATCAAGCTGAGAAAGGGCATCTCATCCATGATCAGGGGATCTTCTTTTTCAGTGTGCTGTGTTTCATTGGCAGACAGCTGGCACACAGATGTGGTGCTGTGGCTGTTGGGAAAAGGCACATCTGGTCACACAGGGCATCATTTTGTGTTCTTCTGCTGTCTGTGAAATTCTCCATTCCCTCCCCATAGGAAAAACACGTTAAATGCACAATGGATCTACCCCAGCTGACTTCACAAGCACCTGATTTTTACATGCTTGACAGCTGGTGAGTTATAAATGTGATTTCCACATACAGAGATCCTAACAGCATAAGATGTTTGATCCTGCTAAACAAGAGCAGCGGCCCTCAAAACCAACAGGCAACAAAAAAAAGTCACTTGAATCTTCAAATTCCCATAGAAACTTCTGGACAGTTCAGCTATATTCACACCCCAATTAATTTCTGTGTTTCTGTATCCTCATCCGAAACGTTGTTCTTGCTAGAGCTGACATTTGCTGACAGACCTTCCCTGAGGTTAATGGCACATTAACAACAATTCTGGTGCTGATGGGATGGGATGGAATCAGCTCTGCTTGCTTCCTTAGATGACATTTATGAAACAAAATGTTACCCAATTCCTTTTCAAGCATGAAAAAACACAGAGTTGGACAGAGAAGAGAGAAATATTAATCTGCATCTCTATCCCAGCTGTGATGCCTTGTTGGAAGTTAGTATGATGCTGGAAGTGTAGGAGAAAATTTGGCGTGTTTATTTCATAGAAAACATAGGTTTTGTAAAAATGCTTTTAGCAAAACTGAAATGATCTCACTTTCTGCCAATGAAATTGCTGATGATAAAAATAACTCCTTTAAAAGCATCACCCATGAAAAGTTTGTATTAAAATTCCTTTAACATATCTTACATTCTAAAACAAGCAAAAATCTGACAGAAACCCAGTCTCACATAGAGAGTTGGTGGACAGGGACTGCATGCAGAGAATGAAATTGGAATGATGCATTTCAGCAGCTGCTAGCACTGCCTGATTGAAAAGCAGTACCAGCCTCATTAATTCCCACACTTAATTCACACTGGATTCATGTGCTGCCAAACTCAATTAGGCACATCTGTGAGGGACCAAGCAAAAACTGTCACAACCTTTTCTAGTGAGGCAGAATGAGAGTTCTGCAGCTGCTGAGCACAGAAAGAGCCCCCTCCCCAGCTGCCCCGCTCTGTGCTCACCTGTGGGGCTGGCAGCTCAGGCCCCCGGCACAGGGGCACAGCTCCAGCGCCCCGTCAGGCTCCAGGTCCCAGGTGATGAGGTTCAGGAGTCTGTTGGAAGGATCATGGCAGGGCTCTCCCTCCTCAGGCAAGGGTGTGCACACAGGGAACAGGAGCTCTGCAGGCCGAGGGAAAGGCGTTTTAGCTGTCTGCTAAACTGGGGTGACCCCGTGTTTAATTCTGCATGCAAGATATAAAAAGAGGCTCCATCTCTTTTCCAGTTCCCTTTCGTGACAGGGAGCCACGAGCATGTTCTTTCCACTAGGTGGGAGTAAGACATTTGAAGTTCATCCTTAAAGAGCAAGATCAGCCCACTCAGAGACTGCTCTCGAGGCAGCACAGCATCCCTTGGAAAATGAACGTTACTGCAATGAGCAACAGGTTTGAAATCTGAATAGACACATCCCTCTCTACCTTAAACCCTGTTATTTGTTTCTATTTCTTTGCAGAGGCTGCAAATACAGAGCAATTGTTCAGAAACTAATGAGCTTACAAGAACTGCAACTCAGATATTTAATTTATTTTATCAACATTTTATCACTTGATTTATTTTATCACTTCTGCTGTGGGCAAAGCTGTCTGATGGCACCTGGGGCTCGGCACTCTCTGAATTTCAGCCTGTGTAAGACATTATTTAAAAAGGCTGTGTCCTTTGGGTTTCCTCATGGCAGTAACTCCCAGTCTCAGTCTGAATTCAGCTCTTCCAGATGTTCCTAGAAAAGCTCCTTTCTTCCTCCTGTCTTCAGTCACCTCATATGGCAGGATGAAATATGAGAAGAATTCAAACTCTAAGTTTTTCAATCGGGTTTGGTCCAAAAACACACATATGTGTGTGCATGCACAGACACCTGTGCTTTAATGCACATAACCTATCAGTTCCCAGGCTCAAAACATTATATACTGAGCAGCAAATACTCCACAGTTTACCACAGTTTTATATAAAAATACACAGCTTCATTAGGACAATCATTTGCAACTCTCCAGTGATGGAGAAAGGCCTTGAGGTTAGGCCTGACCTGAGAAACCCTAAAGCCCTGCTAAAGCAGAGAGCCATAGAGAATAAAAATGCATTGCTATTAATCAACAGCACTATTTTATGTTCCAACAAGAGTATTCTATCAATATTCATCAATGTTCTTACCTACTGATATATATATATTTATTTATATATAGATATAAAATTTTCCTAATTTTAGTATTCTATCAATTTTCATCAATGTTCTTACTTACTGATATATATATATATTTATTTGTATATAGATATAAAATTTTCTTAATTTTAGTATTCTATCAATATTCATCAATGTTCTTACCTACTGAGATATATATATCTATATATTTATATATAGATATAAATTTTTCTTAATTTTAGTATTCTATCAATATTCATCAATGTTCTTACCTACTGAGAGATATATATATACTGAGATGTATACATTGAGAGATATATATATCTCAGTGCATATATAAAATTTTCTTAATAACTATATATGTATATATTTGGGGATTGATTTCAGGCCCAAGACCTTCTCCTCTGTGCTCCCTTCTGTAAATCAACTTTCCCATTCCCACGTGGACTGACAGCATCGTTCCTGTGTGTCCCTTGGGTCCCCCCCTGCATGGTGTGATGCCCTGGAAGGCTCACATGAAACCCGGGCTATGAAATGTGTCTGCAGCCTGATTCTGATGGGCTGCTTGCTGAGAGGAAGGAGGAGCCACTTGCAGCCAGCTCATTAATTCCTTCTGCACATTTCTAATCCTACCACTTTTGGTAATTTGTTGAAGTGAAGGGAGCGACCACCTTTGTTGGTCAGCATCTGACTCCAATTTATTGATCAACCAGGCACCTTTTATAACAGTGTTAATTCACTTCGTGCATATTTCAAAACCCGAGCTCCCGATAGGCTGTAGAGAAAACTTCAGCTCCTCCTTTTGTTTACAATACCTGAAGTTTGTTTATTGAAAGCAAGATCAGTGTTCTCACCATGATATGAAAAGTTCTCAAAACCTTTATATCTGTTCCCAAAACAGCCATCCGTTCCCAGAGCAGCCAAGGACAGGACGGTCTGAGAATCTTGTTGTTTATATAAAAGGTGGCTGAGAACCTTAATTATTTACAGGATCAAGCCTGGGAACTGCTGCTTTACAGCTGCCTTTTATTTTTCCCTTAGCTGAACACCTTCATGGCCTCTTTCTTTAAGCCATGCTTGAACCAGGCTCTCTACAGTAGTTGTATGTAAATTTGACACAGAACTCCCCCTTAGAAATGTACATTTTTTTGTGCTTCTGCTGCTGGTCTCATCTCTAGTGTGCAGCAGGCTTTGCTTTCAGCAGCATGCATCCCACCAGGCTGCTTCTCACTCCTGATTCTGTAAAGGTTTCCATTGGAGTCAACCCAGGGCATTCCACAGGCCAAGGGACAACAACCTCCTGATTCTGCAGAGATTTAACCACTTCCCCTGAGCAGCCCCACAGGGAAAAGCAGGGCAAGAATATTCTCGGGAGTCACATTCTCTGAACCTCAGAGAAAGGAAAAACAATTCTTATCTCACTGGCTGTGCCTGTGTTTGTGCCACAGCAGAATGCAATGTGGAGATTGTTCACCCACAGTGAGGGTGTTCTGTTCCCTTGGCCTGTCAGGGCCACGTGTGTGTGTGTGTGTGTGGGGACTGTGGGTGACAGCCACGGGATTCTGGGCACTGTGAGCAGAGTGAGGGCTTGGCAGATTCAGTTTAGATGTAATATAATGTAATACAGTATAGAATAATATAGTATAATAAAGTAATTAATTAACCTTCTGATATGAATGGAGTCAGATGCAAATTCGATACCCCTGGGCTCAGAAGAGCCAAACACCAACAGCCCTGCACGCTGAGCTGGGCAGGACAAAGCCTGGGTACCTTTGTGGAAAGCACAGCAGGTGCCAGGGCTGCAGTCGTGCTGGCTCTCACAGATGGTGCCGTTCTCCCCTCTGGAAATGGATCTCCTGCACTGGCCCCACACGCAGAGCTGCTCCCCACAGCACTCCACATCCCGAGAGCAGGGCTGCAAGGCAAGGGCAGGGCTCAGAGCGGGCACTGCAGCGCCCAGAGTGGGGCATCACACACAGAAATGGGCTCAGAGCTGGCACTGCAGCACCCACAGCAGGGCATCACACACAGAAATGGCACAGCCACACCCAGAGCAGGGCATCACACACAGAGCTGGCACTGCAGCACCCAGAGCAGGGCATCACACACAGAACTGGCACAGCCACACTCAGAGCAGGGCATCACACACAGAAATGGCACTGCAGCACCCAGAGCAGGGCATCACACAGAAATGGGCTCAGAGCTGGCACTGCAGCACCCAGAGCAGGGCATCACACACAGAACTGGCACAGCCACACTCAGAGCAGGGCATCACACACAGAAATGGGCACAGCCACACCCAGAGCAGGGCATCACACACAGAAATGGGCTCAGAGCTGGCACTGCAGCACCCACAGCAGGGCATCACACACAGAACTGGCACAGCCACACTCAGAGCAGGGCATCACACACAGAGCTGGCACTGCAGCACCCAGAGTGGGGCATCACACACAGAGCTGGGCACAGAACTGGGCCCTGGACCCGAGCACAACAATGTCCACTTTAAATAAACGTCACATTCCCAGTGTTGAGGTAGAGCTGCTTCATTTCTCAGCTGAAGCACACATGGAACTGCTGCCAGGCAGGAACCTGTACAGCAGAGCAGCAGCCCTGCCCAGCCTGGCCTTGGGCACTGCCAGGGATGCAGGGGCAGCCCCAGCTGCTCTGGGCACCCTGTGCCAGGGCCTGCCCACCCTGCCAGGGAACAATTCCTAATTCCCAATATCCCATCCATCCCTGCTCTCTTCCGATTTACAGCCACTCTGCCTTATCCTGTCACTCATGCACTTGCAGGATGTCCCTCTCCAGCTCTCCTGCAGCCCCTTTAGGCACTGAAATGCTGCTCTAAGCTCTCCCTGGGCTCCTCTCTTCTGCAATCAAACAGAAAATTAATAAATTAAATGTCATCAGTGGAGAACATTAATGATTTTTTTCCATTGTCAAACGCAGTCCGGAACTAAACAAAAATTTCAGAAGAATTGTTCTCAAAGAGCAAAGCAAAAAACAAGTCTTACTAAAATCTGGTTTTCAGTTGTAATAAGAACCAGACCTCATTGGTAACCAACAGTCTTTGAAAAAACTCTCAGAAAAAAATCTCTTTGTGAATTTCCAGCTAAAGGTTGCTTTGTATGACAATTGCCCAAGTGTTGCAACCATACAAACCTCAGGAATCAACCCAGTAAGAGCCGTGTGTGTCACTTTGTTTCCTTTTTTAGGTACATTGATTAACAATCTTGAACATTCCTAGCAGGCCAGCATTTCAGCAGCTTTTCCCTGTCTGGGCAGCCACACAGAAGCTGTGTTTCTTTTCCAGTGGATCCCACAGGATGCTGAACACAGGGCAAGGAGCAGCACTGCACTGGCACCACTAAAGAGGAAAATGCTCTGTATCTGTCCAGCTTCTGGGGCAGGGAGCTGATCCCACTCCCTCAGCCTGGGCTCACTTTACATCACACGATCCAGTTTTTCCTTTCTTTAGCCTCAGTTCTGCTGAGAACTGAAAAGAAATGTGGGGAGGGGGGTGGGTGCTGTGCCATCGCAATCTTGATTTTTAATTACTCCCTGTTAACGTGAAAATTTATTTTACCCTCATGCAGAAAGCTTTGCAGCTTCTTTTCTGTCAATTCTGACTGGCTGACATTAGCAACAGTAACTTACTGAGTTTCTAAAGATCACATGAAACCCCATCTCATTCAGCACTTACTGTGTGCTGGGGCTTGCAGAGCTGGCATTTGTATTCCAAGGTGGAGAACTGGCAATACTTCCCTGGCTCACAGTCTTCATCAATGATACATTCCTGGAGGAAAGGATAAGAGAGTGATTTACCAAAATTCATTCTCCTTCAAACACCACAAGTTCTTCACTGATTATATTTCTTATTTGGGAACCCAGACAAAAAGCTTGCTGGGGTTCTTTGTTCAATCACAGCTCTGTAACAGAGCAGTGCCCTCTCCCTGGGTCTTCTAAATCCTCTGGCCTCAAATTTCACCTCCTGAGCCTGTGGCAGTGAGGAGAACACAGTGAGAGTGATGTTTTTTGCACCCTCATGTCTGGAACACAGGGACGGGGTGTTTTCCCATCTAATGGTTACCTCCTTACAACTGTGTGATTAACACTCTTCTCTAAATAGTTTTTTTTTTCCTTTGGGCTGGAAACAAGTTAGCCAACAGAAGAATAACTCCTAGCACTGTTCTGAGCCACCTGTTTGTGACCTGCCCAGCACTGGATTCTACCATTGTAAGTGGAAAGGAAAAAGGAAAAAAAGGAAAAGGGATTACACAAAAATGCCTGGATTCTCTGAATTAAGCACTTGACTGCTCTTTGGCACACACTAATCTCACTGGCTGGAGCAAATCATCTGTGCAAGCTCTACTGAAAGTTCCCACTAAGCTTCTCCTTTCCTTCAGATCTCCTCCAGCTTTGGGCGTTCCTGCCCTGGGTGAGGCAAGGCTGCTCTGCAGGAACCAGCCTTGTCTAACTTACCCATCCTGGCCTCCTCTGATGTTTTCCAGCAGTTTTACTGCGTTCATTTTGTGCAAATTCACAGAATCACCGGGTTGGAAGAGACCTTCAAGATCATCCAATCCAACCCAGCCCCTCAGCTGAACCCTGGCCCCCAGTGCCACATCCAGGCTTTGTTAAACACCCCAGGGATGGGGACTGCACCACCTCCCCAGGCAGAACATTCCAGAGCTTCATCACCTTCCTGTAAAAACCCTTTTTCCTGATATCCAACCTATATTTCCCTTGGTGCAGCTTGAGACTGGTTACTCAGAACACAGAACAGAAGCTAAACACAGTCTGGGGCCTGATTCTTTTCAAGTCCACAACTCAACATTTAAGTATATGTGTTTATAGTTCAGAAGAAGTCATTTTAGCTGTTTTAAGGAATTAGTATCACCAGGCCTAGGCTGCTATAAATTATTGAAAAGTTTTTCTGCTTCATTATCCCAGTACTGTGGGGGGGGGGGGGTTTGTTTAATTTTTTTTTTTCTTTTCTGTTGCTCCAGAATCCAAATACCCAAATGCTATGCAGTATGTTGGTGGTTTTGTGCTCCAGGTGAGCAGCCAGCCTCCTCTCTTCAGCAGCTAGGCTCTTCTAGGCCAACTTTGTGTTTGCAGCTTTTGTGAATGCTCTGTATAAACCACACCAGAACAGACTATTTCAGTGCTGTTCCATCCCCTTTCAGGCACACAGCCAGGTCTTGCTGCAGTCAGGTTTTCCAGCTGTCCTTCTCCACAAAGGAGAAACCTTGCCATGACTGTTCTAAGCTCATGGAATAACTCTAGCTCTAAAACCACCTAACACCAAAACTGCAATTCTCCACTCGCTGCTTCCTCCTGAATTAATGAGGCCCAGACCAAAAAACTTTTTCCTCTTACTGAATTGTGTCCCACCAGTTCAGACATTCAGTTTTATGAGAGTTTCCAGTAAAAAAATCCCTTTGTGGTTTTCTTTCCTGGCATGGCAAAGGCTTCCCTTCATATGAGCTCTGTGAAATTGTGTGCCACACTCCACAGACACCCACAGTTAGTGCAGAACTCACTTGTGCTTACATGTATTTTTAAAATTATTTCTTTTTCCTTATTTAATCAGGCAACAGACCTTTTCTGATTCAGCTACCCTTAGACAGAATAACTGCTGGACAAGGAGCAAATCTGACCACCTTCATCGGCTGCAGCAGATTCTGAACAATCCATTTTTTCCTGGAACTGCAAAACCAAATAATCTCTCAGAATATTTTGTCATTGCAGGAGCAAGAGGGTAAAGTGAGGAGAAGGAGAGGCGGCCTCTGATGTGCAGCAGAGCACACAAGCTGGGCAGATAACTTACAGACAGGGTCAGGCACACTGATAATGCTGCACAGCTCTCTGAAATCCCTTCTGGAGTGGTTACAGTTAATGCTGTGATAAAAAAAGAGGCTGTTTGGGAGTAAAATAGAGTGAAAGTGAAAGCAGCACTGCCTGTTTGTCAATGGGTGTACTGGGACCCACCAACAACAGAGGCCAGGATGGAGAATCCCATGCCATGTACCTGCAAGGACACACTCAGCATCCTGTGGACTCTTATTATAACACTGTGCTCTGCAGTGAATATCCTGCAGCACCTGGGAGCTATTTGGGCATTAGGATCTGTTCCAAAACCAACAGGGAAAAAAAAAAACCCAACAAAAAAATTGAAAATAATTGAAAAGGTTCCTATGTCTGCTGAAACAACTGCTGCTGAAAGAAATGCCAGGTTTCTTGTCTTTGGTAGATTATGTCAAAGATTATTGCTTTCCTAAAGAATGATTAGTGTCCATTTTATTTGAAAATACAGCAGTGAGTGGTGTTGGTGATGGCTGAACGGGGCAGGTGTGGCTGAGCAGGCCTGAGCTGGGGGACAAGCTTGGACAGGAGCATTTCCCCCAGGCCTCTGCACACAGGGAAAGGCACAGAAGAGCAGAATTTCCTCTCTGTGTGATGTGGCAGCCTGCACCCACAGCATGGGCTGGGCTGCAAGGGGCTGCAGGCAGCTCTGCAGAATGGGCTCTGTGAAAAACGCCAATCATTTGTTTTTAAAAGTTTAAAAGTTTAATAGTAATAAAATGGTTATTAAAATAGTCATATAATTAGAGTAATAATAATTTGGACAATTTGGATTAGGACAATATGAGACAATAAAGACGAAGGGTTATGGACAGTCCAGGTACCTTTTCTGGGCAAAATAAGCCCGAAAAAAGGACCCACGTTAACAGAGGATTAACCCTTAAAGCAACAGCCTGTTGCATATTCATACACCTCATCCATGATGCATAAATTCCATTCAAACACAGGATTCTGTCTGGGCAGTGTCAGCTTCTTCCTCTGAATCCTGATGGCATCCTAATGGCTGAGCAAGGCAGGAAGAAGTTTGTTTGTTCTTATAATGGAGCAATAAATTCTCTTTCTCTGAAAGATTCAGGTGTCCTGTGGCTGCTATCTCAGTGTGAATCCTTTCTTTAGAAAAAGTATCTTACATAGCACAGTTTCTATTTTAACATTATGTTATAGCCTAAAACTATATTTAACACACTACTTATGAGAATTAATGCAGCATCACTTTCTAACATATAACCCATATAATATTCATTTCAATATTTGCCAAAAGCCAATCACAAAATAGGCATTTTTCACAGGCTGATGCACTGCACCCAGCCCAGGGCGGGCCACGTCACCTCTGCCCATACCAGGGAGCAGAAACAGGGACAAGTCAAGAATTCCTCATTTCAAGCCATGAAAGCAGAACAACAAGCCAGAGTTAGCCAGCTCTCATACAGAAACCCACTGTCTTTGGCAGTGCTTCTCTGGTTTCTGTGCCTCACTGTGGCAATACCTTTAAAGCTGTTCTACTGGTGATACAGTATGTACTGAAATAACACTCATTCTGCTTTCATCTTTTTCCCCTTAATCCTTAATTAAAACCCTAATTGTAGACTAAAAAATATTCTGATGATGACTAACCTTCAAGATGGACTAACTGATTTTAAATACACAACTGGCATTTGATTTATCCATTCCCTCTTCCCACTCACACTCACCCTGCTTCCACATTCTCAAAAAGTTCTTCAAAGGTAACTTTAAACAAAACTCTTCACTACTCATATCTTCAGCCAATATTTGTCTGGGACTGTCCTGAGTGAGACTTTCTCTCCTGGGCTCTTTACTCTTTTGTTTAGAACCCAAAAAGCAGAGGAAGGCACAGCCATGACAAAAGAAAACATTTCTGTGGTTCTCTGGCACGGGAACGGTGAGACTCAAGCAAGAGAACCCCTTTTCCCCTCCCTGTGTAATCTACATGGCTCAGTTTGCTGGCTTATTGTGATCCAGGTAGAGTTTGTGCCCATAAACTCCTGCAGGAGCTGAGGGGAGAGGCAGGATTGTTTTCTGCACAGCTGGTAGGCCGAAACAGCCCTTCCAAAGTGCTCATTCCTAAAGCTCTGTGCACTTCAGCTGCTCGAGCCATGAAGTGTGGGGGCAAAAATCAATGATTTTGGAGAGGTGAGGAAGTTCTGCCAGCAGAAACACAATTCCACTAGAGCAACTGGTGTGACAATCAGAAAATGAGTTTTAGTAATAACCTTGGAAACGCGCGGGAGCACCTCTCACTGTATTTCGGGACAACTGTCCTCCCAAAGCTTCTCTGAACAAAAGCCCCTTTACATGTTAATTAAAAACTCCTCCCACAAAGCAATTCCCTTCTCAAAAACCTGTAACTCTGGTGAAACTCAGTGTTAGCCTCCACAAACAGACAGCAACAGCTCCAGCTGTGGCTGCAGTGCCATGGTCACACTGGGACTGGCATCCCTCAGCAGTGAGTCCTCCTAAGAGTTAACATTTCTGTGTTTACCAATCCCCTCCTAGGTTTTGTTTCAATTTCTGCACGTTGTTTCACGCAGGGCTGCTCTCCATTACTGCAGCAGATGGCAAAAACTGCTGAGTAGTAGGGAAAAAAAAGAAGCATAAAAACCTGTTTTATATCCTACATGTATTAAAAAAAAAAAATAAAGGCAGAATTACATAGAATGGAATATTGCTCTATGGAAACTACTACCTAAATTTGAAATGCAGTAGCATTCCAGTTCCTAATCTCTCCGTTGTCTAGACAGGGCATGCAATGCATTTGTCTTTAATGAGATATGGATTAATTTGCCTTGAAATACCTCAAAACCTCTGTAATACTTTCCAGCAGCACAAGTCTCTCACTGCTGTCCTGCCAAGCACACAGCACTGGTAAAATCAGGAACTTCTGTTAAAAAGAGACGTCCTAAAAAGAGCAGACAGGAGCTGAGAGCTGTGCTGGGGGTCAGGGCTGTGGGGAACGCCAGCTCCTTGGGTGGCTGCTCTACAGGAATGTGCCTGCTGAGCTCAGAACCCATAAACAACACAAAACAAGTCCCCAGGCTCTGCCTTGAACTTCTCCACAGAGCTAATCCCATCCCATTCCTTCTCCCCCATTTCCCAGAAGCATTTCATTTGGGAAAACTTCATTTCTGGCTCTCCACGTGGCACAATGTAAATGGAGGCAAAATATGTCTACATGACATAACTCAAAGTGGCCTGAGCTTGGCTTTAGGTACCCAAAGCAACACAGCTGTGTTAGCCTTAACATGGTGTCAAAAAGGGAATTATTGAGGCAGGCTGTGATCCCCAATAAACTGCTCACCACCAGGGCAAGAACTGCATCCCTTCCTGTACCACCTGCTTATTCCCCCACACAAACAGTGATCCTGGCACTGCTCAGACCCTGCTGCAGTTAATGCTCAATGGCAAAAGAGGAAATAAATAAAATATCATCTTATCCACGGCTTCAAGGAATTTACTCCAATGAAAGAAGAAACTACACCCAAAAAACCCTAAATAAACAAAACAAAACAAAAAATCCTGGCAAATGCCTCAGAATAGTGAGGAAAATGGTGCCTAGGTGCTCTCTCAGACCATGCTCTGTTCACTCTTGGTCAAAACCTCTCTCTATGCCTTGTAATAATTTAATAGCAGGTCACTGCAGAAGCAGCCACTTCATTTTCTTCCCTCATCCTTCTTTTTCCTCAGTAAAAAGAACCTGATCTTGGCAGGACTACAGCTTCTGCAAAGGCTCTTGTGCAGGAAACACAGTGCCAAGCACTCACTTCAATCTGGTTTGCAGTGGTATCAAGGAGGGCACATGAGAACTATTTTAATTTAATAAATTATATATCTGTCAGGTAATTAACTTAGTCTGGAAACTAAGAGCTAGCTAACTAGGAAAGGAGAAAAGGACTGTGTCTATGTGTGTGTGTATACATATTTATGTATAAGTGAGGTCCAAATACTGATGCACATTTATAAATAAAGCTTTCCTAACAAGTCTGCAATTAATAGTGCTAACTGAGAAATGCATCCACCTGTGGATCTGTTGATGGGAGAGCAGCAACTCTTTGATCTTTGATAACCAGCAGTGTCTAAGCACTCGTGCTCTGACAAACCCTGGGTTTCACTCCAAACGTCCTGAGCTCCAGCAGCAGCTGGGGAGCCACTGCAGGGCTGTGCCACAAACCTGTGAAGTGCCACTATTTGTGAGCACAGACACAGCCTGGAGGCAGGGATGCTCCCCAGGAGCTGGGTCTGACTGCAGGCTGCTCTTGTCTCTGCAGTTGGCAGCTAAAAAGAAGTTCCTGTGATTCACTACTCAGCTATGGCAGTTCTGCAAATCTGTAAAAGCAAAACAAGGCAGAGTAGCAGTACACAGCGAGGATGTGAAACAGCTGGAGGAAAATAAAAGCCTTTGGAAACAGGATTTCTGTACTTAATAGCTGCTGGCTAATCTTCACCACCAAATTAAGAGTAGCACACCATTAAGAGTAGATGTTGACCTGTGCCCTGTCCCTCACTAAACTGATTTCAAACCCTTAATCTTATGGGCTTTGTTCCTCTATAATGTGCTTTTTTTGGTAGTCTATGGTTTCAACAGACTTCAAGAGATTCTGTTAGAGGTGCCAGCCAAAGATAATAATACTGAATAGCAGTACATGGGTGAGGATCCACATTCAGTGGATTTTGCCCATGGCAGAGCTGACAGTGTAGGAGACTGCTTTTACTGTAGAAGAAATGGAATAGTTTATTTTCCATGAGCTGCAGATGGAAGTAGAAGAGGTCTGAATTACAGCAACAGCATTGAAATAAATTATCTCCAGCATGCAAGGATTTTGGGAACATGAGATCCATGTCTGCCTAAGGCTGAAATAGGTATTTGGGTCATAGGTGGGGACTCTTTGAAGCTTTGTCAAGACCTCCTCTTTGGGGCATTTGCTGGGATTACAAAAGACCCTCTTTTATTTTATTATTCCCTTAATTTAATTTTCCATCTGAAATCATGTGCCTAGAGGATATTGACAACATGAGAGGATGACTGTTCATGAATATTCAAAGAAATGAAAAAGGGTCTTCAGCACACTCTTTTTGTCCTTCCAAAAGGAACATGAGAATACAAATGTACTGCAGATTTCCAGCATGTATGAAGTCCAAGACAAACACCAGGGGACCAAAACCTTCCCTTGCTGGCAGATGTCAGATATCTGGGGCCCAGGAAAACCACTAAGGCTCCCCTTTGCCTGACACCACCATGTCCTAAGATACTGCTCCTCCCCCTGGGCTTTCTAAGGGAAGAATTTTGAGGGATTCCTCATATGATAGAAATTCAGGAGCAGGCTCTGAGTCATTTTCACACAGAGTAACAAGTAAACAAACCCAGAACTCCCACCCCACCCTGTGTACCTTTAGCACAACCATGCTGCATTACAGTATGTGTGACTGGAAGGGAGAAGGGGATTTGTTCTGAAGGTGAGGATCAGGACAGGGCAGGGGGGCTGCAGAGGGGAGGAACCACAATGATGCCATCACCAGAGTGGGGTCCCTCAGTGCCATCAGTGACTCAGCCTCTCGCAGGCCAGCCACACACTCGCTCCACAAAAGAAGCCAAAATGCTCCTTGTGAGTCACATGGGAGGAAGGACAAAGCTGAGACTCACTCAGCTGACACAGAAATGCATTTCTCGAGGCATTGCACTGCATTTCAAACCACCATTCCATAGTAGGAGTCCTGGTAAAATCTATGTATTGTAGAAGTGGCCTTGCCCCGATCCTAGTTGTTCTAAATGGGCTGCAGCTGTGATGGCCTTAATTGGGCAGCAGCTGTGGCTAATGAAGATAACTGGGATAAAAGGGGATGGGCTGGCTGGTCAGGGAGAGCCTTGGAGGAGCCCTAATGGAGAAGCAGGAACAGCACTGCTGTGAAGGGCTGAGTGTGAGAAGACCACCCAGAAGGTGTGGGGCTCTAGAAATATGATAACAGCACCATTCTCTCCTTCCTTCCTCTCCTCTAAACGGACACAACTTCAATTCCCCATTTTCCTTCAATTTCCATGGTTTAGCTTCATAAACCATAGTGCAAAACACCTTCCAGCTAGACTGGTAACATCTCACACCTCTTCCTGACTCTACACAAATGGAAATGCTGAGCAATCACTGATCACCTTCATTCTCTCTCCTCCTACTCACTGGTGTAAAACCAGTATCATTCCACAGATTTTGTAGGATCTAGCCCTCCTCAAGCCCAGGCAAAGATGACATTAGGCTCATCATATATGGAACAATGTGTTATTGCTCCAACCTCCCAGCCACAGCAAATTCTGCCACCTTACCAATGACAAGACAGATGTAAGCAGCTTTAACCCATTTATCTGCAGCTTCTGCATCTATCTCAACCAGTCCAAGATTATAACAGATGCAAATAAAAGATTTAAAAAAAAACCAACCTCTGCAATACATCCAGTGCTGTGGCCTGTATTTCCTAAAGGCTTAGCTGCTGTTGTTACCCTTCCAGCTAAGGCTTGCAACTTAATTAGATAACATGGTTTCAGCTAAAATCTCAAATAAGCGGCTGCTGGAGCCAATGGATTAAGTTACATAATCAAAACCAGTGGAAAAAAACTTCTCATTTGCCTTAAAGCTTTTCCTCTCATGGGTAATTTGCTACATGTGTATGGCAAGAGGAAAGAAACACTGCTGATGAACCCTCAATGGAGAAAATCCATACTATGATCTCTTAACAGATGTCACCAGATCACAAAATTGCCACCAGCACGCATAAAAGATTCACTCTTCTGGATGGATGTTACCAGAAAGAGAAGAGAACCCAAACATTTCTCTTTGAATAAACAGGTTGATCTAGGAGAGGCAGAAAACAAAATCTTTCATGGTGATTTGCTTTAATATCTCCCTATGACTTGGGCTATGAAATCCAATTGCACAGCCCTGGATCCCCAAACTCAGTATTTAGCTACTCAAAAAGTAACAGCCCAGGGAGAGAAAAATGCTGAGGTGTCACTTCAAACAACTTGATAAAAATATTCTTTTTCTTTGGGGTTTAGCTGGAATAGAAATACCACATTACAGCACATGAGGATCTGGCAAATTTCTTACCAATTCTAAATACAGGCATAGACTGGAATTGCTAATGAAGACTTTTGGAGTATCTATTAGTACTACATAGTTGTGTTTCCCTAACTCAACAGAAAACAAACAAACTAAACTAGACTAACAGGAAATATGAGAGAAATCCTAGTCACTCTTTTACTATTTTTTTTTTCATTACTAACCAAGCAGTTTAGATAACTTTAGTAAATTAAACTAAAATTATAACTATTCCCACTTGCCCCAAAGCTTCATGTTCTACACTGCTGAGACCAAAACTGCAAAGGGAACCAAAAGAGAAGGTTCAGTAAAACATTAAGAATTGGCTGAGGATGTCTAACCATGCCTGTCTGAGGAGCCATGGCTCTCCAAAACAAGCACAATTTGCCTTATCTGCTCCTCCTCCAAGGATCCCCTAAAGGGTGGCTGCTGTGCAGAACAGACCTGCACTGCCCAGTGATTAATGGGGCACAGCAGACTCAGAGTACCAGGGAATGACATTATTAAATATACAAAACCTACCAGATTTAGATATTACGTGGTTTTTGGCTGGGCAGAGACCTGGCTTTCAACCCAGGAATGCACTTACAGTGTGTATTGATAGTTTAAGGTTGTTGAGTGCAAGTCACCAGGGACTAAAAGTTCTGTGAAAAAAGCAACAAAAAAATTGGACCCAAATATAAGACTGCCCAAAGCAAGTGTCCCCCCTGAGATATTGGGGAGCAGAAGTCAACACTAAAATGTTGCATTTTCAAACTTCTGCCATTGACTCCTCTCCTGCAGTGCTGCTAATGGAAAAATTGCAATTTCCACTCCATTGATTCTTCCTTCTCAGTTTCCAAAGCTTCCTTTCTACAGAGCACTGGTAGGACCTCCTGTCCCTGCAGCAGTATGAGGCTCGGAGAGAGCAGCTCCAGTACATGGTTGGCAAAATCATAGACAAGGTGCCCAAAGAGGAACCAAGTGGTTGCTTTGGCAGTGAAATGAGAAATGCATTCTGTTCTTCCAGCTCCCTGCTTCACTCTCCCCAGACACCAGCATCATTAACAATCTCTTTCAAAAAAGAGAATTGAAAGCTAACAGATATACTACTACTAAAATTTGAAAAAAACCCCAAAAACTGCAAAGAAACCCACAAAAACAACCTAGCTAAAAAGAGGCTTTTTTTTATTATTTATCATAGCACTACAGAGAAGAAAAAAGCTCAGGTACACTAGCTTTGAATTATAAGAGAGAGCTTATAATGGAAGAGAGAGTAAATTACTGCTCTGAATGGAAGTGAGAAGAAATGCAACTAATATTTCTGTAGTGAACCTTACCAGTACCAGTTTTGCTTCTTTTTATTTTTCAACCTTGCTCTTCCTTGGTTAGGCTAAGATATCACACCTGATATACGCCTAGCCAACGAGCTAGAAAAGATTTTGATTTTCATAGGATAATGAGGAATTCTGTTATTTTTTGCTGTGCTCTGTGCTTGAATTTCTGACTGAAAATACTTTATTAATTTGCAAGCTACCCAATGCTCCCAATGAATGACACTGAGCTTAAATTTCAGAGCATGTGGTTTGTGACAGTGCTTGGAAAATTCTTCCTTCTACCAACCAAATCTGTAAAGAGCAGGAGCTGTGGAAACCGCTGACTTGTATAAATAAGGGCTACAAACTGAGCCTGTGGAACCAGTGGAATGACTCTTCCACCACCTGTGGCCTGGAGAGTGACCAGGACGTGTCACAGTGTCTCACAGAACTTCAGGTATGAAAAATCTGCCTACATAAAAGTGACCTAAGGGTCCAGTGCAAAGTTTTCTGCAACTCATTTCCCATGACTTTCACGTTAAGTTTGCAGACCTAAGCAACAGTGCCTCTTCATTTGGACAAAATCTTTCTTCTGCTTCACAGATCTCTCCACAGCACCACTCCTTTCCTTGCTGTAACCCAAATCTTCCCGTTCTTAATTGCATTACTCCTACAATATTTCTTTGTCCTTGCAATAGCAAAAGTGATTCGTATTCCCCCTTCATGTCTAAAGTCTGCAGGCATTTTCAGATTTGCTCCTTTTAGGCACCTCTTAGCCACATTAATTTCACTCTCTCCTTAACCAAGGACCAAGCACATCTGGAGGCTGCTGCTCCTCCAAGTTGGCAACCTCTAAATAAGGTGTTTGTACCCTGGGCATGCTGGAAGCTCAGAATGAGTGTAAGGGGGGGAAATGAGCATTACCAGCTCTGCACCCAGGCTGCCACCACGAAATCAGACAAAAATCATCTGTGCATTCAGCCCTCACATCCTTCAGCTGGAGCTCTGAGAGCACTGGGAGAGCTCTGCGTGCAGCACTGGCTTGGGCAGTGAGGCAAACTTCCCAGATGGAAAATGCAGCTGTACCTTGATATATGAAGCTTATAAGGAACTGTGCATGAAACCTGGAGAAAGTTCATTTAGAAGTAATTTTTGCAGCTGTGAGAATGATTAGCCACCACAGGCAAGCCAAATACATGATGAAAATCACTAATGCTGTGTTGCAGTGCTAAGAAGGTTAAAATGTTTGCCTTTGTACACTGGGTTTGAAGATGATGATCACATTTGCTTGGAAAAAAAAATTGTATTGTCTTCATTACTTATTAAAAAGCACCGTGTAGGATGTTAACACTTTGTATGGAATCAGCTGCAGTTTAGAATAGTTAAAATTTATTTTATACCTTGAGTTTTCACTTAAGCTACAAGCTTTGCAAAACAGTAAAAAGAAAAAAAGTAAAGTTAATAGTAAAAAGAAAAAAAGTAAAGTTGCTTGTGTGTGCTATATTTTGCTGCTTGCCGTTTTCAAGCTTAAATAGCAGTATAAAAACATGAGCCTGCAAGAGGGAAAACTTTAGAAAAGAGGCACTAATTTCAGGTTCTGTATCCATTAAAAATTGGAACTACTGACATAATTTTTCCATAATTACATTTATAAAATGATTTCCATAATTATATTTATAAAATAGTTACAGAGCTGCTTCTGTGAAAGAACTAGAGGTAAGTTCTAAAAAAAGCCAGGGTATTTGAAGTAAATCAAATCACAAACTATTAGTCAGATGAAGCCAGCTCTCAGAGGAAACCTGGCAAGCCCAGTCTTAGTAAGAGCACAAAAATATTCCACTTTGGTAAGACTATAACCAAAGAAAACCCAATTTTTTTAAGCAGTGGTATGTGCTGAATTTCTCATGGGACTACTGATGTTTAACAAATGTATCTGTGCTTGCAAGACTTGTGTAAAGAATATTATTGATCTTTTGATCTTTAAACTCCTTTGAGAGTCCTTAAACAACCATATTTTTAGGGGAAGGGGATTTATTGTCCCATCTCTCTCCCTTCTCCTCAAAGTGCCATTTCAGAACCAGTTGTCCATCACTTGTTAGGCATAAAAAGCAAATAGAGCCATCTGTTGTTCCAAAGATTCCTCATAAATGAATGATTTGGGGTTATTTATTTTCAACTGTTTAAATCTATGAAGCATTTTTTAATGGAAGACAAGATCACTGTTATACTAAGGATTTATCCACTCACTGGAAAGGGCTGTGTAACCACCTTTGCTATTTAACATTTACATTTGACAGACAAATAGTCAAACCTGTCTATTAACCACAACACTGGAACTCTGTTTCCAAGTCATAATATTCTTAAGTTAAGCTAATTAAAAAACACAGACGTTTTTGCTTACCCCAACAGTTTTGTGTTTCAAAACATTCCAAAATTTTGTTAGGTGAACTCTGTCACAGTCTTCTGAACAAGGAACCCAAAGTTTTTGTTTGATTTTCAAAAAGAAAGAAACGTGCTCACTTACATGATTCCTTTTGTTTTCTCCATCTCTTATGGATGTGATAACTGTCTCAGAAAAAACTGTTGATCCAGTTTTGTTATCTGTAACCTGATGCCGGAAAAGAACAAAATATCAAACTACAGTTTTTATTAGTCCTTTGTTACTCTCAGCCCTACATCCTGCAATCATTAACCCACTCCCACTCCCTCTTTTTTCCCCACTTTGCTGTCACTCTTAATAAACCATAATCAGAGGGGAAAAGCAGATGACAGAGCTACCTCCCTGTCTATTTAAAATGACACTGTAAAGGAGCCAACTGAGCAGGAGATGGTTGGGTTTTCATTCCCCATGTAATAGCTGTAGCTGTGCCCTATTTTTAGCAGGCCCTTTTTCAAAATAAATTGTTATTTCACACTAACCTTTCGTGACAGGTGTCTTTAACACTGTGACTAGTCAAGCACAGAAGATACAATCAAACCCCAAAGTAATTATCATCAGGAAAATTTACACTCCAAATTATTTTGTGAATAACCATGTAAAACTGGGCTGGGGCAGGGGAGGTTTGAAGAAAACCTGTTTAAGAATGGGGAGCTCACCATATACAAGTTTTCTCATACCTTATCAATTTCTTGATGGGTCTGAACAGTTCTGTTGCCCACTCTGGTTTCCGTGTTGGACTCGTTATGGTAGTTGGGAGGTAAATCCTCAAAGCTGACTTCTGACAGCTTCTTTGCCCCTTCCTCTTCCGCTTCCATCTGCCAAATTAAGAAAAACATAACAAAACAACTGAAAACTAGCAAAAATGTCACAAAAGAGGCCGAGCCATGCTTGCTGTGCAGGCCCCAGTGACTGACACTACCTGCTCCAGACACTGCCTGCAGCTGCTCTTTTCATGGGCCACAAAAACAGGGCTAAACCCTTCAGCTCTGGGCAGGTGAAGCAAAGCCAGTCCCTGGGAGGGGAAAAAGTGTGCAGGCCACTGGCAATTTGGTATTTGCACAGGCTGGTGTCAGTGGAGAGCCCCAGCTTTCTGCTCTTCGCAGAAAACACCAGGCAGATTTTCCATTCTGACAAAGAAGAGAAAATCTCCTCACAAGAGGAGAGAGAAACAAAAGCCCCTTCAAGTCAACCCTGCAGATGAAGGTGCACACATCCAGAATTTAATTCTCTGTTTCAGTTCCTGCTGTTTCTGTGGGATGAAGAAGGGCGTGAGTCTTGCAAACACGCAAGAATAAATCTGTCCTTTTATTTGCAACCACCGTAACAGAGCTAGGAGGCCAAAAGTTCAACCAGGATGAACAACAGGATTTTCCTCAAGACAAAATCTCTCTTTTTGGTGTGTCTGTTTATTTTAAACAACAGCTGCACATCTAAGTGCCATTTATCTCCTAAGACTCTGCTCAAACAATTCACACTTCGCGCTGCACCCAGGCAGCAATCCAGAACTGACTACAGAAAACCAGACAGAAATTCTGATTACACCCTTAACATCTTCACAGCGTTGTAAAGAATGGTTTGTCTCAATGCATTTGCAGTCTCAATGAAGTGGATAACAGTGGTAGATTTCAGAAACCATCCAGAGGACAGCAAAAGACTCGAAATTAATTTAATTATAGTAAACCAAGGTCTGTTTCTGCAGCAGGTTGTCAGTTACAGGTTTTTGCAGACTAAGTATTTTTGAACGAGAGGAAAAGAGAACTTGAAAGGAAGATTCTTAAGAGGTAGGGGAATGAAAAGCCCACAAGAAAGGGGAGTGCAGGGACAACGTGTTTTGACAACCATATGAGACACTGCTCTGGGGTCTGGTCTCAATTTCTGGCTCTGAAACAGATCCTGGGCAATTCCGGGCCAGCAATTTCAGATCAAGACATGCAATCGCACCACAGGCAAGCTGCTCCTCCACACATTCCCAGGACACTTACAGCCCTGAATGCCGGCTCGGGATGCCCTGGTGCTCCTTAGCTCCCGCGGCACAGAGACCATCCCGTGGCTTTTCCCTCCGCTCCTCCCTTCGCCCCGCTCTGTCCCTTTGTCACCAGCCGGACCATGGCCCGCACCTCTGCCCGCCGGCCCGGCCCGGCCCATCCCATCCCATTATCCCATGCCATCCCATTATCCCATGCCATCCCATTATCCCATGTCATGCCATCCCGGGATGGCACCGGGCGAGCCCCGAGGGCCGGCGCGCACCGGGCCGGGGAACCCGCGCCGCCCGCAGCCGCTCCCTCAGGGCCGCCCCGGGGATGCTGCCCGGCCGGGGAGCGGCGGCAGCAGGGAGCCCCTGCCGCCCTCACCTCCTGCACGGCGTTGCGCAGCTTGTGCTGCGTGTCCTCCATCAGCGCCTCCACCTCCCGCAGCATCTCGCCCAGGCTGGCCGCCCGCCGCCGCCCGCCGCCCGCCGCGGGCCCGCACAGCGCGGCCAGCAGCGCGGCCAGCAGCGCCCAGCGCCGCATCGCACCGGCCCTCGGCTCCCCTGCTGGCCCTGCCGGCCCTGCTGTCCCTCCGCTGGCTCTCCGCTGTCCCCCTGCTGTCCCCGCTGTCCCTCCGCTGTCCCCGCTGTCCCCGCGGTCGCTCCGCGCTCAGCGCCGGCGGGCGGGCCCGGCCCGGGCGGGCGGAGCCGCAGCGCCCGCCCTGCGAGCGTGGAGGATGCTGAGAGACGGCGGAGATGCCGAGGGGAAGGAGCGGCGCGAGTTTCCCGCTCAGAGCCGAGACCTTCTCAAATGGGACAGATCAAATCGGACAGATTTGATAGGAAGAGGACGGTGGGAGCTGCGTGGCACCTCCGCCGTGTGCTTTGCTTTCCGAGATGCTCTCGGCTCGGAGGGGTGACCTGCATCTGGCTGGCAGTAGTAGAATCGTAATAGAATCCACCCCAGTCGCCAACTTTGAACGCTAGATACTTCTTTGTAATATCTTTGTGAATTTGGGCCTCAAACCAAATTCCCATAAGTTCCAGAAGGACCTGCACTCTAAACAGAATAACTGAGGATCAGAAGGAGTTTGTAGTATTGATCACCTCTTCCGGTCATTTGTTCTACTGTTTTTATCTTGTATGATTAAAGCAACAGAGACAAACTCTACAATTTAAAAAAAAACCAAACAAAAACAACAAACCAAACTCATCTGCATTTAATATAAAGGAACCCTTGTAATCAGGCTCTCTATACCGACTGTTTACAATGGGAAAAATGTCATGTTTGTTGAAAATACTGCTTCTGTATAAAAGCAAACAATGAATAGTAGGTTCTTATGTTGGACTGGAACAAAGTCTTGTCCAAAAGGATGTTAGGTAAGTAATGGATGCTAGAGAATGTTTTGGACTATAACAAATTTTTATAGTTAAGGTGCAGCCCAGAGAGCTAAACTTTTTCTGAGGCAAACTAACGCAGCTAAAAGGCATCTCATATATAGCACAAAAAGCATACATCACACAAGAACACATATGATCTTTTTGCCAAGGTATAATTTATTAATTTAGAAAGAACATAATGAGCCAGAATAATCTTAGAATATATACACACATAGTTAGAAAAAGCACATTTCAGAGCTATTACATGAAAGGAATTTGTAAGCCTTAAGTCAGTGTCAATACAAGCCCCTTGAGATGGATTGGAGGCAAAACCAGCCCCTGTCACAGGGAATGCACTCTTGTCAAAGGCATCATCTGATCCAGTGATTCTGGAGAATAGAAATCACTTTCTGCTTGGATGAGCTTGCAGACAAAAGGCCACGTTCCTGAGAGCAGCAGGGTAGGGAGTCGTACATCTTTGATTTATTTTTTTCCCACACATTGTTTATTCATTTAGATACAGTATATTATATTCTGTTGTCCATGTTTCAAACATCTGGGGTTTTGTATATCCATTTACCAATTTACTTAATAGTTCTCTTCCCTTTCCAACAATTGTAGTGTGGACAATCTATCAATTGGTCAGCAGCAGAAAAAAGGAATAGCAAGATGTTGTAAGAATGCTTTTCCACTCATATGAGGTTTTGCAGTATTGAAAATTGTGAATGTTGGGACAAGAACTTTAAGTTACTGGATTATTGTAAAATTTCCTAGTAGTTGGATTATTATATGTCAGGGGGTCATTAAACACTGACCTACCAGCACACAGCATGCCCTTGGCAGTTTCCTCAAGCACAGCCCTCATGTGGCAGCTGTACTTTACTCAGGAAAAACAGAATTACACTAATACAAATATTGTTCACTTTTAATGGCTCATTATTTAGTGAGGTAGCAGCTATCCATCTGAAACAGGAACAGACTTTGACCTAATTTTTATTGCTTTGTGGGCTGTATTTTCTTTTTAAGGCACTCCATGTTTTAACTGGTGAGGGCCTAACTAATGCCCAGTGCTTTTTCCTTAGTGTGCCCTGCGTTGTGTCAGCTCCTCATGACCAGATGGAGCAGTGAGTCACCTTCCTGACCTTATCAGAGCTGTGACAACAGCTGAAACCTCTAACCTGGATCTGCTTTCCATCCAGCGCACGGAAATACAGCACATTGAATTTGCCCTGACTTGCACAAACTGCACAGCCTGGTAAGGGCTCTCCTCTGCTGCCACAAGAGCAGATCCTGTATGCAGGCAAGCAGCTGCACTCTGGTACCTGGCCTAGACACTTGAAATGCCTCTCCAAGGCTTTGCCTCCATTTAAAAATAATGCTGTGGGGCATAAAGGCTCTGAAAGTTTTAAGAAAGTATTTATTTGTTTTCACTTGTAATGCATAAGTCCATGGCAATGGATGGGAATATTTTTGCTTCTCAAATGTATTGTCCATGTGCATTCAGATATGCAGATGTGGCACTCAGGGTTGTGATTTAGTGCTGGGGGTGGCAGTGGAAAATTAACAGTTATTAAGGTCTCTTGTGATATTTTCTGGGGTCCCCCTTCGTGGGGAGGAAAGATGAATCTGACTCAATGTTCTCAGAAGGCTATTATATTATATTATATTACATTATATTATATTACATTACATTGCATTACATTATATCATATCATATCATATCATATTATGAATGCTATACTAAAACTATATTAAAGAATAGAGAAAGGATACTAACAGAAGGTTTAACAAGACACTAATGAAAAACTTGTGACTTCCCAGAGCCTCAACACAGCTGGACTATGACTGGTCATTAGGTGAAAACAATTCATATGAAACCAATGAAACAATAACTGCTTAGTAAACAATGCCCAAACCCCATTCCAAAGCAGCAAAACACAGGAGAAGTGACTCAGATAATTATTGTTTTCATTTTTCTCCGAGGCTTCTCAGCTTCCCAGGGGAAGAAATCCAGGTGAAGGGATTTTCCAGAAAATACGACAGTGACAGTCTCTAAGTGACCTTAAGGATCTTTTCCCTTACCAATGGTTCTCTGATTCTATACAGTCAGTTCATGCCTTAAAACTCCTGCATGCCATTTTGTTTCCAACTTCCCAGGAAGCACAATATTATCTGATGAATGAAAAAGTTAATTCTCTTTACACAAGCATGCACATGTTTTTCCTGGAGAGGGAGGAGAGTGTCAGCTGACAATCCACAGCCACAAACACCCTCGTGAGGACTGTGGTAGTATTTCATGCTTTTAAGACTTTGTGGTTAAGAAAACTGGGAGTGGAATACAGAAGCTGGACCTCCTGATGTTTAGCAATACCATAAACATTTATGAAGTTAAGAGGAAAACAAAATTATATATTAAATCATCAAAAACATAAGTTTTAATTCATTACAACCTAAAAAAATAGGTCTTTCTAATTAATACACGGTGAGTTTTATTATTCAAATTTTCTTATTTATTACATAGTCAAAACTTAGTTTAATATCATTGTCATTTCAAAATAAAGAAAAATGCAAACAAAGTGATAAAACCTTGTAGAAAAGCATTCATATACTCTGATTTCCCATTTGCTATTTTAAATGTTTTGAACTTATTTCACTTGTGTGTATCTAACATCACATTGTTAATTTCACAGAACCCAGAACAGAATCCAAGCCAAAATTAGGCATTGTACTTTCACAGGTTTCAGCAGATTTGCCATTATTTATACCCACGTAAGAGGAACAGCTCCAACAATTCCAGTTTAAAATTGCCTGCCATTATGAATTACGGTATTTTGTACATCTTTCCATTATGGAATTGAGGCTGGCTTAAATTAATATTCCTTCAAGAATGAGTATTGCTGCCTTTTTTATATTTTTACTGTTTCATGGCACACAGTTTTTAATGGTTGTTATGGTGAATAAGTTTGTGTCTTACATGAAAGAGAACAGAAATCCCACAATAAAGGTTAGCCATTCACAGCTGGCTGCTTCCCTGAGGCTACAAAAACACATGAATCCTTCCTTTGCAAAGATCTGACTTTTAAAATCCATAAATCAAAGAATGGTCTAATCCCTCTGCTCAAGGCAGGGCCTGTGCTCTGAGCTGACTGTGAATCTCCAGAGCTGCGAGAGCCAGTGCAAAGTCACTGCCACGCTGATATTTAACCTGCACATGGTCTTTGTCAAAGTACACAAGATAAAGCCAGGCAGTGCTTCAGAACAAAGAAATGCATTTCATTAAGGAAATCTAGGTGCCCTCTCCATCTTGACTGCTTGAGTTTGTGAATCATTACACAATCCATTTTTCTTGCATTAGCACATTTTTTTACTTTAGTACTTCTCTGGCTTCCTTTTTCCAGCTTTTTTTTTCCCCAGTATTTTCCTGGCAAGATGCTTACATGAGTTCCTATTGAAATATGGAGGGCAAAGTTCATAATCTATAGGGAATATCATCTGCAAAAAAAAAACCCTGAAGCACATCCCTCTGTAAGTTCACATTATCTGCAACCTATTGGAACTGTTACGCTTTTTCAAGTTTAACACAAGTTAATTATGTACAAAAAAGCAATTTTCTTTTAAATTCAGGATTTTTAAAAATTGAAAGTAATGGACTGATAGCCTTTATAGGTTTTGACATGAAAGTTTTATTTTTTATGTAAAAAAACCCATAAATCTACTGAGATAACAGAATTGAAACAGAGTCATTTACAGGGAAAGGTTTTCATAAGCATCTTGATTAAAAAAAAAAAATTAAATACTTTGCATAGTTCAATACAAGGGAGGATTCCACTTTTAATGGAGCCCTGTGTTTAAGAATCAGGAAGAATCAGGGGCAGAGGCAAAGACAAAACTGTGAAAATTAAAACAAGTCCTTTTGAAATGCTTGGATGCAAGTGGGCCAAAGTGCTACTGTGGAGTGAATTTTTGTGGTCACAGTAAAGGAACAGGGCCTGCCAACCCCATGCAAAAAAAAAACCCCTAGGTGACACTGACTTCACAAAGGAGAGATAAAATGTGCTGGATAAAATGTGCTAGAGGAGCGGCATGTGGGTAGCAACGGCAACAAGGATTGCTGCAAGAACTGTGAAAATAAACAAGCGATACCACGAAAGCCATCTGGCCAAAGCTCCTGGAACATGGAGCTTGTCATTGACCCTAAAATGCTGCTAGAAATGATGGTCAGAAAGTGCAAACAAGCAGCAGCAGGAGAGGCTTTGGCAGCAGCAGATGGTGCAGCCCTGCAGCTGGAGGGACACGGAGGCAGCTCGGGTGGGGCAGGAAGGATTGGCCATAAATGTTATCAGAACTCTGTGCCTGCAGCTGAGCAGGATCACCTGCTGCTGCACAGCCTGACTGACAAGCACTCAGCCTGGATTTGTTTTGCTTTAGGGCAAATTTGGGAGAGGACTCTTAAAGGCTTTTTTTAAAGAAAAGCAGATTCAATTGGCCTTTCCTCCAACTGCTTTGGGAGAAAATACCTCCTTAGAGAAAAACCCTGTTTATTAAACAATAAAACCTAAACAATATTGAACAATCAGACCCCTTGCTGCTCCAAGAGAGATGACAGACTGAGAAAGTCCCTCCCTGGGGTGCAGCTCTGCTCAGTCCCTCAGTGCCGGAAATGTCACGGGCCAGGCCCGGCCTGGTGGGCCTCAGGTGCAGCTGCCGGTGCTGGCCTGGGTGTTCAGGCCAGAGCAGGTTAAACAGGGCCAAAGAAAAGGGAAAAAGCCCCACAGTCCAGGGAACTTCTTTGCCTCAGCTGGCTAAACTAACTAAAGCAAAGGAGAACTCTGTCCTGCTGTCTGTCCATCCGCAGACAACACAGTCAGGAGCAGGAATGTGGAGAAGTGAGTGCAGTGTCTGAAAACAAACTGTGCTTCTTCTCTGCCCCCTTCACTCTCTGGAACAAGGCTTAAAGGTTCAAAACTTATTATTCAGCATAAACAGACAATTGAGGATAAAATCATCATAAAGTCAACCCAGCACACAGCCCAAACACAGGGCTGGCCAGGGAGCTGCAAGGCCTGGAGATGCATTCCTGGTGCTGATCCTACCCTTGTGCAAGCACAGGCAGAGGAAGGATGGTTAGAAAGAGTTTGCTTCATAACACAGGATTTGTGGTTAGAAACAGGCTGTCAGAAAGAATAAAAGAAAGGCTGATGATGGATCTAGGCTTTAAACAAAGAAAAGGCAAAATAATCACAATGCCTGCTGAAAAGCACAATGCTCATTAGCTGTAGGGAATAACTGGGAGGAAAAGAACAAGTTGTGGAGAGAAGACAATTAATCAGAGAAGAAAATTCATCAAGAATACCTCAAAAGCATTATCAATGGCCACTTTATTATTGCCTTATTCAAGAGAGGAAGAAACATCCAGGATTTGCCCAAAATGAATATAGGGGTGAAAGAAATCACCATTTTCTCAAAAGAGAGAATCTGGGGAAACTGAGGGAACATGATGTGTCTGACACAGCCAGGCAATCAGTGACTGATTCAAACACAGTCATACTTCAGAATAAACCAGTGAATCAGCACAGTTGTCAGTCTGCAGCAAAATCAATCATGGCAACTTTCTGGAGGTGAAATCAGGGTGCAGAGCAGGTGTGAGACAACTTCAGGGGCAGTGCAAGGAGGGATTCATGGCACTGAAGTGGCCAAGTCATTTTCTGGGCATGTTTCAAAGCACATTCTTTTCATCTAGGAAGCCTTTCTGGCTTTGAGTAGTATGACTTTCCTGGCCTTTGGAGGTTGTTAGTCTTCCAAGAGCCCACTTTTAATTTCAGCATCTTTGAGCATCAGCAAAGGGGCTGACAGGAGCTGTCTGACCTGTAAGGTGGTGGTGGCAGGAAACAATTCCTGCAGTGCAGTAAGAAACAATAAGGACAAAACACTGTAGAAATGTAATTCACTTTGTGTAAAGACCCTTTTATTTTTTTTTTTTTTTTTTTGTTGCTTCATCTGTACTCTGGAACAAAATCTGGCAAGGAGATAAAAAGAGATTTCATTTATTTGGGTTTTGGTAATCTTTAAGCTGGGCTATATCACCTGACAATTCTGTTGTATCTGTGCCATGAAAACACATCTTGCTGCAGAAATAAATGAGCAATAAAGTAAATGCTGCAGCCAGAAGTTTCTGTTTTCTCCTTATCAGAGCAAAAAGTACTCTGGGCATGCAAGGAATCTTTGATTTCTACATCCTTCCATATCTCAAGGCTCGTGATTTGCAAGTTGAGTCCTCACTTTTTTCCTAGACAGGCAACCTGTGGCCAGGAGCTGACTGGGGACATGCCACCTTCACTGAGCTGGAATAAAACATTCCATACTTCAGCTTCTCCATTTCACAGGGCTGCAGCCTTGCTTCTGTCTCTGCCTGACTGCTCCCAAGCCTCCAGTCACACAAACACTTTCACCACCACTGACCTGTCAAGTCCTGCAAAAGCAAAGCCCAGTTTCTGATCCTGCTGTAACCTTCATCCTTCTGGGATGCATATGTGGTACAAAATTCACAGAAGTGGGTGGATTTGTGTGTATTTGCTGCATGTACTGGGTCAGTCATGAAAGAAAAAGGGTTTCACGCTGTTATCTACTTTGGCAGCACTGGAATATTGAATCCATTCAGATTTATTTTTTTTCCCCATTTCAGTCACAGTCTCTCTCTGGTTTCTCCTGGGACAATTGAAATGAGGGTTGGGCTGAAGCTGATCCATGGCACACACTGAGCTCACTGCTGGGCCTAAGCCTGCTCCGAACTGGCTCTGCTCTGAGATCACTGGTGTCTCTACAGCTGGTGGGAATGGCTTCTAAGTGATATTCAGAACTGTTGTAGGCTCTGAGAAGTTTGGTTTAAACTATTTCCCTCTCTCCCATGGTGGGAATGACGTGGAAGGATAAAGATGTGCTGGTGTGATAAGGAGCTGTGAGAATGAGACTTGCTGTTGAGCAGCACAAACCATGATAGTGGTAGCATTTTCATAAAAAGATAAGCGAAGGTCATACTTGCAGCGTGGAACACAACAAAGCTGTAACAAAAGCATTTTCTAGTTGCAATGGTTTTTTTTGTAAAAGCCAGTGTTAAAGATGACTCATTATAAATGTTTGTCTTTACTCTTGTCTATAATTCATGTGCTGCTTTGGGCTAGCTCTCAGCTGCTGTGCACCACTCTCTTTCCAGCTCTTTCACTTTATGTATTGGAAAAGGGATCCCAGCATTGCACATGCATTAAGTTAATTTAGTTTGTGGTTTTTTTTTTTTAAAGAACATGTAATTATCAATAAAATTAATTACATTGATTATAATTATCAAGAAAAGCCTTTAAAACAGAGCTTCTGATTATTTTCTTCCAATGGTGTGTAGTCAAACTGAGACACAAGATGCTCCCCCCAGCACCTGCTATTTTAAGTTAATTATTTTAAGGTAATGGGGTGTTACAGTTTGAAGAAGGAGCAATTTGCTGATAAAAACCAAAAGAGACTGGGCAAACATTTCACTGAAAACATGATGTTACAAAGGGCACCTTGCTTTAAAATAAAAATTTTATTTAGGTTGTCTTGGACAATGATTTCCGGCAGTTCCACTGGGTTTTGTCACCAATGCTGGAAAGTTGTCCAGAATTAAACTTGCATGGATTACTGGCTGATGGCTTATTTCAGAAAAACTGCAGGCTGTGGATGCAGTGCCAGTTTTCTTACTTGTGCTGTGTACAAGCAAGCAGATGGGATTGTAAGTTGTGGGGTTTTATACATACTCTACCTTAAAGCATGCCTCCAATTTGCCATTTGAGACACCTCTGAATGAACAAAATAAGAGGGGGACAAAGAAAGCACTTCAGAGAATACGAATTGCACCTGACACTAAAAGAAAAGCTAGTTGTGTCACTGAAATACAGCAGAGAGCAAGGAGTTAATTTGTTCTGATGGATCATCCCTACATACTTTTCCCTGCCACCAGCTGAGTTATTTCTCAAATGCCAGCCAAGAGCTGCTTGCAGCTGGCAAAACCCCACAGTTATCAGTGTGATGGAAAAGAGGTGAGGCCAAAAAACCCGAGCAGTGTCCCTGTTGATAGTGAGGTGTGGGTTCCTGTGCTCTTATCCAGTTTGTGGGTGTGAGGGAATGATAAATGGTTAACAAAGAGGACATTTAGGGAATAAATAGTTAACAAAGATAACATTTCTGCAGTGATTCAGCTCGGTGGTATTTGTGATGACTTCCTAGGTCTCTGGAATCTGTTTTGTGCTGTGGAGTGTGTGAAGTTCATGCAGGACCTGTGGAGTACAACCTGGTTTCCCTGAGGCTCACAGAAAGAGCATTTTAATTGGAAGTGATTTCAAGAAACACCAAACAATTTGTTCTTCAGTTATGTTGGGTATGACACATTAGGAACACAGAGAGGCAGAGAGAGCACAGATTAAATACTGGTAAAAGAGGACAGAAATCTTTAAAAATCACGACCATGTGTGCTCAGTCTGGAGGAAAAGGGGCTGAGGGGTGAGTTTGTCACTCTCTAGAGCTGCCTGAAAGGAGGCTGTGGCCAGGTGGGGACCAGCCTCTCCTCCCAGCTGGTGACAGGAGGAGAGGACATGGCCTCAAGCTGCACCAGGGAGGTTTAGATGGGATATCAGAAAACAATTCAGACCACCCAGGGAAGTGGTGGAATTGTCATCCCTGAAGGGATTTAGAGGATGTGTAGATGTGGCATTTAAGGACATGGTTTAGTGGGATTTGCCAGTGCTGGGTTAATAGATGGGCCATCTTAGAGGTCTTTTCCAGCCTAAATGGTTCTATGAATCTTGCAAAGAGAAAGTGATCTCTAGCAGATCCCCAAATCTGTGCAACATAGAGTGAAAATAAGGTACATTCCCATGTTCTGATGCTAGCACCTGTGAAGGAAAAAGGACCTCATAAATCTCAACATTTCTGTAGTTTCTTATAATCAGAATAAGTGACAACTCCATGTAGGCCTTGTTCCCATTGCACCGATTGTCACAGACTGGAAAACACTGGGCTGCAGAAAAGGATTTACACATACACAAAATGCAAGTTTCTGATTTTCAAGCACACCTTTTAGAAGTATCCTGCAAATACTTCTGAAATGTAAAACTGAGTTTAAACCTCGTCTTAACAAAAATCAGAAGGCCATTGAAAAACAAATCTGTGCCCAAAGTCTCACGTGTCTGAGATGCTTAACTTTCAAAGGGTGTAGAACTTACTCCAACTAAGGAGCAGGGGGATTTTTAACTCCATTTAGGCTCTGGAATGCACCTACATGTGCAAGTGTGTGTGTGCCCATATGTGTGTGTGTGTGCTCATGTGTATGTGTGTGTGCTCGTGTGTGTGTGTGCTCGTGTGTGTGTGTGCACAGGCACACGCTCGTCTGGTCTCATGTAAAAAAAAAAAAAATTATTTGGATTGGCTGCTCTTTAACCAGAAAGCCTGCCCCAAACTGAATTAGTTACTGCCCTGAATTAGTACTTATAATGAATTAGTGCTGGTCCAGTCCAAAGGGGGAGAGTCTGAGAGGTGAGAGAGCTGGTCCAGTCCCAAAAGGGGAGAATCAGAAAGGTGAATGAGCTGATCCAGTCTCAAAAAAAGAGAATTAGAGAGGTGAGTGAGCTGATCCAGTCCGAAAAGGAGAGAATCAGAGAGGTGAATGAGCTGGTGCTGGTGCAAGCACTCTGAGCCCTGCCCGGAGCCAGGAGTGTCCTGTGGAAATGTCCCCATCTAGTGGGGTTCCCGGGCTGAAAGCACACCAGGACACTGCTCCTACAGCAGTTCCGCTGTATCTGTTATTTTCCTCAAGGGAAATGAAGTTAGGAACCTCCTACTGTCTGCAAAACTATTTCCAATTTTACATGGGCATTCCAAAACCACGGACAATGGTTAGTGTGGAGTTTCCATCACAGACTGCTCTGCTTTTTTTCACTGCAGAGTTCATTATCCCTAAAACCCACAAAAATATCTCTGATGGTTTGTCCAGAAATGTTCTGAATCCGTTTTAAAATAAATAAAAAACACTGAAAAGTTTTCAGGCTTGACATACTCTGCCCACAATTAATGCTGTTCTCAGAATATATTTTACATAAGAGGAAGGCGTTTATTAGGGTTTGAGAGCTGCTATGTTTGTACTTGTTACTGTGTTCAAGACAAATTCATGTGAAAAGATGAAAATGCAGTATTATCCTAAAATGAAACATAGCTACAAAATTCTGCATCTACTCCCTTCCCTATCTTTTGAGGGAGTTGTTCTTAGCT
Organism: Zonotrichia albicollis; assembly: GCF_047830755.1. Taxonomy (NCBI): domain Eukaryota; kingdom Metazoa; phylum Chordata; class Aves; order Passeriformes; family Passerellidae; genus Zonotrichia; species Zonotrichia albicollis. Next base: position 54,883,903 of record NC_133824.1, read on the forward strand.
GATGGGGGGGGAAAAAAGGTTTTTTTCTTAGACCCACTAAAATTAGTAGGAGTTTTGACATTAATAGTGTTAGGGCTTAGAGAGGAATATTTCAGGAAGGAAAAGAGCACGACAAAAATGGCAGTACATTCAGTCCCACAGAAAGTACAGTCAGCAATGGTTACCCAATTAATGCTTTCTTACTTGTCATTCTCAGAAAGGATTAGTGGCTGCAATGGTGTCATAGTTATTTTAGAATGGTTGAATTATGGCATCTAACTAATCAGATGCCTGCTGCTGATATTTGTCAGCAAGGCTTCAGGTCCTCCACCACCCCATCCAGGCTAGGCATTTCTGCCCTAAATCCAGCACACACCCCAGGCAGAAATTGAGAAAGTTTTCTGGAATGAACCATATAGCACCTCATGTGGCTGGAACTGTAAACAGTCCTTATCTTTCTTGTCACATCTTTTAATGCTGATCCTGTTATCAACACACAGAACATACCTAGTTTTATACACACACACATATTCCTAAGAACAGGTAAGGTCCTTCCCCTACAAACACACTTATGAGTACATATTGCTTACTCATGTTTTTCCTTCTCACCAAAATCTCCCTCAAAACGTTTTCCAGTGCCCAAGGTGTTGTTTTAACCTGCAGGTTTGAGCTCTGTGGCTGTGAAAGCAGGGGATTAGTATTAGCTCAAGGCAGGCACCATGGGGACCGGTGCCATGCATGTTTCTCTGGGTAGCTCTGCCAGTGCACATCAATCTTGATCTGCAGCATTCCTGCTATTCCAGTCCTGGGCCCTTCTTGTGCCAAATTTTATAGTTTATTTGTTTACAGCTACAGCAGTGCTTGCAGTGAGGCAGAAGTTACTGTGAATAGCTGTTGTGCATTTTCAGCTTTCACCTCTTCCTCTCCTGGCTGGGTAGGTCTCCTCCTCGTGCCTGCTATGAAGGGAAGGGCCCAGACACGAGGCTGGCTGGCACTGCACTAATCCCATGATTCTACATGATCTGGATGCCAAAAGCAGAGAACCCCGAAGTTAATCATTGCTTATGATGACTGACTCAGCCTCTCTAATCCTTTTCCATCCCCAGTCCTTGTCACAGTGCCACTTGACCTGTTTCCTCAGGGCTGCAGAGTGGGGTGTGTGCCTGCAGCTCAGCCTGAGGAGGGGAATGTCGCCACATTTCTCCTCACAGGGAAAAGCAAGGCACAGTTCTTCCCAAGGATTTCTGGGTTTCACATTCTCTGAACCTCAGAGAAAGAAAAAAACACAATTCTTATCTCATTTGAGATGCTTGAGCACGTCCAGAGGAGGGCAACAAGGCTGGTGAGGGGCTGGGAACACAAACCCTGTGAAGAATGTTTGAGGGAGCTGGGGTTGTTTAGCCTGGAGAAGAACCTCATTATTCTGTGATTATTCTGTGATTCTGTGAATCTTTGCTGTGCCTGTGTTGTGCCACAGCAGAATGCAATATGGAGACTGTTCACCCACAGGGATGGTGTTCTGTTCCCTTGGCCTGTTAGGGCCAGGTGTGTGTGTGTGTGTGTGGGGACTGTGGGTGACAGCCACGAGATTCTGGGCACTGTGAGCAGAGTGAGGGCTTGACAGATTCAGTTTAGATGTAATATAATGTAATATAGTATAGAATAATATAGTATAATAAAGTAATAAATTAGCCTTCTGATATCAATGGAGTCCTCCTCATCATTTCCTTCCTTTGTCGGGGGTGCCCTGCAAATTTGACAGGGGAAATCATCCTGAAAACTTCACGGTGACACCAAGAGTCACTGTGAGGAGGGACGGTGACACTGAGCTCCCTGGACATAAAACTTGTCACCTCATGCAGCTGCTCACCCCTCTCTCGCTGTGCTTGCAGCAGAACCACCTCACCTTCCAAAGCAGAGAGGAGGGCCCAGTTCCAGACAAATCAGGCATTTGTGTGCAGGAGTTTTGGCTCCAGCACCGGGAGGAGAGATGCAATCTCCTGCCACCACCACACCTGTTCCGAATCTGCAGGAGGTCACTTCAATTTCCTTTCATGGCATTTATCAACCCTGGCAGAGGGAGAAGGGCAGCAGAACACTGCTGGACAACTGATGAACACATGATGATGATGATGATGATGATGATGATGATGATGATGATGATGATGATGAAGAACATGTGATGTACTGTTCTTCACTGAAGACTGAGGTTGTGCATCCCTCAGCTCACACACTTCTGGTACATCCTGTGTACAGAAAGAAATGGAATGATGTGTTTTGCTCCTTCTTTACTCACCTTATATATTAGACTGAAGAAATGAAACATGCCAAGTACTTGTAAGAGTAAAAAAATGTAAATTTGGCCTTTGTAAAAAATCCTGTGAGCTGATATGTTGATTTCTAACAGCTTTCCTCTGTTCTTGCAGGGTCTGAACAGAATCTTTTCCTCTGTTTCTTGCAGGGTCCCCTTCTTGTGCAGAAGGGACCAGCTATTTATACATTACCAGCAAGGCAAAATAAAGTGTAGAACTATAAACCACAGGATCACACTGCTGGAATTTCCAGTTTTAAGCAGTACAAAAAATAATTCTCGATTTTAGTTCCTTGGAACATCCAGCTGGTGGTGCCAAATAGTAACTGCAAAGGAGATTTTTTCTGTATTTTGAATGCTTGGAATACAAATTGTTTGGATAAAGTCTTAGACTCTTCTTAGCAACTGTCCCTCTCACTCACAGTGAACTTAGCAGGTCAGCTTCTAAAAGTCAACAGTTGCGTGTTTATGCCTCACACCAAGGGACATGACCCCTTCTACTCTGATTTATTTGAAAGCTTACTCCGTGCCTGGGCTGTAGAAGATGCAAATACATGTACATGATCATAAGCAGTGGAAAATCGGGCCCAGGACATTTTGGCCTGGCATAATATGTTTATTACTTCATAAATCACAGGAAACCTTAAGAACACACACACCTGTTTCCTTGGGTGCTGAGTATCTCTGTACCTGGCATTTATAACTTACATGCTCTGATGTCCTGTCCAGGCTCCTCAAGAGTCCAGCCTGCTGATGAGTCAGCTTGTGACCTTCTTTTTCTGTGAAGTCCAGTAGTTAAAAGTATTTAGCTTGGAAGAAGATACCTGTTTTCAAATTTAAAAAGAGGCGCAAGGGGGAAGTGGTGAAGGAACACCGTGTTACGTTTCACTGGCCAAACAGTGACCTGCAAAATGTGCTGGTGAGAACAGAAAATGTAATGCACCATTGGCTGCAGCCACAGTTTGTTTTCATTCTTTTTGCTATCTGATGGTAAGGGTTAAAGCAGGGGGAAGGGAGTGCTAGCCTGAAGTGCCACCTTTCCTGTGGCTCCCTGCCACCTAAGTCGGGGCTGATTGGCAGGGGTCGTGTTCTTTGCTGCCAGGCACGAGGCAATGAGGAATAAACTGCAGGAGGGCTGGTTCTTACAGCAGGTCATACTCAGGGCTGGTTCAGGGAGTGCTTTGCCCTGTTCTGCAGGGTGCCACTGCTGCCATGGGCCTCCTGCTTCCCGCTGGGAGATTGCAGCGTCTGCTGCTTGCACAAGCCGCGCTCTGCTGAGCAAGGCCAGGCAGGAGTGTCACCAGGGAAAGTGTCACAGGGGCGAGTCGGTGATGTGGAGAGTGACACAAGCCAGCCATGCTGCCTTACCTGGAGCCCAGAGGTGCTGGACTCGTGGCCCATGCAGTTCATTCAGTCATTTTCCAGAGAGCAGCTTCTGTATCTTGGGCCACTGACACAGAGCAAGAAAATTGTGGGAATTCAGCACATCACTCCCGATGTCCAGAGTTACCGAGACAACCCCTGGGGGGCTCAGAGATCCTGGAATGCTGCCAAAAGTACCTGGTGGCTTGACTTTGACCCTTCGAGGGATGTGCCACCTGTTTGAGGACATGAGAGTCACTTAGGAATGAATGGTGTAAGAATGATGTATTTACAGAATGAAATATAGATTTTAGGGTTTTGGTTATGGATTTTAGGGGTTATGGAGGCAAGATGGAGGGATCAGGGCTTGTCTTGTCCTTCTTCTTTCTTCTTGTTGACATCCATTATCTGTGGTGATGTTGGCACTTTGGGATTGCTCCATGGTGAAGGTGCACTTGCTAATATGGGTGAAAGGTATTGGGAAATAAAGATAAATATGATGTACGTAGTTTTTAGTATAAAAATAGACGACTGCCCCGTGGGAGGTCAGAGTGCCCTTGGCTGCCTTGCTGGTCAGACCTCTGTCGGGCTGAAAGAAAATTCTATAGATAAGAAATAATAAAAAATCCAAAGACTGAAAATCTGAAGAGTCCAGACTCATCCTCTGAAGCGTGGGCTGTCCCAGACCCATCCTATGCGTGTCTGGGCAGAGACAAACAGCCAATCTGAACAGAAAATGGCATGTGCTGAGGGAACACTGAGAAGGACCTGGCTCCAAAGGTGTAAGATTCCCACTTGTCCACTTTCCATAATAATTCCTTACTTGATTCCAGGGATGAAGACACTTCAGTACAGGTCTTTATGGTAAAATCATGACACAAAAAGGAATATCAATTACATTGTAAAGAAAAAAATTGTGTATGATTTCTGGTGCAGTAAAATCAATCAGTGTGATTGGTTTGTTCAGTATTTTAAAACATACTGTGCAGGAGAGATATTAGAAAAACAGCTTGCTGTGTTCTGAGATCACATGTCCAACTGGTGTGACTTTGTCTTGTTGTGCTGTGCTGAAGCATACCTCATAAAATCTCCCAAAGTATTCCCTGTGCCACACTGAAAGCTAATGATTTTACTCAGACTCATTAAGAAAATTAAATCCTCCCCAAAGAATTAGGCCCAAACATTCTGCAAGTGTTTTGAAACCCAGTGGCTGCACTCTGCTCCAGGGGCTCTTGTGAAATCCAGCTGTGGTGAAGGTGTGAGGACGGGGCTGGAGCACAGCTGGATGAGCACTCCCAGCTCCCCTCCACAGCAGCTCTGCAGGGAACTGGGCAGGTCACTGAAATCCTCACAGAACCCTTGTTCTCCTCTGCACAGAGCCTTGCATGGGCCCTACAGCAATGGCCTGGCATGCAGCAAGGAGGGAAGGCAGCGTGAACACTGCTGGCTCTCAGATCCACATGGACAGGGAGGTACAAGAGCAGTGCCTGGTCCAGCTCTGGCTCTGCTTTGGCTGCTCACCCCAGGCTGGGTGGCTGCAGCAGGGAACAGAGGGTGGCTGCCTGTTGTGGTAGGAGTCCTAGTAAAATACCTGTATTGTATTTGAATATCTGTATTGTATTTGAATATCTGTATATAGGCCTTGCTCTGATAAGCCCCGGTTGTTCTTGATGGGCTGCAGCTGTGACGTCCTTAATTGGGCTGCAGCTGAAGCCAGTGAAGATAACTGGGATAAAAGGGGGTGGGCTTGGCCAGTTAGGGAGAGCCTGGAAGGAGCTTTGACTAAGAAGCAGCAATGAGCAGAAGGTGTTTGTGCTGTGAAGAACTGTCCCCAAGAAATATCACCAAGAAGGTATGGGACTTCAGAAATATGGTTGCAACAGTATGGGACTTCAGAAATATGAATACAACAGCCTGTCCTTGTGTTCGTGCCCAGCCAGACAGCATTCCATGGAACCAAGAGTGTGGGGTGCCAGTTGTGGGTTTCTCTGGGTCTGGATTGAAGGCCCTTGAGACAGTAATTCATGTTCAGACTCAGGTGTTTATTATTTCTTATCAGTAAAACAGCCTCACTGGTGTGAGTTCTGCAGCTTTTCATTAGAAGGCACAAAATGGCCAACAATCTCTTGGTACAAGGGCTTTTAAGACTGAACTATCCAATTAAGAACTGACACCTGGATTATTTCCCTTTTAACCCAATAACTGATCCCAAAGAGCTGCAATGGGGACGTTTCTGCCCAATTACAAAATGCCACCCAAACCCATGGAGAAGAAGGAAGAAGCAGCATGAAGAAGAAACCCAGGATGACACCCTGTGCCCTCTATCTTGCTTCCATCCATAATGTACTAAAAACCCCAAACCCTCAATTTCTCACCCAGTGATGCACCCACACTGCTCTCTACAATCTATTTCCCACTTTTGTGGGTTCCAGTCTATCCTGAAGTCTGGGAAACTTTCTCCATGGATGGGGGTCAGAGTCAGTGCTGCCCTGGGGGTCAGGGCACCCAGAGCAGACACAGAAATATTCCCTGTGTGCCCTGGGTTTCCACACAAGATAAATTGTACCACGGATGGAACTTCTCAAGCTCCCTACCTGCTTAGTTAAATGAGCTTTTCCTTTTCCTGCAGGCCAACAAAGAGTTTCTTTTTTTCCTTTTGATGTCTCAGGACTCTGTTTTATACCCTGCCTGCCTTGCCTTAATTCCTTTTGATAAAAGAGCCTTTTATCATGCCTGCTAAAATTGTTGGATAGGTCTATTTGCCATGCCAAGATGAAAATAAATAAGCAGCTTTTTTAAACCCCCTGCATAAATTCATTTTTCTATGGCTCAACAATGGATTTTCAATGTCATGGGAGTGTCATGATTTTTAGTGGTTTGTTTTTTGTTGAGCACCAGCTTCTGGATTTTTTAACTTAAAAATAAATATGAAAATACCTTACTTATTAAGCTGTGGTTGCTGAAAAGCACTTAATAACCTGCTCAGTTTTATTACAGGCACATTTATTATCAGAAAGCCTCAGACTAGGGCCATGATTATCAAATGCTTGGGATCAATGATATTTAATGCACATATTTTCTTGTTGTTTGTTAGCAGGCAAGCAACAAGATAGGATTACTGAAACATTCTGGATTAGGAATTTAATGACTATTTAGACATACTGACTGTGCTGTCTTAGGCACATGGTAGTTTTCAACATATCTAGAAATGTGACTAATAATTTAGCCAATTATTATAAAAATTAAATGTATGTATGGGCTGGTCAGATGATCTCCTGCTTATGAGTTTTTCTAAACCAGGAATATCAGAGCTACTTAGTGAGTGTGGCCTTTAGTTACTAGGAAACACCTACAATGAACACAGTATTTTAAAGAATGACTGGAAAAAAATAGGGTTTGTATAGCTTTTTAAAAATAACTTTTTTTGTTAGACATAGAATTGTAAAAAAACCCTCAACACTTCAAGGTTTTACTTGGAAAAGGGTTTTAATTTTTTCTTCCAAACCGCTGCGTGGCTTGAAAACAGCAGCCTATTTTTATACCCTATCACCTTTCTTTTACGCAAATAACTTTGCACTCAAGTTTTCAGTTCTAACCTAATTAACACAGAATTCTGTGCAGTAAATAATGGTAACATATCCTTCTCTGCTGACAGAAGGTGTAGAAAGATGCTTCCATTAGTGCCTTGATTTTTCACTTGTCTAAACTAAATTTTGGAAACTTTTTTGACAGACTGGGAAAGAACTACTATAGACCATCAGTCTGCAAGGATTTAAGTACCTATGGGAACTTGAAGACTCTAAGGTGTAATTTAGCAAGGTCAGTTCTTTTATTATATTATGGCTTTTTTGATTTTAGCCTCTGCTCCTGTATTTCTGGCTCGTGCAGCTTTTCAACACCTTAAGATTGAAGCTTTTAATAAGCTACTTTGATGTGAAGGTTTGTTCAAAACCTTGAATTTTGCACCAAACCCCCTGTAACGAGAGAGGGGGAATTTTATTTGTTTATCAGGACTGGAATCAGTACAGCAGCAAGCACAGAGGACACATTTATTTGTGAACCTGCTGTGGGAGCAGGGACATGCTGCCGTAAAACAGTTTTGATTTCATCAGCTGAGTTTTACTGTGTCTCTGCAGCCTGTAAAAGCAGAGTTGGCTCATTGCACAAGGACTGGAAATGGGCTAAGGAGGACAGCAGGAAGTGATGTCCTCTGCAGAAACATCTGCCCCAGATGTTCCCTCACCAGGGCAAGCACTTCTGCCTTGTGATTTATAAAATAGATGGATTGATTTTATAAATAAACAACAGAGTCTGAACTAAGTTAGATTCTTAATGAGATGCTAAAGCTTGTTCCTTGATACTGCACTGTTCAGTACTTGAACAATCACACATCATTTTTTGACCAGCAGCAATTGATGAACTTACTGTTCATACTCTGGTCTTACCCAGTTTTTCTTCCCCTGGTATCTGAATCTTAACTGCACACTGATCTACAAAACCAGCATTAATTATTGTTGGGGTTTTTTCCTGGTCTCATTTTTATTGCAGCAAAAAAAGTAAAAAAAAAAAAATTATAAGTTATTTTCTTCCTATTTTGTTTCCAGAACACTTTTAATTTTTCTGTGAGTGTTTATTCTCCCTGTGAGAGAAGGTGTGAAAGCAACAGGGCAGAGGCTTTCTAATGACAAACACTGTGCCTAAACACAGCAGGGCTGTAGCAGATCCCCAGGCAGAAATATCCATGGAAAATTTGATACATTCTTCAGTTATCCAATATCAAACCTAGCAATGACTAAACAAATACTTCTCACCTGACACATCTGTAATCTGCCCAATTTTTTAGAATATATTTTGTTTCTTCTGCTCAGTTTCCTCCTCCCTCCCACAATAACCACACAAAACTTGTTCAAGAAATGCAACTATTTTCCCTTCAATTAAACTTCCAGTGCTTTGCACAGAAGGCAAGACGCCAAATCCACAGGCAGAATTTTTCAGGTGGCAAGGTAGCTCAGCTGAGGGCTGCAAGCACTCATTGCTCAGCTTTTAAATTAGAGAGCAGCTTCTCTCTTTCAGCTCTCCTATTTCTAGTGTTATCTTGATGACTGTTGCAGGTAAAAGCCATTTGCATGCTGAGGTGTCCAGTGTGGAGGATGAAGGCTGGAAAAAAGGAAGCTTAGCAACAAAAGTGGTAAAACACTAAAATAGGCATGGGGTCAGGGCAAAGTGCAGAATATTTGTGTCAGAAGACAGACTGCTATAGCCCAGTCCCTATCTCTTGCAGATTTACTTAGCTTTGCCTGCTGATTAAAATCCTTTGAGGCTGATAGGAGTGAATATTTGTGGGTGAATTCAAGCTGGTATCTAAGGCTTGAAATGCTGCATATTCCTAATAGTCAGGTTCTCTCAGCAGCCACCCTGAATTTTTCCTCATGCTTGATAGATATAACCAAAGTTGGAATTTGTTGAGTTTTCCAGTTCTGACCCAGATTGTCCAACATCCCATTTAACCACTCACATGATAAAATTATTTGCAAATGTTAAATCTTTGCAGGATTATGATCTAAGGGAGTATTAGAGCCTGATCCAGCTACTTCAGAGGCCTGCCCTAGATTTTGGTGATCCGTGTACCAGAGCCACGCTAAGGGGATTAAAATGCTGCCTTCAGTGCTTGCTGAAGGTAAGGTTTGCCCAGTGTCTGACACATCCAGGGCATGTTTTGTGGAGCAGCTCACCCTGCTGGGGCTGGCACCCCTCTGATGGGTTCCAGTGGCTCCAGCAGCCTTCTCTTTGTTTATGCTTCCATCGTCCAAATGCTTAGCAGTGTAAATATTTCCTCTCTGTGGCTGCACACACACGCACAGATGGATTTGCTTATCCAGGCTGTGTCTTGGAGAGGTGTCAGGGGTTTGCCAGTGCCTGTGTGACACAAGTGGGTCACCTGCTGCAGTGACAGCATCACCTCCATCCACCTGCATCCTTTCACTTCACCTCCCTGCTTCCCTTTGTCAGGAGAAACTCCCCTTTGTTTGGCAAGCAGAGCTGGGGAAGTGACACAGGGAGAGATTTGGCTCTTTTTTCTTTCACCTGATGGCAGCAGATACAGCCAACAGTGAGAGAGGGGTGCCCTGACGGTCCAAGAACCAGGTGATTGAAAACTAGGCAAAAAAACCTCCCAAATCTCTTTTCCTTGTGGTGAATTTTTTTTTTTTTTTTTTTTTTTTTTTTTTTTTTTGTGTTGTAAATCTGCTATTGCACCAGAGAGGCTGGAGGCCTGTTGCCCTGATTTTTTTAAGTTTTTCTAAGCCTTCTGATCTTTACATTTTTGTAACAAACTTTCTCACACACTTTATGTAAATAACTTATTGTTTTGTGTTCTTTTCCAGAAAAAGAGAAATTTGATGGGACTGTTGGTTTGTCCAGTGTCATTGGAGAGGTGGCACTGTCACCCTCCAATCCACTGTCACTTTTAAAAATCTATAAATAATAGTCAGAAATTAAAAATTCTCTTTTAGCCTTAGAAGAGCTGCATGTCCACATAGTGTTATTTTGTGTCCTGTAGTGACAGAGGCCCAGAAAAGGAAAGCAGTGAGCTAGACTGAGAGACTTTATGTGCAGGGAAAAAAGCTATTTCTTTTTCCCCATCTGATTTGCCACTTGTTTCAGACCTACAGAAATGATGTTGTCTTGTCTGATGTGATGATAGCCCTGTTATGATGTGTTATATGGTGTGCATGTGTACCCAAGCACTTTCACACCCATCACAAACACACATTAGTTCTGCTAAGAGCACTAAGGAAAAAAAAACCCTTTTATCACTTCTCTTTTGTGGTCAGGGTCTGTGATGTAGCTGTGTAGCATATGGGCATGAAAACTGGCAGCCAGAATCCCAGTTCCCTTGCCAGACCTCGGTGTCTAGTTTAGGAATTCTTCCTTCCTCATTATGTTACATCATAAGGAACAAATGATATTAACTGGTGTAAAATAATCATTCTTGCATAATACCTTTACCTTTCATCTTGGATTTCAAAGCACTTTACAATCATTAATCTTTACCTCTTAACCCACTAATCACATGAGTAAAGCCTTCCTCACAGAGAAGAAACATTTCTAAATACTTTTACATCCTGTAGAAGATGAGAGGAGAAGCCAAGTTTACTCAGACAGGAACTGGGATTAGAACTCAGTGCATCTGCTGTCCTTGAGCATTTTTCTTCCTTTCAAATGTATCTACAGATCCAAAAGACCAAATAAATATTGACATGTAGGTGGTTTTGGTGCATATCTGAAACCTGATGCTGCTGGGTTTAAATTTAGGATCTCCAGCTGACACAGCTCTGTTGCTGTGCAGAGACATCATTCTGTCGTGTCATGTGTGTCACCACAGCTGTCTTGGCCTGGTGATACTAATTCCTTAAAACAGCTAAAATTACTTCTTCTGAACTATAAACACGTAAACCTGAACATTGAGTTGTTGACTTGGAAAGAATCAGGCCCCAGACTGTGTTGAGCTTCTGTTCTGTGTTCTGAGTAATCAAACAGTCTCAAGTTGTGCCAAGGGAAATATAGATTGGATATCAGGACAAAGGGTTTTTACAGGAAGGTGATGAAGCTCTGGAATGTTCTGCCCAGGGAGGTGGTGCAGTCCCCATCCCTGGGGTGTTTAACAAAGCCTGGATGTGGCACTGGGGGCCAGGGTTCAGCTGAGGGGTTGGGGCTGGGTTGGACTCAATGATCTTGAAGGTCTCTCCCAACCCAGTGGTTCTGTGAATTTGCACAAAATGAACACAGTTTGCTTGTCCCACAAACAGCTTTCTTCACAAGCTGGACTTTGTTCAATATGCATTACCAGTTTTGGCCTATCCAGCAGTGTTTGGAACAAGAATAAGTCTTAACTAGATGAAGAATCTTCTCCCACGTGGATAACCAGTGACCCCCCAATCCACTCAATCATTCTGTGTAAATTATACAAACAAAATCTATCAATGGGACAAGAACAGAGCTTAACTCAGAGAAGGTTGCAGAATATTAACAGCAAGTTACTGGAAGATTTAAATTCTTCAAAAAACATAAAACACCACTGTGACTTTTCAAAGTCAAACATTATTTGTCATGTTCTGTGTGCTGATTTTGCCCTGATTAGTGTTGCACTCATTTTTGTTCAAGGGTGAATGGGCTTAGGGCCAGTGTAAATGTGCCCTTTGTGTGTGAGAACCAAGAGTGTCAACCCTGTGAATGAAATAATTTCTTCTGATAGATGTAACTCTGCCACAGAAATCCACAATATCAGGTTTTGATCCCTGCATAGCTGCTGTGTATGATCCAGTGCAGCCTTTCCCTATCTGCTTCTGCAAAGCCTTGGTCACCCTTGTGTTTGTTCCTGGTGACCAAAAGCTGCCTCTTTGATGTGACATATCTTTAGAAGGAATAGGGTTGGCAACAATTCATTGCCAGAAACCCAGCTGGCACTGAGGCCTTCTAAATATATCCACTTACTGAATTTACTGATTTTATTTTTTTTTCTTTATATGGAATTACTTTTCAGCTACTGTACCCTTTTGGACTCGGGCTGTTGTGCCATTTTTAAATTTTCCCTTTGAGGAACAGTATTTCAAGCATTTGAACATTTTCTTTTCACCACTTGTAGGAGAGTCCTAGGCTTTGACCCTGTCAGCACCTGAGGTGTTTTGAAACTTGCCCACACCTTTATTTACCTCAGGCTGGATTACTGTGAGCCCTGCCAGACTTCCTGCTCAGACACTGCTGTTAGAAGGTTTTACTACAGTCAGCACAGTGAGAGCAGAAATTTACAGTATTTCTTAATTTTCCAGTCACTTCTTTATTGATTCTTTGCACTGTGTGATGGCATGCCCCTCTTGTAATTAATTTTATACACAAAACCATATTTTCAGCTTTGATTGTAGTCCAATACTTCAGGGGTATAGCTGGGATGATTAAAGAATTCTTCGACCAAGTAGCATTTTTACCCAATTGTAAAAATGGATAAAATGGACTAAAACCAGATGATATACCAGTATTTTAACTGGGAAAAGGAACTTCAGAATAGTTGCTTTAAGACTGCCAAAGGCAAAGTCAGACCAAATTCAAGACAGTTTGCAAAAAGAAAATAAATTATTGATGGTGCCATAAACAGCATCAGTTGACAAAGTTTTATGGGTGATAGAGCTTGACAATGGACATGTAACATGTATTTGTAAGCGTGGCTTATAAACACACCTATGATTATTGAATATATTATTAAATTGTCCTTAGAAAATTCTGATTTAAAAAAAAGAGAGAGAAATGCAGTGTTGAATACCTGGCTAAATGATAGTAAAGGCAAGGAGACTGTCAGCTCCATAACCAAGCAGAAGAAACACCCTAAATTTGGAAGTAGGAACTAGATAAGTTCAAGCTACAAATAACCTACAGCAGCAGGAGTTTTTTTGTTCTGAGGCAAGCTAGCTCTTGCTGCAATTTCTTCTTCTGCAATTTCAGAAGCTTCTTTAATATTTCAGCCTTTTAAATTAAGGCAAAAACACTTCTAAAAGGGGTACTATAATGCTATATACAGAAAGAACATAGTTAAAAATTAACAACTGCTGTTAGATAGGAAATCAAATTAAGATAAAGTTCCTCAGGTACTCATTTATTTATGTATCTTCCTCTGAGTCCTATTTTCCTTCTGATTATCAGTAATCTCTGCTATCAGGGGTATATTCAACCTGTATTGAACTGGTAGAACACACGGCTCCATTCCTGCTATTTGCTGTCTCACACACATACATAAAGCAATTCACAGAGAACTTTATCAGGACTGGCAAGGTAGTGAATTGTTTTAAATTTTAAAAATTTAAAATTTTTAAATTTCAAAATAAAAATTTTTAACATTATTTTAAAAATAATTTTTAAAATAATCCATCACTCTGAGTGTTTTAATGTCCAGTTTCAGCAAATGGCATGGCTTGAGGTGCTCCATTTACTTTGCATGACAATTGCATCACTGTTGGGTAAGGCGCTGCACGAGCGGCAGCAGCAGCCCCAGAAATCATTCAGCCTCTCCTCTCTGCAGCCTCACCTTTTTGTCGTGTGTGTTTGTGCTCCTTTTGGAACTATTTCTGGCATAACTGGCAGATCCTTGCTTCTTAAGCACTTCTTTACTGAAGGCCAGCTGATACCTTGCTCCTTGGTGAGGGGTTTAATTGTTCTGTCTGGCAGGAAATAATTGACCAACAGCAGTTCTTACTTTGCCTGGTCCCAATGAAGTTTGCATCTGTCGTCTCCCAGGAAAGGTGCACAGAATTCCCTGGGGAGGGGATGTGACCAAGCTGAACTCAGGCAGGTTTGGCATCCCCATCCAAACTCATCATGTCAGGGCATGGGGAAAGGGCAGAGGAGAAACTAGACAAGTTACCCTGCACAGAGGAGGTGAAGGACTTTTTAAGAACACCAGAGAAACAGGGGCCTTGGAAAGTAACACTGACGCCTAATGTTACTTTTTGTTCTGCACACAACTTATTTTGCTCCATCTAATCTGAAAAATGCAGTTGTATAATGACTTTTTGTTAAGTAAAAGGTACACTGTTGAACTGTTTAATTATACTTTGACTGACTTTGGCTTGTATTTCCAAATCATTATTTTCTAAGAAATTTAAAGTAGATGGAGTTTTCCAAAGTCTCTCTTTAATTATTTCACCTATGTTTACTTGGGGAGTTTTCTTTTAATCCAATTTCCTCCCTCTTTCCACCTTCTTTGCCTCTTCCTTCTCTGTTGCAGAATGCAGCACAGGCATTCAGACTTGGGCAGCTGTCCAAATCTATTTTGAAACAAAATTTTAAATCAAAACTTCTTGCAGCCATAGGGCGAGGGTCATGTGTGCTTGCCCTGGGTCTTGTGATGGTGTTGCTGACCCATCTCTCTGTCCACTCCCAGTAAATATGTCCACCATGTCAAGCTATAAAAATGTTATTTTTCAAAAGAAGTCAGGGTGACCTTGTCCCATACAGGACAAGAACTTGGGCTTGGAAAAAAAGGGGGACAATGAGTATATATTACCTAAGAAACATAATTTTTCCTGATTAAGAGAAAAGACTTAGCAAAGCATGTCTGGAGTTAACGAGCAGTCTCATTATTGCCAAAAAAATATTGCTGGGTATCTGAGGCAGAAAACTGGAAGCTGAAATGCCAAGAAGAGATGGGAGAAGCCACAGCATTCTGAAGGCAGTGAGACACACACTTTGTAAGCGCAAGTTCATTGCTCACACGTGTCAGTTTTCCATCCTGAACCCCCAGTGAGCACTGTTGGTGCTTAGGACAAAGCTTGGAGCAGACATAGGTGGTAGCACACCAGAAACTGCACTTGGAGCTGAAAACGTGCGGGTATTTTGATTTTCCCCTGATGTTTCCATGGCAGTTATCCCTGCATGCTTTCCACGTGCTCTGGAGCCCTGCTTTGGTGCAGGCAGTGAGAGCAGCCCCTGAAGATGAAAGAGCAGCAGTGATAGGGCTGGAATGTGCCCTGGGCCGTTTATCACAGTGACATTGTCAGCCTGACACCGACACCCCATCCTTATTTATCCCACGGCTTCTGGCACCAAATCTGGGATGGGGCACCCAAGCCATGCCAGCCATATGCCCACAAATGGCCTGTGAACACTCTCAATGTGAATTTGGCTTAGTTAATGTGGAAAAGGTTTAATTTCAAAACCCCATTGTGGAAAAGGTTTAATTTCAAAACCTCAATGTGGAAAAAGTTTCATTTCAAACCCTCTCTCTCATTTGTAGCTATTTACCACATTCCTCTGCCACTTCCAACCTGTTTTAAGGATCTGCCTGAAAAAAAAAAAACCACAGTGGCATTAGAGAAAGGCTGTTTAGTCTCTCTGAAAAAAGCAAACCTAAATAAATTGAAGTAGGTATCAAATGAAGATAATTTTCTAGCTGTGGATCATGTATGTTCTTCTGCTTAATAAGCCACGGTCTCATAAACTCTGAGACATGACTCAGGTTCCAAAGGGTCAGGAATATTCTGGGGTTTTTTAGATTAGGACAAGACTTGCAGGTGATGCTCTCTTTAAGCTAAATGGCTGAAATGGCAGAAATGTGGTGCTTTTACATCTGGACAAAAGGAAACACTTGTCTTTTTCAGCTGTGGAGTGTGGAAGAATTTCTGTGGTTGTAGCTGTGATGAATCATGCAGATTGCAGCTGTGCATCCGTTCTTGTTTTAGCATGGAACTCCATCCTGTTTTTGATAATGCTCCTGCACTTGAAAGGAGAATTGAGAATGCTTCTGCTCTGTGTTCCAGTTCCATCTCCAAGTTTTTTGCAGATTAATGTGCTGGAGGAGGTTTATGGATTATTTAAATAGTGTTCACTTTTGTACATGGAAAATGTAGCAACATCTCTCATATTCTAGAGCTTAAAAATTAGCAGTGAATTAGTAAATAAGCTGAAAATCACAATTTTAACCAGTTGTAACTCCAAAAGAGTTTCTTATGCAAGCTAAAAGTATAAAGTACTTCTTCATAATAATGCCCACCACAGCCCAAAGAAGAGCAGTGGGAGATTTGTCCATGTCACAGTTTTTGGCCATTACTTTTGAAATATAATACAGTGGTAGAGTAATTACAGAGATATAAAGCATTTCACAGTGAATGAATGAACGAAATATTATCGTTCTTGGAGAACAAGCGCTTAAGTGCTCCCAAATGACAAGGCCATTTCTAATATGTACCTTAAAAAAAGAAAAAATCCGAAAAGAATCAGTTTAAAGAGTGTTTTGACTCATCAGTCAAGTTTTGAGCATGTTCATGATTTTCTCCCTAGTTTTGAATCCCATGTTTGGGAAGTGACTGGACTGATTGGCTGAGTCATTTTCTGGTGTCTGAACAGGAAACATACTGCAAAAGGCTTAGGGGGGTTATAAATAGAACATGTTCTGAGGGAAAATTGTTTCTCAGAGAGCAAGGTCTCTTGCTACATGACTGCACAGACATACCACCAGTATTCTTAATGAAAATTTTCCTGGTTTTTTTTTCTTAATTTAGATCACTTTAATTACTTAACACTATTTATTACATCTTTATTTTATTTAGATGAATGTGTAGGGAGAGTAATCACTTTATAACTTTAAAATAAACTTCCTTCATAGCATAGTTCTTTTGTTTTCAGGGCCTCTGCTTTTAATTCCAAGAACATGTATTTCTTTAAACTTGTTAAAGTGACAAAATCCTGATTTCCTGTGCACTTCCTATGGGCTTTCTTCTGTGACACAGTCTGGAAATGTCACAGGAACAGAGAGAGCAGAAATGGGACATGAGCTAGATATTCCTGTGTTAATTTAACTTCTGCCATTGGCCAGGCAGGAGACCATTTTCCTATCATTTCCTAGAGCTCTGATTTATCTTCTAGAAAGAAGATAACATTGTTCCTCTGGAAAGCTGGGATAGCAACTATTCCTCCATTTCAGAATGCTGAATACAAAGAATGACAGGACACTGGGTGATTCCCCTGAAGCCAGTGACTGCCCACAAACCCAGAAAAAGGTTTTTCACTCCTTCCCATCCAGCAGCAATTTTAGGATGCCTATCCGGTCATATTGCAGTGTAATTTACTGACAAACGGATCACTTGACTGGAAAGATCAGTTCTGTCATTGTTTAAAAAGGAGCTATGTTGTTAACATAGGCAAAGTACACTGCGGACAAGTAATGGAAATAAAATCCAAGTCCCATAATTTACAGCTGGATGCAAAGCTAACCCAAAGCCAGTAGGAGTCTTTCCACTGACTTCATTAAACTTTGCATTTTTGTGCTCAGCAGTGCTGGTAACAGAGCCCAGCCAGGCCCTGGGAGATGCTCCAAGGCCTTGTTCTCAGCTGACCCTTTGGGCAGAGCTGTTAGGGTGAAACTGGGGCTGCACACACTATCAGGGGCAGGCAAGATGAAAATCTGGAACAAAAAGTACTGCAGAAATGCTAAACCACAAGCACCTACACATTTAGAAGTAATGACATGCAGACATTAGTTTAGTTTCAGATGCTTATTGGTGCTTTGTAGAATAATGTTTTAAGCCAAACTGAAGGCGAGACCTGGCAAGTTTCCAAAGTCTGGATGTGTTGTGAAATAAAAAATACAAAAATATAAATCTTCTCTCTGTGAGCACCCAGCAAAAATCCTAACACAACACTGTGCACTAGGAAAAATGTCCTGCTCTCTCACTGCCTGTAGTAAATGCCAAGAGAAGTGGCATGAAGGAAATCAGCCCTTTAACTCAATTCATTAAAATGGGAGCCTGCTCAAAATCTCAAAATGCAGAACTTTTTTTTTGTTTTTAATAAGGAAGCTTCATCTGTGAAGTTTCACAAGAAACCGTTCTCTGAAACAGTCTTGGATAGCATTCATATTGTATGGAAGTTCAATATGAATTATCCACGTACCACTAAACTTTTGTTTACCATCTGATAACAAATATTTGTCTCTGGGAGTGAAAGTAAAAGGCCAGTGATCTCTTGATCACCAGGAAGTAAATAAACCATTGGAATCCAGTGGAGATGTTTCAAACTGACTTTTTATTTAATTCTGAAAATGCCTTTTAATCTTTATCTTACCCATTGCTAACCAGTGTGTTGGTGAATGGGTGATGGCAGATGGTATCTTGAAAGAGCAGCATGATTGCTGCTCATTAAGGAATTGCAAGGATGCAATACAGGGAGTTGGAAGGAGCACTCACACGCAGAAAGGAGATTTTTGAGCTGTGCTTGCTGTTCCACAGGTCCGGCCCACTCCCCCGTGGGAACTGCAAATATTGCCAGAAAAAAAGGCATTTAAAGAAATGTCAGCTCTGTGAGCAAAGAGGAACAATCCCGGAGCCAGCTGATGGCCAGGGTTTCTGCTGAAGAGGATTTGCCCTGGGAATGAGGGGTGGTCAGTGTTCATTTCAGTGGCTGAGGGAATGCACTTGTGCCCAGGCTTTGTTCCCTCCCTGAGTGCTGCTGCTGCCCTTCCAGGCACTTCTAGGTGGTTTTGCTCTCAGTGTGTTCAGGCTCTTCCTCTTCAGTGTTATTTCAGACTCTGGCTGTTGAGGAGCAGGAAGGGATGCCACCTGCCCTGCTGGCAAATTTGCAGATGCACAAGACCTATTTTTTTTTTTTTTTTTTTTAATTAGAGAATACTCCTTTTTTTTTTAATGCTGGCATGGACACAGGAAAGCTACTGGCAGATGGTGCAAGCCTCAAAAGGTCTCCCCGTAAGCTCTGCTTGTTTGTTTGAAGTTGCCACCATGACACGTTTAAACACTAAATGGTGAAGTTCACACAAATATTTTGCAGGTTGTCAGGAACAATATTGCTGGTGCTGCCATCGTGTGCGCTGAGGCAGCCAGGGAAGGGAAAGGAGGCTGTTCAACAGGCCCTGCTGGCACCCTGGCAGCTGGTGACAACTTGTGGGCTGGCACAAGCTCTGCCAAGCACTGAGTTAATGGCCAAGTGCTGGCAGGAGATGAGGTCCTGCATCCCTGGGGAGGCAGCAGCATCCTCGGCATCCCCAGAACCACAGCAGGGAGAACGGCCACGGCCTCATCCCACACACGGTCCCAACGCTGTCAAACACTCACTAAAACCCCTGTTTGGCTGTGCCAGGGGGGCTGGGGCACTGGCTTTTCCTCTTGTTAGCACTGCTGAAGGGCATTGTCCCCATGGTATTTGCTGGCAGCCCCATGGCAGGAAGGAGTGATGAATCTGACTTCATGTTCTCAGAAGGCTGCTGCTATTATTATTATTATTATTATTATTATTATTTACTTTAGTATATACTATATTATATCAAAGAATGCTATACTAAACTACTAAACTAAAGAATACAGAAAGGACACTTACAGAATGCTAAAAAGATAATAATGAAAACTCCTGAATCTTTCCAGAGCCCTGACACAGCTTGGCCCTGATTGGCCAAAGAGTGAAAACAACTCACATGAATCCAATGAAACAATCACCTGTGGTAAACCTCCAAACACATTCCACATGTGAACACAACACAGGAGAAGCAAATGAGATAAAAATTGTTTTCCTTTTCTCTGAGGCTTCTCAGCTTCCCGAGGAGAAAAGTCCTGGGCCAAGGGGTTTTTCAGAGGATGTGAATGTGCCAGTCCCTTCCTGAGCCCCTCTGAATGTGGCAGAGGGGTTCTGGCAGTGCTGGTGTCCGTGCACATCACCAAGGCAGCACTGAGATTCCCTGGGAGCAGGGATGTTATGTAAACCTTCCCCACAGGGTGATGGAAAACTGACAATACTGGCAGGGGGCCAGTTTAACTGGGAAACTGAAGTTGACTAAGCTTGAATAACTTAATTCTCCCACAAGGTTAAACAGGTAAATTGCTTCAGGCCCCATTCAAGAAACCAAGGATGAAAGGGTGGAAGCAGGAATAAGCTGTTCTTTTTTTTCTTTTTTTTTTTTTTTTTTTAACCTGTGATCAGATAAGAAAGAGAAATCCTCAGTGCTGCTGTAGCTGGATAGAAAATTAAAAAAGAAAAAAGACTGGAGTTGCAGTGAGTAGTTAAAAAGCAATTAAACTTTGAAGAGCATATTCTTGAGTAGCAGGTTGAGAACATGGCTGTATTTTTACCCAG
Source organism: Zonotrichia albicollis (assembly GCF_047830755.1). Classification (NCBI taxonomy): domain Eukaryota; kingdom Metazoa; phylum Chordata; class Aves; order Passeriformes; family Passerellidae; genus Zonotrichia; species Zonotrichia albicollis. The sequence continues at coordinate 54,904,178 of NC_133824.1, forward strand.
CAAGAAATGCAATCTTTTGAGGATAATTTTCCTAAGTTTAAGGTAGTGATTAGAGACCTCTAGCTCTCAATTTTATAACACCAAGTTTGGGGAAAAGTCTCTTCTGTGTGTGTACTATGGGCAGCCTGGCAGTGCCAGGAATACCTTCAGGTTTAGCAGTTGTATTGCTGTGCTGCCACTTGTTGTTATATTTTCTTTCTTTTGTTTTTTTTTCCTCTTTTTTGGCAGTGAGCAAGTTCAAAGGACAAGTTGGTTTCTGGTTTAAGTGAGCATAGCGTTGACTCCAGTGAAATGTAGGAGGCTGGATGAATTTTCTCTCTTAATAAGAACAGTAGTGAAAAATATCAATATGCACATTTCCCTGGGCATACCCACTTAACCTCCTGGGCCATGACAACTGACCAGTTTTGGACAAAGTTCACATATACAATTATTTGTAACATATTTAAATCGTACTGAAACGCAAACCTATAGGTAAACCAAATTTTCATCATTATCAGTACTTCTTGCTGAAGTATGTTCAACTATAATGAGCAAAACTTTAGTGGAACCTGTAGGTCTCAGTTATTCCCCTCCTATTGACAGGATCCTCTGACCATAAATGGCATTAAATGTGCATAACTCTTGTATCTTAGCAACCTTATTTTTTAAACAAAGGGGGTTTGAATACATGTAGTTTATTAATTTTATGCTGTCAAGACAGACAATAATGTATAACAGACAAAATTCATGCCCAGCAGTTGCTGGTTGTTTTCTATTATCTCCATAGAGCAGGTCAGAAACATTTGTGTTGGATGATTTTAAAAAAAGAACATATCTTCTTCCTGGCCACTCCTTCCTGGCGGAGCATGAGAAGTGAGGTCACCTCTCCTCTAACACGGTGTAATGCAGCACAGTAAGTGATCAGTCACCAGAATGTCCCAAAGTCAACTGGCATTGCCAAAGAAAGTCCCTCAGCACCGACCTTGTAACAGAGCTTTGCTCATGTGTGTGAAATCACAGCAATTAAAGCAGCAATTTCAGTGGTTAACTTCCAAATGAAGACTCTGAGAGACTGAGAAGTGTTGTGGTTTCACCTTGAGTTAGGCAAGAATGTTTGAGTGTTCAGCTGAATGAGAAATGGTGATTTTCCTAAAATATCTCTGCATTCAGACTGATGGTCCTCCCTGCTTCAAACCCTCTGTCACTCTTCCATTAATGACACTCAGGGAAGTCTTTGTTCAGTAACACCCACAAAACATAAATAACATTTAATTAAATAAAGTCTCTGCTAAGATTTAATATGCTAAGATCAAAGCATGTGGAAAGTGATCTTTGTCTCTGACAGAAGGTTTCCCACAGACAAGAAATAATCTAGATTCTTGCTGACAACACATACAGAAAAGTTAATTTGTATTAAGAATATGTTCACAGAATGTTCCCCTTACTCACTGACACTCACATTCTAGGAACTGTTTCCACGCAGGTGTGTGAGTTGCTTCTATTGTTTGGATTAGGTTGTTTTTATTTTTCTTTTCTCACAAAATTTCCCCAACATGTCCCTCACAGAGTTCTGTTTTTCTGCAGATACAATCTGAACCCTCTCTGCCTGTTTTGCAATGTGACAATCCCTCAAGCAGCTGGTAGTTACTGGCTCATGCAGGTGTTTTAGCACCCCAGCAAGGCAGAATCTATTTCCCAGCTGCACATAGCCTGGAATCACTTGGCTTGGAAGAGTGTGCATTAACTTAAATTCCTTTATCACTTTATCACATCGAAGTTTCATTTTATCTCTGCAAAGCCTCAATCTGCAATCAGGTATGGCCAAAGTGGGAGCACATTTTCAGGGAAGGTGCTAGCACGGCAGCGCAGGAAGGAAATCTTATCAGCTTTGCTGAGCTCGGTGGGTTGGTTTTACAGAGAGTCGTTTGTCAGCACAATCCAAAGCAGCAATGCTGCAAGCACGGGCTGGGGAAACCAGGCCTGATCCAAAGCCTGCTGGAATCCATGCAAAACAACACCTAATTACTCGATCCTTTTCTCTCTGAAGTCAGTGAGATGTTGGCATTTATTTCAACAGAAGCAGCTCCATGGCTTTGATATCTCTCATGTATTTCTAAGTACTGACTTCTGCAAACCAAAGCAGAATCAAAAGCTTGTTTTTTTATTCTTTTGAGCACACAAACCCAAGTGTCAGAAATGAAAATATTAAATGTCTGTGGAATAAACTCTGATGACTTAACATTGATAAAATGAAGGCTTTTAGTGATATTCCTAAGGGTAATTATAAAAACATATCCTTATGAAAGACTAAATCTTTTAAGAGTTGACTAAAAGACTGGCTACAAGGAGGAAAGCAAAAGATGCAACTCTTTTTCATAATGGTTTATTCCACCCCTCATAATGTCCACCTTATTTGATTATCTGTCAAGTCTTCTCAAAATTCAAATACACTTTACAAGATTATATGTGCCCCATAAGAGGTTTAAAACTTTTTAGGGTTGTGACTGTTGCTTTTCAGAACTCAAAAAAAGTTTCCAAGATTTGTAATTACAGCATCACCAGAGCTGACATTATCCCTTAATGAAGTAAAATGACACTGAGACATTACTCCATTATAGGAATAAATATGGGACCATAATTTAATGCCTTACTAAAATCTAAGCTATCCTACAGATTCTAAGATTAATTTCTTCTGCCTTCAAAGAAGGAATTTTTTTTTATTCATGAGCTGAAGATTTTGAAGAGGCTGGTGCTGGCTAGCTGGTCTGTCTCTCTATGAAATTGCATTTAGCAAAGTGTCTTAGGAAATGAATCAATTAATGCTGAATGATACCAGAAGCAAGAGATCATCCTGTGCCCAGATTTGGTGCATTGTAAAAAATTTCACACCCTTTTTAGCCTCAGGGAGATACAGCCAGAAAAGGCCCAAAGAGTGAAATTTCCTAGATTTGTGTCAGTAACATGCATCAAACAAACATCACAGGAGGAAGGCAGGATGATGAAGGACCCATCCCCAAACTCTCCTAACAAATGAACTTGGAGCCTCCCGTGGGAAAAAGGCTAGAAAATTAGCTGTGTGTGCTTCACAGGTATTTCTGTCTGCTTTTTTCTAATGAATCAAAGTGTTTTGAACTCTGCCTCAATAGACCTGTATAAATCTGTTAATGTGCTTGGAAACTTGAACACAAATGTTGTTTGGAAGGTGTCTCACACTGGAATAGTTCCTTTATATGCCAAGGGTATTATCTGATACACCCAGGACTGGGTAGGAAGGGCTATTTCCTGCACATGTGGTAAGAAAATCCAGCTATTCCAGGCCCCAGGAAAATTACATGCTCCCACGTAAAGAATCCAGCTTCCTTTCCTTAGATCTGTTTTCTTTTCCTCACTCTATAAAGCAAAATTCCTTTAAAAGAACCACCCTAATGGCTTTCTATGTTGATACAAACCAAGCATTAATGAAGGAAGAGAACATGAAAATTTGTATTTAACTACTGATTCTCACCAGAGATGAGTACGATGAGCACCTTCAAAACAAGAGCAGGAAAATACCCGTAATGGCCTTTCACATGATGCAGCAGAATGCCAAAGTTTCAGCCTCATAGGAGGGTTTTATCCTCATAACCCCCACAAGGGAAGGAAAGAATAGAGTGTTATTACCTGCACCCTACAGATCACAAACTGATACATGATGAATTCTCCAAGTCATAAAGAAAAGAAATGATTGAGGAGGGAGCTCAGCGTGGTCTCCAGGCCACAGCCAGACCATCCCTCTTGTATGAAAAAAATCAGTTAACTTTGAAGACACCCACAGTTCATCAGAAAGGATCAGACAAGTTGTTTGAATACCACAAAAAGGATATTCAAACTGGATGTTGTGCTGGATATGTAGATAAGAATCCATTTACAAGAATTTGAATAGACAGGCTTGCACATTTCAGGAAAGGGGGTGCTGCATATCACCAGCCACAGAGTGGGATCAATATCCTACAGCAGAGTTAGCAGGCACAGCTTTATACCAGCTAATAAGGCTGGATTGTTTTTGTAAGGACCATTCTTACTCCTTTTTCCTCTCCTTTCAATGCAGAACAGGCTAGGATTGAACAAAACAATTACAAAGCAGCCACAATGTTAAAAAAAGGGTCAGGAACTTGGTCCTGGCAAGGTGAGGCTGCTCTCTCCCTTTGTGCTTGTGTGTCCCTCACCTCCAAGGAGGGAGGGTGGGCTGGGATATCTCAGAGCCCCATGTAATGCCAGACTGGTGGCTCCTGATTAATGCTTTTTAGTCTAATCTTTTAACTGATGTGGGTTCATCTTAGCCCAGAGTGATTATCTCAGAGTATCTCAGTTATGTTTTCCTTTGGAGAGAGGTAGGTGTGACTGTGAATAAAGAATTTCTTAATTCTGGTTAAGTAACATCTAATGAAACATAATTTTTAAAGATGGTTGTGATAACAGTTCAGTGTGAATGATACAGTCATCTTTCAGCCACTTTCAAAGATCAAAGTTAAGGACAATGAGTAAATACACTAATTATAGTTAATAAACAGCAAGGTTCCTGCTGGTCTTCATGCAGCCCCTGATGATGCAGAAAAGCCTTGGAAGAACTTGGCAGGAAAGGGTTATCTTTCTATGGACTTATTAACTCTTTCTGAGGCATGGAGGGACAATGACAGTTGTGAAGGTGAAGACATGTGGGAGACCAGTGCTCCCACATGTGCAAGCATCTTTCCTAACCAAAAAGGAATAGCTATCCTCAAAAAAGAGGTTTTGGAATATTTCCCAGTAGGGCCTAAAGTCTTTCAGACTTTATATTTCTGGGTTCTCTGACCCTCAGTGGTATAGCAGGAGTCCTAGTTGTATTGTATTGTACAGTCGAGAGCTGGGAAAATATATGTATTGTATAATTGTAAGTAGAACATGTAAAACCTGTCGCTGTAAGAAAAAGAAAAGGGGGAAATATAGTAGGAGCGCTAGTAAAATATCTGTGTTGTACTTGAATATCTGTATTGTACTTGAATACCTGTATATAGGCCTTGCCCTGGTAAGTCCCAGTTGTTCTTGATGGGCAGCAGCTGTGGCTAATGAAGATAACTGGGATAAAAGGGGGTGGGTTTGGCCAGTCAGGGAGAGCCTGGAACTTTGACTAAGAAGCAGCAATGAGCAGAAGAAGAAGTCTGTGCTGTGAAGAACTGTCCCCAAGAAATATCGCTGAGAATGTACAGGACTTTAGAAATATGATTGCGACAGTATGGGACGCTAGAAATATGAATACAACAACTGCTGAAGAGCTGTGGTACTTTGAGTCAAGGAGCTGTGACAGCCATAAGAAAACACCGAGAGAAGGTATGGGACTCTAGAAATCTTCTAGTATTGTAATTGTATATTTGTTAAAAGAAAAGGGGGAAGTATAGGTGGCCATTGAATCTTAGTATGTATTGTATAGGTGGCCTTTGAGCCATAGTAAAATCTATGTATTATATGTGGCCTATGAGTCTCAGTAAAATCTATGTATTGTAGAAGTGGCCCTGCCTCGATCCTAGTTGTTCTAGATGGGCTGCAGCTGTGATGTCCTTAATTGGGCAGCAGCTGTGGCTAATGAAGATAACTGGGATAAAAGGGGGTGGGTTGGCTGGTCAGGGAGAGCCTTGGAGGAGCCCTGATGAAGAAGCAGAAGCAACACTGCTGTGAAAAGCTACTGGTGAGAAAACCACCCAGAAGGTATGGGACTCTAGAAATATGGTAACAACACAGTGGAAACTATAAAGACTTTGTAAAAATCATAGAAATATTATTTCTTTTATACACACATGCCCCTTTGCTAACTACAGAGCAGTTCTTTTTCCTGGAAGTTTGCCAAGAGGATTTTCTCATTCCTTGTTCTTGCATTCCCCAAGGCTGCTAAAGATGATAGACTTTTAGATAACAGGGAAATAGTATGCACCATTATTTCTGTATTCTTGCTTTTATCACTTGGAGGCGAAAGTACAGTTAATCTCCTGAAGTTAAATCAGCAGACAAACATATTGCAATTCAAAGTTAATCATTGAGTAAAACTTGGGTTCAGCCAAGCACAATGCAAAAAAACTAGAAGACAAATTTCAACCCAAATGAGAGATCTTCTACAACTACATTCTCGCCTTAACATCGACAAGTTATTTTAGAGAGCTGGCTAAACCGCTTGGGCCACTAGAGAGTTTGTTACATTCAGCTGTACACGGATGAAAAGGACCACATTCACACTTGTTACCCAAAAAGCCGCTTCAAATTTGGCTCAGGTGGGAAAAAGGTCAGAGCTCCAGTCACGACAGGCCAAGGGTCCCGCTGCCTTGCTCTGCCACAGCCTCCTGCAGCGCCTCTGAGGCGCAGTGACTGCGTGGCATGTGTCAAAGTATTTATGGCTGGCTGAGGTTATCTATAAAGCGGGCCTGCTGGGGCTTTTGCCAAGCCTTTAGGTTGGCAGGTATGGGCTTTAGCTCATTTCCCTTTCTGCACTTCAAGTAATTCCTGATTGTTTTCCTTTGTTCCTCTTTTATACAACTTCACATCTGCCGTCAGCAAGATGTTACTGTCGATGGGAATTGGGAGTTACAGGGCCAGCGCTGCTAGCTGATCTTGAACTTTCTCCCCAGTGCTTTTCTGTTTGCCTGCAGACTGAAACCTTCTTGAACCTGCCGAATACGTGACAACCTTTACCCTTCTCCAAACCAGAACTTTAGCAGCCGAGAGGACGCGCCCCGGGCTCCCACGCTGTCCCTCGCAGCGCTTCCCCCATCGCAGGTGGGGCCGCTTCGTCCCGCTCGGGGCCCGAAACCACCGGGACGGCTGCGGGAAACAGCCCCTCAGAAACAGCCCCGCGGAAACTGCCCCTCAGAAACAGCCCCGCTCGGGGCGGCGGGGCACGCGCACCTTGCGCAGGGCTCAGCGCGCTCCGCCCGACTCGCCCGGGGCCAGGGCCGGGCCAGGGCTGGGGCCAGAGCCGGGCAGGGCCAGGGCTGGGGCGGGCGGGCCGCGGGCCCCGCCCCGAGCCCGGCGAGCCGTGCCGAGGCAGCGCCGGCAGCATGAGGAGCGGCGGCGCCGCTGCAGCCGCTGGGTCCGCGGGACAGGCGCAGCAGGTGCGGCGGGGCCGGGCGGGGAGGGCAGCGGGGCACGGAGCGGGAGCCGCGGGCTGGCGCCGGGCACGGGGGTCCCTCCGAGGGCGGCCGGGAGGGACGGAGGAAGCGCCCCGAACCGGGCTCTGCTCCGCGGGCGGCGGCGCTCGGGGCCGGCCGGGCTGTGCCGTACCGTGCCGGGATGAGCCGGGCTGTGCCGTGCCCCCACCGGCGGGTCTGGGTGCGGCGCTCCCGGACGGTGGCACCGCGCTGGCTCGGACGGCCACGCAGGAAAAGTCAAAATAATCTTTTCGCTCTGTGAGTAGCGATTAAGGCAGCCGAGCGCCTGCCCAACATGTTACAACGCTGGAGCGGGGTATTAGTTTGGACGCGTCCTAATGAGTGTGTTAATCAGCGTAACATCCTTCTCTGCTCACCTTTTGGGGTAATTGAGAACGGCATCTGCTGAGTTTCTCTTTGCGCTTCGAAGTGTTTGTTTGTGATTGTCTTGTCGTGTTCACTCCGTTTTTCATGTCTAAATTCAGCATGTGACTTGAATTCAGATAGCTGCCCCGTGGAGTGGTGATTGTACGTTTATTTGCCCCTATGCCCGTAAGGGAGCCAGTATCGAAAAGATTGGAGTTCTCTCTCAAGTTTATTGAAACAGATCTGGAGGTCTCTGTCGTCTTTAAAAGCTGTTTACAATTGGCAACCTTGTTGGTGCCTTCAGCCAAAATGAGGTCTGAGCGTGGAAATGGAACTGCATTCTTGTACCTAAGGATGGTCCCTTGCAGGTCAAAACCTAGGCGTGTTGGCATGGCAGCGTGAACTTTTTCCCCCCCCCCCGCCTTTCTTTCTGCCTTTCTTTCCCAGCAGAGACCCTAAACCTTTCAGTAAAGTGCTGTCCTCTGCTGCCAGTCCCAGCTGGGGTGTAGCTGCCCCCGTCTCTGACTCTGCTTTTGGTTTTGAGGAAGTTCTTAATCTCTGTGTGACTCAGTGTTCTAATCTTTAAAATGGCTTAATAAGACTTGTCACACTTGCCTCCTAGGGACATTAACATCTAATTGATGCTCACGAACTGCCTTGATCTGGCAGAAAAGAGGGCATCTTGCTTCCCTCTTTATTTCGCCACTTTATTTTGGGTGCTAATTATATTACATGGGTGGAAAACAGATTGGCTGACAACCGAACTGGAATTCATGTCTGTTATCGTTGACACGGGCACTCTGTGTGCCCACTTATGCTTAGTTTGAGGTGTCCGGTGTTTCTCTAAAAACAGCGGGGTTTGTCCTTTCCGGAGGATGAGAAATTGCACTGAAGCAGCAACAGACTTTCGCTCCTAACTCTACACAGTTTTTTCTCTGTGTATTATGAGGTCAGTAAAGGTTTTAAGAATTAAAACTGTTGACTCAACTCTCAGCATGTCCCTGATCTTAAATCTTACTCCGCCTGAATCTTACCGTGGTCTCCGTTTTTGTCATGTTTTGCTTCTTTAGAAATAGAGGAAACATACAAATTTACATTTTATACTCTAAGGCTTGTATTTTCAAGCAAAGAACTGTATCTTTTTAACCGTTTTACTTGCGGCTCAGCGGAGTAATTAGCCACTTTACTCCCTTGATTTGAATCTTGCCCCATCTCCTCCTTATCGCTGCTGCCTTATCGAGTCTCTGTTCTGGGAGGCTGCTTTGTGACACGGCATTTGGCTCGTCCCTTTGCTTCACTTCTCCTTTTCACCATTGAGGCTGCAGAATTGTCCTTCCCCGTGCTGAATGGACCTGCAGCGTTGATACCTGACAGCCTTGATGAACCTTGATCAACCAGCGCTGATACCTTTTAAAGCACTGTTTGATGTTTGCTGGTGCTGTTCTTTTCATGGTGCTCGGAAAAAATATTGCAGCTGCATCTCAGAGTGTGTGTGTGGTGGGGGAATGAAGTTCTGCAGGGGAACTGAAGCATTCTTCATTCCACTTCTTCTTGCCGTGTGGTTTGCCACAAGTGATGTGACTTTGCCTGCCCTGTCTGTAAAATCAGGTGACTTTTTAACAAATTAGTAGAAAGGAAAGCATGTAAAAATGGGAAGTCGTCTATGTTTCACTGTGATTTTTTTTTTTTGCTTGTTTTTAATTAATTGCCCTGATATCAGGGTGGTGCTGTTTGTGGGGAGATCAGGTTTCCTTCAGTTTCGCCTAGAACCTAGACGGATGGTCTGAAAAGGTTTTGTTTTTATTAAGATATGCTGAAGCAGGGTTTCCTAGTCTCCTGTCAATATCCCATTTTTTGTGGAGGTGAGGAGCCTATGTTTTGGCTGGAGATGTTCTTTAAGTGTAAGAAACCAGAAAACAGGTGATTGCTCTCCAGTTTCTTCATGAGTATGCTTGAAGTCTTTCACCTCTTTTAGCACATGTATCTGCTCCAGCTGTCTCACTGCTTGAGTATTTTATAACTAGTACCTTGAAAAGGGGTGAAAAAAAGGAAAAGCTTTGAAATGCTATATGTTTCCCATTGGGACTCTCCCGCGTGGCTGGTTCATTTGTTGTGACTGCTTGGTAACCTGTGTCTGTTTCTTTGCCTCCCTCTGCTTCCCCTGGTGTCAGCAGAAAAGCTCCCTTTTCCTCGTGGAAGAGGCTTTGCATCTGAAGGGCACGGTGTGTTTTGATTCCCTTAAAATGAAGACAATTTCAGGTGTCTGAAACTGAGATCTGCCTCCCCGTGGTCCTTCTGTTTTCTCAGCTTGCTTGCATGTTGGATCCAGAGTCAGGGAGCTACAGAAAGGCTGAGGGGCTGCTTTCTGTGCCTGTGCTGGCAGCCTGGCTTGCCTGCCTCTCTAGAATAGATGTGTACCTGTATAATAGGAATTTGGGGTGGGAGTTTTGTGTGTGAGCAAATTCTTGGCTGCACTTTCCCTGTTCAAGCTCTTTCTGTGTGAGGAGCCCATGAACTTGGAAAGCACAGCCTCCTCTCTGTGTCAGGGAGGGCACACTGCTTGTTTCTCATCCCTGGCACCAGCTTTAGAGGTGTTTATACAGCAAACTGAGCCTTTCAGAAGTGGTGTTAGTAGTTCAGGGTTCAGTAGTCTGATTCTGGAAAATATACATATTCTAAATTAAGGCTATTAAGCGTCCACTGATTCAGTGACTGTGCAGATACGCAGTTAATATTGTATTGTGACACATTGTGGAAATTGCTGTGTTTATTTTTGACCTGGAGAAGATGACTAACTCTTTCATGTATGCATAGTTACGTTTACAAGCAAGTAAAAACTTCCCCAAAATTATCTTTAGACTCCTAGTTCCATGAAAGGAAAAAAATTTGGACTTGTCCCTAAATTTGAGCTGCGTGTGGTGTCAAGCCTTCTTTCTGCTCTGGGTTGATAACCCTGTGTTCAGTGGGGGTTAGGTTTTCAGAGGTTTTATTTATCTCCTCCACATTTTTGTGGGCAGTTTACTGTGTGGGGAAAGGAACAAGAGCAACCCCATTCTGTGTTAGGAAAGGTAGGTGATATCACAACACAAATTAGAAAGACATCACTGTGGTAGCTTGTATTCAGTTAAATTCTGATTGTTCTTATTTCAATGTCCCAGTAACACTGATGTAATTCGGAGAAAACTTGAGTTTGTTTTTTCTTGCTTTTGGCCCCCTAGGGTTGGGATGGCAAAACCTGGTGAGGCAGGTGGTTTATGGAATTGTGTGATGGAATTATGTGGACTAGATTTAAACTTTTGTTCTTGGCTTTGGCCTCTCCAATTGCTGCATTCAGCCGAGGGGGCATTACCAATTCAGTTTTTAAAATCACTGGGCCTGGCATTGTGTTGTTGTGGAGTTTTAGCTTCCTCAAAAGCAGTTTCTTTGGATCTGTTAGTCCACCATAAATCCTTCTCAGACCTTTTAAGCTTGCAGCTTATTGCCTGTTTAGACTTCAGTAATGCCCAAAGGGGTGCTACAGTTCATAATTAATTCTCTGTTGCTGCCATTGCCAAGCATCAAAATAGAATTTCCAAAGCCATGCGAAATTTTTGTTGGGAATAAGCAGGGATGCTTTGTAATCAGCTTTAAATAGTCCTGTGGTAATTCATCAGACCTTAGACCACCCTTCCAGTACCAAAAGGGGCTACAAGAGAGCTGGAGAGGGACCTTTTACAGGGGCAGGTAGTGATGGGATGAGGGGTGATGGCTTTAAACTGAAAGAGGGAAGGATAAGCTATCAGGAGGAAATTCTTTGCTATGGGGGTTGTGAGACACTGGAACAATGATATTTTTATTATATAGTGTTACTTTTAGAAGACTAAGGACATTAAAATACCGGATTCTGATAACATATTTTGCCATTTTCATACCTGAATAGGTGACTCCCATAGCTAAGTGGAAGATTTTAAGTCTTCCAAGATGTTTTTTTCCCTAGCCTGTGATGTGCAAATCATGTATGATGGAGTCCAGGGGGGGAAAAAAAAGAACAATTTTGTTAACAGCAAAGCAGAAGGTGGAGCAGAAGACAAATTTTCCCCTCTCTTTGAGAAGACTCGTGTTTGGCAGATAGTGGAATTCTTTTTTTGCGTGTAATCGGATAAGAGTGTATTGCAAAGCCCATAATCTGTGTTATTGGCTGAGGTGAGCCCCATCTGTTAGTGGGTCAGGGATGTGCAGTACCCTTGCCCTCTAAACTCATGCACATGGGGAGCAGCACAGGGGGATTTACAGAAACAAGTGCAGGCTCTGAAGGCAGCTGCTAAAAGCAAAGGGAGGAATTCAGAACGGAATGCAGTGTTCTCTGCTGACACCCTTTCTAGCTCAGGAACCCTCTGGTTAAAGAGCTTTACAAGGTACCGAGTACTTTTTGGCTTCTGCTCATTCATAGTTTGACCTCCTTTCTTACAGGTTCACCCCTTGTACATGCTTGTTATCAGGCTGGTTTTTATTGATTGTCTTTGTGGCATCTTGTGCTGATCTGGGGAATAACTTAAAATGGTAAACTGAGCCGATTAGAAGAAAAAATGGGCTTGTGTTGGGCTTGACTTGGTGGTAAGTATGCAGTCAGTGCTAATCGCCCCCATGTCATCATTCACCCCAGCTGTGGGTCAGACACAGGATCTGCTGTGCACCTGAATTGCCATTGCTCTGCTCCTTGCAGAGGCAGTGAAGGAGTGAGCATGCTGACACAAGAGCTGACTTCTCCAGGTCTCATTTCCATCCCAGGTGAACTCAAAGAACTTCTGATGGAATGTGATATCTGGGCTTGGATAATTCATGTGAACGAGTTCTCATTCAGATCTGATCTCCTGGCCTTCTGCTTGGTATTTGATTTTCCCCTTTCTCTGAGTGCTACAAATTCCTATGGTTGCCACCAATGCAGACAACTGTTTCTGTCAGTTCAGAAATTGTTTCAGTAATTATATGGCTGTAGGGACAGAAGAATATTGAAGTTTGGAGCCACTTTTAAGATTTCAGAGTGTGAATGCGGAGTGTAGGTTCCTCCCATTTCTATCTATGGATTTTGAAAAGTAACAGCTGACACTCCTGTGTACAGTATTTGTGTTCAGAACATTCATGTGCTTGACTGAATGTCAGAAACATGCACGTGGTTAAGGCTTGGACACAAGCTCCATAAATATGAACTATTAGTGCATTCAAAAATTGAGTTTGTGGATGTAATCAAATACCTCTTGCTGTACTCAGAAACTCTGCCCTTGCACCAAGTGAACAAAAGGAAGAGCAAAGCTTGTGTAGAGAGCTAAATACATGACAGTGAACCTGTTCAGACAAAAGAAACCATCTTTCTGTTGGGGGGCTGTGTATGAGAGGGAAGAGGGGTAGGGTGGCTAATTCTATTTTCTGGAAGTGAACAGCACACATTTTTCAGTGCACCAAGCAGGTATCACTCTGTTTGTGACCTGTTTCCTTGTGAAAGTGTCGAGGAGCAGGGGCTGGATTAATCTGTTGCCTGCACTGCTGGCCCACAGCCCTGTGTGATGCTGCCCTGCCACGGTGTATAAATAACCCTGTGTGGCAGAGAGAATTGTGCAAATATTCCCTGGTGTGCTGGGCCTTGTCCTGGCTACCTGGGATTGTCTGAGCTGCAGCACAGCGGTGATGGGTTATACAGCACTGCAGGAATGGCTCTTTGGTGATGGAGTGACACAACTGGCTTTTGTCTTTTCAAAAAAGAAAAATGCTCACAAGTTTTTTCCTTTAGAAAAGACACTTCATAGGATTTGGGGGACTTCACGTTAAACTTAAGGATAGCCAATTGGACAGAAGCTAAAAAGTCTTACTTGAGCAAATTACTAGGAAAAGAAGAGAAGAAAGCAATGAATTGCTTTGGTGAGGTGTTTTACTAAAAGCAAGAACTTTTTGCACTTGGCTCGGTTTTTCTTCGTAAAGAGTTTTGTTATTCTGCCTTTTATTAAAACTTTTTTGTTTCCAACGCTACCACAGTATAGTAGGAGTCCTAGTAAAATATCTATTATATTTGAATATCTGTATATAGGCCTTGCCCTGATAAGCCCCGGTTGTTCTTGCTGGGCTGCAGCTGTGGCTAATGAAGATAACTGAGATAAAAGGGGGTGGGCTTGGCCAGTCAGGGAGAGCCTGGAAGGAGCTCTGAAGGACTCTGAGAGAAGGCTTTCCTCCTGGCTTCCTTCCCACCTGGGAAGGAAAAGTCACAGTGAAGCATTCACCTCTGTGTATTTATGTGGAAAAAGGAGGGCCACAAGGTTTTATCTCGCACTTCCCCATGCAAAAATGCAGAGGGCAATGTTATTTTCTCTCTCTGTGTTTTCTTTTTGACTGAGGAAGGAGTTGTGATTGTTGGCTGAATATGTTCACACAGAGGGCTCCAGGATTGCAGAGTGCATGCACTTAGAGGGTTCCAGCAGAATTTCTGATGCTATTTCATGACAACTGCCGAAGCTTGACACCTTAAAGCCCCATTTAGATATGGACCACCATGCCGGTCTATAGCTGCTTGTTCAGCTCCTACCTGACTTAATGATTGATGGTAATAGTAACTTGTGTGTAGAAGCATCTTGAAACTCAGTTATGAAATCAAAGCATGTCTTCCCAATTATTTTGTTTATCACGCATTAATAGAGACCAAAAAGAACTATATGGCTGTTTCAGAGCAAGGTGAGATAATTTTGTGTGTTGTTCACAATACTCTTCCCTTGCAGAGGTTAGTCCAGGGTTCTGCCTGGCACTCAGTAAAGCACATGAATAACTTAATGCTGCATTTGACAGAGTTTCTTGGCTCAGCTTTTTCTAAGGCAGTACCTGTATGCATCCTTCAGGGTGGTCAGGTGGTTCTGGAGAGCAGTGTCAGTGTGAAACTTCTGCCTTTTGTTGTAAAGTTTTGTGGATTCTGACCCAGAACTTGATAGGATACATGTCTGTCATGCAATTTGGCTCATTTGAAATCTCAAGCCCATAGAACTGCAGCCACTGGCTTCTGAAAACCAGCTGTGAAATTATCTGAGTGTCTCTCTTAGTTCAATAATTTCCAAGATAAATGCAAGAATAACATACATAGTATAGCAGATTTACATTTGCATACAAGATTTAATTTTGAGGTAAATATTAATGCAGATATATCAGAGGGTTTTTTTGCCTTAATAGTTCTAGTGAACAAAGAATGTGAACCACTGGTTTTCAGTTTGATTTGCCCTACTGAAGTAGCAAAGGATGGCAGGGTTTTCCTTGCCTCTCTCCCTAATCAGTTGTTATCCAGCTGGTAGGCCAACCCTCATGCAAAATTTATTGGAAGTGTGGGCAAGAGAGAGTTACTGGGACTTCTACAAAGCCAACTTAGTCCATGACTTTGCCCAACTTCCCTGCTGGCTTTCATGAGGCAGTGTAAGGTTGTGATCAGAGCCTCTGGTGAGTTCATGGAGCCATCACTATGTTAGTTTTAATAACTCTTTCCTCTAAAGAAAAAAAAATGCACTTTTGTCATACTAAGAAGCACCTCATGTTTTCAGTCCAAATTTTTACATTTCTTTTGGGTTTTGTCTGTTGTAAAATATTTAGCTGGGATATTTTGCCAGTCACAGAGCTGAAATAAGTGTGTTTTTTTTTAATTTTGGAGGAGAAGCTGAAGTCAAACAGTGTTTTCTTCCTTTTGGCTGATGATTCTAGTATGATTATAATGGTGATCCTGATTTCTTCAGGAAGAATATGCAGAGCAATGAGTGCTTGTCTATTTTCTGCCAGGTCTGGGGAATTTAAAATGAAAACTAATAGAGTATTTTGGACCTCATGACTAGAAACTAGTATGGGCACCACAATTAGAATGAAGGTAAAAAAAGTAAAATTTACATTAATTATTTAATTACCAAACAGATGTGTATTCACATGGAGAATCTCTGTTAAGTGTATATGCATTTCCTTTCTATTTTTGTCAATGGAATCCACATTTGATATTTCTTACTTGATAAAGTTTAATCTTAAAAAGAGTATTTGTAGCCACTGTCCTGTGTGAAGAGTTGTTTTTGTTTTGCGTCTTGTGATATGTTGGCCTTTTTTGTTTTTATTATTCATAAGGTTTCTCAAGCTTCATTTGCAGTGCTGTGGCTTTCCCGTATTCGCGGGTCCGTGGGAGGGGGAGGTAAGGAGCAATTCCCTTTCTTCCAGCCGGGGATTGGCATAGGCGGTGTGTGCTTAGTCATGCGCTGTGCTGATGGCAAGTTTCGCTTGGCACGCCCTGGCAGGGGCAGTCCCTGCCCTGCTCTCAGCAGAGCCATCCCCTCCCTCCCTCCCTGCTGCAATTGTAGATGACTGGCTTGTTTTACAGCGCTGACACTGTAATGATGACCTTGCCGGTGCCCAGGAGAGGTGGAGACAGCTGAGGTTTTTGCTGGTATTGCATGTTTGGAAATTTCACTAGAGGTGCTGTGACTTGAAGGTTTTGGTCAGTGTCGCTTACAAGGCTGTTTTGAACTTCTGTCACAAAGTGTCAGAGTGGCACTGAGACTTAGGCTAAAGGTTCTTCCACCCAAATTATACTTTAATTGCTCTTTCAGTTTCTTTGCCTTTCCCTGTTTCTTTTCTCCCCTAAGCCTGTATTCTAGATTATGTTCTTATCACTGTTGACTAAACTTCCAGCAGTAAAATTGTCAGCTTTGAGCTGTGAGGTGCACCAGTGAGTGCAGCCTTGCAGTGTTCAGAAAAATAGGGTGTAGGCAAGAAAGGGGATTTGTGTAGGTAGCTGTTGCTAAAATCCGTCTGTCTGGGAGTCCAAGGACGTTGTATTTATTGTATTTAACCCCAGAAGTGTCTGTGCAGTCAGAGTGTGTCAGAGCTGGGCGCGCTCTTCCCCCTCATCACTGTTCCTCACAACATTTGTTATGCTCTTATGGGCACATGTGTAAGAAATGTCAACTGAGTCATTATTGGCGTGGATGTTCTTCCAGCAGGTGTTTTAAAGGCAAAATTTCAAGTCTCTGAACAAAAAGAGACCAAATTGCCAGTCAAGAATTTATAATGAGGAAATGGGTGAGCTCTTTCTCCTTGATCCAGAGCAGTTCTCTTTCCTGACAGCCCTGTGTCCTGCTGCAGGTACATGAAGGCAGTTTGGCAGCCAAACTGCTGCACCAATCAGGGTTAGTGTGCAGGGACTGCCCTTGAGATGGAGCCTTTCATGTTGCTTCTGCATGAAAAGGCAGGTGGGTTTGATATTTAACAATACACCACAGTCATGTTGTTTAATCTGCTACAAAATTCAGACATCTGCCTTTCTGAGCAGCTGTAGCAGGTACATGCAGTGCCTCTTCCAGATTCAGGTTTTATTTTACATTTGTCTAGATTTCAACTCCGCAGAGGTGCCCAGGGTGTTTCCTCTCCCAGTCCAGCACTTGCAGACCGGGAGTGGTGAAGCCACATCAGCAGTGGCTGTGCTGGCCGTCCTTGTTGTGATCCTTGCCCCTGCCTGCCGGGCTGTGCCTTAAGCAGATTTCCTCAGCTGACCTTTTAACCCGCTGGAGATGATCAGAGCTCTGCCCTAAGAGCTGCCAGACCAGACAGGGTGGCCCTGCCAGCAAAGGTAAAGGAGCCAGCACCTAAGTGCAGCTGCCCCAGCAGCAAGAATTCGGGCTGGAAGGGGCCTGTGCAAAGCTGTCAGCTCCTGTTTTTGGAAAGCAAGGGTGCTCTCTGCCTGGTGCTGTGCTGACCTGAAAATACCGAGGTGAACTGTTCCTGTGCTGCCATACCCTGCCTGCCAAGATGCCTTGGGGAAATGGGCTCTGCAGAAGTTGATTCGTAATTAGGTGATATGCTGGATATTAGGAATCCGACAAAGTGCTGCCTTCTGCACTTTTTTCTAGCAATCTCCCTTAGACTCTAGCAGCATAAGCAGCCAACTCAACATTTGTAACTTCCCGATGTGCCAGATGGAGCAGCACACATTCTGTGGGTCAGAAGCCCCTTTTTATCCTGTTTTTTGTCCCTTTGGATTGGTTTCTGTTTGGATCCTTCATTTGCATGAAGGTTTGAGGTGCTGCATTGGCCCATTACAATTCTGTCCAGGCTGGCTCGTTTCACTGGGGGTGGTGTGCTTTACTTAGGTGTAATATGGTATATTGAGTACCCTGTTTCTTGTAACTACCCTTTTAACCCTTTTACAATATAATAACCACACTAACAGTCCATGCTTAACGATCTGTCAACTGTTTTACAACAATTTTTAACCTATTTTTAACAAAATTCTACCGCTTCGCAGTTTTTTTTTAGTCTTCTTTTATGCAAACCCATGGCATCTTTTGTCCAGTGAAGAAAACAGGATTCTAGCACTAAGAGCTTGTCCTGTCAATCACAGAAAGCTAGGAATAAACTATTCTGGATGTTGTTGGCTTATGGATTGGGGTATGTGGTAAGCAAACCCTTGGCTGTCAAGGCTTTTGGGGTTTTTCTGTGTGTTACCTTGTGCTGCTCCCCCAGGCAGGGCACTGGTTGTGCTCTCTGGCAGGACTGGTGGTCAGCAAAGGGCAGGGGTGGAAGAGCCTTTGCTGTGTGTGGTGGAGGGAGGCAGAATTCTGATCATGGAGGACGGATAAACCATCGAATGAAATGCAGAAAAAGTTTCTCCTGTGGAAGGCTCCACGTCATTAGTGGCAGCAGGAGCGCTGGAATAGGTGCTCCCAAGCCAAATCACTGTAATATTGCCTGGACCTGTGTGTGTGTGGTTTTAAACAGGCAGTTTGAGGCAGCAGGTTAATCTGCCAAGAGAGGAGCCCATTCCCCACAGGCACAGACTGGTCTGTGTGATGGGCCCAGTTTGGAAGGAATTGCCTGAAGTTGATAACATCAGTGGAGAAATCAGTCTGGCTGATTTCTGATGCTCAGTCTGGCTTTGGTAGGAGCAGGAGGGCTAAGAGCCCTGCCCAGCCACACCAGGAGCAGCACCAAGGGACAGGCATGTTCCCAGCCTGTGCTGGAGGATTTGAACTTCATGGGCTTCACGGTGCTCTGTGCTGGCAGGAATGAGGGCAGGGGTAAAACCTCTCATGTTGTACCTTAAGGAAATGGGCTGACTCAGTGACTGTTGCAGTCAGTTCCAGACTTCCTTTCATAAGGTTTTCTGATTTAGAAATGCATTATGAAAATACCTGGCATATGAGCTTTTTTTTTTGTTGTCGTTGTTATGGTTTTTTTTTACACTTGTTACTGGTGTGAGCGTTTTCTTTGAAGTAGTATCTGTCTGTGGTATAACTTGCACAAAAAATAAAGCACTGTTTCTTGAAAATGTTGTTTGCAGAGCTGATATTAATATCCTTTAATGTTCACCTGAGATTTAGTTTTTCTGTTGACTCAATTTTTTTTCCCTTGGTGTGGGTGAGCTCATAGTGTGTAAATTGTATCCTTTTGGACCTGGTGTGCCAACTGTCCCAAACTTTTTTTTATGCAGTATATCACTGACTTGTTCTCTTTGGTACTCCAAGTAGCAGTTCCAAGCAATTGTTGGGGGAGGATAAAATATATTAAAAAGATCCCTATCTGGGTAGAAAAGCCGAATTTTTGTGCTGTTTTCATGTGTTTGTGAGCTCCAAGGATGTCCTTCTTTTGAAAGACAATGCAACAAAGTCTGTTCTGTGCATATGGCTTTTGGGGCACTGGTTGTGTTGGTATTTAATCACACTGGGATTACAGCATTAGGGCATTAGCCAACTCCTTATTCCTAGTAAACTAAACCTTGATAACTGGAGCATAGATAAAGATCTGGTTACACATTTCAGTGAAATAAAAGCAATACTGTTCACCTGCATGCAGAAGAGAGGGAGAAATCTGTACTAATATAGAAACAGAATGAAGTTCAAGCCAACATAAGGTCTTGGGCTCAGTAACAAAACGTTTTTAAAAAATCATATTTGTAAAGTGGAGAACTAAACAGTATTTCCTATGTCTGGATAGTTTAGATTCGCACATTATTCTCTCCGTCCTTTTTTTGAAGGTCTGTTCTCCTTCCTGGTCTATCAGTTGGGGAATACTAAAGTTCTTGGAGCTATTTATTAAGGGACTGTAATAGTGAAACACATCTTTGGTGTCTTCAGTTGGTCTGCTTTGTGTAGGTACATTGGATGAATGGGTTCTGGGTTTCCTGATCAGCAGTTGGATAAAAACTTCCCGTGTGCTGAACATCCCCATTCCCCAGTCCTGGCCCTTGGCAGAGCAGGCACAGTGAGGGAGGAATGTGATGCCCAGGGGATCAGCTAAAGCAAAACCAGCTTGACCCAAAACGTTTTCTGCAAACCACTTGCCTTCCTAAATTGTTGTTTTCTCTGACAAAGCCAGTTCTAATCAGCACCTTGGGTACTGGGTACTCTGTGAACCCAGAACCAATTAATCCCTTCCCTTTCTGAAAATTACAGGCTCTTTGAGAGTTGGGGCGCCGAAGCAGCTTCAGCTCTGCCTTCCTGTAGCTGTAGGGGGAAATGTGATGCCTCTTATCTGCTCTGCCCTGAAAACACCAAGCTCAAGTGAGCACCATGCAGTCACACATGGCAGCATTTCAGGATCCCCAGTCAGCTGTGGCTGCTCCACATAACCTCATGGCAATAAATGGGAACGAAGTGGCTGTGCTGCCTCAAAACTTCCTGGGTCTGTGTGGCATGCTTGTGATGTTTCTGCACTTACACAGGCTCAGCTCTTTAAATGCCCTGTTCACGTTGCCTTTCAGGTATGTGTGTTGATGCTAGCCACAGATGCTTTCACTGAGAGATTTTGACTCTTCTGCGCAGTAAAAGGAACGTTAGGACTAGATGACAGTGAGAAAAGGAGCCTTTTAGAAAAAAAAAAAATCCACATTGTCCTTTGCCTTAGCACTTTACAAGTGCTTGCATTCTACAACGTCTGCCCATTTACATGCAGTGAAATACAGGTGCATGATAAAGTAAGTTTTCCAAATGCATGGATGACTAATGAAGAGCAGGGTGATAACGTCTACATATTACAGCACATGTCATTCAGTTTGGGAGGTGACTGGAAGCAAATGGCCATTGTTGCATAAAAACTTCAATAGAGAAGGTGCAACCTCTGACCTTCAATACTGATAGGACTTACATAGAGAAAAACTTTGGGCAGTGTGATGAACAGTTATGATTAAGAAGTGGGTTTTTTTTGCTATTTCACAGTTTCCAGTAAACTTTGCTGTGCTGGAGAAGATGAATCATAACGTAATCAGGACTGTATCTCAGCTTGCCTTGTAAAAACAGTGATGCATTTGCCATCCCTCCTGTTGCTGGTTAATGATGTTCTGCCCTCAGAGTTGTTTTTTTTTTTAAATTTCTTGATGGGACTACTTCCTAGCATATTACTCCCATGGGTCTCTTTTTGTTCTCTTTTTCTGGTGGATGTCCCAAAACTAATATTTCAAGACGTATTCTATAGCTTGACCATTTTTCTACAGCAGAAATGGATTATGTTTTTGTAACCCTCTTGGCATCTTCATTTGGGTTTTTTTTATACTTTGTTTTTCTTCATTTTTTTGGAAGTCTGGGCAGAGGGAGGGTAGAAATTGTCCTGCACATTTTCTTCCAAAAATACTGTTTCTACTTTCAGAAACTATGTCTTTTCCAATCTCTTCTGGTAACTCTGGGTCCAGTTTGCAAGGACAAAAAACATAGAACAGATACAAAACTAACACAGTAGCTTGCTTTCTGTTTTTGTCTTTTTGTGTAAATACTCCTTGGAGCAGAGTTTTGTGTTTAACCTAATCTTCTGGTTTCCCATCACCCTCTGGCTGACTTGTTTGGATGCAGCTTCTCAGTTCTTCACTGCCATTCAATGGCTGGTTTTTGGTGTTTGTTTTTTGGAACTGGCATTGCTGCACCCAAGGAACCTCATTTACAACTCAAAACTGGTTTTGGGCATCTTTGCTTCTTTAACTTTGTGGTTTTCCATGGATTCCATAACATTAATGCCCCAGTAAAACACAGCAAGAACTGTGTGATACCTTGTGTTGAAAAAAGATAAAATTGCAGTAATTGAAATTGGAATGTGTTGATTCCTAAAAATGTGTGTGTATGCATATGAAATACTGCTCAGAATTTTTCATTTCTTTGATCATTGGCAAAGCAATCCCGTCTGTGTTTTCAATGGGTTAATCCGTGCTACTGATCTGGAAGTTTGATGTCTACAGATGAGGGCAGCCCTGCCAAATGAATTACTGTGGCCTGGAGCCCTCTTGCAGCCCCAGTGCCAGCTGTTTATTCCTCTTGGGTAATTGCCACAGCCCCAGGAACCAGAGGGACACATACTGGAGAGCAGAGATCTACAGACCCATGCTTGGAAAGGTAATCTGAAATACACTCCTGAGAGCTTTTGGCACAAATCTATGAAAACTAATGCTGGTGCTGTTCTTTTTCTCCCCCAAGACATAACCTGGAGTGTTTGCTTCAGCAGAGCCATAATTTCATGTTTTTGCTTCAAAAAACCCTGGACAAATATTAATTTCCTTTCTCACAGAAATCCTGAGGAGAAACAAAAGACAGCCTTGCTTTGGCATCCAGTGTTCTCTGAGGGCACTTTCTCGTGTCTCCAGCTGATATTTTTGGGCAGCTCTCAGAGAAGCTGCATTGCTGCTCTGTTTTGCATTCTGGGCTGGGGGAGATCAGTGAGGGGACAGATGGGCTGTGTGTGGGCATCAAGGATTCCAGGCTGGTGGCACTCTTGGTCCCTTGCTCCCTGCTGGGTCCCCCAGCAATGAGGTGGCTCCTCCTGGGCTCTGGCACTGTCACCTTGCTGTGTCAGCCTGTCTTGCTGCCCCATCCTTCTACATTATTCTGTTCTCCAAGTGCCATAAAGCAGCATCATTTCTGTGATTGCTGACTAAGAGAGTCTGCTTTTTACTGCTTCATGTGTTTGTTTTCTTTTATGGTGTGTTTACCTCCGTAATTATGTCCCTGTGCATAAAGGGAATGCTGTAGTAGAGGAACTGCTGCTGAATGTGGCTCAGTTTTGTTGGTATAACTTTATATATAGCAGGGATTCTGCTGACAGGGCTCTGTCAGCTACAGGATATGCTTTTATTTGTCTTCCTCATGGTCACAGTTGTGCCATCAAAGTTTTGCCTGTGACCTGAGGGTGAGGAACAGAGAGGAGGACGCAGGGGCTGTGAGAGAAGTGGGATGTCGAAGTTCCCACTGGCAGCTGGGCAGGAGTGGTGCCAGAGTTCCCTCTCCATCATCCTCTTGTGTCATCCATCCCTTCTCAGTGTGTCTGGCCCTGCCATCTCCCTGCTGCTGTGATTTTGGGAATGGAAAATAGGATATTACTTGCTCTCCAAGTTAGTCTGGCTCAGTGTTCCAAACATCCTATTGAAAGTGGAAAATCTTGTGCTGATCAAAGGACAGCCAGCACTGCCTATTCTGTGATTACTATCTATGCTGTTCTAGCTTGTGAGCTTGAAATTATAAGTGTCACTATAGAAAAAGAAAGGCAGGAGTTTCAAAGAGCTTAAATTGTTTTCACTGAGACTACATCCAAAACATCTTTCTAGCTTAAATAACAGGTGCTTTTTCTTAAGAGTATGCTTTCTTTTTCTTAAGAGGTAGGCTGATGTTACCCTTCTGGTATACTGTCTTTCTTTGTTCTTGCGATCCTAACCTAGGAAAACATAAGCATAAACTTTCTACTGTTGTTTATATTGTGTTTCTCATCTACTACAACAGAGCTTAAAAATGTTCTTCCTCATAACCAGTCTAAACAAGAGTCAGGTTTTAATATCTTGTTTATGCATAGCATTAACCCCAAATGACTGTGGTAGAATCATCTACAGTTACCTTTGAAGATGTAGACTGTATGGAAACTTGGGACTTTTCTTTTTTACAGGCCTGCTAAAAGCTCTGCTGCATTTTAAAGTACTTACTGCACAGAATAAGAATTGAGCTAGAGACATTTCTCCTTAAAACCATTGGACTTGAAGGTTTAGAGTTATAATTTCCACTGGTGTAGCTACAACAACATTGCTTTAAAATAAAAAATAAAAAGAAAATTTCTTTATTTTAGAATTCATTCTTCAGAAATTATGCTGTTACTGATAAGTAGATGAGTAGTTTGAATATATATACAATACAAAATTATGTATTGTCGTTCATTTGAAAAATCTGTGCCTTTGCTTTGCAAAATGAGTATCTGAGGGTTTTAGTGATGTTTACAGGACAGGACTCCTTGTGCAGGCAGCAGAACAGTGTGAGCCCTGTGGCTGCCAGTTCTGTGTGGGGTTTATCTGAAAGCTGGCAAGTGCTGTGTCCTTGGGCCCAGCAGAGGTCTGAGCCCCCATCCCTGGGGTGCACATGTGGCCCCTGGGGCAGCCTCCCACTCTTCACCGCTGCCAGCACCGTGTGTTTCCATGAGCGGGGACACATGCAGGCTGCTGATCTCACTTTATTTGTCCTTAGTGCAGTCCCACAGCAAAGCTCAGATTGGTAACATCAAGAAACAAACCCGATTTTTTTTAAAGCTTCCAGCTTTAAAATGTGTGGAATGTGACTCAGTCTGTGTTGTGGCAGATAAAACCCTGCAGATAGGTCATTTTATTTTATGCTTCCTGTGAACGAATCTAAAACGCCCAGTGCCAAGCCTTAGTGCTTGGTGCACGTTTCCAGCTGTATTTTATCGTGGGTGCTGCAGCTGCAGCAGGTTAAACGGGCACAGCAGCACTTGCTGGAAGGCTGTGTTTGAAATGTCTCATATAACCACTGCAAAACAAGCTGATAGCGTGCATGGTAACGTTGTAAGTTCACAGGCACACAGTGTCTCAGCAGGAGCTGTTTGGAATTCCAGACTTGGCCCAAAAAAGTTATTTTGCAGGGGTTCCGTGGAAGTTGACTTTTTATAAAAATACAGAAGAGTAATCTGGCTGTTTAGAGAGACAGTTTGTGAGGCTTTGTTCAGAGGCAGCTTCCCTTCACTGATGTTTGTGGTAGGACTGTGCATCTTAAGGGGTGGGTTGTCTGTTTGTGGCCAGCACAAAACTAGTATTTCAGGCCAACATGCTTTTAACTAGTTTTATAAGCAAAGCAAATGAGAGCTTCACTTGTTACCAGAATTACATCGAATTCTTTTTTCATTTTATGTCATTTTTAGGACAGCATGCAAAGAAACCAAACCACCAAAAAGCTGTGTTTCCTTCAGACAGAAATGTTTACATTTAAAATGGTCTCTACAACAGCAAAGTGCATCACAATAGAAACTAAACTGAAAGACTCAAAGTTTTGTAACACAGCCAGTTTCACTTGTAAACTTCACATTTTATGATGGTATTGATCTCTTAGTTCAGTCAGGGAAAGAGGCAGCAGAAATATTCTGCTTTAAACTGATGATGAGGAAGGGCTGGAGTAGATGACTGCTGTGATTGCTGCAGTCTTTTGTTTCTGTTGCTGTTTCTAACCTTAAGCCAACAGTAAATGTACTGTATCCTGTGTGCCAAACTGGAGTCTCAAGAAAAGAATTTATTCTTGGTGAAGATGGCAGAATTAGGGTTGTATTGAAAGTGGAATCAGGATTAGTGATATTGAGTGCTGGGAATTGAATCCTTTTCTGATCTCCCCAAGGAACATGTTCTCAAGTATTAGAAGCAGTGCATTAAGGGACTGAGGAGGAACTTAAGTGCTTCAATTTTGAATTAAATTAGGGTTGTTCTCATTCCAGTGGGACACATAAGCCAAAAGAGGGGTTTAATTTTTGTTGGTAGTACCTCGAGACCTTGCTGACAAGCAATTTGTATGGTGCTGCTGTCAAAAAGTTATGTTATTTTCCTATAATGACTCATATATGTCAGCTTTACTGCTTGCTCAGCTGCTGCTAAGAGACTCCATGTGCAGATGTGAGCCAGCTCCATACATCCATCTGACTAGAGACACTTAGTGGAATTGCCCTGACAGTGGAGCTGCTTTTTTCAGTATTCTCAAGACTGTCTGCAGTAGCAGAGCTTGTTTTGCTGACAGGAAATATCAGCCAAGACTGGAGCCATTAGTTTTCCTATGGATACATCTGTGCGCGTGCCATTGCTTTAACTTCTGCTTTCTCTCTGCCTCTTTTGCACTGCTTTCCTTTTGGTTGTAACAAGATCTTCACTTTCTTCCTGGGCAGCCACCAGGCATGAGCAGCACTTCTCAGCTTTCCTTATCTGACATTCCTGTTGGCCCTGGCTGGAGGCAGAAAGGAGCCAGGGATAACTTCTGACAGTGGAGGAGCCATGGAAATGGAGCCCTTCTTCTTCCCAGTGTACTTTGTGTCCTCCAGAGACTCCTGCAATGCCATGGGAAGCTGTGTGCAAGGCCAAGTTCTTGTGTGTGCTTAATACATCATGCAGGGGACCTAAAATGGCAATTCTTGTGTCTAACCCACAGATGCTTCAGTTCTGACTTGAAAGAACTGTTTGTGCAGCCTGTTTCCTGCTCTCTCATTATTTTCCTTTCACTGACCCAAATTTTTATTGGGCTCTGCACCACTTCAATCAGGTTTAAAATAAAATGCATTTTATTTTTGGATTGTGCTACTAGAGGAAGTTTAAAAGTCACTTTAAAAAGCATGGTTTGCAGTTTCAGCATCAATACTCACCTTGATGAGATTTTTGGCTCTATATTCCATCCCTAGAGAATGATCTATATGATGAAGGAAGTAAAAGGATAAATTACAATACTCTAAGAACTCAAGTGCTTTGCCAAACACTGTTAATTTTTCTGCTACAGGTAAGCAGTTAATGCATTGCCTCTTAAGTCTTTGAGACAGTTACAGAACAGGAAACTTATAGGCAAGAATGACCCTGGTGAACTCCTTATCCTTATTACATTGCTTCTAGTGAGTTATTTGCAGTACTGCAGTGAAATATCAGTGACTCCTCTGAAAGAAATGCATAATTTTCCATCAGCTGCATATACTTAGAGCACCATCTTCAGCTCTGTCATCTGTCAACACAGTGTTCATGCCAAAAAAAAAAAAGGAGAAATTAAGTGGTGTTTCCAGCAATCCAGAAACCTCATAACCAGAGTCTCCTGTCTCATCCTGCTTTTTTGACCACAAAATGTTACCTTTTTGGAGAATGTGACCTCTGACACAGCAAGGGGAAATGCTTCTCTAGTGAGCAAATGTCTACTGAGATGCCAGTGCCACTCTTCAGTTTGTCAGTATGGGCAAGAGGGGAGTGTGTTGGAAGTTCCTGTGGGGAAGATTTTGTGCCCAGAAAAAGTAGTCCCAGTGGTGTTGGAGAAGGGAGGTTTTGTGGCTGGAGGTAGTCCTGCCTGTCCTCTCCAGTGGAAAGGCAGAGGAAGGCTAGGCCAGGGCTGTGTGTGTACAGCACCTACTTCCACTCCATGCTAAAAATGTTTTTGTCCCTTCCCTCTGTCTGCAGTGGGTCCTGCCTTGTCCCTGCTGTTACCAGCACTGCCTCATGCTTGCTTTTCTTCTTTGCTTGGTTCAGATACTGCTCTTCTCTCTTAGTTCTGCTCTTCCCCCACTTCTCTGCTGGACGGCAGCAGCTGAGGCCATAAACTCCAGTCCCTGGGAGCTGGAAAAGGCGCTGAGTTAAGAGCTGGTGATCACACATGCTTACCAGTTATGCCAAGAGTTACCTTTCCAAAGATATTTGTGTTTTATGAATGGAAGTGTCTTGGGGTGAGCTAATAAAGCAGTGCAGAGGAAGCAGGAGCAGAACTTGAGTTTCTGGTGGCAGAGTACTGTATTTGCAGGGTGCCCTGTGGCAGGAAGGAATGATGAATCTGACTCCATGTTCTCAGAATGCTAATTTATTATTTTAGGATACTATATTATATTGAAAAATATTATACTTAACTATACTAAAGAATACAGAAAGAATACTTACAGAAGGCTAAAAAGATAATAATGAAAACTCCTGACTCTTTTCAGAGTCCCGACACAGTCTGGCCCTGATTGGCCAAAGAGCCAAAACCACTCACAGCAGAATCCAGTGAAACAATCTCCAAACACATTCCACGTGTGAGCAAAACACAGGAGAAGCAAATGAGATAAAAATTGTTGTCCTTTTTCTCTGAGGCTTCTCAGCTTCCCAGGAGAAAATCCTGGGTGAGGGGGTTTTTCAGAGAATGTGAAAGCCACAGAAGGGGAGAGTGTGTGGCTGCTGCTCCCGCCCTCAGCAGCGTGCCCTCAGCGGGATGTGTCGCTGTCACTGCCCCGCTCCCTGAGAAGCCACTCGGCATTATTTTGAGAGAAAAGGAAAATGAATACTTCTCTGTTAGTGAAATATCTCAGGCAAGTGTAAACGTTGGGTAAAGTAAGTGTTCAGCCTTGATTTTAAGTATTTTTTTTTTTTTTAGTGGGCCTCAAATCGTGAGGTGCATGCGCACCAAGCTGTTCAAGCCTCATGGTAGCAGTTTGTGCTGTGTTTCATGGTTGTTCCTTGCCTTTCCTGTGGAACTTTTGGATCTGTTGGTCCTTTTTGGACCAACCTAAACCCTTTGTGTGCTCTGCATTCCCAAGGGCAGCAGGGTGAGGGGAATGCCGGGCCTCCCTCACACCTGCCTGGGGCTGGCAAAGGCAGGCTCCCTCCTGCTGGCATTGCTCATTCATCATCCAGGGCTCCAACCTGGGAAAGTGCTCCGTGTCCTGGGCTCCTTCTGAGGCAATGGGAGTTGGTGGTACTCAGCTGCTTGAAAAATTAGATCTTCTGAAAGGTGGGGCGTGTAAAACGTTTGTGCTTTTACCTCACAAAGCTCTGTAGAAGAGGGCATGAAACGTACTATAAATGAAGTATTCAGAGGGGAAAACAAAAATTTCCTGATTTGTTCTTAGCACCAAACATTTAATCATGACATTTGGTCTTAGAAAATGTGCAACTCTCAACATTGCCAATTCATTTTACCCACAAACCCACAACAGACTGATGATGTGCATACAAAGGTTATTTATTTTGAGCACAGACAGGGAATGTGAGTATTCCAAATGCTTCCTTATATCTCCCTGTGGGATCTCTTTAATAAGTTGCATAATATTTTTCTGTATTAGAAGATGGTAAGACAGACATGGTGGGGCTCTTCTTTACTTAAATACACTGGTTATGTTTTCTTTTTTCTTCTTTGGAGGAAATGCAAGCAGAGAATGAGTAGTTTGTGAACAGTGTTAGACTGAGAAGCATGACTTCAAAGGCCTTTCTAACAATTTATTCTGAAACTATCAGCCAACAGATGACGTTGCAAGTAAAATAACTAATTATGTGGGAAGTTAGGCAAGCATTTATTTAGTTTTTGGTTTCTTGGACTGGCAGATAATTCTTTAATAGCAAGAAAAGAATACATGACTTACATTTCTGAACTTGAGTCCAGGTAAACCTTCTTCTGAGGACAAGTTTATACATAACCTGTAACAATATTCTTGGAAAATGTGAAAGCCACTTGGATACTTTCTGTGGACCTTGGCTGACTCTAAGATGCTCCCTATTAGAGATGAAGAACAAGGTTAAAGAAGGATAAGGGAGTGCCGCAATGAAAGTATTTTAGTTCTTTGAAACTTGTGTTAATTTAGAATAGCATTGCTCTTCCAGAATGTAAGGGCATTTATCTGGAATATCAGGCACAGTTTGACAGTGATCATGTTACTAGGAAAAGCCAGTGGGGCTTAGCAGGACAAACATCATTACTTTATATCATCAGCACATGACAAGGTAAGACTCCAAACACATAACTTCAGCATGGAACATGTGGAGACGTGGAGATAAAATTCCTTTCTATGTGCTACAGCACCAAACCCTTTCTCATTTTGGCAAGAGTGTTAGGAAAAGGGGGGCTCTCTGTGATTGCTTGTTTTCTGGTTCCTTTTGTTCTGGTGTAACTTGTGATGATGTTTCTGCTTAGCCTGTTTTGTACATTTGCTTGTGGCAAATGATTGTGCCAACTCTAAATTGCTCTGGGTAAGCTGCACCCTTGGCCCTAACTTGTGCAACAGCAAAAAAAAAAAAAAAAAAAAAAGCATCAAACCATGTTGACTTTTGGCTGCAGGTTTCCATGACTTCTGAAGACCAAAATATCACTTGCTCTTACATAAATTCTGCTTGGGGAAAAAATCTGGACTTCTGGGGTTTGTACATCAGTTATCTAGGACTGAAAAAAAAAAAATAAAATGAAATCCTCAAGCTCTCAGTGAAGCTGGTTCTTGTTGTAGCAGTAGGCTTGAGTTAGCAGGGTTTTTATAACAGTCTTTGTGAGTGTAAGTCATGACAGCACGAATGTGTTATGTTTGTTTGTAGCACACATACACAACCTTTGCCTCCTTGGTTATCCAGTAAGACTGGCTCAGCAGTTCTTTTAGACTGGCTCAGCAGTTCTTTTCTTCTTTATTAAAACTTACTTCCATCTCTATTCCTTCATCAGACTCCACATTTTAAAATCTTTCTGCTAAGCACACATATCTGTGAGACTTCCTTTTCAAACTTTCATCCTTCCCAACAGTCACTGTATGCTGGGGTTTTATGCTCGTGTTTTATGTGCAGTTGGTGGATTTAATTTTGCTATGCGGAACCTGCTTTAATATGACCTGCATTTATCTTTTCTAGGAATAACATGCGTGGAAGTCCTTGCTATTGTTGATCACCTGTACCCCAGCACAAGAGCTCCAGCTTAATTGTTCTCTGCTCTCAGAACATGGAGGAAAATGATGATGAAAAATACAATCAAGCTGGCCAGATATTTGAAAACTTTGTGCAGGCATCAACATGCAAAGGCACCATTCAGGCCTTCAATATTCTCACTCGCCAACTTGACTTAGATCCTTTGGACAACAGAAACTTTTACACCAAACTAAAGTCGAGAGTGACCACGTGGAAGGCCAAAGCTTTGTGGAACAAGCTTGATAAGAGAGCAAGTCACAAAGAGTATAAACGTGGGAAGTCTTGTATGAACACTAAGGTAAGTAGAATTCAGTTTTGGATTTCATAGCTTAGGAATTTTTAAACTTGTTTTTCTGCGGAAGCAAGGTTTCTTCCATCACATACAATGTGTCTGTTGAGTAACCTTTCCTTTAATATGCTGAAACTGGTTATTGACTGTTTTGGACAAATTTTAAAGTGTTTTTTTTCTGAAAGTTCGGCGGAAACTCACAATATATGAGAGTTAGCCTTAAAGCATCCTGTTTTACAGTCTGTCTTGGGCTTTGTTATACTGGAGTATAACTAGACACCAAAATGTGAAGGATTTTTTTATTTAAAACTATTACTGATGTGTTCTTTCAAGTTCTCAGTAGACAGGTGGTGTTGAAAGTCTCTTTCTTCTGGTTTGCATCATTGACTGAAACTTCTCAAAAGCGTGAGAAGAACACCAAGTTACCTTCAGTACATAGAGAGTCCTTTGGTTTTATTCACTTTTAATAAGCTCTCAATGATTTTTAATGTTTTTTAAGGTCATAAGGGTCCTTAATATAGTTTTATATAGTAAAGGAGTGTCATCGCAGCTATTTAGACTGTGTTCCTGGCAGGCTCTGGTTTTCTCCTCTCCTTTTTCCCTTCATTTCCCTTTTTGACCTGTGCTTCCTTCCTCCCTTTTTGTTCTTTGGAAAAGTCCTTCAACGTATGTCATGGAACATCTTTGTGATGAAAACAGACAGGAAAGGGAAGGAGTGAGAAAGTGTCTGATGATTAACAAATTTTAGGAAATATTCCACACGTACCTCACCATACACATACAGCCCCAGGTCCAAATTTCTGTGGTGGTAAGTTTGGGGAAGTGTTTGCAACACAAAAAAGCAGTTTTAAGACCCATTTGAAATGTAAAAACTAAGTCTTCTCTCAAATGGTGACATTGCAAAGCCAAGGGTTTGTTCTGTAAGCTTCCTAAGCAAAGTGATTAATATTTATTTTGTGAGAAGATTTTGTGGAAATGGGTTGGTGCATAAAATATATGGTCCGTGTAATGCTTTACAGTGTTGCCAAGGAGGAAGCTAATCAACACCTTCCACAGTGTTGAAAGTATGGTATTACTGCCCCTTGAGATGAAAGATTTATTTTTAGTGGCATGGTGTAAGTATTTGCAGAAATTAATGGACATTTCTATCATGCACATATGACCAACTTGCAAATGGCTGTAGAATGTCTGCATGTCAAGAGCGTGGGTACAGATATTCCGTGAAATACTTGGAGATGTTCACCACGAGCCTGGCCCGTGCCCAGCCCTGCACTTCAGCGTGTCATCGCTGATTTAACGAGAGAAACATGAATCTTCACATTGCTGGCAGTGAGAGCAGCCACAGTGGGGATATCTCCCAGACATTCCTGGGGTGTGAATCACAGCCTCTCTGTGCCTGGCCCTGCAGGAGGGGAGGCTGCTGTGCTGGGAGAGGAGTGTGCACCCCAGCCATTGCAATGGTGGGCTCTGACAGCCCCACTCACAGATAAAGGGTTCTCAGAAATGCTGGCAGCCCAGGCAGTGCAGAGAGGTCAGGCTGCAGCACGCACAGCACCCTTACCTGCAGTGCAGCTGGTGATTTTAGCTTTGTGCCTGATTCTGTGCTGTTTGCAGTGGTGGAACAGGAGCTTGCAGCTGGCAGCCGTGCCCAGCGCTCACCTGCTCGAGGCACATCTGCCCCAAGTAAAAACCCTGATTAACAAGCAGCATCACAACTTGAGCAATGAGCTAAGTGGGTTTTTGTTGTTGCAGAGCCAAGGTTGCTAGTAGGCATCACTTAAAAAAAATACATGACTTCAAGGCTTTAAATGAGGTTGTGGCCTTGAATGCTGTAGATGAGCCTGCAGCTCATGGTTCTTAGATATGGCTTTGCAATCTTCCCAGTCTTTGGAGGAGATAGAGAAGATGCAGTTGGGTTCTAAATGACTCAGAGGAGGCTTGTTGGGTTTTTTGTTTGCTTTTGGATTTTTTGGGTGTTTTTGTTTTGTTTTGTTTTTTGAGTGTTTTTTTTTAAAACAAAATGAAAATCTACTGCCTCATCCCAAAACTGCTGGGTTTTGGTTTTTTTCTTTCTTTTTGTTTTTGCATGGTATTTAAGAGCTGAATGCTGTACTTGTTGACTTTGTGCTTGTAAACTCTTCAGCCACACTTGAGTTACTCATTGCAATATGCACAAGTTTTATGCATACAGAACGTTCCACTCCAGCTAAATAACAATAATCCTGTGTCTTAAGTGCTCTTGGAGAACATTGCCAAATATGGCTTTCAAAGTTTCTACAATGATACAGTTTTAAACTGGATGAATAAAACTGGTTGAGCAATTTTCAAGAAGTTTAAACCCACTGCTATTTCAGAGTTGTTTTATTTGGAGCATTATTTTCCCTGAAGTCTTTGTAGGAAAATAAGCAAAACAACCTGCCCCAAAATAAAGCCAGGCTGCTGAAGAAAGACATGAACAGAACTGGGGCAGAAATGATGTTTCTGAAACTGTAGGAGTCCGCCTGTGTGAGTGTTAAATCTTCACAAAACACAAACTTCCTTCAATCTTGAACTTCTAAGATGGGAATGAGTCCTGTTCAAAATTTGTTTCTGGAGCTGGCACCTGCCTAGTTCACCAGCATTAGAGAGAAACAAAAGTTTGTACTAACCAGGCAAAACTGTAGATATCACACTGTGGTTTTTTGCAAATATGTGCAGAAAAAGCACAATTTTTTAATGCTGACAAAATTTCTCTCTGGTTTTCATCTTCTACTAATTAATGCAGAGGTGCATGGCTGGACTCTGAAGGGATTATTTGTTTCTTTGGGGGATGGAGCTGGACAATCAAAGAACATTAAAGGTTTAATGCATGTTGTTTCCTATGTTAGCTGTTTGAATATCAGTCTAAATTTTTGAACATGCAAAACATCATGCAATAATGAACAAGAATATATCCAGCTAGTGTTGGTATATTCATTAGTCTTTTTAAGACATCTGTGAATGTTGCCTCTCTGTATGGAGCAGATTCATTACTTGAGCTTAATTTACATTTACTTTCAGTTTACTTGTGTAAATGACAGGAATATGTGCATGCACATATAAATGAGGCTCCTGCTGATGTTTGAGATAGTTATGAATATGTATCAGGGGGTAGCACCTGGCTCCCGCTGTGCACCCAAAATTCAGGCACTCCCATGCTTCAGGGGAGCAGAAATTTCTGCACATGGGAACATCCCAGGCTCACTCTGAGAAGGGGGTGTTAGTTCTCTGAAGCACGCAAATGTGGTATTGCCTTCCCCTTCAAAGGTGCACGCTGTTTTTGCAAAATACATGCTTACACTTGAGAACTAAGAAAACTATGCTTGAAGTGCTACTGTGTAATTATCAGCTGCCTTGGTAGACTCTGGCATTTCTCTCTGGGTATTTGAGTTTTGGGACAAAGCTCCAGTTGAGGAGGGACAAATGCCTGGGTGCAGCTTTGTTCTTCTGAGCATTGTCTGTATTTTGGACCCTACCTTGGGCACAGTTCCTGGGCAGGAGACTTATACAGTCTGAGCTGCTGTTTTGAGGCTGAACAATATTAGCATAAAGCAAGGAAATAAAATTAAGCTAAGAAGTTTTGAAAGCTGTGCATTTAAAACCATACATATGTGCATTTGTAGGTATATGTGTATATGGAATCATATATACCCTAAAAAACAAATTCAGTGGTCTTGAAGTTTATAATAGTATAATTTAGGTTGGAAAAGGCCTCTAAGATTGAGTCCGGCTGGTTAACTCAGCACCACTGTGTTCACCACTAAACGTGGTCCTCAGATGCCTCTCTTTTACTCATTCCTGAACTCAGCCTTTCAAATCTTGTTTTACAATAGATGAGGTTTCCTTCCAGAAACTTGTTTTTGACTGTGTTTCCAGGACTTACAAAAGGATGAAGTGGCTCTTTTTGGTACTGTCATGTGCTGTCAGTCCGACCAGGGCCCGGTGGCATCTGTGTCCCTGCTGCAGAGAGGGCTCCATGGTGGTGCTTTATCCAGCACAGCAGTGCAGAGAGCCTGTGGTTTCAGGGGAGCTGGGCCAGGGTGTGAGTCAGCAGAGGAGGAGCCCTGGGTCACAGCTGGGGTTGGAGGTTTTCTGACTGAACCCACTGAGCCACGTCACCCTGTTCTAACCACACTGGTGTACCTATCAGCAATAAAATGGGGGATGGTCTTTATCTGCAAACCCCTTCCACTCCTTTTCACATTGTCTCCATTTCTAAAGACTGCCAAATGAATACCTTGGGAGTTACCAAACCTTCTTTGCTGGTGCTGAGAAAGGGAAAGGAGCTCCTGGTGTGTCTGGGTGCTGCCCTGTTCCATAGCCGTAGGGTGATGGGCAGGGATGAGCGCAGGGTGCCAGGTCTCTGCTTCTTGTTGTGCACAAAGTGCCTTCCTTCCAGTCCTCAGTTGCTTACAAACATCCCATTCTGCAGCCTTGTTGGGCACAAAATGCCTTCCTGCCAGTCCTCAGCTGATTACAGACATCCCATTCTGCAGCCTTGTTGGGCACAAAGTGCCTTCCTTCCAGTCCTCAGTTGCTTACAAACATCCCATTCTGCAGCCTTGCCCCTCATGGTAAATCAGGCAGGTTGGGTTCCACGTCTTCCTCTGTCCTGCTTAACAAATACTTGTCTCCTAATTAAGCAAATCATCCAGCGTGTATGAACCTGCAGGTAAAGTGGCCAAATTTCCCCCCCAAGTGCTGGCATTTGTTGATCCTTCAGAGGCAATAGGGATTTTCAGTTTCTCCAGTGCTGTACCTACTGGTATAGAAGCCAGTGAGCTTGAATGTTCAACTGACCTGACTGATTGCATCCCTCAAGACAAACATTTGGTTTTTAATTGAGTAATTGAATTGTAAGATGAAAGAAAGCAAAGCCAGTTATGCTCCAACGGAAAAAATATCCATATTATAATGAAAATTGTAACCTCTTTCATCTTATAAAGAGTAAATACCCATCCCTTTTGCCAGATTTACTGTTTTCTTCAAAATAATTATTGGAATAGGGAGATTTCCAAACCTGATAATCAGGGTTTATAATGAACACACCAAACTTGTTGCAGATATATTAGATAGTGTTGCTGGCTTGCTTATTTTAATAAAAAAGCATTCCTGTGAAGTCCACAGAACTTGAACTAGTCAGCCAGAAGATGACTGCCAAGTTAGGAAGCTGAGTGAATGAAAGGTTGTGGCTTTTTACAAAGAGGCATTCAGCTGCTTTGTGTGTGTGTTTGTGTTTTCTTTAAAGAAACAAACAAATAATGCTTGGATAGTAGAATCCAGAAGCTGTCGAGGTTTTTGGGAATATTGAAAGCCACATTCTACTGACATTTTAAGTGGCACCTGGGTGTGTTTTGTACACTTAAAAGACAAGCTGTTGATCTTGATATTGGTGCTTCTTTGCTTTTGCCGTTTAGGACAGGGATTCTAAAGCCTTGCACCAGATTTCGATTGTAGATTTATTTTTAAGGATTTTAATAAGTAACTTCTATTTCAAAGCTCTAGAAAACATGGGACTAATGAGGATGAGTGGCAGGGGAGGATTGCTTGAGATGAGTGGAGAAGCAGTAAATCACCTATGAACATGCAGTGAGACCACAGTCGTTGAACACTGCATTCACATTCATTTCTCCAAGGATTTTTAGAGAGGGGATAGGGAGAAGCTGGGGTGATGACAGGACATACAACAGACAGTTTTTTGAAAGCAAAACAAAGTATTTGACTCTTTGTGATGTGTTTTAAGCTGAGATTGGGCCAAATTACATCAGCAAAAGCAAATGTTTGGCATGTGATTTGGTAATGAAATCACTTTATTTTCATTATCCTGGAGACACTTCCACAAACACACAGTTTTTTCAGCTTTATCAGTTATGAAAAGCAGTGAAGCCTGGCCAAAGCAGAGCAATCAGACAGGCTAGATAAGACACTTTAGGCATGTGGAATTTAAATGTTTTTTGGCTTGGAAGGTAACAGTAGCTTTACATCTGTATTTTTTAACAGAACTATGCTGTTTCTCTGTCCCTCATTTAATGACTTTGCAAGTAATGGAGAAAAGGAAGCTGTCCCACCCTGACCTGATTTCCTAGATATTTTATGAAGATTCCCACAGGGAGGGACACGCAGTTACTTTCACACAAACCAGCACTATTGTCGCCACAAGTGGCTTAATGAGGTCTGAATGAAACAAAAGGTTACGGCAGGGTGTGTTCCCATGGCCCTGGCTCTGCAGGGCTTTGGGGCTTGGTTCTTTGAAGCACCTGGGCTGTGTCCATCCACCAGGGAGTGGTGTGGGGGGTAAATGGAGCTCCAGGGCAGCATGCTTTGCTGGGCCAGGTCTTTCTCCTGCCTTCCAAGAGACACGTGTGGTTGTTGTGGGGTTGGTGCCAAAGGTGGTCATCAGGGGTTTGTTGTTAGCGACGCTTCCAGCCTGGCTCTGGTAATGTTTGTGTACTGATAAGTGAGGAAATACATAACTTTTGCTACCAAGAAGTGATTAAACACTTGGCTGCTAAACTCCAGATTTCAGACAATAAGGCAATTTCCTGTCTCCTGCAGCTGAGGTCCTTCCTGAGGTTCCCATGTCTGCCCTGTGAACAGGGGGTTTGGGGATGTGGTTGCTCTCTTTCTGCTGACAAACAAAATTCTGCATTATCTGCTGCTTAGGCCTCAGTGCAGATAGCTTTGAATATTCTTTTCATAGTATGCAAAATGTCACAGTTCTAAGATGCTGTACAAGAAGAGAAAATGTAAAATATTTTAGTAGAAGATTATTTTCATAAGCAAACAAGACAATTTCTATTTGTGTTTTCTCTCTAAAAAGCCATGATATTGATGGCATTCATGGTGAAAAAATAAGTTTAGCTGGTATCTGTTGAAAAGAAAAAGTAGAAATTCCCTTCTAATGCCCTTGGTTTAATTTGCTTGATTTTCTCTGCTACACTGTTTAAAGAGGGGTTATTTTTGTCGCATGGTTCTTGAAATCTCCACATTCCCTAGCAAGTCTGCACTTAGATAATTTGTTTCTACAAGCAACCAGGTTTCTGCAAACTGTTTGCATCTCAGGTCTCTGGGATATTTGTGTCTTAACCTGGGATCAACAGGGTAAAATTGCTAGAAGCTACTTGGAGATTATGAACTTTCCCTTAGAGGAGTGTAATACTCTCAGAAAATTGGGAATATGCCGTAGAAAATTATCTGGTGCTTCTGAGGACCCGCACATCCAGCCACCTCCTCAGTGCAGATGAAACCCCAGCTGGAATGTTCTGGCAGGTAAAGTGGAGCAAGAGCAGAGCAGGAGGAATGGTCAGAGCTCTGCAGAACGGGACCAGCAGAAGAGGCTTCAATACCTTTACCTAATCTTGGGAAGGCCCAAGGGGAGCACCATGGGATTGTTTGGAGTGCCAAGCCACACAGAACTGCTGTGGCATTTCTCCTTCTGCCTCTTGTCATCTTGCTGATGCTGGTAGATAAGTTCTGATTAGCTTTTCAAAGTTTGCATTTTGCCCTGGATGTTTGCTGCTCCTGAAGAGCAGCTCTTGTTTTTCCAAGGGCACGCTGTTTCCGATGGACAAACCAGCCAAGAGACACTGCCTGCCTTGTCTTGCAGCACTTTCGGGATTTGTTCATCTGACTGAGATCCTGTCTGAGCAGAAGCCATGAGCTTCTGCCATGCTGGGAGTTAGCCTTGTGCTGCTTCCTTCTCCTGCCCCTTGGAAAGGTTTGTGAGAGCAGCTCTGAAGGGACCTGTGCAACAGCAAGTGCTCCTTCCTCCTGGTCCTGTCCTGCCTGCACCCTGCCTGCCATCCTTGCAGGATTTACAATTCAGATAAAACAACTGCTCCGGGGTAAATTGCAACTCAGATTAGGAGGCATTGCAGGAGATGGCAGTGAGCTTCCTGCCAAGGACTACACACCCAGAGCAGTAATGACAAGTTATGCAGATCAGCAAGCACCCAGTGGAAAGCAAAGACATTTCTTTCAGGTTTCTTCTCCTCTCTTTTTCTCTTACTTGTGCTTTAGCAAGGCAGGAAACAACGGGATGGGGCAGGAAGCCATTCCTGGTGGGGCTGCTGCCATGGTTCTGCATGCCCTGCCTGCCTGGAGGCACCTGGCCTAGGAAGTTCAGTGCCTGGCAGCCCAGACAGAGCCCTGATAGTGGCAGAACAAGCACGGCTGGTGCCTCCATCTGCATTTCACCCAGCCTGGAATGTGAAAACAGACTCATTAATACGTGTAAATAAACACTGCTGTATGTTTATCTCCTTTCTGTTGTGTCGGATGTTGGTGTAGAAGAGAGTATTGCGCCTCGTGATGTGCAGTTTGCTGCCCAAGTTTGTTTCCAGCTCTCTGCCCCTTTTTTTGAAGCATGCTTCTTTTTATATTTTCTTCACCATTTTATATTTATTTTTTGAGACTCTCTTGCTTAGTAATGAGGATGATGTACTACCCTTGTTTTCAGCCAAAAAAGGTTTGGAAATAAGAGCTAGAAGCACTGAAATTTAACTTTCACTGTGTGATATGCTGCCAGCAGCTTGGTTTGTGGGTTCTGTGAGTGCTGTTAACTTTCCCCGCTATCAGAAGCCTTCTTAAAAATGTGCTAAAGGTAAATATTTTTAATTCTGGTTGTTTGAACAATTCAGCTGTATCTTGCTTGCTGGCACTTTTGGATGCTGTCTTACTAAGAAGTGCTGGTTAGTAATTCCTAGTGTTCTCAAATTGTAAGAAAAAGTGTCAAAAGTAAAGGCACTGTCTACCTATGGTGAACTGGTTTGTGCAAGTGACCAGGTAAACTAGAAAAAACATCAGATTATCACTCTTTTTGGACCTACCTGTATTTAGATTTGCTCGTTAAATATCTGAGCATGTCAGCAATAGAAATGCAATGACTTTGAAGGTTGCGTGATGAGCTGGAAAAAAAAAAAGGACTCCAAGAGCCCAGAACTGTTGGTTTCTGGTACTGTATTGCACTTTGAGCTCATCTATAGCTGATGTACACTGCTGTACACTCATTCTGCTTAGGAGAGTTAGGAATGATGGGATTGAATTATTAATATCTTTAAAAATAATTAAAATTTTAAAATCTGAATTCTGACTCAGATTTGATGTCTATATCTATATGAGTTCATGTACTCAGGACTGGCTTCTAAAAACCATGTTCTTAAAATGGGTGTTGGTTAACAATTCACCTAATAGAAAAGTGAATTTTAGAATGTATTTTAAAATATTCTGTGAGATACCCTCAAAGTAAGTTAATGCCCCATTTAGTTGAAAAAGCCAATATCCAAGTGGAAGCTGAGCTCGTTTATCATTAGGTTGTTGTGATGTTTGGTTAAAAGTTCCAGGTTTCTCTGTGGATGGGCCAGACTGGAGCAGCAGGGCTGTATTTTTAAAGCGTGTTACCAAGCTCCTGCTGAAATCAAGCCGTGCTTGTTGACCAACCTGCCTGCGTGCTTTAGATGCCACAGAGCATGAGAAATCCTTTCCTCCTCTGCTGGCTGCCCAGCACAGCCCCTGCCCCTGCAAACCAGGGAGGGGATTAACCATTTTCTGTCACTGTCACAAAGCTCCCCAGACTCATGGCTTGGTCTCTGCTATGCTCAGAGGTGAGGCTCTTGTTGCCTTCATCTCTCTCCATCAGTTTTTGTTTCTGGATGAATTCTTTGTTTTGTGGGTTTGTATTTGCTAAGTTTTTAGTGTAGCCTCAGAGCACTATCTCAGTGTGACAGGCCAGGTATTTACATGCTGCCAGCCATGGGATAGTCAGGCAACATTCT
The DNA here is from genome assembly GCF_047830755.1 of Zonotrichia albicollis. Taxonomy (NCBI): domain Eukaryota; kingdom Metazoa; phylum Chordata; class Aves; order Passeriformes; family Passerellidae; genus Zonotrichia; species Zonotrichia albicollis. The sequence goes on from NC_133824.1 coordinate 54,944,393, forward strand.
TTCTGCAAGGTTTATCTTGTTTTTGTTTTGATTGTTTAAGCAGCTGGCCAAAAAAAGAAAAGAAAGCAATCTCTTCTGGATTTTGGGTGTGGGCTTGTTCTTTTTTTCTTCCCTGTGTTTTGGTTACAATGAAAGGCAGGTAAGAGAGCAGCAAACACACTTAATTCCAAAGGATGTTGGAGGGCTTATTTTGTGCTTTTTTTGAGGAGATTTTTGGATTAAAGCACTTGCCAGGTTTCTAGTGGATATGTTTACTGAAATGAGCGTAACATTTTTTTGTTAGTAATGTCTCAGTTTTTTGGATAACTGTAACTGGTGCAGGGCAACGGGAAGTTTCCAGGCATACTTGCTGTATTATGACTGTCAGTTGCAATTTTTTCAAGAAGTATTTTTGCATATTCTTCTAAAAGATCTGAGATCAAGTCACCAGATTTAAATACAACAAATGCCACCTGAGTTTTTCAGAAAAGCTCCAAAGTCCTGACAGCTCTGATGCATCATGGAAGGCACTCTTGACTTTCTAACACCCTGAGTGCACACTGCCCCTCTTTAATGTGTGGCATAGCAGAATATGAGTTACAGACGTCGTTCATACCATTGTTTTAATTTCAAACTATGGAAAAAGCTTTTTTTTTAATACACAGGTCTAATATTAGTACATATATCCATGTGACAGAGAGGATGGATGGACAAGTGTGTCCAAATACATCCAGGAAAAATGAAGGCACGTACTTTTTTCCGTGCAGAAGCTTATCTTCCAAAAAAGAGAAAAAAATCCCAGTAAAGATGAGCCAGATGAATGCAATAAATGTGCTAATGTTTCACTTCTGGCATTTTGACTCAATAAAACAGGAGGGCAGTAAAGATAGATCCTCTGATCCCTGGATTGTGCTGCGTCCAGCTGCGAGTGCAGCAGCTGCTGGGAAAGAGCTGTGGCCAAAGTCACCCTGGCTTGGGTGGCCTCAGATCCATGGTACAGTCTTAGAGGAGGGAAAAAATAAAGCTGTGGCTCCATTTCTGACAGTCACTGATCTGGGAGAGGACAAAACTGCACATTTCTGAGGTGCTCAGCTGGGAGTACAAAAGGTAAAATACTGGAGGGATTTGAAGCAGAAGTGGAATCGTAGTGAGGCATTGGATTCATGCATTGACGCAAGGTTTTGTTGCAATTAGGGGTGTGTGAGCCTTGCTGTTCCCAGGTACCTCTGAACTTCCCCAGCAGTGGTATTTCACTCTCCAAAAATGCGTGTTCAGCAAGATCCAGCTAATAGTATTATCTTAATAGTATTTTAAGGTAGATTTTAAGACCTATCTGTAGTGTCCTTAAGAATTGTCCACGTAACCCTTTGGAGAGTTATAATTTCTCATTAAAATACATCTAAGTGAATATTATTTTTGTCAAATGACATTTTTTTTAACCTTGCTAATTCTATAAGGAGCTCATAAAACAGTACAACAGAGAAAAAAACCCTTTTAAAGATTACGTAATCTTTGTAGTCAAGTTTAATCACTCCTAGGCTTCTCTCCCCCTTTCTTGGGGGAGAAGATGGAAGAATCAATTTTTATTAGCAATAAAGCTTCAGCCTGTGACATTTTTAATGTTGTCTGAAGTGGCATAAAGATTTTCATTTTTCATTGCATTCCATGATGATGTTTCAGACTTTCAATTGATTGTTCAGTGGGTTCAGGGTGTGTTGGGCTGTAGTGTTCTGTCTGGTGGCTGTCAGTGGATTTATGTGCTAAAATCTGGGGCTGCAAATGGGAGATGAACTGTAAGTCAGTAAGTCAGGAATGTCCCACTGAGCAGACCTATTTTTGCCAGAAGCATTTTCATATCTAGTAAAGGGGATGGCCTGGAAAGCATCGTGGCGGAGAAAGCTCCTGGTGGCCTCTGCCTTAGCTGCTTGTGCAGCTGCTTTTGTCTGGAGCCTTTCCAGGGGAACGGGCACAGAAAATGTGTTATGTGCCTGTCTTGTGTTGCAGCACATTAAGCCCCATCACCAATAAGCACTTGTCCAAATCCATGCAGGATGTAACCCTCTGGAATCAGCCAAATTAGTCCTTGGTGCACCCCTGTCACTTTGGGTATTGCACAAAGGCCTGGGCCGGTGTGAAAGTTGTCTTCTCTCATGGACCCCAACCTGCTGACTATGGAAATGCATGTTTGCTGTGGAAAAGCAAAGCATTGTCCTTCTGTGTCCTACACAGAGCCTCCTGTCACTGGGTGGGGAGGCCCACAGCTGCTGAGGGCACCTGTGGTTGTGAGGATCAGGGGGCTTTGAGGCCTGTGGGAGAGCCACCCCTTTCTGGGAGCATGATCCATGATCAGGGGGTTTTGAGGCTTATGGGAAAGCCACCCCTTTGTGCTCCTTTCTGGGAGCACGATCCATGATCTGGGGGCTTTGAGGCTTGTGGTAAAGCCACCCCTTTCTGGGAGCACGATCCATGATCAGGGGGCTCTGGGGCTTGTGGGAAAGCCACCCCTTTCTGGGAGCATGATCCATGATCAGGGGGCTCTGAGGTTTGTGGGGAAAGCCGCCCCTTTCTGGGAGCATGATCCATGATCAGGGGGCTTTGAGGCCTGTGGGGAAAGCCACCCCTTTCTGTTCCTTTCTGGGAGCATGATCCATGCCTCTAGTTCAACTTCCATTTGGTGGTTTGGCTAAAGGCAGTTCAGTAACCTGGGCAGATGGGTTTTGCTGTTTTTTCACCATTTGCACTGAAGAGTAGCAGTGATGCTTCTGGCTTGGCATGCCATAAGACAACGAAGGGTGTGCCTGTCTGTCCAGCTGTTGTTGAGCTAGAGGATAAAAATAATCCCCTTTTTATCACCTCCAAAACAGCTGAAAGGCAGAAATTAGGAAATCTTGGATTCCTGGAATTATTGAAGCTTCTGTCTTCATCCCAAGGACATACAGGGAGTGGATCATCATTTAACACCCCCTTATTTTCCAAGATGAATTTAATATTTGGGTACCTTGGGCAGGAGAGGAGTGAGGGGTTTAGAGTGGGATAACAGCAATGGGATAATGCACTGGGCCACAACAGGATTTGTCTGCTCTTAGCTATGCCAAGAGATGCTGTTTGTTGTATCTCCCACACCCAGCTTCTACCACCTGCTAGATTCCTTGAGCATCTAAATGCTGAGAGCTAATGTTTTTTTAATTTTTCAAGGTCAATGAATAGATTCAGCCTTTCAGTTGTAGTGGATGAGAATTTTGTGACTAGGTTGTTGTGGAGTGTTATTTTGAGGTAGGGGTTTTATTGCATTTTTTGTTGGTGTTGTGGGGATTTTTTGTTTGTTGGTTTGGAGTTTTTTTGGTTTGTTTGTCTGGGTATTTTTTGTTAAACATAGCAGTGGTGTTCAGCTGTTTAACTGCATATGGTTTTTCCACAAGGGGATGCAGGTTCCTGGATTCACAGGCTGCTGCTGATTTAACAGCAGGGGAAAGGAGGGATTGCAAGAGACCCTCTCCCTTCCCTCCTATTTTGAGTACGTTATCTACAGGAGATCAAATCAAAATCCTGTGCCTGGCACAGAAGCCATTCTGCTATTGGAGAGGTGACTTGTGCTGCCTCTTAGCCCAATACTGGGAATATTTCTTGGAGATTTTCAAGGCACTGCTCTTCCTAAACATGGAGAGAGAAAGTAGCATCTCTTACAGTCAGCCTGACCCTTGAGTGGAATCAAGCTTAGGAGACTTACCAAATGCTGTGTGTGTTTATATTAGTAAATATAAGTGAAAATTTCTGATACATTTAAATTGCACAAGGAAGAAATCAGTGAATAGAATCTGTTCTATTTCTGTCTGAAAATAGATAATGCATTGTGTACTGCGCTTGGTTGTAGTGTGGGACAAGATTTATACAGAAACAATCATCTTTTAGGGAAGAGTACATGTTTCTATGATACTTTTTAACAGTATCATAGAAACAGACTATTTACTCAGCAACTTGAATAAACAACTTTTATAAAATATGCATAGGCTTATTAGTGTTTTATTTTGAAGTGCAAAATTGTCCATGCTTTACTTATTAAGTATGAATTTAAACTGAAATAGTCCCAAGTTAGTCACTAGGCAATTATTACTGGCCTGGAAACTTACATTAGTTTCATTCAATGGGAATTTTGTAACCCATATTCTTTCTGTAATTTTGCCTTAACATAGGTGCTGTTCTTGGGAAATATGTGAAATTCAATGAAGCTTCTCTTTCGACAGAAAATATTCATGCACATCTGCAGGCAGATGATCAGCCATTTGCACTAGGAGATTTTCACCAAAAAAAAGTCTTCTCTCAGTAATATTATCTCAGTGGTAAAACAAGATGTAACATCCAACACGATACTGATTCTTCAGGCAGGTTATAGAAGTCTGGTCATGATCTTATTCTTTCATAAAACTAAACAAGACTTTCTCCCTTCGTTTCCAGCTTGAGCAAGAAATATGCAAAAGCTCTTTGTCTGTTCTTTTCAGCAGCTGTTACTTGGGATAATTTGTGGGAGAAGCCTTGAAAAGTCAAGTTGTCCTTTAGCTTTGTGGGAGATGATCTGGCACTGTTAAAAGGCAGTTGATGTGTGAATGGTGATGGGGATGTCAAGAAGCCCTTGGCATTTGTTCATTCAGGATTGATTGTTTGAGACTCCCTGTGTGATGCCAGCTGTCATGATTTGTGTTAAATTGCAAGAAATTAGTTCCAAAAGCAGGCCCTGATGAGCCAGGAGGCTGGGATAACAGGAGGGGAAAATAGGATGCCATTCAAAGTTCCTGCTGCAGGAAGGTTTCTTCTGGGAGTCTGTTGGCAGGCAGACCACAGGGGAGTGGCATGGGCCCTTCCCTTGCTTAATAACGTTAGGAACACAAATGTAGTAAGTATTACTTTTGCAAGGATTTTGTACTGGTTTTGACCCCAGAAGTTTCAAAATTAGATGAAGAAGTGCCAAGAGTAAATTCTACACCAGCAGGAAGCGTCCTCAATAAATCTTAGAACAAATAGCTCTGAGATGTAGATAAGTGTGTTTCTGGAGGTAACCACGGATGGTGGCAAACATACAGCCATTTTTCATGGTGTCTCTATGCAATTATGAAGATACTTTGTCAATGTGATAGGAGGAGGGAAGAGGGCAGAATCCTCCTTAAAATGCTGACATAGTGTGTTGCAAAGCACCAGGAGGAACGAAGGGTTTTCTGTGCGGGTTTTGTTACTTGGCAGAGTCTGCTATGACTAAATCTCCTAAGACTGCTGTTTCTTTTTATTTTTTATTTTCTTTAAAGTTGCATTTATTTATGTATAATACAGCTTGTAAGCGAAAAAAAAAGCAGCCTCACCTTATCAGACCATGTATGGGCTTGCTTTGTAAAATGTTTCTGACTGCCTGCTCAACATGACTGCAAGCTGTGAAGGCTCAATTGAGTCACTCACTTGTCAGACCTCAGAGTTCCCATGCTAATCATAGGGAGCATGTGCAAAAAGATCCTCTACAGCTAGGCTTCATGTGCCCTCTGTTATTCTTCCTTTATATTGTTACATCTGTTGATTTTTATTTTTTTTTAATATTCATCATGCAGCAAGGAGTGTTCTTCAGAAATTGTGAATTAAATATGTTCTTTTACAAGGAACAAAGCCAAGTGGCTAAGGCAACAGCCTAACTTTAATATCTCTGCTTAACAAACCACTTGCCTAAAGCAAAGCCAAAGCACCTCACAGGAGTTTTTCTTTCAATGGGAATTTATTAGAATTATTTATTAAATTGAAAAAAGACATTTTTGCACTTCTATGATTTGGGTTGGACAGAAGTCAGCACCAGATACTTTTTGCTCAAGTTGTTGGATCTGAAAACAAATGATGACCAAACCAAAATAAACAAATGACTCTACTTTCTGCAATTGCAATGTAATGGGAACCAGACTGGAATCCAGCGAGGCTGCAGATAGAGCCCGTGCTTGCTTTGAAACTGCAGTCAGCGCCTGGCTCTGTGTGTGGGACACCCGGCAGCGTGTCTGGCCTCTGACACAAAGGTCTGGGATGGGCAGCACGGCCCAGCTTGGCTGTGCTGTGGCTCTCCCATCCTCCCAGACCCACCTTCGCTGTCCCTGCTCCAGCCAGGGCACAGCTGGAACCCACAGCAGGGATTTTGGGAAATCTGGGGGCGTTTGGAGGAGTGGAAGGGGTTCGTAGGAGATAGGGACCAACAGCATTGTCCAGCTATGAGACTGCTTCTAATCAGGTTTTAGTAATCAGTCAAGGGAATGTAAGCACTAGATATGCTTGGGGTTTAATTAGTTTGCTTTCTGGATATCCTTTCCTTGTTGGTCTGTGAAAAATTACAGCTGTCAACTAAAATTTGGGCAGGAATCCTCTGTAATTGTTTTGGAAGAGATTCTTCCAACATAGATTTAAGCTTCTGAAGTGTGATTTTCCTGAAAGTGAGGATGTTTAGCCCTGGGTGAAATGGAATAGGACAGGATGAGTTCTCTGGCCCTGGCAGAGGAGTGCAAGTCTGCTGAGTTCCCTTGGCATGTCCTCCTTCCATCCTGGGTGAACCAGGCTGTTGCATCCACCCTCACTTGAAAGAGAGTAGCTAATAGTGTAAGGCTACTGGCTTATCGTAGGTTTGTTCAACAAATCTAGTAAATGTACACCCATTTCCTCTTTAAAATAAAAAAAGCCTGCACTAAGACCACTTATTTCCTTTCCCCTCCCTTTTACACAACTGTAGTGCTGTTGAGAAACAGCTGCAAGCACTTGAGAAACGTTAAATGAGGGTTAGAAATGTGCAAGCAGATGCTCAAAAATGTTCGGCTTTTTGTTGTTTTTTCTCTTACTTCTCTTCATCTGATGCTTTTGTGTCTGCATTAAGCACAGTTTATCCTCTTTTTACATAGGCTGAGCACCACATGCAAGAAAAATTCCGTTGATTTAAGTGAATTACTTGTTTGTGCTCACAGCAGTGCAAGTCCAGTTTTATTTCAAGTCATACCAACAGAGTAAGATGGAAACTGTGTGGAAGTAATCCAAAACCCTGTGTCCCACCCCTCCTTTTCTCTGCCAGTGTTTAATTATCGGAGGTGGCCCCTGTGGCCTGCGGACTGCCATAGAGCTTGCCTTCCTGGGAGCCAAGGTTGTCGTGGTGGAGAAGCGGGACACTTTCTCCAGGAACAACGTGCTGCACCTCTGGCCCTTTACCATCCACGACCTTCGGGGACTGGGAGCAAAGAAATTTTATGGCAAGTTCTGCGCAGGATCTATTGATCACATCAGTAAGTATCTGAGGGCATGGACGCTGTTGAGATAAGAGCTTGCCTGGATCAGAAGATTGGTGGAGACAGAACTTTTTTGGCAGAAAGTTCATCAGCCTTAACCATGTGCCCGTGCATGTGTGCACACAGAGAGGAAAAAAAATGGTCTTGTTTAAGCAAGGTGGAAATAGAACAAGTCACAGTCTTATGAAGCAGATTTTCTTGTTAGTCTGGTATGGTTAAACAACAGCTTGTGATTATGAGGTATGAAGAATATTGATATTTATTCCAGTATGTTGAAGGTAGACACAAATAACAGAATGGACTATTTTACAGGGAAATATACTGTAAAATTGTGTTCTAAAATGTGCTGGTTAGCAGATCTTTTAAATGTCATCAAGAGGCAAGCCTCTACAAAAGCATTCTAAGAAACTCAGCTGAAATGAGTTTTGCCCACAAGATTGTGCTGCAAGAGGAAAGGGAGGCGGAAGAGAACAACATCCTGTGGTAGTTGCTATGTTTGCATTCATTACAGTATGGGAAATAGAAATGCTGCACACTTGTGTTAACAGTGAATTTCAGCTCTCTAGCAGGCTGGTGGCAGCTGGGGTTGCTTACTTATCAAATACATCTTTGTCACTTGCTCTCCACAGGTATTCGACAGCTTCAGCTCATCCTCTTCAAAGTTGCACTTATCCTTGGAGTGGAAATTCACGTGAACCTGGAATTCGTGAAAGTCCTGGAGCCTCCTGAAGATCAAGAAAACCAAAGTATTATTTATCATAATACATTCTGCTCACAGCAACTTCTTTTTGTGCCAGGTGTTACGTGAAGTTGCATAAGGCAGTCAAACACTTGACAGAAATAAAGAGTTTTTTGCCCTCCTTACTCAGCCAGCCTTGTTCTGTGCAGTGTGATAAGTATCAGTGTGACAGAGCACTGATAAATCTTAAAACACAGCCCAGGCTGAGAAGCTCAGGTTTTGCACTATGCCTTCTGGCACGTGTTTGAGGCTTTGTAGGGAGTCTGGTGTGGCTTCTCAGGATCTTCTTGATAATATAAATATTGAGGATGGATGAAGTGCCCAGGGCCTTGTTTTTACATTCACATTTGATATAACTCCCACTGGCACACAGAGTCTTATCAGCATTCTTATGCAAGATTTTTAAACAATAGAAAAAGATTCTAATTCTCTATTATTTTTAAATATTAGTTTTTTGGATGTAATATCCATTTTAAAATTTTAATTTAAACTCTCTGGTATCTCTTCGAAGGGTCACATAGTGACAGCAGAACAAGCATATTAGTTTAAATAAAGCATATATAATTTTAAAACACAGACAGTACAAACACTTTCACATAATCAGCTTTGTAAAAAGAATAAATTTAGCTTTGTGAGTATGCTTCCATTTAATTTCTATTTAAAAGACAATTAAAAGCACTGATGATGGAATGCTATTTTTCCTCTTTGAGTAGCCAGTTCTTTCTTGCAGTAACCACGTGTATGTACTGCCCTGATAAGGTGGCTGGGGGGTTGTTTCTGTGAGAATCAAATGCTTGAGCATCTTCTTGTGGTGTGGCTCTGAGAGGAAGCTGCTGCATTAGGTGATCCAGAGAATGAGAAATGCACCCCTGTATCTCAGTGCCCTTTCCTCAGACTCTGAAATCACTGCTCTGTTGTAATACTGAAGAATTAATAAATATTATTTGTATTTTCAGAGATGGGTTGGAGAGCTGAGTTTCTCCCCATGGATCACCCTTTGTCAGAGTATGAATTTGATGTTATCATTGGTGCAGACGGCCGCAGGAACACCTTGGAAGGTGAGTGAATGTGTGTTTTTAGCCTTATTACTGGTCTTTAGGGTACCTTGAAAGATCTGAAAGTCAGAGCAAAGAAAGAGACAAAGCAGCAGGTTACCTTTCAGTCCATGGAAGTCTGTGTGAAAGCTGTTATTTTATGTGGTACCTTTTGGTTTTGTTACTAAGTTGTAGCTCAGAGTAAAAGATATTTAATGTCATTACTGCTTCTGAGCTCTGTGTATTTGCACTGCCTACAGAATGCATTGTGGTGTCATTGGGCTTGCTTCAAGGTTAAGTAATTATATGATGATTTAACTTGAAGGAAGCTGACAAGATATAGGTCAGGAATGGCATAGCCTTTGCTGTTGTGCTGTGAATTTCCCCTGTGTGCTTGAACTCGTGACTAAAAGATGACTGCCAGGTATTTAATGAAGGCAACAGAGGCTTTGCTTCTTTGTAAATGAGACTGAACTTCAGAAGCAGCTCCTTTAGAAACAATGGTAAAAGGTAATAAATACCTCTAAGGTTTGTGGGAGTAGAGGGTGTAAATGTTTCCTGAACTTGAATCACTGCTGAGAATTCAGAGCACCTGAGCTGTGTTTCTTAGAGAGACACTGGCTAAGCTGTTCCTGCATCACAGGAACAAACCTTTTACTTAATTATGCATTTCCCTTTTAACTCTAATTATATCCAAGCCAGTTTCCATTCTCTGAGTACACTTTTTCCTTTTTTTATTGGCTTCAGGGTTTGTCTGTTTATTCTTTTATCTGCCAACTACAATGTGCTTACAGTTAATTCCTTATAATGCTGTACTGGAAATTTCCCTACGCTGTTATCTGGCTGTCCCCCATAAAACACTGTTTAAATAGTCAGGTACCATCAAAACCTAATTATTCTTACCTCACCTGCAGACTCTGTCAAGAGGTTAATGTTTATCATCATACCAGGATCTAGGGGAGTGATTGGTGCACTGAAGATATGTACAGAAGCTGGTGTTGTCTTATCAAATCTATCTCAATGAAGTAACAAGAGCATATCAAGAAGCACAGAGACCGAAATCCATAACCAATTTATTTCTTGCTATAAAATAACATATTCATATGATGTCATCTGCAGTGAGCCAAAAATACATGAAGGATCCTCAGTTCTACTTCATAATTTAGTAACAGATGAGGGGAACATACAGATGGAAAAACTTCAATGTGTGATTGCAGGATTGTGGCTCAGGGGGCTTTTTTCAGTGAAAAGTGAAAGCAGAGATGGAGCAAGGAGCTTCTCAGTTGGTCTCACCTTGGTAATAAACAGTTTACCCACTAAATATTTTTCAATTCCAAATACCTGTGGAAAATCTCATTAGCTGGTGGTGTGTGCACCTAAGCACTGCTACAGAGGTTTCTATTTTTCACATCATTCTCTGCTGCTTTTTGACTGCTGATCTCTTGCATATTTTTTCAAGAGCTGTTTACTGCCTATATTAGAAATACCTAACTTGCCATTTAGCATGTTAAAAATGTCTCCCTCCACTGAAATTGACCTGTTGTATTCCCAGACATGTAAAAAAAAAATTTCCACGTTTTTCTTTAGTCATAGTTTTTCCTGAAGTTCTTCCCTTAGTTCCCCATCCAACCATTTTTCAATGAGACTTTACCTTGAATGCAGTGCAGCTCTAGCTTTGCAGCTGAAAATGGGGAGAAAAGACTCTTTATATTCAAAGGAATTTTGGAGGTGGAATCTCCTGATGGCATGTTGTTTGAAGTGTAGGAAGGACATTGAGCTGCCTTGAGCTGACCTCCCTGAAAGTCCAGTCTGAAGCTTGCAGTGGTTTTAATTCCTGTCTTTGCTCCGCAGGCTTCAGGAGGAAGGAATTTCGTGGAAAGCTGGCTATAGCAATCACTGCCAATTTTATAAACAGAAATACAACTGCAGAAGCCAAGGTAGAAGAAATCAGTGGGGTTGCTTTCATCTTCAATCAGAAGTTCTTCCAGGACCTGAAAGAGGAAACGGGTGAGTGCATCCTCATTTTTTCCACTACCAAATACAAGAGGCAGCAGGGGAACTCTATGTGCCAGGCCACCCTCTTATTACTGGTAACATCAGTTTTGAATAATCTGTGTAAAAGGTTTCCAAGTGATAAAATATTGTTGATGTCAGAAGCTTGCAGATGGAGGTGTCCATTTATGGTACAGTGGGATATTTTTTTAGCTTGGGTGTTGCCACATCATGGCTTGTTTTAGTGTTTAAATTTTTCTCAACTGCAAAAATGTCTGCTATGTTGAACAAATTTGGAAGAGCATTTTCAGGGCCCAGAGATTTTCCCTTAAGACATGATTTGTTTTGTTTCTATCCGTTCACATGCTGAACAGCTTAAACCCTTTGAAAAAATCTCTGCCCTTGTGGGAGGAGTTCATTCTTGCTTTTTGATGTGTGGAGCTGATAAACTGAGAAGACCTAGAATCTGCTGTAAATACTAAAAATAGAAACTGTGAAACACATCTTAATGGAAAGGGGTTTCAGAATAGTTGCATTCACTGTTTAAAAAAAAAAACAAAACTATTGTAATTGAAACCAAACCCCCTGGTTAGACCCAATGCCAGAGCCCTAGCAACCTGAAAAACACTTTGCTCCCTTGGCACCCAGTTCTACCTCAGGAACTGTTAATGCTGTAGTTAACTAGATGTTACCTGAAAGAATGCTGAATAACTTTAAACTGTGCTGAGAAAAAACTGTTGGGTGATGTCACCCTGATTTAAGTTTTTCTAAGCCTCCTGATTCTTGCAACAAACTTTCTCACACACTTTATGTCAATAACTTACTGTTTTGCATTCTTTTATGGAGGAGGAGAAATTTGATGGACTGTTGGTTTGTCCAGTGTCATTGGAGAGGTGGCACTGTCACCCTCCAAACCACTGTCAGTTTTGGAAATCTATAAATGTTGGAGTCAGAAATGAAAAATTCTCTTTTGGCCTTGGAAAAGCTGCATGTCTGCATTGTGTTATTTTTTGTCCTACAGTGACAGGGTGAGACCACTGTCCTCCCTTGTTTTGTTTGACAGCATCCTGCCCTCTAATCCTTCATCCCAGCTGGGAGAGGGGATGCAGCCCAAGAAGGAAAGGCACCTGCTGGGATCAGTCCTGTGCTGCTGGTGAATGACACGGGCAGAGAGCTCTGCCTTCAGTGACAAATGTCTGTCTCTCTTTTCAGGGATTGACCTGGAGAATATTGTTTACTATAAAGACAGCACGCATTATTTTGTGATGACAGCAAAAAAGCAGAGTCTTCTGGACAAAGGAGTGATTATTAACGTATGTAAAAATGCTGCTTAAACCCTGTTTTATTTACTTGGCACAGAGTAAGTGTGAACATCTGCATAAATGTTGCTGGATGTTAGACAGGGTGTTTATAGACTTAATCACTTCATTCAAGCTCAGGCCACTTGGATCTTACTCTGACATTTTTAGGATTTGCTTTTTCCCTTCAGTCAGCTCAAAGTTTCAATAGAGAACTGAAAACAATACTTCCTAAATTAATCAGTTTTGAAACTGGCCCAAATGGGATCTTGACTCACCTTGGAAATTCGTGGTAGGATCATCACAGCAGAAAATAAAAACCTTAGTTATTTAAGGGTGAACTTAGCACAGCTATGTTCAATTTTATCAGGCAAGTAAGGAAGTGTAAAAACCTACCCTAGGTTAAATTGCAAATTCTTTAAAGTGGGTGAAACATAATAGAAGAAGGCTATAAACATGATGGCCTGACCTTTCAAGGGTATGTGTGATTTCGAGGTATTTTTTTCTTTCTTTTTTTTCCTTCTTCTGTAAAATATAGGGTTTATTTTCTTTTGTTTCTAGGAAGTGTTATGGCACCACTTAAATTTCCCTTTCTGGAAACCCAGTAGAGTTCAATTTTTCTTGGAAAGCAAAGCAGTGCCAAAACAGCCAAGTGTAATTTCCTGAAGGAAGTACTTGTGGGGAGCTGTTAAGAGGGCTTTTGGCTTTCTGATAGGACCACTCAGCTCAGGGCCATGATTCCCTGCCCTTTGGGAGGCCTGGGCTCCCAGGGCAGAGCTGCTGTCCATGACCAACGAGGGTGGGAGAGAGGAAGGGTCAAACCCCTTGGTCTAAATGCAGTGCCACTAGAGTTTGTAAGGGATGGTGTTCAGGAAATATTATATCAAGTTTTTGTGCATGCTAACTTAAACTGTTAATGGGCTTTGGTAAATCAAACCCACCATCTTCTACCTCCTGGAGTTCATTGGCCTCAAGCTTTGTTCAAACATAGGCAATTTTTTGCCCTCTTTATTCTTTTTTTTCTTTTTCTTTTCTACTAAGTGCAAGTTCTTTTTCTTTTCTACTAACTTCAACTGTACAGTAAATGCACTAAGTAACACAAAATAAAATAAAGTAAATAAACAAAAGCTCCATGGCATTTGTCACATACTTGTGGTACTGTAAAAGATGACCTTTGACATTGAGTTCAGTTTCTTCCAGGCTCACTAGATTACTTGAACCCCACTTGAAGTTATAACAACTTGGAAATGGAGGGACTAATATCAATTGTGTATTTTTCATTTCAAGCAATTTTCTGAAATCCTCTTTACTTTCAGTGATTGTGTGTCTATTTCCATAAATAGGTGTCTGTTTAAGATGGTGTTTTCGAGATGATTAATCACTGCTGATATGTGTAGGCCCTGAGATTGTGGGGCTCGTGTTTGTAGGTGAGGGCAGTCCCAGGGGATCTGTGGGGACTTTGGAGCAGAGGAGCAGCAGCTGTGGCTCATCAGAGCTGTTTTCATGACCTACTCAGCTCTGAATGGGAAAAAAAAATCAACCACCCCAGTGTGTCTGGTGCAACTGGGCTAATAGCAGTTCTGTGGTATCATCTGTGATTAGGGGTCTCATCCATGATTAGGCTGGAAATAGAACCTGCCTCATTAATAATCACTGCCTTTAAGTAGGATGACCTATAAAGGCAGGGTCCTTTACCACTCTCCCCAAGGAAAAACCCAGCCCAAAAATGAACAGAAAAGCTGCTACAGTTCAGGTTTGAGTGTGGAGTTATTACTGAGATGTGGAGTCAAACCTTGAGGCTGAGCCTCCATGTCACAGCATCAGTGCTTCTGCTCTCCTGTGGTTTCAGATGGGGGGTACACGTGTGCAGAAAAGCATTGCAGTGATGTGGATGACATATTTGATGTGAGGGAAGTAATGTTCTGAAAAGATCACATCACCAAGGAACCGGGAGGAGCTGTAGTTTTCTATTGCAAACTAAGCTGCTCGTTCAGTGTGGGCAAGGAAAGTTTCTGTTTGGGGCAGTACCTGTGCTTGTGCATTGGCTTTTTGGAGCTGGCAAGTGTCACTTGTTTTGTGCTGCTGTGAGATGTGTGGCTCCCAGTCCTGCTGTGAGACGGCAGTGTTCCAATTCAGAGAGGACATTGGAGTCTCTCATCCCACATCCTTCTCTCCTTGCAGGACTCTGTTGACACCGAGCTGCTCCTCTGTGGGGAAAATGTGAACCAGAGCAATTTGCTGTCCTACGCCAGAGAAGCTGCTGACTTTGCAACCAACTACCAGCTGCCTTCCTTGGATTTTGCAATTAATCATTATGGCCAGCCAGATGTAGCAATGTTTGATTTTACCTCCATGTATGCATCTGAAAATGCTGCGCTGGTGAGAGAGAGGCACAGACATCAGCTCCTGGTGGCTCTTGTTGGAGATAGTTTGCTTGAGGTATATCTTGGAATGCCTTCCAAGTAGTATTTTCAGGTGTTTTACTTTACTTCCTTAATCCAACCATTCAATCTAGCCTCCTGTATAAAATGTCCTCTTTTACATGTCTTGAAACAGTGGTGCCTTCTTTGGAATAGATTTTCCCCCTTTTTTCTTTTCTCCTTTATTATGCCATAGTTTGTCATAGCTAATGCTTGGCTGGCAGCCTGTGGCTGAGATCCCATTTTGCTTTATGCAAGTTGTGTTTCTGTCTGAAAAAACTGTGAGCTCCGTGTCCTCAGCTTGGGTGCATGGCATAATTTTACTGAATTCCATCATAGACAAAAACTTGATCCAAATTATTATTGCAGTCTCTTTGTCTTAGTATGTTCCTCTTTTTTTCTTTCTGAAGTGAAAAGTGTATGCTGCAACCTTTTTTTTAAATTCATGCTGACAGCCTGAGGCATTTGAAAAGAGCAGTCCAAAGCAAATTTAGGAGGTGAAAAGGGCATCTTTTTTTTCCTTTAATAATTCTTGAGTCTTCTTTTTATCCTCAACCTATACCTTTTAGGGCTAAGAAATTTGTTTTCATATATAGAAGTTAAAAAAAGGAAAAAGTGAAACAAGTAATCTTCTTCCGCTGCCTAAGACTTAAAGGAGAGGCACACTTAAAACCTGCAAGTGTTGCCTGTGTTGCATTTTGACTCTTTCTGGGCTATTTTTCCAAGACAGTACGAAACCCTGGACTCCAAATTGACATTGAAAGTTAATGTTGTGGTAAGAAGTTAGGAAGTGCAGAGAACTAAAGTGTCGCTGCTCCTTGCAGCCCTTCTGGCCTATTTCTCCAAGACAGTATGAAACCCTGGACTCCAAATTGACATTGAAAGTTAGTGTTGTGGTAAGTGCAGAAAACTAATGTGTCGCTGCTCCTTGCAGCCCTTCTGGCCGATGGGCACTGGCTGTGCAAGAGGCTTCCTGGCTGCCTTTGACACGGCGTGGATGGTGCGGGGCTGGGCGCAGGGGAAGCCCCCGCTGGAGATCCTGGCTGAACGGTGAGTGCTGCTCTGCCCCCCGCCATTCCCAGCCTTTTAAAGAGCCACTGCAAGGCTGGGGGTTTCAGAGTGCTATCAGGAGAAATAGTGTTAGGGTTTAAATCACTGATTTATGGCACTAAAGTGTGATCCGTAAAGAAATAGAGCAAAGAGACCTTGTATCAAAAAAACTCTGAACCTCCAGCCATCTCAACACCTGTTTATCATCAAAATAAAAAAAAATCCTGAAAGGAGTCTAAATAAATTCTTCAACAGTAACAGCTTTCAGAGTTGGTCTCTGTGATTTTAACTCTGCATTTTGGCATAGTGGTGTTCTCTTTAGGCTGATAAATATGTGGAGAATTACTATAATGCTGCACCAGAAACTTTTTTTGACTGGAGCAAGAAAATCTGTTGCTAAGTACAGCAGCAGTCTTGGTGTCATCATGGTCTGATGGTTGAATTTGCTGACTTAGGTCCTGCTGGCAGCCACCCTGCTCTCCTACAGCTGCCCAGGCTGTTTTGGGGTACATACGTAATTGGAAGAGTCATGGTTGTGGGAATGCAAGCAGGAGCTTTACTAACTACTGCACTTTGGGAATTTTTAAGGTAGAAGCCTGTGGGATGACTCAAACACGGCCTAATCCCAAATGGAAAATTGAACAGCATAGTAAAAAAAGCTGTGGTGGTTATAGGAATTGCAGGATGACAGGATTTAGTGCTATTATGTGGTAAAAAAGTTACTTCTTGAGTAGATGTTAAAGCAAAACCAGATGACTAGATGATGTAACCTCCTTTTTTTTTTCCTCCTTTTTCTTGCTCACTTCCTGCCTCAGGAAAATGTGGGCATAAGCTCTAAGTGTCCATCTTGTCCTTTTTCTGTCTGGCATTCTTCTGCTGAATGGGGAATAAGGAATGGGATGGATACATTATGCATTTGGTCCCTAACATTTGTCCTGGCAGAACCAAAATGAAGTTGAGGCAGCTGCAAAAAACGCCCGATCTCTTATAAATAAATATTTATTTTAATACATAAATCTTGCATCTTTTTCCTCTCCAAGAGAGAGCATTTATCGACTCTTGCCTCAGACGACCCCTGAAAACATTAATAAGAACTTTGACCAGTACACCATTGACCCGGGAACAAGATACCCAAACTTGAACTCGAGCTGTGTTCGACCTCACCAGGTCAGTACTTAAAAGACTTGTTTGTGAAATCAGTTCTTTTTTTATCAAGAGTAAATAGGGCTGCAAGGGGTTTGTAAACAAAATCTTCAGGAGACTTCTTAATTTAGAACCAGCTGCTGATAAAATTAACCTGGAAACAGAACTGGTTTTTTGTCTGATGTTATGCTGGTGATTGCTTTTCCTTGTAGGTGAGACAATTATATGTTACCAATGAGCTACAGCAGTGTCCTCTTGAGAGAGTGAGCTCCATTAGAAGATCAGTGAACCTCACAAGACAGGGTAAGTGGCATCTCTTGTTTGCTGTGGCTTAACATTTGTGCCCTTCTGAGCATGAGAAGCTGACTGAAAGATTTGCTTTCCCCTTTCTGCAGAGTCAGATATTCGACCTAACAAGCTTCTGACGTGGTGCCAGAAGCAGACGGAGGGATACCGAAACGTCAACGTCACTGACCTGACCAGCTCCTGGAAAAGTGGCCTTGCCCTGTGTGCCATCATCCATCGCTTCAGGCCTGACCTCATGTAAGTGACAGCAGGGGAACTCCTTGGCTGAGGCATTTGCAAAGGGCAGGGTAAGACCTGGCACTCTGCAGTCCCCTTGTGTGGCTGCTTTCTGCAAGGAACTGCACGCCATGGCCAGGTGTGGAGGGGGAAGGGTGGGGTTGGGTTTGCTGTGTTTCTTCTAGATGTCCTTGCATGCTGTTTAGAATGAAACAGATGTGCTTTCAAAGAGCTAGGAGGGTTTTGAACCCTATGATTTATCGTGTTTGTGGGAGTCATGTGTCTGTTTAAAACAAAATTTGCAGTTTTTGGGGGAATGGGTAGAGCTGTGTTCCCAGATCCCTGGAGACAGGTTTTGGTGTCTGTTTGAAACTACAGCCATGAAGCACAATCCTCTGCTGCAGAAATGCTGGGTGAACCTGAATGAGCCATCCTCCGTGTGTTGTACTGGTTGCTGTGACAGTCAAAGAGGGAAATGTTGGACTGTGGAGATGGAGATTTTGCACAACTCTGTCCAGGAGAGCACAGAGTCCTTTCATATGGGCAAAGCAAGGGCTGGGCCTTGAAAATTCACTGCCCTAGGGCTTGAGTGTAAGCCAGCATTCCCCTTCTGGCAGTTTCTGGGGTCCTAGTGCTGCATGCCCCAACTCCATGCATCTGAGTATTTTGTAATGTCCCATAGTTAGATACAAGAAGGTCAGTGTGTAACAGGTGTCAGGAAATAGCAATTGCTGGCACCGCTGGGTGCAGTTAGTGGGGTGACTCTCTCTTCTCACCAGTCTCCAAAATGCAGTGGATGCATTCTCTTGTCTTCCTGCAGAGCCTTAGGAGTCACACATAAATTACTGTTAACCTCCTTTTATTGTGGATAAATGAAAGGAATAACTGAACTTTTTAATGAGGTGTGATAAATTGGAAAAGAATAGGAGTGGTACCTAGAGTGCTTGTTTGTACAGTTTTGCCAGAGGAAGAGCTGAGATTTTAAGAACAGGAATTTTTTTTTGGCCTTGGGTTGGTTTAAAAGAATTAGAATTCTGGATGTTTTTGGGAGAGAGGATACAGAAAGCAGAGTAATCTTTGCTGACTGTGGAAAACATGTTCTCTACAGTGCTCTCTACAAGGTCGATAAATTTATCTTGAGCTAACAGACCTCCTGCTGTTCAATTAATGTTGTGTTTGGATCTTGTTGGCTTCTTGCATTCAATGAGCCTGCAGAAGGGCTTGGCTGGATGAAAGCTAGGCAGGCAGGAGAGGTGGCTGCCAGTGACAGCTCCCAGCTCCAGAAATGGGCAGTGGGTGGGTGAGAGAAAAGGAGAAATTCTTTGGGAATTCAAAAACTCACATTCCACTGTGAGGAGAAAGAAACTACCCTGCCTGGAGCTTTGTAATTTATTTACATGTTTATTTTAATCATGAATTTTGGAAGCTGTTCAAAAGATCAGAGTCTTAGAATAGGTCTCATAGAAAATGGATTAGAGAGTGAATAACAGAGTTCCAGATGTGTGATGCACTTATTTAGTGCACTGCTAAATTCAGTTATGACCTGGGCAGGAGGTCCCTGCTCAAACCGTGTGCGTAACACATTAAAAAAGGAAAGGTATTGTCTGTGCATGTGTGTGCACACACATAATACACTACTTCCATAGAATGCTGTCCTAAATTTCTTCCTGCTGGCTTTGATGATTTACGAAACTATTTGAACTTAAGTAATCTCTTGCTATTGGATGAAGTCTGTAGTAGTTCAGCTGTATTTGGAGAAGGGAAAGGTTTGTTAGCACTTCTGAGGAAGAATTGCATCTCTCCAATAAATAAAGATTTTTTTTTTTTGTGGGACCACATCAAGGTCCAGTTCAGTGAAAAAGGTTTTAAATTCCATTTCTGGCAGAGTCAGTATTTGCAATAGGGAATTTGTGGGAGGCTCTTGTAGCTTTGACCTGGTGAGATGCTGGTGCTGCTGTGCCGCGGGAGCACGCCGCGTCCCCGAGGGGAGCAGGACCGAGCGATGCCACTGTCTGTCTGTCTGTCTGTCTGTCCCCGCAGTGACTTTGAGGCGCTGAACGAAGAGGACGCGGTGAGGAACAACCAGCTGGCCTTCGACGTGGCTGAGCGGGAGTTCGGCATCCCGCCGGTGACCACGGGCCAGGAGCTGGGCTCAGCCGGGGAGCCCGACAAGCTCAGCATGGTGCTCTACCTGTCCAAGTTCTACGAGCTGTTCCGCGGCACGCCGCTGCGCGCAGTCGGTGAGCGCCCGATGGGCACTGCTCTCCAGCCAGCAGGCTTTTCTCACTGAGGCACAGCTGGAATTTTCCAGAATAGCAATCCTATTTTGCTGAAATCAAACTGTTTTGATTTAGGCGAAATGTACATCTTTGAATCTGTAGTTTGCAAACATGGCTGTTTAGTCTGACTGCCTGTTCTCGCAAAAACCTATGCTCAGAGAAACAGCTTCAGCTGAAGGACAGAGATAAGGAGCGGGCAGACAGAGAGAGCAGGGTCAAAATGAGCCAGGAGTTCTTTCTGATAAAGAAGAATTAGTGGCAAATGTCACATGAAATCAGTAAAATGAACTTATTGTGACATTGCATGCATATGTGTGTGAGAGGGAGATAAAAATGGATCTGGGGTTCCCAGAGGCACGCATGTCATGTTAGGGGAATGATCCCCACATCCAGCACTGTAATAAACATACCGGCTTTACAACTTCCACAAAAGCTGTGGAGTTTGTTTGCTCCCACAAATCACCAGCAGAGCCCTTCTGGCCTGCAAGAGTTACCTGGGGCTTAACACAGGAAATGGGGGAGAATTTGATTGGAGACCAAGGTTTTGTGGGTCTTTGGTGATTTCAGGAGTAGGAGCAGCTGGATAACTGCTGCTTGACATCATGGAGGGCATCTATCAAGTTGTTGGTGTGATTCCCTGGTAGCACATTGATGCTTGTGTTTCTCTCCTCCTTTTTTTAAAAAGCCACCCTACATTGTATGTATTTACTTTTACTTGTCTGTGTTTCTTGTATATAATTGCTACCAGCACTCAACTGGAAAGCTTTGGCTTAGAATAATTTAAAAACAAATCTAAGTAAATATCCTAAGCAGTTGTTTTTTTCCACAGATGCTGCTGAGAAGCAAAATGGAGAAAATAATGATCCTGGTTCACTAAAATCATCAAATTTCATCTTTAATAATTATATCAATTTAACTTTACCAAGAAAACGAGTACCAAAGGTGAGTTGTGAAGCAAGACTTGCCCTATGAATATTTTTTTCTGAAAAGATGAAAATAAGCTTTCAGGCTCAGAAATAAGGGGTTTATATATACACTGCTATAATTTTCTGAGCTATTTCTACCTGTAAGAAAAAGAGTCCTGTAGCTCTGTATTCCTGGAGTTAAATATACAGCCATTTAATTATATACCAGTTCAAATAATCAGTGCTATGCTAGACTGTTTATTGATTGGGAGGGAGTGCTGCTTGTTGAAAAAAGCAGTGATTTGCACAGTTTGTGGATGCTGTCAGGGTTCTGAAGAGAAGCTTTCCAGCTCCTACAGAGGAAAACTGCAGTAGTGACAAACAGTGGGCAGGTTGATCAGCAACTTTGGGATAACAATCTCTTCGTCATGCCCGTGTACTTTTCTCTCTTGGTTACTTATTAATGAAAACTTACTGACAGGCCCTGTTATATCCCTGTATTATAAAATAATCCATGCCCATACATGCTGTGATTAAGGACTACAGAGCCTTGAAGCTTTGCAGGGGCCTGAGTTAACACAGGTACACATCTACTGCATTTCTCAGTATTTTAATATACTGCTTTTTAAATTTGTTGCTCTGTCTTGTAGAAATGTGATTTCTATTTTTTTTCACCTGAAGAATTACTCCAGAATTTCCAGATACTTCCTACACTGACTTTTGTCTTGAATATTTTCCATCCTGCAAATTCTTTTTAAAAACCTATGGACAGACAATTGTCCAGTAACTTAAAATATCCTTGTTAGGAAATATTTTTTTCCTGCCACCCACATATATACAAAACTAAGTGACATGGTTCCCATATAGCCAAGCTGTGAGAAACCAAACAGGCAGAATAAACTTTGCTTTTCCTTGTGGGTGACTTCTTTAGAAGGAAAACCTTTATCATGACCACAGTGTTGTTTTTCAATGAGTTGTTTGCAGAAGTAAACAGACTTTTAGCAGTGGGGAGAGCATTCCATTACTGAGCCATAGAGCCTCTGATTAACCTCTTGTCATGAAATAAGCCTTCTGTCATAGCAGGAGCTGCAGTTCTTGGCAGTACATGAAAGCACGAGGTGATTTGCTTGAAGGGCCCCTCTGGTTTCACACCAGGGGAGCCCCTTGGAAATGAGAAGTGGAAGTGTTGCTTCCCAAATCAGCTTGGGAAACAAGGCAGTGTGTGCGAGGTTTTGCAGCTCTGTCACGGATGGGCTGTGAAACCAAGCAAGGTGGGTTAGGGTTCTTGGATTAGGACAGACTTGGGAGTGCCATAACCAGCTGAAACTAGTTGGGAAATTAAACTCCTTGGAAAGCAATTGCTGGAGTTCAGGGTCTGGCTGTGGCTTCAGTTTTAGGGTTCTTTCCCCTGCAGAAAGTGGTGCTGAGCATTATCAAGGTGTATGTATATCAAATGTTCTGTCCAGGCTTTAGCAGAGCAGAGAGTGTTGCTCTCTGAACTTCCATGGCATGCAGCTTGTCCTTGGATTGGGCTGGAGGAGGGATCCTTATCTGGGCTGTGAGAGACCAGGAAGCGGGGCTGGAGCTGGGCTGGCTGTGGCTGTTCTGGCAGCCTGTGCTGGGCTGGATCATGTTTTCCATTCTCCTTGGAGTGTCAGCCCGGCTGGAGAGGAACTGAGATTTCCTGTGCTCCAGACTAATAAATGAATGGAGGTGTTTACACAATGCAGGGCGCTGCCCTTTTGGAGTCCTACTCGGCAATTAAATTGCTTTGTCTTTCACTTCTTTGTCAGCGTGTTAATGAGAGTCCTTTCTGCCCCATCTCTGAAAGGCAGCATCTTGCTTTGCTCCACTCACTCAAGCAAAATCTGCTTTTATGTGGCCCAGGCTATTATGCAGAATACATTGTGCTGCTCTGTGTTCACCCTTTCTGGGTGGACTGATGACTGTAGGTAGTGCAAAGCTGGGTTTTACTGAGCTGCTGCTTGAAAGACAACGTAGTAAAGCAAAGTAATTGAAATATTGTCATCTGAATCCTTTGGTGTTTGCCCACAGGTTGTTTGGGATTACTCGTCTTCATTGCATAATGATTTATTACAAACAGTCTATATGTAAAAAGGAAGCCTGAATTCTTTGATCTTTCTTTATTTCTTTTTAAGGAATTCCTTTTACTCCTTTTATTTGTTTTTTAAGTTGGCTGAGCAGACACTAAGTTACAACGTGGGCAAATGCCAATAAGTGGAATATAGTTTATTGTTCATAAATTATCACCGTATCAAATCATCACGACTGAATGTTATAAGAAGTGATAAAAATTTGCCAGCATTGACTACTTTTCAAGTTTGTGCAGACTGAGTATGAAGTATTACTGATTTGTGTAATCTCTAGTTGAGTAAAATAGTGAAATATGTTCATGGCTCAAGCATAAAATAAGCAATTTGTTTGCTTAAGTGTTGTAATGTTCAGCCATACTCAGGGAGGTGAACCTTCTGAAGGAGACAGACCTTTAATGCAGCCAAAAATGAAAGTATGACTGTGCTATGAATTCATGATCTGCATGCAGACAGATGGTTGAAGAGAGATTTGGGGGTTACAGTGAAAGACTGAGGGATTTCTGGATTTTGTTACTTTTCTGGAAAACAGTGCAGTCTAGCTGAAAATTCAGAGAATAACTCATGCTGTAAAACCTTTTTCTTCAAGGATGTGTTAATACTTTATGAATTCTAAACTCCTCAGCACTGAAAGAGGGAAAGACAAACACCAAGTTGTGGGGCCTGTTGAGCACAGTGTACAAGCACGTGCTCTCATGCACTGGAGTGCAGTGAGAGCTCCCAGCCAGGGGCTGTGTGATGGCTTTGCTGCCCTGACGCCTGCATGGGGAGCAGTGCTGTGAGCTGGGGGGTCTGACAGGGGGGCACTGAGACCCGTGGTGCTGGCACTGCTCACCGTGTGTGCCTGGCTGAGCACAGCCCGCCCCTCACCTGCCTGGGGATGGAACTTTTCCTGGGAGGAGCTGCTGGGGTAAACTTGGGAATTGCTGCAGTAATGCATGGAACTTGTTTTGGCTTTGCCCTTTCAGGCTGAAGGGAAAACAGAAGAGAATGAGACGAACAAGAGGCGTCGGAAAGGCCTCTTTGGTGTCTTTGAGCAGGTTGGTGTTCAGTGGTGCCCACCCCTGTCCACATGGGCACCAGAGCTGGGAAAGCAGTGGGAAATGGTGGGGCAAGGTTTGGCCTTTGGAGCATGTCACAGAAAAATCCTCTCCCTTGAAATGTTGAATTTACTGTGGTTTGCATTAAAGAAGAGCTAAATTAATTTTAATCATTTGAGAGGGAGTAGAGCATTAACTAAATTGCACTAGTTTTTTGTTCTGACACAGGAACATTTAAGGTTTTGGTTTGTTTTTCCTTTTCCTAATTGTCCATTTAGACAATTTTTTATTTGAAGAGTTTACATTGCAGCTTGGTTTCTAGCCCTTCTCTGATTAGTCACCTTTGTGACTCTGCTTTATGATTAGCAGCACTGATTAATGTTCCCTTTTACTGTACTCTGGCACCCAAGAAAATATTTTTTGGGTGACTTTTGCATGCTAAACATGTCATTTTAGTATACTGCAGACTGTATTTCCTTTCACCCTTTGCTGAAAAGGATGTTACCTCTTTCCTCCTCTCCCTTCATGAGTGTTGTAGGAAGCATAAGTAAAACACAGTTTGTTGTTTCCTTGCAGACTTCAGGCTTTCCAAGCCAGGGGACAAACAGTGGGAAAGAACAGAGTGAATGCAGAGAAGGAGTGAACCAGAACAAAGTCAAATCTATGGCTACTCAGCTGCTGGCAAAGTTTGAAGAGAATGCTTCAAATACAGTTCTGAGGAGACAGGTAGGTCAGAGATGAACATGAAAGCATCTCTGAAATTGAGCTGTAGTCCCTCCTTGTGAAGGTAATGCAGATTTCCCAGGAAGACAGGAGTCTCTTAGGTGTTTGGAGTGGGTTGTCTTTTTTAATACTTTATGCAAATTAAAAGTATTTATCTCAATACAAGTCATATAGATTGACTAATGCATCTAACAATAACATATTGCTGTGTTGTAGTGTCTAGGAATCTCATGGAAGCCAGCCTGTGGAATTTGTGTTATTTGGAAGTCTAAGGTGGCTGCATACAGTATTGCAGAAGGCCTGTTGGGGCCTGTGTTTTTCAAATAAAGGACACTGCATATCCTGTGGAGTCTGTCTTTATGGAAAACATAGGAAGTGTTAAAAGGAAACCTAATCTCTTGCAAGATATGTCTGGCTGCCATTTCCATTCCAAAACTAGGCTGAGTGGAATACATTTGTGCATTGTACAGCGTTTTCATGGTTTGTTGTTAGTGTGACTAGAGGTATTTTAAAAACAATCCCATGCTGCCAAGGTAGAGGGGAGAAGCTCAAAATCACACTTCAGCCAGAAATAGTTGGAATTAGCAGAGTTTAGATCTGTCATCTGAAAGACCTGAAGGAAGGATGAGCAAAGTGTGGATGTTTTGACAAAGATGGTGACTTTGTTAATTCTTCATCCTTGTATCTGTTTGTTTATTGAAATATTGAGGTCCTCCAGTAGTGTAGGCTTTATAGATGTCCAGTGACTTTGTCTATCCTTGAACCAAAGTTGTTTGCACACTGCCTGGCTACTTGTCAATGCCCTGAGCTTTCAGTGTGTGATAAGTGGCCAGAGATTTCCTTGGCCATGCTGAAGGGAGTTATTTTGATCATAAACTCTGTTAAAAAGTACTGAATGTGTTCATCTCAAAGTATATCTTTGATGGTAGAAGTTGCTAATAAAACGGGTAGGTGGCAAAAATATGCAAAACGTGTTGTTAAGCTTCATAGTAATGCATCTTTAAAATAAGCTTTTCTTTCTTTCTGCCTCAGAAATTCTTTGAATCCTATTTACTGTCTTCCTTTTTTTTTTTCTTCTCCTTCATTCTGTCTTTGCAATTTTAAAAATGCTTTACAAGGAGCTAACAGATAGACCAGCCCTGCTCTCCTCTGACCCTCCTGTTAATCCTCGCTTTGCTAAACCTATGGATCCAAGCCTTCTTCCACCTCAACCAAAAAGGCAGGTAGGAAGCTCCTATGGGTAACAAACACCTGGCAAGCACAGCATTTCTCTCACTGCTATTGCAGAGCTACATAAGATACAAAGCAATATTTGGATGGAAACTGCAGAGTTCACAGATGCGTTTAGCTGAGAATTGTAAAAACGCCAGTAGAAATTAAAGGCTATTTTACACCTGCTTTGCCAGATGAGAAAACTCTCTGAAAGTGTGGAAATACCCTGAAAACATAAGTGTTGATTTCTGTGTTACCGTATCTAGACTCTGTATTGTACGAATGTAATTACACAGCTGCTTTTAACATATGAGAAAACTACAGCAGTACCTGAAAATTTGTGCATATACCCAATGCTTTGGGTTATTGTAATGATAAGGCTAAGAGAGAAACCTGGCAAAAATATCTAAGATAAAGGCTTGAGCATGGAGAAGTTGATATTGGTGCCCAGGTATTTTATTTCTATAAGTAGAACTTGTGATAAGAATTTCTGCTGAAAGCTCTTTTGCAGCATCACATATATGGGGAAAAATGTAGTCTAAATTTTTCTCTTAGTGCTTTGACTGAAAGCAATCTCATCTCAAACAGTATTGATACTCACTTTTCATCAGAGTTTTAAATTGAAGTAAACATCCTGTAATGGCACTTCAAGAGCAGTCTGCAGTGAAATGAGATCCGTGTTGCATATGGAAATCAGCAGATCAGAACATATTTTATATGAAAACTCAAATTCAGAGATGCATTCTGAACTCCTCCAAAAATGCCTTAAATCTGAAATACATTATATGCTGATTTAGGTCAGACTAGATCTAGAACTATGACAAGAATGAGTGTTGAAATCCTCATACATATAATTGCAAGCTTAGTTTTAGGCAGATGTGCTGCTAAAAAACCCCAACCCAAAACCTTTGCTATAAATCCTAGAGGAAGATGTTCTTCTGCACTGCTGCTCTCAGAGGTTACTCACAAAAACTCACAAATGTACAGAAGGATGTCAAAGCCTGCACAAGTTGTGCAGGACTGATTTATTTCAGTGCATGTGCACAAGCATCACAAGTGCAGTAGACAGTGTGCAAAGAGTGATGTGAGAATATTTTATTTCTAGTTATGTGCATGACTGTGCCGTTCTTTCGGAAGCATCCTTAAAAGCTGCATATCCTGCGTGGTAGTGCAGAAAGCAGAGTTTTGTTCACTTCAAGTGTTTCCCAGTTTCAGGTGGTAGCTAGGAGTGAACACGAGGTCAGGGAACCCAAACAGTCTTTAAATGGTTCTGATCATATGGCCAGGAGAGCAAAGACTGTGCACAAAACAGATCCCCAGCCCAGTCTGTCAGAAACCTCTGAAAATCTCGCCTCTGCCTGTTCTGCTGCATTTGTACTTTCTGGAGTGCTTGAGCGTCTTCAGCACCTGGAGGAAAAAATGAAACAGGTGACAAGCAACTTCTTTTCCTTTCTGTCTCTGTGATAATCTGTGTACTGTGGTTTTGCTGGCTCGTTCTCTGTTGACTGTTGGTTGTATTAAGACAATAAGAAGTCTTTCTACAAACTTCTGTGTTTTGTTGATGGATGTGGTTTTAACTGAAATCTCTCTCTTTCTTTTCTTGGCTGTCCTTCCCTGGCTGTCACTGCAGAAAAGAGCTCAGACCATAGCAAATAGGGAATTCCATAAAAAGAACATTAAAGAGAAAGCAGCACATCTCGCCTCAATGTTTGGATACATGGAGTTTCCAAAGGTGAATTTTAAGTTTTGCACCTGAAGAACTGCTTATTTGGAAGATATATAAGAATTCATGAAGGGAAAGAAATTGAAGTAGTTTTGGTTTTAACTTCCTTTCATTCTGTGTGGATCTGAAAAGTAATGTGGGTTCCACTGAAACCAGTAAAAAGTGTTGTTTAAGTATTACTGTATAGTTCAATTGAGGTGAAACAATCTGAATCCTAAAGCTAATCAGAGTGCTTTAGCAGGAGAGAAATGTGTTCAAATAAGCTATGTCTTGTGCTGAAGCACACACTGCTGGCTCACAGTTTCTGATCAGTTGCTGAGCAGTGGTACTTGGTGCACTCTGGTTTTTGCTGGATTTCATTATGCTCTCTCCCAGTACTATCTTACCTTAGTGCCCACTGTGAATATTTCTGTTAAAGAAATAGTACAATAATACCATTTACCATGAAGATGCCATGATGATTTCCATGGGCCCTTACTGTGCAGAGGTAGCAAGAAGAGTAGATCTGTCATTGTTATGTTTCTGGTTTTTTTGATGCATGACTGTGAACTTAACCTGTGTTGATGTCACTGTCTCTTGGATAACTCTCCTGTTTCTGCTCTACACAGAATAAGCTACCTACTAAAGGCTTACCCCATTCTCAGCCCCCAACTCCCTCTTGCCCTCCACCTCATCATTCAGCTGTTGCTGCTTCATCATCTGTTGGTTCAGCTTCCTCTGCTGTTTCTTCTCAACAGGTACTCTATTAAGAGATTTTTCATGTAAAACCCAAACTTGTACTCAAGCTGCTTGAGAAATGGCTTGGATGGAAGGAGCTGCCAGCAAACCTGTTGTATGGGTTGTAATTCACATTTAAATCAAGCTTTCCTTTTTTTGCTGTTGTTAGTTCTGCATGTTTGTAAGAGAAATGTTGTCATCAGATATGGCTTAGGTAAAAGCTGAAGAACAAAGCAAATGGTTAACATTTTTTTACTTCAATTCTGAAAATTTTGTGTTGCTGCTTATTTTAAATGATCTGCTGTAGGATGATACCACAGGCATGCTGAGGAAAGCTGCACATTATAAAGCAAACTGTGTGCTGTAGGGTTGGTTAGTTTTCTTGGGTGGCATTTATGTTTCTTTTCATAAGAATATCCATCTGCTCTGCAGGGAAAAACCTGCACAATGATGGTTATTTTAACCCCATCTTAGACTGGACATGTCTTAGAATTGTACGAGCATTTACCAATACAGACATTTAATTGTTGTTTGCTTAATTATTAGTATTTTAAACTTGCTTCTGCACGTGAATAGGTAGAATACACTTCTTTGTAGCAGCAGAACTTCTGGAAATATCCATACTTAGAAAGAAGGAGGTGACACTTGGGTCAGAGATACTCAGTTCTTCCTACAGAGGCTGATGCTCATGGGCTGCGTTGCAGTGACTGCCTGGCTGCCAGTCCCCAGGGAAATCCAGGGGACATGGCCCTTCAAGGACACTGCAAGCTCAGCAGGTGCCTTGCTGCAGTAATCCCCTAATTCCCTTCATTCAGCTTCAAAGTAATTCCTTGGCCTGGATTTACCTCTTACTTTTTATGAGCTAAGAGGTGTAGCATGTGATGGGTTTTAAGCTAAGTCATGGTTTCCAAAAGATTGGGAGCTGATGTTCATTTGATTTGGAGGACTATTGTGACTCTGCAAGGAGAGTAAAAAAAAACCCCAAAACCCAAACTCCAGCTATCTGAAAAACCCTTTAGAATATGAGAACTAGGCTTTTAATCATATGGGAACTCTGTGAGAAATAATTTCATTAGGATTTTAACATCACTTCTTGGAGAACCTTTGTCCTGACCAATCTTTTTTTCTGGATATTTTAAAAACTGGATTTTGTTTAAAGTGCACTGCCTGCCTCGATTAGTTTGCCTTTGTATTTAAATGGTGTGGCAATAGCTTGTTGTTAACTTGGTTTCACTCAGGCTGGGCTTACTTCAGCTGGAAAGTGCTCTCCCTAGAGATACTGGTAGAATGCAGCTCAGCTGAAGCAAGAAAATCGAGTTCTGTCACCAGCACAGTAAATACACGTTCATCTCACTGGGTAAATATTTGGCTGGTTAAGTAGGACTACATTTACACTTTGGCAGATCTACATGCAAGACCATTTTGATGCCTGCATACCCAGCTCCATGTGTTGTACAGGCTGCCAGCCTCTTGTACACTATGCATTTCATGGGTGTAAATGTGCTGCATTTTGCGTGGCATTTTGGAGAATTTTTAAACAGCAGGTCTAGTAATGACCAGGTGATCTTTGCTCCTTCTTTCAGGGGCACAGGTGGTAATAGAATCTGTCCCTGCCCTTTCACGGTCAAATAGTTGTCCCTGTGTTTTATCCTTACAGATTGCACACTTTTCAGAATGTGAAAATTTTATCCTGCTCTATAAAACACTGGCTAAATATGCAGTGCTATATAAATAAAAATTCAACAGTATTTCAGATGCACAGTGTGCATTTTCAAGTGCTGTTCAACAATATGTTTGGACCTCTGCTGTGAATATGCCAGGAACTGCCTATTTCTCCATTATCTTGAGGAGGGGGATGATGGGTCTCAAAATGTGAATTTCTGCTCTCTGTTTTGAGAAGTGTCATTAGCTGAGTGTAGACTTCAGTATCAGAAAGTGTTTTGGGATTGATAAACCAACAGGAAGATCTGCTGTGTGTTGCTGTCAGTGTTTGTTTTTTCCCCGGCAGACAGAAAGAAGGTAATAGAAGTGTTTAGAGTTCTGTAAGGCTTCATGATGTATGACCTATAAATATCAGCACCCTCCCATGGTTTTAAATAGCTAGTGCTGTCATTTAAATTTCAGGTGAGTTCTGAGGTTGTTACCAGACATGACAAACCATTGCACCTGTTCAGTTTTGCTTGGAACAGTGTTAGTTATGGGGACACAGTTATTGAAAAGGGTGGCTATGAAATCATACCCTCTAATTACAGAGACTTGTTATTAAGTCTAAGTCTTGCAAGGAGCTCTTGAAAAGAAGACTGTGGGACTGTATTGTTTCTTTCAAGACATGCAGTCATTACAACTTAGTAAGAATTACCTTCTGTGTGCAATATGTCAATAATAATCAAAAGTACCTTCTAGCTTCAATCAGCTGTCAAAATTCACATAGCTAGAATAATGAGTTAGCATTACATTACAGGCTGGGCTTTGGTTATTCCTGTTTTCTGCTCAAGGTTGGATTGACCTTCAGAAAACTCTGTTCATCTGAGCTTTGTATGAGTGAGTCCACACCGTGTGTCGTAAGAACTGGGAAGTTTTTGCAATCAGTTTGCTCCCTGCAGAGCTTGGACCAACAACTTCCCTTCAGTGATGTGACTCTAATTGCCAGCAGCAAGCAGGGCTGGGGTGTTTCCTACACACAGTAACTTATTACTCAAATGTTGTTTATCTCAGAAGGAAAATACACGTAGCAGCTTGTACACAAAGTAAATAAATCACCCTCAAAGCAAAATAAGACCAGGAAAATCATTAAGGATATGAAAGAACAAAGGGAAAGCATTGTATGCTGTTGGAGGCAGAGAGCATAGCTCCTTTGTTTTATGAGAATGCTACTGAGGCTTACTTGGCTGGCTGTGCAGTTCTGAATAATAACACAGGGAAATACAGAAGGCAGCTTTCTCTTCCCATGGCAATAACCACCCTGGTCAACCTGCTGAAAAGCAGTGTGCCAATGACAGCTCAACGGTCTGAGGAAATCACAAACTCTTGGGATTTTTAAGTGTTTTCTGCTTGTTGCCTAAAATTCACCATGTGAGGTAACTCCTTAGGATTCCTCTTCAGCCAGGGCTTTAAAGCTGCCTGAGCTGTGAGCAGGAGCCTGTTCCATGCAGACAGGGCATGGAACATTACAAACATTACAAAGCTGTGTGTGCCTTCAGTAGAGCAGCAGCCTCAGGGGCACTGGGGACATTCTCTGGTGTCTCTGAGGGTGGGAGGTGCTCTTGGGGCTGCCCTGGTGGATCCTCATCCTGCCCTGATGCTTCTGTTTGGTGACTGAGTGGCACTGGAGCAGAACAGAGTAGTTCTGTTGGAAGGGATGTACAGCAAACATCTCGTGCCCTGACCAAGTCAGGGCTGACCAAAAGTTAAAGCATGGTTTTAAGGGCATTGTTGCTAAATTAAAGTGAGATCTCACTTGCTTTTACTTGGAATGTGAATTCGCATTTGTTATAGGAACATTTCCTTTTAATAGCATTTTTAAAGTGTGTATAAACATGCATTTTTTTTTGTTTTGACTGCTTTAATGTTGACATAGGTTGTTCCAATGGGTGGAGAACAGAAATCAGCCAACCTGAAGAATTTCAGGGTGTAGTTCAGACTCAAGGATACTTTTCCTGAAATTCAACTACTTTGCACTTTAAGCACAGCCTTGTTATTTAACTGATTGCTCCAGTATTTATCTAGTTCAAGGAAAACTTTCTGCTTCAACTGACTTTGAACACTTTCTTTTACCTTGGATCTTGTGGACAAGAACTTGTATGTTTACATGTACATTACTTGTACATGTACAACATGGCCTGGAAATGGCTCTGGATATTCAGAGGTGCAGAATTTGGGGAGGATTTTTTTTTTTTTGTTCCATGTTCTTAAAAGAAATCAAAGGAACATAGTTTTCCTGTAGTAGCAAGTACCACTTCTTGTAGGGGTTTATAAATTGATGTGCCACTTGGGACAGTGTTATGGTATGTAATTAGCAGTTCACTTTGCAGTTATTACCCACAAGTTTGTCCAGATACTGAATAATATTTTAAAGTCTTTTTATACTAACTGAAACCAAACAGGAAAGAAATTTCTTCCTTCAATGGCCTTTGTAGTCTAAATGTGTGTATTTTGTACCTGCCTGGATATCAAGTTAATTATGACATAACTCTCAAAAGATAAGGCGAGCTGTAAAGGGTTGGACATACTCCCTTGAATTTTTTTATCCATAATAATTTTTGAAAACACACCCACAGTGCATTACAAGTGTTTTTAAACTTGATCAAAAGTGCTTTAAAATTGTTTTAAAGTATTCCAAATACCGTTGCATTTATATTTTTTCCTTTCTTCATGGTAACTCTCTGGTATTTTAAAACCTTCAATTAGCAGGACTTGGTGTGGTGGCAGTAGACAAATTATTTCACTGAGAAGAGGGTGACTTCCTTGAGATCTGGGCTCTGTGAGAGGCAAAAGGAACGTTTCATTTTCATGGCTGCTGCAGTGTGATGAAGCAGATTAAAGGAGAAGTTTCCCTCTCACGAGCGTGGTTTCTCCAGTTCTCCCTGGCATTGCCATGAGTCACTGGGGAGAGGGCAAATGGTTGCTCTGTGAGCACCAACAAAACATTTCTGTGTGGGACTTGGCTCATACATTTTCATAGAAAGTTCCCCGAAATGTCACAGTTTGGGGAGTGTTAATATGGAGTTCAATCCCACCCCCTGTTCTGAAATGTTAGAACCAAGTCCCAGAGAAGTTGAAGTGAACAATAGGGGTTTTTTTAATGTCAGAACGTCCAGCTCAGATAGCCATGCAGTGGCTCCCAGCTCAGCCTTTCATGGACACAGCAGGAAGCCTTGAGGAGAAGCATTTGTTCCCATCAGGATCATCCTCAGGGAAAAGTCTGTGGGCTGCACAGAAGCCTTCTGTGGCCCCACGCTGGTCACGCATGGACATGCTTGTGCTCTGCTGGGCTTCCCCTCTGCTCTTCCTCCTGCCTCCCTGTATTGATGTTTGCATGTGCCCAAATCATTCTTGTCCTTTTTTGTCTTTAAATTCTCTTTCAAGGGTAACTAAAGCTCTTCCTTCTGTTCTTCATCTTCCTCCCTTTCCTGGTTAGATGACTGTAGGAAAGGTCTCACGTGCAATTGGAGCTGTGGCTGAAGTTCTTGTAAATCTGTATGTGAATGATCACAGACCCAAGCCACAGCTTGAACTGGTAAGACTAAACCCACAAAGAAACAGTAACTTGACTTAAGAGTGATGTTCCCAGAATGCCATCCTGACTTAAGGCCCCAGATGTGGAGCACTTGAAGCCTTATGAAAGGTCTAACACTTAATGAAAGAATCAAGTGCACGTCGGCACAATGTGCGGATGGAAATGTTGCTCTCCTCGTCTTCTATTTCTGTTTCTGTTACTGAATTAAAACTTCAGGAGGCTTTTATTAAATGTAATTACTGCAGAATTAGTAACAGAAGACAATTATTACTCAGGGTGGGTTCTAAAGAAAGTTTTGTGCAGTACATGCTTATGCAGTTATTTTTAACACTCGAGTGCTGAATCACTGTGCCTCCTTTTGAAGAGGGCTGTTTCTCAACTCTGACACTCTTCTGTGTTGAATTTGAATTCAGAAGCGGTCTCTGGACAGAGCTGCAGGTTCTTGCCCCATTCCTCATTTTCCATCTGCTGCCTCCACCACTCAGGGCTGTCAGGTACTGGGAAGCCAAGTAAGGTGTTGTGTTGTGCTGATGACACTTTACTTACCAGCCAGCACTAAACTCAGTTGTTTCAGCTTCACTGTAACTATCTGATCTATTAACACCATGGTTTTAAAAGCACATCTGTGTGGTTTTCCATTTGCATGGTTGTTTGTTTGGAAAGATTCATGCTCTAAAATGATCCATCAGAGCAAAATGGATTACTAATGGCAGATCTGGAATAGAATTCTCAACTTTTAAGCACAAGACTATGTGACAATGACATTTGTGAGTTCTACGTAACATTAAAAAGTTGTTCCAAGGCTGCCTTTTGCTCACAGATGGAAGATGAGTTGTGTAGACTGTGTGCTACTGTCTGAATGTGCCTTGGACCTTTCCTCCTCCATGCCACATGTGGTAGCTCTCCTGTGGCAGCAGGGATATTGGAAGGGGAGGGAGGTGGTGATGGATGTGGCAGGCACAGCAAGCTCACCTGTACCAACTATAATACAGTAATGCAAAGTAACACCCTCATACCTGCTCTAATAAGTAAAGGGAAGTCCAGTGCCATCTAATCAATTTCTAGTTCACTTTTCTGTACCTTTTGCATGTGTATGTAAGAGGAGATGAAATTTGTGGCAATTAAAGAATGTTCATTACCAGCCTAATTGCAGCAAACTTTCAAAATAGTTTCATGTGGTTAATATGGATTGTATTTTGAATGCATTAAAAGTGTTCTGAATGTGTGTGGTAGGAAACCAAGTGATTTTTAAAGCTAACCAAGCCCCAGGTTGGGCTGTGGTCTCAGGAGGAGCACGGCTGAGAGGGAAGGCATGACTGTGGCCATGGGAAGGATGGAGTGTTTGAAGACTGCTTTTCCTCCTGGAACTTAAAGCACAAGCCTGCATTTTCCTCCAGATTGTGTCTGAACTGAGTTCAGGGTGTTCTTTTGCTTGGCTGCAGATGCAAGTCTGCTGTTTGAGGCTGGTGAGGTGTCTTCACCTTCTGAGAGAGACACGAGCCCTGGAGCCAGGATGGTGCAGGGTGATGAGGGAGCACCCAGGGATGATGCTGCTCTTGGACCTGAGTAATCAAAATGTTGGTGGACTCCCAGAGGGAAACTGGATGCAAGTCCAGCATCACAGTCACCCCTTTAAAGTCCTTGTGATGTCTGGTTTATTAATTTTTGCATAAACCTACAGAATTTCAATAATGAGTAATTAAAAAGCTGACTGATGCGTACTGTATTTTTGCTTGGAGGGTGCTGTACAACCCTTCAAGAAGCTAAAGCAGCTGCCCCCTTCATAAGGATTTATATCTGGGTGTAGAGCCACAGCTTTATGTTCTGTTTTTATCTCTGAACAGGGTTCTCTGCGAAAAGAATTCCCCAAGTCCATCGGGGGCAGTGACATCTGCTATTTCTGCAAGAAACGGGTCTATGTCATGGAGAGGCTGAGTGCAGAGGGCCACTTCTTTCACAGGGAGTGCTTCAAGTGTGAAATCTGTTCTACAACACTCCGCTTAGGAATTTATGCCTTTGATGTTGAAGAAGGTAATGGAGGAGCTATTTAGGAGTATTTTGAAATGTCTGAGGTTGGTGCTCTCGCTGGAACTAAGGAGAAAAGTCTGTCCCGGGTTCACGGTCAGGTGGAGGTCTGCCAAGTGTGCTGTTTGTGTCCCTGCTGATCTTTGAGTCCTCGTACGTGCAGGCCTAGTTTTTCAGAAGTGTTGAGTTATGACAGACCTGAGCTGTAAATGAAGAAAGCCCCAGTGGAAAATAAGTTGAGTAACCACAATGCAATTTGTCAAATCACAGTAAGGGGGAAAAAAGGGGTGAGGTTTCTCCAATAATATAAAGTTATTCTTATCTCCGTTTAAAGCTGGCCATTAAATAACATGATCTATAAGGACAAGCCATAACAGTGGCAGATTTACATGGATGCAGGGAATGTAGGTTATTTCTGTTACAGTGTTATGGTCAGGAGTTGAAAGCAGTAGGACTGACCAAGCACAGTGTGATTTATTCCAGGCTCCAGGCTGCTGTAGAACAAGAGCTTCAGATCTTGGGTGCTTCATCCCACCTAAATCCTGGGGGTTTCCTTCTTTTTTCCTTTTTTTTTCTTTTAAAGTTTGGAATGGAGTTATCAAACTGAATTTAAATTCCCTTGTCCCTTCCAAAGTACTTGAGTAGATCAGAGTATTAACCTGATCTCCCTCTGCAAAAATACCAAAGATGCAAGGTCAAAGTGGTTCTTTTTCTTTTTCAGTGTGGAGATTCTGAAAAGATGTCTTTTGAGCAGATTATTGACCTTTTTTTTTTTCCTGCTTGATGTCTTGTGTTGGTTTGTAACTTTGTATTTATGGGATGTTGGTTTTTTTGCTGTTTATTGATGTTATGCTTGAGAGGTAGATAAATGACCTTGTGTTACTGAACTAATGTGCAAATCTGTAAAAGAAACCTATTCAGAGCTGTTAGTCAGAATCAGTGCCAGGTTTCCCTTTCCTTTTGCCGCCCAACTGTTCATTATCCTGGTTTCATTTTTTTAATAGATGCAACAGTGATTTTTCACTCCATATATGTATAGATAACATATCCTGTAACTGATGATTTTTCCCTCTTGTAGGTAAATTTTACTGTAAACCTCATTTTACGCACTGCAAAATGAGTACGAAACACAGAAAGAGAAGGGCAACAATACAGATCCATGGAAAGGTATGGAGAGATTTTATTGTCAATGCAATGCTGAGGCACCTTTATCTGGGGCAGGGTGAAATAAGTGTGTGTGTGTGTGGATGTTTTCTACCTCATGTGCAGGAAAATCAGTGCTAAAATACAAACCTCCTCCTTCTGTGAGCTTGGCATATCTAATAATAATCTGGTTCTCAATGGAATTTAGCTTTTCTGTGCAAAGTAAAGTTGAACTTTGGAGCAACTGGAAATGAAAATGTATGTAAAGACTTGAAGACAGTAGCAGAAACTGGACTTAAATACTTTAGAAACATATTTAACACTTTTTATTTTTCAACGCTTTTCCTAAGGAGGCGATAGATGCGTGGAAGAAAGCGGAAGCCAAACCCACAGAGATCACCACAGAAAGCAGTTTGTCCACTGCTAGCAGTCCAGAGGACAGGTCCCCAGGTATCCTGACTTCCTTCTTAGGGGGCACGCTAAGCTGGCCCCTGCGGGTGACCAGGGATCTGCTTGACATTCCCAGCCGCCTGTCTAACTGGATGCATGGTGTCCTGCACGCTACCCACCTCCATTTCAGGGACAATGCATATAACTATACCTACCTGTACGAACTCCTGAGCCTTGGGGTGCCACTCCTCTGCGCTCTCCTAGAGGTACTCACTCACATGTACCGGGAAGCAGAGCTATCACTTGAAAACATGCTTGAATGGGTGAAAAGATTCTGTAGGGTTTGAATCTTTCCGCGTGTCTTGCTCAGTTGTGCCTTTCAAATTTTCAAAATTAACAGCCTGGCTATTTTCTCGAGGGGAATTTTTGGTTTGGAGGGCTTTGGTTTTGCTCTTCGTGCAATGTGACGCGTGACTTCATTGAATGGTGGATTTCTTCTGATAGAAGCGAGGTACAATTGAAATTTTCAACACAAAATGTACTGTATGTTAGAGCATGAAGGACAGTGTCCAAACACATTTCCAGAACATGGAGTCATATGAAGGTTATTTTCTAGATTATTTTCCTCCCTCTTATTTTCTGTGATCAGACTGTTGGAGAAGATGGTACATTTTGAAACCATTTTTCCTCCTATTCTCCCCAGCTTATTTTTTTCTTTTTTCAGTTAGACCATGAAAAAATGTGTGTTCTTTCAGGAATATTTCTGACAAATGGCTGGGATTTGAAACCTGAGTAAAGCACGTAGCTTTTTTTTCTTCTTGCTTTCATCTTTCCTCTAGGCTATGAGATTTTTACTTGCGTTAATATGTTTCAAAAAAATAGTGTACATAATTCACATTGCTCCAAGTCAAATGCCTTTTACATTGCTTTATATGTGATGGATACCTTTTGTTGATAGTGGCTACTATCTGTTCTACTAATTTATTTGAAGTTTTTCAATAAATTTGAAGAGCAAATGATAGTTGAGTGAAGACTTGATTGAAATTTTAAGTCAAAGAAGCTGGTAGAAAGAAGTAGACTGAACATTCCTCAAGTCAAGGCTTCCTCATTTGGTGGCTGATATGAGGCATATCAATTTATGGAGCACTCCTCTGTAAGTGAAGTCACTCCTGTTGTGCCTCTGTGCAGGCACTGCTCCCAGTCTCTTTTGGAATTTTTTAAAAATTTTTAAAAACCTTTTTTTAAAAAAAGGTTTAGAACAAATATCAAAAGCCAAAAAATGTATTCTTAGGTGATAACTTCTTACTTGGGTAATTCATTTCAACATGTGCACCTAGTGGCAGAAAGGTGAAATTCTATTATCTGGAGCAGCAGATGAGTAAATTTCTTTCAGATGTCCCTCAACCTTAATCAGAAGGTCTGCCTTAATCTGTTAAGCAGCAAGGACACAGAGACATCCCAATGCTCATTACTTTCAGCCTAGTTAGCCAGCGAGGTAAGCATGCTCCCTGCCTTTCAAGTACTTCTTTATATTCAGAAGTTTACCAGGAAATAGGTAAATCTAATATGTGTAGCCTAAAATGAAAAGCATCTGTAGCATTTATTTGTAGCCAGAAGAATGTGGCATAAACAATAGGAAATACTGTTGCATTCAGTTAGTACCAAAACTGAGGATCACCTGCCAGTGGTCCCAAATGACAGTGCTGCCTATGGGCTGGCAGGCCTTGGGGTTTGTTGTTTTGTTTTGGTTTTATTTGCT